>NC_052625.1:19862544-21075667 GCF_016161935.1 Mauremys reevesii
CAGGTATGTCCACTTCTTTAAAGGGTTTGCCCACTGATGCAATTTCCTTTGTTTTTTATCCCCATAGGTGAACAGCAAAAGACACAAGGTGCTGCAGCAAATCCTACGGTGGACAGGCTTCGTTCCGCCAGTTTGACTCCTTTGAGTGTCTGTGCATTTTCCCAACTCTGTGTAGCCTCTGGTAGGCACTCTGCCTCTTTGGAGAAGAGGCTTTAATTCAGGCATGGTTGAGCCTTTGGCAAGGAGGGTGCACTGCCACCATGCCTGCCCTCGGCCTCCTCTGGAATGTCTCTGGGCTGGACACACTCCCTTGTGAAATTACTGCCCATGCAGAATTCCCACACCCCCATCTTGGAGAGAGTTTTATCTCTTACAGGTGCAGCAAGAACACCACCTTTCAATGGGGGCTCTGGACTATGGGCACCACTTTCTGTTCCCAACAGGCCAGCTGGATGGACTCCCCGTTCAGGAGATCTGACCCCCGGGTTTCCCTTACAACACTGAACCATAGGAGAAAGGGGCTGGCATTTTAAATGCGACTTTCACCCTCCTCCTGGGAAGTCCTTCCCACAAAGGTGGGCGGACTCTCTGCCCCCTTCCATCTGGGCTTCCCTCTCCTGGGGCTCCCCTCTGGGTCAGACACTCCTGTGTCCCCGAAAGGGAAGGTGACCCTGGTCCAACTGTGGGCTCACAGCTACCAGCTATGGCAGACTTTTCACTGGCCAGCAAATTCCCCCTTTTCACTCAGGTTGGGTTTGCTTCCAGCTACAGCGATCTTGGGGTCTGTTTCACCACTGTGGTCACCAGGACCCCAACTCCCACCGTTGGGACACACGTCTCTATGCACCCCAGGGCAGGCCCTGCCCTCTGCTGACCTGCACTTTCCTGGCAGTCAGCAGCTGTGGTGGCCCCCCTGGTACAAGGGGGTTCCTCCCCCTCCCTGGGGAGATGATTCTGGGACAGGAGCTGCCTTCATCCAGCCCCTCCCTCTGGAACTTTCCTTGAGCCCAGGACTACAGAAACTGGCCACAACCATCCCTGCCTGCCCCCCAAAGCTGCATTCTTTACTGCTGCAGAGGAATCTATGAGACACCCTCCTATTCCCCAGCAGTCCATGTGACTTCACCCGCACCGACCCGACTGCTAACCAGCCCTGGGACAGATTCTGCCACACTAAAGAAATCGTTTCCCAATAGAAAGCGGTGCAAAATTGTGTGCCACCGTTGCAACAGTCGGTTCAGCCTGCAAATCCTTAGTTTGCATGTGTACTTTAGCTAAAGGTGCAAAGACTTTTGTAACCCGCTAACAGCTCTAATTCTGCCATTTTACCTGGCAACAGATCCTTCTTCTGGATAAGGTCCCTCCTGACCACAGAAATCTCAGCACCTGTGTCCCTCAGTCCAAGAAGCACTGCACCATTCATTTTAACAGCATGCATATGCTCATTGCTTGGTTGTGTGGAAGCAAGCTTTAAAAATCCAGTGTGGAAAGAGGCCACAGCCTGCTCTGAGAAGCCACAGCTTCATTTGTTCACAGTACTTGTTGCTTGTTTCTACTCAGAAAGGGACACTTAGTCCTCAGGTGCTCAGTTGACTTACAATCCTAGCACCTCTTGGGCTCCTCTGCTTGCACAGGAAATTTGGGAGGAGGCAGTTCCAGGGGTGGGAGGTTCCCAGCCTCCTTTTCCCAGGGTAAAACAGTGATTCTGCTTTCCCCCAACCCTGTACCCCTCTCCCAGTGGTTTATGTTTGATTGCAGCTTGTGCTTGCTCATAAGAGTCTGCATACCCAGCTAATTCACCCACTGCATTTACCTTTTTGTCCCACAAATACTGTTTTACATCTTCCCTGCCCATATTCAGGAAGTGTTCCTGAGTAACCAGATCCACTTTTTATCCCTTGGAAGCTTGTAATGCCCTTCCCCACACCCACTTGTCTACCAAATCTCTCATTTCATTGGCATAAACCACATTACTCAATCCAGATCCCCTCTTAAGACTCCTGAATTTCACCTGTAGGTTTCAGGCGTAATCTGGAAACTCTTTAAAACCAGATCCTTAAATTTACTGTAGTTTGAAGCATCATCAATAGGCATCTTACTGAATATGTCCAGAGCTCTACCAGTCCATTTTGCTATCAATGTGGTCATCTTTTGATCTTCAGGATGGCATGCAGAGTGCCCAGTCTCTTGAAGGTGATGAAATATTCGGCGATCTCGCTGGATTCCTCATACTGTGGACACAGTTGCTCCCATTTATGAATTTTTGGGAAGTGGAGCCAGCAGGTGGAGGGTTTTGTCTCTTTGACTCCGTTACAGCCAGTTCATGCTTCTGGGCCTTTCTCTGGGTCTGCATAGCTCTCTCGTGGGCAGCCTCTTCCCTGGCTTTTTATACCTCCATCCTTGCTGTCTCTGCCTCCATAGCTCTCTTGTGGGAAGCTGCTTCTGCCTCCATCCTTGCTGTCTCTGCCTCCATAGCTCTCTTGTGGGCAGCTGCTTCTGCCTCCACCCGTGCTGTCTCTGGCTCCATAGCTCTCTCGTGGGCAGCCTCCTCCCTCTCCATTAGTCTTTTATGTTCATTTTCTTTCTCTTTTGCTTCCAGTCTAGCCAACTCTAGTTCTAGCAAACTCTCTAGCAAATCTAGAGAAGCCCTGCTCCAGATGTACTTAATGGGTAAAGCAATGAGAGTAGCTTCAGGCCCTGGGTCAGATAACCATCCTGTAAATGTCTTCTCTGCTCCTTAGAGTGCTAGTACTGGGTCCCTCACTTCCTGGGCCTCATCAGCAACATCCTCTTTCAAAATCTGGCACGTTGGACAAGAAGCTTTCTGTAGAAAAGGTACAGGGCACGGAAGAGTCAGAGATGATTCCAGACTAAGATCTCCTCAAAGAGAAGGATGGAGAACTCCAAGCTTTTATGCAGACCCAACTTATGCTTATCTTATGTCCGGACAAAGTGTCTTTTGGACACATGCTGTGTTCCTACTGACAGTTGTCACAGACTTACATCTGAACCAAGGCGGCTCTAGCATTTTGCCGCCCCAAGCAGCAAAAATAATAATAAAAGAAGCGCGTTCGCGATTGGTGGCAGCTCTACCGCCGCTTCTTCTATGGCGGCAATTCGGCAGCAGGTCCTTCGCTCCAAGAGGAGTGCGGCCCACTGCCAGTGCCATGCCGCTACTGCGTGCCACCTCTCTTCATTGGCTGCCCAGGCACCTGCTTGCTACACTGGTGCCTGGGCCGGCCCTGATCTTGCCTACTTTTCAAATGTTAGGCTGTCTTTTATTTGATCTTAACTCTGAATTACCTTGGTTTCTAATGCTTCATTTTATTTGTTTTTCATAACTGCAGCATTACGAATTAAAAGAAAACAAACTTACATGTACTGTCAACTTTACTCACAGAGTTTAATGATTTGTTTTGTTTGGTTTCTGCCTGGGGATTTTCTTGATAATTTCTTTAAGTCATGTTGAAATCTTTCCCATGCAAAGAAAGAAAGCTGGCAGAGGCTCGGTGTTATGCAGAGAACAATGGGAGCTAAGAAGCAGGAACATTGTAGTACTTAGAAGTATGATAGGGGTCCCTCAGGTTCTGTGGTTACCAGGAGAACTGGAGGTTCTGGTGGAGCTACTGAACTTTGCAGGCACTCTGAGTTGAGATTAGTGGAGAAACTCTGAGGGTGCAGGAATGCCTGAGAACATGGGGAAGTTAGTCCAGCTGAATGTTTTGGCCTCTGCCAATTGCTGCAGCTCCACAGTTTCCGTGTGTATTGGGTAGAACATTATAACTCATGCAAGTCATGGATTCCACGATTCTTCATATTTCTCTTTAGCTTAACTCTTTTCCCATCCCCTTTCTGCCCCTCCATACACACTTAGATTAAAGAAGTTATGTTGCTGTGGGAAAGGCACCACCACATATGTCTTCTGTAAGTGTGATGGTTGTCACCTACTCTTTGCAGTCAGGGATTTTATCTATGCATGCAGATTCTGCTGCCTACTTAAGAATATTAGAAAATGCTGCTGCTTGTTAGAAAATTCTGCTGCTTCCTACATCCTATATACAGGATGCTGAAGATTATACCATCATATGAATGGGGTTAAGAATTTGCCTCTGCAGAGAGTGCGGTAATGGCTGTTCTTTGCTGCCTCTGTAAGGACCCCATTGAGAGAAGGTCTTGGCTGGGAGTAGGTTGAGGCCAGGGACAATGAGTCAATCCAGGGTTATTACCATGTTTGTATACAGATGTTCAAGTAAGTTAACAATGAGAACTTTTGACCTGTGAATAGGCCCTCTCCACTTCACTGACTGATAGCAAAGTGCAGAGGAAAGATTGATTGGTTGCTACTTCTGATGTCACAATGATGCTACTTATGAATCACCTGAGTTACTGAGCAAATTGCACAGGAAAGTTTGATTGGTTGGTTCTTCTGATGTCACAATGATGCTACTTGTAAATCACCTGAGTTACTGGTATAGCTCTGTCACCATCACCTCTGTTGAGACTGTTGAGAGCTTTTTAGTAACTAGGGAATATATGAAGAGTTTGGGGTCTTCTGTCATTGAAATAATCAAAGCCAATAATAAGGTGAGAGAACAAGCAGTGAATTTTATTAATATTGTGATTTTTTTTTAAAAAAATGTCTCTGGCAAAGTAAGAAACTATTTTATGCAAAACATTAATGTAATCTAAAGTGTAACTCTGCTGAACTTGGAAAGTAGATTCATTTATTATACTGTGAAACCGGGATTTTTAGTTCCACTTTAAATGCAAACGTCAACCTGTTGGGTGAAAACCAAATCCACTTCAATTTAGGCTTAAACAATTTATTTTAGCCTTTATTATATATGTTTTTAGACAATGCTACTATCACGTATGAATTACATAAACATGCATAAAAGATAAGGCAAGACAAGGAAGTGCTCAAGTTATCTTTCTTGGGGACAGGGTGACTCTTCTCAAATCTCTGCTATGCTTGGCTATTTTCCTCTGTCTCTTCTCACTATTATGTCAATCATCTATTTTTAATCCTCTGTTCTGTAACTGCGCAGACTCAGTAGAGGAAGCTACCTCATCTGTGTCTTTATCCATATATATTCTACTCTAACCCCTAATTAAAAGCAGGCGGCTCTAGTAATCCGGCGCCCCAAGCAGAGCGGCATGCCGCAGGGGCGCGCTGCCGGGCGCTGGTCCCGTGGCTCGGGGGCGTGCCTGCGGAGGAGTGCGCTGGTCAGCGGCTCCAGTGGAGCTTCCGCGGGCATGCCTGCGGGAAGTCCACCGAGCCACGGGACCAGGGAACCGTCTGCAGTCATGCCTGCGGGAGGTCTACCCGAGCAGCGGGACCAGCAGACCCTCCACAGTCATGCCTGCGGGAGGTCCACGAACCGCAGGACCAGCAGACCCTCCGCGGTCATGCCTGCGGGAGGTCTGCTGGTCGGCGGCTCCGGTGGACCTCCCGCAGGCATGACTGCGGAAGGTCCGCTGGACCCGCCTGCCGCCCTCCTGGGAAAATGCCTTGCACGGCGTGCGTGGCGTGCTGGGGTTTTGAGCGGCCCTGATTAAAAGATTCGCCTGCATAAATCACAATAACTAACCCAGATTAATACATTTTTGCTTATCCTGCTAAAACTTACTGATATCTGTGTAGTTCCCATCACAGCTAGTCCTTGCTGTCACGCTCCCTGGCTGCATGCAGTTGTACTTATATTACAACTGCAATTTTTATTCTTCGTACTCATCTGTTTCTGTGGCCTTGAGTTTTTACTTGTTAGCTGGTTGAATAGGCAGGTGGGGATGAGGATTGTACCTGACTTGTACAATTTTGCTGCTTGTTAGAAAATTCTGCTGCTTTCTACGGTACATCCTATATACAGGATGCTGAAGGTTATACCATCATGTGAATGGGGTTAAGAATTTTCCTCTGCAGAGGTGCGGTAATGGCGGTTGTTTGCTACCTCTGTGAGGACCCCATTGAGAGAAGGTCTTGGCTGGGAGTAGGTTGAGGCCAGGGACATTGAGTCAATCCAGGGTTATTACCATGTTTGTATACAAATGTTCAAGTAATTTAACAATGAGAACTTTTGACCTGTGAATAGGCCCTCTCCACTTCACTGACTGATAGCAAAGTGCAGAGGAAAGATTGATTGGTTGCCACTTCTGATGTCACAATGATGCTACTTATGAATCACCTGAGTTACTGAGCAAATTACACAGGAAAGATTGATTGGTTGGTACTTCTGATGTCACAATGATGCTATTTGTAAATCACCTGAGTAACTGGCATAGCTCTGTCACCATAACCTCTAGATGTGACTGTTGAGAGCTTTTTAGTAACTATGGAATATATGAAGAGTTTGGGGTCTTCTGTCATTGAAATAATCAAAGCCAAGAATAAGGTGAGAGAACAAGCAGTGAATTTTATTAATATTGTGATTAAAAAAAAAACTTGTTAGCTGATTGAATGGATGGGTGGGGGGATGAGGTTTTGTACCTGACTTACTGAAAGCTAACAGCTCTCTTCTCTACCCTGCTATCTGCTTGGTCAAGAACTGTATAGATGAGACACAAAAACCAATTTTCTGATTTACAGACTGTTTCAGCAAAATCTGACAATCTCAAGCAGCAGAACTACATACAAAAAGCAAACACTCCTATTTTCTTCCAGAATTGTATATAATAATTTCTCTAACATTACTTAGTACACATTTCACTAACACAATTCATTACACAGTTCTCCAACAAAGCAACTATGTTTGTGCTTGCTAATGGTGGCTCCATAATTTACAGTTGAGCTTTAGAGTTACAAACACCAGAGATACAAACTGATCAGTCAACCACACAAATCTCGTTTGGAACCGGAAGAACATAATTAGGCAGCAGCAGAGACACATCCCTTCTACCCCACCCCACCCCCCGCAAAAAAAGGCAAATACAGCACTGTACTGTGTTAAATTACTAAAAAATGAAGGGAAAGCAGCATTTTCTTCTGCATAGTTAAGTTGGAAAGCTATGTTAAGACAATGTTCAGTTGTAAACTTTTGAAAGAACAACCATCATGTTTTGTTCAGAGTTCTGAACAACGTCCATTCCCGAGTTGGTAACTCTGAGGTTCTACTGTATATTTAAGTCCACCATTTCCCTATGCCCTTAAAAGATTTAAATAGCTTTATATGAGCTAAAACATCTCAGACTTTTGCTTATGCAGCACCAGCACAGGCAGAAGTTAATAAAGCCTATTAGTAGAACTGTATTGCAGTCTGTGAGGCTGGTACATAAACAAGAAAAGAGAACAGTGCTGTCCACTTAGAGTCACAGACCTGCATGATCCAGGACAGATTTTTCTCTATCCTTTGGACCCTCTAAATTCAGGTGGTACCTCTGGATCCCTTTCATGACAGGAAAGAATTCACACACCTTACTGAAGAGTTTTAAAGTGCTCAGAATGCAAGATCTTGGGTCCTTCAAGACCTCTCTGTTTTGCTGCAGAAGAATCAAGGGGAAAAGGCCCTCTTGTATTCAGTGCAAGGAAGCCAAGAAATTTCTGTGGCTATAGTACTGATATAATTGAAACGTTGAAATAATTTGCATTAGTGGAGCAAGCGTGTGTTAATCATATAAAATGGATTTTTTTGCTAGCTAAAACAGATGCCAAATAGGTGTACACTGATAAGAGTAAACAAATAAAGCCAGTCAAACCCAGCCTTTCATTAAGAGGCAAATCCTTATTTGGCCCCATCTTTCCATATCCATGAAGAGGCCTACACTTTGCTAAATGGGATAGGGTGGGCAAGATTTCAGCAGCCTGCACAGCACTTCCTTTCTCTGCAGGAGCTTCCTTGCCACTGCATGAAGTGGTTGTTTGGTTTAGTGGGTCAGCCACTGCATTGATATACTGGACAACGTAGCAGGAGAACCATGGAAACTAGTGGATCATCTGCTGCTCTTTGACTTTTGGGATTAGTGATTGGTTCCTTTTTTCCCCTACCTTTTCATTTTTTTTAATTTTTTTTTTAATACCAGTTACGTGGGTGTGTGCTGTGGGGAAGATCTGCACCTTGAAAAGTTTTCCTTTATGGATAAGTTGCTCTGATAGACTGAACAAATAGCAGGCCAGCTCTCTAATGAGGCAGCCAGCAATGCAGTATTTTTATTGCGGTAGAGTGAATAACGATAACAAATATCTAAGAAACACAGATATTTTATATATCCTAAAGCCATTTGAAAGTGTCATAAAAAGACGTTTTAACAGCACTGCTGTCTCCTTCTTTGAAAATCATTGGCTTTTCACCCTATTTAAAATGGGAAGTTAGTCCAGCTGAATGTTTTGGCCTCTGCCAATTGTTGCAGCTCCACAATTTCCGTGTGCATTGGGTAGAACATTGTAGCTCATGCAAGTCATGGATTCCACGATTCTTCATATTTCTCTTTAGCTTAACTCTTTTCCCATCCCCTTTCTGCCCCTCCATACACACTTAGATTAAAGAAGTTATGTTGCCGTGGGGAAAGGCACCACCACATATGTCTTCTGTAAGTGTGATGGTTGTCACCTACTCTTTGCTGTCAGGGATTTTATCTATGCATGCACATTCTGCTGCCTACTTAAGAATGTTAGAAAATGCTGCTGCTTGTTAGAAAATTCTGCTGCTTCCTACATCCTATATACGGGATGCTGAAGATTATACCATCATATGAATGGGGGTTAAGAATTTGCCTCTGCAGAGAATGCGGTATTGGCTGTTATTTGCTTCCTCTGTGAGGACCCCATTGAGAGAAGGTCTTGGCTGCGAGTAGGTAGAGGCCAGGAACAATGAGTCAATCCAGGGTTATTACCATGTTTGTATACAGATGTTCAAGTAAGTTAACGATGAGAACTTTTGACCTGTGAATAGGCCCTCTCCACTTCACTGACTGATAGCAAAGTGCAGAGGAAAGATTGATTGGTTGCTGCTTCTGATGTCACAGTGATGCTACTTGTAAATTACCTGAGTTACCGGCATAGCTCTGTCACCATAACCTCTAGATGTGACTGTTGAGAGCTTTTCTTATTATAGTCTAGCTTCTTTACATGAGTTTGAAATCCGATTGAATTGCAGATTATATTAGTAAATATGTTCAAAATAGTTCAGTAATTTTTTTCTGATCAATCAATGTGCGATTCTCTGTAAATTTAAAGTTGCATTGAATTTATCTCCTGTGCCTAAACACTTATTAAAACTTTGCACACACTTGTCTTCTAGCCAAGTGTAATCTGTTCTCAGTTTGGTATGGGATACCTGTGTGAGTGTTCATTAAGTCATGGAACACTGTAAGAAGTTTTGGGGCAGAGACCATGACTTCCTCGTATGTATGTCGTTTTTGTTGTTGTTTTTTTAAACACTGCCTACTAAAGTGGGATTTCAATCCTGATTGCGGGCGGGATTGCTATTGTAGTACAAATAATAAATATTACCCTTGCATCACTGTGATTTATGATTAAACTTTGTATAGCGTGAAATGTTGGAGCAAAAAATGGGCGACCTACTGAGTCATCAGAGACAATTTGTCGAAAATAATCGGTCCTTAGAACAGAAAATAAAAGAAAAGGAAAAGGTAAGGCGAGACCCATTTTTCACAAGTTTAAAGTTGCCTCCAGACTGCTATTACCAGAGTGAACAAGTTGTTCATTGAGTAATTGTCCATGTAGAAGAAACAACGCTGTGATTCCATATTTGATGTGTGCGCCCACATGCACGCTGTCAGAATTTTTCCCGTAATGGTACCCCAGGGCCGGCTTTGGCAACCTCTGGAGCCCTGTGCTTATGCGCGGTACATGGGGCCCTGCTGGTCCCACGCCCTCTCAGTTCCTTGAATGGATCTGTATTTGTTAGTGAAACAATTTACTGGCCTACCACGAATTAAGTTGACTAAAGCCATGTTCCTAGCTGGTGATAATAGTAGTCTGGTGGTTATAACTTGGTAAGAGGAAGTGAATCCGTATTTCTTCAAGGTAGGCTGGGCAGGCAGGCTACCAATTTGTTCACCTCTAATTTATAGTTCGATGACAAAAATAAAATCAGAAAAAAGTTTGAACATTTTGCTAATAATTTGCTCAATACTTCCTGAGTTTGACCCTCCCGCCTGCATTCTTCTGCTCCTGGCAGGCCAAGCCAGGGTAGGAGTGGGCCTTTGGAAAGGGTCTGAGGGCAGAGAGGCTGGGTATAATAAGGGGGTGGGGAGACATAAAGATTTGGGGAAATGGATCACTGGGATCCAAGAGGGTGGGGACTTCATAGGATGGGTCTCTGGCTGGCAATGAGAGTGGGAACAGGCTGTGGGAGTGCTTGAGGACATGGGATGGAGCAGGTGTCTTGCTGGAGGATAGGAGGGTGCTTAGGAGAAAGCTGAGGGGAAGCACTAGCACTTCACTACCTTCTCCAGCTGACAAACCTGCTATGATTTGTTAGAGGAGTCCTGCAGCTGCTGCCAAGAGAAGTTTGGCAGAGAGGTTTGTTGCCAGGAGACGCCACTAGTGCTTTCCCTCCCTATCTTCCTCTGCTTTCTGCTCCCCCACTCAGCCCTCTCTTTTCCTTACCAACCCCAACACCCCCGACTAAAAGTCCCGTGCCCCTCATAGCCCTATTCCCTCATATAAATCCCCTCTCAAATTCATGTAGAGCCCCAACCATAAGGACCGTGGGGCCTGGAAGAAGCCTCAAAAACGAATTATACCCAGATGGATATCTACTTTGCATCTCCTAATGGTTGCAGGAGATGGGCTAGATTCCTAAGGATCTTAGGAGTTGTGTATTAGTGAAGTTCTGCTCCCCCAGACCTGAGGCGGGAGGAGTCAATGCCCCTCTACCAAACTTCTGTTGCTGCCCAGTCATGTGTTAAGTCAAATTGAAAATAACTAAGGCATTTTCCTCATGAAAAACATTTTGACAGCAATAAGCTAAACATGTAATCACAGCAAAGAAGGGAATTCCCACCCCAAAGGATCATGATTATTGGGGATTAGTCTGGTTGCTTAGTTGTAATGCTCGATGTTGTTATGGAGATCTACTTTTGAATCGACATATAAGCTTCATTCCATTATTTGCTAGTATTTTTTTGATCCACCTGTCTTGGTGTAGCAGATGAAGTAGGCTACTCTGATTGGCCAAAGTGAGTCATGGCCATTAGTGGCCATAACAGAATTTATGCTTTACTTAAAAATGGGTTTTAAACTCTTTTTGCTTCTGTCAGCGAGCGCTTTAGTGTAATTAGTAACTTTTTTAAGAGGCAATTTACAGCCCCTCCCCTGCGTTTTCCAGTGTTAATAGTTATAGTAACTTGACAAGAAACATGTAACTAGAGTGTGTTTCTCTCTCCTACCCCTCCCCCCCCCAGTCTTCTACATTTCTAAGAAGTGTTTCATCAGCTACATGACTTACTGACAGGGGATCTGCCGTGCGACCAGATAAACCAGGACTTGCAGCAAGCCAACGATGCTCTCCCAGCAGAACTCAACAAAGTAGGATTTTTAATATCTGAACTATTCACATGGAAGTGGTGCTGCTGAGTTTTTATTTTATGTAAATTTAACTGTCCTCGTTCTTGTGGCTGAAGATCTATACATGACTAAGATTTAAGTGCACCTCAATATATCACCGGTCAGATCAAGCGGCAGTATGTTCCTGTCACAGTGTGAGCTGGTCCATTAAAGACTGGGGCACAGCTGCACCTTTTGTCAGGTTTAGCCCATCTCCTGTATGATGGGAATAAATACAAGGGTTATGTGACAGAAGCATGCATCTAAACCGGGTCTGCTGGCAGGTAAAGGGCAGCCTGTGGTCATTCAAGAGAGAGACCCCCTCTGCCCAAAAGTTCAGAGAGAGACTCTCTCTCGTTAGTGCCCAGGCAGAGAGCCTGTGAAGAGGACAGGTGACAATTTTCCAGAACTCCAAGGCAGAAGCCTTTTGGGGGAAGAGAATTACAAGGAACTGGAAACTGTGCAGGGATAAGCCTCCATTGATGGACTTGCAGGATGCAGAAGTCCCAGCTAGGAGAGGGTGGGACTACAAGGATGGGCCTGCTCTGATCAAGACCTGGAAAAACTTGAGGCATTATATGCGGAAAAGAATAATTGAGGCTGGTTAAGGGTATGTTTGAGTCTTGTGTTATGATAATAAACCAACCTGGAAGAGAGCACTACTGTAAAATCACCACATGTGATATCTGGTTTGATGCAAGATTAAAGGTAAACTGAGGTAGCAGATGGGCCCAAAGGCAATCTGGGGTAATGCCCTACAACCGTTCCCTTTAGCCTTGTTCTGATATGAGCACTGCTTCTTTTCTATCCACACTCTCTAATAGAAAACTGCTTTTTATTTATGATAGACATGGTCTACACTGACTTCATACAGAGGTTCTAAATTTGTCCACGATAGCTGTCGGCATAGCTATGTGTCATCCTAGCTGTGTGAGCACATTAATCAAACCTTTTCTACAGAGGTGGTTAGTATTTTCTCTACACATACTCTTCTTTCCAGGTTTACTCTTGAAACACTCGATTCATACTCAAACTTGGACATCTATAGGTTTTATCCAGAAAAGCCTACTCCTTTCTAGAATGGAACTAGGTTATTTCATTCTCATTTTTACTTCCTTTTTAATTTGGAGTACTATGGAGCTATTATGACTGATATAAAACAGGTTAAAAGGTTGAAAACCAGTTAGAATTTGGTGGTGGTACAGTTATGATCTTGTTAACTTCCTGGTTTAGATAGCGACATAACAGGGTCGGCAACCTTTCAGAAGTGGTGTGCGAGTCTTCATTTATTCACTCTAATTTAAGGTTTCGTGCCAGTAATACAATTTAACGTTTTTAGAAGGTCTCTTTCTATAAGTCTATAATATATAACTAAACTATTGGTGTATGTAAAGTAAAAAGGTTTTAAAATGTTTAGAAGCTTCATTTAAAATTAAATTAAAAGCATGAGGCCTCTGGACCAGTGGCCAGGACCCAGGCAGTGTGAGTGCCACTGAAAATCAGCTCGTGTGCCGTCTGTACGCATGCCATAAGTTGCCTATCCTTGCGATATAAAGTCAGGTGATAAATTTAAGATAGAGGATAGCACGACACTAATTTCCCTTGCCCCTGAAGAATGTGGTTATGGAGACAGAGGTGCAAGCTGAATGTCTTTGTTGGTCCATAAATATGGGGAATTAAGATGTACAAATACTGGTTTTCACAACATGTAACCTATTCCTTGAGTATATAGTAAGTGGAAAAGGTAGAGTAATTTGTCAATCTCTTGGTATTTGGATTGTACCGAATTGAGTCTAGTTTGGTATTGATCCTTTCTGTTTGTTGGCTGTTCAATGGCATATTTGGTGATAGCTGATCATCAGTCCAACACCTAAATGTTACCTCTCAAATGAGCAGCTGAGGACTGAGTGGGACTGGGAAGTATCTTCTAAACCCAATAGGTGCTCGCTTTGACAAAATATGTTATGTTAAAAAAAATGGAGAGCAAGTGTTAAATCTGCTGCCCTTATGATTGAGCTTAAAAGAAAGCACTGGTTAGGATTCCCAATGATTACCAGACTGTACTATGACTATGGCTTAAATTATGAATATATTTATACATTACAACTATATACTTGAAAATGTGCCTGAAAATATTTTTCATAACCTTGCCCAGTCTTGAGTTAAAGATTTGTGTTACCTTAACTTGTTCTGGTTTTGGTATGATACAGAATCTAGAACCCAGGACTGGACAGTGAAAGGAGGATGGATTTTTCAGATATTTGGGCTTTTTTTAATTGCACTTTTTTAAAGCCATCATGCTGAGTTTCAAGGTTTAGGGCCAAATTCTGCTCTTAGTTATACAACACAGAAGTCAACAGTTACTCCAAACTTCTCTTTCTGTAGGAGGAACGTAGCTTATTCTTTTGGCTTTGTTTTCTAAGGTATCTCTGGAGCTCATCATTTAAAGGGACATCAGGAATTTTTAATTTTTTAAAATAGATTCAATATAACTACAAATAAAATATGATGTGTTTTCCTCATAGGCAATAGCAGTGAAACACTGTTTGGAAAAGGACTCCAGTGAGCTTAACACAGAAGCTGTGCAGAGCAGAACAGGCTTTACTAGCAAACCAGTCAAAGGAACTGGAATAATTAATAATTTAAACTGGAAATCAGTAAGAACTGGTGCCATTTATGCCTTACCGACTCCCAGGGGAACTCTGCAAGCTCTATGTTGGAGAATAGTGTATTTCCACCAGAAGTTGTGTTTCGATACTGTCTTATTCTGGCTGTCCTTTTTTGGAGCATCTTAAAAGACTGTGACAAAGTTCCTCCTCTGCCTTGGTGGGTCCTGCACTTATTGGCGGATTTGCTCACCTCAGATATTCAGGGCAGCCCTCAGTTTGGCCAGTTTTATGGCTCAAACCTGCCATTCACTCAGCTAACCACATCACTTGCCAGCATGGGGAAAAGGAAGGAGAACAATCCCCACAGTCTCTGCTGACCCACCTAGTGGGCCAGGGAGACAGGCCAGGGATCTTCGCCTCTGGTGGGACCCACAGTCCAAGTCAACTCCTCTTATATCCAGTAGGAGGGAGGAATGAGGGAACCCAGGCCTTCCCTCTACTCTGGGTTTCAGCCCAGGGCCCTGTGGATCGCAGCTGTCTACAGTGTTACGTGTAACACCTGTGTGACAGCTACAACTCCCTGGGCTACTTCCCCATAGCCTCCTCCCAACATCTTCTTTATCCTCACTACAGGATAGGCATGTGAACAATTCCACGTGCCACTGCAAAGAGAAATTCTGGTAATGACTATATGAAGTTTTATTTGTAACACGCATAGGTTGGGTGTTTACTGCCAAGCAGAAGGGGAAAAGTTTTTAAACCTGTCCATCTAGGTGAATTTTTTCTTATCAATTCCCTCTGCATTTTCTAGTCTGCAATCTTTTTCTACTTCCATTTATGGTGAATGAGGGACTGTAGTTCTATGCTCTCGCTTCAGAAATAAACACATCAAAAAGCACTCATGTAGCACAGTGTAGAGCCGGTATTGTGGCAAGCAGGCATTGAGTTACAGTACTCACTCCATGCCCAGCTGATGGAGCACTGTGCTTGATATTTACATTATCCTGAAGTGCGTTTTATAAGGCTGCCAGATATCCACCATCCATTTATTTTGGCACCCCAATGCACATAAGGTGGACAAACATGCCTGGGCCACATGCTTTTCGGCCGGGTTCTGTCATTTGGTTATTTTGAATATTATATTTAGATTATGATTTCTCTATCAAGGAAATCTACACACACGTAGCTTTCCAATAAACATGACTTTAATGTTTCTCTGTTGGAATTAGAAGCTGCTAGAATTCAATTGTATATTACTAAGTGAACTCTACTGTACAACTTCATATTATAACTTTTGTTTGGATTTTTAGTTGCACTGAACTTTTAATGGCAGGTGAGATGCCATTAGTGAGAGTATAATGCTTAGACAGAAGAATGAATTTTCCTATTAGCAACTAATTTTTTTTTTTATTTTATAGCTAGACAATCTGAAGGCTTTAGTTCAACTGAAGAAGCAAAATGGATTCGCTGACAGTAAACTGAAGACATGGATGCAATCCTGTAAGCAGCTGGGGAAGGAAAAAGAAACGTTGCCGAAACAAATTGCTGACCGTAATGCTCTATTAAAGGAGCACAAGCCAAGTATGGGGTAGTTGAAGAAGGAAATGCTATACTAGAATGATTGTAAGGCTGCAAATCATTCCTGGAAGTCACGGTTTCTGTGACCTCTGTGAATTTTGCAGTGCTGGTGCAGCTGATCCCAGGATCTCAGCAGCTGGGAAGCCCAGGAGCCAGCCGCGCTGGCCGTTGCTCAGTCAGCCCCAGGCACGGTCCCTGGAGCAGCAGTCTGGGACTCGTGGTGGTGGGGCCCTGAGCCACCTCTTCCCCCAGCACCAGCATTGCCCTGCTCTCTCTCCACTCCCCAGCAGTCTTCAGGGCATCCCCTCTCCCAGGCGGTAGGATTTAGTCCCAGGTATTTTTAGTAAAAGTCATGGAGGGTCACGGGCCCTGACTTTTGTTTATTGCCCGTGACCTGTCCATGACTTTTACTAAAAATACCCACGGCTAAAACATAGCCTTAATCATGATCCTGTTTCTAACCTTAATGCATTTATTTAGAACACATGTTTTCAAAACCTCCATTATTACATTTGATTCAGATGAGGGGCCAGATCCTCATAAATCAGTATAGTTTCTGAAGCTCTGCTATAGTTGACTGTGGTTGCACAAGCACACGTCTTATGTATAATTAACAAATGAATGATTGAGATCATTGCATTCTAAACACATCTTTCAGAGTCTCCTTAAAGTTATTTGTACAGGTAACGACTCTTTCCCTTGGTCAGGTGCTGATGAGGTTGCCATCTACCTACATTCACTGACCCAGGACAACGAGCCAGAGTATGAGCCAGACGGACTCCCAGAGGTGGTCAGAAAAGGTAATTGTTACTTCTTTAGAGGAGAATGTTCCACAGTGTGGGGAGTGTGTGCTTGCGCGCTTATCTAAATAATCGTGTTGTCATAGGTGTGACTTGGAAGCATTGTAAAAACTTGGACATCATTGGCCAAATCCAGCCCTCATATAGGTTGCAAGAGAGGATTCTAGGCCCAGCCATTCCCATTATAAAACACCTTTTTCTTCTGGTTGATAGGAAGGAAATTTTTGCTTAAACATTTTTAACTAAATGTTTTCATTGAAATGTGCTGCATTGTCAAAACCGAAATGTATTACGGAGATGTATTGATTCGGACAAAGTTTTTGCTGAGCAGGAGAGACCCCAAATTGAAAGCCTGATGTTTTTGATTCAATTTCATTTTATGAAAGCATTTGAAAGGCTTATGTTTTCATTCCAATCTAGAATAAAAACAAATTCTGAAACCTCGAAAGAATTGCAAAACAAAATTGTCTCCCTCTGGCGGCTCTATGTAGAACACTAGGAGAGACATCGTTTTCAGATGGAAATGATTTTCCAGTTAATGGTGTCCCTTTAAAGGAAAAAGAGAACATTTGCTTGGGGAAACTCTTTTTGCCATTTTAGTAGAGTTGCTGTTACACAGATCCACACCCTTGCCTGAGTTCACCTATAAAATTCTAGGAGCATAAGATAGTCCTAATAATTCCCCCGTTCTGTTATTCAGTGAGTAAATGCCATTTTACTTTCTTAAATTATTACCCGTTGTCATCTCCATCTTGAATTGAGCAAGATCAGATTGATTGGAACAATAAAGTAATTTAATCAACTGTGGTTAATGGCTGTTGCTTATTTTTCAGGCTTTGCTGATATTCCTACTGGGAAAACCAACCCCTGTGTTTTGCAGAACAGCGCTAAACCTAAAGACCAGTGCCCGTCTTGCTGCTCAAAGCCAAAATTTGTCACCATATGGCCAACGTTTACAAAAAGGCAGGTCAGCTAATTTTGCCAAGATCTCTAAACCGACAGCTGGTGGCAGCAAATCACCAAAGGTAACTGATCGTCAAAATGTATCTGAATGTGCAGGGCCTGGGAAATCCACATAATGTATTTATCTCTCCAAGTGAGTTTGAAGATATGCCGTGTTATTCATGCCTCCTTTATATCTGCCATGAATATAGTGAAGACAAGGTCATCAATGTAAATAAAATGAATAAAGCTTGGCACATAACAAAGATCTGGGCATAATGGTAAACTTAAAATTGTTGGTATGATCAAATCTGTGATCTCATGCCAAGTGCTCATTAACTTGGTAAATGGGAATGAGGTCAATCTTCCCACTTTAATGCTCATCCCAAATATTTGATTATTTCTTGAAAGGCCTGGATGCCTAGAGCAGGGGGGGTGTGCGAATGCATATATGGATTACACGCAAAGCACTCAAAATTCGTATATGGTGGAATTAAGGCTTGTTGGCCCAATCTCCCTGCTCAGCCAGCCCCAGTTCTCTTAGACTCATAGACTTTAAGGTCAGAAGGGGCCATTCTGATCGTCTAGCCTGACCTCCTGCACAACGCAGGCCACAGAATGTCACCCACCCACTCCTGTAACAAACCCTAACCTGTGTCTGAGTTACTGAAGTCCTCATATCGTGGTTTAAAGACCTCCAGGTGAGAGAATCCTCCAGCAAGTGACCCGTGCCCCATGCTGCAGAGGAAGGTGAAAAACCTCCAGGGCCTCTGCCAATCTGCCCTGGAGGAAAAATCCTTCCCGACCCCAAATATGGCAATCAGTTAAACCCTGAGCATGTGGGCCAGACTCACCAGCCAGACACCCAGGAAAGAATTCTCTGTAGTAACTCAGATCCCACCCCATCTAACATCACATCACAGACCACTGGGCATATTTACCTGCTAATAATCAAAGATCAATTGCCAAATTAATTGCCAAAATTAGGCTATCCCATCATACCGTTCCTCCATAAACTTATCAAGCTTAGTCTTGAAGCCAGATATGTCTTTTGCCCCCGCTACTCCCCTTGGAAGGCTGTTCCAGAATTTCACTCCTCTAATGGTTAGAAACCTTCGTCTAATTTCAACTCTAAACGTCCTAGTGTCCAGTTTATATCCATTTGTTCTTGTGTCCACATTGGTACGAAGCTTAAATAATTCCTCTCCCTCCCTGATATTTATCCTTCTGATATATTTATAAAGAGCAATCAGATCTCCCCTCAGCCTTCTTTTGATTAGGCTAAACAAGCCAAGCTCTTTGAGTCTCCTTACATAAGACAGGTTTTCCATTTCTTGGATCATCCTAGTAGCCTTTCTCTGTACCTGTTCTAGTTTGAATTCATCCTTCTTAAACATGGGAGACCAGAACTGCACAAAATATTCCAGATGAGGTCTCACCAGTGCCTTGTATAATGGTACTAACCCTCCTTATCTTTACTGGAAATATCTCACCTGATGCATCCTAAAACCGCATTAGCTTTTTTCATGGCCATATCACATTGGCAGCTCATAGTCATCTTGTGATCAACCAATACTTCAAGGTCCTTCTCCTCCTCTGTTACTTCCAAATGATCGTCCCCAATTTATAACCAAAATTCTTGTTCTTAATCCCTAAATGCATGACCTTGCACTTTTCACGGTTAAATTTCATCCTATTACTATTACTCCAGTTTACAGGGTCATCAGATCTTCCTGTGTGATATCCAGATCTTCCTGTGTGATATCCTGGTCCTTCTCTGTGTTAGCAATACCTCCCAGCTTTATTAGCACATTCCCACTTTTTGTTCCAAAGTCAGTAATAAAAGATTAAATAAGATTGGTCCCAAAACCGATCCTGAGGAACTCCACTAGTAACCTCCTTCCAGCCTGACAGTTCACCTTTCAGTATGACCTGTTGTAGTCTCCTTTAACCAGTTCCTTATCCACATTTCAATTTTCATCTTGATCCCCATCTTTTCCAATTTAACGAATAACTTCCCCGGTGGAACCGTATAAAGTGCCTTACTGAAATCGAGGTAAATTAGATCCACTGCGTTTCCTTTGTCTAAAATCTGTTACCATCTCAAAGAAGGAGATCAGGTTGGTTCCACTCTGTCCCCCACCCTGAAAATTTCAGCCCAAGCAATTAAAGTTTGTAAAGTTAGAAGCAGCAGAAAACAGGGTCTTCTTGTAATGGGAGGAGTCAGGTACCCTTAATAATAAATGGTCCTATTAGCTTTGCCAGTAATATATGTTGGTAACAATTATGTTTTGCTGGCACTAGAAGGATAAGCCCTGATGCTCACCTCTCACACAGGACCCACATCAGTGTAAATGGGATGAGAATTGGGGCCAATTACCTAGACTATCAGAAGCTTTGGCATTCAGGATTTCAATTGTCATGAAGCACACATATATAACTACTGAAGTTTTAGCTAACTGATGCTAAAATCATGTCAGAATTTGGTGGGGAGTGCAGGGAGTGCAGAGACAAGGACGATTGTAATAGCAGTGGGGACTGGAATTTGAGAGAACCCCAAAGGTGTACACATTGTGAAATTTTTCAACAGTTTTACAAAGCTAGTGTTGACCATCACAACAAACATATTGTGAAGGTTATGTTAAATATTTAGAATGACATGACATTCTCCTGAATATTTCATAATACGTCTGGACAGGATATCCTCTGCAGGCCAATGTAAATGCTTCAGGACTAAACAACTTTTTCAAGTGCTATCATATTTACAGAATAAACTATAGGACATTTACAAATTCATTATGAAATATCAGTAATTAAACTTAAATTACATATCTCAAAATACAGTTCTGCAGATTAGTGATTGAGCAAGAAGAGACTAGACAAGGAACTCCTGTGTACTACTCCTTAGCTTTGCCTAGACCTTGTTAAATTATGTGACTTGTGATTTGTAAAGCATGGATGATAATGCCCATTCTATCTTGAACATGGTGAGGAGTAGGTAGTTGCTGTAAAGCATTCTGCATAAGCGCTGTTGTATTTTCAGAGTGATAACTATAAACATTGAAGATTCTTGCTTTTAGCGTGTGTCTGCTAATTCATATTATTCAGTCGCTTGGAATGGGTCTTCCACTTCCTGCTGGTAATTAACAAGGTTCTCAATACCACTAAAGCATGAGAATTTTTTCTTTGTGTTGCAGGTAGATGATACTCAGCAGTGCCAAGCAGAAACAGCTATTGAACCCATGGAATCTAGTTCAAGATCTCCTCTTTGCATGAAGAAGCAAAACACACAAGCTGTTGCTGAGAACTTGATGGAGAATCTCAACACACACCAAGGCAGATGTTCCTTGAGCACACAAAAACTACCTGATCAAAATGAACAAGACAAAAACTGTATGGTACAGTAAACCTGAGTAGTATAAGTAGTATACCATGAAACAAACCCTAACCGCACCCCTTGACCCCTTAAACTCTGCCCCTTGAACCAGTGATGAGCTGCCAAATTTTTAACAACGGGTTCCCTCCTCCCTCCAAAATTTTAACAACGGGTTCCCTCCTTCCCCCCCCTCCGTGGGGGTCGTCCCACCCAACCCCTCATGTTCCTTAACACACACACTCCGAGACCCCTGACCCATCCCCCTTCCCTGTCCCTGTTCCTGCCCTCTGACTGCCCTGACCCTATCCACCCCCACAACCCACACCCCTCCCTGCCCCCTTACCACACTGCCTGGGGACCGGGTCCACTCTGCCAGGACCACGACCGACTCCCGGGCCAGGCCGTCCCGACTCCCGGGCCGGGCGGCACGGGGCTGGGCCCGGCCGCTCGGCCCGACTCCCGGGCGGGCGGCACGAGGCCCGACTTCGCCGAGCCGCTCGGCCCGACTTCCCGGGCGGGCGGCGCCCGACTTCGCCGAGCGCTCGGCCCGACTCCCGGGCGGGCGGCACGAGGCCCGACTCGCCGAGCCGCTCGGCCCGACTCCCGGGCAGGGCGGCACGGGGCCCGACTCGCCGAGCCGCTCGGCCCGACTCCCGGGCGGGCGGCACGGGGCCCGGCCGCTCGGCCCGACTCCCGGGCGGCACGGGGGCCCGGCCGGCGGCAGCCGCGGGCCCGACTCCCGGCGGCGCTGGGCTGGAGAGGGCGCGGTCTGGGACCGGGAGCTGCTGAGCCAGCCGCACCTCCTCTCCCCTCCGCGCCCCAGCTTACCTGCTGGCTGCCTCCATGCTGCTTGTTCAGGCTTCCCGCGAACATCTCATTCGCGGGAAGCAGGGAGGAGGAGAAGGGGCGGAGCAGGAGAGGAGTGGGCGGGAACTTTGTTAAATTTAGCAGCCCTTAACAAGCGGTTCTAAAATGGCTGCTAAAATTTAACAACGGGTTTAATCTTGAACCCATGCGAACCCGCTGCAGCTCACCCCTGCCTTGAACCCCACTCACCTGTCACCAGAAGTCCCGCTCCGAGTATTAATCCCAGGGTCAAGATGCCACATGACCGGAAGCAAGGTGTGTCACGTGACCATCCTCTACCACTCAGGAAGGGTTTCAGCCGCTGGGGACCACCCGAGAGGAGATTTGACCAATCAAGGCAAGTTCTGGGGTGGGTGACCCATCTGGATGTGGGTCATGTGACCCCTCTAAGAACTCCTCCTACGTCCCTCTACCACTCAGGATGGGGTTCACCCTGATAGGACCTCCCTCAGAGGAGATCTGACCAATCAGAGTGAGTTCTGGGGTGGGGTGACCTGTTCGGAAGTGGGTCGTGTGACCCCTCTAAGAACTCCTCCCAACGCCCTCTGCCAATCAGAGAGCAGCACCATTACCCCATAAGTCCCAGCTCCGGGCAGAGGAGGCCATCTCTGACCAAGGACACGTGTTTTAGAAATTGTGGAAAGGCTACTGAGAGGAAACATGGACTCCTTTACCACCCCCATGAGAACTTGGACTTTGTTTTGACCCGAGCACCTTTGGAATTGTGTGGAGAAAGCGCTACCTCGGTGACAGTTCCAAGGAGGACCCTTTGACTCAGCGTTGATGGATCGTTGGAATCCGACCCGAAAACTTTGTTAGGCATCCCAATTAGTGTGAAGGCCTCTCATTGTCCACCCCCTCGAGGTGGACAATGAGACCCTGACTCAACCGTTGGGTTCTTACACTGTTTGTTTTCTGAAAATCTCTCAACAGCTTAACGATGCTGTGACAGTACCTCCTATCGGCTTTTGACAGTACCTCCCATAAGGCTTTATGGAAATAATGCTTAGAATGTGTTTTATGGAACTATGCTTAGAATGTGTTTTATGCTACATATGCCATGTAACACATCTCCGTAAAGGTTATGATCTAATGAATGTATTAATCCTATTGTATGCATGTATCATTTTTGTATTCAAAGTTATGAATGTTGGCTGTGTACGGCTTGATTTCTAAATAACCTTAGTAGAGCATTTGGTCAGTTCCTGGGAAAGGAATGTTGAAATTAAGTACCTAATCAAGAAACACTGAAAGGACAATGGATCTTGGAATGCTCCAATCCACATAAGAAGTCTACTTGAGGAAGTTCAAGGTAGCATGTAAACAATGGATGCTCCTGTAAAAACTGTGAGTCATGCATGGATATGTGGCTTGCCCAAGTGACTCCAAAACTCCATCTTGGAGCTGGACTTGGCACAGGAGTGAGGAGGGTCTCCACCCCCAAGAGAAAGTCTATTTAAACCCCTAGGAGAGCCCTCCATTTTGGCTTCAGCTGGCTAAAGAGACAGCCCCATCTCCCCTCCCTGGGATACTTGAAAGAAATTGGAACAAAGACAGTGACTGCAGGGGTGTGAGTGATTGCTGGACCCAGGCTAAAGGAGATTAGTCTGTAAAGGGAGCATTGTGGAACTGGTGAGGATCTTATCTGTATTCAGTTTGATTAGATATAGATTTGCACATTTTCTTTTATTTTGCTTGGTGACTTACTTTGTTCTGTCTTTTACTACATGCATCCACTTAAATCCTACTTTCTGTCTTTAATAAAATCACTATTTACTTATTAATTAACTCAGAGTATGTATTAATACCTGGGGGAGCAAACAACTGTGCCTATGTCTCTATCAGAGTTATAGAGGGCAAACAATTGATGAGTTTATCCTGTATAAGCTTTATACAGGGTAAAGGGATTTATTTGGGTTTAGACCCCATTGGGAGTTGGGCATCTGAGTTTAAAGATAGGAACACTTCTGTTAGCTGCTTTCAGGTAAACCTGCAGCTTTGGGGCAAGTAATTCAGACCCTGGGTCTGTGTTGGAGCAACCGGGAGTGTCTGGCTCAGCAAGACAGGGAGCTGGCAGGGAAAGCAGGGCTTGAAGTAGTTTGGGAACATCAGGTGGCAGCTCCCAGGAGGTTTCTGTGATCCAGCCTGTCACAGTGGCGTAGTCAGCAGAATCTGTGCACATCTGATTGCTTTGAGGTACTGGTAGTGATTTTAAGTGAGTTTTGAGTGTGGTCGGTGGCTGAAGAACAGACCAAGTGGTTACTGGTTTGTTATTTTCTATTTGCTTATTTTGGGTAAGGGAAGTAGGGACAGAAAAGGAAGCAAAATAAGTAAGAGACAAGCTCTGAAGATGCTAAAACTGCACAGGGTGCAAATTGCCCAGAAAGGCTGAACACTGGGCACTGTGAAAGTCTCTGTTAACGAAGAATCCCCTGAGCTGAGTGCATCCCACTTTCAGTGAACTGAAGAGGATGTGGCCCAGAAGAAAAAGCAGGAAAATGACTAGCAGTGAAGCAGCTAACAAACTAGAGTTAGCTAGACTGGAAGCAAAGAAAGAAAATGAACATAAAGACTAATGGAGGAGGAGGCTGCCCACGAGAGAGCTATGGAGGCAGAGACAGCAAGGGTGGAGGCAGAAGCAGCTTCCCACAAGAGAGCTATGGAGGCAGAGACAGCAAGGATGGAGGTAGAAAAAGCCAGGGAAGAGGCTGCCCACGAGAGAGCTATGCAGACCCAGAGAAAGGCCCAGAAGCATGAACTGGCTGTAACGAGTCAAAGAGACAAAACCCTCCACCTGCTGGCTCCACTTCCCCAAAAATTCATAAATGGGAGCAACTGTGTCCACAGTATGAGAATCCAGCGAGATCGCTGAATATTTCATCACCTTCAAGAGACTGGGCACCCTGCATGCCATCCCTGAAGATCAAAGATGACCACATTGATAGCAAAATGGACTGGTAGAGCTCTGGACATATTCAGTAAGATGCCTATTGATGATGCTTCAAACTACAGTAAATTTAAGGATCTGGTTTTGAAAGAGTTTCAGATTACACCTGAAACCTACAGGGTGAAATTCAGGAGTCTTAAGAGGATCTGGATTGAGTAATGTGGTTTATGCCAATGAAATGAGAGATTTGGTAGACAAGTGGGTGTGGGGGAAGGGCATTACAAGCTTCCAAGGGATGTGTGATCTGGTTACTCAGGAACACTTCCTGAATATGGGCAGGGAAGATGTAAAACAGTATTTGTGGGACAAAAAGGTAAATGCAGTGGGTGAATTAGCTGGGTATGCAGACTCTTATGAGCAAGCACAAGCTGCAATCAAACATAAACCACTGGGAGAGGGGTACAGGGTTGGGGGAAAGCAGAATCACCGTTTTACCCCTGGGAAAAAGGAGGCTGGGAACCTCCCAATTCCCCTGGAACTCGTCCCAAATTTCCTGTGCAAGCAGAGGAGCCCAAGAGGTGCTAGGATTGTAAGTCAACTGAGCACCTGAGGACTAAGTGTCCCTTTCTGAGTAGAAACAAGCAACAAGTAACACATGAAGCTGTGGCTTCTCAGAGCCAGGCTGTGGCCTCTTTCCACACAGGATTTGTAAAGCTTGCTTCCACACAACCAAGCAATGAGCATATGCATGCTGTTAAAATGAATGGTGCAGTGCTTCTTGGACTGAGGGACACAGGTGCTGAGATTTCTGTGGTCAGGAGGGACCTTATCCAGAAGAAGGATCTGTTGCCAGGTAAAATGGCAGAATTAGAGCTGTTAGCGGGTTACAAAGTCTTTGCACCTTTAGCTAAAGTACACATGCAAACTAAGGATTTGCAGGCTGAACCGACTGTTGCAACGGTGGCACACAATTTTGCACCGTTTCTATTGGGAAACGATTTCTTTAGTGTGGCAGAATCTGTCCCAGGGCTGGTTAGCAGTCGGGGTCGGTGCGGGGTGAAGTCACATGGACTGCTGGGGGAATAGGAGGGTGTCTCATAGATTCCTCTGCAGCAGTAAAGAATGCAGCTTTGGGGGCAGGGATGGTTGTGGCCAGTTTCTGTAGTCCCGGGGCTCAAGGAAAGTTCCAGAGGGAGGGGCTGGATGAAGGCAGCTCCTGTCCCGTAATCATCTCCCCAGGGGAGGGGGAGGAACCACCTTGTAACAGGGGGGCCACCACAGCTGCTGACTGCCAGGAAATTGCAGGTCAGCAGAGGGCAGGGCCTGCCCTGGGGTGCATAGAGACGTGTGTCCCAAAGGTGGGAGTTGGGGTCCTGGTGACCACAGTGGTGGAAACAGACCCCAAGATCGCTGTAGCTGGAAGCAAACCCAACCTGAGTGAAAAGGGGGGAATTTTGCTGGCCAGTGAAAAGTCTGCCATAGCTGGTAGCTGTGAGCCCACAGTTGGACCAGGGTCACCTTCCCTTTCGGGGACACAGGAGTGTCTGACCCAGAGGAGCCCAGAGAGGAAGCCCAGATGGAAGGGGGCAGAGAGTCCGCCCACCTTTTGTGGGAAGGGACTTTCCCAGGAGGAGGGTGAAAAGTTTGCATTTAAAATGCCAGCCCCTTCTCCTATGGTTCATGTTGTAAGAAACCTGGGGTCAGATCTCCTGAACAGAGTCCATCCAGCTGGCCTGTTGGGAACAGAAAGTGGGGTGCCCAAGGGTCCAGAGCCCCCATTGAAAGGTGGTGTTCTTGCTGCACCTGTAAGAGATAAAACTCTCTCTCCAAGATGGGGGTGGTGGGAATCTCTGCATGGGTGGCACTTCACAAGGAGTGCGGTCCAGCCCAGAGACATTCCAGAGGAGGGGCCGAGGGCAGGCATGGTGGCAGTGCACCCTCTCCTTGCCAAAGGCTCAACCACATGCCTGAATTAAAGCCTTCTCCAAAGAGGCAGAGTGCCTACCAGAGGCTACACAGAGCTGGGAAAATGCAATAGACACTAAAGGAGTCAAACTGAGTGAACGAAGCCTGTCCACCGTAGATTTGCTGTTAACCTTGTGTCTTTTGCTAATTCACCTATGGGATAAAACAAAGGAATTCGTACTAGTGTTAAACCCTTTAAAGATGTGGGACATACCTGCTTTGTGGAAGAAACTGTTGTACATGCTAGGGATGGTGACAGGAGAGCCCCAAAAGCAAGTTACTTTTCAGCCTACGCCTGTAAACAGTCTGGAAGCTTGGAACAGCAGCAAAGCATAACAGCCCCATGCTGCTGTGTAGAAGGGGAAACTGAGGCACACTGCCTCATGGCATTGGTGGCTAATTGCCAAAACGCCTCCGCTGTAACAGATATCGCTGTCTGCATTCTGTTAACAATACTACATCCCAACCTGTTTTCTGGCATCTGAGGACCAGGACCCCCAAAACTGGCTAGGACCCTTAGGAATGACATCATATGGTTTAAAGGTACTTGAAAGGAGTGTGACCAAAAACAAACAGGGATTTTACATGTACTGCCTCCGCCATGGACAGTGTCCAAGTCTCTGGCAGTAAGCTCAGGGGAGGTGTGTGGTGCCTCCCATAAGGCTCTATGGAAATATGCTTAGAATGTGTTTTCTGCTACATATGCCATGTAACATATCTCCATAAAGGTTATGATCTACTGAATGTATTAATCCTATTCGTATGCATGTATCATTTTTGTATTCAAAGTTATGAATGTTGGCTGTGTACCGGCTTGATTTCTAAATAACCTTAGTAGAGCATTTGGTCAGTTCCTGGGGAAATTAAGTACCTAATCAAGAAACACTGAAAGGACAATGGATCTTGGAATGCTCCAATCCACATAAGAAGTCTACTTGAGGAAGTTCAAGGTAGCATGTAAACAATGGATGCTCCCTGTAAAAACTGTGAGTCATGCATGGACATGTGAGTTGCCCAGGTGACTCCAAATCTCCATCTTGGAGCTGGACTCGGCACAGGAGTGAGGTGGATCTCCACCCCAAGAGAAAGTCTATTTAAACCCCTGGGAGAGCCCTCCATTTTGTCTTCAGCTGGCTAAAGAGAGAGCCTCCACCCCCACCCCAGGATACCCGAAAGAAATGGGAACAAAGGACAGTGACTGCAGGAGGTGTGAGTGATTGCTGGACCCAGGCTAAAAGGAGATTAGTCTGTCAAAGGAGCATTGTGGAACTGGTGGGGATCTTATCTGTATTCAGTTTGATTAGATATAGATTTGCGCATTTTAAGCTGTATACAGGGTAAAATGGATTTATTTGGATTTAGACCCCATTGGGAGCTGGGCATCTGAGTGTTAAAGACAGGAACACTTCTGTTAGCTGCTTTCAGGTAAACCTGCAGCTTGGGGCAAGTAATTCAGACCCTGGGTCTGTGTTGGAGCAGACAGGAGTGTCTGGCTCAGCAAGACAGGGTGCTGGGGTCCTGAGCTGGCAGGGAAAGCAGGGGTAGCAGTAGTCTGGGCACATCAGGTGGCAGCTCCCAGGGGGTTTCTGTGATCCCACCTGTCACAGATGCCTTTCTAGAGGCCTTTGAGAGCGTACACGTCGGTAGCCCTGTGGGAGTAAGTCTATCATGCATCAGCTGTTTTTGCTCATGTCTGAGACACCGATCTCAAGAGGAAATCTGGAAAGGACAAAATGGACTTCCTTATGGTAGGGTCACCCCACTAAAGCTCCCAACTTCCGGGGGTGTAATATAGTTATTTAACAGAGCCATCTGTGGAGACATAGAATCATAGAACTTAAGATCAGAAGGGACCATTATGATCATCTAGTCTGACCTCCCGCAAAATGCAGGCCACAAAGCTGACCCACCCACTCTTGAAATAATTCTCTCCCTTGACTCAACTCTTGCAGTCCCCAAATCCTGGTTTAAAGACTTCAAGTAGCAGGTAATCCTCCAGCAAGCGACCCTGCCCCATGCTGCGGAGGAAGGTGAAAAACCTCCAGGGCCACTGCCAATCTACCCTGGAGGAAAATTCCTTCCCAACCCCAAATATGGCGATCAGCTGAACCCGAGCATGCGGGCAAGACTCTCAGCCAGACACTCGGAAAAGACTTTCAATATCCCAACATTGACCCTCAGTACTAATTACCAGTGGCGTACGTTATTGACCTATTGACTAAATAGTGTTATCCTATCAAACCATTCCCTCCATAAACTTATCAAGCTTAAACTTAAAGCCAGAGAGGTCCTTCGCCCCACTGTTTCCCTCGGTAGGCTGTTCCAGAATTTCACTCCCCTGATGGTTAGAAACCTTCGTCTAATTTCAAGCCTAAACTTCCCGACTGCCAATTTATATCCATGTCATGTACCATGTTTTACTCACACAAGTATGGAGCGGGGGACACATTCGTATTGACACATTTAAATAAGTTTTATTAATCGCCTGCTTTAACACAACCTTGTGGCGCCGCCTGTAAAAATGGATGCCATGACCCCTACCATAAGGGAGTCTGAGCTGGTTCCTGTTGTCAGTAGCTACTGGTGTGATGCTCCCTGCAATGGACACAGCTCAGTCAGTGGTGGGGCTTTCCACTGCACCCTAGGCTGGACAAAGATGTGCTCTCCGGTACGTATTCTTATACACAGGTGCAGAACAGATTACTCATCACTCCTGACGCATTGAGGTGCAGCCCTTTGCGCATTACTGCCTTTCTCCTGGCACAGGTCGTTTCGAACAAATCTGTCCATCATACAGTCTGTCCATCATATTATCCTTTCCTATTGTCTATTCATCATATTTTGCTTTTATACTGTCATTAGGCTGGGTCTGCCTGTTCCTTGTTATCTGTGTGGGATGTGTTCGTACCCAGCTGTTCTGGTGCTGTTTTGGCATACGTTCCTAAGAACATAAGAGCGGCCGTGCAGGTCAGACCAAAGGTCCATCTAGCCCAGTATCTGTCTACCAACAGTGGCCAATGCCAGGTGCCCCAGAGGGAGTGAACCTAACAGGCAATGATCAAGTGATCTCTCTCCTGCCATCCATCTCCATCCTCTGACGAACAGAGGCTAGGGACACCATTCCTTACTCCATCCTGGCTAATAGCCATTACTGGACTTAACCTCCATGAATTCATCCAGTTCTCTTTTAAACGCTGTTATAGTCTTAGCCTTCACAACCTCCCCAAGTAAGGAGTTCCACAAGTTGACTGTGCGCTGCGTGAAGAAGAACTTCCTTTTATTTGTTTTAAACCTGCTGCCTATTAATTTCATTTGGTGACCCCCTAGTTCTTGTATTATGGGACTAAGTAAATAACTTTTCCACTTTCTCAACATCACTCATGATTTTATATACCTCTATCATATCCCACCTTAGTCTCCTCTTTTCCAAGCTGAAGAGTCCTAGCCTCTTTAATCTCTCCTCCTATGGGACCCTCTCCAAACCCCTGATCATTTTAGTTGCCCTTTTCTGAACCTTTTCTAGTGCTAGAATATCTTTTTTGAGGTGAGGAGACCACATCTGTACACAGCAGCTGAAACCCTTCCTCTTCTAGCAGCCCTCTTTTGCCAATTTCTGTGAGCAGGGCCTGCCTCTGGCTCACAGCCTAAATTTGCTTAGCAACATCTTGACCCTTACTTCAGATCAGGCCTCAGGCCTCATCTCACTACAATTCATTCTTCCATTTTGTCCTTTTCCAGATTTTCCTCTTGAGATCTGTGTCTCAGGCATGAGCAAAAACAGCTGAGGCACGATATATTTTTTCCCACAGGGCTACCGATGTGTAAGTTCTCAGAGGCCTCTAGAAAGGCATCGTCAAGCTGTTGAGAGATTTTCAGTAAAGAAACAGTGTAAGCACCCTACTGCTTGTTGTTAATTTATGCAATCCCTGGTTCTTCTTCAGTGATTGCTCATATCCATTCCATGTAGGTGTGTGCGCGCGTGCGCGTTCGTCGGAAGACTTTTACACTAGCAACTCAGTGGGTCGGCTGGGCGCCCCTGGAGTGGCGCCACCATGGCACGGATATATACACCAGCCGACCCACCCACTCCTCAGTTCCTTCTTACCGCCCGTGTGGTCGTTGGAACAGTGGGCGCGGCTTAACTGACCTCCACTTCCCTAGCTACTCATAGTTTCTCTCGTTAATTATAGTTCAGATTTCTATAGTTGTATAGTTAGAGTATTTAATTCAGAGGGTTCGGGATTATCCCTTCCCACACCCGGTGCAGATGCGATGCCCAGTCCACAGGGTTTTACAATGCTCGGCCGGCCACAAGCCGATGCCGACAAGAGATCCTCTCCTAAGTACCTTGAGAATCTCACCTAACAGATAAGTGCCGCTTTTGTAAGGCCTTTAATCCGAGAACAAAGGAGGCGGGACTTTCGTCTCAAGCAGCTCCTGAGGAGGCAGCTCTTGCCCCTCCGCTCGGCACCGGCGCTGGTTAGTCTTCAAGGGCGCTCCTCGGCACGGATCGCGGTACCGCCGAGGCCTCTCGGCACCGGCCGTCGCTGGCTCCGGCGTCCACTCGGCATGGATCCCTCTCCTGGGTATGAAGAGGCACAAGATTCTTGCTGCGTCCGAGCCGCCTGCTCCGCCCGAGTGCTATGCTAAGTCGGATCGCCCGGCACCGATGTCTGCGCGGCACCGACAATATCCACACCGTTAACTCCGGCCATGCAAGAGCCGTCGAGTCGGTGCTGGAAAGCTCCGGTGCGAACCGTGGTCGAGCTCGCTATTAAGCTGCGTCAGAGCCGCCTGCTCCGCGGCCAGCGCTCTCTAAGTTGCACTGCCCGGCACCTATACCTGCTGCGGCACCGGCCGGTATCGGCACCGTTCACTCCGGCCATGCAAGAGCTGTCGAGTCTGGTACGCCCGGTCTGCGGTTATATTGTCGATCGGCAAGCCTGCCTTGCTCAGACCACCCTGCGTCGGCACCTCAGAGCAGCAGCGTTCACGATCGCGGTCCCGCAGATGTTCTCGGTCCGTCGCCAAGCCAGGTGCGGCACTGCTCACGGTCCTGGCACCGTTCTCCATTTCAGTACTGGTCGTACTCGTGGCACCGATCAGCGTCCGTTCGCCGACCTGGCACACTCGGTGCGATCCAGCTCCTGGCACGCTCCAGGCTCTGGACTCCGTAGCCACTCCGGCATCCAGCCTCGAGATTTGGTCGACCTCCTGGCACCGCTCGGTCGCAGGTCCCATTTCGCTCGATACCAGTATGCCTCCGGTACCGATCCCGGTACGCGTTGAAACGACATCAGCTAGAGGTAGACTATGCCCAGGGCTTTTAGCTCCTCCATGGCCATCCATTCGGGTGTGCACCAGAGTCTCCACATGCCCCAGGGCCAGGACCCTAACCCCATCAGTGGCTACCCTGTATGTCTCGGGCGTGCCGTCAGGCCAAGGGCCTACCTGTGATCGATCTCGCTCTGTTCTGTCAGAGCACTGGGTGCCAGAGGCGGCGGTTGGCCGTCCCCTCCGACCGGTATGGAGGAAGCCCAGTTCAGCCACGGATTCCCATCCCACGGATCAGGAGGTCGTCCAGGGCGTGAGCCCACACAGGACCCACTTGTCCCTGGCCTTTCTTCTTCCTCCTCCCCATGAGGCGCTGGCAGGGCGTACTCCTTGGCCTCCCCTAATCGGCAGGGGCCCATCAGGACCTCCCGAGGCGAGTGGTGTTCACTATGAATCTCCAAGTGGTCACTATCCCGCCCGTGGGCTCGGGAGTCGAATGCGTGTGCATGGTATCCTCCAGGGTGTGGGTACCTATAGGTACGTCTTTCCCCTGCTCCCTTGCCACTTAGTCCATCAATAACATGCAACGCCATGGCTGACAGGTACCAGCCCCTAAATTCAAGGAGGCTAGGCAAATGGACTCCCTGGGCCATAAGATGTACTCGGCAGGCGCCCTACAACTTCGCCTTGCAAACCAGCAAGCCCTGCTCAGCCGTTACTATGGGCGGCGCTGGGAGACTTTACAGAGTCGGTTTCTCTGAACTTCTGTCAGGGGTTTGATGCCCTCCTGGAAAAATGGAACGAAAGTGGTGAGAGCTTCCCTCCAGGCCTTGTTGGATGTAGCTGACTCCGCAGCCACGACTCTGGCCTCGGGTGTGGCCACGAGGCACATTTCATGGCTCCAGTTATCGAGCCTCCCCTCGCAGCTGCTGCACACTATACAGGACTTGTCCTTCAATGACAAAGGCCTGTTCTCACAGCTGACCCTAGGCTGCAAGGCCAAAGGACAGCAAGGTCACTATGCACTCCCTCTCGGCATATGCATACCGATGTCTCACCGCCGACCTTTCCGCCCAGCCTCACTGCCCTTACCCTGCGCCTAGACAAAGACAGGGCTTTGCCAGCAGGCGTCGCTGACGCAATCGTAGACGTTGGTCGGGACCCCAAAGGGGCCAAAATCAGGGTCCTCCTAACCACCAATCGGGCAAAAGCCTATCCCTCCTCATCCATCTTAGGCACTCCTCTCACAAGCAATTCCTTTTGCAAGACGTGCGGACGCTCCTCACCATCGGAGCTATAGAGGAGGTCCTAAGGACGAATGGGGCAAAGGGTTCTAGTCCCTCCGATTCCTGATCCCCAAGGCCAAGGGAGGTCTCAGACCTACCCTAGACCTGCGGGAGCTCACCAAGTTCATGATAGACCTGGAGTTCCGCATGGTGTCCATGGGACCGTCATCTCATCCTTGCATCCCGGAGACGGGTATTCCGCCCTCGATATAGCAGGTGCATATTTTCACGTCGAAACTTATCCTCCACACAGAAGGTACCTCCGGTTTGTGGCCAACCGTCATTTCCAGTTGACGGTCCTCCCGGCTGGCCTCTATACAGCCCATGTGTATCCACAGTGTCTGGCTGTAGTCGCCACCTCTCCGCCACCGTCGGATACACGTTCTCTATATCTAGACGATTGGCTCATTCCAGGGACCACCGGGGCCCAAGTTACCACTCATGTGGGTGTCGACAAGGTCCTATTCCTGCGTTCAGGCCTGATGATCCATAAAGAGGAATCCACCTGATTCCCACACAGGGAATAGACTTAACTGGGGGCCACCCTGGACTCCAGTATCGCACAGCCTGCTTACCTACGCCTTGGTTTCACGCGATGGTAACCATTGTACAAGGTCTATGGACCTTCCTGACAACTGTGGCTTGAACTTGCCTAGGTTTCCTGGGTCACATGGCTGCCTGCACGTTCGTAACCAAACATGCCAGGCTGCGCCTCCGTACACTTTAATCGTGACTCACCTCAGTGTACCACCCGGCCAAAGGTGACATGGTCATGGTCGCCTCGATCCCCCCGAGCGTCCTAGGCTCCCTCGACTGGGGGTCGACGCCCTCCCTGATGTGTGCAGGGATGCTGTTCCATCCACCTCACCCCTCGGTGTCCCTCATGATGGACGCCCCATCTCTCGGCTGGGGTGCTTACTTGGGTCAGTTTCACACTTAAGGCCTTCGATTGGCTCACCAGCTGGCCTTGCACATCAATGTCCGGGAGTTGAGAGCAGTCTGCCTTGTGTAACAGACGCTTCAGCAGCACCTGCAAGGCTGTTGTGTCTCGGTGTTCACAAACAACACAACGGACACGCGTTGCATAAACAAGCACGGAGGAGCACGGTCCTCCCCTCTTTGCAGGGAGCTATCCAGCTCCGGGACTCCTGCACAGCCCAATTGATGGACCTGGTACCGTCCTTTCTCCCAGTGGTCCGGAGCACTCTGGCTGATCGCCTCAGCAGATCCTTCCTGTCTCTCAAGTGGTTGATTCCTCCGGATCTTATCCATTCCGTTTCCGGAAGTGGGGTTTTCCCCGCATAGTCCTCTTCGCTCTTGCGAGCGGAACAAGAGGAAGTTCTGCTCATTCCAAGGCCTCTCCCCGGGCTCGATCTTGGCTGCTTTTCTGATGCCGTGGGCGAGCCCTCTGCTGTACGCTTTCCCACCATGCCCGCTGGTTCACAGGGTCCTGCTAAAACTCTGCAGGGACAGAGCGCACCCTATCGTGATCGCTCCGGCGTGGCCTAGGCAGCACTGGTACACCATGTTACTAGACTTGTCGATAGCCAACCCTATTCCCCTGCCTCTTTGCCCAGACCTCATAACGCAGGATCACGGCAAACTTCACCACCCAGACTAGCAATCCCTGCATATCACAGCATGACTGCTGCAGGTCTAAACCGATCGGAGTCACATTGCTCTGCCTCGGTTCTACAGGATTCTCCTGGGTGGTAGGAAGCCTTCCACTTGGTTAACGTATCTGGCCAACTGGAAGTGTTTCTCTTGCTGCTATGAAACACAATGTTTCTCCCACCGAGGTTCGATACATTTCATCTTGGATTACCTCTGATCTTTCAAACATCAGCGCCACGCGCTATTCATCATAAAGCGCCTCAAGGGCTAGGGGCATTTATACCCCAGTTTTGCCGCCCCGCCAAACCTGGGTCTTCAACCTGGTTATAAGCAGTCTTATGCCTGCCCCATTCGAGCCACTGACAACATGCTCGCTGAGATACCTGTCCTGAGAGAGAGTTTTTTCCTTGTAGCCTTTGCATCGGCCAGACAAGTCTCCAAGCTTCAGGCTCTCACAGTGGACCCACGGTGCACTATGTTTCGCAAGGACAAGGTGCGGTTGTGACCACGTCCGGCCTTCCTCCCTAAGGTGCTGTTGACCTTTCCTATCATCCAGGATATCTTCCTTCCGGTCTTCTTTCCGAAGCCACATTCATCGCGAAGGAGCACATTTGCCCTCCCTAGGCGCCGTGGCGCTAAGCTTTATGTCAAGCGGACAAGCCCTTTCGTACGCCCCAACTCTTCGTTGTCTTGGCAGACCGGATGAAGGGCCTACCTGTCTCCTCCCAGAGGTTTTCATCTTGGATGACGTCATGCATTTGCACCTCCTGTGACTTGGCCCATGTTCCATCGAGCCACCTTACTGCTCGTTTGGAAAGGGCTCAGGCTTCTTCTGCTGCCTTCCTGACTCACATACCCTTCCAGGGGCTATGTTGTGCTACTACCTGGTCCTCGAACCGGACCTTTGCCTCTTTGGTCTAACTGTCCAGAGATCATGCAGCCTTTGGCTCAGCAGTTTGCATTCTGCAACATCTCACTCCGACCCCACCGCCTCGTAAGGCTTGGGAATCACCTACATGGAATGGATATGAGCAATCACTCAAAGAAGAAAAGGCGGTTACTCACCGTTGCAACTGTTGTTCTTCGAGATGTGGTGCTCCTATCCATTCCACACCCACCCTCCTTCCCCACTGTTGGAGTGGCGGCAGAAGGAACTGAGGAGTGGGTGGGTCGGCTGGTGTATATATCCGGCGCCATGGTGGCGCCACTCCAGGCGCCCAGCCGACCCACTGAGTTGCTAGGGTAAAAGTCTTCTGGCGAACATGCCGCGCACGCACACACCTACATGGAATGGATATGAGCAACACATCTCGAAGAACAACAGTTACAATGGTGAGTAACCGTCTTTTCCTAGCCCCATTACAGCCCATCCTTGACCGTCGCTTCTTAATCATTCATTTAACCGGCGGCGTCTTTTCCATTCTCCTTGTCTGCGGTGACTCCCCAAGCCATGATCGCCTTCCACCTCGAGGGGTGGACAATGAGAGGCCTTCACACTAATTGGGATGCCTAACAAAGTTTTGGTCGGATTCCAACGTATCCATCAACGTTGAGTCAAAGGGTCCTCCTTGGAACTGTCACCGAGGTAGCGCTTTCTCCACACAATTCCAAAGGTGCTCGGAGCTAAAACAAAGTCCAAAGTTCTCAAAGGGATGGTAAAGGAGTCCATGTTTCCTCTCAGCAGCCTTTCCACAACTTCTAAAACACGTGTCCTTGGTCAGAGATGGCCTCCTCTGCCCAAAGCTGGGACTTATGGGGCAATGATGCTGCTCTCTGATTGGCAGAGGCGTTGGGAGGAGTTCTTAGAGGTCACACGACCCACTTCGAACAGGTCACCCGCCCCAGCACTCACTCTGATTGGTCAAATCTCCTCTCATGGTGGTCCTATCAGGGTGAACCCCATCCTGATTGGTAGAGGAAGTAGGTGGAGTTCTTAGAGGGTCACACAACCCACTGCCAGATGGCTCACTCCACCCCAGAACTTGCCTTGATTGGTCTAATCTCCTCTTGGGGTGGTCCCAAGCAGCTGAAACCCTTCCTTATTGGTAGAGGATGGTGGGAGAAGTTCTTAGAGGGTCACACGACCCACTTACGGACAGCTCACCCTACCCCACAACTCACCCTGATTGGTCAAATCTCCTCTCAGGGCACTGTTAATGGGACAAAACCCATCTTGATGGGTAGAGGGCAGTGGAAGGAATTCTTAGAGGGTATGAAAACTATATGCTCACTATTTTTGTCAAAATAATTTGTATAATACTTTCAACACGAAATCATTTTTACACATCTTGTTGTTAAACATTTACTGATAACTATGTCAGTAAAGCTGTGTTGAATGAATGGACAGATCCATTTTATTTTCTCAACATGTGGTGTTAATATAGGTGATTGTTGTACAATGTTCTGTAAATAATTGTGAAGAAACTTGTTTGAAATAAAATTGAATAGAAATTCAGTTAAGTACCAAACCACACATTACATTAGCAGTATTCCTTCTGTATATCAATGTTTCATTAAATTTCCAAAGCACATTTTGAGACTATTTATTACTAGAAATTCACCTTGATCGATCAGTCCTTCAGCCGTCGTCTCATTTGCGCGATCACAACACGTCTTCCATTCTTCTCGTATCATGGCCTTCCTTCCCCATGTGCGGCCATGTCTTTCATGATAACATCTTCCCATCTCTTTGGAGTTTGGCGAGTGCAGCTGCAGTCCATCGATTGTCAGTGAGCCTCACTATATGCCAGGCCTATCGCATTCTACTATGCATGCTCTCAACAACAATGCCCAGCACTCCACTCTGCTGTCTGATCTCTTCATTGGGGACTTTGTTGTGGATTGAAATTCCCAGAATTCTTCTTTCCATCACCCTCTCCAGACAGTTCCTGCTCCTCTGTCAGCACCCATGTTTCGCTACCGTGCAACATTGCAGTACAGTAATTCCTCGCTTAACATTGTAGTTACATTCCTGAAAAATATGACTTGAAGTGAAACGTTGTTAAGCAAATCAATTTCCCCAGAAGAATTAATATAAATGGGTGGGGTTAGGTTCCAGGGAATTTTTTTTCACCAGACAAGAAACTAGATAGATAGATAGATAGATAGATACACACACACACATACACACACCCAAATCCTCATCCCCAGCCAGAGCCCTCAGCCCCCCCCGGCCTAATTCTCATCCCCAGCCAGAGCCCTCATCCCCCGCACCTAATCCTCAGCCCCAGCCCTCATCCCCGCACCTAATCCTCAGCCCCAGCCTGAGCCCTCCTGCATCATGAATCCTCATCCTCAGCCCCACAGCCCTCACCCCTGCACTCCCTCCTATCCCCAAACTCCCTCCCAGAGGCACCCCTCCCCTTCCTACGTCCCCACCCCCAGCCTGCACCAAAACTGCATCCCAAAGCCTGCACCCCTCCCCCCTCCTGCACACCCACTCCCTGCCCCAGCCCAGAGCCAGCACCCAGCACCCAAACTCCATCCCAAAGCCTGCACCCAGCACCCCATCTGTACCCAAATCCCCAGCCCTGGATCTGCACCCCACACCTCCCCCCAAACCTCCTCCCAAAGCCTTAGGCAGGTGGGAGGCAGAGTTTGGGGGCAGACAGGCGGCGGGTTCTGGGCACCACCAAAATTTCTACAAACTTGCCACCCATGCTCTCAGCTTATGCTGATGGAGGATATGTCTGTTGTCTCAGAAGTTGTTCTGGATTCAGCTGAAACCCAGAAAGATGCTCAGGAAGATGTTTCTCTAGAGCAACCCCTAGCTGAAAAGGGAAAGGACAACATTTCTGGGGGAAATGAATTGTTGCCTAAAATTGCTCCTGAAGGACTAAAACCTCATGTAGCTTTTGCAAGCAGTTTGCTGCAACTGAAGGGTGTGGAAGTGAGTTGACTGAGTTAGCTCAGAATGAATCATTGCCTGTAGCAAGCAAGAGTGTAGGTGCTGAGAAATTTGGTTCAGTTTCTAGCCACGGCCACCCAGAGTGGGGGCAAGTGGGGCAATTTGCCCCAGGCCCCGGGCCCTGCAGGGGCCCGCGAGCTGCTCTGGGTTTTTGGCAGTGGGCCCTTTACTCGCTCCGGGTCTTGACAGCGGGTCCTTCAGTGTGCGGGAGACTCGGGCAAGTGAAGAACCTGCTGCTGAAGTGCTGCCAAAGCCTCGGGCGCCAGCCGGTAGTCTGAGCGCCACAAGCGGCGGGGCCAAAAAAAAAGAAAAAGAAAAAGCCGCGATCGGCTGTGCCAGGCTGCTCTACTGCCACCACTTCATTCTTCGTCTGCATTTGGCGGCAGGTCCTTCCCTCCGAGAGAGACCCGCTGCTGAATTGCCGCCGAAGACCCGGCCCTGCCCCAGGCTCCCTGAATCCTCTGGGCGGCCCTGTTTCTAGCTGTCACAGTTCCTCAACTGTGTATAAATCCACTGACTTTGTTTGAGAAAGATCCAGGGTGGAAGCCATCCCTATTAAAACCCACACCGCCTCTGTCACTGCTAAGCAGTTCTTTACATGCACCTGGGATGGCCGCTGCTCTTTTGGTGAATCGGGCCAGCCCCAGTGTGTGTCAGGGAGAAATCCTGAATGAAAAAAATGGGAAACCCTGGCGAAAATGGTTTCATTCTTCACAGCTCAAAGTATGGAAGGATAAACCACCTGACCCTGTCTTCTCCATCCTGTTGGCCACCCATCTTGGCCAGCAAGAAGGAACGGCTTTGGGCCATTGGAAAATAAGCATCAAGTGGGCTGGTCAGTGCCTACCCTGATGTTAAGACAGGAAAAGGCCAGAAAAATCCTTGACTTATTATGCCCACCCTCACGTAGGTCACCGCTTCATGATCACTCTGTAATATTGATCCCAGATTCTCCCAATATATACGGGGGGAGTGTGGGAAGTTTTTCTCTCTTCTCTGCCCCTCACAGGGCCCGTCCATGAGCCATGACATCCCACTGGTGTGCCAGCACCCTGCTGTTCATAAGTGTCTGGAGTCTGATGCTGTCCAGGCTCTATGCTGTACCTGTGACCCCTCTGAGCCTCTGGAGGTGCTTGCCAGCTGGAGCCCAGGAAGCTAAATTGCTGTGCCACATGCATGGATTCTGTGGGAATGGGAGCAACCCCCTGGCCCTGCAGCGTCACTATCAGTTCGAAGGAGACAAACACACTCAGTGACAGCCTCCTGGGTGGTGAAAGGTGCAGGGTAGCCCTGGTTTCCTCTGCTGTTTGGGAACAACCATGCCCCTACGTGTCATCATTGCCATTGGAACTCAGACACCTCCGTTACCTGGAGAGGAACTGCAGCTGTCTCTGATCACACCAGCAGGCAAGAATATCACATGGTTCCTCGTAAACTGCTGAACTGGATTTTAGCTGCACATGACTTGATTCAGCAAGGTCCCCCAGACTGGACAGTTCCATTAAAGGACACACATTGTGACAAGCTCATGCCAGCAATTTGGTGTAAATTCTATAGGCACATTGCCATTTCAGAGAGATTTCATGAGCCTGGTTTGTACAGAGTGGATTTGGGCCAACAACAAAAACAGCTTTAAATTCCAACCCTCTGATCACAAACTGTGCTCCCTTCTGACATTTAAGAGCCCCAGTTTCAGGACCCCAGGTGTTAAAATTGGATCAACAAGAACATTTGGTTCTTCCACCTCAGACTTCTCTGAAGGAGGGTCAAATCCACTTAAAGGGCATGAATAGCTCTCACATTGCACCTGCATGTGCTCTCCTGATTGAAACTAGCCATAAGGATTGGGATGAATGGGTAACCTGGGAATATTCTCACTCTTCCTTCAATGTTATCCACGCAGAAGGGTCTGTTATTGTCTATGTTGGCAAAGCAGGTATGTGTGTAAGGACAAGATGTAATATTGTGTTGATTAATGGGCACTGGGTCCAACCCATGGGGCCTTATGCTAATCGCTGTTTCTATAATATAACCATCATTGTTGGTTGTGATATTACATTTACTGTGCCTATATGGACTGTACAACAGTTAAATGCCTATCCTGAGCTCTACAAGGAGGTTTCTCCCATTTCACTGGGAATGGGTCTCATTGCCATTAAGGTAAAAACACAGGCCATCACTCTTGGTGGGAGACTTTGCTTGGGTGGAGCCCCAGTGCAACAGGTCTTTTAAATCTCATGCTTCACCCCATTTGGTGATCACTGGTTTCCAAATTATACTAGCAATTGGTCTGATTCTGCTGGTTTGTTGGATACAACGACTGATGCAGCAGCTGCAATGGATGGAAGATCAGACCGGTACCACGGCGTTAAGGATGCGATGGGGATACTCACTCAGTGCAAGTACCCCATCAGCAGGGGACTTGATACCAGCCAGCTCTGTGTTTTGGGAACCAGGGCACAGTATCTAGCCTGTCTGACTCATGAAAGACACCCCCTCCAGTCTCTGTTTGAGCCAAAACCAATCAGAGAAAAGGCTTGCAGAGAGAACAATGAAGGGCATTGGGAGACACACCTAGACCCCTCCTAACAAGGGTGACAAGATTAAGACATCTCTATTTGCATACAGAATGAAGAACAGAGACAACTCCTCTAGCCTCATCTGCATGAAAGATGGGACAGGGATTAGCATAACGAATGAGGAACAGAGAACCTCACTAAACTTTGAGACCAGAAAAACAGGGACACAGTGCATCATGGGAATCCCTGCTCCAGGTGCTAATGAACCTACGGCTGTACACACTCAGCTTAGCAATTATCAGACCAATTCTAGTAATAAATCTTCAATTGATATCCCAAAATACTGAAGGAGCCTAGTTGCATTGTGAGCTCCCTGGAAGAAAACACTACCCATAGCCAAGAGTGATCAGTTCCTATTGTCTAGCTTAAAAAAAAAACCCTTGAGGCATCAGTTTACCCACAAAGAAATCTAGTGTTCTCCCTTGAACTACTGTATTTTCTCTACAAAATCCCCTACCTGTGCCCAAGTCAGTGTTCTGATGTATAGACCCAAACTCTGCATCAGTTCCACTTGGACACCATCTCCTGACTGATCATGTTGAGGGCTCTGCCAGTCTCCAGCACTCAGGACCCAGAGCTACCACCATCACCTGGGAACCCCGACCAGTTCAAGCCTCATGGAGTGGGTGAGATTTCTCTCTCTCTCTCTCTGTTTTCTTTTCTACCACAGGTATTAACCTTTAAAATGTAACTGTTATATTTATTTAGCCCTCCTTGTGCAGTTATCACTATTATTCAATAAATTACTTTTATGGTTCAGCTGGTTGCTTCTCTCTCTCTCTGAATTTTACTCTTTTGTGTTTTCAGCTTCCCCAATTAATTCTGCAGCAACGCTTCCTTTACCTAAGCTAAAGATCCCTGTAGCGCCCAAAAATACTGTGGGCTTTGCTCATTAAGTGGGTTACTACCAGTACAATTGTAACGTGAAAGTGGGATAGGGACGTATTAAACTTGGGGCACATAAGGGAGAGGGGCAGCTGAAAGTGCTGCTCAACTCAGCCCATTGAGTACAGAGACACATGAGGGGATCAGCTGGAGGGTGCTGATTGACCCGGTCCACTCAGACTTAGGGGGTGGGGTGTGTGTGTGTGTGTTCATCTAATTCTAGGGCTGGAGGAACCCAGCCCTGGGGAACCTAGGTCCTGCAGGGTAGCTCCATTGGGAGGGGCCTTGCAGAAGGGAAAAGTAGAGCTCCATATGAACACACAAATGACATAAGCAGCATATTAACAGATTTACAGCACCCTCCTTCCCCACCCAGAAGAGTGACCCTAATAAATGGGCATAGCCCAAAGTAACGGGCACATCTGGTAATATGACCATCTTGGATAATAGCCATTGATGGACCCATCCTCCATGACCGTACCTCATTCTTTTTTGAACGCCTTTTATAGTTTTGGACTTCAACACCCCTTGCCAATGAGTTCCATAAAGTGACTGTTCACTGTGTGAAGAAGCATTTCCTTACATTTGTTTTAAACCAGCTGCCTATTAATTTCATTATGTGACCCCTGGTTCTTGTGTTACATGAAGGAAGCAATAACTCTTCCTTATTCACTTTCTCCACTTATCATGATTTCTCAACATTTGCCATGACAACTACAGCCCACCTAGTAACTTAGTTCATTCATGCCCAACAGTACACATATCTAGCTCTCAACTGAATTAAATGCATTTACCAAACCTCATCCTATGCTGCGTTTTGAAGCGCCACTATTCAAAGGGAACACTGGGCTGCCCTGTTGTGTACACCACTGCAGCAGTTAATGCTAACTATACATCGCACTGTTCACAGAATTTACTAGTCCTGTAAGAATTTTTCTTGAGAAAGCGAAGAAATGCTTTAACGCCGTCCATCTTGCTGATTTTTCTGCTTCGCTCTATTGTCTGCTGCTGATATTGATTGCACGCACCTGTGTCACATGTACATTGGAATATAATTCCACATAGTCCTACAATCCTTAGAAGACGATCTGAGAGGGAAGTAGAACATGTACTAAACTGGATTTTCTTTGCCTTAGGAATTACAAATGTGCTCATTTTACAAATGAAAACTTGTCAGAACAAGGTAAATGTGCCCTGTCCTGAAGAAAAACTTCTTATTGCCTCTCGGTGTAGATTACAGCCCTTCTTGGCACCATCTCTATAGATTTGCCTCTGTGACTGGTTTTGCCTGCCTGCTTCGTGTTCCGTTCATTAGGACTTAGGCCAACTTGACCCTTGTAATGGCTTTAATTCCCTTCACTACTATGAAGGAAAACATGGCCTACCTAGCAACAGCCTTATTAAGCAAGATCTGCTGAGGCTTTCAATCGTCTGTGGAGAGTTCAGTTGTTCAAAACAAGTTTTTAAATTTTCTGGTGATGCTGATGAGTATTTGGTTGTCTTCTATAAAATGTGGATTATATTATAATCTCAACCATGATAGTACTGAAATTGATTTTATAAACCCTAGGTAAATTCCTGGATTTGCAGCATAATGGAACTGGTAAGACTACGGTTCCAAAGATGGTACAGTTCTATATAAAACTTTTCAATGTATAATGTGCTCAGAAACTGAACAGCATTTTGAAAAGCTAGCGTGGTAACTTTAAAACAATTCAGTGTCCTCAAATGTGTTTGCATTGTTTTGTCTTCTTTGCATGCCTGACAAGCTGTCAGATCTTTATGCGAATGCTTCTGAGATTGATCTGTGCACTGCAAAGCCCACAGCCCTCAGTGTTCTGGGCCCACCCCACTCACTGGATCCTTTGAGTCTGCAGCTTCAGCTCTGAAGGGTTAAAATCCATGTGCTGTTTGCATAACAACTTGGTACACCTCTACCCGATATAACACGACCCGATATAACACGAATTCGGTTAGAGCGTGGTGAAGCAGCGCTCTGGGGCGGGGCTGCGCTCGGCGGATCAAAGCAAGTTCGATAGAACGCGGTTTCACCTCTAACGCGGTGAGATTTTTGACTCCGAGGACAGCATTATATCGGGTAGAGGTGTATATGGATTGCGTCCGCTTTTAGAGGCCCAAAGTCCAGAGTCTGGTCAAGAGGCCAGAGGCCTGGCAAATAGTGATCAGCTACGAGAAAGCAGAATAAACAAAAGATAACCTTGGCCTAGGTCATTAATTTGTTATTAATGCAGATTTCCATGGAAGGATATGACTAATACTTTAATGGCAGAATATGGCCCCAACATTCTCATTAGCCATCCTTAGACCTGACAGGTGCGTCTTAATGTCTCCAAAGAAACTTAGAGACAGACTATTTTAAAAAGACCTGCTGAATGAATAAAATGAGGTTTAAAATTAACTTTGTAAACCAAATACAGTAGAACTTGCTTATATTGAACTCAGCTGTAATGAAACTTCATGTAAGTTTTGCCATTGACGTCAAAAGGATCTAGGGTCTGACCTTCTTCCAAAGTCTCAAATTGCCTCTATGCATTTCAGTGAATTTGCACTCCTGCTACACAGAAGCTACTCTATGTTTATAGGGCCAGATTGCATACCACACAACACACAGCCTGAATCCTATAACATAACTCATTTAAGCTTATGTGTAGCTCTAAGTGTGTGAATAGTCCCATCAAAGTAAAGGAATTTGTAAGGAAAAACATGGCACTTCAAGTGCAAATCCGCTTCCAAGTTGCAAAAAAACCCACTTCACAACCACTACTTCAGTACCAGAGCTGCACTCCTGTTCACTGGCAGGAAGATGGTGCATAGATATGACTGCAGGTAGGAAAAGATGCCCAGCTTCTTGTCCTGCCTTGCTCTGCCAAGCATCCCGCCTCTCCTGTGTGGTTAGGTCTGGGATGCTGTGTTTCTGACAGGGTCCCCAAACTGTCTTGCATGGGGAGGGCAGTAGAATTTTCCCCCATAGCGAAATCCCACTGTGGTAATCCTTTGGGAACAGAAATTATCACCAAATGACCAAATAAGTATTAAAACTGCACTGCAAGCCTGTTATCAGGCTGAGCAGAGAGAGAAAGGGAGGAGAAGTTGCCACAAGTGAGCCATGAGAGGACTAAGGTGGAGTCACTAACTCCAGACTTCATGCAACTGCTTTTCATTAAGGGTGAAGGACTAGCCTTTCAGACAGGAAGTGCCCTGCACTTGAAGGGGAATAAAGGAAGTGCCCCCCCAAGAGATGGGGCTATTTTGGCAGTCAGGCCTTTTCCTGTTACACTGAAACAACTCTGTCGATGGTGATGTATTTTTGTGAAACAACCAAATTTCCCCACAGGTATGTTCTTGTCATATCTATATTTAGATTGGCTAAAGCTCTTTGTAGTAGGAATATGTTTGTTTGTTTATCATGTAACTTTGACTCCTTCACCTGCACTCTTCCCAACCATCCATCTCTGCTGAACCTACTTTTAGCATATCCCACCTTTTGAGCAGCTTTCAGCAGACACTGTATATGATTGATTTTGCCATTCTGCCAGTAATATGTCCCCTCACTCTCTCTGTAATTAACATGTAATAGACAAGTTTTGACAACACTTTCCTGTACTGTTTTACTTCCCTGTGTTGCACACTTTAGAACTTCTGAGTTTGTGCAGATTCTCCTTTTAGATTCTCCTGTTGTAACCCCTCCTATTATTTAATCCTGTCCATGCTGGGTGGTGGTATGTTTTGTCAGAAGTGAGCTGCATTCAGTGTGTTTGTTCAGTAAAGTTCAGAACTGCTACAATCCTGACACTTCAAACTGTTCAAATGTCAGCTTCAATTCTGAGGGAAAAATGATCACACACAATATTCAAACAGTGTGCGGTGCAGGTTACAACAAATGCATAGGAGGTCATGACACTACAGAATAGATGCAGGAGCTCTAGAAGGCCTCAAGAAAAGGAGTTCCTCTACACAACAATTTTTGTTGTACCCCACCATGAAACGTTCTTTCTGGATTTTAAAGCCTCTCATAAAATGCCACATCTGGTAGCATTAGCGCTGAGTGCAGAGAAAGTGGGTGCCACGGCACAGCTAGACTCCTTTCTAAGAAAGCAATAGGCGTCAGTCAAGAATGTTACCAGCGATTGCCTCAGGTGGAAAGTGATAGCTAAAAGTGTATGCAGTTGACAGATTGATATTAATTTCCTAGAGCCTGCTTCTCAGGTATCAGATTTGTGGGTACAATACAGTCATTCCTGGAGTGGAGTTTCTTGGGTAATCAAAATAGGTTCTACCTGTTTCACAAAATGTATTGATTTAGGGCCTGATCCAAACCCACTGAAGTCGTTGGAAGGTTCCCACCGATTTCAAATTATGGGCAGTGGATCTGGCCCCATTTGAACACTTTGTAAGGACTCAGGAAAAGAATCCCATTCAAAATAGTTAGATAACTAAAGAAAGGCATGTGGTACTATTTTCCATATTATTCCTTACTGTCTCAGCACTGTGTGGAAGAAAGTGTTCATGCTCTTTATCCCACAGGGATTGGAAGGAATCCTATGAAATGATTATTTGCCACATGAGAAGAACAGAAAGCATTTGTACAGGCTTAGGGAGTGGGAAAAGATGGTGCTGTTTTATGTATGAAATGTTCCACGCTAAAGGAAGAGAGCTGGGTCATGTAAATAAGCAGTGACCCCCAGGCTCTCTGGATTCTCTACTAAAAGGGACCTGACCCTGCAAACCCTTGCTTTCCTCAGTAGTATTAGAGCCCAATCCTGCAATTGTTTAAGCTAATGAGTCAGTTTACGCAGGTGACAAGTCTGAGTAAAATACTTGCATGAATGAAGTTACTTCCCTGTTTTGTATTGTTTCAGGATTGGGCTCTTAAGGCAAGGAAACGGTACTGTGTGATTTAAGCACAACTTGCAACTGGATTTTTAGGATTTGGCCCAATGTCTCTTATTACTCAACAACTGTTTTGCTAGGCCACAGTGGTGGCCAGTGAGCTGCAAAGCTCAGACTGAAACAGCAGATGAGATTTACAGTTATACACTGAGTCTTGTAGAGACACGAATGCCCTAGAGAAGACTGGCATGATGGATACTGCTGCAATCAGAGTTCTGGGGAACTCAGCAATGTATCCAGTTGTCCAATTGTATGATGTCACTTTAATAGGGAAAGGCATTAAAATAAGTCAGTTCAGGGACAGTGTTTCTGATTCAAGGAGGATTATGGCCTATGAACTATGGGAGGAATGCCGTACTTCTGCAGTTTTAAGGAGACAGCCTTTGGCTTCAAATGTTTGTGACCCAAACCAATTTATTATTCCTGCTTCTTGAATATTTGTATTTGTTCTTTTTTTTTGTTTTTTGGCCAGGGGAGGAAGGGTGGCAGATGGATGGTACTGTAGCCATACATTTTACCCTGCAGGGCATCCACCAATTAACCACTTGTGAAAGGGACCCAAGGGTAATGTCACAGGTGACAGATAACCAGGAGACCTCAGATCAGTCTGTGACAAACATAACAATAATCTCGTGCGTCTCAAGGGCTAAAAGCTCAGTGGAAGCGGAGTCTCTCCTTTATAGTGCCGATTTAAAGGGGAAGCAAGCTGAAGCTTGTTCATCGTATGGGAGAGGTACCAAGCGGTGACTCTCTGATCCCAGGTGATAAACTCCTCCCAGCAAAGTACCGACTCGGAGACTACAACGCAGAGCTGCGGAGGAGGAAGAAATAGACGGGGTCCCTGGGATGTGGGAGCTCACTACTCTCAAACTTTCCCAAGCCTGGCCTGAGGGCTCTCTGCTCGCTACAGTGATATTTCGTCCCCTTCAAAAGTTCCCTTGGGGAAGCTGTGGGAGGAAGATCCCCTAGGGGCCGTGGCGAAGACCAGGAGCAGGTCTTGTGTCTCGGTGGTGGGGGTGGCTGTTGGCTTTTCCTCCACCCCATTGCGCTCCCCCGGGGGCTCCCAAGTCAGCGCCCACCAGTTTGGGATTTATCTTTCCTAGGCGGACCTCTTCCCTTAACCTCCTTCTCCCCGCTTCATCCCTGCAGCATCTGCCTCAGCCTGGTCCTTGCGGCTGAGCGAAGGGGCAGGTAGAAATGCCGAGCAGCTCACCGAGATGAGGTGCAGCTGCCCCTGGCGCTGGAGCAGGATGGAGGGAGGGGAGGCGCCCAGCGGCTGGGGTACACCGGGGAAAGAGAATGAGGAGAGGCGGGTGCCCACACACACACAGAGGCGGAGAGCAAGGACACACACACACACAGTTGCACCCAGAGTCAGGCACCCCATGCCCAGTGCCTGAGACAAAGTGACAGAGCAGGGGGCACAGACACCGTGTGAGAAGCAGGCACCGGGGCTGAGATGCACATGAGAGAAAGACAGAGGGGCCGAGAGAAGACAGGCCCCCGCCCACACTGACCGAGAGCGGGACGCAGATACACACACACACACACACACACACACACACACACACACACACACACACACACACACACTGAGATTGTGACAGAGACACTTCAGGGACTGGCAGCCACACACCGAAAGAGGCTGATACACACACCTGGTGCCTGGGCGAATCACACACACAGCGTGATAACAGACACCCAGTGATCCCACACATGGCGATCTCACGGGGTTACACACACACGGTGATCTCTCACACACACAGACAGCGATCTCACACAGGATGATTATACACAGATGGTGATCTCTCTCTCTCTCACACACACACACACACACACACTGATCTCACACAGATAGGGTGATCTTACACACGCAGCCAAGGTCATGATCACACACAAGAGACAGGCTGATCGCACACACACAGAGCGATCTCTCTCTTACAGGGTGATCACACACACACACATGATCGTACACACCTCTCCAGGGACAGGGAGAACGCCAGGCTCCGCTCCGCGCGGAATCTGAGCACAGCAGCAGCAAACCCATCCTGGGTCTGGGCCTTTCTTCTCTCTCTTTTTCCATTTAGTCAAACAACACCTCCCCAAGCCCTAAAAAAATGCCTGCCTGTGAAGCGAGGAGAGGGCGCCGGGTCTGTAAATAAGAAGTGAGTACTGGCACAATGGCATGTGTTTCTAGATCGCAGTCTGTCCGAACCCCTCCTGGCCTGACCCCCTTCCCTGAAACCCCTGCCGCACCCAGCAACCCCTGCCGCACCCCTCCTGCATCCCGACCCCTGCCGCACCCACACCCTTCCTGGCCCGACCCCTGCTGCACTCCACAACCCTCCTGCACCCCAACCCCCTGCCCTGACCCCCCTGCTGCACCCCGACCTCCAGCCACACCGCACCCCTCCTGGCCTGATCCCCTGCCCTGAAACCCATGCTGCACCCGACCCCTGCCCTGAGACCCGTGCCGCACCCTGCATCCTCTGTCCTGACCCCCTTCCCTGAGCCCCCTGCTTCACCCTGCACCCCGCATCCCTCCTTCACCCCACACCCTGCCCTGAGCCCCCTGTCACACCCCTCACCCCTCCTGCACCCCCTGGGGACAGGGAGGGGGCAGAGTTGGGGGGGATTTGGGGGAAGGGGTTGGAAAATGGGGTGGGGCCGAAGGAGGCATGGGGGGTGTGTGTGTCAGTAAATGCAGTCCTCAGGACAATGTACTAGTCCTCATGGTCATTTGAGTTTGAGACCCCTGATGCAGAACCGTTACTAGGTATTTTTGACCGAAAAAAGGAAAATTCTCAACTGCCATTGGCTGCCATCTGTTTGTTCGCAGATAGAGTACCAGTGGAATAGGTCCTCATAAAAGAATGATCAGATCATTCATTTCACATGCTAATAATCTGAAATTGATGACTACTGTTCTTCATGTGCAAAATTCCATTGAAGTCTGTGGAAAAGAAACTATAGATTCTGAGCCTCCCCAAACACACACACGTGTATCATGAAAAAAACAGTTTTGATTTTTAGATAAGTGGTTTTAGTGATGTGAAAAAAAAGACCCTATATGATATTTACAAAAGGCCCCTTCCACATAGTGAGACATGCATTGAATAAGTTAAATGAACACTATTGGGTTAAATTTGGCCCCAAATATAGGTTTCTAATAGCTTTTCTTCAGAAGCAGCTTTTTCAAAACTTAAGACCAAATAGAAATGTTTTAATAATGTTTTAGAAAATTCCAGTGGGGGTAGTTCTTATAAACAAAGAGCAGTGATTCTCAAGCTTTGGTACTGGTGACCCCTTTCACATAGCAAGTCCCCCACCCCCGTATAAATTAAAAACACTTTAAAATATATTTAACACCATTATAAATGCTGGAGGCAAAGCAGGGTTTGCGGTGAAGGCTGACAGCTTGAGACTCCCCCACATCATAGCCTCACGACCCCCTAAGGGGTTGCAACCCCCAGTTTGAGAACCCCTGACAAAGAACCTCTGCAAAATTTGTGGCCTAAACACTGCAGTGTTGTGCCAATGCATAAGAATCAGAAAATGAAGCTAGTAAAAAACAAAGTGAAACTGATCTACAGCCACTGTCCAAGTTCAAAAAATAAATATAAATTGTGCCAACCAGACTTTTAAAGGCCTTTCAATTTTTCCAATTTGATAATAGATTTTTAAAATGTTTTTATATTGCTACATATTTAACCTGATAAGCAGTTTTTAAATAGTTTTTTTCTAATTTGCATCTTATCAAGTGTCTAATTAGAATGTGTAGGCTGCTTTAAAGTACTAATACTGTAAGTACAGTGAAACCCCGTTATAACGCGATGTTTGGGGTCCAAAAAATTCCATGGTGATAAATGCAGGGTCGCGGTATAGCGGGGTTTCAAGCTGGTCAGTTTAAGTCAGTGGTCCCCAATGCGGTGCATTGATGTGCTCTGCCTAGTGCCTAGTGCCCCTAGTGCCTAGTGCCTGAGCAGGGGAGAGAAGCTGCGGCCCCGTGCCTACCGGGGACAGAGAGCACCGGCGCCCACAGCCCTGGAGTTCTCTATCCCCAGCAGGCGCGGGCCACGGCTTCTGTCCAAACGGACCATGAAATCTAGGCTTTGTGTACTTTTATCCTATTCTATACAGATTTCATGGGAGACCAGTGTTTCTCAAATTGAGGTCCTTACTTCTGTGCTGCCTTCAGGCTGGGCTTCCAGCTAGCAGCTGCCACTCTCCGGCCTCCCAGCTTAAAGCGGCGCCGTCAGCACCAGCAGCACAGTGGTAAGGGTAGCAGCACCACAACCCCCACCCTCCACAGTAACTTTGTGACACCCCCGCCCACACACACAATACCTTTTGGATCAGGACCCCTACAATTACAACACTGTGGCATTTCAGATTTAAATAGCTGAAATCATGACATTTATAGTTTTAAAAGCCTATGACCGTAAAATTGACCAAAATGGACCGTAGGCCCCTACCAATAATATTCCATAGAGGAAGATTGACACCTGGTGGCCAATTGTGACCTTAAAGGGACACTGTCATATAGTTTAATATTTTCAGCCTAAACTGCCATAAATTCAGGGGAAAGTTACTTGGATTCTAAACTATCGCAGGCTCAATACTTGGGTAAACTCGAGTCAAGGATGAGAGTGCCTTACAATAAATTTGTAGTAATTAAAAATAACAAGTATTAAAAATACGGGAAATTCAAAGTTAAGTTAAACGTAAATTGCAACCCAACATTTATCAATTTGGAAATGTATAATTCAGGCTCTCAAACAACCTCAACTCTGCCTTTTCCGTGACTCTAGCCTCTAATCTTTCTTCCTGGAAAATGTGCCGTTTTCAAGTCCTTCACATAAGAGTTTGCGAGATAAGATCTCCATACTGAACTGGTGTTTTGATCAAGGGCTTTTAGTACTGGCTCCAGGACAATTTGTAAAAGCCAGTGTATTATTGGTTTAATGAACAGACCACTGCTGTCCCTTTGCAACTTTTTTCCCTTGAGTGGTTATCCATTTCCACAGTTTGCTGACGGTGTGCAATGCACCCCACTCACCCATGTTCAGAGTCTCATGCACCTTGAGCATCCTCATATCCTGCACCGAGGGCATAAAAGGGTGGAGCAGGCCAGCCACCACTCAGTTCCTCTCATGCCTCCTGGCTTTGAGATGAACATGGGCAGTGAGCAGTGCTAACAAAATACCTGGCTCTTTTTAACTCTGTGCAGCGTGTAGATAGAGATAGCTAGTTGTTGCCCATTGGCATTTTGGTTTTTTAACCAGAATAGCTATTTCTTTCTGGTGTCAGGATGGCTTCTTTTAAGTCCCTGGATGTACATACTGCCCATCAAACACGGGCACTATACCCTGTAATGTTTGGCATTTTCCGGGAACATTCCCCCAAACAAAATACATATTTGCAAGTCCTTCACTTGCAGGACCTGCAAATCTAGAGAAGCCCTGCTCCAGATGTACTTAATGGGTAAAGCAATGAGAGTAGCTTCAGGCCCTGGGTCAGATAACCATCCTGTAAATGTCTTCTCTGCTCCTTAGAGTGCTAGTACTGGGTCCCTCACTTCCTGGGCCTCATCAGCAACATCCTCTTTCAAAATCTGGCACGTTGGACAAGAAGCTTTCTGTGAAAAAGGTACAGGGCACGGAAGAGTCCAGAGATGATTCCAGACTAAGATCTCCTCAAAGAGAAGGATGGAGAACTCCAAGCTTTTATGCAGACCCAACTTATGCTTATCTTATGTCCGGACAAAGTGTCTTTTGGACACATGCTGTGTTCCTACTGACAGTTGTCACAGACTTGCATCTGAACCAAGGCCGGCTCTAGCATTTTTGCCGCCCCAAGCAGCAAAAAATAATAATAAAAAGAAGCCGCGTTCGCGATTGGTGGCAGCTCTACCGCCGCTTCTTCTATGGCGGCAATTCGGCAGCAGGTCCTTCGCTCCAAGAGGGTAGCGGCCCCACTGCCGAAGTGCCGCTGCACGTGCCACCCCTCTCTTCATTGGCTGCCCAGGCACCTGCTTGCTACACTGGTGCCTGGAGCCGGCCCTGATCTTGCCTACTTTTCAAATGTTAGGCTGTCTTTTATTTTGATCTTAACTCTGAATTACCTTGGTTTCTAATGCTTCATTTTATTTGTTTTTCATAACTGCAGCATTACGAATTAAAAAAGAAAACAAACTTACATGTACTGTCAACTTTACTCACAGAGTTTAATGATTTGTTTTGTTTGGTTTCTGCCTGGGGATTTTCTTGATAATTTCTTTAAGACATTTTGAAATCTTTCCCATGCAAAGAAAGAAAGCTGGCAGAGAGCTCCGGTGTTATGCAGAGAACAATAGGGAGCTAAGAAGCGAGGAACATTGTAGTACTTAGAAGTATGATAGGGTCCCTCAGGTTCTGTGGTTACCAGGAGAACTGGAGGTTCTGGTGGAGCTACTGAACTTTGCAGGCACTCTGAGTTGAGATTAGTGGAGAAACTCTGAGGGTGCAGGAATGCCTGAGAACATGGGTAGTTAGTCCAGCTGAATGTTTTGGCCTCTGCCAATTGCTGCAGCTCCACAGTTTCCGTGTGTATTGGGTAGAACATTATAACTCATGCAAGTCATGGATTCCACGATTCTTCATATTTCTCTTTAGCTTAACTCTTTTCCCATCCCCTTTCTGCCCCTCCATACACACTTAGATTAAAGAAGTTATGTTGCTGTGGGAAAGGCACCACCACATATGTCTTCTGTAAGTGTGATGGTTGTCACCTACTCTTTGCAGTCAGGGATTTTATCTATGCATGCAGATTCTGCTGCCTACTTAAGAATATTAGAAAATGCTGCTGCTTGTTAGAAAATTCTGCTGCTTCCTACATCCTATATACAGGATGCTGAAGATTATACCATCATATGAATGGGGTTAAGAATTTGCCTCTGCAGAGGAATGCGGTAATGGCTGTTCTTTGCTGCCTCTGTAAGGACCCCATTGAGAGAAGGTCTTGGCTGGGAGTAGGTTGAGGCCAGGGACAATGAGTCAATCCAGGGTTATTACCATGTTTGTATACAGATGTTCAAGTAAGTTAACAATGAGAACTTTTGACCTGTGAATAGGCCCTCTCCACTTCACTGACTGATAGCAAAGTGCAGAGGAAAGATTGATTGGTTGCTACTTCTGATGTCACAATGATGCTACTTATGAATCACCTGAGTTACTGAGCAAATTGCACAGGAAAGTTTGATTGGTTGGTTCTTCTGATGTCACAATGATGCTACTTGTAAATCACCTGAGTTACTGGTATAGCTCTGTCACCATCACCTCTGTTGAGACTGTTGAGAGCTTTTTAGTAACTAGGGAATATATGAAGAGTTTGGGGTCTTCTGTCATTGAAATAATCAAAGCCAATAATAAGGTGAGAGAACAAGCAGTGAATTTTATTAATATTGTGATTTTTTTTTTAAAAAAATGTCTCTGGCAAAGTAAGAAACTATTTTATGCAAAACATTAATGTAATCTAAAGTGTAACTCTGCTGAACTTGGAAAGTAGATTCATTTATTATACTGTGAAACCGGGATTTTTAGTTCCACTTTAAATGCAAACGTCAACCTGTTGGGTGAAAACCAAATCCACTTCAATTTAGGCTTAAACAATTTATTTTAGCCTTTATTATATATGTTTTTAGACAATGCTACTATCACGTATGAATTACATAAACATGCATAAAAAGATAAGGCAAGACAAGGAAGTGCTCAAGTTATCTTTCTTGGGGACAGGGTGACTCTTCTGAAATCTCTGCTATGCTTGGCTATTTTTCCTCTGTCTCTTCTCCACTATTATGTCAATCATCTATTTTTTAATCCTCTGTTCTGTAACTGCGCAGACTCAGTAGAGGAAGCTACCTCATCTGTGTCTTTATCCATATATATTCTACTCTAACCCCTAATTAAAAGCAGGGCGGCTCTAGTAATCCGGCCGCCCCAAGCAGGCGGCATGCCGCGGGCGCGCTGCGGGCGCTGGTCCCGTGGCTCCGGGGGCGTGCCTGCGGAGGGTGCGCTGGTCGCGGCTCCAGTGGAGCTTCCGCGGGCGGCATGCCTGCGGAAGTCCACCGAGCCACGGGACCAGGGAACTGTCTGCAGTCATGCCTGCGGGAGGTCTACCCGAGCCGCGGGACCAGCAGACCCTCCGCAGGCATGCCTGCGGGAAGTCCACCCGAGCCACGGGACCAGGGAACCGTCTGCAGTCATGCCTGCGGGAGGTCTACCCGAGCCGCGGGACCAGCAGACCCTCCACAGTCATGCCTGCGGGAGGTCCACGGGCCGCAGGACCAGCAGACCCTCCGCAGTCATGCCTGCGGGAGGTCTGCTGGTCCGGCGGCTCCGGTGGACCTCCCGCAGGCATGACTGCGGAAGGTCCGCTGGACCCGCCTGCCGCCCTCCTGGGAAAATGATTTGTTAAAGATTTGTGTTACCTTAACTTGTTCTGGTTTTGGTATGATACAGAATCTAGAACCCAGGACTGGACAGTGAAAGGAGGATGGATTTTTCAGATATTTGGGCTTTTTTTAATTGCACTTTTTTAAAGCCATCATGCTGAGTTTCAAGGTTTAGGGCCAAATTCTGCTCTTAGTTATACAACACAGAAGTCAACAGTTACTCCAAACTTCTCTTTCTGTAGGAGGAAGCAGAACGTAGCTTATTCTTTTGGCTTTGTTTTCTAAGGTGTCTCTGGAGCTCATCATTTACGGGGACATCAGGAATTTTTAATTTTTTAAAATAGATTCAATATAACTACAAATAAAATGTGATGTGTTTTCCTCATAGGCAATAGCAGTGAAACACTGTTTGGAAAAGGACTCCAGTGAGCTTAACACAGAAGCTGTGCAGAGCAGAACAGGCTTTACTAGCAAACCAGTCAAAGGAACTGGAATAATTGATAATTTAAACTGGAAATCAGTAAGAACTGGTGCCATTTATGCCTTACCGACACCCAGGGGAACTCTGCAAGCTCTATGTTGGAGAATAGTGTATTTCCACCAGAAGTTGTGTTTCGATACTGTCTTATTCTGGCTGTCCTTTTTTGGAGCATCTTAAAAGACTGTGACAAAGTTCCTCCTCTGCCTTGGTGGGTCCTGCACTTATTGGCGGATTTGCTCACCTCAGATATTCAGGGCAGCCCTCAGTTTGGCCAGTTTTATGGCTCAAACCTGCCATTCACTCAGCTAACCACATCACTTGCCAGCATGGGGAAAGGAAGGAGAACAATCCCCACAGTCTCTGCTGACCCACCTAGTGGGCCAGGGAGACAGGCCAGGATCTTCGCCTCTGGTGGGACCCACAGTCCAAGTCAACTCCTCTTATATCCAGTAGGAGGGAGGGGAATGAGGGGAACCCAGGCCTTCCCTCTACTCTGGGTTTCAGCCCAGGGCCCTGTGGATCGCAGCTGTCTACAGTGTTACGTGTAACACCTGTGTGACAGCTACAACTCCCTGGGCTACTTCCCCATAGCCTCCTCCCAACATCTTCTTTATCCTCACTACAGGATAGGCATGTGAACAATTCCACGTGCCACTGCAAAGAGAAATTCTGGTAATGACTATATGAAGTTTTATTTGTAACACGCATAGGTTGGGTGTTTCCTGCCAAGCAGAAGGGGAAAAGTTTTTAAACCTGTCCATCTAGGTGAATTTTTTCTTATCAATTCCCTCTGCATTTTCTAGTCTGCAATCTGTTTCTACTTCCATTTATGGTGAATGAGGGACTGTAGTTCTATGCTCTCGCTTCAGAAATAAACACATCAAAAAGCACTCATGTAGCACAGTGTAGAGCCGGTATTGTGGCAAGCAGGCATTGAGTTACAGTACTCACTCCATGCCCAGCTGATGGAGCACTGTGCTTGATATTTACATTATCCTGAAGTGCGTTTTATAAGGCTGCCAGATATCCACCATCCATTTATTTTGGCACCCCAATGCACATAAGGTGGACAAACATGCCTGGGCCACATGCTTTTCGGCCGGGTTCTGTCATTTGGTTATTTTGAATATTATATTTAGATTATGATTTCTCTATCAAGGAAATCTACACACGTAGCTTTCAATAAACATGACTTTAATGTTTCTCTGTTGGAATTAGAAGCTGCTAGAATTCAATTGTATATTACTAAGTGAACTCTACTGTACAACTTCATATTATAACTTTTGTTTGGATTTTTAGTTGCACTGAACTTTTAATGGCAGGTGAGATGCCATTAGTGAGAGTATAATGCTTAGACAGAAGAATGAATTTTCCTATTAGCAACTAATTTTTTTTTTATTTTATAGCTAGACAATCTGAAGGCTTTAGTTCAACTGAAGAAGCAAAATGGATTCGCTGACAGTAAACTGAAGACATGGATGCAATCCTGTAAGCAGCTGGGGAAGGAAAAAGAAACGTTGCCGAAACAAATTGCTGACCGTAATGCTCTATTAAAGGAGCACAAGCCAAGTATGGGGTAGTTGAAGAAGGAAATGCTATACTAGAATGATTGTAAGGCTGCAAATCATTCCTGGAAGTCACGGTTTCTGTGACCTCTGTGAATTTTGCAGTGCTGGTGCAGCTGATCCCAGGATCTCAGCAGCTGGGGAAGCCCAGGAGCCAGCCGCGCTGGCCGTTGCTCAGTCAGCCCCAGGCACGGTCCCTGGAGCAGCAGTCTGGGACTCGTGGTGGTGGGGCCCTGAGCCACCTCTTCCCCCCCAGCACCAGCATTGCCCTGCTCTCTCTCTCCACTCCCCAACAGTCTTCAGGAGCATCCCCTCTCCCAGGCGGTAGGATTTAGTCCCAGGTATTTTTAGTAAAAGTCATGGAGGGGTCACGGGGCCCTGACTTTTTGTTTATTGCCCGTGACCTGTCCATGACTTTTACTAAAAATACCCACGACTAAAACATAGCCTTAATCATGATCCTGTTTCTAACCTTAATGCATTTATTTAGAACACATGTTTTCAAAACCTCCATTATTACATTTGATTCAGATGAGGGGCCAGATCCTCATAAATCAGTATAGTTTCTGAAGCTCTGCTATAGTTGACTGTGGTTGCACAAGCACACGTCTTATGTACTTAATTAACAAATGAATGATTGAGATCATTGCATTCTAAACACATCTTTCCAGAGTCTCCTTAAAGTTATTTGTACAGGTAACGACTCTTTCCCTTGGTCAGGTGCTGATGAGGTTGCCATCTACCTACATTCACTGACCCAGGACAACGAGCCAGAGTATGAGCCAGACGGACTCCCAGAGGTGGTCAGAAAAGGTAATTGTTACTTCTTTAGAGGAGAATGGTCCACATTGTGGGGAGTGTGTGCGCGCATGCTTATCTAAATAATCCTGTTGTCATAGGTGTGACTTGGAAGCATTGTAAAAACTTGGACATCATTGGCCAAATCCAGCCCTCATATAGGTTGCAAGAGAGGGATTCTAGGCCCAGCCATTCCCATTATAAAACACCTTTTTCTTCTGGTTGATAGGAAGGGGGGAAATTTTTGCTTAAACATTTTTAACTAAATGTTTTTTCATTGAAATGTGCTGCATTGTCAAAACCGAAATGTATTACGGAGATGTATTGATTCGGACAAAGTTTTTGCTGAGCAGGGAGGGAGACCCCCAAATTGAAAGCCTGATGTTTTTTGATTCAATTTCATTTTATGAAAGCATTTGAAAGGCTTATGTTTTCATTCCAATCTAGAATAAAAACAAATTCTGAAAGCTCGAAAGGGGTCGCAAAACAAAATTGTCTCCCTCTGGCCGGCTCTATGTAGAACAATAGGAGAGACATCGTTTTCAGATGGAAATGATTTTCCAGTTAATGGTGTCCCTTTAAAGGAAAAAGAGAACATTTGCTTGGGGAAAACTCTTTTTGCCATTTTAGTAGAGTTGCTGTTACACAGATCCACACCCTTGCCTGAGTTCACCTATAAAATTCTAGGAACACAAGATAGTCCTAATAATTCCCCCATTCTGTTATTCAGTGAGTAAATGCCATTTTACTTTCTTAAATTATTACCCGTTGTCATCTCCATCTTGAATTGAGCAAGATCAGATTGATTGGAACAATAAAGTAATTTAATCAACTGTGGTTAATGGCTGTTGTTTATTTTTCAGGCTTTGCTGATATTCCTACTGGGAAAACCAACCCCTGTGTTTTGCGCAGAACAGCGCTAAACCTAAAGACCAGTGCCCGTCTTGCTGCTCAAAGCCAAAATTTGTCACCATATGGCCAACGTTTACAAAAAGGCAGGTCAGCTAATTTTGCCAAGATCTCTAAACCGACAGCTGGTGGCAGCAAATCACCAAAGGTAACTGATCGTCAAAATGTATCTGAATGTGCAGGGCCTGGGAAATCCACATAATGTATTTATCTCTCCAAGTGAGTTTGAAGATATGCCGTGTTATTCATGCCTCCTTTATATCTGCCATGAATATAGTGAAGACAAGGTCATCAATGTAAATAAAATGAATAAAGCTTGGCACATAACAAAGATCTGGGCATAATGGTAAACTTAAAATTGTTGGTATGATCAAATCTGTGATCTCATGCCAAGTGCTCATTAACTTGGTAAATGGGAATGAGGTCAATCTTCCCACTTTAATGCTCATCCCAAATATTTGATTATTTCTTGAAAGGCCTGGATGCCTAGAGCAGGGGGGGTGTGCGAATGCATATATGGATTACACGCAAAAGCACTCAAAAATTCGTATATGGTGGAATTAAGGCTTGTTGGCCCAATCTCCCTGCTCAGCCAGCCCCAGTTCTCTTAGACTCATAGACTTTAAGGTCAGAAGGGGCCATTCTGATCGTCTAGCCTGACCTCCTGCACAACGCAGGCCACAGAATGTCCCCACCCACTCCTGTAACAAACCCCTAACCTGTGTCTGAGTTACTGAAGTCCTCATATCGTGGTTTAAAGACCTCCAGGTGAGAGAATCCTCCAGCAAGTGACCCGTGCCCCATGCTGCAGAGGAAGGTGAAAAACCTCCAGGGCCTCTGCCAATCTGCCCTGGAGGAAAAATCCTTCCCGACCCCAAATATGGCAATCAGTTAAACCCTGAGCATGTGGGCCAGACTCACCAGCCAGACACCCAGGAAAGAATTCTCTGTAGTAACTCAGATCCCACCCCATCTAACATCACATCACAGACCACTGGGCATATTTACCTGCTAATAATCAAAGATCAATTGCCAAATTAATTGCCAAAATTAGGCTATCCCATCATACCGTTCCCTCCATAAACTTATCAAGCTTAGTCTTGAAGCCAGATATGTCTTTTGCCCCCGCTACTCCCCTTGGAAGGCTGTTCCAGAATTTCACTCCTCTAATGGTTAGAAACCTTCGTCTAATTTCAACTCTAAACGTCCTAGTGTCCAGTTTATATCCATTTGTTCTTGTGTCCACATTGGTACGAAGCTTAAATAATTCCTCTCCCTCCCTGATATTTATCCTTCTGATATATTTATAAAGAGCAATCAGATCTCCCCTCAGCCTTCTTTTGATTAGGCTAAACAAGCCAAGCTCTTTGAGTCTCCTTACATAAGACAGGTTTTCCATTTCTTGGATCATCCTAGTAGCCTTTCTCTGTACCTGTTCTAGTTTGAATTCATCCTTCTTAAACATGGGAGACCAGAACTGCACAAAATATTCCAGATGAGGTCTCACCAGTGCCTTGTATAACGGTACTAACCCTCCTTATCTTTACTGGAAATATCTCACCTGATGCATCCTAAAACCGCATTAGCTTTTTTCATGGCCATATCACATTGGCAGCTCATAGTCATCTTGTGATCAACCAATACTTCAAGGTCCTTCTCCTCCTCTGTTACTTCCAAATGATCGTCCCCAATTTATAACCAAAGTTCTTGTTCTTAATCCCTAAATGCATGACCTTGCACTTTTCACGGTTAAATTTCATCCTATTACTATTACTCCAGTTTACAGGGTCATCCAGATCTTCCTGTGTGATATCCAGATCTTCCTGTGTGATATCCTGGTCCTTCTCTGTGTTAGCAATACCTCCCAGCTTTATTAGCACATTCCCACTTTTTGTTCCAAAGTCAGTAATAAAAGATTAAATAAGATTGGTCCCAAAACCGATCCCTGAGGAACTCCACTAGTAACCTCCTTCCAGCCTGACAGTTCACCTTTCAGTATGACCTGTTGTAGTCTCCTTTAACCAGTTCCTTATCCACCTTTCAATTTTCATCTTGATCCCCATCTTTTCCAATTTAACGAATAACTTCCCCGGTGGAACCGTATCAAGTGCCTTACTGAAATCGAGGTAAATTAGATCCACTGCGTTTCCTTTGTCTAAAAATCTGTTACCATCTCAAAGAAGGAGATCAGGTTGGTTCCACTCTGTCCCCCACCGCTGAAAATTTCAGCCCAAGCAATTAAAGTTTGTAAAGTTAGAAGCAGCAGAAAACAGGGTCTTCTTGTAATGGGAGGAGTCAGGTACCCTTAATAATAAATGGTCCTATTAGCTTTGCCAGTAATATATGTTGGTAACAATTCTGTTTTTGCTGGCACTAGAAGGATAAGCCCTGATGCTCACCTCTCACACAGGACCCACATCAGTGTAAATGGGATGAGAATTGGGGCCAATTACCTAGACTATCAGAAGCTTTGGCATTCAGGATTTCAATTGTCATGAAGCACACATATATAACTACTGAAGTTTTAGCTAACTGATGCTAAAATCATGTCAGAATTTGGTGGGAGTGCAGGGAGTGCAGAGACAAGGACGATTGTAATAGCAGTGGGGACTGGAATTTGAGAGAACCCCAAAGGTGTACACATTGTGAAATTTTTCAACAGTTTTACAAAGCTAGTGTTGACCATCACAACAAACATATTGTGAAGGTTATGTTAAATATTTAGAATGACATGACATTCTCCTGAATATTTCATAATACGTCTGGACAGGATATCCTCTGCAGGCCAATGTAAATGCTTCAGGACTAAACAACTTTTTCAAGTGCTATCATATTTACAGAATAAACTATAGGACATTTACAAATTCATTATGAAATATCAGTAATTAAACTTAAATTACATATCTCAAAATACAGTTCTGCAGATTAGTGATTGAGCAAGAAGAGACTAGACAAGGAACTCCTGTGTACTACTCCTTAGCTTTGCCTAGACCTTGTTAAATTATGTGACTTGTGATTTGTAAAGCATGGATGATAATGCCCATTCTATCTTGAACATGGTGAGGAGTAGGTAGTTGCTGTAAAGCATTCTGCATAGCGCTGTTGTATTTTCAGAGTGATAACTATAAACATTGAAGATTCTTGCTTTTAGTGTGTGTCTGCTAATTCATATTATTCAGTCGCTTGGAATGGGTCTTTCACTTCCTGCTGGTAATTAACAAGGTTCTCCAATACCACTAAAGCATGAGAATTTTTTTCTTTGTGTTACAGGTAGATGATACTCAGCAGTGCCAAGCAGAAACAGCTATTGAACCCATGGAATCTAGTTCAAGATCTCCTCTTTGCATGAAGAAGCAAAACACACAAGCTGTTGCTGAGAACTTGATGGAGAATCTCAACACACACCAAGGCAGATGTTCCTTGAGCACACAAAAACTACCTGATCAAAATGAACAAGACAAAAACTGTATGGTACAGTAAACCTGAGTAGTATAAGTAGTATACCATGAAACAAACCCTAACCGCACCCCTTGACCCCTTAAACTCTGCCCCTTGAACCAGTGATGAGCTGCCAAATTTTTACCAACGGCGTCCCTCCTCCCTCCAAAATCTTAACAACGGGTTCCCTCCTTCCCCTCCGTGGGGGTCGTGCCCATCCAACCCCTCATGTTCCTTAACACACACACTCCGAGACCCTGACCCATCCCCCTTCCCTGTCCCCTGTTCCCTGCCCTCTGACTGCCCTGACCCTATCCACCCCCACAACCCACCCCTCCCTGCCCCCTTACCACCCGGCCTGGGGACCGGGTCCACTCTGCCAGGACCACGACCGACTCCCCGGGCCAGGCCGTCCCGACTCCCCGGGACGGGCCGGCACCGGGGCTGGGGCCCGGCCGCTCGGCCCGACTCCCCGGGCCGGGCCGGCACCGGGGCCCGACTCGCCGAGCCGCTCGGCCCGACTTCCCGGGCCGGGCCGGCACGGGCCCGACTTCGCCGAGCCGCTCGGCCCGACTCCCGGGCAGGGCCGGCACCGGGCCCGACTTCGCCGAGCCGCTCGGCCCAACTCCCGGCCGGGCCGGCACGGGGCCCGGCCGCTCGGCCCGACTCCCGGGCGGCACGGGCCCGGCCGCTCGGCGGCAGCCGCGGGGCCCGACTCCCCGGGCCGGCGCTGGGCTGGAGGGAGCCGCGGTCTGGGACCGGGAGCTGCTGAGCCAGCCGCACCTCCCCTCCCCCTCCGCGCCCCAGCTTACCTGCTGGCTGCCTCCATGCTGCTTGTTCAGGCTTCCCGCGAACATCTGATTCGCGGGAAGCAGGGGAGGGGGAGGAGAAGGGGGCGGAGCAGGAGAGGAGTGGGCGGGAACTTTTGTTAAATTTAGCAGCCCTTAACAAGCGGTTCTAAAATGGCTGCTAAAATTTAACAACGGGTTTGTGCGAACCCATGCGAACCCGCTGCAGCTCACCCCTGCCTTGAACCCCACTCACCTGTCACCAGAAGTCCCGCTCCGGGGGGTATTAATCCCAGGGTCAAGATGCCACATGACCGGAAGCAAGGTGTGTCACGTGACCATCCTCTACCACTCAGGAAGGGTTTCAGCCGCTGGGGACCACCCCGAGAGGAGATTTGACCAATCAAGGCAAGTTCTGGGGTGGAGTGACCCATCTGGATGTGGGTCATGTGACCCTCTAAGAACTCCTCCTAATTCGCTCTACCAATCAGGATGGGGTTCACCCTGATAGGACCTCCCTCAGAGGAGATCTGACCAATCAGAGTGAGTTCTGGGGTGGGGTGACCTGTTCGGAAGTGGGTCGTGTGACCCCCTCTAAGAACTCCTCCCAACGCCCTCTGCCAATCAGAGAGCAGCACCATTACCCCATAAGTCCCAGCTCCGGGCAGAGGAGGCCATCTCTGACCAAGGACACGTGTGTTAGAAATTGTGGAAAGGCTACTGAGAGGAAACGTGGACTCCTTTACCACCCCCATGAGAACTTCGGACTTTGTTTTAACCCCAAGCACCTTTAGACTTGTGTGGAGAAAGCGCTACCTCAATGACAGTTCCAAGGAGGACCCTTTGACTCAACGTTGATGGATCGTTGGAATCCGACCCGAAAACTTTATTAGGCATCCCAATTGTGTGAGAATCTCTCTCTCATCCCCCCCCCTCGAGGTGGAATGTGACTGGACTCAGCCGTTGGGTTCTTACACTGTTTGTTTTCTGAAAATCTCTCAACAGCTTAACGATGCTGTGACAGTACCTCCTATCGACTTTTGACAGTACCTCCCATAAGGCTTTATGGAAATAATGCTTAGAATGTGTTTTATGGAACTATGCTTAGAATGTGTTTTATGCTACATATGCCATGTAACACATCTCCGTAAAGGTTATGATCTAATGAATGTATTAATCCTATTCGTATGCATGTATCATTTTGTATTCAAAGTTATGAATGTTGGCTGTGTACCGGCTTGATTTCTAAATAACCTTAGTAGAGCATTTGGTCAGTTCCTGGGGAAAGGAATGTTGAAATTAAGTACCTAATCAAGAAACACTGAAAGGACAATGGATCTTGGAATGCTCCAATCCACATAAGAAGTCTACTTGAGGAAGTTCAAGGTAGCATGTAAACAATGGATGCTCCCTGTAAAAACTGTGAGTCATGCATGGATATGTGGCTTGCCCAAGTGACTCCAAAACTCCATCTTGGAGCTGGACTTGGCACAGGAGTGAGGAGGGGGTCTCCACCCCCAAGAGAAAGTCTATTTAAACCCCTAGGAGAGCCCTCCATTTTGGCTTCAGCTGGCTAAAGAGACAGCCCCATCTCCCCCTCCCTGGTATACTTGAAAGAAATTGGAACAAAGACAGTGACTGCAGGGGTGTGAGTGATTGCTGGACCCAGGGTTAAAGGAGATGATTCTGTATAAGGGAGCATTGTGGAACTGGTGAGGATCTTATCTGTATTCAGTTTGATTAGATATAGATTTGCACATTTTCTTTTATTTTGCTTGGTGACTTACTTTGTTCTGTCTTTTACTACATGCATCCACTTAAATCCTACTTTCTGTCTTTAATAAAATCACTATTTACTTATTAATTAACTCAGAGTATGTATTAATACCTGGGGGAGCAAACAACTGTGCCTATGTCTCTATCAGAGTTATAGAGGGCAAACAATTGATGAGTTTATCCTGTATAAGCTTTATACAGGGTAAAAGGGATTTATTTGGGTTTAGACCCCATTGGGAGTTGGGCATCTGAGTTTAAAGATAGGAACACTTCTGTTAGCTGCTTTCAGGTAAACCTGCAGCTTTGGGGCAAGTAATTCAGACCCTGGGTCTGTGTTGGAGCAACCGGGAGTGTCTGGCTCAGCAAGACAGGGAGCTGGCAGGGAAAGCAGGGCTTGAAGTAGTTTGGGAACATCAGGTGGCAGCTCCCAGGAGGTTTCTGTGATCCAGCCTGTCACAGTGGCGTAGTCAGCAGAATCTGTGCACATCTGATTGCTTTGAGGTACTGGTAGTGATTTTAAGTGAGTTTTGAGTGTGGTCGGTGGCTGAAGAACAGACCAAGTGGTTACTGGTTTGTTATTTTCTATTTGCTTATTTTGGGTAAGGGAAGTAGGGACAGAAAGGAAGCAAAATAAGTAAGAGACAAGATCTGAAGATGCTAAAACTGCACAGGGTGCAAATTGCCCAGAAAGGCTGAACACTGGGCACTGTGAAAGTCTCTGTTAACGAAGAATCCCCTGAGCTGAGTGCATCCCACTTTCAGTGAACTGCAGAGGGGATGTGGCCCAGAAGAAAAAGCAGGAAAATGACTAGCAGTGAAGCAGCTAACAAACTAGAGTTGGCTAGACTGGAAGCAAAAGAGAAAGAAAATGAACATAAAAGACTAATGGAGAGGAGGAGGCTGCCCACGAGAGAGCTATGGAGGCAGAGACAGCAAGGGTGGAGGCAGAAGCAGCTTCCCACAAGAGAGCTATGGAGGCAGAGACAGCAAGGATGGAGGTAGAAAAAGCCAGGGAAGAGGCTGCCCACGAGAGAGCTATGCAGACCCAGAGAAAGGCCCAGAAGCATGAACTGGCTGTAACGGAGTCAAAGAGACAAAACCCTCCACCTGCTGGCTCCACTTCCCCAAAAATTCATAAATGGGAGCAACTGTGTCCACAGTATGAGGAATCCAGCGAGATCGCCGAATATTTCATCACCTTCAAGAGACTGGGCACCCTGCATGCCATCCCTGAAGATCAAAAGATGACCACATTGATAGCAAAATGGACTGGTAGAGCTCTGGACATATTCAGTAAGATGCCTATTGATGATGCTTCAAACTACAGTAAATTTAAGGATCTGGTTTTGAAAGAGTTTCAGATTACACCTGAAACCTACAGGGTGAAATTCAGGAGTCTTAAGAGGATCTGGATTGAGTAATGTGGTTTATGCCAATGAAATGAGAGATTTGGTAGACAAGTGGGTGTGGGGGAAGGGCATTACAAGCTTCCAAGGGATGTGTGATCTGGTTACTCAGGAACACTTCCTGAATATGGGCAGGGAAGATGTAAAACAGTATTTGTGGGACAAAAAGGTAAATGCAGTGGGTGAATTAGCTGGGTATGCAGACTCTTATGAGCAAGCACAAGCTGCAATCAAACATAAACCACTGGGAGAGGGTACAGGGTTGGGGAAAGCAGAATCACCGTTTTACCCCTGGGAAAAGGAGGCTGGGAACCTCCCAATTCCCCTGGAACTCGTCCCAAATTTCCTGTGCAAGCAGAGGAGCCCAAGAGGTGCTATGATTGTAAGTCAACTGAGCACCTGAGGACTAAGTGTCCCTTTCTGAGTAGAAACAAGCAACAAGTAACACATGAAGCTGTGGCTTCTCAGAGCCAGGCTGTGGCCTCTTTCCACACAGGATTTGTAAAGCTTGCTTCCACAACCAAGCAATGAGCATATGCATGCTGTTAAAATGAATGGTGCAGTGCTTCTTGGACTGAGGACACAGGTGCTGAGATTTCTGTGGTCAGGAGGACCTTATCCAGAAGAAGGATCTGTTGCCAGGTAAAATGGCAGAATTAGAGCTGTTAGCGGGTTACAAAGTCTTTGCACCTTTAGCTAAAGTACACATGCAAACTAAGGATTTGCAGGCTGAACCGACTGTTGCAACGGTGGCACACAATTTTGCACCGTTTCTATTGGGAAACGATTTCTTTAGTGTGGCAGAATCTGTCCCAGGGCTGGTTAGCAGTCGGGGTCGGTGCGGAGGTGAAGTCACATGGACTGCTGGGGAATAGGAGGGTGTCTCATAGATTCCTCTGCAGCAGTAAAGAATGCAGCTTTGGGGGCAGGGATGGTTGTGGCCAGTTTCTGTAGTCCCGGGGCTCAAGGAAAGTTCCAGAGGAGGGGCTGGATGAAGGCAGCTCCTGTCCTGTAATCATCTCCCCAGGGAGGGAGGAACCACCTTGTAACGGGGGGCCACCACAGCTGCTGACTGCCAGGAAATTGCAGGTCAGCAGAGGGCAGGGCCTGCCCTGGGGTGCATAGAGACGTGTGTCCCAAAGGTGGAAGTTGGGGTCCTGGTGACCACAGTGGTGGAAACAGACCCCAAGATCGCTGTAGCTGGAAGCAAACCCAACCTGAGTGAAAAGGGGGAAATTTTGCTGGCCAGTGAAAAGTCTGCCATAGCTGGTAGCTGTGAGCCCACAGTTGGACCAGGGTCACCTTCCCTTTCAGGGGACACAGGAGTGTCTGACCCAGAGAGGGAAGCCCAGATGGAAGGGGGGGCAGAGAGTCCGCCCACCTTTTGTGGGAAGGGACTTTCCCAGGAGGAGGGTGAAAAGTTTGCATTTAAAATGCCAGCCCCTTCTCCTATGGTTCATGTTGTAAGAAACCTGAGGGTCAGATCTCCTGAACGGGGGAGTCCATCCAGCTGGCCTGTTGGGAACAGAAAGTGGGGTGCCCAAGGGGTCCAGAGCCCCCCATTGAAAGGTGGTGTTCTTGCTGCACCTGTAAGAGATAAAACTCTCTCTCCAAGATGGGGGTGGCACTGGTGGGGAATCTCTGCATGGGTGGCACTTCACAAGGGAGTGCGGTCCAGCCCAGAGACATTCCAGAGGGAGGGGCCGAGGGCAGGCATGGTGGCAGTGCACCCTCTCCTTGCCAAATGCTCAACCACATGCCTGAATTAAAACCTTCTCCAAAGAGGCAGAGTGCCTACCAGAGGCTACAGAGAGCTGGGAAAATGCAATAGACACTAAAGGAGTCAAACTGAGTGAACGAAGCCTGTCCACCGAAGATTTGCTGTTAACCTTGTGTCTTTTGCTAATTCACCTATGGGATAAAACAAAGGAATGTGTACTAGTGTTAAACCCTTTAAAGATGTGGGACATACCTGCTTTGTGGAAGAAACTGTTGTACATGCTAGGGATGGTGACAGGAGAGCCCCACAAGCAAGTTACTTTTCAGCCTACGCCTGTAATCTTTGTGGATGCTTGGAACAGCAGCTAAAGCATAACAGCCCCATGCTGCTGTGTAGAAGGGGAAACTGAGGCACACTGCCTCATGGCATTGGTGGCTAATTGCCAAAACGCCTCCGCTGTAACAGATATCGCTGTCTGCGTTCTGTTAACAATACTACACCCCAACCTGTTTTCTGGCATCTGAGGACCAGGATCCCCAAAACTGGCTAGGACCCTTAGGAATGACATCATATGGTTTAAAGGTACTTGAAAGGAGTGTAACCAAAAACAAACAGGGATTTTACATGTACTGCCTCCGCCATGGACAGTGTCCAAGTCTCTGGCAGTAAGCTCAGGGGGAGGGTGTGAGGCTCTATGGAAATATGCTTAGAATGTGTTTTCTGCTACATATGCCATGTAACATATCTCCATAAAGGTTATGATCTACTGAATGTATTAATCCTATTCGTATGCATGTATCATTTTTGTATTCAAAGTTATGAATGTTGGCTGTGTACCGGCTTGATTTCTAAATAACCTTAGTAGAGCATTTGGTCAGTTCCTGGGGAAATTAAGTACCTAATCAAGAAACACTGAAAGGACAATGGATCTTGGAATGCTCCAATCCACATAAGAAGTCTACTTGAGGAAGTTCAAGGTAGCATGTAAACAATGGATGCTCCCTGTAAAAACTGTGAGTCATGCATGGACATGTGACTTGCCCAGGTGACTCCAAATCTCCATCTTGGAGCTGGACTCGGCACAGGAGTGAGGAGTGGATCTCCACCCCCAAGAGAAAGTCTATTTAAACCCCTGGGAGAGCCCTCCATTTTGTCTTCAGCTGGCTAAAGAGAGCCTCCACCCCCACCCCAGGATACCCGAAAGAAATGGGAACAAAGGACAGTGACTGCAGGAGGTGTGAGTGATTGCTGGACCCAGGCTAAAAGGAGATTAGTCTGTCAAAGGAGCATTGTGGAACTGGTGGGGATCTTATCTGTATTCAGTTTGATTAGATATAGATTTGCGCATTTTAAGCTGTATACAGGGTAAAATGGATTTATTTGGTTTAGACCCCATTGGGAGCTGGGCATCTGAGTGTTAAAGACAGGAACACTTCTGTTAGCTGCTTTCAGGTAAACCTGCAGCTTGGGGCAAGTAATTCAGACCCTGGGTCTGTGTTGGAGCAGGCAGGAGTGTCTGGCTCAGCAAGACAGGGTGCTGGGGTCCTGAGCTGGCAGGGAAAGCAGGGGTAGCAGTAGTCTGGGCACATCAGGTGGCAGCTCCCAGGGGGTTTCTGTGATCCCACCTGTCACAGATGCCTTTCTAGAGGCCTTTGAGAACTTACACGTCGGTAGCCCTGTGGGAGTAAGTCTATCATGCATCAGCTGTTTTTGCTCATGTCTGAGACACAGATCTCAAGAGGGTCACCCCACTAAAGCTCCCAACTTCCGGGGGGGGGTGTAATATAGTTATTTAACAGAGCCGTCTGTGGAGACATAGAATCATAGAACTTAAGATCAGAAGGGACCATTATGATCATCTAGTCTGACCTCCCGCAAAATGCAGGCCACAAAAGCTGACCCACCCACTCTTGAAATAATTCTCTCCCTTGACTCAGCTGTTGCAGTCCCCAAATCCTGGTTTAAAGACTTCAAGTAGCAGGTAATCCTCCAGCAAGCGACCCCTGCCCCATGCTGCGGAGGAAGGTGAAAAACCTCCAGGGCCACTGCCAATCTACCCTGGAGGAAAATTCCTTCCCGACCCCAAATATGGCGATCAGCTGAACCCCGAGCATGCGGGCAAGACTCTCAGCCAGACACTCGGAAAAAGACTTTCAATATCCCAACATTGACCCTCGGTACTAATTACCAGTGGCGTACGTTATTGACCTATTGACTAAATAGTGTTATCCTATCAAACCATTCCCTCCATAAACTTATCAAGCTTAAACTTAAAGCCAGAGAGGTCCTTCGCCCCCACTGTTTCCCTCGGTAGGCTGTTCCAGAATTTCACTCCCCTGATGGTTAGAAACCTTCGTCTAATTTCAAGCCTAAACTTCCCGACTGCCAATTTATATCCATGTCATGTACCATGTTTTACTCACACAAGTATGGAGCGGGGGACACATTCGTATTGACACATTTAAATAAGTTTTATTAATCGCCTGCTTTAACACAACCTTTTGGCGCCGCCTGTAAAATGGATGCCATGACCCCTACCATAAGGAGTCTGAGCTGGTTCCTGTTGTCAGTAGCTACTGGTGTGGTGCTCCCTGCAATGGACACAGCTCAGTCAGTGGTGGGGCTTTCCACTGCACCCTAGGCGGACAAAGATGTGCTCTCGGTGCGTATTCTTATACACAGGTGCAGAACAGATTACTCATCACTCCTGGCGCATTGAGGTGCAGCCCTTTGCGCATTACTGCCTTTCTCCTGGCACAGGTCGTTTGAACAAATCTGTCCATCATACAGTCTGTCCATCATATTATCCTTTCCTATTGTCTATTCATCATATTGTGCTTTTATACTGTCATTAGGCTGGGTCTGCCTGTTCCTTGTTATCTGTGTGGGATGTGTTCGTACCCAGCTGTTCTGGTGCTGTTTTGGCATACGTTCCTAAGAACATAAGAACGGCCGTGCAGGTCAGACCAAAGGTCCATCTAGCCCAGTATCTGTCTACCACCAGGGGATAATGCCAGGTGCCCCAGAGGAGTGAACCTAACAGGCAATGATCAAGTGATCTCTCTCCTGCCATCCATCTCCATCCTCTGATGAACAGAGGCTAGGGACACCATTCCTTACTCCATCCTGGCTAATAGCCATTACTGGACTTAACCTCCATGAATTCATCCAGTTCTCTTTTAAACGCTGTTATAGTCTTAGCCTTCACAACCTCCCCAAGTAAGGAGTTCCACAAGTTGACTGTGCGCTGCGTGAAGAAGAACTTCCTTTTATTTGTTTTAAACCTGCTGCCTATTAATTTCATTTGGTGACCCCCTAGTTCTTGTATTATGGGACTAAGTAAATAACTTTTCCTTTTCCACTTTCTCAACATCACTCATGATTTTATATACCTCTATCATATCCCACCTTAGTCTCCTCTTTTCCAAGCTGAAGAGTCCTAGCCTCTTTAATCTCTCCTCCTATGGGACCCTCTCCAAACCCCTGATCATTTTAGTTGCCCTTTTCTGAACCTTTTCTATCTTTTTAGAATATCTTTTTTGAGGTGAGGAGACCACATCTGTACACAGCAGCTGAAACCCTTCCTCTTCTAGCAGCCCTCTTTTTGCCAATTTCTGTGAGCAGGGCCTGCCTCTGGCTCACAGCCTAAATTTGCTTAGCAACATCTTGACCCTTACTTCAGATCAGGCCTCAGGCCTCATCTCACTACAATTCATTCTTCCATTTTGTCCTTTTCCAGATTTTCCTCTTGAGATCTGTGTCTCAGGCATGAGCAAAAACAGCTGAGGCACGATATATTTTTTCCCACAGGGCTACCGATGTGTAAGTTCTCAGAGGCCTCTAGAAAGGCATCGTCAAGCTGTTGAGAGATTTTCAGTAAAGAAACAGTGTAAGCACCCTACTGCTTGTTGTTAATTTATGCAATCCCTGGTTCTTCTTCAGTGATTGCTCATATCCATTCCATGTAGGTGTGTGCGCGCGCGGCGTGCGTTCGTCGGAAGACTTTTACACTAGCAACTCAGTGGGTTGGCTGGGCGCCCCTGGAGTGGCGCCACCATGGCGCGGATATATACACCAGCCGACCCACCCACTCCTCAGTTCCTTCTTACCGCCCGTGTCGGTCGTTGGAACAGTGGGCGCGGCTTAACTGACCTCCACTTCCCTAGCTACTCATAGTTTCTCTCGTTAATTATAGTTCAGATTTCTATAGTAGTATAGTTAGAGTATTTAATTCAGAGGGTTCGGGATTACCCTTCCCGACACCGGTGCGGTGCGATGCCCAGTCCACAGGGTTTTACAATGCTCGGCTGGCCACAAGCCGATGCCGACAAGAGATCCTCTCCTAAGTACCTTGAGGAATCTCACCTAACAGATAAGTGCCGCTTTTGTAAGGCCTTTAATCCGAGAACGAAAGGGGAGCGGGACTTTCGTCTCAAGCAGCTCCTGAGGAGGCAGCTCTTGCCCCTCCGCTCGGCACCGGCGCTGGTTAGTCTTCAAGGAGCGCTCCCTCGGCACCGGATCGCCGGTACCACCGAGGCCTCTCGGCACCGGCCGTCGCTGGCTCCGACGTCCACTCGGCATGGATCCCTCTCCTGTTGTATGAAGAGGCACAAGATTCTTGCTGCGTCCGAGCCGCCTGCTCCGCAGCCCGAGCGCTCTCCTAAGTTGCACTGCCCGGCACCTATACCTGCTGCGGCACCGACGGTATCGGCACCGTTCACTCCGGCCATGCAAGAGCTGTCGAGTCTGGTACCGGAAAGCTCCCCGGTACAAGCCGTGGTTGAGCTTACTCTCCAGCTGCGTCAGAGCCGCCTGCTCCGCAGCCTGAACGCTATACCAACTCGGTCTGCCCAGTTCTGATACCTGCACCAACATTATCGACACCGTCGACTCCGGCCACGCAAGAGCCGTCGAGTCCAGCACCGCCGGTGCGGGTTATATTGTCGATCGGCAAGCCTGCCTTGCTCAGACCACCCTGCGTCGGCACCTCAGAGCAGCAGCGTTCACGATCGCGGTCCCGCAGATGTTCTCGGTCCCGTCGCCAAGCCAGGTGCCGGCACCGCTCACGGTCCTGGCACCGTTCTCCATTTCAGTACTGGTCGTACTCGTGGCACCGATCAGCGTCCCGTTCGCCGACCTGGCACACTCGGTGCCGATCCAGCTCCTGGCACCGCTCCAGGCTCTGGACTCCCGTAGCCACTCCGGCATCCAGCCTCGAGATTTGGTCGACCTCCTGGCACCGCTCGGTCGCAGGTCCCATTTCGCTCGATACCAGTATGCCTCCGGTACGATCCCCGGTACCGCGTTGAGACGACATCAGCTAGAGAGGTAGACTATGCCCAGGGCTTTTAGCTCCTCCATGGCCATCCATTCGGGTGTGCACACCAGAGTCTCCCACGTGCCCCAGGGCCAGGACCCTAACCCCCATCAGTGGCTATCCTGTATGTCTCGGGCGTGCCGTCAGGCCAAGGGCCTACCTGTGATCGATCTCGCTCTGTTCTGTCAGAGCACTGGGTGCCAGAGGCGACGGTTGGCCGTCCCCTCCGACCGGTATGGAGGAAGCCCAGTTCAGCCACGGATTCCCACATCCCACGGATCAGGAGGTCGTCCAGGGCGTGAGCCCACACAGGACCCACTTGTCCCTGGCCTTTCTTCTTCCTCCTCCCACATGAGGCGCTGGCAGGGCGTGCTCCTTCGGCCTCCTCTAATCGGCAGGGGCCCATCAGGACCTCCCGAGACGAGTGGTGTTCACTATGAATCTCCAAGTGGTCACTATCCCGCCCATGGGCTCGGGAGTCGAATGCGTGTGCATGGTATCCTCCAGGGGTGACGGGTACCTATAGGTACGTCTTTCCCCTGCTCCCTTGCCACTTAGTCCATCAATAACATGCAACGCCATGGCCGACAGGTACCAGCCCTACATTCAAGGAGGCTAGGCAAATGGACTCCCTGGGCCATAAGATGTACTCGGCAGGCGCCCTACAACCGCCTTGCAAACCAGCAAGCCCTGCTCAGCCGTTACTATGGCGGCGCTGGGAGACTTTACAGAGTCGGTTTCTCTGAACTTCTGTCAGGGGTTTGATGCCCTCCTGGAAAAATGGAGCGAAAGTGGTGAGCTTCCCTCCAGGCCTTGTTGGATGTAACTGACTCCGCAGCCACGACTCTGGCCTCGGGTGTGGCCACGAGGCACATTTCATGGCTCCAGTTATCGAGCCTCCCCTGCAGCTGCTGCACACTATACAGGACTTGTCCTTCAATGACAAAGGCCTGTTCTCACAGCTGACCCTAGGCTGCAAGGCCAAAGGACAGCAAGGTCACTATGCACTCCCTCTCGGCATATGCATACCGATGTCTCACCGCCGACCTTTCCGCCCAGCCTCACTGCCCTTACCCTGCGCCTAGACAAAGACAGGGCTTTGCCAGCAGGCGTCGCTGAGGCAATCGTAGGCGTTGGTCGGGACCCCAAAGGGGCCAAAATCAGGTCCTCTAACCACCAATCGGGCAAAAGCCTATCCCTCCTCATCCATCTTAGGCACTCCTCTCACAAGCAATTCCTTTTGCAAGGCGTGCGGGCGCTCCTCACCATCGGAGCTATAGAGGAGGTCCTAAGGACGAATGGGGCAAAGGGTTCTAGTCCCTCCGATTCCTGATCCCCAAGGCGAAGGAGGTCTCAGACCTACCCTAGACCTGCGGGAGCTCACCAAGTTCATGATAGACCTGGAGTTCCTCATGGTGTCCATGGGACCGTCATCTCATCCTTGCATCCCGGAGGCGGGTATTCCGCCCTCGATATAACGAGCGCATATTTTCACGTCGCCACTTATCCTCCACACAGAAGCTACCTCTGGTTTGTGGCCAACCGTCATTTCAGTTCACGGTCCTCCCGGCTGGCCTCTATACAGCCCATGTGTATCCACAGTGTCTGGCTGTAGTCGCCACCTCTCCGCCACCGTCGGATACCGTTCTCTATATCTAGACGATTGGCTCATTCCAGGGACCACCGGGGCCCAAGTTACCACTCATGTGGGCATCGACAAGGTCCTATTCCTGCGTTCAGGCCTGATGATCCATAAAGAGGAATCCACCTGATTCCCACACAGGGAATAGACTTAACGGGGGCCACCCTGGACTCCAGTATCGCACAGCCTGCTTACCTACGCCTTGGTTTCACGCGATGGTAACCATTGTACAAGGTCTATGGACCTTCCTGACAACTGTGGCTTGAACTTGCCTAGGTTTCCTGGGTCACATGGCTGCCTGCACGTTCGTAACCAAACATGCCAGGCTGCGCCTCCGTACACTTTAATCGTGACTCACCTCAGTGTACCACCCGGCCAAAGGTGACATGGTCATGGTCGCCTCGATCCCCCCGAGCGTCCTAGGCTCCCTCGACTGGGGGTCGACGCCCTCCCTGATGTGTGCAGGGATGCTGTTCCATCCACCTCACCCCTCGGTGTCCCTCATGATGGACGCCCCATCTCTCGGCTGGGGTGCTTACTTGGGTCAGTTTCACACTTAAGGCCTTCGATTGGCTCACCAGCTGGCCTTGCACATCAATGTCCGGGAGTTGAGAGCAGTCTGCCTTGTGTAACAGTCGCTTCAGCAGCACCTGCAAGGCTGTTGTGTCTCGGTGTTCACAAACAACACAACGGACACGCGTTGCATAAACAAGCACGGAGGAGCACGGTCCTCCCCTCTTTGCAGGAGCTATCCAGCTCCGGGACGCCTGCACAGCCCAATTGATGGACCTAGTACCGTCCTTTCTCCCAGTGGTCGGAGCACTCTGGCTGATCGCCTCAGCAGATCCTTCCTGTCTCTCAAGTGGTTGATTCCTCCGGATCTTATCCATTCCGTTTCGGAGTGGGGTTTTCCCGCATAGTCCTCTTCGCTCTTGCGAGCGGAACAAGAGGAAGTTCTGCTCATTCCAAGGCCTCTCCCGGGCTCGATCTTGGCTGCTTTTCTGATGCCGTGGCGAGCCCTCTGCTGTCGCTTTCCCACCGTGCCGCTAGTTCACAGGGTCCTGCTAAAACTCTGCAGGGACAGGCGCGCTATCGTGATCGCTCCGGCGTGGCCTAGGCAGCACTGGTACACCATGTTACTAGACTTGTCGATAGCCAACCCTATTCCCCTGCCTCTTTGCCCAGACCTCATAACGCAGGATCACGGCAAACTTCACCACCCAGACTAGCAATCCCTGAATATCACAGCATGACTGCTGCAGGTCTAAACCGATCGGAGTCACATTGCTCTGCCTCGGTTCTACAGGATTCTCCTGGGTGGTAGGAAGCCTTCCACTTGGTTAACGTATCTGGCCAACTGGAAGTGTTTCTCTTGCTGCTCTGAAACACAATGTTTCTCCCACCGAGGTTCGATACATTTCATCTTGGATTACCTCTGATCTTTCAAACATCAGCAGCTGGCGCGATTCATCATTAAGGGCCTCAAGGGCTTGGGGCATTTATACCCCCAGTTTTGCCGCCCCGCCAAACCTGGATCTTCAACCTGGTTATAAGCAGTCTTATGCCTGCCCCATTCGAGCCACTGACAACATGCTCGCTGAGATACCTGTCCTGAGAGAGAGTTTTCCTTGTAGCCTTTGCATCGGCCAGACAAGTCTCCAAGCTTCAGGCTCTCACAGTGGACCCACGGTGCACTATGTTTCGCAAGGACAAGGTGCGGTTGTGACCACGTCCGGCCTTCCTCCCTAAGGTGCTGTTGACCTTTCCTATCATCAGGATATCTTCCTTCCGGTCTTCTTTCCGAAGCCACATTCATCGCGAAGGAGCACATTTGCCCTCCTAGGCGCCGTGAGGCGCTCGCTTTTATGTCAAGCGGACAAGCCCTTTATGCGCCCCAACTCTTCGTTGTCTTGGCAGACCGGATGAAGGGCCTACCTGTCTCCTCCCAGAGGTTTTCATCTTGGATGACGTCATGCATTTGCACCTCCTGTGACTTGGCCCATGTTCCATCGAGCCACCTTACTGCTCGTTTGGAAAGGGCTCAGGCTTCTTCTGCTGCCTTCCTGACTCACATACCCTTCCAGGGGCTATGTTGTGCTACTACCTGGTCCTCGAACCGGACCTTTGCCTCTTTGGTCTAACTGTCCAGAGATCATGCAGCCTTTGGCTCAGCAGTTTGCATTCTGCAACATCTCACTCCGACCCCACCGCCTACGTAAGGCTTGGGAATCACCTACATGGAATGGATATGAGCAATCACTCAAAGAAGAAAAGACGGTTACTCACCGTTGTAACTGTTGTTCTTCGAGATGTGTTGCTCATATCCATTCCACCACCCTCCTTCCCCACTGTTGGAGTGGCGGCAAGAAGGAACTGAGGAGTGGGTGGGTCGGCTGGTGTATATATCCGGCGCCATGGTGGCGCCACTCCAGGCGCCCAGCCGACCCACTGAGTTGCTCGGTTAAAAGCCTTCCTCCGAACAGGCCCGCGGCACGCACCCACCTACAGGGAAGGGAGATGCGAACCACATCTCGAAGAACAACAGTTACAATGGTGAGTAACCGTCTTTTCCTAGCCCCATTACAGCCCATCCTCGACCGTCGGTTCTTAATCATTCATTTAACGGCGGCGTCTTTTCCATTCACCTTGTCTGCGGTGACTCCCAAGCCATGATCGCCTTCCACCTCGAGGGTGGACAATGAGAGGCCTTCACACTAATTGGGATGCCTAACAAAGTTTTGGTCGGATTCCAACGTATCCATCAACGTTGAGTCAAAGGGTCCTCCTTGGAACTGTCACCGAGTAGCGCTTTCTCCACACAATTCCAAAGGTGCTCGGAGCTAAAACAAAGTCCAAAGTTCTCAAAGGGATGGTAAAGGAGTCCATGTTGCCTCTCAGCAGCCTTTCCACAACTTCTAAAACACGTGTCCTTGGTCAGAGATGGCCTCCTCTGCCCAAAGCTGGGACTTATGGGGCAATGATGCTGCTCTCTGATTGGCAGAGGCGTTGGGAGGAGTTCTTAGAGGGTCACACAACCCACTTCCGAACAGGTCACCGCCCCAGCACTCACTCTGATTGGTCAAATCTCCTCTCAGGGTGGTCCTATCAGGCGAACCCCATCCTGATTGGTAGAGGAAGTAGGTGGAGTTCTTAGAGGGTCACACAACCCACTTCCAGATGGCTCACTCCACCCCAGAACTTGCCTTGATTGGTCTAATCTCCTCTTGGGGTGGTCCCCAGCAGCTGAAACCCTTCCTGATTGGTAGAGGATGGTGGGAGAAGTTCTTAAGGGTCACACGACCCACTTATGGACAGCTCACCCCACCCCACAACTCACCCTGATTGGTCAAATCTCCTCACAGGGCACTGCTAATGGGACAAAACCCATCTTGATGGGTAGAGGGCAGTAGAAGGAATTCTTAGAGGGTATGAAAACTATATGCTCACTATTTTTGTCAAAATAATTTGTATAATACTTTCAACACGAAATCATTTTTACACATCTTGTTGTTAAACATTTACTGATAACTATGTCAGTAAAGCTGTGTTGAATGTATGGACAGATCCATTTTATTTCTCAACATGTTGTTAATATAGGTGATTGTTGTACAATGTTCTGTAAATAATTGTGTAGAAACTTGTTTGAAATAAAATTTAATAGAAATTCAGTTAAGTACCAAACCACACATTACATTAGCAGTATTCCTTCTGTATATCAATGTTTCATTAAATTTCCAAAACACATTTTGAGACTATTTATTACTAGAAATTCACCTTGATCGATCAGTCCTTCAGCCGTCGTCTCATTTGCACCGATCACAACACATCTTCCATTCTTCTCGTATCATGGCCTTCCTTCCCCATGTGCGGCCATGTCTTTCATGATAACATCTTCCCATCTCTTTGGAGTTTGGCGAGTGCAGCTGCAGTCCATCGATTGTCAGTGAGCCTCACTATATGCCAGGCCTATCGCATTCTACTATGCATGCTCTCAACAACAATGCCCAGCACTCCACTCTGCTGTCTGATCTCTTCATTGGGGACTTTGTTGTGGATTGAAATTCCCAGAATTCTTCTTTCCATCACCCTCTCCAGACAGTTCCTGCTCCTCTGTCAGCACCCATGTTTAGCTACCGTGCAACATTGCAGTACAGTAATTCCTCGCTTAACATTGTAGTTACATTCCTGAAAAATATGACTTGAAGTGAAAGCGTTGTTAAGCAAATCCAATTTCCCCAGAAGAATTAATATAAATGGGTGGGGTTAGGTTCAGGAATTTTTTTCACCAGACAAGAAACTAGATAGATAGATAGATAGATACACACACATACACACACCCAAATCCTCATCCCCAGCCAGAGCCCTCAGCCCCAACACCTAATTCTCATCCCCAGCCAGAACCCTCATCCCCCGCACCTAATCCTCAGCCCCAGCCCTCATCCCCGCACCTAATCCTCAGCCTCAGCCTGAGCCCCTCCTGCATCATGAATCCTCATCCTCAGCCCCACAGCCCTCACCCCTGCACTCCCTCCTATCCCCAAACTCCCTCCCAGGTGCACCCCTCCCCTTCCCACACACCACCCCAAACTCCCTCCCAGAGCCTGCATCCCTCCCCTTCCTACGCCCCACCCCAGCCTGCACCCAAACTGCATCCCAAAGCCTGCACCTCTCCCCCTCCTGCACACCCACTCCCTGCCCCAGCCCAGAGCCTGCACCCAGCACCCAAACTCCATCCCAAAGCCTGCACCCTGCACCCCTTCTGTACCCTAATCCCCAGCCCTGGATCTGCACCCACACTTCCCCCAAACCTCCTCCCAAAGCCTTAGGCAGGTGGGAGGCAGAGTTTGGGGGCAGAGTAGGCGGCGGGTTCTGGGCACCACCAAAATTTCTACAAACTTGCCACCCATGCTCTCAGCTTATGCTGATGGAGGATATGTCTGTTGTCTCAGAAGTTGTTCTGGATTCAGCTGAAACCCAGAAAGATGCTCAGGAAGATGTTTCTCTAGAGCAACCCCTAGCTGAAAAGGAAAGGACAACATTTCTGGGAAATGAATTGTTGCCTAAAATTGCTCCTGAAGGACTAAAACCTCATGTAGCTTTTGCAAGCAGTTTGCTGCAACTGAAGGGTGTGGAAGTGAGTTGACTGAGTTAGCTCAGAATGAATCATTGCCTGTAGCAAGCAAGAGTGTAGGTGCTGAGAAATTTGGTTCAGTTTCTAGCCACGGCCACCCAGAGTGGGGGCAAGTGGGGCAATTTGCCCCAGGCCCCGGGCCCTGCAGGGCCTTGAGCTGCTCTGGGTTTTGGCAGTGGGCCCTTTACTCGCTCGGGTCTTGGCAGCGGGTCCTTCAGTGACGCGGGAGACTCGGGCGAGTGAAGAACCTGCTGCTGAAGTGCTGCCAAAGCCTCGGGCGCCAGCCGGTAGTCTGGCGCCACAAGCGGCGGGGGCCAAAAAAAAAAAGAAAAAGAAAAAAGCCGCGATCGGCTGTACTTAGGCTGCTCTACTGCCACCACTTCATTCTTCGTCTGCATTTGGCGGCAGGTCCTTCCCTCCGAGAGAGACCCGCTGCTGAATTGCCGCCGAAGACCCAGCCCTGCCCCAGGCTCCCTGAATCCTCTGGGCGGCCCTGTTTCTAGCTGTCACAGTTCCTCAACTGTGTATAAATCCACTGACTTTGTTTGAGAAAGATCCAGGGTGGAAGCCATCCCTATTAAAACCCACACCGCCTCTGTCACTGCTAAGCAGTTCTTTACATGCACCTGGGATGGCCGCTGCTCTTTGGTGAATCGGGCCAGCCCCAGTGTGTGTCAGGGAGAAATCCTGAATGAAAAAAATGGGAAACCCTGGCGAAAATGGTTTCATTCTTCACAGCTCAAAGTATGGAAGGATAAACCACCTGACCCTGTCTTCTCCATCCTGTTGGCCACCCATCTTGGCCAGCAAGAAGGAACGGCTTTGGGCCATTGGAAAATAAGCATCAAGTGGGCTGGTCAGTGCCTACCCTGATGTTAAGACAGGAAAAGGCCAGAAAAATCCTTGACTTATTATGCCCACCCTCACGTAGGTCACCGCTTCATGATCACTCTGTAATATTGATCCCAGATTCTCCCAATATATACGGGGGGAGTGTGGGAAGTTTTTCTCTCTTCTCTGCCCCCTCACAGGGCCGTCCATGAGCCATGACATCCCACTGGTGTGCCAGCACCCTGCTGTTCATAAGTGTCTGGAGTCTGATGCTGTCCAGGCTCTATGCTGTACCTGTGACCCCTCTGAGCCTCTGGAGGTGCTTGCCAGCTGGAGCCCAGGAAGCTAAATTGCTGTGCCACATGCATGGATTCTGTGGGAATGGGAGCAACCCCCTGGCCCTGCAGCGTCACTATCAGTTCAAAGGAGACAAACACACTCAGTGACAGCCTCCTGGGTGGTGAAAGGTGCAGGGTAGCCCTGGTTTCCTCTGCTGTTTGGGGAACAACCATGCCCCTACGTGTCATCATTGCCATTGGAACTCAGACACCTCCGTTACCTGGAGAGGAACTGCAGCTGTCTCTGATCACACCAGCAGGCAAGAATATCACATGGTTCCTCGTAAACTGCTGAACTGGACTTTAGCTGCACATGACTTGATTCAGCAAGGTCCCCCAGACTGGACAGTTCCATTAAAGGACACACATTGTGACAAGCTCATGCCAGCAATTTGGTGTAAATTCTATAGGCACATTGCCATTTCAGAGAGATTTCATGAGCCCGGTTTGTACAGAGTGGATTTGGGCCAACAACAAAAAACAGCTTTAAATTCCAACCCTCTGATCACAAACTGTGCTCCCTTCTGACATTTAAGAGCCCCAGTTTCAGGACCCCAGGTGTTAAAATTGGATCAACAAGAACATTTGGTTCTTCCACCTCAGACTTCTCTGAAGGAGGGTCAAATCCACTTAAAGGGCATGAATAGCTCTCACATTGCACCTGCATGTGCTCTCCTGATTGAAACTAGCCATAAGGATTGGGATGAATGGGTAACCTGGGAATATTCTCACTCTTCCTTCAATGTTATCCACGCAGAAGGGTCTGTTATTGTCTATGTTGGCAAAGCAGGTATGTGTGTAAGGACATGATGTAATATTGTGTTGATTAATGGGCACTGGGTCCAACCCATGGGGCCTTATGCTAATCGCTGTTTCTATAATATAACCATCATTGTTGGTTGTGATATTACATTTACTGTGCCTATATGGACTGTACAACAGTTAAATGCCTATCCTGAGCTCTACAAGGAGGTTTCTCCCATTTCACTGGGAATGGGTCTCATTGCCATTAAGGTAAAAACACAGGCCATCACTCTTGGTGGGAGACTTTGCTTAGGTGGAGCCCCAGTGCAACAGGTCTTTTAAATCTCATGCTTCACCCCATTTGGTGATCACTGGTTTCCAAATTATACTAGCAATTGGTCTGATTCTGCTGGTTTGTTGGATACAACGACTGATGCAGCGGCTGCAATGGATGGAAGATCAGACCCGGTACCACGGCGTTAAGGATGCGATGGGGATACTCACTCAGTGCAAGTACCCCATCAACGGGGACTTGATACCAGCCAGCTCTGTGTTTTGGGAACCAGGGCACAGTATCTAGCCTGTCTGACTCATGAAAGACACCCCCCTCCAGTCTCTGTTTGAGCCAAAACCAATCAGAGAAAAGGCTTGCAGAGAACAATGAAGGGCATTGGGAGACACACCTAGACCCCTCCTAACAAGGGTGACAAGATTAAGACATCTCTATTCGCATACAGAATGAAGAACAGAGACAACTCCTCTAGCCTCATCTGCATGAAAGATGGGACAGGGATTAGCATAATGAATGAGGAACAGAGAACCTCACTAAACTTTGAGACCAGAAAAACAGGGACACAGTGCATCATGGGAATCCCTGCTCCAGGTGCTAATGAACCTACGCCTGCACACACTCAGCTTAGCAATTATCAGACCAATTCTAGTAATAAATCTTCAATTGATATCCCAAAATACTGAAGGAGCCTAGTTGCATTGTGAGCTCCCTGGAAGAAAACACTACCCATAGCCAAGAGTGATCAGTTCCTATTGTCTAGCTAAAAAAAAACCCCTCGAGTCATCAGTTTACCCACAAAGAAATCTAGTGTTCTCCTTGAACTACTGTATTTTCTCTACAAAAACCCCTACCTGTGCCCAAGTCAGTGTTCTGATGTATAGACTCAAACTCTGCATCAGTTCCACTTGGACACCATCTCCTGACTGATCATGTTGAAGGCTCTGCCAGTCTCCAGCACTCAGGACCCAGAGCTACCACCATCACGTGGGAACCCCGACCAGTTCAAGCCTCATGGAGTGGGTGAGATTTCTCTCTCTCTCTCTGTTTTCTTTTCTACCACAGGTATTAACCTTTAAAATGTAACTGTTATATTTATTTAGCCCTCCTTGTGCAGTTATCACTATTATTCAATAAATTACTTTTATGGTTCAGCTGGTTGCTTCTCTCTCTCTCTCTGAATTTTACTCTTTTGTGTTTTCAGCTTCCCCATTAATTCTGCAGCAACACTTCCTTTACCTAAGCTAAAGATCCCTGTAGCGCCCAAAAATACTGTGGGCTTTGCTCATTAAGTGAGTTACTACCAGTACTATTGTAACGTGAAAGTGGGATAGGGACGTGTTAAACTTGGGGCACATAAGGGGAGGGCAGCTGAAAGTGCTGCTCAACCCAGCCCATTGAGTACAGAGACACATGAGGGGATCAGCTGGAGGGTGCTGATTGACCCGGTCCACTCAGACTTAGGGGGTGGGGAGTGTGTGTGTGTGTGTTCATCTAATTCTAGGGCTGGAGGAACCCAGCCCTGGGAACCTAGGTCCTGCAGGGTAGCTCCATTGGGAGGGCCTTGCAGAAGGCAAAAGTAGAGCTTCATATGAACAAACAAATGAAATAAGCAGCATATTAAAAGATTTACAGCACCCTCCTTCCCCACCCAGAAGAGTGACCTAATAAATGGGCATAGCCCAAAGTAACAGGCACATCTGGTAACATGACCATCTTGGATAATAGCCATTGATGGACCCATCCTGCATGACCTTATCTCATTCTTTTTTGAACGCCTTTTATAGTTTTGGACTTCAACACCCCTTGCCAATGAGTTCCATAAAGTGACTGTTCAACACCCCTTGCCAATGAGTTCCATAAAGTGACAGTCCATAAAGTGACTGTGTGAAGAAGCATTTCCTTACATTTGTTTTAAACCAGCTGCCTATTAATTTCATTATGTGACCCCTGGTTCTTGTGTTACATGAAGGAAGCAATAACTCTTCCTTATTCACTTTCTCCACTTATCATGATTTCTCAACATTTGCCATGACAACTACAGCCCACCTAGTAACTTAGTTCATTCATGCCCAACAGTACACATATCTAGCTCTCAAATGAATTAAATGCATTTACCAAACCTCATCCTATGCTGCGTTTTGAAGCGCCACTATTCAAACGGAACACTGGGCTGCCCTGTTGTGTACACCACTGCAGCAGTTAATGCTAACTATACATCGCACTGTTCACAAGAATTTACTAGTCCTGTAAGGATTTTTCTTGAGAAGGCGAAGAAATGCTTTAACGCCGTCCATCTTGCTGATTTTCTGCTTCGCTCTATTGTCTGCTGCTGATATTAATTGCACGCACCTGTGTCACATGTACATTGGAATATAATTCCACATAGTCCTACAATCCTTAGAAGACGATCTGAGAGGAAGTAGAACATGTACTAAACTGGATTTTCTTTGCCTTAGGAATTACAAATGTGCTCATTTTACAAATGAAAACTTGTCAGAACAAGGTAAATGTGCCTGTCCTGAAGAAAAACTTCTTATTGCCTCTCGGTGTAGATTACAGCCCTTCTTGGCACCAGCTCTATAGATTTGCCTCTGTGACTGGTTTTGCCTGCCTGCTTCGTGTTCCCGTTCATTAGGACTTAGGCCAACTTGACCCTTGTAATGGCTTTAATTCCCTTCACTACTATGAAGGAAAACATGGCCTACCTAGCAACAGCCTTATTAAGCAAGATCTGCTGAGGCTTTCAATCCTCTGTGGAGAGTTCAGTTGTTCAAAACAAGTTTTTAAATTTTCTGGTGATGCTGATGAGTATTTGGTTGTCTTCTATAAAATGTGGATTATATTATAATCTCAACCATGATAGTACTGAAATTGATTTTATAAACCCTAGGTAAATTCCTGGATTTGCAGCATAATGGAACTGGTAAGACTGCGGTTCCAAAGATGGTACAGTTCTATATAAAACTTTTCAATGTATAATGTGCTCAGAAACTGAACAGCATTTTGAAAAGCTAGCGTGGTAACTTTAAAACAATTCAGTGTCCTCAAATGTGTTTGCATTGTTTTGTCTTCTTTGCATGCCTGACAAGCTGTCAGATCTTTATGCGAATGCTTCTGAGATTGATCTGTGCACTGCAAAGCCCACAGCCCTCAGTGTTCTGGGCCCACCCCACTCACTGGATCCTTTGAGTCTGCAGCTTCAGCTCTGAAGGGTTAAAATCCACGTGCTGTTTGCATAACAACTTGGTACACCTCTACCCGATATAACACGACCCGATATAACACGAATTCGGTTAGAGCGTGGTGAAGCAGCGCTCTGGGGGCGGGCTGCGCGCTCGGCGGATCAAAGCAAGTTCGATAGAGCGGTTTCACCTCTAACGGTGAGATTTTTGACTCCCAAGGACAGCATTATATCGGGGTAGAGGTGTATATGGATTGCGTCCGCTTTAGAGGCCCAAAGTCCAGAGTCTGGTCAAGAGGCCAGAGGCCTAGCAAATAGTGATCAGCTACGAGAAAGCAGAATAAACAAAAGATAACCTTGGCCTAGGTCATTAATTTGTTATTAATGCAGATTTCCATGGAAGGATATGACTAATACTTTAATGGCAGAATATGGCTAACATTCTCATTAGCCATCCTTAGACCTGACAGGTGCGTCTTAATGTCTCCAAAGAAACTTAGAGACAGACTATTTTAAAAAAAGACCTGCTGAATGAATAAAATGAGGTTTAAAATTAACTTTGTAAACCAAATACAGTAGAACTTGCTTATATTGAACTCAGCTGTAATGAAACTTCATGTAAGTTTTGCCATTGACGTCAAAAGGATCTAGGGTCTGACCTTCTTCCAAAGTCTCAAATTGCCTCTATGCATTTCAGTGAATTTGCACTCCTGCTACACAGAAGCTACTCTATGTTTATAGGGCCAGATGGCATACCCCCCAACACACAGCCTGAATCCTATACCATAACGCATTTAAGCATATGTGGAGCTCTAAGTGTGTGAATAGTCCCATCAAAGTCAAGGAATTTGTAAGGAAAAACATGGCACTTCAAGTGCAAATCCTCTTCCAAGTTGCAAAAAAACCCACTTCACAACCACTACTTCAGTACCAGAGCTGCACTCCTGTTCACTGGCAGGAAGATGGTGCATAGATATGACTGCAGGTAGGAAAAGATGCCCAGCTTCTTGTCCTGCCTTGCTCTGCCAAGCATCCCGCCTCTCCTGTGTGGTTAGGTCTGGGATGCTGTGTTTCTGACAGGGTCCCCAAACTGTCTTGCACGGGAGGGCAGTAGAATTTTCCCCATAGTGAAATCCCACTGTGGTAATCCTTTGGGAACAGAAATTATCACCAAATGACCAAATAAGTATTAAAACTGCACTGCAAGCCTGTTATCAGGCTGAGCAGAGACAGAAAGGGAGGAGAAGTTGCCACAAGTGAGCCATGAGAGGACTAAGGGGGAGTCACTAACTCCAGACTTCATGCAACTGCTTTTCATTAAGGGTGAAGGACTAGCCTTTCAGACAGGAAGTGCCCCTGCACTTGAAGGGGAATAAAGGAAGTGCCCCCCCAAGAGATGGGGCTATTTTGGCAGTCAGGCCTTTTCCTGTTACACTGAAACAACTCTGTCGATGGTGATGTATTTTTGTGAAACAACCAAATTTCCCCACAGGTATGTTCTTGTCATATCTATATTTAGATTGGCTAAAGCTCTTTGTAGTAGGAATATGTTGTTTGTTTATCATGTAACTTTGACTCCTTCACCTGCACTCTTCCCAACCATCCATCTCTGCTGAACCTACTTTTAGCATATCCCACCTTTTGAGCAGCTTTCAGCAGACACTGTATATGATTGATTTTGCCATTCTGCCAGTAATATGTCCCCTCACTCTCTCTGTAATTAACATGTAATAGACAAGTTTTGGCAACACTTTCCTGTACTGTTTTACTTCCCTGTGTTGCACACTTTAGAACTTCTGAGTTTGTGCAGATTCTCCTTTTAGATTCTCCTGTTGTAACCCCTCCTATTATTTAATCCTGTCCATGCTGGGTGGTGGTATGTTTTGTCAGAAGTGAGCTGCATTCAGTGTGTTTGTTCAGTAAAGTTCAGAACTGCTACAATCCTGACACTTCAAACTGTTCAAATGTCAGCTTCAATTCTGAGGGAAAAATGATCACACACAATATTCAAACAGTGTGCGGTGCAGGTTACAACAAATGCATAGGAGGTCATGACTCTACAGAATAGATGCAGGAGCTCTAGAAGGCCTCAAGAAAAGGAGTTCCTCTACACAACAATTTTTGTTGTACCCCACCAACGGAAACGTTGTTCTTTCTGGATTTTAAATGTAAGCAGAGTCAGGAAGAGATCTACCCTGACATCTGGTGGTACATTATGAGGAGTGGGCAAAGGAATTTTAGGAATGTGCATTTGCATTGGTAAACCCACTCCACTTAGCATAACACACAGCAGCATGGGATAGTTATTTTCACACTGTGGAATCCCCAATTTCTTTGTTATTGGGGCAGGAAGGAAAAAAAAGGGCTGTTACCTTAATTATGTGAATGAGGAACTATGAGACTGCTTTATGACAGAAATGACTCAACCTACATTAAATAGTACTTGCTAGACAAGGGACATGGGTTCCAAAACCCAGTGAAGGAAGAGAGGCTGGGGACTGGTGTGTGTACCTGATGGTATGGGCCCCTTTTGAGGGCCTGGAACACCAATTGCACATCCTCTTCTCTCCACTGTTAAAGAGCAGAGCTAATTTTGAATCCTTTAGGAGTCCATCTGGAGGCTGCTGACCTGAATTCACGTTGGCCCAAGGTGGCACTGGGGCTCCTCTACTACAAGCTGAAATCACTAAAAGAGCTAAGCTTACTGAGCTGAGATCACTGAGTGGGGGAGCCTGAAGATTGATCGCTAAGCAGCTGGCAGAGCGGAGCAGTCTGCAGCACGTTGGTGCAGCCCATGGAACAGTGAGCAGTGTGGAGCAGTTCGCGTGGATGGCTGATGCGGTTCACGGGTTGGCTGGAGGAGCGGCACAGCTGATGGAGTGGAGCCAGTCGTGGTGAAGGCTGCAGCAGAACTCCACGGAGAAGTGGGGCAGTCGGCCCTGGCCCATGTAAGGTGTCCCTTAACACCCTGTGTGTGCCCCCCCCATTTCCACCCAGGCTGGGGGGGTTAAAACTCTGCAGATAAACTTTTGAACTCTGGGGTGGCACTGACCAGAGACAGAGACTCTTGGATTGTTGGACTTTGGGGTGATTGGACTTAAGACCCTAAGGGGGAGAGGACAGTGCCAAATGTACTTGGAGGTGGGTTTTTTTTTTGCTTATGGTTTGTGTATAGTCCTGTTTGTGGTGTCTCTCCAACATGATGCCGCATTGTTTCCCTCCTTTATTAAAAGGATTTTGCTACACTCGGACTCTGTGCTTGCGAGTGGGGAAGTATTGCCTCCTAGAGGCGCCCGGGGGGGTGGTAGGTAATTGTCCCAGGTCACTGGGTGGGGGCTCGAGCCGGTTTTGCATTGTGTTATTGAAACGGAACCCCTGGATACTGAACCCGGCCCTTGTTGCTGCCAACTCAGAGGGCAGAAGGGTTACATAAAAGCCTCTCATAAACATGCCACATCTGGTAGCATTAGCGCTGAGTGCAGAGAAAGTGGGTGCCACGGCACAGCTAGACTCCTTTCTAAGAAAGCAATAGACATCAATCAAGAATGTTACCAGCGATTGCCTCAGGTGGAAAGTGATAGCTAAAAAGTGTATGCAGTTGACAGATTGATATTAATTTCCTAGAGACTGCTTCTCAGGTATCAGATTTGTGGGTACAATACAGTCATTCCTGGAGTGGAGTTTCTTGGGTAATCAAAATAGGTTCTACCTGTTTCACAAAACGTATTGATTTAGGGCCTGATCCAAACCCACTGAAGTCGTTGGAAGGCTCCCACCGATTTAAAATTATGGGCAGTGGATCTGGCCCCATTTGAGCACTTTGTAAGGACTCAGGAAATAGAATCCCATTCAAAATAGTTAGATAACTAAAGAAAGGCATGTGGTACTATTTTCCATATTATTCCTTACTGTCTCAGCACTGTGTGGAAGAAAGTGTTCATGCTCTTTATCCCACAGGGATTGGAAGGAATCCTATGAAATGATTATTTGCCACATGAGAAGAACAGAAAGCATTTGTACAGGCTTAGGGGAGTGGGGAAAAGATGGTGCTGTTTTATGTATGAAATGTTCCACGCGCTAAAGGAAGAGAGCTGGGTCATGTAAATAAGCAGTGACCCCCCAGGCTCTCTGGATTCTCTACTAAAAGGGGACCTGACCCTGCAAACCCTTGCTTTCCTCAGTAGTATTAGAGCCCAATCCTGCAATTGTTTAAGCTAATGAGTCAGTTTACGCAGGTGACAAGTCTGAGTAAAATACTTGCATGAATGAAGTTACTTCCCTGTTTTGTATTGTTTCAGGATTGGGCTCTTAAGGCAAGGAAACGGTACTGTGTGATTTAAGCACAACTTGCAACTGGATTTTTTAGGATTTGGCCCAATGTCTCTTATTACTCAACAACTGTTTTGCTAGGCCACAGTGGTGGCCAGTGAGCTGCAAAGCTCAGACTGAAACAGCAGATGAGATTTACAGTTATACACTGAGTCTTGTAGAGACACAAATGCCCTAGAGAAGACTGGCATGATGGATACTGCTGCAATCAGAGTTCTGGGGAACTCAGCAATGTATCCAGTTGTCCAATTGTATGATGTCACTTTAATAGGGAGAGGCATTAAAATAAGTCAGTTCAGGGACAGTGTTTCTGATTCAAGGAGGATTATGGCCTATGAACTATGGGAGGAATGCCGTACTTCTGCAGTTTTAAGGAGACAGTCTTTGGCTTCAAATGTTTGTGACCCAAACCAATTTATTATTCCTGCTTCTTGAATATTTGTATTTGTTCTTTTTTTTGTTTTTTTTGGCCAGGGGAGGAAGGGTCGCAGATGGATGGTACTGTAGCCAGACATTTTACCCTGCAGGGGCATCCACCAATTAACCACTTGTGAAAGGGACCCAAGGGTAATGTCACAGGTGACAGATAACCAGGAGACCTCAGATCAGTCTGTGACAAACATAACAATAATCTCGTGCGTCTCAAGGGCTAAAAGCTCAGTGGAAGCGGAGTCTCTCCTTTATAGTGCCGATTTAAAGGGGAAGCAAGCTGAAGCTTGTTCATGGTATGGGAGAGGTACCAGCGGTGACTCTCTGATCCCAGGTGATAAACTCCTCCCAGCAAAGTACCGACTCGGAGACTACAACGCAGAGCTGTGGAGGAGGAAGAAATAGACGGGTCCCGGGATGTGGGAGCTCACTACACTCAAACTTTCCCAAGCCTGGCCTGAGGGCTCTCTGCTCGCTACAGTGATATTTCATCCCCTTCAAAAGTTCCCTTGGGGAAGCTGTGGGAGGAAGATCCCCTAGGGGCCGTGGCGAAGACCAGGAGCAGGTCTTGTGTCTCGGTGGTGGGGGTGGCTGTTGGCTTTTCCTCCACCCCATTGCGCTCCCCCGGGGGCTCCCAAGTCAGCGCCCACCAGTTTGGGATTTATCTTTCCTAGGCGGACCTCTTCCCTTAACCTCCTTCTCCCCGCTTCATCCCTGCAGCATCTGCCTCAGCCTGGTCCTTGCACGGCTGAGCGAAGGGGCCGGGTAGAAATGCCGAGCAGCTCACCGAGATGAGGGTGCAGCTGCCCCTGGCGCTGGAGCAGGATGGAGGGAGGGGAGCCCAGCGGCTGGGGTACACCGGGGAAAGAGAATGAGGAGAGGAGGGGGTGCCCACACACACAGAGAGAGGCGGAGAGCAAGGACACACACACACACAGTTGCACCCAGAGTCAGGCACCCCATGCCCAGTGCCTGAGACAAAGTGACAGAGCAGGGGGCACAGACACCGTGTGAGAAGCAGGCACTGGGGCTGAGATGCACATGAGAGAAAGACAGAGGGGCCGAGAGAAGACAGGCCCCCGCCCACACTGACCGAGAGCGGGACGCAGATACACACACACACACACACACACACAGACCAAAAGAGAAACACACTGAGATTGTGACAGAGACACTTCAGGGACTTGCAGCCACACACCGAAAGAGGCTGATACACACACCTGGTGCCTGGGCGAATCACACACACACCGTGATAACAGACACCCAGTGATCCCACACATGGCGATCTCACGGGGTTACACACACACGGTGATCTCTCACACACACAGACAGAGATCTCACACAGGATGATTATACACAGATGGTGATCTCTCTCTCTCTCTCTCTCTCTCTCACACACACACACACACACTGATCTCACACAGATAGGGTGATTTTACACACGCAGCCAAGGTCATGATCACACATAAGAGACAGGCTGATCGCACACACGGCAATCACACACACACAGAGCGATCTCTCTCTTACAGGGTGATCACACACACACACGATCGTACACACCTCTCCAGGGACAGGGAGAACGCCAGGCTCCGCTCCGCGCGGAATCTGAGCACAGCAGCAGCAAACCCATCCTGGGTCTGGGCCTTTCTTCTCTCTCTTTTTCCATTTAGTCAAACAACACCTCCCCAAGCCCTGAAAAAATGCCTGCCTGTGAAGCGAGGAGAGGGCGCCGGGTCTGTAAATAAGAAGTGAGTACTGGCACAATGGCATGTGTTTCTAGATCGCAGTCTGTCCGAACCCCTCCTGGCCTGACCCCCGTCCCTGAAACCCCTGCCACACCCTGCAACCCCCTGCCGCACCCCTCCTGCATCCCGACCCCCTGCCGCACCCCACACCCTTCCTGGCCCGACCCCTGCTGCACTCCACACCCTCCTGCACCCCAACCCCTGCCCTGACCCCTGCTGCACCCCGACCTCCTGCCACACCCCGCACCCCTCCTGGCCCGATCCCCTGCCCTGAAACCCCTGCTGCACCCCGACCCCCTGCCCTGAGACCCGTGCCGCACCCTGCATCCTCTGTCCTGACCCCCTTCCCTGAGCCCCCTGCTTCACCCTGCACCCCGCATCCCTCCTTCACCCCACACCCTGCCCTCAGCCCCCTGTCACACCCCTCACCCCTCCTGCACCCCCTGGGGACAGGGAAGGGACAGAGTTGGGGGGGATTTTGGGGATGGGGTTGGAATGGGGGTGGGGCCGAAGGAGGCATGGGGGGTGTGTGTCAGTAAATGCAGTCCTCAGGACAATGTACTAGTCCTCATGGTCATTTGAGTTTGAGACCCCTGATGCAGAACCGTTACTAGGTATTTTTGAGCCCCAGGCAAGAATATAAAATTGCGCCCTCCCCCAGGGCTGGCTCTTCTGCAGCAATTCGGCGGCAGGTCCCTCAGTCCCTCTCGGAGGGAAGGGCCTGCCGCCGAAGAATGAATGAAGTGGCGGCAGTAAAACCTGTGATTTTGGGGGGGTCAACTCATGATTTTTGACTGCTTGGGCTGGTAATGTTGCTTCCAAGATGGTCTTTGGTTCCAGTCTAGTTCCAATGCAGAGAGGGACTCACAGGTTAAGAGAGGAGGGAGGTGCTGGATATCAGCAGTGGCCACTAGGGATCAGCATGTGTCCTGAGAATGCTGGGAGTTCAGGTTTGCAGCCAGGATCAAGGGTGGCAGGTTTGTAGAAATGTTGGTGGTGCCCAGAACCCGCTCTGCCCAAACTCTGCCCACGGCTCTGGGAGGGAGTTTGGGTGAGGGAGGCAGTCTGGGGTGCAGGCCCTAGGCTGGGGCAGGGGAATGGGGTGCAGGCTCTGGAAGAGAGTTTGGGGGTGGGAGGGGGTACGGAGGGAGGGGGTGCAGGTTCTGGGAGGGAGTTTGGGGATGGAAGGGGTGCAGAGGGACGGGGTGCAGGGGTGAGGACTGTGGCTGAAGGTGAGAGGTTTGGAGTGTGGGAGGGGCTCAGGGTGAGGGCTCTGTCTGGGGCTGGGAATGGGAGGTCTGGGGAATGGGAGGGGCTCAGGGCGAGTGTAGGGGGTGAGGGCTCCGACTGGGGCTGGGAATGGGAAGGGCTCAGGGCTGGGGGAGAGGGGCAGCATGCAGGGGGATGAGGGCTCTGGTTGGGACTGGAGATGAAGGGTTTGTGGTGGGGGCAGAGGGTGCAGTGGAGGGTGAAAGCTCTGACTGGGGGTGTGGGCTCTGGGGTGGGGCAGGGCTGGGGCTGAGTTTGGGGTGCAGGCAGGCTGCTCCGGGACAGGGGCCAGAGAGGAGGACTTCCCCCAGCCCTTTCCCTGCTGGCAGCAGCAAGCTCTGGGGGAGGAGCCCCCCTTTCCTGCCCCCCCAGCAGCACATTCACCTCCACCACTGTCACTGCATTGGCTCCTAGGGACCCTCTCAGGTCCAGGAATCTCCCTCACTTCCCCTGTGGTGGGTGCCAGGAGGTGCTGCATGCGGCTCTGCCCCTGCTGTTGCCCCTGACTGTAACCTCACTGAGGGCGAGGGATGGGGCTACCTTCTTGCCCAGCATGGGGCAGGAGCAGTGACTGCGGGCGGAGGGTGAGGGGCTCTGTGCTGCTGGAGGGTCTCGTTGGAAAATGAAAAAGTCTGAGGTGGAAGGGCAGGCTCAGGGTCAGGAAATGGGGGGCGCTAGGACCCTGCGGCAGCAATTGCTGCAGGGAGGCAGCATGGAGCTGCTCTGTCCAGAAGGAGGGGGGTGGGAGGAAGTTGGGGCCGGGGGCACTCATGAGAGGCGTGGGGGCAGCAGTTGGGGCCAGGAGGGGATCACCTGGGTTATAAATATCTCCGGGCCAGCGGCTTTTTTCTTTCTCCGCCAGTTTCTGCACCTGAGGCAAGTGCCTCACTCCCTCGCCCGGGCACTGCCCTGAGGTGAAGTAGGGTGAAGAGCTGGCAGAGCTTTCTGAGCAACTTGTATTGTGGGGATGTTCCCCCCCCCCTTGAACTAGGCATTAGAGGAAGGAAAGAAAGGCGTAAGGAAAGGAACAGGCGCAGCTTCTCGCCTGTCTAGCCAAGACCAGCGGGCTTTGTAGGCACCATGCCAGGCAGCTGATCTCTAGGCAAGAGTCCCACTGAGGTAAGTAGGAGCCCAGCTGCAGGGTCAGCCCTGGTGGGGGTGGGGGGGGCAGATGTGCACAGTTAGAACAGACGCGCCGCTCACTATCCGGCACCAGAACATTTCCACGCTGCCTTTCCCCCGCCCCACAGAACGCAGCCCTGGCTCGCTGAGCGATCTACCTTCCCATTGGCCACACTGGGTGACGTGTTGCTGCCGAACCTCCCTAATAAACAGCTCATTGGGCCATGGTGGCTGCTGGTTCGTGAGTGGCTGCGCTAATGGCCAATCAGCGCTATCCTGGGGGTGGGTGGGTGTGACTGACCGTGCGGCGCCGGTTGTTCGAACCTGAGCGCTGGGGAAGGGAGCGGGGACCCGGCAGCCCCGGGCGCTCCGGTGAGTGTGGGGCGGGGCGAGGAGTCGGGCACCGCCTCCACCTCAGCAGAAGCAGTAAGCGGAGTTGACAGGGGAGCCGTGGCGGGCGATTTGCAGCCGTGAGGACAGCTAGGTAAGTCGAACTAAGATACTTCGAGCTCAGCTATGTGAATAGCGTAGCTGAAGTTGTGTATCTAAGGGCTTGTCTACACTACAGGACTATTTCGAATCTACTTAAGTCGAATTTGTGGATTCGACCTTAATAAGTCGAATTTGTGTATCCATACTAAATACACAAATTCGAACTTCTTAGTCCACATTCACAGGGCCAGCTTCGACTTTGGAAGCGGTGCACTGTGGGAACCTATCCCACAGTTCCCGCACTCCCCGCTGCCCATTTGAATTGTGGGATTTCCCCCCAATGCATGCTGGGGGGAAAAATGTGTCGTCATTGAACCGTCAATCCCGCCCTCCCTGTCTTCCTTGAAAGCGCCGGGCGGAAATCTGTTCGCGCCTTCTCTGGTCGGTTACAGCGTGGACGCCACAGCACTGCGAGCATGGAGCCCGCTGCGATCATCGCTGCACTTATGGCCATTGTCAACTCCTCGCACATTATCGTCCACCTCTTCCACAGTCAGATGCTGAGAAACCGGGCGAGGAGGCTCCGGCAGCACGGTGAGGAGAGTGGCGCAGACCTCTCACAAAGCAGGGTACGCCGGGCAGTGGAGATCATGGTGGCAATGGGTCAAGTTCATGGTGTGGAACGGCGATTCTGGGCCCGGGAAACAAGCACAGACTGGTGGGACCGCATAGTGCTGCAGGTCTGGGATGACACAGAGTGGCTGCGAAACTTCAGGATGCGTAAGGGCACTTTCCTTGAACTGTGTGACTTGCTGTCCCCTGCCCTGAAGCGCCAGGACACAAGGATGCGAGCAGCCCTGACTGTGCAGAAGCGAGTGGCCATAGCCCTCTGGAAACTTGCCACGCCAGACAGCTACCGGTCAGTAGCGAACCACTTTGGCGTGGGCAAATCTACCGTGGGGATTGCTGTCATTCAAGTAGCCCACGCAATCGTTGAGCAACTGCTCTCAAAGGTAGTGACTGTCGGAAATGTCCAGGCCATCATAGATGGCTTCGCCGCGATGGGATTCCCAAACTGCGGTGGGGCTATAGATGGGACTCACATCCCTATCCTGGCACCAGCCCACCAGGCCAGCGAGTACATTAACCGAAAGGGCTACTTTTCAATGGTGCTGCAAGCTTTGGTGGACCATGGGGACGTTTTACCAACATCAACGTCGGGTGGGCGGGCAAGGTTCATGACGCGTGTGTTCAGGAACTCTGGTCTGTTTAGACGCCTCAGGCAGGCACTTTCTTCCCGGACCACAAAATAACGGTTGGGGATGTGCAGATGCCTACAGTGATCCTCGGGACCCGGCCTACCCGCTAATGCCCTGGCTCATGAAGCCCTATACAGGCGCCTTGGACACTGAAAAGGAACTCTTCAACTACCGGCTGAGCAAGTGCAGAATGGTGGTGGAGTGTGCTTTCGGACGTCTCAAGGGGAGATGGCGGACCTTACTGACTCGCTCGGACATCAGCGAACAGAATATCCCCGTAGTTATTGCTGCTTGCTGTGTGCTCCACAATCTCTGTGAGAGCAAGGGCGAGACCTTTTTGGCCGCTTGGGAGGTTGAGGCAAATCGCCTGGCTGCTGTTTACGATCAGCCAGACACCCGTGCTGAGAGAATATCCCAGCGGGAAGCGATATGCATCAGGGAGGCTTTGAAAGCGAGTTTCCTCGCAGAGCAGGGTAACCTGTGACTGTCCACTTGATTTTAAGAGAGCCTGATCATAAACCAAGTTTTCCCACTTCCCAAGGACGTTTTAAAACTAAGGACATGTTTTAGTAATTAATAATAAATCTTTCGTTGACTTTGCATTTCTGTTTATTCGTTGAAACATGGAAGCATTCTGTGCTGGTTAAGGTGTGCACTGATGGGTGGGTTTGCAGGAAGGGGCGAGGGGTGCCGTCCTTGGATAGGGGTTACCATGACGGCTGTGGGTTTGGGCGTTGGAAGGGGTGAGGGGTGTGGGGGAAGGGTGAGTATCTGCCCCTGGATGAGGTCTATTTTTGGGGCTCGGGGCACCGGGGAGGATCGTGACTACGGTCCAAATGCATGTGAAGGGAAGCCTGCCTTTACATTCGGGGATGTCAGGCACCAGGACCCTGCACAAGCATACACCTCAAGGAAAGACCTGGGCAGCATACACCACACAGACTGTCCCTGGTGCCTAGTGACTGCAGTCTGTGTGTGCCCTGCAGTTGACCCTGCAGCCAAGTCTGTAGCATGGCACTGTGGGCTATGCAGTGACATTACAATTACCCCCCCCCCCCACAGAACAACAGAAAGTCTTCTGACACCAGAAACGTGACGGAAACAGTCAGTAACACCAAACCGCTTTTAATAATGTAATACACAGTGGGGGGTTTGAACTTGGAGTTGGGACTGGTTGATGCTGTAAAGAAAGAGCTTGTACAAATTTACAGCGAGACAGTTGTCTCTAACATTATCGGTGTGCTGCGGTGCAGGGACAGTTCTCACGGCCCCTACCGCCCCTCCGTCTTGTCACTTTGGGTGAGGGGGGGACAGGACTTCTTGGCGTTGGAGGGCGGTTGCAGATGCACTGCAGGGGGGCTCTCTCCTCCTGACTGCGGTCTTGAAGAACATCTACAAGGCGCCGGAGCGTCTCCGTTTGCTCCCTCATTAGACCAAGCAGCGTTTGAGTCGCCTGCTGGTCTTCCTGCCGCCACCTATCCTCCCGTTCCAGGTGTGTGCGATGCTGCTGACACAGGCTCTCCCTCGACTGTCTCTGCTCTGCCGCCTCCGCTCTGGAGCTGGCCATCAGTTCCTGGAACATGTCGTCCCTTGTCTTTTTCTTTCGGCGTCTAATCCGAGCCAGCCTCTGCGAGGGGGATGGCGGGGCAGTCCGGGAAGGAGCCGAAGCTGTGTGATGTGAAAAAGTAGGTGATTTCCTTGAACACATACATGTTTGCCAACAGTAAACACAGTCTAGTCAGTTTCAGTGAACAAGACCAAAGAGGGAACCAAGTCTCAGGAGATCTCAGAACTAGTCCGAGATTTCGGAATACGCTCTCATTGGCGGCGCCATTGCACTGGAGAGCGCACAAGCGAGGAAAGATAGCTGCATCCCTCTTGCACAAAGTCCTGGTAAGCCTTACAGTACAGAGTGCTTATCAGTTAGTGCTTAGCTGTGCTCTCCTGCTGGAGGCAATGTGCAAAGCAGAAAAGATGAGCGTTATGCGGCATCTCCCGCCAGTGAACGGGAAAGACCCCTGTATGCTTTTCCTCTGAGGCCTGCCACAAGTGGCTGTTAAGCGAGGGTCATTCTTATGCAAAGTAAAACTCTGTTAAGCGAGGTCATTCTTATGCAAAGTAAAACTCTGTTAAGCGAGGGTCATTCTTATGCAAAGTAAAAGTCTACCATGCACAATAGTAACAGTACACTAATTCCACTAATTAGATGCAGCACTTCCACAACGACATCACCCTGAGGCGTGTCAGGCGCACACAGAGAGAGCGGATGTTAACAGAAGCCCTGCACAGACCAGGACCCTACGCTGCCATGCTCGTAGAGGCGATGGTCCCCCTGTACCTGAGGATGGCATGGCGCGGAAGAGTGTGCTTCAACGGAGCACCCAATAAAGCACCTCTCCCAAGAAACCTCTTGCTGAGGCTTTTCCAGCTGCTCTCTGAGAGCATTTTTGAACTATCCCCAGAGGACTATTGCTCCATTCCTATATGTGTAGACCTGCTGTTTGTATAGTTTCATATTTAAAAATTTTTATATAGTATTTCTATTTTTATATATATCCCTGTTTCTTAAAAAAATAAATGTTTCCCTGTTTGTAGCACTTACCGCCTGATCCTTCCCTGATTCCGAGTCCGGTTAACGGCGGGGACGGTTGGTAGGGGATCTCTGTGAGGGTGATGAAGAGATCCTGGCTGTCAGGGAAAGCGGGAGTGGGTTCGATGTCGCCTGCGCCGTCCTCCAAAGACCCTTCCTCATCTTTCCCCATCGGCGAACAGGAGGGGGAACTGTCCGGTACACTATTCCGTCCTCGGAGTCCACCGTCACTGGTGGGCACTGTGGCAGACCCACCTAGAATGGCATGCAGTGCCTCGTAGAAGCGGCATGTCTGGGGCTGGGCTCGGAGCGTCCGCTTGCCGCTCTGACTTTTTGATACCCTTGTCTTAGGTCCTTCACTTTCACGCGGCACTGCATCGCATCCCGGCTGTATCCTTTCTCTTTCATGGCTTTAGAGACCTTCTCGAAGGTCTTCGCTCCGCTTGTTGGAGCGCAGCTCCAAAGCACAGACTCCTCGCCCCACACAGCGATCAGATCCTGGACTTCCCGGTCAGTCCATGCTGGGGACCTCTTTCTATTCTGGGATTGCCCGGACTCCTCTGCTGGAGAGCTCTGCATCGTTGCAGGTGCTGCGGAGCTCGCCCGATGTGCAACCAGAACGTCAGATTCAAACCGCCCAGACAGGAAAATGAATTCAAATTTTCGCGGGTCATTTCCTGTGTGGCTGGCCAGAGAATCCAAGCTCGGACTGCTGTCCAGAGCGTCAACAGAGTGGTGCACTGTGGGATAGCTCCCGGAGCTGCTAAGTTCGATTAGCATCCACACCAAGCCTAATTCGAGCTAGCAAGTGCGAATTTAGCGTTACTCCACCTGCCGGGGTGGAGTACCAAATTCGAACTAAAGAGCCCTCTAGTTCGAATTAAATGGCTTCCTGGTGTGGACGGTTGAGCGGTTAGTTCGAATTAACGCTGATAAATTCGAATTAAAGTCCTAGTGTAGACCAGGCCTTAGATCAATTTCCCTTCTCTCCCCCCCCCCCCCCAGTGTAGACCAGCCCATAGAGGCAAATCCTTAGTTGGCCCCTACCTTCCCATACCTGTAATGGGACCTACACTTTGCTATATGGGATAGGGTGGGCAAGATTTCAGCAGCCTGCACAGCACTTCCTTTCTCTGCAGGAGCTTCCTTGCCACTGCATGAAGTGGTTTGGTTTAGTAGATCTCCCACTGCATTGATATACTGGACAGCATAGCAGGAGAACCATGGAAACTAGTGGGATCATCTGCTGTCCTGTGCCTTTTGGGATTAGTGATCAGTTCCTTTCTCCCCCCCCCCTTTTTTTTAACCAGTTACATGGGTGTGTGCTGTGGGGAAGATATCCACAAAGAAAAAGTTTTCAAGGTGCAGAAGTTGCTCTGATAGACTGAACAAAGAGTAGGCCAGCTCCCTAATGAGGCAGCCAGCAATGCCATATTGTTATTGTGGTAGACTGAACAACGATAACAAATATCTAAGAAACACAGATATCTTATATATACTAAAGCCATTTGAAAGTGTCATAAAAAGACATTTTAACAGCACCACTGTCTCCTTCTGTGAAAATCATTGGCTTTTCACCATATTTACATTCCATAAATACATCGAAGCTGAAGCAACAGGAGATGCTCTTGTCACAATGTTCTATTCCAATAATATTCTCACTAATTTATTAATGTGTAAGCAGGACCTCACTTCAATAAAGCATACATTTAAAATGAAATATATCTCCACATATGCCAGTAGCATTTTTCACATCCCTTTAAAATTATATTCAAGTAAATTATCTTTTGGTTTAAAAGCATCCAACCACAAAGATGATTTAAATCTTATCAGCGGTTCCCTTTTTTATTACCTTTAAGAATAGTTACCTGTCTTAAAGAAAAGATTTCAGAAAATAAAAACGTGAACACAATGAAACTGTAAGAGGCAAAGGAGCAGTAGTATTACACCCGGTAGTATTGTGTTCTGAGAAAATGTATAGTAGTGTGCTTTGGGCAACTTTCAGACTTTTATCAGCAGATTGTTTTCACAATAGAAATTACACTGGGAATTTATTAAATGGAGTTTCAGTGTACTCTAGTTCTCTATCAACCACCAAAATTACAAGCAGTATATTATTTTAATAAAATGACAGATAAACTGAAACACTTCTAATAGGAGAATTTCCTCTAAAAGGAAATTCTTAGCATATTGACTTTCAGTTTAAAATTTCAGTCTAACCTACTTCAAACAATGAAAATTGTTCTGTTCTTGCTGTTCAAAATAGTTCAGTAATTGTTTTCTGTTGAATCAATGTGCTGATTCATTGTAAATTGAAAGTTGCATTGAATTTATCCCCTGTGCCTAAACACTTCTAGTTTTTTTTAGTTTTGCTGCTTACTTATGGAAACTTAGCACACACTTGTATTATAGCCAAGTGTAATCTGTTATCAGTTTGGTATGGAATGCCTGTGTTGTGGGCGTTCACTCCGTCATGGAAGACTGTAAGCAGTTTTGGGGCAGAGACCATGACTTCCTCGTATGTATTTCATTTTTTTTAAGTGCCTACTAAAGTGGGCTTTCAATCCTGATTGCAGGGGTGGGATTGCTATTGTAGTAGAAATAATAAATATTCCCTTGCATCACTGTGATTTATGATTAAACTTCTTTATAGCATGAAATGGTGGTGCAAAAATGGAAACTACTGAATCATCAAAGACGAATTGTAGAACGCAATCGTCACTCCTTAGAATAGAAAATAAAAGAGAAGGAAAAGGTAAGACAAGACCCATTTTTTCACAAGTTTAAAGTTGCCTCCAGACCACTATTACCAGAGTGAACAAGTTATTCATTGAGTATTTGTCCGTAGATCCCACTCTAGGTGCATATGTGCTTCAGGCACGCAAGACTGGATTCTTCTTTTTTGAGTGCTTGCTCATGTCGATTCCATATTTGATGTGTGCGTGCCCACGTGCACGCTGTCAGTATTTTTTTCCCCTAATGGTACCCCTAGGGCCGGCTTTGGCAACCTCTGGAGCCCTGTGCTTATGCGCCGTACATTGGGCCCTGCTGGCCCCAAGCCCGCTCAGTTCCTTCTTTGCACCAGTTACGGTTATTGAACGCTCCTTGTTTTCACAAGTCCGATAGTGGTTTCTTTAACTTTGGACTCTGAGTTTTTTCTTGTATCTCGTTACTGTAGTGTTAGTAGTTAGCACCTACTCTTGGGAGCCGTCAGGGCCCACGACATTTCATGGCACCTTCAACATTGGAGGCATTGCGAGCAGCAAGAGACTTGATGTCTCTCCCTGTGCCACCCATGCATGGGGACCTAGGCCCATCTTTGGGAGACCTTTCAAAGGCGGTTTCCTCTAAAGGGAAATCTGTGATGAGGCTACCTTCTGGGATTTCGATGTGGCACCGCTCCCCAGCCTGACGCTCCCCATCATCATGTCGCTGGCCTCCACCTTCCCGGCAGCAGTCCTCGGTACCGTGAAGCGCATCTCCAGCTCTGAGACACGGGTCACTTTCCCCGTGGTGCTGCTCCTGGTGTAAGGGTGATCCCCAACAAGCCATGGCTACCAGCATGAGGCCACCTCAGCTCCACTCTAGTCTCTTCCTAGGGAAGAATCTTCCACGGGGTCTGAGAGTGAGCCCTCCTCATCCCAGAGGCTTCAGCAGTAGGCCTGTCATTTGGTCCCTGGCCATCCACCCAAAGGCCACCCCAGTGTACTTGAGGACATGGGATGGAGCAAGTGTCTTGCTGGAGGATAGGAGGGTGCTTAGGAGAAAGCAGAGGGGAAGCACTAGCACTAGTGTGAAGATCTATATGTGACTAATATTTAAGTGCAACTAAACATATCACAGGTCAGAGCAAGCTGTGGTATGTTCCTGTCACAGGGTGAGCTGGTCCATTAAAAGACTGGGGCACAGCAGCACCTTTTGTCAGGTTTAGCCCATCTCCCTGTATGATGGGAATAAATACAAGGGTCATGTGACAGAAGCATGCATCTAAACCGGGCCTGCTGACAGGTAAAAGGGCAGCCTGTGGTCATTAAAGAGAGAGAGACACAAAATGTGTGAGAGAGGCCAGAGAGAGACTCTCTCTCCTTAGTGCCCAGGCAGAGGGCCTGTGAAGAGGACAGGTGGCAATTTTCTAGAACTCCGAGGCAGAAGCCTTTTGGGGGTAGAGATTTACAAGGAACTGGAAGCGGTGCAGGGATAAGCCTCCATTGATGGGCCTGCAGGATGCAGAAGTCCCAGCTAGGAGAGGGGTTGGACTACAAGGATGGGCATGCTCTGATCAAGACCTGGAAAAACTTGTGTTATGATAATAAACCAACCTGGAAGAGAGCACTACTGTAAAATCGCCACATGTGATATCTGGTTTGATGCAAGAGTGAAGGTAAACTGAGGTAGCAGATGGGCCCAAAGGCAGTCTGGGGGTAATGCCCTACAACCGTTCCCTTTAGCCTTGTTCTGATACGAGCACTGCTTCTTTTCTACCCCCACTCTCTAATAGAAAACTGCTTTTTTATTTATGATAGACATGGTCTACACTGACTTAATACAGAGGTTGTAAATTTGTCCACGATAGCTGTCCGCCATAGCTATGTGTCATCCTAGCTGTGTGAGCACGTTAATCAAACCTTTTCTACAGAGGTGGTTAGTATTTTCTCTACACATACTCTTCTTTCCAGGTTTACTCTTGAAACACTTGATTCATACTGAAACTTGTACGTCTATAGGTTTTTATCCAGAAAAGCCTACTCCTTTCTAGACTGGAACTAGGTCATTCTCATTTTTTTCTCTCTTGACGTTGGTAATAAATTTACTTCCTTTTTAATTTGGAGTACTATAGAGCTATTATGACGGATATAAAACGGATTAAAAAGGTTGAAAACCAGTTAGAATTTGATGGTGTTACAGTTATGCTCTTGTTAACTTCCTGGTTTACATAGCGATATAAAGTCAGGTGATCAATTTAAGATTGAGGATAGCACGACACTAATTTCCTTACCCCGAAGAATGTGGTTATGGAGACAGAGGTGCAAGCTGAATGTCTTTGTTGGTCCATAAAAACGGGGAAATAAGGTGTACTAATACTGTTTTTTCTGAACATGTAACCTATTCCTTGAATATATGGTAAGTGGAAAAGGTAATTTGTCAATTTCTTGGTATTTCAATTGTACAGAATTGAGTCCAGTTTGGTATTGATGCTTTCTGTTTGTTGGCTGTTCAATGGCATATTTGGTGATAGCAGATCATCAGTCCAACACCTAAATGTTACCTCTCAAGTGAACAGTTGAGGACTGAGTGGGAATGGGGAAGGATCTTCTAATCCCAATAGGTGCTCGCTTTGACAAAATATGTTATGTTAAAAAAAAATGGAGAGCAAGTGTTGAATCTGCTGCCCTTATGATTGAGCTTAAAAGAAAGCACTGGTTAGGATTCCCAATGATTACCAGACTGTACTATAACTATTGCTTAAATTATGACTATATTTATACATTACAACTATATACTTGAAAATGTGCCTGAAAATATTGTTCATAACCTTGCCCAGTCTTGAGTTAAAGATTTGTGTTACCGTAACCTGTACTGTTTTTGGTATGATACAGAATCTAGAACCCAGGATTAGAGAGTGAAAGGAGGATGGATTTTTCAGATATCTGAGCTATTTTTAATTGTACTTTTTTTTGAAGCCATCGTGCTGAGTTTCAAGGTTTAGGGCCAAATTCTGCTCTTAGTTATACAACACAGAAGTCAACAGTTACTCCAAACTTCTCTTTCTGTAGGAGGAAGCAGAACATGGCTTATTCTTTTGCTTTGTTTTCTAACTATCTTTGGAGCTCATCGTTTACGGTGACATCAGGAATTTTTAATTTTTTAAAATAGATTAAATATGACTACAAATAAAATGTGATGTGTTTTCCTCATAGGCAATAGCAGTGAAACACCGTTTGGAAAAAGGACTCCAGTGAGCTTAACACAGAAGCTGTGCAGAGCAAAACAGGCTTTACTAGCAAACCAGTCAAAGGAACTGGAATAATTAATAATTTAAACTGGAAATCAGTAAGAACTGGTGCCATTTATGCCTTACTGACTCCCAGGGAACTCTGCAAGCTCTGTGTTGGAGAATAGTGTATTTCCACCAGAAGTTGTGTTTCGATACTGTCTTATTCTGGCTGTCCTCTTTTGGACCATCTTAAAAGACTGTGACAAAGTTCCTCCTCTGCCTTGGTGGGTCCTGCACTTATTGGCGGATTTGCTTACCTCAGAGATTCAGGGCAGCCTTCAGTTTGGCCAGTTTTGTGGCTCAAACCTGCCATTCACTCAGCTAACCCCATCACTGGCCAGCATGAGGAAAGGAAGGAGAACAATCCCCACAGTCTCTGCTGACCTACCTAGTGGGTCAGGGGACAGGCCAGGACCTTCCTCTGGTGGGACCCACAGTCCAAGTCAACTCCTCTTTATATCCAATAGGGGGAGAATGGGGGGGAACCCAGGCCCCGCCTCTACTCTGGGTTTCAGCCCAGGGCCCTGTGGATGTGGATCGCAGCTGTCTACAGTGTTACACGTAACACCCGTGTGACAGGTACAACTCCCTGGGCTACTTCCCCATAGCTCCTCCCAACATCTTACTTTATCCTCACTACAGGACCTTCCTCCTGATGCCAGATAGCGTTTGTACTCCTCAGTCCTCCAGCGCAGGCCCTCTCTCTTTAGCGCCTGCGCACACCACTGACTGACTGAGTGAGGTCCTTTTTAAACCAGGTGCCCTGATTAGCCTGCCTATCTTAATTGATTCTAGGATCTTCTTAATTGGCTCCAGGTGTTTAGCCTCCTTAATTGTCAGCAAATTCCTGATTTTTCTGGAACTGCCCTGTTATCTTACCCAGGGGAAAAGGACCTGCTTAATCTGGGGCTAATATTTCTGCCTTCTCTCGCTCTCCTGTAGCGGGCCCCTGCGTTGTGGACCCAACCGGTTTCCCTGCCCCTTCACTGTAAGCCGGCTGCACGACTTGACGCCAGTTTGTTTCCAGACTGTGCCAAGGAAACATCTGTATGTGCTCGTGCTCCACACCTTGCACTTCCTCACCTTCGCCCCACCCTGACACAAAGTGGAGGGACTTCCTGCCTCCTCTAGAGGGTGGGGAGCCCCGGTGGGCCAGTCTATACTCCACCCTGCTCCCAAAGCTCGCCGGGGATGTCAGTTGGTGGCTCCTTTAGGGGCTGTGAGCACGAGCATGTAATTGGCGCAGTTCACCCCTGTCCTGGACACCTGCCCTTTCCTCGGCGTGAGGGAGACTCTGGTGCACGTTTACCTGGAGTACGCCAAGCTGCAGCCTCTATTCTGGCTCCTCACAGATATCCAATTGCGTCTTTGGCTGCACTTTTCCCCTCACCTCCTTATTTATGCACTGGCTATTGGTGGCCCCACAAAGTCATGGGACCTCTTGGTCAACCTCCTCCTGGCCCTGGCTGAAATGGCTGTCTATAAAACCAGGGAGAGGAGGTTGGCCAATGGAGTCTCCTGTAACTGTGGGGCCTCTTTCCGGTCCTCCATCCATTCACGCATCTGGGCAGAGTTCCTCTGGGTGGCGTTCACTGACTCCCGTGATGCCTTCGAGGAGCAGAGGGAGCTGTCTGGGGTTCTCTGCTCGGTGTCCCCATCAGGTTCCCTTCGACTGACCCTTTGACAGCACGTCTGTCCTTGTTATTTCATTAGTTGTCTCCTGAAACCACTTGCTTTCCAGGTCCTGTGGATCCCCCCTTAAGGCTGGGGTGATCTTTTAGCAGTGGGCTCCCCACTTCCTGGATCCCAATAGGCTCACTCTCCTGTAGCCCTCTGGCCCGACCCTGTCACAAGACCTATAGCTGTGATACAAAATAAGGCCCCGATCTTGCAGTTTTTGCAATTGATTCCATATGGACTGACTCCAGGCCAAAAATTGGTTGTATGGTCAGGGTTTAATATTATGTTTTTGCACCAGCATATCTCAGATAGGGTTACAGTTCATATGGAATTATTTGTCTAATCTAATTATGTAGACTCTTTGTTTAGTCTTAAAAAATAAAATATATTAAATATCTGTTTGAGTTGATTTGGAACTTCTAGAAACATTAGCTGCTTCCTAAGTATAAGTGTGTTTTGCTTAATTCTAAGATTTCATGGAGGAGTGGGAAAATCCCCCAAATGATTTGTACATTTTAACTTTTTCAAGCACTATAGACTAGCATTATCAACAAAATTCTAACTATGAAGCCAGATCCTGCTCTGGCATATATCAGCATAGCTCCATTGAAATCAGTAAAGTTATTCCAATTTACACAAAAAGCATCTGGCTGTAACTTTTGATTTTTAAAAAACCTTGATTGTAGATTAAAAGATTTTTCCTTTAATTTGGCGTTAGAAGGAAAATGAAAGGGAAGAGAACTCAGAATAGTCATAGAAGCAACATCAGCGATTGGGTTTTTTTAAGTTCTTCTATTGTGCCAATTGCTGTTGTATCTGAATGCTTTCCAGAATAATTAAGAATAATTAAGGTGACTAGCATCTGTTATTTGAGGTTATTTGAGGTTCCTATTTCTCCCATATCCCCCAGAGCAGTGGTTTTCAACCTGTGGTGCACAGACCCCTGTCTAAGGGGTTCTCGAAAGGTTGTTGTTACAACGGAACAGTGGTTTTCAAGCCGTGGCCTGTGGGGGTCCACAGACCATGTCTAAGATTTCCAAAGAGGTCTGCACTTCCATTTGAAATTTTCTAGGGTCTGCAAATGGCAAAGAGGTTGAAAATCACTGTCCCAGAGGGCAAAGAGTGTGTGCGTTGGCGGGGGGGCGGGGGTTAAATACGAAAAATGGTGATGTTAGTTGTCATTCTCAGTTTTTGCTGGAGTGAATTTCATAGTATTGGGCCAGCTCCTGAAAAAGCCCTGTCTGCTGCATCTGCTAGTTTTACTTCTGATGTGTAGACAGTTGTTCCTGAGGAACACAGCTACTGAAGTCTGAGAGAGTAAGATGGTATATTGGGCCCATTTCCTTTACAGCTTTGAAAATAAAGACCGAGATTTGATTCAGTGTTCTGTTGAGGAATGAGCGGAGTGAGTGAAACATAGGACTGATGTACTCAAGTGAACCTGTATTACTGAGGAGGTGTGCTGCTGTGTTCTGTAACTCTTGCAGATTTTGCAGGGCAGAAGCATTCAAGTCTAAATACGTTGGATTGCGATGATTCGAGCAAGAGTTAATGATGGCCTATGTGGTTGAGGCCAAATTGTAAATACAAATGATGGGCTGTAGCCTTACCAGATTAAGGTAGGAGAATGCATTTCTTGTAAATGGTTTTGTGAACGTTCAGCATCAGAGCATGGGATTTTTTTTATTTTTTTTTTGCAGCTATGTTGGGTTGTTGGTTCCAGCTTTTTGTTGAATGCTTCTTAATCAGAGCCACTTGTGCTGAGTCACAGCAAGAGGGGTGGGCGTTTCAGCCGTTTGAACCCCTTGAATTTTGTTGATATTTAGAACACAGGAAGCTGATAATTCATACAGCTTTGAAACATTTGTTACACATCAGCATTGTCTGTAAATGTTGTCTCTTGACACCTGTGTCTTTTAGAATGATTGATAGCAGAGAGTGTGTGTGTGTGTGTGTTTGTTCTGGTATAGCAGTTGGATATTTTGGACTAGGAGGTTGTGAGACAAAAGGAAAATAACTAAAACCGTTGATGCTTCTAGTTATGTTCTTTGGGTGACTTGTTTAAATAGCTGAAAATACAGACTTGCTGTGTCGGCAAGGTTTTAATTTGTTTTCCATCCAGACCCTCCCTTTTCTTGAATTTGGCCTCTGTGCACTGGTGCCCATCTGCTCGTAGTAAGTAGATGAAGAAATGATGGCTTGCTTCCAGTAGAGTCCCACCAGTGCCATGCCATCTGTTACCCAGCAATGCAGGAACAGATGGGTGGAAGGAGTTAGTTTCTTAGAAATAACTTTTATTTCAGTTCCCAGGTAGGACATAGTTGTATGGGGTATTTTAACTTTTCTTAACTTTTTTGGAAAAAGATGCTTAGAAAATGTACTATCCCGAGCCCCAGGTATTACTGACTAATAAGACTTCACATCTAATGCTATCTTGCTCCCAAGAGCAACTTCATATATTTGACTCATCCACACTGAGGATGGATGGTCTGAGAACAGCAGCTAGAACTGGAAAGTTCTCCGTGTTCTGATACTGACTCCCCTCTGTGGCTATGGGCAAATCACTTAACTTCACTGACGCTCAGTTTTTGTGGGCTGGATTCTATCCTGTGTCAAGATCTGCTATGGGCAGGCACCAGAGAACTGGTTGCAGCTCCCTGGTTCCATATCCTGAGCCACCTAGGTACTGCTGTGATCTGTGCCAGCTGGGAGACGTCCCAAAAGGATTGTCTGCCCTCTGAGGACTGCCAAGAGTGCCGTTTGTGTTCCTAACTCATGTATGTGTTTAGAAACCAAGGTTCAACTTTCCAGAGTCTTCATGGCACTCAGATGGGTAGTATACCACATCACACTACTCTCTATTGACTTAATCAACTGTTTTGTAACTAATGTTTTGTTGTAGGAAATGGAGGAAAAAAACCTTCTTCGCTGCCAGTCTGATCAAAAATCTCAAGAAATCCATCAGCTGCAAGAAGAACTGAAAACAGCTAAACAGTTTCTGAAGGAGACCCAGAATTATGCGGAAGAGATGAAAAGTGAGATACACATTTCTACCTATTTAAATCCTGTTACAAACTATAACTTCAATGTGGAGGTTCTTTAAACCTCATTATCAATGGTGATTTGAAGAATACCCAAGAAAATAGTTCCCATTGTGTGATATAGTTAAATTAACTTTCAGCTAATACACGCAATTCTCTTTCCAAACTGAGATGGAACTTCTTTATACAAATATATAGTACTAACTCATAAAATTATATGGTTTTAAAGCAATTTAAAATGAGGAATAAATATGTCCCAAAGAGAACTATATGATCAGCACATTAAATACTACAATGTGCTCCTGTGTTTTAAAATCCCAAGCAAACAAATATACCTCAAACTATTATCCTTTAGCTTGTATATGGACTCCATTAAGCTTAAACGTGATGAAATGTTACCTGCCGAGCCGTAATTTGACTTTTCCCTACATTTGTCTATTTGGTTGGGAAAATGCAATTTGCAGATTGAGGTTTAAGAGAACAGGTAATTCTGCTAAATAGCCATTGTAAAGAAGGAGACTGCTCCCGCTTATCCCTGTAGAAGTCTAACCTTACTTAATGAGATTTCAAAATTAAATGTATGGACCCAGTCCTGCTCCCATTTTAATCAGTATTTTGCACTCTCCAATCCATGAGGCCATGCTGTGGTTTTCTCCTATATACGGGTCTGCTGGAGTGCTCTGTATTAGACGCACTGCCTCCCTTCTCTCCCCACGAGTATATCTGGGTGTGCAGAGAGACGTGTTACTTCTGTGAAGCCCATTCTCAGGTGGCAGAGTAATGTAATTTGTTCATCTCTGTTTTTCAGCCTGGAAGCCTCTTTCAACCAGGAATGGGACCCAAAATTTAGGTCACAATGGAGTGGGAATTGTGCCTGTCTGTTTATCAGGTACCCAGCCGCCCGGAGGAGGAAGAGGCTGGACTGGGGGAGCTAAAGAGCTCTGAGCCTACCCCGCAAAGGGTCAGCGCCGACCCGGAAGTATAAAGGCGGGCCTTCCGAGCTCAGTGGGAGGTCAGCGACCAGAGCGAGCGGACGTCCTTCCGGGAGCTTGGCGCCAGGAGGCTTCTACCCTCCCCCGTGCTCGCTACCCCGAGGAGCTGCCGGAGCTCCCCTGGACCGCCGTTCCGGAGGAGTTGCCGGACCTGCCACCCAGCCCGTCCGAGGCGAACCCAGGCACCTGGACCCGGTGGAGGATGACCCCAGGATCCAGGTAGGCCCCGAGGGGGAGTTTGGAAGTGGCCCGGGGGCAGCAGACCCTAGTCTGACTGCAGCAGACCCAGAGCCAATGTCAGTGTGTTGCGGCCAGGATCCCCACTGACACAGCAGCAGCCTGCCTACCACTGTTAGGGCCCCGGGCTGGGACGCAGAGGAGTGGGTGGGCCTGCGTCCCCCCTGCCACCCCACTCACGGGTGGCAGTCTCCCCCTCGCCCCGACACCCTGACCCTGGGCTTTATAGACTGAACTGCTTGCTCAGCCCTACCTGAGGGCCTGAGCCCTGCACCAGTGTTTGTTGCCCCACCCTGATCCAGGGCCTGGGCTTTATAGACTGAACTGCTTGCTCTGCCCTTGCTGGAGGGCCTGAGTCCTGAGCCGGTGGTGTCACCCCTGTGTGGTGAGGTGGCCTGGTACCCAGCTGCCCCGGAGGACGAAGAGCCCTCCCTAACGGCGGATCCTACACTCCCCCTCTCCTTAGGTTTGCACAGCATTGAAGGATTAAAGAGCACTTTAGACAGTGTGTGCCCAGAACAGAGGCACATAAGAATTCCATTCATTCCCGGTTAAATCTAGATGTTAAACTAAAATGTTATATAAAAAGATAAGGAAAATGTGTAAGTTTGGGGAACCTAAGTGCAGCAGTAGTCCTACCAGAGAGAGACATGGCCATGCCTCCAGAAGGAGTTCCTTCCAAAAGATTCCATTGACTAAAAGAGTGAGGACACTACTGCAAATTTCAAAACTCCAACTGTGACCATTTCTTTTACTTAGTAAGGAAAATCTAGTTGGTGGCAAGCAAGTGGGCCATCGTCTCTAGGGTATGATCCTCAATTTGAGCGTGAGAGTTCTCAGGGTTACATTCTTGTCAAATCCTTGAAGTGGTGTGTAAGATATTCTTTCATGGCAATTTTTCCTCGGTCTTGATATGATTTGTAGCAAAGCATTCTTACTCTCTGGCTATAAGGAAACTGTTTACACTCATGAACGTGAAAAAAATCATCCATACCCCGTGCATCCACTTTCACAAGTGCAAGGCTATTTGGGAAACCAGTGAAATTAGTAGCTGAGACAACAGAAGCCTGAACCCTCCTTGTCAAAGCCGGCATAGTAATCCATTGGTCACTGCCAACACCAAAGGTATTCATGAAGGGAATGTTTGCCTAGCAGAGGAAAGTATGAAGCAGAAGCTCACATGGAAGACCTAAACCTTTTTCTTCCCAAACAATTAAATCTTCAGCATCACAAAGACAAAATGAGCATTTGTGTGTGAAGAGTTTACAATTCCTATACAAGACTCTTCGTTTTGACCTACCCTCTGTGTTGAGAGGTTTAAATGGCTGGTAGTATCACAGCAAGGCTGAGGTCTCAAGTTACACAACTCTGTCCATTTACAGACAACATCACTGTTTGTGCCCTGACCAGCGAAACAGATCCATTCCCAACTTGCCGGCTGCTAGAAAGGATTCCAACCCCCCTGGAGTTCAAAATCAGAATATTCTGAATCCAATGCAGGACATTGTTCAACCAGGTTAAAATAGGCATGGCTTTGACTCTAAATTTACCACTCTGGTAAAGATTTACAAAGACCCAAAACTTCATCTCATCAATTGTATCCTGGCAGCAGTCACTCCGTAGCTAGTCTTCCCCAGTGACCATGTTTGCTGATGCCATGCATTGGTACTGTCCTCTGAGTGGGATTTCACAATGTGTCTCCAGAAATTCCATTTGTGGACACGTCATTCTCAGATCCTGTCCAAATGTCTCTTTTGGGGCAGGTAAGTACAAGGAACATACTTTAAGCCAACCCAGTTTTCACTTTGGCCCTTGTATGATTGCTACAGGAACACACCTTACTTGGTGAAGAGCATACCTGGAAGACAAGATGCCCCCAGGGTTATGGTGGGTCACTCAGAAAAAAGAGCGTCCAGCTTTCTGAACCGCACACCTTGTGCTCTACAGTTTTTCAGTATGTCAGGGTACCCTTCCTTTTAGTTTACTTTTATGGAATTCAGTAGTGTTGGAACAAAAACATAGGAATGGACAGATGGGTTCAAACCAGTGGTCCATTGAGTCTCCTGTATGTCATCTGACGGTGGCCAGTAGCAGTTGCTTCAGAGGAAGGTTGAAGAAACCTGTAGAGGGCAGTTATGGAATAACTAACCCACAAGGGACATTTCTTCCTATCTCCTGTTAGAGGTTGGCTTGTGCTCTGAAGTATGAATGTTTATGTCCCTTTCAACATAAGTGAGTAACCAGAGGTCAGAACTTCTCTCAGAGGCCATGGAAATAATGTCAGATGTCGAGAAGAATCCGCTGCTTTACAAGACAGTTTGCATAAAGGGAAGAGGAAAGAGCTGAACTCATCCTTCTAGTTCGTCACTAGCCAGAAGTCCTGGGAATTTTTGGACATGATTGATTGATAGCTAAGGAATCTCCACTATACCAGCAGAAAAAACAGATCTCCTGAAGCATGGGCCCTTATTTCATCTGTACCTGAGCTGCCTACAGTTTGACAGCCTGGATATCAAAAGGAAAGTGTAGTTCAGCAGAGATTATCCTTTAGCCCAGTGATTCTCAAACTGTTGTGCTGTTGACCCCTTTCACATAGCAAGCCTCTGAGTGCACCCCCCCCCTTAATAAATTAAAAACACTTTTTTAGCCTGACTGATACATTTTTGGTATCCAGGCAGAATTCAATCAGGAACTTTCATTCATTGTTCTGGTAAAGTTTCACTTATGGTGCAAAGGAGACAACACCTTACTTGTCAGGGTCTGTACTTCAAAATGAGACCGTGTTTAAACATGTCTTTTCACTCTGCCCCTAAGGTTAACCGTAACTGACTGATGTGATATTAAACATAACAGGGCAGTGTCTACACTGCATGTTGTAACGTCGTTTTAATGAACACATTAATTAATATCTTCTGAAACTTCCCAGGGCAGACATGCCCCTATTGTCTTTAAACTGCTTCTTCTACCTCATTATGTCACACTCGACTTGGGAGAGCATATCAGTTCTGATGTATGCAGAATTTCCATTTAAATTATTAATGAAGTGATTCTTTATATGACAGCACTGTTCTTGCTAATAATTTAGATAGGCGTGTGAACAATTCCACGTGCCGCTGCAAAGAGAAATTCTGGTGATGACTATATGAAGTTTTATTTGTAACACGCATAGGTTGGGTGTTTACTGCCAAGCAGAGGGGAAAAGTTTTTAAACCTGTCCATCTAGGTGAATTTTTTCTTATCAATTCCCTCTGCATTTTCTAGCCTACAGTCTTTTTCTACTTCCATTTACTGTGAATGAGGGACTGTAGTTCTATGCTCTCGCTTCAGAAATAAACACATCAAAAAGCACTCATGTAGCACAGTGTGGAGCCGGTATTATGGCAAGCAGGCACTGAGTTACAGTACTCACTCCATGCCCAGCTGATGGAGCACTGTGCTTGATATTTACATTATCCTGAAGTGCGTTTTATAAGGCTGCCAGATATCCACCATCCATTTATTTTGCCCCCCCAATGCACATGGGGTAGTTGAAGAAGGAAATGCTATACTAGAATGTGACTGTAAGGCTGCAAATCATTCATGGAAGTCACAGTTTCTGTGACCTCTGTGAATTTTGCAGTGCTGGTGCAGCTGATCCCAGGATCCCAGCAGCTGAGGAAGCTCAGGAGCCAGCCGCGCTGGCCGTTGCTCTGGCAGTCCCAGGCATGGTCCCTGACGCTGGCCTGCAGCAGCAGTCTGGGACTAGTGGTGGTGGGGCCCTGAGCCACCTCTTTCCCCCCAGCACCAGCGTTGCTCTGCTCTCTCTCTCCACTCCCCAGCAGTCTTCAGGGCGTCCCTCTCCCAGTCGGTAAGATTTAGTCCCAGGTATTTTTAGTAAAAGTCATGGAGGGATCACGAGGCCGTGACTTTTGTTTATAGCCCGTGACCTGTCCATGACTTTTACTAAAAATACCCATGACTAAAACATAGCCTTAATCATGATCCTGTTTCTAACCTTAATGCATTTATTTAGAACACATGTTTTCAAGCAACAAAGAATCCTGTGGCACCTTATAGACTAACAGACTAACACATGTTTTCAAAACATCCATTATTACATTTGATTCAGATGAGGGGCCAGATCCTCATAAATCAGTATAGTTTCTGAAGCTCTGCTATACTTGACTGTAGTTGCACAAGCACACGTCTTATGTACTTAATTAACGAATGAATGAATGAGATCATTGCATTCTAAACACATCTTTCCAGAGTTTCCTTAGTCATTTGTACAGGTAATGGCTCTTTCCTTTGGTCAGGTGCTGATGAGGTTGCCATCTACGTACATTCACTGACCCAGGACAATGAGCCAGACGGACTCCCAGAGGTGGTCAAAAAAGGTAATTGTTACTTTAGGGGAGAACTGTCCACATTGGGGGAGTGTGTGCGCGCACGCTTATCTAAATAATCGTGTTGTCATAGGTGTGACTTGGAAGCATTGTAAAAACTTTAACATCATTGGCCAAATTCAGCCCTCGTATAGATTGCATGAGTCCATTTAGCTCAACTGCTTGCCAGAGCTGAGTTTAGCCCCATGTGCTTAAAAAAAAAAAAAAAAAAAAAGCCCTAGTATACAATTAAGGCTATGGGGGGCTAATATCTTTTGTTGTAGATGTATGTAATTTCTCGTGGTTTTGGTTTTTGGTCTGTGTGATGTCTTCCCATCTGTGCTGTTTTGTAGTATTTGATGACAAAAGCAAAACAGCCAAAAATTCTGAAATCCAGAATCCTAATATCAGGTTGTAGTTTTGAACATTAGTCTAGATAAATTTTGTTGACTTTTGGACAACACACAAAAGCATTCTTTAAATAACAATCAGACTTGAACAAATTGTTTATAAAAAGAGATTCTGTTCCCAGAGTTTTCATTTTTAGGGCCAGACCCTGAAGTCTTCTCAGTTCTTATGCAAACTTGATCTATTTTTTTTTCCTTTGCTTTTTATTATTGAGGCCACTGGAATGAAAATTGATTTCTTTCTTTAGAAGTTCTGGTACTGAACTTTGTCTTAATGCTTGTATTGTGATAGCCTCAACCAGACACTGGTCACTGCATGTCTGCAATCTGAGCTTTTGCCCATTGCTAGAAAAACACTGTTAGAGTGAAGGAGCAATTAGAGAGGTGGCACACTATCCCCACAACTCTTGGGTCTAACAAGGAATGCTTCCACATTCTCTGCTTTCAGTGGTAAAAATCATTTAGTTTTAGATTTAGCCTTCTATTTCTCAAGCTACTATTACAATGACAGAAGTGTAAGGACTGTCTTCCCTTTTTCCACTCGACATCAAAATTTTAACAGCTTTTATTTTGATAAGTATTGGCGCTAGAAGGATAAGCCCTGATGCTCATCTCTCACACAGGACCCACATCAGTGTAAGTGGGATGAGAATTGAGACCAATTACCTAGACTATCAGAAGTTTTGGCATTTGGGATTTCAATTGTTGTTAAGCACACATTTATAACTACTGAAATTTTAGCTAACTGATGCTAAAATCATGTCAGAATTTGGTGGGGAGTGCAGGGGAGACAAGGAAGATTGTAATAGCGGTGGGGGCTGGAATTTGAGAGAACCCTAAAGGTATAAATATTGTGAAATTTTTCAACAGTTTTACAAAGCTAGTGTTGACCATCACAACAAACATATTGTGAAGATTACGTTAAACATTTAGAATGACATGACATTCTCCTGAATATTTCATAATACGTCTGGACAGGATATCCTCTGCAGGCCAATGTAAATACTTCAGGACTAAACAACTTTTTCAAGTGTTATCATATTTACAGAATAAACTATAGGACATGTACAAATTCATTATGAAATATCAGTAATTAAACTTAAATTACATATCTCAAAATACAGTTCTGCAGATTAGTGATTGAGCAAGAAGAGACCAGACAAGGAATTACTGTGTACTACTCCTTAGCTTTGCCTATACCTTGTTAAATTATGTGACTTGCGATTTGTAAAGCATGGATGATAATGCCCATTCTAAACTTGAACGTGGTGAGGAGTAGGTAGTTGCTGTAAAGCATTCTGCATAGCGCTGTTATATTTCAAAGTGAAAACTATAAACACTGAAGATTCTTGCTTTTCGCATGTGTCTGCTAATTCATATTATTCAGTCGCTTGGAATGGGTCTTGCACTTCCTGCTGGTAATTAGCAAGGTTCTCCCATACCAGTAAAGCATGAGAATTTTTTTGTTTGTATTGCAGGTAGATGATACTCAACAGTGCCAAGCAGAAACAGCTATTGAACCCATGGAATCTAGTTCAAGATCTCCTCTTTTCATAAATAATCAACTCACAAAAGCTGTTGCTGAGAACTCTGTGTGTGTTGAGATTCTCCCCAAAGGCAGATGTTCCTTGAGCACACAAACTACCTGGTCAAAATGAACAAGACAAACCGTATGATACAGTAAACCTAGTAGTATATGGGCCGTACCATGAATCAAACCCTAACCCTGCCTCTTGACCCCTTACACTCCTCCCACCTGTCTCCAGAAGTCCGCCCCAGGGTATTACTTCTGGGGTACAGATGACCGGAAGCAAGGTGTGTGTCACGTGACCCCTCTAAGGACTGCTCCCAGTGCCCAGTACCAATGAGGTTGGGTTTTCCCCTGATAGTACTGCCCTGAGAGGAAATTTGACCAGTCAGGGTGAGTTCCAGGGCGGAGTGACCTGTCAGGAAGTGGGTCGTGTGACCCCTCTAAGAACTCCTCCCAATGCCCTCTGCCAATCAGAGAGCAGCACCATTACCCCATAAGTCCCAGCTCCGGGCAGAGGAGGCCATCTCTTACCAAGGACACGTGTTTTAGAAATTGTGGAAAGGCTACTAAGAGGAAACGTGGACTCCGTTACCACCCCCATGAGAACTTCAGACTTTGTTTTAACCCCTAGCACCTTTGGACTTGTGTGGAGAAAGCGCTACCTCAGTGACAGTTCCAAGGAGGACCCTTTGACTCAACCGTTGATGGAGACGTTGGAATCCGACCCCAAAACCCTTGTTAGGCACCCCGATGAGTGTGACGGCCTCTCATTGTTCACCTCCTTAGAGGTGGAAAGCGATCATGGCGTACCAAGGTGAGCGGAAAAGATGTCGCTCAGGTAAATGAATGATTAAAAAGCGATGGTCAAGAATGGGGTGAAATGTGGCGAAGAACCAGGGATTGCATTAATTAAAAACAAGCAATGGGGTTCTTACACTGTTTGTTTTCTGAAAATTTCTCAACAGCTTGCTTTGAGTACCTCCCATAAGGCTTTATGGAAATATGCTTAAAATGTGTTTTCTGCTACATAGGCCATGTAACACATCACCGTAAAGGTTATGATCTACTGAATGTATTAAACCTATTTATATGCATGTATCATTTTTGTATTCAAAGTTATGAATGTTGGCTGTGTACTGGCTTGATTTCTAAATAACCTTAGTAGAGCATTTGGTCAGTTCCTGGAGAAAGGAGTGTTGAAATTAAGTACCTAATCAAGAAACACTGAAAGGACAATGGATCTTGGAATACTCCAATCCTCATTAGAAGTCTACTTGAGGAAGTTCAAGGTACTATGTAAACAGTGGATGCTCCCTGTAAAAACTGAGTCATGCATGGACATGTGACTTGCCCAGGTGACTCCAAAACTCCATCTTGGAGCTGGACTTTGCATAGGAGAACCCCTGGGAGACCCCTCCATTTTGTCTTCAGCTGGCTGAAGAGAGAGTCTCTCCATCCCCACCCCCACCCCAGGATACCTGAAAGAAATTGGAACAAAGGACAGTGATTGCAGGGGGTGTGAGTGATTGCTGGACCCAGGCTAAAAGGAGATTAGTCTGTCAAAGGAGCATTGTGGAACTGGTGGGGATCTTATCTGTATTCAGTTTGATTAGGTATAGATTTGCGCATTTTAAGCTGTATACAGGGTAAAATGGATTTATTTGGATTTAGACCCCATTGGGAGTTGGGCATCTGAGTATTAAAGACAGGAACACTTCTGTTAGCCTCTTTCAGGTAAACCTGCAGTTTTGGGGCAAGTAATTCAGACCCTGGGTCTGTGTTGGAGCAGACAGGAGTGTCTGGCTCAGCAAGACAGGGTGCTGGAGTCCTGAGTTGGCAGGGAAAGCAGGGGTAGAAGTAGTCTGGGCACATCAGGTGGCAGCTCCCAGAGGGTTTCTGTGATCCCACCTGTCACAAATGCCTTTCTAGAGGCCCTTTGAGAACTTACACATCGGTAGCCCTGTGGGAGTAAGTCTATCATGCATCTGCTGTTTTTGCTCATGTCTGAGACACAGATCTCAAGAGGAAAATCTGGAAAAGGACAAAATGGAAGAATGAACTGTAGTAAGATTTGGGGCCTTATGCTAATTCTTGCCCAGTCTTGAGTTAAAGATTTGTGTTACCTTAACATGTACAGTAACTCCTCACTTAAAGTCATCCCGGTTAACATTGCTGATCATTTAGGAACATGCTCATATAAAGTTGTGCAATGCTCCCTTCTAATGTCGTTTGGCAGCTGCCTGCTTTGTCTACTGAAGAGTATCTCAGTGAAAGTTTTAATCCTCTGCCAAAGGTTTGGGATGGAAGCCTTATTTCTTCTTCCGTAGTAGGATGCTTTCCCATACCAGACCGTGATAACTTTGGCAGGCATCATTGCAGTACCCAGGCTAGCAACACGGGCAGCTTCAGAACGCCAGCAGCAGCTGTGCTCTCTATACCGGGTCGGCAACCTACAGCACGCATGCAAAAGGTGACACGCGAGCCAATTTTTGATGACACGCGGCGGGCTGAGCGCCTCAACCCACTGCCACCCGGGGTTCCGGCTGCTGCTCCGTTGCCAGTCGGGTCTTGACTGCCGGCTCCACTCAGCACCTACTGCTGGCCTGGGGACCCCAAGGAACTCCAGGCTGGCAGCAGGCTGAGCAGGCCAGCAGCTGAGACCCGGCTGGCAGGAGCCGGCAGCTGGGCGCCAGAGTGGCAGCAGGCTGAGCGAGGCTGGCAGGGGTCTGAGTGTCTCAGCCTGGTTTCGGTCTGGGGTTCTGGTTGCCGGGCCCCTTGCCAGTCGGGGTCCCAGCCGCTGGCCCGCTCAGCCTCACGCCCGGCCTGGGTGAGCAGAACCCCAGGCTGGTGTAGCGGGTTGAGTGGTGGCAGCGGCTGGGATCCCTGCTGGCAGGAGCTGGCGGCCAGAACCCCAGACCGACAGCGGGCTGAGTGCCTCAGCCTGCTGCGGTCTGGGGTCCCAGCCCCCGGACGCGCTCAGCGTGCTGCCAGTCTGGGTGAATGGAACCCCAGGCTGGCAGCGGACTGAGTGGTACCAGAGGCCAGGACCTCAGACCAGCAGCAGACTGAGCCGCTAAGCCCAGACCGGCAGCGGGCTGAGCAGGGCCTGGGATCCTTGTCTGGGGTTCCACTCACTCAGCTGGCAGTGGGCTGAGCGGGGCGGTGGGCAGGACCCCAGGCCGTCAGGAGGCTGAGCGGGGCTGGCAGCTGGAACCCCAGACTGGCAGCGGACTGAGTGCTGCCGGCACCCCAGACCGGCAGTGGACTGAGCCACTCAGCCCCCTGCCGGCCCCGCTCAGCTCGCTGCAGGCTGAGTGAATGGAACTCCAGACTGGCAGTGGGCTGAGCAGTGCTGGTGGCTGGAACCCCAGACCAGGATCCCAGGCAAGGATCACGCTACATTGATAAGAGCTGCATTTTAATTTTATTTTAAATGCAGCTTCCTAAATATTTTAAAAACATTATTTACTTGAAATACAATCGTTTATTTATATAATATAGACATAGAGAGAGACCTTCTACAAATGTTAAAATGTATTACTGGCACAGGAAGCCTTAAATTACAGTCAACTTGGCACACCACTCTGAAACCTGTCATTCTATTCTTTATGTGCCAGAATGATTAATGCATTAATAACTTGGTTGACTGTCAGCAGGTACAACCCATCTCAGCAGTAGTTTCTAGGGCCATTCTCTCAGGCAGAACAGCACAAATGAAAGTAAATGCTAACAAGCTTTCATACACAGCATGAGCAAAGCACATTTTCTTTCAGTCAGTGAAACACAGTGCGAAACAGCAAATACAATGCTATGTTTGATGTGGAATGAGTACTGTAGTAGTAAGCCATGTAATGAAATTGGGAAATACCGTATAAGCTACATTTCATAGTTTGCTTCACTGGAAACTATAATTGTTTTCTTTTCTTTTTCTTTTTTTTTTTTAAATGAATACAGAGTGGATTTCTTCAATATGATATATTATTTGCTTCCTTATCACACACCAGATCATTGGGTTCTTGCGGTAAGATGTTTTCTATTGTACTTCAGGATTATGGTCACTAAATGTGGTATTATATAAGAGATTTGTAACACAGCTGGGTAGCAGTGGTCTCATTTCCCATATTGCGGGTTTTCAGTGAGTTCAGTGCATGCAAAGGAAAGTGGAATGTAAATATAACTCTTGACATTCCAAGAACTGAGCTTTTAAAAATAAAATGATACTGTGAAATTCTGTTGTTAATGTTACTTGAAAGAATGCAGTTTGTAATGATTTGATCAATGAATTCACAATATGCTTTTCTCCTGTGTGTTAGACATCACAAATGAGAATATGTTAATGGATTGTTTTTTTGAGAAGTCATTATAAAATAGCAGAATTTATCACTTTGCCAATATAACTTGTACGTATATTTAAACTTACAGACAGCATTGATGCAAACAAAAGAATTATTAACAATTGACCCCTTGTGTGATGAGATGAGATATGAAAGAACATGTCTAAGGAATTGGAGGTGATTTTTAAGATACTTACTTTTACAGTGTATATGAACTGTTAATGTGAAAATATTTACACAATGAGACTAAAATCTTCCTGTTAGCTACAAAGAAAAATTGAAACAGCATGTGCTTACTAATGTACTTTGAGTGGATTTGTGTAACTACTTCACAGAATGTGGACCCGAAACGGTAGCATGTTGCATGAGTGTGAAGGTGTTATCAACATGGGGCACAGCAAAGCAGGTGATACATTGTATAAGAGTGTGACAGTAATATGAAAGCGTGTGTGTGTGTGTAAGTATGTTAATATATATACCAGTGGTCCCCAACCTTTTCGTCTGGCGAGTGCCAAATGAAGGACCGTGATGGTGCTCGAGCATCCGCCAAAATGCCTCTGAATTTCGGCGGGCGACGCCTCTTGATGACGCTGCTTGCCGCCAACAAGCGATGTCATCCAGAGGCGTCGCCACCGAAATTTGGAGGCATTTTGGCAGATGCTCGACCACCAGCCAGAATGCGGGCGCATTTAGATGCCCCCGTGCCCGCGGGCACCGCGTTGGGGACCACTGATAGATAGATATCTAATGCGCAATAAGTCATGGCAATCATTAAGTAAATAGCGATAGAAAGGATTTCTATCTCTGTACAGAAACTGTTTTTTAAAAAAAAAAAGGGAAAGAAAAGCTCATTTATACAGTCCACTAATGTACTCTCTCAAAGTTTCAGATACTTCATCAAACGATTAACGAGCAACTCCCCATCTGATTGGAAGAATAAAATTCTTCAGCATAATAAACAAAAAGTGATGGCCACAACTGCGGACCACTTATCTTAAAGGTTTTGAATACAAAATTGCCATTATCATTTATGTATGTGAAATTATCAGGGGTGAAAGTAAATGTGGAAGATTACTGGTGTCCACTGCACCAGCGTCCTTGCCATGGCGTGTGGGGTATGCTCTGGGCCCTCAGAAGGGATGGGTCTTGGGTGGAAGATGTGGGCTGGGGGGCCAGATTCCCTCAGCCAGCCCTTCCTGACAGCTGCTGTTGTGGTGGGAAGGAGCCCCAGGCCCTTTTGAATCACTGACCCCCAATGCAACTGCCCCTTTTCCTCCCCCACTGTTGGTGGCCCTGCCGGTATCATCCAGCAGCGCTGTCAGACCCTATGGCAGGGCCACAGATGTGAGGAGAGGTAACGGGGACAGGGACCTGAAAGCATAAAGCACTGCCACAGCAGCACTGTAACGTCGTCCGTGTACGGGCCGGAACCGGTGGCCAGTTCTTACCAGCATGCTGGCTCAGCCCACTTTCACCTCTGGGAATTGTGATATTTTTTCTAAATAGAAGTGTTATTAGTTTGCAGAAACGTATTTGCGGCAGAAAGACAGCCTCTTGTGATGTTTCTACTGAATTGATAATGCTGAGTTTAGAAGACAAGTAGCAATTGTTCTAGTGAAAGAGTCAGGTAATAACTTTCTCCCATGTACTATAGACTCATTAGGCACATGTGAAGGTAACCGAAAAAGTGGAATTATGTTACGGAACAGACCGTTATCTTAATACCCCTAAAGTGGGGTAACTCACGGGTCTGGTTCTGTAATTGTGGCTATTCATCAATAATATCTTCAAGTACCAAAAAATTAGATTGGGGTGAATGGTTGCTATTGATAGACCAGTTAAATAAAATTGGATATTTTTATATTCAGGTGCAGTAAAGTAAAACTTTGAAAAAATAAGACTCACAAAAAAGGAAAAAAATGTTGCAACCAGTGACTGGATTAAAATAGCGACAGTAATTACTAACTCGGGATTTGCATTTAGAGTGTTGGTCGTGACATGATCAGCATTTCATTGCGCTATATTGATTTTTTTTTTTCAGAAAGCGTGGAGGACTACTGCATATACTGCAACCTTGTCAGTTGTGAAAAGGAAAGTGAGGATTGCACGATGGTAAGAAACATAGGATTGTATCAGAAACATATGCCATAAGCTGCTTAAGAATCAGGATTCTTGTAAAAATTCCACAACAGTAAACATTCCATCATGGTGATAGGCCAGAGGTGAGCAAACTGCGGGCCGTCCTGCCCGGCCCTTGAGCTCCTGGCCGTGGAGGCCCCTCCTGTTCTGTCCCTCCTCTCCCGCAGCCTCAACTCGCCGTGCCGCCAGCACTCTAGGCAGCGGGATTGCACGGTGGGATGGCTGGCTCCAGCCATTCAGTGCTGCTGCCAGTCCTGGTGCTCTGTGTGGTATGGAAAGGGGATGTGGAGCGGGGGGGTTGAATAAGTGGCAGAGGGTCCCGGTGGGCAGACAGGGAGCAGCAGTGGGTGGTTGAATAGGTGTGGGAGTCCCAGGGTGGGCGGGCATGTCGGGGGCGGGGATGTGGATAGGAGTCAGGGAAAGGGAGCAGGGGGTTGGGGGGTTAGATAAGAGGTCGGGTTCCCGGCAGGGTGGTTGGTGTGGGGAGTCCTGGGAGGATGTGATCAGAGGACAAGGAGCAGGGGAGGTTGGATGGGTCAGAGTTCTGAGGGGGGCAGTCAGGGGGCGGAAAGGGGCAGATGGGGACAGGGCCCAGGCTGTTAGGGAAGGCTGTGCCTCCCCAACGCAGCCCTCCATACAGTTTCGGAACCCCGATGTGGCCTTCAGGCCAAAAAGTTTGCCCATCCCTGTGATAGGCATATCTTAGGTAATGCTGACATGGATGGAATAGCATGAGCGAATGGAAAGTATTTGTAACATTACAACTTCTCTGATTTCATTTTCTCAATTGTTACTTATCAAAGGTCCAGTGTGATTCTTGCAAGAGGTGGGTACATATGCCCTGCATTCCAGAAGGAACAAATCATGAAATCCTCACTGATGAGGAAGAAGAATACGAGTGCAAAAAAGTGCATAGTTCAGTTCTTTATCAGAAAAATGACATTATCTGTAAATAGTTGTTGTTAAAAATGGCTTTGAACAAAAAGCTAACCTTTTATTTATATACCGGATTACAATAAAGTTTTTAAAATTGGAAAAACACTTCTCTGTATTTGTGTCCCTGTGTATAAGGCAAATTATACAGGCAGCAAGAAGGGAGGGAATAGTGAGTGTTTTGGACCACAGAACCCCATCCCGAGCCTGCAAAATCCGGGACAGAAGCGCAGGAAAGAAGGGGGCAAAGAGGGGGACTGAGCAGCCCTGGGTCCCTCCTGCGAGGAGGCATTGGGAAAGCAAGGGAGCATGCAGCATTCAGACAGACACGCCATTGTGCCAGTAAACACCCGCCTGGCTTTTGTTTCTATCACTTCTCCTTTGTCTAAGGTGGGTGTAGCTCCCCCTGTCCAGGAGGGTGAGGCTGGGCTCCGGGCTCCCACCCGGACCATTTCTCCAGCCAAACCCCGCTCTGCAAGGATGCCTTTTGCAAGCGCTTTAAACCCAGGGCATCTTTGCGAGCTGGCTGCTGGGGAGAGGGGTAGAGGAAAGGGGCCAGGGCTCGTTCTGGCTGGAGCATCCACTGGGTGGATCAGTTTAGCACGCCTCGCAGCCATCCTGTTCTCCTTTGCTAGCTGCATTCAGTGGGCTGCAGGGGGAGTGTAGCAGGACAACTGGGGGGGGGGCAGGTCTGCCCTTCATGGTGCTAGGATGCGTGTGTCTGTCTGCAAGTGTCGAAGCCAGGCAGAAAGAGGAGCAGTTTCCTAGTCTACAGCATGAGGCTTGGTGTAGCTTGAGGTGCTCCCAGTTTTGGGTTTGGAGACAGAAGGTTGTGATAATATAATAGGAAAAATTCCGACTGGCAAGGGGAGCTCTGACTGAAAGGAAAATGTGATAGCCCCCCCCCATCACAAATCATGTCATCCCGAGGATTGAGAGCAGCTTGAAGGAGCAGTTATTAAATCAGGTGTCCTTCCCAAACTTAGCCACACACACCGATTTTTTTTTGTCCAGGGGCACATCACTAGCCTCATAGTGTGTTCCATGCCCACTACACTCGAAGGGTATTTGCACGTTGGTCTGGTGATCCCGGTCAGTTAGAACCACATTCTAGTTTTCTAGTAGCTGAACAGTAACTATATCACAGCTGTGCACCGAGACACGAGCCGAGCTTTTTCATTTGGGGCTGCCTTTTCATCCTCTAACCCATGCCCCCGAGTTCAGGTCTAGTGTATTAATTTCCTAGGTCTGCCTTTCTTCTGACCTGTATTGCATGATTCTTTTCAAATGTGAACTCTCTAACCCTGTAGGTTAACCTCCAGCCGGTACTCGAGAGAAGATCCTATCCCTGTGGAAAATGACACTCCCTCCATTCTCGGGGCATGTCCAGCTTCCAGAGAGCTGGGCAAGAGACTTGTTTGAATCTACATTTAGAAGTAGGCCTTCCCCACAACAGTTGAAAGTGGTGTTGCAGCCATTCAAAATACATTAATAATTTTACATATTGTATTGTTGTTATCTTCCCTCAGGGGACCTTGAAGTGTACTTGATGTGGATTATTCTTATATAATTACTAGTGTAGTTACTTGTAATCACATGCGTTATGGGGCTACTTGATAACACATGCAGGTGCTCATTACTGTCCCAGCGGGTTTCTTGTAGCAGTAAAAAAATCAAATATCCTATAACAAAATGATTGACTTTTCCAACACGCATGCGCATGTGTTCCTGGTATTTCCTAAAAGGGTTTAGCCAACACTTTCAAACTGTTAGGATTAAGAATGAATCATTTTTATAGTTACCTGTGTGGGGAATTTGAAAGTGAACTGCAAATATTCTGAGTGTCTGAATGCAGAGTTGAGGGTATGTAAGATTTAAGGAAAGAGTCCTGTTTTCCTGATACTTTTTTAATGCTGAACTAAAATGTAGTCTGAGAAGCATATTAGCAATGCCTAAGATTGTTCAAGATGTGAGGACGCTCTACAGAAAAATACCTTTTTATACTGATTTAAAGGAACACAAGAAAATAGGGAAAACATTGCATGTTAGAACTACACTTGCAGAGTATTTATAGAGGAGATATATAATTAGTAAACAATGCAAGTGTGTGCATATAAATAGCATGTTAATAGTCCTAAAGGATTAGGGGTTTGGAATGGGTCCTGTGAACGGGCCGCACTCACCCCCGCGGCGCCTCCTGCTGGTGACTCCGGGAATTAGCTCTATTCCAGCGCTGGAGCGCCCTCTGCAGGCTGGTGATCCGCCTGTCCTTTGGCCCCCCATGTCCCTCCCTGGACCCAGTGCCCTTTTACATGGGGTGCTGCCCCCTAGCAGTAACCCCTTTCTCTCTGGGTCTCCCCTCCTCAGGGAACCCCCACCCTCTATCCCCACCTTGCCTCAGTAGATGGCTACTGTCAGTCATTGTCTAGCCCCACGTCCTGGGGCAGACTGCAGTATCAGCCTACTCATCACTGGCAAGGTTGGGTTTGGACCTGCTGCCTTGGCCTACCTCTGGGCTGCCCTCTGCAACCCCTAGTACCTGTTAGCCCTCTGCTAGGCCGCAGCCCGGGGCTTTCCAGGCTGGAGCTCCCCAGCTCCTCAGCCTTTCCCCAGCCCTGCTTCACTCAGGTATCCAATCTCTAGCTCCCTGCAGCCAGGCCCTTCTCTCTCTGAAGGCAGAGAGAGACTGTCTTGGCTTCTGGCTTCCCTGGCCTTCTTATAAGGCCCTGTTGCTCAGTTTGGGGCGTGGCCCCCAGCTGCAGCCACTTCCCCAATCAGCACAGCCTAAAGGCTGTTTTCTTGAGCCTTGGCCCCTTCCCAGGGCTGTTTTTAACCCCTTCAGGGCCAGAGCAGGGGTCCACCCTGATACAGTCCCATATGAGGAGAGATTAAAGAGGCTAGGACTTTTCAGCTTGGAAACGAGGAGACTAAGGGAGGATATGATAGAGGTATATAAAATCATGAGTGATGTTGAGAAAGTAGACAAGGAAAAATTATTTACTTATTCCCATAATACAAGAACTAGGGGTCACCAAATGAAATTAATAGGCAGCAAGTTTAAAACAAATAAAAGGAAGTTCTTCACCCAGTGCTGTCAACTTGTGGAACTCCTTACCTGTGGAGGTTGTGAAGGCTAGGACTATAACAGCGTTTAAAAGAGAACTGGATGAATTCATGGAGGTTAAGTCCATTAATGGCTATTAGCTAGGATGGGTAAGGAATGGTGTCCCTAGTCTCTGTTTGTCAGAGGGTGGAGATGGATGGCAGGAGAGAGAGCACTTGATCACTACCTGTTAGGTTCACTCCCTCTGGGGCACCTGGCATTGGTCACTGTCGGTAGACAGGATACTGGGCTAGATGGACCTTTAGTCTGACCCAGTACGGCTGTTCTTAGGTTCTTATAGTTAAATATGAGAAGATGGGGATTAATACAAGAATCGAAAAGTGGGTAAGGAACCGGGTAAAAGGGAGACTACAACTGGTCATATTGAAAGGTGAACTGTCAGGCTGGAGGAGGTTACTAGTTGAGTTCCTCAGGAATCATTCTTGGAACCAATCTTATTTAACATTTTCATTAATGACCTTGGCACAAAAAGTGGGAATGAGCTAGTAAAATTTGTGGATGACACAAAATTGGGATGTATTGCCAATACAGAGGGGACTGGAATGTCATACAAGAAAATCTGGATGACTTTGCAAATTGGAGTAATAGACATGGGGTGAAATGTAATAGTAGAAAGTGTAAGGTCATGCACTTAGGGACTAACAGCTAGAATTTTTGTTCAAAATTGGGGACGTATCAGTTGGAACCAAGAGAAGAGGAGAAAGACAGTGGTGACTCTGTGCTGTCAATATGATGCAGCTGTAAAAAAGGCTAATGCAATTCTGCGCTGCATCAGGAGAGGTATTTCCAGTAGAGTTAGGGAAGTGTTAGTACTGTTATACAAGGCACTGATGAGACCACATCTGGAATCCTGTGTGCGGTTTTGGTCTCCCATGTTTAAGAAAGATGAAATCAAAGTGGCACAGGTGCAGAGAAGAGTTACTAGGATGACCAGAGGCCTGGAGAAGCTACCTTACAAGAAGAGACTTAAGGAGCTTGGCTTGTGTAACCGAACCAAATGAAGGCCGAGGGGAGATCCGATTGCTCTCTATTAATAAATGACAGGGATAAACACCTGGGAGAAGAGCTGTTATTTAAGTTAAGGGCAATATTGGCACAAGAACAAATGAGTATAAACTGGCCATCAATAAGTTTAGGCTTGAAATTAGATGAAGGTTTATAACCATCATAGTAGAGCCCTGCAGTGGGACTGGGATCCCGTAGGGACTGAAAGAGATTAATGTCTGTTATAAGAGGAGTTAAAATGTTTTTTTTACATGGTTAAAGCAAGATTTGTTTTATTCTTTGGGTGGTAAAAATTGTGTCTGAATTCTATTTATGTATATAACATATTAACCAACTGTGGTGGGTGGTGGTTGTTGGGTTTTTTTTGGTAGCCCAGGGGAATCTGTCCCTCTTGTGGGATTTGCAGAATCTACTTTGTTTGCGAATGGGAGTGGGATAAATATAAAAGAAACAATGCAGGAGTAGGTGGGAGAAGATATTGCAGGGCAGGATGGGAGTGGGTTTAAAAAAATAGTCCCACATAGGGCTTTACATCAGATGAGTGAAGTTTTGGAACATCTTTCCCAAGGGGAGTAGTGGGGGACAAAAATCCTAATTTGTTTCAAGACTGAGCTTGCTGAATTCATGGAGGAGATGGGATGATGCGATTGCCTACAATGGCATATGGCCCCTCCGCAACGGCTATTAGCAAATATCTCCAACAGCACTAGATGGGGAGGGCTATGAGTTACTAGAGAGAATTCTTTCCCAGGTGTCTAGCTCAGGGGTGGGCAAACTTTTTGGCCCAAGGGCCACATTGGGGTTCAAAATTGTATGGAGGGCCAGGTAGGGAAGGCTATGCCTCCCCAAATAGCATGGCCCCTGCCCCATCCACTCCCTCCCACATCCCGCCCCCTGTCTACTGCCCTCAGAATCCCCGACCCATCCACCCCCCCACCCCGCTCCTTGTCCCCCGACTTCCCCCTCTAGTGACCTCCCCACCCTAACTGCCCCCCCAGGACTCCATCCCCTATCTAACCCCCCTACTTCCTTTCCCCTGCCCCCTATCCACACTCCTGCCCCTGACAAGCCCCCCGGGACTCCCACGCCCTATCCAACCACTCCCTGTCCTCTGACTGCCCTGACCCACATCCACACCCCTGCCCCAACTGCCCCCCATTTTCCCTGGAGTCTCTGCCCAATCCAACTCCCCCTGCTCCCTGTTCCCTGACTGACCCCCTGCCCCTTATCTAATCCCATGCCCCCCCGCTCGCCACAGCCAGTCACGCTGCTGCAATGCTCCCCGACAGGAGCAGCGGGCCGGAGCGCTAGGGACGTGGCTGCGGGGGAGGGGAGACAGCGGGGGGGAGCAGGGATTGGACAGGATGGTCCCATGGGCCGTAGTTTGCCCACCCCCGGTCTAACTGGTAAGTCTTGTCCACATGCTCAGGGCCTAACCAATCACTATATTTGGGCTTGGAAAGGAATTTTCCCCTGTATCAGATTGGCAGAGCCCCTGGGGTTTTTTTTTCCTTCCTCTGCAGCATGGGGCCTGGTTCATCTGCTGATTCAAACTAGAATACATGATGGATGCTCTGTAACAAGAAGTCTTTAAATCATGACTTCATTCAGTAACTCAGCCAAAGGTTATGGGTTTATGGGAGGAGCGGATGGGTGATATTTTGTGACCTGTGATGTACTGGAGGTCAGACTAGATGATCATGATGGTCCCTTTTGGCTTTAAAGTCTATGAGACACTTGTTTTACTGCAAATCTTTAAGGCGGAGGTCTGATTTACCAAAGTTGTTTTCAGAGTGTGTTATTTTTTTAAGTTAAATTGGTAAAACATGGAAAGTTTTTATAGTTTGGGAATTTTATTTTTTAGTCAAGTTGGGTTGACTAAAAAATGGTGACCTTTAAACTTAGTGATGCTATTCCTTTCTCCCTGCACCCTAAAATACTTTTTTACTTTAGAGCAAGCTCTTGTTGTGAAGTGTCTTGGTGCTGAACTGTCACTCATAGCTAGAGAGAGTCCTTCCAGAACACAGCTCAGGTATGTTTGGCCTAAAAGTCGTGGGCAGCTAATGCTATGCACATGTTAGGGTAAATGGAAGACTTCGTCCCCACTGCTATCAAGATGGCACCTTTGAACAGATAGTAAATTACTGAAGAAAATAACCTGGCTGTTCTGAGTGTGTCTGATTCTTAATACTATTTTTACATAGCATTTCTTCTTCAGTTCTGATTAGTCTATGTGAATACTCCAGGGGGCCAGAGAGGGTAGACAGCTGGGCGGGGGGAGGAGGATTGGACAGGACGATCCCGTGGGCCATAGTTTGCCCACGTCCTATCTGGCCTGTGTGAGCTTCTGGCCGGGGAGGCGAGCCCAGGCCCCTCCCCCGCTATCTCCCTTCCCCCTTCTCTCTGTTGCTTGTTTCTTGGAGTGGCTTCTCACCTCAGGGGTATGGGTCCTTTGGGCTCGGCTGCGGCCCCACTGCAGCTCGGCTGTGGCTCCTCTCCATCCCCAGCCTCTGCCCCTGGCCCTGCTTCTGGCCCCAGAGCTGTACAGGGAGGCTTTGAAAGATCACAGTGAGCCATAGTAATACTGTGCTCTACCTGGTCCTGCTGTTCTGGGGCCCGTTGGGAATTGTGTGGTGCTTGGTGTACATCTATAAATATTACACAGTCACCGATCCTATTAGTTGTCAGGCTGTACAGTAACAAATAGGTAACTCAGGTGTTCTATGGGTGCTGCAACAGCAGCGGATTCAGCTAACACAGACAGTTACCATGGTTGATATACATCAGAACCTCAGAGTTATGAACACCAGAGTTATGAACTGACCAAGCAACCGGAAGTACACAATCCAGCAGCAGCAGAGACCACAAAAAATGGCAAATACAATACAGCACTGTGATAAACATAAACTACTTAAGCGTACATAAACTCCCAAAAATGGAAAGCAGCATTTTTTTTTCCACATAGTAAAGTTTCAAAGCTGTATTAAGTCAATATTCAGCTGTAAACTTTTGAAAGAACAACCATAACGTTTTGTTCAGCGTTACAAACATTTTGGAGTTACGAGCACCTTGGGAATGGAGGCTGTCCATAACGCTGAGGTTTCATTGTAGTCACATTGGAAAGTGCAAGTTAAAATTCAGAACTCCCTTCCCTTGCTCCCCTAAAGGTTTAAACAAGACGGACTTACTGACTCTTCTTCAGAGTGCTTGTGCACAGCGTCACTCAGAGCAACAGCCCTGGTGAGGATAGCCTGCTAGGGGTGAGGGAATTGCTCGGTTGCGTGAAACTGAGTTTATGGCGATGCTATTGGATACTGGCACCGTTTTCTACAGGTGGTGGTGATTTATAGGTGATATCTCACTCCTGAGGTAACAAAGGTAGAGAGAGCACAGCTGCTGCTGGCGTTGTGAAGCTGTCCGCGTGTTGCTAGCCTGGGTACTGGGGCCACTATAAGGTGGGTGCATAACTGGCTGGATAACTGTATTCAGAGAGTAGTTGTTAATGGTTCCCAATCCTGCTGGAAAGGTATAACAAGTGGGGTTCCGCAGGGGTCTGTTTTGGGACCGGCTCTGTTCAATATCTTCATCAACGACTTAGATGTAGGCATAGAAAGTATGCTTATTAAGTTTGCAGATGATACCAAAGTGGGAGGGATTGCAACTGCTTTGGAGGACAGGGTCATAATTCAAAATGATCTGGACAAATTGGAGAAATGGTCTGAGGTAAACCGGATGAAGATTAATAAAGACAAATGCAAAGTGCTCCACTTAGGAAGGAACAATCAGTTTCACACATACAGAATGGGAAGAGACTGTCTAGGAAGGAGTACAGCAGAAAGGGATCTAGGGGTTCTTCTTCGAGTGCTTGCTCATGCTGATTCCCATTAGGTGCGCGCACGCCGCGTGCACGCTCATTGGAAGATTTTTACCCTAGCAACCCTCGGGGGGTCGGCTGGGTCGCCCTCTAGAGTGGCGCCGCCATGGCGCCAAATATATACACTTGCTGACCCAACGGCCCTTCAGTTCCTTCTTACCGCCCGTGTCGGTCATTGGAACAGTGAAGCACGGCTTAGCTGATCTCCACTTCCCTAGCTACTCGTAGTTATCTCGTTAATACTTGTGTATATAGTTCAAATTTCTATAGTTGTAGTTAATTTTATTAGTTCATAACATAGTGTATATAGTTCAGAGGGGTTTGGGGATCCCAAGCCAATGCCAACAGGAGATCCCCACGACTCCAGTCTTAAGTGCCTCGGGGAATCTCACCTCGCAGATAAGTGCCGTATTTGCAAGGCCTTTAAGCCGAGGACAAAAAAGGAGCAGGGCTTTCGTCTCAAGCAGCTCCTGATGGAGGCAGATCAGACCATCCTCTGTCGGCACAGCAGAGTGGCACCGTTCACGATCGCGGTCCCGCAGACGTTCTCGGACGCTGCTCACAGTCCCGGCACCGTTCTCCTTCTCGGTACCGGTCGCACTCGCAGCACCAATCAGCGTCCCGTTCGCCGGCCCGGTACTCTCGGCACCGATCCAGCTCCCGGCACTGCTCCAGGCACCGTGACTCTCGCAGCCGCTCCTGTCGTCGAGCCTCGAGATCTCGGTCGACCTCCCGGCACCGTTCCTGTTGCAGGTCCCGATCTCGTTCCCGGTACCAGTATGGCTCCCGGTACCAATCCCCGGTGCCGAGTAGAGCAAGATCGGTCAGAGAGGGAGACTCTGCCCAGGGCTTTTCAGCCCCTCCATGGCCATCTCGACACACATCAGGGTCGTCTCATGCGGACAGTTCCTATGCTCAGGACCGTGATTCCGATGTGCCCACGAGTCTTCCAGGAGACCCAGGCCCAAGACCAAGGCCCCCATCAGTGGTCATTCTGGATACCTTGGGCGTACCACCAGGCCCAAGGTGTACCGGGTAGTTTCGTCTCGCTCTGTCCCATCGGAGCACCGAGTGCCAGAGGCTACTGTTAGCCATCCCCCTCCGACCGGTATGGAGGAAGCTCCAGTTCAGCCACCAGACTCCCAGATCCACCTGGAGCAGGAGGTCATCCAAGAACAAGAGCCCACACAGGACCCGCTTGTCCCCGGCCTTTCCTCTTCCTCCTCTCCAGATGAGGCGGTGGCAGGAACATCCTCCTCGGGCCCTTCTCCAATCGACCTAAGGGACCATCAGGACCTCCTGAGATGGGTGGCACTCAATATGAACCTCCAGGTGGAGGAAGTCCTGGAAATAGAGGACCCGGTAGTAGATATCCTGTCGGCTGACGCACCCACAAGAGTGGCTTTACCGTTTATCCGGACGATCCAGGCCAGTGCTGATACCATCTGGCAGTCTCCAGCCTCTATCCCGCCTGCTGCCAGGAGTTGAGCGCAAGTACACGGTGCCCTCTAAGGGCTACGAGTACTTGTATGTGCATCCTCCTCCCTCGTAGTGCAGTCTGTCAATGAGAGGAACGCCATGGCCAGCAAGCGCGGCTCCAAAATCAAAGGAGGCTAGGCGTATGGACTTACTGGGCCATAAGGTGTACACGGCAGGGGCCCTACAACTCCGGGTGGCAAACCAACAAGCCCTGCTTAGCCGCTACAATTATAACACCTGGGCAGCAGTGGGTAAATTTACGGAGTTAGTCCCTCAAGACTCCTGTCAAGAGTTTGCCGCCCTCTTGGAGGAGGGGAAGAAAGTGGCGAGAACTTCCCTCCAGGCCTCGTTGGATGCAGCCGACTCCACAGCCGGGATTCTGGCCTCGGGTGTTGCCATGAGACGCATTTCATGGCTTCAGGTGTCAGGCCTCCTGCCGGAGCTACAGCAGGGTCATTATGCGCTCTCTGCATGCACACGCCGGTGACTCAGCACAGGCCTTTCCGTCCCCAGCCTCACTGCCCTTACCCTGCACCTAGACAAAGACAGGACTTTGGCAGAAGGCGTGGCCGAGGCGGTCATAGGCGACAGTCAGGATCAATATAGAGAAATCCACTCTGATTCCCACACAGAGAATAGGATTCATTGGGGCCATCCTGGACTCCAATCTCACCAGAGCCTGCTTACCTCAGCCTCGGTTTCAGGCGATGGTAACAATTATACAAGGTCTACGGAACTTCCCGACAACTTCGGCTCACACTTGCCTCGGTCTCCTGGGTCACATGGCCGCCTGAACGTTTGTGACCAAACATGCCAGGCTATGCCTCCGTCCCCTCCAATCGTGGCTCACCTCGGTAAACCGCCCGGGCAGAGACAGCATAGACATGATCATCACGATCCCCCCCGCCCCCCCTGAGCATCCTAGGCTCTCTCTACTGGTGGTCGTTGCCCTCCCTGGTGTGTGCAGTGATGCCGTTCCATCTGCCTCAGCCCTCGGTGTCCCTGATGACGGATGCCTCATCTCTCGGCTGGGGTGCTCACCTTGGTCAGCTTCGCACTCAAGGCCTTTGGTCAGCTCAAGAGCTGGCCTTGCACATCAATGTCCGAGAGCTGAGAGCAGTCCGCCTTGCATGCCAGGCGTTTCAGCAGCACCTACAGGGCCGTTGTGTCTCAGTGTTCACAGACAACACAACGACCATGTATTACATAAACAAGCAGGGAGGAGCACGGTCCTCCCCTCTTTGTCAGGAAGCCATCCAGTTCTGGGACTTCTGCATAGCCCAATCGATAGACCTGGTAGTGTCCTTTCTCCCAGGGGTTCAGAACACTCTGGTGGATTGCCTCAGCAGATCCTTCCTGTCTCACGAGCGGTCAATTCGTCCGGACATTATCCATTCTGTTTTCCGGAAGTGGGGCTTTCCCCCCCATAGACCTCTTCGCTCCTCACGAGAACAGGAAGTGCCAGACGTTCTGCTCATTCCAAGTCCTCTCCCCGGGCTCGATCTCGGACGCTTTTCTGATGCCGTGGACGAGCCATCTGCTGTACGCTTTTCCACCGTTCCGGCTGGTTCACAGGGTCCTGCTAAATCTCCGCAGGGACAGAGCGCACCTGATCATGATCGCTCCAGCATGGCCAGGCAGCACTGGTACACCATGTTGCGAGACCTGTCGATAGCCAACCCGATTCCCCTGCCTCTTCGCCCAGACCTCATAACGTAGGATCACGGCAGACTTCACCAACCAGACCTGCAATCCCTGCACTCACAGAATGGCTGCCGGGTAGTTAAACCGATCCGAGTTACGTTGCTCTGCCTCGGTACAACAAGTACTCCTGGGTAGTAGGAAACCTTCCACTTGGTTAACATATCTGGCCAAGTGGAAGCGTTTCTCCTGCTGGTGCGAAACGCACAATCTTACTCCCACCGAGGTCCGGATCCATTCCATCTTGGACTACCTCTGGCCTCTCAAACAGCAGGGCCTGGTGGTATCATCATTGAGGGTGCACTTGGCAGCCATCTCTGCCTTCCACCCAGGGGAGAGTGGCCGCTCCGTATTCTCGCACCCTATGGTTTCTAGGTTCCTCAAGGGCTTGGAGCACTTATACCCCCATGTTCGCCGCCCCGCCCCAACCAGACTTATGACTGCCCCATTCGAGCCGCTGGCAACCTGCTTGCTGCTATACCTGTCCTGGAGGACAGTTTTCCTCGTAGCCATTACATCGGCCAGACGAGTCCCCGAGCTTTGGACTCTCACGGTGGACCCACCGTATACTGTGTTTCACAAGGACAAGGTGCAGTTGCGGCCACATCCGGCCTTCCTCCCTAAGGTGGTATCAGCCTTTCATATCAACCAGGATATCTTCCTTCCGGTCTTCTTTCTGAAGCCACACTCATCACGAAGGGAGCAACAATTGCACTCCCTAGACGTTCGTAGGGCGCTCGCATTTTATATTGAGCGGACAAAGCCCTTTTGTAAAATGCCCCAACTCTTTGTCGCAATGGCAGACCGGACGAAGGGCCTACCTGTCTCCTCCCAGAGGATTTCATCTTGGGTGACGTCATGCGTCCGTACCTACTATGACTTGGCCCATGTTCCATCGAGCCACCTTGCTGCACATTCCACCAGGGCTCAGGCTCCTTCTGCTGCCTTCCTGGCTCACGTACTCATCCAGGAGATCTGTCATGCAGCTACTTGGTCCTCGGTCCACACCTTTGCCTCATATTATGCACTGGTCCAACAGTCCAGAGATGATGCAGCTTTTGGCTCAGCAGTTTTGCATTCTGCAACATCTCACTCCGACCCCACCGCCTAGGTAAGGCTTGGGCATCACCTAATTGGAATTGATATGAGCAAGCACTCAAAGAAGAAAAGAAGGTTACTCACCTTTTTAACTGTTGTTCGAGATGTGTTGCTCATATCCATTCCAAACCCGCCCTCCTTCCCCTCTATCGGAGTAGCTGGAAAGAAGAAGGGCCGTTGGGTCGGCAGGGGTATATATTCGGCGCCATGGTGGCGCCACTCTAGGGGGCGACCCAGCTGACCAATCGAGTGTTGCTAGGGTAAAATCTTCCGACGAGCGTGCATGCGGTGCACGCATACCTAATTGGAATGGATATGAGCAACACATTTCGAAGAACAACAGTTACAAAGGTGAGTAACCGTCTTTTATAGTGGACCACAAGCTACATATGAGTCAACAGTGTGATGCTGTTGCAAAAAAAGCAAACGTGATTCTGGGATGCATTAACAGGTGTGTTGTGAGCAAGACACGAGAAGTCATTCTTCCGCTCTACTCTGCGCTGGTTAGGCCTCAACTGGAGTATTGTGTCCAGTTCTGGGCACCGCATTTCAAGAAAGATGTGGAGAAATTGGAGAGGGTCCAGAGAAGAGCAACAAGAATGATTAAAGGTCTTGAGAACATGACCTGTGAAGGAAGGCTGAAAGAACTGGGTTTGTTTAGTTTGGAAAAGAGAAGACTGAGAGGGGACATGATAGCAGTTTTCAGGTATCTAAAAGGGTGTCATCAGGAGGAGGGAGAAAACTTGTTCACCTTAGCCTCTAATGATAGAACAAGAAGCAATGGGCTTAAACTTCAGCAAGAGAGATTTAGGTTGGACATTAGGAAAAAGTTCCTAACTGTCAGGGTAGTTAAACACTGGAATAAATTGCCCAGGGAGGTTGTGGAATCTCCATCTCTAGAGATATTTAAGAGTAGGTTAGATAAATGTCTGTCCGGGATGGTCTAGACAGTATTTGGTCCTGCCATGAGGGCAGGGGACTGGACTCGATGACCTCTCGAGGTCCCTTCCAGTCCTAGTGTCTATGAATCTATGAGTCTATGAATCTATGATGCCTGCCATAGTTATTGCTGATTGGCATGGGAAAGCATCCTATTGTGGAGGAAGAAATAAGGCTTCCATCCCAAACCTTCAGCAGAGGATTAAAACTTTCATTGCGCTGTCTCAGGAGGATACGGAACCATCCCTGTGTACATAAACAAACTGCTCCACCTCGCCCCTCTTGCCTAATTCTGCAAGGGGAATGAAAAGCAGATAATGCTACCTCTTGGTTGTACCGCTTCCTCTTCTAATATAAGTGAATTAATGAAAAGTCGATAGCTGTGCCCTGTGTGGCAGAGCTCTGACCTTGCTCCTGTGGGTCCTGCGCTTCTAGGCGGTTTATGCTAGCCTCAGTGGCTCACTGTGACCCTCCACGTAGCCCTTCTCTCTCTAGGGCCAGGGTTACAGTCTACTGAGCCCTTTTCATCATAGGCCTGCAAGGAGGTTGGTAAGAGAACTCCCACAGTCTCTGTTCAGCCTCCTGTCCTGACAGGGACCTGACTTCCCTTCCAGGAGCTGTTCCTGTAGTGGTGGGTTGGGGGGAACCTGGCCCCGCCCTCTACTCCGGGTTCCAGCCCAGGGACCCTAATGGTAGCAGTTGTTGGCAGCCAACCTTTCACTGCCAGAGTTGCTACATTTCCCTGGGCCACTTCCCCACAGCTCTCCTGCTTCTCCCTTCTTCACCCTTACCTTAGGGCTCCTTTAACGATGTTTTAGGGTGTCTTCAGTAACCAGCCCTTCAGCCGCACTTCCTCTCCTCTGGCTCCCTGACTCCCCTGCTGGACTGGAGTGAGCTCTTTTGATAGTATCAGCAGGGCCTTAATTAGAGTCAGGTGTTCTCATTAGCCTGGAGCAGCCCCTGCTCTGGTCAGTCAGGGAACAGAAAACTGTTAATCCAGTGGCCAGTATATCTGCCTTCTGCTATTCTGCTGTACCCAACTGGCCTGGGTCTATCACACCTGTTAAATTGGGAGCACCGTAAGTACACCATTGTAATAGGAAAAACAAACAATTACCTAAGGTTCCTTACCCTGCATCGGGCTTGCCTGTGCTCAACTGCTGGGACTGACTGGGCTATGTGGAATCTCAAACCGGTCCTGGTTCATGGGCATAGCTGGATCCCCGGTGGCATGTTCTATATCCTTCACTTCCTCCACCTCCTTGTCCTCACTGGTCACACCAGGGGCCTGTGGCTTGGGCTCCTGAGTTATCCACAATGGGGAGTGTGGTTGTCATGGCAGATTGACTGTTGGCCTCTCTGGCCTTCTGATATGCCTGATGCAGTTTCTTTGCTTTCACATGGCCCTGCTGCTAGTCCCTGTCACCCCTCTTCTCCTGCATCCCCCATGCAATCTGCTCAGAGGTGTCCACGTTTCTGTGGCTGCTCCGTAGCTGTGCTTACACAGCCTCTTCTTTCCAGAGGCCCAGGAGATCCACTATCTCCAGTTTACTCCAAGCTGGAGCACATCTGGCCAGCATGTTTGGCTGGGCAGTTGCACACTGGAATGGAGAAATGCTAGGAGACAGTCAAGAAAAAGGCATTTCAAAAATGTGTGGAACTTGAACGGGGAAGGGGGCGTTCTGGTCTCAGTGGTCCCTGGACAATGGAGTTTGCAGTTGTGACTAGAGCAGTCAGCGTCAGGCACGGTGGGATAGCTGCTGGAGGATTGTTAGGACTGACAAAGGTAATGCAGCACCTATACTTGTGCAGCATTGACCTGGGTTCAACGCCGCTTGGGGAGGTGGTGTTACTGTGTTGCTGTAATGGGGTGCTTACATCAGTGGGAGAGACATTTAAGTGTAAACACATGCACAATTAGGTCGACACAAGACAGCTTACATCAGCCTAACTTTTAGTGTATGCCAGACCTAAGCGCTCATTTTCATTTGGTAGCACAATAGCTTCTCAACAAAGAAAAATCTATATCTGATTTCCTGGCAATTATTTGCAGTGTTTCATAACTAATACACTTTTTCTCTCTTAATAATCTCAAACATCTGATTACTTTATTTGCCATTACATCTAAATATAGTTCTGCTTGAAGAAACAGGTCATCCTACAGTTGCGTCAATATGGGTAGTAGTTGAATTCATGTTTACATTTGAGTGCTTGCCCATGCTGGCATAAACAGTGCTTACAAACTCAGCTATTTTGCTTTCTGAAAACTGTAAAACTTGTAAAGAGAAAAGCTCAGCAGACACCTAAAATGAAGGTATAATTTTTCTCAGCAGAGAAAGCGAGGCGTTCAGAGAGAACACGTGTTAATGTTTTGCATGCATAGCAACACATCAATGGAAAGATCTTTAACAAATTGTTTTTGAGTGATCATAAAAATAACATAGTAGGAGGCATCTTTCTGAAATGCATCTCAAGTGTGGGACCAGTAGGGTAAAAATTATCCCTGTAGGAGATGGAAGTCACTTGCCTATGTCTACACTAGCACTTTTGTCAGTAAAACTTCTGTTGGTCAGGGTGTGAGGGAAAACACCCCCGACCAACATATGTTTTGCTAACAAAACTGCCGATGTGGATTGCGCTGCAGCGTACAACGGTGCTGCTGTAAGGTCTCTGGTGTAGATAGACACAGCCTAAGGAATCACAATGTCAAATTAGAAGTTATGCTCCAGCTAGAAATTGCTAACCATGGTTCCAGAGGCTGGAATGTGATCCAACATTGTAACAGAGTAAAATTCTTTCTAGCCCTGTCTGAATTATTATGAAAGTGAGGAGTAATTTTTAAATCCATAGTCTTTAGTGCATTCAACTAATAAAAATCAAAATTTTGAATCCTAAGCCTTTTAAAAATCAGTTGTAGTAATGTTCTCCTTGTGTTTCAGGTTCAGTGATATACACTTTATATTAAGGAAAAAAGCAGATATAAAATGAGCTGGGTTGTGGAAGAATGGAAAGAAGGCCTTTCCACAAGGGCCCTTCAGAAGATTCCAGAGCTTGAAAGTCAACTAGACAAGCTTAAAAAAGAATGACAGAAAAGACAGTTTCAGCTTGAATCGCTGGAGGCAGCTTTGCAAAAGCTCCTTCATGGCCTACCCCAACCCAGGCATCCTTTTTTTCATTCACTATTGAAATGTCAACTCCCGCCTCTGATTGGCCCATAACACATCCATTTGTTAAATTTTTAAACAAGTACCTTTGTGTTTTCTCCCATGCTGACTGTCAAGATATGCTTGGGAAGAGCCCCCCCTAACCATCTGCAAAGTCCCCTCATCTTCTTTCAAAGCCCTCCTTACAACTCTCCTTTGCTGTGGTGCCTACAAAAAACTTAACAGTTAAGCAGTGGTCTCAGTACACAAGCTGCCTATCCTAGTGACCAACGTTGTCTCATTGTTTCCTTGTACTCTCCCCTTTTTCCTTGTCTTGTGCCTAAATTGTAAGCTCTTTGGGGTAGGGATAGTCTTTTTATTCTATTTGTACAGCGCCTAACACAGTGGGGTGCTGGTCCATGACCAGGGCTCCTAGGTGCTACGGTAATAGCAAACAGTCACCTATAAAATGCATCTAGAATGCTGTGCAAAGGTTAATCTTATGAGACACAGTGGAAAAAGTAAAAAATTTAAAAAATACCTTTATGTAAATCGTTTTGATAAATTGATTGTATAAGGTGCTTTGTAAAACAAATTATTTCTACAAATGGATATCTGTGAACACTCATCACTTCATATAAAATATATTTTTTATAAACATACCGAAATTGTCATGTTGATAGCTTGCGCCCAGTTTCTCATGTCAGATACTCATTGGTACTTTGTGAAGGATTGGCTCAACTTTTTTGTACCAAACAACAGGCTCATTCAGAATTTACACCAACTTGTCTATATGAACGTGGTGGTTTTAAAATACTGAGTACGCTCTGTTGTAATGGCCTATTAAAAATTGCTGCTTTTATTTTCATAGATTCTTAGGCCAGAAGGGACCACTGTGATCATCCGTTCTGATCTTTTATGTAACATAAGTCACAGACCCTCCCAGAAATAATTCCTAGAGCAGATCTTTTAGAGAAATTTTGACTTAAACATTTAAAAATAGTCTGTACAACAGTAATAATTCCCCACTTATGCATCATCAGCATAATTTGAACCCCAAACCGTCGTCATTGTAGCACAGACGGTTTATCGCTTGAGCTAAAAGGACTAACTCTTCAGTACAGAGCCTCCAATTTAATCAGGGCTTTAGTCACAGAAAAGCCATAACACTTAGGTTTATAGCTGATAAGATTAATATCTACATAACGTCATTGCTGCCATCAAACAATTGACATGCCAGTAAAATGTAAACTACTCGCTAACGTTTTTTTGATGCTAATACTCACTCTGTGAGCAGTGATTGACACCTGTGTAAAGTAGTGAAGGAAAATTACACTAGCCCACTATCCAGGCCTTGCTGTGTATTCAGTCTTAAACTGTCACTGGCCTCTTGCTCTGGTAGTACTTTTTTGGTACGATTCCAAGTCCAATATCTCAAACTGTCAGGGATAGGAATGTATGCCATATACCCAGGGCTGGCTCCAGACCCGCGTGGGGCGGTATTTTGCTGGCAGGGCGGCAGGCGGGTCCAGCGGACCATCCGCAGTCATGCCTGCAGGAGGTCCAACGGAGCCACGGGTCCAGCGGACCTCCCGCAGGCATGACTGCGGAGGGTCCGCTGGTCCCACGGCTCGGGTAGACCTCCCGCAGGCATGACTGCGGACGGTTCGCTGGTTCCGCGGCTCGGGTGGACCTCCTGCAGGCATGACTGCGGATGCTCCACTGGAGCCGCGGGACCAGCGAACCCTCCGCAGTCATGCCTGTGGGAGGTCTACCCGAGCTGCGGGACCAGCACCTCCCGCAGGCATGACTGCTTGGGGTGGCCAAATTTCTAGAGCCCCCCCTACGTATACCTTGCAAAGGCTGGGGATATCAAATCTGTTTTCCAATGCTACATAACGCAACACCGATCATGAGAGAGAGGATCTTGAAATTGCATTATTCTGATTACTATCTTGCATCCCTACTTCAAATCAGACATGGCTGTTCCAGCTGCTATCTTGAGGAAACGCAATTTGAGCATTGATCTCTAACACTAGTCATTCAGGAAATACTGGTTGCTAACACTGACAGATTTGAAGGGAGAGGAGCAAGATGATGATCAGAGTCGTATGGCTTTTAAGTTTAGCTCTTCTAATGATGTGCAAGGGCTGTAAGCACTTTACTGGTCTGGATAGATGCTTTTTATAGCCAATAAAGTCTTCCAAGAACAGGTGTGGGACCACTGATTAGAGAAATCATTTTAATATTAATACCTAGGTGGAAACTAAATGACTTGTGGGGACTATGTATTTTGATTTTAAATGTTACACAGGGAAGCCTTGATACGAACACTGGTAGAATAGCAAAATAGCTTTGCGTGTAACTGAAATTTCCAGTGCTGTCAGGGCTTTGAAATGTAGTGAATAAAAATACTCAACCACCACTTTATCAAGCAGAAATTGTTTCTTTTATAAGTGCTCTCCACTCTTCACTCTGAAGAAAGATGTGTATTCCCAGGCTTGATCAAAATCTTAAAATAAGGTATTTTTTATATATAATTGATTAATCAAAATTAGGTTGAAAATGAAAAAAATGAAGTAGCAACACTAAAAAGAGAAAACCAGAGCTTGATGGAATTGTGTGATAATCTTGAGAAAACGAGCAGAAAATTTTACATGATCTTCAAGTAAAAGAATCACAAGTTAATTATTAAGCAGGACAACTAACTTCAAGCAAGAAACAAATTGAAAGACTAGATCGGAAACTTAAAAGGTGAGACCTTACTGTTCTCCTTTAACTTAAGTGTGGCTGTTATCCTGTGTAAGTATTATTTTGCTTAGACATGTAAATGACTCTCAAATTACTGTCTTTGTCCACTTTATCTTACTTTAACTATACTCCATATTTAAATAGACATTTGAGTTTGTGGCCAAAATTTTCAAACCTGGGTGCCTAAAACAAGGTTCCTGAGTCTCACATTGTTGTACTTATTCTGATGCTCCGGGAGTGTGGCAAGATGAACCCCCAAAGTCTCATGGCCAAGCACCCTATTCTCAGAGGGTTTTTTTTCTTGAAGTCTATGGATTTTGCTGTGTCAGTTTGTGACCGGGTTACTTCTTATTTGGTGTATCTTTTGATGTAAACATTCCAATACACCTCCGAGAGGGTCATCCTGTCCTGGTTCCCATTTAACCAGTTGTCTTTAGGGCTGCCAGCCTTCACCTCAGGGTTGTCAATTGGCCCTTCCTCAATCATGGCTACGCTTTGATGGTTCTTTGGCATCAACAAATCTCGAAGTGTCTTCGCTTCTCCTTTCTTGACCATCTGGTTAACAATGGCCTTCACACCTTATCTTTTCCTGATGCACACATTCCTTACTCACACAAACAGATTGAGAATACAAACAGTAGTATTTTATGTCCAGCAAAAGGCACTGCAAATTAAACCTTGCTAAGTTTTACAATCAATAACCAAGACAATTTACACTGAGACCCAGGCCTTCAATGTTCCTCTAATCTACTTAACATACACACAATACAGAATCCTGTCTCTTACTAACTAAATCTGAAAACAAAGAGCTAAAGAAGGCCCAATTTGTAATGCATATAGGAAAACAGAATCTCATACTCCCAGAGGGTCATTTCTTTCTGCTATTAAAAAAGGGTGGCTAGCAGGATGAAATCAAATCATGCATTAATTCTTCTAGTGCTCTATAAAATCCTGCTCCTACAAGGGTGAGGCTTCTAAATAAAGTGGTTTGATTATCTGATGTGATGCGCACCTGAAACTCCCACTAAGCCCAGTGGAATTCATAGGTACTCAGCACATGTGAATATTTGGCCCTTTCTTTGCTGGGCAAAAAAGTTGTGTTTCAAACCTGTTAGCTTAACAGGATTGAAAAACATACAGACTCTTTGCCTCTCAAGATAAGGCCTTTTATGTAAGGCCCTTGCTTACACTTACATTTTGCCAAGACAACTTTCATTTTTTTTATAGCAGAGCTTGGTGTATGTCCACATTTAATGTTCTCTAGTCCAACAAAGCCTTCTGCTTTTTACAGCATTAATTAGTTCTCTTTTCAGAGTTGCTGCCAGTAGAGTTCTCATGGATGCACATGTACCAGTACCAGTATAAGCAATCCCCCAGCTGCAATCCCACAATGCAACTTTCCCTTCCAGAGGGACTGTCTGGTAGCCAGGGACGGCTCCAGGCTCCAGCACACCAAGTGCGTGCCTGGGGCGGCAAGCCACGGGGGGTGCTCTGCCAGTCGTCGCGAGGGCGGCAGGTAGGTTGCCTTCAGCAGCATGCCTGTGGAGGGTCCGCTGGTCCCACGGCTTCGGCGGACCTCCCGCAGGCGTGCCGAATCCGAATCCACGGGACCGGGGACCTCCCGCATGCAAGCCGCCTAAGGCAGCCTGCCTGCCGTGCTTGGGGCGGTAAAATACCTAGAGCCGCCCCTGCTCGTAGCACTCTTGAACTTCACTGTCCAGGGTGCAGCGACCTGGAAGCTGTCCTTACTTCACTTTTATATGCCAGCATGTTTCTTCACAGCAACATCTGTTCCTGTTCCCTGCTACATTTTCACTGAATGTAGATACCTAGCACTGTCTCATGCTGCTGTCTATTCCAAGAGAGGGGTGCTCAGTTTCCTTGTACTGTGGGGGAAGGAGCATGTGCAGGCACAGCCACAGCCCTCTGAATGAACAAGACTATTTACAGCAATTTGCTGAAGGCTGTGGCAAAACTCAGCCTCTTCAGAGAGGAGTTTCACTGCCACACAAAGGGAAAGGAGCTGAGGCAGTGGTGGCAGAAGGCGAAGAAAAGAGAAAGTTTGGAGCCACCTGCATGACCTCTCTCATAGTGAGCTGGGTGCTATATTCTGGATCTTACCTCCTCCCTTTAACTCTGTGGATACTCTGCGTGTCCTGGTGAGGAGAAAGAAATCCTCCCTGGAGCAATGGATGAGCAAGAGGTATCTGGCCCTGACCAGGAAGGAGACAATAAGGAGGGCTACAGCAAGGCAGGTGCCAGCCAGGAGCTGTTTCATACCTACCCGTGACATGCACCAATATGTTTCCTCCTTGGGTAACGGGAGATTATGGTAGGTGAAAGTGATTTATATCCCTTTAAATAAACTATTGTCTGCTGATAGGCCCTAACTTTTGGCAAATGCATATGTGTGTGCTTACGTTGTCAGTTCCTGCCAGACAGTGAGGTGGTGTTTCCCATATATCCACCACATACCCTCCGACTATGGCTGCAAACAGTCAGCCATTACTCCGCATTCCCACCTTGTCAGTCGTCCGTAAAAGACACTCTGGTTTGGGTTCTTACATTCTCAACCCTCCCAAATTGATCTGCCCTCAGCTAGTTTCTATCAGGCGCTGGACCCAAATCCAGATCCAGTGCCCACATTATAATCAGTGTACTAAAAACTTCTCTTGAAAACATGATTTTACTGCATCAATAGCAGAGGCTGAGAACAGAAGCAAGTAAACACACGTCAGTTGGTGCTCCATCCGTTAGTATCTTGCAGTATTTTGAGGTACAGACAGAGCAGCCTGTTAATTTTTACACACAAAGCTTTCTGGTTTGTGGGCACAATTTCACAGAACTTATTTTCAGTGAGTAGTATGTAAGACTTGCCCAAACATTATGTTGAAGATACGCTTTGCTCAGCCCAGTGTGATATGGCACATCCCCATGCCCCTTGCCAGGACATCTGAGGGGATTCTTGCAGAAAGCAGCATGGCTGCATACTGCCATGGCCAGACTAAGGCCTCTTAAACAGCTCTTTCTTTGCCACTTTGGGATCATCAAGGAGCATGACTTCCTGAAACAAGTGCAGTTGTCTTTATGAAATACTATCCTTTTTCTATATCAGAAAGAAGCCCACCTCCTCCCCAAGGCATTGGGTTAAGAAACCCTGATCTACTCTCCATGTAAGGTCTAGCACTCGTTATGGTATAGTAATTTGGAGGCAATCCACATAGTTATGCTGTACAGGGTGGGAAAATCTGAGTAGCTGCAACAGTTATGTCAGGGAAGGCTGCCTCCTTCCTCTCCACCTAACAGTTCTGTGTTTATCACTAACTTTGAGAGTGGGGCTCTCCTCAAGATTCTCCGTAACACCTGCACAACTGTCTGGTCACTGTCAGAGCCAAGAGGACGCACACAGAGAAGGACATGCTCTGTGAGATTCTGCATGTCTAAAAGTGAAATGCAAGGGCAATAAGGCAGCGGTGTGAACAGCTGCTGAAGGAGTAGAGGAGGACAAAGATGCAAAAAGAAATGCTGCTGCTGCTGCTGATCCAGCTGCTCAAATGAATTGTTGATCAATTATTGATTAAGAATCTCACTGCATTAGTTCACCCACTCCAAAGCATGGATAAATATGGGGTGTTGGCAGGGATCATAGACACCTCATCCCCTTGTGCCAGTTCCCGCTGTACTCTACTCTCATGGACAACATGTCAGGGAACAAAGAACTTTGATTACATGTACAGTCATCTGTGATGCGCTGACATCCAGTCTGCATGTTGTACTTGTACCTAGTCAAGTTATATAGCTAGTAAAGTCAATTATCAGTTATCTTTTTTTTTTTTGGTATGTCTAGCATGCCGTGGTGGTAATAAAGTACATACTTGAAAGTTGGTGCAACTTTATTGTGACTTTTTGGTATTGCAGTGCTAGAAAGTAATATAACCAGAAAGGCATCTATACCTCTAAACAAAGTCAATGCATGTATATTACAGAAGTGCTAGCCTTTATTGAGTCTAGAAATACACCACCTGTAATGTGACAGCGTTTCTATGACCATCAGTTATCTTCCACACTTCAACAACAAATGCCTGAAAAGTCATGAATGTCACAAATTCCACACCTGTTCTATTAATAGCTTCATAGAAACAGGGTTAGGCTATTACCTACTGTTGAAGTAAGCTTTTAAAACTTCCTTTACCTGAACCGCGTTAGCAATGCAACTGTTAGCTAGCCTATTTTAGATCCAGCCCGTCCACCTCACTCATCCACCCTGGCAAGAGGGTCTCTCAGAGAGTGCTGCACGCTGTGCAGTGCATAAGAACTGAGCATGTTTTACTTGTTGATATGGAGCTTTGGCATGAGACCCCCTCCACCTATCCTGTCGTCTTCCACCTCTGCCCACTTCACATTCCTTCTTCAGCTGCACAGATAAGAGTCAGATCTTTCCTTGTTTCTGTCTAGCTTGATAGTATGTAGTTTCTTAAGCCAGAGAATTAAGGGTGGGCAGTTTCCATAAATTATGATTGGCACAGAAATGTCATTAATTCCAGTTGGATGGAGTGGGGTGTCTGCTTTCAATATGTCAAAAGCACAGTGTTTCTAAAGCCGTGGTTGTCCTGAATTTCTCTGAACCAGCCAGTGTTTGTCAGTAGCGTGTCCCTTATGATCTACCAAGGCCTGCATACATTTTGAAGGTACCTTTTTTTAATATGCTCAGAACCTGGGAAGGGTGGGCACAGAATGGGGATATTCCCCACCTATTACCCCAGCACATTTAGAGAAACCCAGCTTATTGAATCCACTTTTTTTTTTTTTTGCACAATGATCTAGCCTAACTACCCTGCATACAGCAGGGTGTGCTTTATTGTGTTGCATACCTCAGTGATAACTGTCCTTACCATTGATTTTTTTTGTAACACCAAATTGATTACCCCACTAATTGGTAGCAAACTGGTGGTGTAAGATTCCATAGGGCAATCACCACTTGTTTCCCCACTGTAAGGGCAGCTCTCACCTTGCTGTTCCTGTGCTGGGGGAGTGGGCCGAGCTGACCATGCAACTCTAGGAATGAACTTCTGCATCTAAAAGGTCTAGAACCACTGATTGTCCCACCACCCACTAGACAGGCTCAAAACTGCCACTCCATCAAATGTGGTTGTTCCATGAATAGCCTCTGCATTTATTTTCCAGTTATCCTCAGTTGACTCTTTGAATGCTGAGTCTTTGGGAATATAGCACTAGAATGTCTTGCCAGAGTGCAGCACATTTTTGCCAATACAACTCAACGCTATGCAGACGACATGCCAGCAGAAGTGGCAGAGTGTAAAATGCACTTGACCAAAATAGTTTTGGCAGTGTCACCATGACAACAGAATTTTTACCACTGCCACTTTCTCGTGCAACTTTTTAGAGAGACAGGCTTGAAAGTCTTCACCTAACACTCTCTATTATATTAATGAGCGTGATAAAGTGAAAGAGTTTGGAGGTTATATGACTCTTTGGGGGATTGTTGTACATATAGCAGTAGCTTCATAAAATGGAATATTAATAAAACAATTTAATTATGAACATTTGGAGAATCTGCCTATGTACAGTTTACAAATGGTTTGATATCGGGGACCCTGTGTCAGATTGCAAACTCTATTTTGAATGTGGGTCTTTTAGCTTCTGTTTTTTTACCTCCATCTTGGACTAAAATTCCAAGTGGTGAGGGCCTGGGGCTATCAATGATAGGCTGTGAAACTTTGATGATCATTTAAATGGAGCACCCTGGGACAAAGCAAGGGCTACTATCCAGGCTAAACTAGCTTTTCACCATCTAAATTCTAGGAAAAGCAGCAAAGAGTCTTGTGGCACCTTATAGATTAACAGACGTTTTGGAGCATGAGCTTTCCTGGGTGAATATCCACTTCGTCGGATGCCCCCACGAAAGCTCATGCTCCAAAACGTCTGTAGGTCTATAAGGTGCCACAAGACTCTTTGCTGCTTTTATAGATCCAGATAACACGGCTACCCCTCTGATACTTAAATTCTAGGAGTGATGGTAACTAAGCAACAGAATCTGTGGTCAGGTACTTTCATTAGCTGATGAGGCTGATTGGGAGTCACCTGACAAAGAAGGGGGAGATAAGAAAAGAGGGTTTCTGACGAATCCTGGGGAGGGAGGCAAGGACAGAAAAGACTGCAGATACTCCATGATTCAGGGGAGAAACCATGTGCATGAGGGCAGAGAGAGGAAGAATCCTGAACTAGAGGACTCTGACCTAAGACCAAAGAATGCTCTAAGAGTGGTGACGAAATTGAGGCAGGGAATTGTGTAGAGGGTTTTATTATTTTTTTGTTCAGATCTGTATACTTCTTGTGCTTGCTAACAGAGTGTTTTTTGGGAACCCTTGTAAAGTCTGTGTGTCTGTGTTCAACTACTACCTATCACTGAAGAGGTGAACTGTGTACCTGGAGCGCTCACAATGTAGAAGCTCTGGGAAAAGGGTGTGTTTAAGTCTGCAGGGTCAGTGCTGGCCTGGGGGCTTAAGACAATTAGGTTGTGTGGTCCTGTAACTGGGAAGTGGAACTAGGAGCCTGGGCCCTGGAAGTGTACCAGCAAATCCAAGGGAAAAGGCAGTTGCTGCAGCCTATTCAGGCCAAGGGAAGCTTAAGAGCACAAATCAAGCATATTGGGACCCAAAGGCAGCAGTCTTGTGAATGTCCAGCAGAGGGAGCCTTATCAGAGCTGTGACTGATTTTAAGAGGGGATAATGGTTGTAATTGCTCTTCATCTCTGTGTCCTTTGTGTATAATTCTTTAAGTTATGAGTTTTCTGAAATATTAAACCTTGAGTGTATATAGAAAATATAAGCTAATTGTCTCTTTGATAGAAGAAAGAATTTAAACAACAACCCAATATCACTAGAAGTGAAAGTACAGATTCCAATATTTATTTGAAGGTGTGGTATTGTCATCTAGAATCACATTTTTAGTGATATATCTTTATTATGCCTAATTTTATATTCCTTGAGCAACCAAAATTGCCATTCGATGTGCACTGGGGGCTCTTAAAAATGTCGGATTGGGCCCTATTTGTTTCTGTAACTAATTCCTTGTACTTCTAATTCTCTTTTAAGCAGGAACAAATCTGAACTTGAGAGAAGTCAGCAAACATTTATTACAGGAGACTTATCACTCAGGAGGACCCCACAGAAGAATTTTTCTGCTCATTTAACACCAAATCAAAATCACAATGATCACTCCCCCTCCCCCCTAGTATGCAATTGAATAAAATGTAAATTCTTGTGAAAGTACAGGTCATTCCTGAAAGCATAAAAGAAAACAAAAGGTGAATGAAGAAAACAGCTGACCATGTGTTTGGTTTATAATCTGTTAATGTCTATAATTTTGCAGTATTTGAAAATTAATTCCCATGAGTGACTATGTAGGAATTGAAGTGAGCATACTTTGTGAGTCCAAGACTATGCTTTGTCTTGATTCAGGGGAGGTACAAATGCAGATACTAATATGGACGTAACACACGCATAGGCGGCAGGTTCGTATAATTTTTGGTGGAGCCCAAAATGGTGGTCCCCCCCCCACCCTGTAAGCTGATATAAAATGAAGCTACAATGCGTCAGCACCACAAGATTACAAGGGTCAATTAAAAGTGGAAAGTCAGAAGCAGCACTTGCCTGCTTCAATATACGGTATTATATTTTGTTGCACCTGTTGTGACGAAGTGGGAATGTTCTTAATGTTTTCTCTGAATACTGTGTGGGTGCCTCAGTTTCCCCTGCAAAGTGCCAACTGACGGTGTTGGGGACAAAGAGATCAGGTAGCCTCCTTGTCTGGAAGAGACACAGAGGCCAGATGAGGGAGTGTCAGTTTGGAGCTGGCTGGGGAAATCGGGAGAGGCCCAGAACTTGGGTCTGGGCTCCCCACCCCCCAAGATGGACCTGACTGAGGCCTGGTCTACACTAGGACTTTAATTCGAATTTATCAGCGTTAATTCGAACTAACCGCTCAACCGTCCACACCAGGAAGCCATTTAATTCGAACTAGAGGGCTCTTTAGTTCAAATTTGGTACTCCACCCCGGCAGGTGGAGTAACGCTAAATTCGCACTTGCTAGCTCGAATTAGGCTTGGTGTGGATGCTAATCGAACTTAGCAGCTCCGGGAGCTATCCCACAGTGCACCACTCTGTTGACGCTCTGGACAGCAGTCCGAGCTTGGATTCTCTGGCCAGCCACACAGGAAATGACCCGCGAAAATTTGAATTCATTTTCCTGTCTGGGCGGTTTGAATCTGACGTTCTGGTTGCACATCGGGGCGAGCTCCGCAGCACCTGCAACGATGCAGAGCTCTCCAGCAGAGGAGTCCGGGCAATCCCAGAATAGAAAGAGGTCCCCAGCATGGAGTGACCGGGAAGTCCAGGATCTGATCGCTGTGTGGGGCGAGGAGTCTGTGCTCGGAGCTGCGCTCCAACAAGCGGAACGCGAAGACGCTCAAGAAGGTTTCTAAAGCCATGAAAGACAAAGGATACAGCCGGGATGCGATGCAGTGCCGCGTGAAAGTGAAGGACCTAAGACAAGGGTATCAAAAAGTCAGAGCGGCAAACGGACGCTCCGGAGCCCAGCCCCAGACATGCCGCTTCTACTAGGCACTTCATGCCATTCTAGTTGGATGTTCCTACAGTGCCCCACCTGTTACGGTGGACTCCGAGGACGGAATAGTGTACCGACAGTTCCCCTCCCTGTTCGCCGATGGGGAAGATGAGGAAGGGTCTTTAGAGGACGGCGCAGGCGACATCGAACCCACTCCCGCTTTCCTGACAGCCAGGATCTCTTCATCACCCTCACAGAGATCCCCTACCAACCGTCCCTGCCCAACCAGGACTCGGACTCAGGGGAAGGATCAGGCGGTAAGTGCTACAAACAGGGAAACATTTATTTTTTTAAGAAACAGGGATTTATATAAAAAATAGAAATACTATATAAACATTTTTAAATATGAAACTAAACAAACAGCAGGTCTACACAAACAGCAATGGAGCAATAGTCCTGTGGGGATATTTCAAAAAAGCTCTCAGAGAGCAGCTGGAAAAGCCTCAGCAAGAGGTTTCTTGGGAGAGGTGCTTTATTGGGTGCTCCGTTGAAGCACACTCTTCCGCGCCATGCCATCCTCAGGTAGAGGGGGACCATCGCCTCTACGAGCATGGCAGCGTAGGGTCCTGGTCTGTGCAGGGCTTCTATTAACATCCGCTCTCTCTGTGTGCGCCTGACACGCCTCAGGGTGATGTCGTTGTGGAAGTGCTGCATCTAATTAGTGGAATTAGTGTACTGTTACTATTGTGCATGGTAGACTTTTACTTTGCATAAGAATGACCTCGCTTAACAGAGTTTTACTTTGCATAAGAATGACCTCGCTTAACAGAGTTTTACTTTGCATAAGAATGACCTCGCTAACAGCCACGTGTTGCAGGCCTCAGAGGAAAAGCATACAGGGTCTTTCGCGGTCACTGGCGGAGATGCCGCATAACGCTCATCTTTTCTGCTTTGCACATTGCCTCCAGCAGGAGAGCACAGCTAAGCACTATCTGATAAGCAGTCTGTACTGTAAGGCTTACCAGGACTTTGTGCAAGAGGGATGCAGCTGTCTCTCCTCGCATGCGCTATCCAGTGCAATCGCGCCGCCAATGAGAGCGTATTCAAATCTCGGACTAGTTCCGAGATCTCCTGAGACTTGGTTCCCTGTTTGGTCTTCTTAACTGAAAATGACTAGACTGTGTTTACTGTTGGCAAACATGTATTTGTTCAAGGAAATCACCTACTTTTTCGCATCACACAGCTTGGCTCCTTCACGGACTGCCCGCCATCCCCCTGCAGAGGCTGGCTCAGATTAGACGCCGAAAGAAAAAGACAAGGGACGACATGTTCCAGGAACTGATGGCCAGCTCCAGAGCGGAGGCGGCAGAGCAGAGACAGTCGAGGGAGAGCCTGTGTCAGCAGCATCGCACACACCTGGAACGGGAGGATAGGTGGCGGCAGGAAGACCAGCAGGCGACTCAAACGCTGCTTGGTCTAATGAGGGAGCAAACGGACACGCTCCGGCGCCTTGTAGATGTTCTGCAAGACCACAGGCAGGAGGAGAGCCCCCTGCAGTGCATCTGCAACCGCCTCCAACGCCAAGAAGTCCTGTCCCCTCACCCAAAGTGACAAGAAGGAGGGGCGGTAGGGGCCGTGAGAACTGTCACTGCACCGCAGCAGAGCGCTAATGTACAAGACACCTCTCGCTGTAAATTTGTAGAAGTTCTTCCCTTACAGGATCACCCAGTCCCAAATCCAAGTTTCAACCCCCCACTGTGTATAACATTATTAAAAGCGGTTTGCTGTTACTCTCTGTTTCCGTCACGTTTCTCGTGTCAGAAGACTTTGTGGGGGGGGGGGGATTTTTAATTACAGTGCATAGCCCACATTACCAGGGTACAGACTTGGGGGCAGGGTCAACTGCAGGGCACACACAGACTGCAGTCACTAGGCACCAGGGACAGTCTGTGTGGTGTATGCTGCCCGTCTTTCCTTGATGTGTAGGGTCCTGGTGCCTGACATCCCGAATGTAAAGGCAGGCTTCCCTTCACATGCATTTGGACCGTAGTCACGATCCTCCCCGGTGCCCCGAGCCCCAAAAAGAGACCTCATCAAGGGTCAGATCCTCACCCTTCCCCACACCCCTCACCCTTCCAACGCCCAAACCCACAGCCGTCATGGTAACCCCTATCCAAGGACGGCACCCTCGCCCCTTCCTGCAAACCCACCCATCAGTGCACACCTTAACCAGCACAGAATGCTTCCATGTTTCAACGAAGAAACAGAAATGCAAAGTCAACGAAAGATTTATTATTAATTACTAAAACATGTCCTTAGTTTTAAAACGTCCTTGGGAAGTGGGGAAAACTTGGTTTATGATCAGGCTCTCTTAAAATCAAGTGGACAGTCACAGGTTACCCTGCTCTGCGAGGAAACTCGCTTTCAAAGCCTCCCTGATGCATATCGCTTCCGCTGGGATATTCTCTCAGCACGGGTGTCTGGCTGATCATAAACAGCAGCCAGGCGATTTGCCTCAACCTCCCAAGCGGCCAAACAGGTCTCGCCCTTGCTCTCACAGAGATTGTGGAGCACACAGCAAGCAGCAATAACTACGGGGATATTCTTCTCGCTGATGTCCGAGCGAGTCAGTAAGGTCCGCCATCTCCCCTTGAGACGTCCGAAAGCACACTCCACCACCATTCTGCACTTGCTCAGCCGGTAGTTGAAGAGTTCCTTTTCAGTGTCCAAGGCACCTGTATAGGGCTTCATGAGCCAGGGCATTAGCGGGTAGGCCGGGTCCCCGAGGATCACTGTAGGCATCTGCACATCCCCAACCGTTATTTTGTGGTCCGGGAAGAAAGTGCCTGCCTGGAGGCGTCTAAACAGACCAGAGTTCCTGAACACGCGTCATGAACCTTGCCCGCCCACCCGACGTTGATGTTGGTAAAACGTCCCCTATGGTCCACCACAGCTTGCAGCACCATTGAAAAGTAGCCCTTTCGGTTAATGTACTCGCTGGCCTGGTGGGCTGGTGCCAGGATAGGGATGTGAGTCCCATCTATAGCCCCACCGCAGTTTGGGAATCCCATCGCGCGAAGCCATCTATGATGACCTGGACATTTCGACAGTCACTACCTTTGAGAGCAGTTGCTCAACGATTGCGTGGGCTACTTGAATGACAGCAATCCCCACGGTAGATTTGCCCACGCCAAAGTGGTTCGCTACTGACCGGTAGCTGTCTGGCGTGGCAAGTTTCCAGAGGGCTATGGCCACTCGCTTCTGCACAGTCAGGGCTGCTCGCATCCTTGTGTCCTGGCGCTTCAGGGCAGGGGACAGCAAGTCACACAGTTCAAGGAAAGTGTCCCACGCATCCTGAAGTTTCGCAGCCACTCTGTGTCATCCCAGACCTGCAGCACTATGCGGTCCCACCAGTCTGTGCTTGTTTCCGGGCCCAGAATCGCAGATCCACACCATGAACTTGACCCATTGCCACCATGATCTCCACTGCCCGGCGTACCCTGCTTTCTGAGAGGTCTGCGCCACTCTCCTCACCGTGCTGCCGGAGCCTCCTCGCCCGGTTTCTCAGCATCTGACTGTGGAAGAGGTGGACGATAACGCGAGGAGTTGACAATGGCCATAAGTGCAGCGATGATCGCAGCGGCTCCATGCTCGCAGTGCTGTGGCGTCCGCGCTGTAACCGACCAGAGAAGGGCGCGAACAGATTTCCGCCGCGCTTTCAAGGAAGAGAGGAGGGCGGGATTGACGGTTCAATGACGACACATTTTTCCCCAGCATGCATTGGGGGGAAATCCCACAATTCCAATGGGCAGCGGGGAGTGCGGGAACTGTGGGATAGCTTCCCACAGTGCACCGCTTCCAAAGTCGAAGCTGGCCCCGTGAATGTGGACTCAGAAGTTCGAATTTGTGTATTTAGTATGGATACACAAATTCGACTTATTAAGGTCGAATCCACAAATTCGACTTAAGTAGATTCGAAATAGTCCTGTAGTGTAGACAAGCCCTGAGGGGTCCTGTTTTCTGGACCTACAAGCTCTGTTTTAGACTGTATCCCTGTCATCTAATAAACCTTCTGTTTTACTGTCTGGCTGAGAGTCACATCTGACTGCGGAGTTGGGGTGCAGGGACCTCTGGTTGCCCCAGGACCTGCCTGGGCAGACTCGCTGCGGAAAGTGCATGGTGTGGAAGGGCATGCTGAATGCTCTGAGGTCAGACCCAGGAAGGTGTAAGCTTCTTGCCCTGGAGACAGTATGCTAAGAGAGGAGGCTCCCCCAGAGTCCTGACTGGCTTTGTATGGAGTTGTTCCAAAGCATCCCAGCATCCCCTTCCACACCATGCGCTTCCCGGAAGTCTGCACAGGCACTGACACTCCCTCCTCTGGCCTTTATCTCTTTTGCAGGCATTAGGAGGCCACCTGATCTCTTTGTTCTCCAACACCTTCAGTTGGCACCTTGCAGGAGAGTGGCCCAGGCCATCAGTTGCCTGGAGGCAGGGTTGCAGCCATTCTCTGTGAAGACGGCATCACACTGGCCCTCTAGGGCTTTACAACAATCACACCCCCTTATCCCACCATCTAGAGCCTTAAGAAATGCATTGGGGAAACTGAGGCACACAGACAGTATTCAGAGAAAACACCTGTATATGACCAGTTACATACTTTGAAGGGTGTAAAATAATCAAATATTGTGCTAAATACAATGATACTCCAAACTGACCACCAAATTTAAGTTGCATGTTTTTCCCTCAGGTGAGGGTTCTGGGGTGGGGCTGGGGATGAGGGGTTCACAGTGCAGGAGCGTGCTCGGTGCTGGTTGTGCAGGCTTTGGGGTGAGGCAGGGCTGAGGATGAGGAACTTGGGGTGCAGACAGGCTGCCCCAGGGCTAGGGCCAGAGAGGACTCCCCATCACCACCACTGGCAGCAGCAAGCTCCAGGGGAGGGACCCCTCCTGCCCCCCACGGCACACACACTCTGCACATGCTCCTAGGGCCCCTCTCAGGTCCAGAAAGCTCACTCCCCTCCCCTATGATGGGTACTGGGCGGGGGGGGGGGCATAGGTGGCCTTCCATGTTGCTGCCCCTCACCATAACTTCACTATGGATGGGGCTGCCCCTTGCCCAGCATGGGGCAGAAGTGGGGTAGGCAGGGTGGTGGCTGGCTATGGGACGGGGGAGCAGGGTGTCATAAAATTCACCTAAGCCCTAGCTGCTCAGGTCTAGGAAGCCTCCGTCTCCCATCCCTCCTGTGGCGGGTGGGTTGGTGGGTGCTGGGGGAGGGGGCATTGCCTTCACATGTGGCTTCCTGCCTCCCCTGTGCAGCCTGCTGTGCCTCACTGGGGGTAGGAGTAGGGGCTGGGGCAGGGGGGGAATCATAGGGTCAAACACTCAAACATAATAAAAAATCATAGGGTCAAACACTCACGGAAGCCCCAACAGCTGCTAAGGTGAGTGATGTGTGTCTCCTGGCCCGTTTGTGTCTCCTCCAGGTAGGGGCAGGAGAGGAGAGGGGAGGGGAGGGGAGGCCCCCTCACCTCCCCTCCCCCTCCTGAGTGCTTCAGCAGCAGTTAGCATTCCTCTTATGCTAATGCTGCAGCCCTTAGGCTACGGCAGCAGCAGCAAAGGAGAGAGAGACGCGCTGTGCGCTCTCTTTACATTCAGGCAGGGAAGCTACGGGGAGGGGGAAAAAATCTAGCTCCAAATATTGGTGGAGCAGAGCCCCTGATTATGAATATTCCTGGGGCTTTAGCTCCAAGAGCCCATATAAGTTGGCGCCCATGAACACACATACATCCTAACTAATTATGTTCTATAACAAAATATTCAGGTAAAATTTTCATTCAAAATAATTGAAATTCAGTTTTGCCGGCTGGTGAATCGGGGGCTTGAGGGATTTAGTAGTAAGTGCTCAGAGTTGGAAATGCTTACCAGTGTTGGGGACTCTGGTACCCCAAACGGCAAAGTTCGTTGTCTGACCGCGAGAGACAGGCAACACCAGCAAAGTTCAAATATAATGCTCTTTATTGAAGAGTGCACACGACAATAGAGAGCGAGCTCATCTCCAAAGAGAACCAGCTAACCTCTTTACAAAATAACCTAGGTTTATATAGACAGTTCCGTCGCATCATCATAATTGCAATTACCTAGTTAAGTAGTCACTCCCCTTCTTTTGAAACTAGAAACTGTTACCATACATTCATTTTTATGTTCTACAAGATTAAATGTTTTACATGATTTATGATACTTTAACAATCACCAATCAATCTAAAATGTAATTGTTAGGAATAGACATAGAACAGAAACAGGGAGTTTGGAAGTTTGGAAACTTGGCTTCTTATGAGTTCTTTAAACGAATTGTTTCTACCTCAGTACGTTTGGTACCATGCTAGGAATACAGTCCCTTTCTTATCTCATGGTTGCTTAACTTTGTGAGAGACAGACCTGTAACTCCCTGGGACTTTCCACTTATGAATTACCCATAAACCTCTGGTAGGTGTTAGCCTGACTTTGTTCAGGTTGACACAACTGGCTTTGGGTTACATTTTATTTAGGCCTAATACCAGTGACAAGGTACCATCACACAATTTGCTTGAGTTTAGGGTTGTGAAATTCAGACTCTACAATATAAAACAAAAACACTCAGATTTCATGGACACCAAAAGAAGGTACTGCCAAAAACTTGCATTTGGCTACCTAGCTGGAGTTGGAGATCCCCAGTCCTTGTTCTCATTTGAAAGCTGAGATTTCAGATGCTTTTGGAAGAGGCAAAGCACTCTGGCTATGGTGTTCCTTGAGAAAGTGGCTGCTACAGTTATGTAGGAGTTAAAGTGGAGAGAAGCAAGATGTGACTTTAGGCTGAGATTTTCAAATGTGTGGTGAGTCCCATTAGCAAGAAGTTAGGTGTCCAACTCCCACTGATTTTTCTTTGAAGCTCCTTTGAACCTTAATGCCTGATTTTTAATTCACGCTACAAATGAATGTTAATGCCAGGAGCGACGGAAAAAATTCTTCATTCAGGAGATATTACAATATACATTTGTACTCCTGGTATTGGTCCTCAGTCTAGTGGTTGTAATTTCATTGTGGCACTGAGTTCCAGATCTCAGTTTTCAGTCTCTGAACGGTTCGGTTTTAGAAGAACTCCTGCTGAGTTGTTGTCTTAATATATCACTAGAGATTAATGAGGGCTGTTGCTTTTATCACCCTTGTCTAATATTAGGCATAAGAAATGGAAAGGGAAAGATTATGTATGAAATGAGGCAGATTATTAGCAAATATTCACTGTCAATTTGTAGGTTTTAAGTTTGAAGAACTCCAAGAACAATACAATAAAGAAGTTGAAGAAAGAAAAAAGCTGAGAAATATCCAGATTAAAGTATGGGGCTAGAGTATCTCAGCATTAGAATCTCATTTAATGTGTGACATGGAGAAAGGTGCAGTTCTTCAAAATTAGCCATATGATTTTTCAGGGAAAGTGGTAACATTAAATGTGCTCATTGTTCATACCATTGAGATTAAAGTGTAGATTTAAGAAGAGTAAGCAGGGGGTATGGTTAATTTCCTGACAGCATTTTTGAAAAGTTAGTACTAATTAGAATACACAAAAGGACTTTTAAACATATTGTTTTCATGTAAATAATCACACGACTGAGAATTTCTCAATACTTAGTTATCACGAGGGATAGAATTTATATGGAATGTATATGTTTTTGCATTTAAAATCTGAAAATGATCTCTTATGTTTTCTGTTTTAAAAGCAAAACAAACAAAAAACCTAACCTACTCAACTTGGGCACAGTTGTTTTACCACCTTAAGAATATTTATACTACTTCAACATGCTTACATCCTTTTTTAGGAAACGTGTACTGAAAACCTACAAACAAAATTAATGAAATACGTGTACAATCACTTTCTAGTAAATTTAGAAGTTGATTTACACGATAAACTCAGTGTAAATATCCAGGAATATTCCCATTACTGTTTTTCAGTAGGTGCTTCCTTTGTAGCACTTTTTAAAGACTGATAGCGCTCTGTAGCGAGGCGAAGACTCACCGCTGTGGCACCTCCTGCTGTTCGCCCTTTCCAGCCTTTGAGCGCGCTCTGCCGGCGGATGTCTCGCCAGCCTCAGGCCCCATGTCCCTCCCAGACCCCGGTGCCCTTTTCCTCAGGGTTCTGCCCCAGCAATACCCCCACTCTCTCTGGGTCTCCTCCCAGGAGCTCCCAACCTCTAAAACCACCTTGCCTCAGTGGCTACTGCCAGTCATCCTCTTGCCCCCACTCACTGGGGCAGACCGCGGTCTGTAATGGCCACTCATCATTGGCCAGGGGTTAGGACCAGCTGCCTCTGCCTATTCCTGGGCTGCCCTCTGCAGCACCAGTGCCTCCATAGACCTCCATCAAGACCCGCAGCCTGGGAGTTGCAAGGCTAGAGCTCCCCAGCTCCTTGCCCTTTCCCCAGCTCTGCTCTGCTTCGGGTACCTTGCTTGCAGACAGCTCACCCTCTCCTCCAGGGCTGAAGAGAGAGTCCTTCAGGTGCTGGCTCACAGGCCTCTTATCAGGCCAGCTGGGCCCTGATTGGGTTGGCCACAGCTGTGGCTGCTTCCTCAATCAGCTTCGCTTGGCTGTTTTGAAGCCCTGCTTTACTGGAGGGGGGAAGCTGCTCCACTACTGATGTCAGGGATTACATTCTTGTGAATTTTGGGGAGCAGTATTGGGGCCCTTAGTGCTTTAGTCAAAAACCCCATTCAAATGTTAGACATATTGGAAAACCAAGTTCAGTAAGTACCAATAGCAGCTTTTTTGTATTTTTAGAACAGAATGGTCTGATCCAGTAGGGCCAATGGTCCATCTAGCCCATTATCCTGGCTTCTGGATGGTGGCAGATGCTTCAGAGGGAATGAACAGAACAGGGCAATTTATTGAGTGATCCCTCCCCTGTCATCCAGTCCCGGCTTCTGGCAGTCAGAGGTTTAGGGAAAGAAAAATATCTGATATTAGAGCCAAAGCATGTTTTTTGAGTCCAGGGATTTTGTAAAAGTAAGTGCAAATAAATGAGTGTCTCTCTTGTGTGTGGAATGATTTACATGTAGAATTCTTGCTAATGGGATCACCACACATTTGGAGATGACTATAGCCCACAGTCTAAAATTTAGATATATTTGTCCACAGAACACAAATGAGGATCCGGTCTAATGCACAGTAAGTCTAGAACGAAATACAAAAATGAATATTATGCCTGTCAACAGCTAGCTTGACAAAACCGATCTGATCGTGAGGAATGTGCAGGGAAGGTACCTCAATGTTAACTGATAGGATGCCTCTCTTAAAAAACAAAACAAAAAACTTGATATACTAAATATAAGGAACCACAGGTCAAACTTCTTGCCATTGAGATGCTGGCCAGCTTAGATATATCTGAACTGCAGATAGTACTCCCCCAACCCTCTTCAGCTGCCTGTGATGTTAATCAGCAAAGTATTCCAGTCAGTTGACTGCTGGGGGTATAAAAGCAGACTGGTGTAAATCATATAGTACTTTGTGCTGATGGACGATCTGTGTCGCGGACTCTGTTATCCAAAATTGCAACTGACAGCTTGACCAATTGCCCTATCTTATTTCCATCATACAGAAGTGAATTAATTCTCTTATGAATTGTCAGCTATGTAAAGGTAGATATGCTTTCCCCCACTCTTTTTAAATAGAAAATAAATCATTCTCATCCTCAAAGTACTAAGAGTCACAGAAAGATTGCTCGGCATCAGGCTTCTTCATCAGTGTTCTCGTGGCAACAAGAAAAGACACACAGCTGTCCTTCATCCAGCAGTCAAGAAACCCTTTAAAGAGAGGTTTTTACTTCATCCCATTTTCCATGGGGATAGGAGGCAATTCCTAGTCACAGTGGCTTAAGATCAAAGAAGACAGATTTCAACAACAAGTTCCTGAACAATGGTGGTAATTCTTCCGTCATCGAGCAGTTAAAAACACAGAACCAAGGTATCTTGCAAGTGTAGTTATGACTTTAAATCTACTTTGTAAATAAGAACATCTTATTTTTTTTAAAGAGAATTAAAACACTCTGTGTTTAAGGACTTCATTGAAGACTGTTTTATATATAAAAGGGGAGTAAAATACCTACTCAACGTGTAAGACTTTTGGAGATCTCTGGGTAAAAAACCCTATATACATGTTTATTAATTATTTTCTTGGTTTATAAAGTTTTTCCAGTATGAAAAAATTAACTGAGCTCAGAAACTGACTTGTTTTATTGTGTTTTTGAATTTAATTCTTTGGCAGGTTCTGTAGAGTAATCTGTTCTATCAAGAAGTCATTTTTCAGGGAGATCCTTGCCTGCTTAAACTAGAACCATAGTAGAATGAGCATCTGGAGCTTCTTCAACTGAGAAGTCTTCTGAGCTTAAGCTCTCTAGTGTAGCCACTCTAAGCCGATGGGATAGAGGTCTAGAGGTCTCCCGTTGGCTTAATTCATCCGGGCCCCGCAAGCGGTGGCAGCTATGTCTCCTGTTGACACAGTGCTGTCCACACCGACGCTTAACTCTGTGTAAGTTATGTCGCTCAGGTGGGTGACTAATTTCACACAACTGAGCAACAAACCTTATGTCGACTTAAGCTGTAATGTAGCCCTAGTGTCAGTGCAGCTGTGCAGGATACCCACTTGGAAGTCTTTGTAAACATTTAATAAACACTATAGGAAGAACCTTATCTTCAGCAGATAAGGTGACAGGTGACTTAAGGCCATTTCATGTCTTCTGCTCTGCCATTCTGTCTTTGGTCTTCAGATTTTCTGTCAGTAAATTTTGTTACCTTGTTGGAAGTGTTTGGGACAGTGTCTGTATCCTCCATTTTTTTTTCAGTGAATGGATGGGTCTCCTTTCTTAGATTTCTGCTTTAATCCAATTAAGCCAAAATCATTGGCAAGTGGTCTTTGAAAAAGATCATTTTTTAAATGGTAATGCTGTTCTGCAGGACAGTTATCTCAATTCAAACACTCACCCTTTGCTTACTGTTAGTTTAAAAGGGAAGAGTTTTCATTCAAGGCTTAGTTTATGTGCACGGTCACATTGTAAAGTTAATTGCAAACCTAAGATGAAGTTTCAGCTTTGGAAGCCTGAAGGGTTGGTTGGTTGGTTTGTTTGTTTGTTTGTCTGGGTTTTTTTGGAGGGTGTTGGGGGGGGGGAGGAAGGGGATGGGGCAGGGAGAAGGGTCAGTGACCGAAAAAAGGAAAATTCTCAACTGCCATTGGCTGCCATCTGTTTGTTCGCAGATAGAGTACCAGTGGAATAGGTCCTCATAAAAGAATGATCAGATCATTCATTTCACATGCTAATAATCTGAAATTGATGACTACTGTTCTTCATGTGCAAAATTCCATTGAAGTCTGTGGAAAAGAAACTATAGATTCTGAGCCTCCCCAAACACACACACGTGTATCATGAAAAAAACAGTTTTGATTTTTAGATAAGTGGTTTTAGTGATGTGAAAAAAAGACCCTATATGATATTTACAAAAGGCCCTTCCAAAAAGGGAGACATGCATTGAATAAGTTAAATGAACACTATTGGGTTAAATTTGGCCCCAAATATAGGTTTCTAATAGCTTTTCTTCAGAAGCAGCTTTTTCAAAACTTAAGACCAAATAGAAATGTTTTAATAATGTTTTAGAAAATTCCAGTGGAGGTAGTTCTTATAAACAAAGAGCAGTGATTCTCAAGCTTTGGTACTGGTGACCCTTTCACATAGCAAGTCCCCACCCCATATAAATTAAAAACACTTTAAAATATATTTAACACCATTATAAATGCTGGAGGCAAAGCAGGGTTTATGTGAAGGCTGACAGCTTGAGACTCCCCCACATCATAGCCTCACGACCCCCTAAGGGGTTGCAACCCCCAGTTTGAGAACCCCTGACAAAGAACCTCTGCAAAATTTGTGGCCTAAACACTGCAGTGTTGTGCCAATGCATAAGAATCAGAAAATGAAGCTAGTAAAAAACAAAGTGAAACTGATCTACAGCCACTATCCAAGTTCAAAAATAAATATAAATTGTGCCAACCAGACTTTTAAAGGCCTTTCAATTTTTCCAATTTGATGATAGATTTTTAAAATGTTTTTATATTGCTACATATTTAACCTGATAAGCAGTTTTTAAATAGTTTTTTTCTAATTTGCATCTTATCAAGTGTCTAATTAGAATGTGTAGGCTGCTTTAAAGTACTAATACTGTAAGTACAGTGAAACCCCGTTATAACGCTGATGTTTGGGGTCCAAAAATTCCATGGCGATAAATGCAGGGTCGCGCTTATAGCGGGTTTCAAGCTGGTCAGTTTAAGTCAGTGGTCCCCAATGCGGTTCATTGATGTGCTCTGCCTAGTGCCTAGTGCCCCTAGTGCCTAGTGCCTGAGCAGGGGAGAGAAGCCGCGCCCCGTGCCTACCGGGACAGAGAGCACCGCGCCCACAGCCCTGGAGATCTCTATCCCCAGCAGTCGCTGGGCCACGGCTTATGACCAAACGGACCATGAAATCTGGAAATTTGAGTACTAATATCATAATCTATACAGATTTCATGGGGGAGACCAGTGTTTCTCAAATCGAGGGTCCTTACTTCTGTGCTGCCTTCAGAGCTGGGCTTCCAGCTAGCAGCTGCCACTCTCCGGCCTCCCAGCTTAAAGGCGGCGCCATCAACACCAGCAGCACAGTGGTCAGGGTCGCAGCACCACAACCCCACCCTCCACAGTAACTTTGTGACACCCCCCCGCCCACACACACAATACCTTTTTGGATCAGGACCCCTACAATTACAACACTGTGGCATTTCAGATTTAAATAGCTGAAATCATGACATTTATGGTTTTTAAAAGCCTATGACCGTAAAATTGACCAAAATGGACCGTAGGCCCCTACCAATAATATTCCATAGAGGAAGATTGACACCTGGTGGCCAATTGTGACCTTAAAGGGACACTGTCATATAGTTTAATATTTTCAGCCTAAACTGCCATAAATTCAGGGAAAGTTACTTGATTCTAAACTATCGCAGGCTCAATACTTGGGTAAACTCGAGTCAAGGATGAGAGTGCCTTACAATAAATTTGTAGTAATTAAAAATAACAAGTATTAAAAATACGGGAAATTCAAAGTTAAGTTAAACGTAAATTGCAACCCAACATTTATCAATTTGGAAATGTATAATTCAGGCTCTCAAACAACCTCAACTCTGCCTTTTCAGTGACTCTAGCCTCTAATCTTTCTTCCTGGAAAATGTGCCGTTTTCAAGTCCTTCACATAAGAGTTTGCGAGATAAGATCTCCATACTGAACTGGTGTTTTGATCAAGGGCGTTTTGTACTGGCTCCAGGACAATTTGTAAAAGCCAGTGTATTATTGGTTTAATGAACAGACCACTGTTGTCCCTTTGCAACTTTTTTCCCTTCGAGTGGTTATCCATTTCCACAGTTTGCTGACGGTGTGCAATGCACCCCACTCACCCATGTTCAGAGTCTCATGCACCTTGAGCATCCTCATATCCTGCACCGAGGGCATAAAAGGGTGGAGCAGGCCAGCCACCACTCAGTTCCTCTCATGCCTCCTGGCTTTGAGATGAACATGGGCAGTGAGCAGTGCTAACAAAATACCTGGCTCTTTTTAAATCTGTGCAGCGTGTAGATAGAGATAGCTAGTGGTTGCTCATTGGCATTTTGGTTTTTTAACCAGAATAGCTATTTCTTTCTGGTGTCAGGATGGCTTCTTTTAAGTCCCCTGGATTTACATACTGCCCATCAAACACGGGCACTATAGCCTGTAATGTTTGGCATTTTCCAGGAACATTCCCCCAGACAAAATACATATTTGCAAGTCCTTCACTTGCAGGACCTGCAAATCTAGAGAAGCCCTGCTCCAGATGTACTTAATGGGTAAAGCAATGAGAGTAGCTTCAGGGCCTGGGTCAGATAACCATCCTGTAAATGCCTTCTCTGCTCCTTAGAGTGCTAGTACAGGGTCCCTCGCTTCCTGGGCCTCATCAGCAACATCCTCTTTCAAAATCTGGCATGTCGGACAAGAAGCTTTCTGTGAAAAAGGTACAGGGCACGGAAGAGTCCAGAGATGATTCCAGACTAAGATCTCCTCAAAGAGAAGGATGGAGAACTCCAAGCTTTTTTGCAGACCCGGCTTATGCTTATCTTATGTCCGGACAAAGTGTCTTTTGGACACATGCTGTGTTCCTACTGACAGTTGTCACAGACTTGCATCTGAACCAAGGTCGTTTCTAGCATTTTTGCCGCCCCAAGCAGCAAAAATAATAATAAAAGAAGCCGCATTCGCGATTGGTGGCAGCTCTACCGCCGCTTCTTCTATGGCGGCAATCCGCAGCAGGTCCTTCGCCCAAGAGGGAGTGACGGCCCCACTGCCGAATTGCCGCCAACTGCTGCACGTGCCACCCTCTCTCTTCATTGGCTGCCCAGGCACCTGCTTGCTACACTGGTGCCTGGAGCCGGCCCTGATCTTGCCTACTTTTCAAATGTTAGGCTGTCTTTTATTTTGATCTTAACTCTGAATTACCTTGGTTTCTAATGCTTCATTTTGTTTGTTTTTCATAACTGCAGCATTACGAATTTTTAAAAAAAACAAACTTACATGTACTGTCAACTTTACTCACAGAGTTTAATGATTTGTTTTGTTTGGTTTCTGCCTGGGGATTTTCTTGATAATTTCTTTAAGACATTTTGAAATCTTTCCCATGCAAAGAAAGAAAGCTGGCAGAGAGCTCCCGGTGTTATGCAGAGAACAATGGGGGAGCTAAGAAACGGGGAACATTGTAGTACTTAGAAGTATGATAGGGGTCCCTCAGGTTCTGTGGTTACCAGGAGAACTGGAGGTTCTGGTGGAGCTACTGAACTTTGCAGGCACTCTGAGTTGAGATTAGTGGAGAAACTCTGAGGGGTGCAGGAATGCCTGAGAACATGGGGAAGTTAGTCCAGCTGAATGTTTTGGCCTCTGCCAATTGCTGCAGCTCCACAGTTTCCGTGTGTATTGGGTAGAACATTATAACTCATGCAAGTCATGGATTCCACGATTCTTCATATTTCTCTTTAGCTTAACTCTTTTCCCATCCCCTTTCTGCCATACACACTTAGATTAAAGAAGTTATGTTGCTGTGGGAAAGGCACCACCACATATGTCTTCTGTAAGTGTGATGGTTGTCACCTACTCTTTGCAGTCAGGAATTTTATCTATGCATGCAGATTCTGCTGCCTACTTAAGAATATTAGAAAATGCTGCTGCTTGTTAGAAAATTCTGCTGCTTCCTACATCCTATATACAGGATGCTGAAGATTATACCATCATATTGTTGCCGGCTCAAAGAGCCCGAGGCGGAGCAACAGCAGGTTCATGTCTGCAAAGTGAGCACTAATTATCACACCAGGGTGGAGAATCAAACACCAGCTTTATTTGAGCCCAAATAAGGTGCCAGGGAGAAAACCCCTTCGCAAAACCGGCACACCTGCGCGGAGGCGGGATCCCAGCATTTATACCCCCTTGTTTGTGTAAGCCTTTGTTCGGTTTTTCCTCACCCTCCCTTCCCAACAGCAGTTACATTAGGCATTACATTTCAGCGTGTTAGAAAAGTTCTCATCCGCATGTTTATCTCTGGCCTTCACAGCACAAACGCATACAGATTTTTCTCCCCTCTCCCCCTCCTCCCCTTCAAACTCCTGCATCTGCAAGCTGAAACAGCTGACAGTTACCCATTTTGCTTGCTGTCTGTTAGCATCTTAGGCTGGTTAAAGTTCACAGCATGGAAGACCTCTGGTTCACTCAGGCCTGTAGTCACAACTTTGGTTTACTTAGGCCTAGTGACACCAACAATATGAATGGGGGTTAAGAATTTGCCTCTGCAGAGGTACGGTAATGGCTGTTCTTTGCTGCCTCTGTAAGGACCCCATTGAGAGAAGGTCTTGGCTGGGAGTAGGTTGAGGCCAGGGACAATGAGTCAATCCAGGGTTATTACCATGTTTGTATACAGATGTTCAAGTAAGTTAACAATGAGAACTTTTGACCTGTGAATAGGCCCTCTCCACTTCACTGACTGATAGCAAAGTGCAGAGGAAAGATTGATTGGTTGCTACTTCTGATGTCACAATGATGCTACTTATGAATCACCTGAGTTACTGAGCAAATTGCACAGGAAAGTTTGATTGGTTGGTTCTTCTGATGTCACAATGATGCTACTTGTAAATCACCTGAGTTACTGGTATAGCTCTGTCACCATCACCTCTGTTGAGACTGTTGAGAGCTTTTAGTAACTAGGGAATACATGAAGAGTTTGGGGTCTTCTGTCATTGAAATAATCAAAGCCAAGAATAAGGTGAGAGAACAAGCAGTGAATTTTATTAATATTGTGATTTTTTAAAAAAAAATGTCTCTGGCAAAGTAAGAAACTATTTTATGCAAAAAAATAATGTAATCTAAAGTGTAACTCTGCTGAACTTGGAAAGTAGATTCATTTATTATACTGTGAAACCGGGATTTTTAGTTCCACTTTAAATGCAAACGTCAACCTGTTGGGTGAAAACCAAATCCACTTCAATTTAGGCTTAAACAATTTATTTTAGCCTTTATTATATATGTTTTTAGACAATGCTACTATCACGTATGAATTACATAAACATGCAAAAAAAGATAAGGCAAGACAAGAAAGTGCTCAAGTTATCTTTCTTGGGGACAGGGTGACTCTTCTCAAATCTCTGCTATGCTTGGCTATTTTTCCTCTGTCTCTTCTCCACTATTATGTCAATCATCTATTTTTTAATCCTCTGTTCTGTATCTTTGCGCAGACTCAGTAGAGGAAGCTACCTCATCTGTGTCTTTATGCATATATATTCTACTCTAACCCCCTAATTAAAGGCAGGGGCGGCTCTAGTAATCCGGCCGCCCCAAGCAGGGCGGCATGCCGCAGGGGGCGCGCTGCCGGACGCTGGTCCCGCTGCCCGGGGACGTGCCTGCGGAGGGTGCGCTGGTCCCGCGGCTCCAGTGGAGCTTCCGCAGGCATGCCTGCGGGAAGTCCACCCGAGCCGCGGGACCAGGGAACCGTCCGCAGTCATGCCTGCGGGAGGTCTACCCGAGCCTTGCGACCAGCAGACCCTCCGCAGTCGTGCCTGCGGGAGGTCCACCTGAGCCGCGGGCCGCGCGCCCCCGCCGCCGGCATGCCGGCGGGAGGGCTGCGGGTCTGGCGGCCCGTGGACCTCCCGCAGGCATGACTGCGAAGGTCCGCCGACCCGCCTACCGCCTTCCTGGGAAAATGCCGCCCGACGCGCGTGCGTGGCGTGCTGGGGTTTTGAGCCGGCCCTGATTAAAAGATTCGCCTGCATAAATCACAATAACTAACCCAGATTAATACATTTTTTGCTTATCCTGCTAAAACTTACTTATATCTGTGTAGTTCCCATCGCAGCTATTCCTTGCTGTCACACTCCCTGGCTGCATGCAGTTGTACTTATATTACAACTGCAATTTTTATTCTTCGTACTCATCTGTTTCTGTGGCCTTGAGTTTTTACTTGTTAGCTGGTTGAATAGGCAGGTGGGGGATGAGGGATTGTACCTGACTTGTACAATTTTGCTGCTTGTTAGAAAATTCTGCTGCTTTCTACATCCTATATACAGGATGCTGAAGGTTATACCATCATGTGAATGGGGGTTAAGAATTTGCCTCTGCAGAGGTACGGTAATGGCGGTTGTTTGCTACCTCTGTGAGGACCCCATTGAGAGAAGGTCTTGGCTGGGAGTAGGTTGAGGCCAGGGACATTGAGTCAATCCAGGGTTATTACCATGTTTGTATACAAATGTTCAAGTAATTTAAGAATGAGAACTTTTGACCTGTGAATAGGCCCTCTCCACTTCACTGACTGATAGCAAAGTGCAGAGGAAAGATTGATTGGTTGCCACTTCTGATGTCACAATGATGCTACTTATGAATCACCTGAGTTACTGAGCAAATTGCACAGGAAAGATTGATTGGTTGGTACTTCTGATGTCACAATGATGCTATTTGTAAATCACCTGAGTAACTGGCATAGCTCTGTCACCATAACCTCTAGATGTGACTGTTGAGAGCTTTTTAGTAACTATGGAATATATGAAGAGTTTGGGGTCTTCTGTCATTGAAATAATCAAAGCCAAGAATAAGGTGAGAGAACAAGCAGTGAATTTTATTAATATTGTGATTAAAAAAAAAACTTGTTAGCTGATTGAATGGATGGGTGGGGGGATGAGGGATTGTACCTGACTTACTGAAAGCTAACAGCTCTCTTCTCTACCCTGCTATCTGCTTGGTCAAGAACTTTATAGATGAGACACAAAAACCAATTTTCTGATTTACAGACTGTTTCAGCAAAATCTGACAATCTCAAGCAGCAGAACTACATACAAAAAGCAAACATTCCTATTTTCTTCCAGAATTGTATATAATAATTTCTCTAACATTACTTAGTACACATTTCACTAACACAATTCATTACACAGTTCTCCAACAAAGCTTAACTATGTATGTGCTTGCTAATGGTGGCTCCATAATTTACAGTTGAGCTTTAGAGTTACAAACACCAGAGATACAAACTGATCAGTCAACCACACAAATCTCGTTTGGAACCGGAAGAACATAATTAGGCAGCAGCAGAGACACATCCCTTCTACCCCACCCCACCCCCGGCTAAAAAAGGCAAATACAGCACTGTACTGTGTTAAATTACTAAAAAATGAAGGGAAAGCAGCATTTTTTCTTCTGCATAGTTAAGTTGGAAAGCTATGTTAAGACAATGTTCAGTTGTAAACTTTTGAAAGAACAACCATCATGTTTTGTTCAGAGTTACGAACAACGTCCATTCCCGAGTTGGTAACTCTGAGGTTCTACTGTATATTTAAGTCCACCATTTCCCTATGCCCTTAAAAGATTTAAATAGCTTTATATGAGCTAAAACATCTCATACTTTTGCTTATGCAGCACCAGCACAGGCAGAAGTTAATAAAGCCTATTAGTAGAACTGTATTGCAGTCTGTGAGGCTGGTACATAAACAAGAAAAGAGAACAGTGCTGTCCACTTAGAGTCACAGACCTGCATGATCCAGGACAGATTTTTTCTCTATCCTTTGGACCATCTAAATTCTGGTGGTACCTCTGGATCCCTTCCATGACAGGAAAGAATTCACACACCTTACTGAAGAGTTTTAAAGTGCTCAGAATGCAAGATCTTGGGTCCTTCCAAGACCTCTCTGTTTTGCTGCAGAAGAATCAAGGGGGAAAAGGCCCTCTTGTATTCAGTGCAAGGAAGCCAAGAAATTTCTGTGGCTATAGTTCTGATATAATTGAAACGTTGAAATAATTTGCATTAGTGGAGCAAACGTGTGTTAATCATATAAAATGGATTTTTTTTTTGCTAGCTAAAACAGATGCCAAACAGGTGTACACTGATAAGAGTAAAGAAATAAAGCCAGTCAAACCCAGCCTTTCATTAAGAGGCAAATCCTTATTTGGCCCCATCTTTCCATATCCATGAAGAGGCCTACACTTTGCTATATGGGATAGGGTGGGCAAGATTTCAGCAGCCTGCACAGCACTTCCTTTCTCTGCAGGAGCTTCCTTGCCACTGCATGAAGTGGTTGTTTGGTTTAGTGGGTCAGCCACTGCATTGATATACTGGACAACGTAGCAGGAGAACCATGGAAACTAGTGGATCATCTGCTGCTCTATGACTTTTGGGATTAGTGATTGGTTCCTTTTTTCCCCTACCTTTTCATTTTTTTTAATTTTTTTTTTAATACCAGTTACGTGGGTGTGTGCTGTGGGGAAGATCTGCACCTTGAAAAGTTTTCCTTTATGGATAAGTTGCTCTGATAGACTGAACAAATAGCAGGCCAGCTCTCTAATGAGGCAGCCAGCAATGCAGTATTGTTATTGTGGTAGAGTGAATAACGATAACAAATATCTAAGAAACACAGATATTTTATATATCCTAAAGCCATTTGAAAGTGTCATAAAAAGACGTTTTAACAGCACCACTGTCTCCTTCTTTGAAAATCATTGGCTTTTCACCCTATTTAACATGGGGAAGTTAGTCCAGCTGAATGTTTTGGCCTCTGCCAATTGTTGCAGCTCCACAATTTCCGTGTGCATTGGGTAGAACATTGTAGCTCATGCAAGTCATGGATTCCACGATTCTTCATATTTCTCTTTAGCTTAACTCTTTTCCCATCCCCTTTCTGCCCTCCATACACACTTAGATTAAAGAAGTTATGTTGCCGTGGGGAAAGGCACCACCACATATGTCTTCTGTAAGTGTGATGGTTGTCACCTACTCTTTGCTGTCAGGGATTTTATCTATGCATGCACATTCTGCTGCCTACTTAAGAATGTTAGAAAATGCTGCTGCTTGTTAGAAAATTCTGCTGCTTCCTACATCCTATATACGGGATGCTGAAGATTATACCATCATATGAATGGAGGTTAAGAATTTGCCTCTGCAGAGGTACGGTAATGGCTGTTCTTTGCTACCTCTGTGAGGACCCCATTGAGAGAAGGTCTTGGCTGCGAGTAGGTTGAGGCCAGGGACAATGAGTCAATCCAGGGTTATTACCATGTTTGTATACAGATGTTCAAGTAAGTTAACGATGAGAACTTTTGACCTGTGAATAGGCCCTCTCCACTTCACTGACTGATAGCAAAGTGCAGAGGAAAGATTGATTGGTTGCTGCTTCTGATGTCACAGTGATGCTACTTGTAAATTACCTGAGTTACTGGCATAGCTGTCACCATAACCTCTAGATGTGACTGTTGAGAGCTTTTCTTATTATAGTCTAGCTTCTTTACATGAGTTTGAAATCCGATTGAATTGCAGATTATATTAGTAAATATGTTCAAAATAGTTCAGTAATTTTTTTCTGATCAATCAATGTGCCGATTCTCTGTAAATTTAAAGTTGCATTGAATTTATCTCCTGTGCCTAAACACTTATTAAAAATTTAGCACACACTTGTCTTCTAGCCAAGTGTAATCTGTTCTCAGTTTGGTATGGGATACCTGTTTGAGTGTTCACTAAGTCATGGAACACTGTAAGCAATTTTGGGGCAGAGACCATGACTTCCTTGTATGTATGTCGTTTTTTGTTGTTGTTTTTTTTTTTAAACACTGCCTACTAAAGTGGGATTTCAATCCTGATTACGGGGGCGGGATTGCTATTGTAGTACAAATAATAAATATTACCCTTGCATCACTGTGATTTATGATTAAACTTTGTATAGCGTGAAATGTTGGAGCAAAAAATGGACGACCTACTGAGTCATCAGAGACAATTTGTCGAAAATAATCGTCGGTCCGTAGAACAGAAAAGAAAAGAAAAGGAAAAGGTAAGACAAGACCCATTTTTTCACAAGTTTAAAGTTGCCTCCAGACTGCTATTACCAGAGCGAACAAGTTGTTCATTGAGTATTTGTCCATGTAGAAGAAAAAACGCTGACGATTCCATATTTGATGTGTGCGCGCCCACATGCACACTGTCAGAATTTTTTCCCCGTAATGGTACCCCCAGGGCCAGCTTTGGCAACCTCTGGAGCCCTGTGCTTATGCGCCGGTACATGGGGCCCTGCTGGTCCCACACCCTCTCAGTTCCTTGAATGGATCTGTATTTGTTAGTGAAACAATTTACTGGCCTACCACGAATTAAGTTGACTAAAGCCATGTTCCCTAGCTGGTGATAATAGTAGTCTGGTGGTTATAACTTGGTAAGAGGAAGTGAATCCGTATTTCTTCAAGGTAGGCTGGGCAGGCAGGCTACCAATGTGTTCACCTCTAATTTATAGTTCGATGACAAAAAATAAAATCAGAAAAAAGTTTGAACATTTTGCTAATAATTTGCTCACTTCTTCCTGAGTTTGACCCTCCCCGCCTGCATTCTTCTGCTCCTGGCAGGCCAAGCCAGGGTAGGAGTGGGCCTTTGGAAAGGGTCTGAGGGCAGAGAGGCTGGGTATAATAAGGGGGTGGGGAGACATAAAGATTTGGGGAAATGGATCACTGGGATCCAAGAGGGTGGGGACTTCATAGGATGGGTCTCTGGCTGGCAATGAGAGTGGGAACAGGCTGTGGGGGAGCTTGAGGACATGGGATGGAGCAGGTGTCTTGCTGGAGGATAGGAGGGTGCTTAGGAGAAAGCTGAGGGGAAGCACTAGCACTTCACTACCTTCTCCAGCTGACAAACCTGCTATGATTTGTTAGAGGGGAGTCCTGCAGCTGCTGCCAAGAGAAGTTTGGCAGAGAGGTTTGTTGCCAGGAGACGCCACTAGTGCTTTCCCTCCCTATCTTCCTCTGCTTTCTGCTCCCCCACTCAGCCCTCTCTTTCCTTACCAACCCCAACACCCCGACTAAAAGTCCCGTGCCCTCATAGCCCTATTCCTCATATAAATCCCTCTCAAATTCATGTAGAGCCCCAACCATAAGGACCGTGGGGCCTGGAAGAAGCCTCAAAAATGAATTATACCCAGATGGATATCTACTTTGCATCTCCTAATGGTTGCAGGAGATGGGCTAGATTCCTAAGGATCTTAGGAGGTGTGCATTAGTGAAGTTCTGCTCTTCCAGACCTGAGGCGGGAGGAGTCAGTGCCCTCTACCAAACTTCTGTTGCTGCCCAGTCATGTGTTAAGTCAAATTGAAAATAACTAAGGCATTTTCCTCATGAAAACATTTTGACAGCAATAAGCTAAACATGTAATCATAGCAAAGAAGGGAATTCCCCGCACCCCAAAGGATCATGATTATTGGGGATTAGTCTGGTTGCTTAGTTGTAATGCTCAATGTTGTTATGGAGATCTACTTTTGAATCGATATATAAGCTTCATTCCATTATTTGCTAGTATTTTTTTGATCCACCTGTCTTGGTGTAGCAGATGAAGTAGGCTACTCTGATTGGCAAAAGTGAGTCATGGCCATTAGTGGCCATAACAGAATTTATGCTTTACTTAAAAATGGGTTTTAAACTCTTTTTGCTTCTGTCAGAGAGCGCTTTAGTGTAATTAGTAACTTTTTAAAGAGGCAATTTACAGTCCCTCCCCCACGTTTTCCAGTGTTAATAGTTATAGTAACTTGACAAGAAACATGTAACTAGAGTGTGTTTCTCTCCTACCCTCCCCAGTCTTCTACATTTCTAAGAAGTGTTTCATCAGCTACATGACTTACTGACAGGGATCTGCCGTGCACCAGATAAACCAGGACTTGCAGCAAGCCAACGATGCTCTACGAGCAGAACTCAACAAAGTAGGATTTTTAATATCTGAACTATTCAAATGGAAGTGGTGATGCTGAGTTTTTATTTTATGTAAAATTTAACTGTCCTCTTTATTGTGCTTGAAGATCTATACATGACTAATATTTAAGTGCAACTAAACATATCACAGGTCAGAGCAAGCTGCAGTATGTTCCTGTCACAGGGTGAGCTGGTCCATTAAAAGACTGGGGCACAGCTGCACCTTTTGTCAGGTTTAGCCCATCTCCCTGTATGATGGGAATAAATACAAGGGTCATGTGACAGAAGCATGCATCTAAACCGGGCCTGCTGGCAGGTAAAAGGGCAGCCTGTGGTCATTCAAGAGAGAGAGACCCCCCCCCCTCTGCCCCAAAAGTTCAGAGAGAGACTCTCGCTCGTTAGTGCCCAGGAAGAGGGCCTGTGAAGAGGACAGTTGACAATTTTACAGAACTCCAAGGCAGAAGCCTTTTGGGGAAAGAGAATTACAAGGAACTGGAAACTGTGCAGGGATAAGCCTCCATTGATGGACTTGCAGGATGCAGAAGTCCCAGCTAGGAGAGGGGTGGGACTACAAGGATGGGCCTGCTCTGATCAAGACCTGAAAACTTGAGGCATTATATGCGGAAAAGAATAATTGAGGCTGGTTAAGGGTATGTTTGAGTCTTGTGTTATGATAATAAACCAACCTGGAAGAGAGCACTACTGTAAAATCACCACATGTGATATCTGGTTTGATGCAAGATTAAAGGTAAACTGAGGTAGCAGATGGGCCCAAAGGCAATCTGGGGGTAATGCCCTACAACCGTTCCCTTTAGCCTTGTTCTGATATGAGCACTGCTTCTTTTCTATCCACACTCTCTAATAGAAAACTGCTTTTTTATTTATGATAGACATGGTCTACACTGACTTCATACAGAGGTTCTAAATTTGTCCACGATAGCTGTCCGGCATAGCTATGTGTCATCCTAGCTGTGTGAGCACATTAATCAAACCTTTTCTACAGAGGTGGTTAGTATTTTCTCTACACATACTCTTCTTTCCAGGTTTACTCTTGAAACACTCGATTCATACTCAAACTTGGACATCTATAGGTTTTTATCCAGAAAAGCCTACTCCTTTCTAGAATGGAACTAGGTTATTTCATTCTCATTTTTTACTTCCTTTTAATTTGGAGTACTATGGAGCTATTATGACTGATATAAAACAGGTTAAAAAGGTTGAAAACCAGTTAGAATTTGGTGGTGGTACAGTTATGATCTTGTTAACTTCCTGGTTTAGATAGCTTACATAACAGGGTCGGCAACCTTTCAGAAGTGGTGTGCCGAGTCTTCATTTATTCACTCTAATTTAAGGTTTTATGTGCCAGTAATACAATTTAACGTTTTTAGAAGGTCTCTTTCTATAAGTCTATAATATATAACTAAACTATTGGTGTATGTAAAGTAAAAAAGGTTTTTAAAATGTTTAAGAAGCTTCATTTAAAATTAAATTAAAATGCAGAGGCCTCTGGACCAGTGGCCAGGACCCAGGCAGTGTGAGTGCCACTGAAAATCAGCTCGTGTGCCGTCTGTGGCACGCATGCCATAAGTTGCCTATCCTTGCGATATAAAGTCAGGTGATAAATTTAAGATAGAGGATAGCACGACACTAATTTCCCTTGCCCCTGAAGAATGTGGTTATGGAGACAGAGGTGCAAGCTGAATGTCTTTGTTGGTCCATAAATATGGGGAATTAAGATGTACAAATACTGGTTTTTCACAACATGTAACCTATTCCTTGAGTATATAGTAAGTGGAAAAGGTAGAGTAATTTGTCAATCTCTTGGTATTTGGATTGTACCGAATTGAGTCTAGTTTGGTGTTGATCCTTTCTGTTTGTTGGCTGTTCAATGGCATATTTGGTGATAGCTGATCGTCAGTCCAACACCTAAATGTTACCTCTCAAATGAGCAGCTGAGGACTGAGTGGGAATGGGGAAGCATCTTCTAAGCCCAATAGGTGCTCGCTTTGACAAAATATGTTATGTTAAAAAAAATGGAGAGCAAGTGTTAAATCTGCTGCCCTTATGATTGAGCTTAAAAGAAAGCACTGGTTAGGATTCCCAATGATTACCAGACTGTACTATGACTATTGCTTAAATTATGAATATATTTATACATTACAACCATATACTTGAAAATGTGCCTGAAAATATTTTTCATAACCTTGCCCAGTCTTGAGTTAAAGATTTGTGTTACCTTAACCTGTACTGTTTTTGGTATGATACAGAATATAGAACCCAGGACTGGACAGTGAAAGGAGGATGGATTTTTCAGATATTTGGGCTTTTTTTAATTGCACTTTTTTAAAGCCATCATGCTGAGTTTCAAGGTTTAGGGCCAAATACTGCTCTTAGTTATACAACACAGAAGTCAACAGTTACTCCAAACTTCTCTTTCTGTAGGAGGAAGCAGAACGTAGCTTATTCTTTTGGCTTTGTTTTCTAAGGTATCTCTGGAGCTCATCATTTAAAGGGACATCAGGAATTTTTAATTTTTTAATATAGATTCAATATAACTACAAATAAAATGTGATGTGTTTTCCTCATAGGCAATAGCAGTGAAACACTGTTTGGAAAAGGACTCCAGTGAGCTTAACACAGAAGCTGTGCAGAGCAGAACAGGCTTTACTAGCAAACCAGTCAAAGGAACTGGAATAATTAATAATTTAAACTGGAAATCAGTAAGAACTGGTGCCATTTATGCCTTACCGACTCCCAGGGGAACTCTGCAAGCTCTATGTTGAGAATAGTGTATTTCCACCAGAAGTTGTGTTTCGATACTGTCTTATTCTGGCTGTCCTTTTTTGGAGCATCTTAAAAGACTGTGACAAAGTTCCTCCTCTGCCTTGGTGGGTCCTGCACTTATTGGCGGATTTGCTCACCTCAGATATTCAGGGCAGCCCTCAGTTTGGCCAGTTTTATGGCTCAAACCTGCCATTCACTCAGCTAACCACATCACTTGCCAGCATGGGGAAAAGGAAGGAGAACAATCTCCACAGTCTCTGCTGACCCACCTAGTGGGCCAGGGAGACAGGCCAGGGATCTTCGCCTCTGGTGGGACCCACAGTCCAAGTCAACTCCTCTTATATCCAGTAGGAGGGAGGGGAATGAGGGGAACCCAGGCCCTCCTCTACTCTGGGTTTCAGCCCAGGGCCCTGTGGATCGCAGCTGTCTACAGTGTTACGTGTAACACCTGTGTGACAGCTACAACTCCCTGGGCTACTTCCCATAGCCTCCTCCCAACATCTACTTTAACCACACTACACTACCTTCCACGTGAAGCCAGATAGCGATTGAACACCTCAGTTCTCCAGCCACAGGCCCTCTCACTCACAGCACTTTGCGCACCCTACACTGACTGAAGTGAGGTCCTTTTAAACCAGGTGTCCTAATTAGCCTGCCTGCCTTCATTGGTTCCAGCAAATTCCTGATTTTTCTGGAACTGCCCCTGTTATCTTACCCAGGAAAAGGGACCTGCTTAATCGGGGCTCATATATTTGCCTTCTCTCATTCTCCTGTAGCGAGCCCCTGCCCCATGGACCCAACCGGCTTCCGTGCCCCTTCAGCATAAGCCATCTGCACGACTTAAAGCCGGTTCATTTCCAGACCACGCCAAGGAAACATCTATACGCACTCGTGCTCCACACTCTGCACTTCCTCACCTTTGCGTCCCACCCTGACACAAAGTGGAGGGACCTCCTGCCACCTCTAGAGGGTGAGGAGCCCCGGTGGGCCAGCCTATACTCCACCCTGCTCCCAAGGCCCGCCGGGATGTCAGTTGGTCGCTTCTTCACAGGGGTCTGAGCACGAGCGTGTAATTGGTGCAGTTCACCCCATCCTGACACCTGCCCTTTCTGCTGCGTGAGGGAGACTCTGGTGCACGTTTACCTGGAGTACGCCAAGCTGCAGCCTCTATTCTGTCTCCTCACAGATATCCTGTTGCATTTCTGGCTGCACTTTCCCCCTCATTTCCTTATTTATGCACTGCCTATCGGTGGCCTCACAAAGTCACGGGACCTCCTGGTCAACCTCCTCCTGGCCCTGGCTAAAATGGCCATCTATAAAACCAGGGAGAGGAGGTTGGCCGATGGAGTCTCCTGTAACTGTGGGGCCTCTTTCCGGTCCTCCATCCATTCACGCAACCGGGCAGAAATCCTCTGGGAGGCGTCCACTGACTCCTTCATGCCTTCGAGGAGCAGTGGGCGCTGTCCGGGTTCTCTGCTCAGTGTCCCCATCTGGTTCCCTTCTGTTTGAGCCTTTGACAGCATGTCTGTCCCTGTTATTTCATTAGTTGTCCCCTGAAACCACTTGGTTTCCAGGTCTTGTTGATCCCCTTTAAGGCTGGGGTATCTTTTAGCAGTGGGCTCCCCACTTCCTGCATCCCAATAGGATCACTCTCCTGTAGCCCTCTGGCCCGACCCTGTCACAAGACCTATAGCTGTGATACAAGATAAGGCCCCGATCTTGCAGTTTTTGCAATTGATTCCATGTGGACTGACCCAAGGCCAAAAATTGGTTGTATGGTCAGAGTTTAAAAATGATTTTGCACCAGCATACTACAGATAGGGTTACAGTTCATATGGAATTATTTGTTTAATCTAATTATGTAGTATGGTTCAAGAGACTCTTTGTTTAGTCCTAAAAAATAGAATATATTAAATATCTGAGTTCATTTGGAACTTCTAGAATCAGTAGCTGCTTCCTAAGTATAAGTGTGTTTTGCCTAATTCTAAGATTTCATGGAGGAGTGGGTACTTTTTTGGTCACACAATCAATTTAAAGCAAGAGAAAATCCCCCAAATGATTTGTACATTTTAACTTCTTCAAGGACTATAGACTAGCATTATCAACAAAATTTAACTATGAAGCCAGATCCTGCTCTGGCATATATCAGCATAGCTCCATTGAAATCAGTAAAGTTATTCCAATTTACACAAAAAGCATCTGGCTGTAACTTTTGATTTTTAAAAAACCTTGATTGTAGATTAAAAGATTTTTCCTTTAATTTGGCATTAGAAGGAAAATGAAAGGGAAGAGAACTCAAAATAGTCGTAGAAGCAACATCAGCGACTAGGTTTTTTTAAGTTCTTCTATTGTGCCAATTGCTGTTGTATCTGAATGCTTTCCAGAGTTAAGAATAATTAAGTGACTAGCATCTGTTATTTGAGGTTTCTATTTCTCCCATATCCCCCAGAGCAGTTTTCAACCTGTGGTGCACAGACCTCTGGGAGTTTGCAGACTGTCTAAGGGGTTCTCGAAAGGTTGTCGTTACAATGGAACAGTGGTTTTCAAGCCGTGGCCTGTGGGGGTCCACAGACTATATCTAAGATTTCCAAAGAGGTCTGCACCTCCATTTGAAATTTTCTAGGGTCTGCAAACGGAAAAGAGGTTGAAAACCACTGTCCCAGAGGGCAAAGTGTGGAGGGCGGGAGCGGGCGCGGGGAGTGTAAATACGAAAAATGGTGATGTTAGTTGTCATTCTAAGTTTTTGCAGGAGTGAATTTCATAGTATTGGGCCAGCTCCTGAAAAAGCCCTGTCTGCTGCATCTGCTAGTTTTACTTCTGATGTGTAGACAGTTGTTCCTGAGGAACACAGCTACTGAAGTCTGAGAGAGTAAAATGGTATATTGGGCCCATTTCCTTTACAGCTTTGAAAATAAAGACCGAGATTTGATTCAGTGTTCTGTTGGGGAATGAGCGGAGTGAGTGAAACATAGGACTGATGTACTCAAGTGAACCTGTATTACTGAGGAGGTGTGCTGCTGTGTTCTGTAACTCTTGCAGATTTTGCAGGGCAGAAGCATTCAAGTCTAAATACATTGGATTACGATGATTCAAGCAAGAGTTAATGATGGCCTATGCGATTGAGGCCAAATTGTAAATACAAATGATGGGATGTAGCCTTACCAGATTAAGGTAGGAGAATGCATTTCTTGTAAATAGTTTTGTGAACGTCCTGCATCAGAGCATGGGATTTTTTTTTGCAGCTATGTTAGGTTGTTGGTTCCAGCTTTTTGTTGAATGCTTCTTAATCAGAGCCACTTGTACTGAGTCACAGCAAGAGGGCTGGGCATTTCAGCCATTTAAACCCCTTGAATTTTGTTGATATTTTGAACACAGGAAGCTGAGAATTCATACAGCTTTGAAACATTTGTCATACATCAGCATTGTCTGAAAATGTTGTCGCTTGACACCTGTGTCTTTTAGAATGATTGATAGAGTGTGTGTGTGTGTGTGTGTGTGTTTGTTACGGTATAGCAGTTGGACAGTTTGGACTAGAAGGTTGTGAGACAAAAGGAAAATAACTAGAAGCATCAACGGTTTTAGTTATGTTCTTTGGGTGACTTGTTTAAATAGCTGAAAATACAGACTTGCTGTGTCGGCAAGGTTTTAATTTGTTTTCCATCCAGACCCTCCCTTTTCTTGAATTTGGCTTCTGCGCACTGGTGCCCATCTGCTCGTAGTAAGTAGATGAAGAAATGATGGCTTGCTTCCAGTAGAGTCCCACCAGTGCCATGCCATCTGTTACCCAGCAATGCAGGAGTTGGGTGGAAGGAGTTAGTTTCTTAGAAATAACTTTTATTTCAGTTCCCAGGTAGGACATAGTTGTATGGGGTATTTTAACTTTTCTTAAAATATTTGGAAAAAAAGATGCTTAGAAAATGTACTATCCCGAGCCCCCAGGTATTACTGACTAATAATACTTTACATCTAATGCTATCTTGCTCCCAAGAGCAACTTCATATATTTGACTCATCCACACTGAGAGATGGGTGGTCTGAGAACAGGAGCTAGAACTGGAAAGTTCTCCTGTGTTCTGATACTGACTCTCTGTGGCTTTGGGCAAGTCACTTAACTTCACTGACGCTCTGTTTTTGTGGGCTGAATTCTATCCTGTGTCAAGATCTGCTATAGGCAGGCACCAGAGAACTGGTTGCAGCTCCCTGGTTCCATATCCTGAGCCACCTAAGTACTGCTGTGATCTGTGCCAGCTGGGAGACGTCCCAAAAGGATTGTCTGCCCTCTGAGGACTGCCAAGAGTGCCGTTTGTGTTCCTAACTCATGTATATGTTTCCAGAGTCTTCATGGGACTCAGATGGGTAGTATTCCACATCACACTACTCTCAGTTTATTGACTTAATCAACTGTTTTGTAACTAATGTTTTGTTGTAGGAAATGGAGGAAAAAAACCTTCTTCGCTGCCAGTCTGATCAAAAATCTCAAGAAATCCATCAGCTGCAAGAAGAACTGAAAACAGCTAAACAGTTTCTGAAGGAGACCCAGAATTATGCGGAAGAGATGAAAAGTGAGATACACATTTCTACCTATTTAAATCCTGTTACAAACTATTACTTCAGTGTGGAGGTTCTTTAAACCTCATTATCAATGGTGATTTGAAGAATACCCAAGAAAAAAAAGTTCCCATTGTGTGATATAGTTAAATTAACTTTCAGTTAATACACGCAATTCTCTTTCCAAACTGAGATGGAACTTCTTTATACAAATATATAGTACTAACTCATAAAATTATATGGTTTTAAAGCAATTTAAAATGAGGAATAAATATGTCCCAAAGAGAACTATATGGTCAGCATATTAAATACTACAATGTGCTCCTGTGTTTTAAAATCCCAAACAAACAAATATACCTCAAACTATTATCCTTTTAGCTTGTGTATGGACGCCATCAAGCTTAAACGTGGTGAAATGTTACCTGCCGAGCCCTAATTTGACTTTTCCCTACATTTGTCTATTTGGTTGGGAAAATGCAATTTGCAGATTGAGGTTTAAGAGAACAGGTAATTCTGCTAAATAGCCATTGTAAAGAAGGAGACTGCTCCCACTTATCCCTGTAGAAGTCTAACCTTACTTAATGAGATTTCAAAATTAAATGTATGGACCCAGTCCTGCTCCCATTTTAATCAGTATTTTGCACTCTCCAATCCATGAGGCCATCCAAATAAGTGCTTTGTGTTTTGATCTTATTCTTGGCAAGTGGCAGCACTTTCGGCTAGCTAATAAAATGTAACGCCTTCTAAGTCCATTTTCTTGCTTTCGCTATCTTCTAGCTGTGGTTCTTAAGGTGTCAAATGGTAGCATTATCTCCATTTTCTGGAGGGAATAATTATGAACAAAAAATAAGTCAGAAGATGTTTGTGCTGTAGCTGTGCACTGCAACCAACAATACCTCGCCTTAATTGAAACATAACTGAATGTGGGTGCTCAGAGTCCTAGGCTGTCACCCTTAACCCCGGACAGTTCTTCCTCTCTAACAAGTCTCTGACTATCCTCTCACCCCTGCAGTGCCTCCTTCTGGTCATCCAGGGACTGAGCTCATTTCTAGCTGGAGCATCCTCTGCTGGTCACTATCCCTCTCCTCACTGGCCCCCATGTCCCTCCCAGACCCCGGTGCCCTCCCGTCAGGCTCCTGCTCCCAGCAGAAATCCACTATCTGGGTCTCCCACCCCAGGGAATCCCCACCCCTATTCTCCACCTTGTCTCAGTGGCTACTGCCAGTACCATCTAGCCCCTTTCACTGAGGCTGACTGCAGTCTGTAATGGCCACTCATCATTGGCTGGGGGATTTGGACCTGCTGCCTTTCCCTGCAACTCAGTACCTCTGTGGGACTTGGACAAGGCCCTGCGGCCTGGGGAGTTGCCAGTCTGGAGCTCTCCAGGCCTTTCCCTAGCCCTGCTTCACTCTAGGACCCCAGCAGCCAGGTCCCTCTCCCTTCAGAGCGAGAGGGAGACTGACTGAGGGCCGGGCTCGCAGCCCTTTATAAGGGCCAGCTGTGGCCTGATTGGGGACTGGCCCAGCTGTAGCTGCCTCCCAATCAGCCCAGGCTTGCTGCTTTCCCAGCCACAGCCCTCTGCAGGGCTGTTCCAACCCCTTCAGGGCTAGAGCGGGCAACCGCCCGCCACACCCCTTTGAATCACCACCCTAAATACTCCTTCTCCCCCCGAGGTGTTGATATATTTCAAATAACTGTTGATTGGTATCATTTCCCTTCCACTGTCTGCTCCTCTTTCTCACCAAGTTCTGGGTCTTGGAGACATTGAATTTTCCTTGCCCTGTAGGAAGGGAATGCGTAGTCTTGTTTCATATGGTAAGTTGGTGTTATTCAATAGAATTCTCTTTGCAATACAGGAAATCTCTTGTATTGCCCGTGTCTCTTAATTTTACTCCATACATCAGTTCATCAAACACCTTGAACATTTTTATATATGCTGGAGTTTGAAGAGAGGAAATGGACAAATAGGGCACCAACATTCTTTATCTAGCCATTGGTACTGTTGCCTGTCAACCATGAGTTTCAGAGTACAAGCCATCGGACCTCAGTGAAGATGGGCTGTAGAAACAGTTACAATTGTGAAGCATAGAGCGATTTGACTAGCAGTATGTTCTTTCTGCAAAACTGAATTCTGGCAATGCTAAAATTGTCTCAGCTATCCAATGTCATGGTTTGGGAATAAAGGCAGTTTTAGAACACATAAGTAATTATATTCTGAAATACTAAGAAAATGTATTGCTAGGTGAAAAATTGAAAATTGGCAATATTGCCATTTTATAGTGTTATCCATAAAAGCTAATATTGCATATTTGACATAGTTTGCTTTCACAAATTAAGCACTTATTTTTTTTTATTACTATAGAGAAGAGTTTGTCTCAGGAAATACAATTAGAAAAGAAAGAAGCTGAGATTCGGGATTTAGAGGGGAAAAATCAAGATTTGACTGAGGAACTTGAGAAAGTGCAGTCAGAGTTGCAACTTAAACAAGCTGAGATCGCCATCTCCAAAATCTATCTGCAGCCGAGTTGGCTTGTTTAAAAAAGGAAATAGTAAACATCAAGGCAGAGCAAAAGAAACTTCAAGAGCAACTTAACAACTCGCTTCAAGAAAATGAGCAACTGAGCAAGGTAATAAAAAGAAAGAATGAATCAGTAGCACGTTACTTAGTTCATGACAGGGAAAATGGAAACTATTTAAAATGATTTGTCCTATATCTTGGTTGAAATGGTACAATACGGAAACTCACAAAGCCATGTTATTTTCAGTCTCTGTTATCAATGCCGGATAAGAGCAATATCAATATCCTTTGCTGACAGTTAATAAGGCATTTAGCTTTTAAGAGCCCAAATATTAAATTGTATCCTTTTAATATCTATTCTCTATTCTAATATAACATTTACTATAACTTCTCCATTAGTAGCATGGAAATGTTATTAAATCTGTTATCTTATCAACTTCTGGCTATCAAAGATACAGGAGGTCTTTAGCGGACACCTGAAAACATGATAAAATGTGCACGATTTGTCTGTTCTGTGGCCCAGGTTTTCTCCTCATTGGTAACAAAGAGGTGATTCCTCTCCCCTGTAGAACTGGGAGGTGGACCAGTGTTGTTGCTGAAGGCCCCAGGACTAAGCTCCACCCTTCACCTCAGGCCACCAGAAAGTGTGTCCACCAGCAGAACAAGTTGGCGGTTCAGTTTCTCCCAACAACTTTGTTTTCTAATTAATTATTGTTCATTTTTCTGCCATATTGATTTCATTTCAACTTCTTGCTCCTCTTTCCTCTCCTCAAGTAAGTTCTCTGATCCGCAAACACGGCACCTCTCAGTAACTCCTTTGACCGCTATTGCAGTGCTAGGAAAGCCCTGCAAGATCAAGCTAAGCCCAAGTAGTTCAGGGGCAGCTTTTAGGGGCTTAGAGGGTTACCTATGTCTTGCTGCTCCAAGCCACCAACCCTTGCTCTGTGAGGGGACGGGGCTTTGTTGGACCAGCGCACTAGTGCCATGCATGCGTCCATAAACACACCCACTGGAAGCCCTGACTCCAGTGTGAGAAGGCTTGATCAGGAGCATGAGGATTCTCAAGGAGATGAGAACCCGACATATTCTGCTCAGGAATAATACTTGGAAACTCCAATGCGCTGGGTCCCAAAGGCAAAAGGAATTGTCCCTTTGTAAGGAAGTAATACGTACAATTAATGAGTAGGTTGTATAAACATCAGTCTTTAAATCTTTTCTCTTGCCTTCCCACCCTTAGGCTGGTCTACACTGTGGGGAGAGTGTCGATCTAAGATACGCAACTTCAGCTACGTAATAGCGTAGCTGAAGTCAAGTATCTTAGATCTATTTACCTTCTGTCCTCACGGCACAGGATCGATGTCCACGGCTCCCGCCGACTCCGCTACCGCCGCCGCCCGTGGAGTTCTGGAATTGATGGGGAGCGCTCAGGATCGATATATCGTGTCTAGGTGAACCGCGATATATCAATCCTCGATAAATCGATCGCTACATCGCCGATAGGGCGGGTAGTCTGGACGCACTTTAGGATGTGTTTGCTGTGGTTTTCTCCTATATACGGGTCTCCTGGAGTGCTCTGTATCAGACTCACTGCCTCCCTTCTCTCCCCCCCGAGTATATCTGGGTGTGCAGAGAGATGTGTTACTTCTGTGAAGCCCATTCTCAGGTGGCAGGGTAATGTAGTTTGTTCATCTCTGTTTTCAGCCTGGGACCCTCTTTCAAGCAGGGAAGGGGACCCAAATTTTAGGTCACAATGGAGTGGGAATTGTCCCTGTCTGTTTATCAGGTCAAGGACTCAGGCTTTACCAAGGAAAGGAGTTTGGAGTCTCCTCTCCCTCTCCATAGGCTTGCTCAGCATTGAAGGATTAAAGAGCACTTTAGCCAGTGTGTGCCCAGAAGAGAGGCACATAAGAATTCCATTCATTTCCGGTTAAATCTAGATGTTAAACTAAAATGTTATATAAAAAGATAAGGAAAATGTGTAAGTTTGGGGAACCTAAGTGCAGCAGTAGTCCTACCTGAGAGAGACATGGCCATGCCTCCAGAAGGGAGTTTCTTCCAAAAGATTCCATTGACCAAAAGAGTGAGGACACTACAGCAAATTTCAAAACTCCAACTGTGGCCATTTCTTAGACTTAGTAAGGAAAATCTAGTTGGTGGCAAGCAAGTGGGCCATCGTCTCTAGGGTATGATCCTCAATTTGAGTGTGAGAGTTCTCTGGGTTACATTCTTGTCAAATCCTTGAGGTGTTGTGTAAGATATTCTTTCATGGCAATTTTTTCTCTATCTTGATGTGATTTGTAGCAAAGCATTCTTACTCTCTGGCTACAAGGAAACTGTTTACACTCATGAACGTGAAAAAAATCATCCATACCCCGTGCATCCACTTTCATAAGTGCAAGGCTATTTGGGGAACCAGTGAAATTAGTAGCTGAGACAACAGAAGCCTGAACCTCCTTGTCAAAGCCGGCATAGTAATCCATTGGTCACTGCCAACACCAAAGGTATTCATGAAGAGAGTGGTTTCAGAGTAGCAGCCGTGTTAGTCTGTATCCGCAAATAGAACAGGAGTACTTGTGTCACCTTAAAGACTAACAAATTTATTTTAGCATGCAGAGGGGAGAGTATGAAGCAGAAGCTCACATAGATGACCTAAATCTTTTTCTTCCCAAACAATTAAATCTTCAGCATCACAAAGACAAAATGAGCATTTGTGTGTGAAGAGTTTACAATTCCTATACAAGACTCTTCTGTTTTGACCTATCCTCTGTGTTGAGAGGTTTAAATGGCTGGTAGTATCACAGCAAGGCTGAGGTCTCAAGTTACACAACCCTGTCCATTTACAGACAACATCACTGTTTGTGCCCTGACCAGCGAAACAGATCCATTCCCAACTTGCCAGCTGCTAGAAAGGATTCCAATCCCCCTGGAGTTCAAAATCAGAATATTCTGAATCCAGTGCAGGACATTGTTCAACCAGGTTAAAATAGGCATGGCCTGGACTCTAAATTTACCACTATGGTAAAGATTTACAAAGACCCAAAACTTCATCTCATCAATTGTATCCTGGCAGCAGTCACCCCGAGCTAGTTTTCCCAGTGACCAGGTTTGCTGATGCCATGCATTGGTAATGTCCTCTGAGTGGGATTTCTCAATGTGTCTCCAGAAATTCCATTTGTGGACACGCCATTCTCAGATCCTGTCCAAATGTCTCTTTGGGGCAGGTAAGTACAAGGAACATACTTTAAGCCAACCCAGTTTTCACTTTGGCCCTTGTATGATTGCTACAGGAACACACCTCACTTGGTGAAGAGCATACCTGGAAGACAAGATGCCCCCAGGGTTATGGTGGGTCACTCAGAAAAAAGAGCGCCCAGCTTTCTGAACCGCACACCTTGTGCTGTACCGCTTTTCAATATGTCAGGTACACTTCCTTTTAGTTTACTTTTACAGAATTCAGTAGTGTTGGAACAAAAACATAGGAATGGACAGATGGGTTCAAACTAGTGGTCCATTGAGTCTCCTGTATGTCATCTGACGGTGGCCAGTATCAGTTGCTTCAGAGGAAGCTTCAAGAAACCTGTAGAGGGCAGTTATGGAATAACTAACCCACAAGGGAAATTTCTTCCTATCTCCTGTTAGAGGTTGGCTTGTGCTCTGAAGTATGAATGTTTATATCCCTTTCAACATAAGTGAGTAACCAGAGGTCAGAACTTCTCTCAGAGGCCATGGAAATAATGTCAGATGTCGAGAAGAATCCGCTGCTTTACAAGACAATTCGCATAAAGGGAAGAGGAAAGAGCTGAAATCATCCTTCTAGTTCTTCACTAGCCAGAAGTTCTGGGAATTTTTGGACATGATTGATTGATAGCTAAGGAATCTCCACTATACCAGCAGAAAAAACAGCTCTCTTGACGCATGGGCCCCTATTTCATCTGTACCTGAGCTGCCTACAGTTTGACAGCCTGGATATCAAAAGGAAAGTGTAGTTCAGCAGAGATTATCCTTTAGCCCAGTGATTTTCAAACTTTTGTCCTGTTGACCCCTTTCACATAGCAAGCCTCTGAGTGCGCCCCCCACCTCCTTATAAATTAAAAACACTTTTTTAGCCTGACTGATACATTTTGGTATCCAGGCAGAATTCAATCAGGAACTTTCATTCATTGTTCTGGTAAAGTTTCACTTATGGTGCAAAGGAAACAATACCTTACTTGCCAGGGTCTCTACTTCAAAATGAGACCGTGTTTAAACATGTCTTTTCACTCTGCCCCTAAGGTTGACCGTAACTGACTGATGTGATATTAAACATAACAGGGCAGTGTCTACACTGCATGTTGTAACATCGTGTTAATGAACACATTAATTAATATCTTATGAAACTTCCCAGGGCAGACATGCCCCTGTTATCTTTAAACTGCTTTTACTACCTCATTATGTCACACTCGACTTGGGAGAGCACATCAGTTCTGATGTATGCAGAATTTCCATCTAAATTATTAATGAAGTGATTCTTCTTATGACAGCACTATTCTTGCTAATAATTTAGATAGGCATGTGAACAATTCCATGTGCCACTGCAAAGAGAAATTCTGGTAATGACTATATGAAGTTTTATTTGTAACACGATAGGTTGGGTGTTTACTGCCAAGCAGAAGGGGAAAAGTTTTTAAACCTGTCCATCTAGGTGAATTTTTTCTTATCAATTCCCTCTGCATTTTCTAGTCTGCAATCTGTTTCTACTTCCATTTATGGTGAATGAGGGACTGTAGTTCTATGCTCTCGCTTCAGAAATAAACACATCAAAAAGCACTCATGTAGCACAGTGTGGAGCCGGTATTGTGGCAAGCAGGCATTGAGTTACAGTACTCACCCATGCCCAGCTGATGGAGCACTGTGCTTGATATTTACATTATCCTGAAGTGCGTTTTATAAGGCTGCCAGATATCTACCATCCATTTATTTTGGCACCCCAATGCACATAAGGTGGACAAACATGCCTGGACCACATGCTTTTCGGCCGGGTTCTGTCATTTGGTTATTTTGAATATTATATTTAGATTATGATTTTCTATCAAGGAAATCTACACACACGTAGCTTTCCAATAAACATGACTTTAATGTTTCTCTGTTGGAATTAGAAGCTGCTAGAATTCAATTGTATATTACTAAGTGAACTCTACTGTACAAATTCATATTATAACTTTTGTTTGGATTTTTAGTTGCACTGAACTTTTAATGGCAGGTGAGATGCCATTAGTGAGAGTATAATGCTTAGACAGAAGAATGAATTTTCCTATTAGCAACTAAATTTTTTTTTTATTTTATAGCTAGACAATCTGAAGGCTTTAGTTCAACTGAAGAAGCAAAATGGATTCGCTGACAGTAAACTGAAGACATGGATGCAATCCTGTAAGCAGCTGGGGAAGGAAAAAGAAATGTTGCTGAAACAAATTGCTGACCATAATGCTCTCTTAAAGGAGCACAAGCCAAGTATGGGGTAGTTGAAGAAGGAAATGCTATACTAGAATGATTGTAAGGCTGCAAATCATTCCTGGAAGTCACGGTTTCTGTGACCTCTGTGAATTTTGCAGTGCTGGTGCAGCTGATCCCAGGATCTCAGCAGCTGGGGAAGCCCAGGAGCCAGCCGCGCTGGCCGTTGCTCAGTCAGCCCCAGGCACGGTCCCTGGAGCAGCAGTCTGGGACTCGTGGTGGTGGGGCCCTGAGCCACCCCTTCCCCCCCAGCACCAGCATTGCCCTGCTCTCTCTCCACTCCCCAGCAGTCTTCAGGAGCATCCTCTCCCAGGCGGTAAGATTTAGTCCCAGGTATTTTTAGTAAAAGTCATGGAGGGGTCACGGGCCCTGACTTTCTGTTTATTGCCCGTCACCTGTCCATGACTTTTACTAAAAATACCCACGACTAAAACATAGCCTTAATCATGATCCTGTTTCTAACCTTAATGCATTTATTTAGAACACATGTTTTCAAAACCTCCATTATTACATTTGATTCAGATGAGGGGCCAGATCCTCATAAATCAGTATAGTTTCTGAAGCTCTGCTATAGTTGACTGTGGTTGCACAAGCACACGTCTTATGTACTTAATTAACAAATGAATGATTGAGATCATTGCATTCTAAACACATCTTTCCAGAGTCTCCTTAAAGTTATTTGTACAGGTAACGACTCTTTCCCTTGGTCAGGTGCTGATGAGGTTGCCATCTACCTACATTCACTGACCCAGGACAACGAGCCAGAGTATGAGCCAGACGGACTCCCAGAGGTGGTCAGAAAAGGTAATTGTTACTTCTTTAGAGGAGAATGGTCCACATTGTGGGGAGTGTGTGCGCACGCTTATCTAAATAATCGTGTTGTCATAGGTGTGACTTGGAAGCATTGTAAAAACTTGGACATCATTGGCCAAATCCAGCCCTCATATAGGTTGCAAGAGAGGGATTCTAGGCCCAGCCATTCCCATTATAAAACACCTTTTTCTTCTGGTTGATAGGAAGGGGGGAAATTTTTGCTTAAACATTTTTAACTAAATGTTTTTTCATTGAAATGTGCTGCATTGTCAAAACCGAAATGTATTACGGAGATGTATTGATTCGGACAAAGTTTTTGCTGAGCAGGGAGGGAGACCCCCAAATTGAAAGCCTGATGTTTTTTGATTCAATTTCATTTTATGAAAGCATTTGAAAGGCTTATGTTTTCATTCCAATCTAGAATAAAAACAAATTCTGAAAGCTCGAAAGGGGTCGCAAACAAAATTGTCTCCCTCTGGCCGGCTCTATGTAGAACAATAGGAGAGACATCGTTTTCAGATGGAAATGATTTTCCAGTTAATGGTGTCCCTTTAAAGGAAAAAGAGAACATTTGCTTGGGGAAAACTCTTTTTGCCATTTTAGTAGAGTTGCTGTTACACAGATCCACACCCTTGCCTGAGTTCACCTATAAAATGCTAGGAACGCAAGATAGTCCTAATAATTCCCCCATTCTGTTATTCAGTGAGTAAATGCCATTTTACTTTCTTAAATTATTACCCGTTGTCATCTCCATCTTGAATTGAGCAAGATCAGATTGATTGGAACAATAAAGTAATTTAATCAACTGTGGTTAATGGCTGTTGTTTATTTTTCAGGCTTTGCTGATATTCCTACTGGGAAAACTAACCCTGTGTTTTGCGCAGAACAGCGCTAAACCTAAAGACCAGTGCCCGCCTTGCTGCTCAAAGCCAAAATTTGTCACCATATGGCCAACGTTTACAAAAGGCAGGTCAGCTAATTTTGCCAAGATCTCTAAACCGACAGCTGGTGGCAGCAAATCACCAAAGGTAACTGATCGTCAAAATGTATCTGAATGTGCAGGGCCTGGGAAATCCACATAATGTATTTATCTCTCCAAGTGAGTTTGAAGATATGCCGTGTTATTCATGCCTCCTTTATATCTGCCATGAATATAGTGAAGACAAGGTCATCAATGTAAATAAAATGAATAAAGCTTGGCACATAACAAAGATCTGGGCATAATGGTAAACTTAAAATTGTTGGTATGATCAAATCTGTGATCTCATGCCAAGTGCTCATTAACTTGGTAAATGGGAATGAGGTCAATCTTCCCACTTTAATGCTCATCCCAAATATTTGATTATTTCTTGAAAGGCCTGGATGCCTAGAGCAGGGGTGTGCGCTGCATATATGGATTACACGCAAAAGCACTCAAAAATTCGTGATATGGTGGAATTAAGGCTTGTTGGCCCAATCTCCTGCTCAGACAGCCCCAGTTCTCTTAGACTCATAGACTTTAAGGTCAGAAGGGGCCATTCTGATCATCTAGCCTGACCTCCTGCACAACGCAGGCCACAGAATGTCACCCACCCACTCCTGTAACAAACCCCTAACCTGTGTCTGAGTTACTGAAGTCCTCATATCGTGGTTTAAAGACCTCCAGGTGAGAGAATCCTCCAGCAAGTGACCCGTGCCCCATGCTGCAGAGGAAGGTGAAAACCTCCAGGGCCTCTGCCAATCTGCCCTGGAGGAAAAATCCTTCCCGACCCCAAATATGGCAATCAGTTAAACCCTGAGCATGTGGGCCAGACTCACCAGCCAGACACCCAGGAAAGAATTCTCTGTAGTAACTCAAATCCCACCCCATCTAACATCACATCACAGACCACTGGGCATATTTACCTGCTAATAATCAAAGATCAATTGCCAAATTAATTGCCAAAATTAGGCTATCCCATCATACCGCTCCTCCATAAACTTATCAAGCTTAGTCTTGAAGCCAGATATGTCTTTTGCCCCCGCTACTCCCCTTGGAAGGCTGTTCCAGAATTTCACTCCTCTAATGGTTAGAAACCTTCGTCTAATTTCAACTCTAAACGTCCTAGTGTCCAGTTTATATCCATTTGTTCTTGTGTCCACATTGGTACGAAGCTTAAATAATTCCTCTCCCTCCCTGATATTTATCCTTCTGATATATTTATAAAGAGCAATCAGATCTCCCCTCAGCCTTCTTTTGATTAGGCTAAACAAGCCAAGCTCTTTGAGTCTCCTTACATAAGACAGGTTTTCCATTTCTTGGATCATCCTAGTAGCCTTTCTCTGTACCTGTTCTAGTTTGAATTCATCCTTCTTAAACATGGGAGACCAGAACTGCACAAAATATTCCAGATGAGGTCTCACCAGTGCCTTGTATAACGGTACTAACCCTCCTTATCTTTACTGGAAATATCTCACCTGATGCATCCTAAAACCGCATTAGCTTTTTTCATGGCCATATCACATTGGCAGCTCATAGTCATCTTGTGATCAACCAATACTTCAAGGTCCTTCTCCTCCTCTGTTACTTCCAAATGATGCGTCCCCAATTTATAACCAAAATTCTTGTTCTTAATCCCTAAATGCATGACCTTGCACTTTTCACGGTTAAATTTCATCCTATTTCTATTACTCCAGTTTACAGGGTCATCCAGATCTTCCTGTGTGATATCCAGATCTTCCTGTGTGATATCCTGGTCCTTCTCTGTGTTAGCAATACCTCCCAGCTTTATTAGCACATTCCCACTTTTGTTCCAAAGTCAGTAATAAAAAGATTAAATAAGATTGGTCCCAAAACCGATCCCTGAGGAACTCCACTAGTAACCTCCTTCCAGCCTGACAGTTCACCTTTCAGTATGACCTGTTGTAGTCTCCCCTTTAACCAGTTCCTTATCCACCTTTCAATTTTCATCTTGATCCCCATCTTTTCCAATTTAACGAATAACTTCTCGTGGAACCGTATCAAGTGCCTTACTGAAATCGAGGTAAATTAGATCCACTGCGCTTCCTTTGTCTAAAAATCTGTTACCATCTCAAAGAAGGAGATCAGGTTGGTTCCACTCTGTCCCCACCCTGAAAATTTCAGCCCAAGCAATTAAAGTTTGTAAAGTTAGAAGCAGCAGAAAACAGGGTCTTCTTGTAATGGGAGGAGTCAGGTACCCTTAATAATAAATGGTCCTATTAGCTTTGCCAGTAATATATGTTGGTAACAATTCTGTTTTTGCTGGCACTAGAAGGATAAGCCCTGATGCTCACCTCTCACACAGGACCCACATCAGTGTAAATGGGATGAGAATTGGGGCCAATTACCTAGACTATCAGAAGCTTTGGCATTCAGGATTTCAATTGTCATGAAGCACACATATATAACTACTGAAGTTTTAGCTAACTGATGCTAAAATCATGTCAGAATTTGGTGGGGAGTGCAGGGAGTGCAGAGACAAGGACGATTGTAATAGCAGTGGGGACTGGAATTTGAGAGAACCCCAAAGGTGTACACATTGTGAAATTTTTCAACAGTTTTACAAAGATAGTGTTGACCATCACAACAAACATATTGTGAAGGTTATGTTAAATATTTAGAATGACATGACATTCTCCTGAATATTTCATAATACGTCTGACAGGATATCCTCTGCAGGCCAATGTAAATGCTTCAGGACTAAACAACTTTTTCAAGTGCTATCATATTTACAGAATAAACTATAGGACATTTACAAATTCATTATGAAATATCAGTAATTAAACTTAAATTACATATCTCAAAATACAGTTCTGCAGATTAGTGATTGAGCAAGAAGAGACTAGACAAGGAACTCCTGTGTACTACTCCTTAGCTTTGCCTATACCTTGTTAAATTATGTGACTTGTGATTTGTAAAGCATGGATGATAATGCCCATTCTATCTTGAACATGGTGAGGAGTAGGTAGTTGCTGTAAAGCATTCTGCATAGCGCTGTTGTATTTTCAGAGTGATAACTATAAACATTGAAGATTCTTGCTTTTAGCGTGTGTCTGCTAATTCATATTATTCAGTCGCTTGGAATGGGTCTTTCACTTCCTGCTGGTAATTAACAAGGTTCTCCAATACCACTAAAGCATGAGAATTTTTTTCTTTGTGTTGCAGGTAGATGATACTCAGCAGTGCCAAGCAGAAACAGCTATTGAACCCATGGAATCTAGTTCAAGATCTCCTCTTTGCATGAAGAAGCAAACACACAAGCTGTTGCTGAGAACTTGATGGAGAATCTCAACACACACCAAGGCAGATGTTCCTTGAGCACACAAAAACTACCTGATCAAAATGAACAAGACAAAAACTGTATGGTACAGTAAACCTGAGTAGTATAAGTAGTATACCATGAAACAAACCCTAACCGCACCCCTTGACCCCTTAAACTCTGCCCCTTGAACCAGTGATGAGCTGCCAAATTTTTAACAACGGGTTCCCTCCTCCCTCCAAAATTTTAACAACGGGTTCCCTCCTTCCACCCCCCTCCGTGGGGGGGGGGTCGTGCCCCATCCAACCCCTCATGTTCCTTAACACACACACTCCAAGACCCCTGACCCATCCCCCCCTTCCCTGTCCCCTGACTGCCCCTTGCCGCCCCACCCAACCCCTCCTCTCATTCTCAATGGCCCCCCAGAACCCCTACCCCATACAACTACCCCTTCTCTCTGTCCCTGAGTGCCCCCACCACCTCATCCAACCCTGCTCTTTCCTGACTGCTCCCCGGGACCCTTGCCCACATTCAATCCCCCTGTTCGCTGCCCTCTGACTGCCCTGACCCCTATCCACCCCCCCACAACCCACCCCCTCCCTGCCCCCTTACCACACTGCCTGGGGACCGGGTCCACTCTGCCAGGACCACGACGGACTCCCCGGGCCGGGCCGCACCGCCGACTGGCCCGACCCGGCCGGCCGCACCGGGCCCGACCGGGCCGCCGCCCGACTTCGGCCGGGCCGCACCGGGCCCGCCGCTGGCGGCAGCTGCGGGCCCGACTCCGGCCGGCGCTGGGCTGGAGGGAGCCGCGGTCTGGGACCGGAGCTGCTGAGCCAGCCGCACCTCCTCCTCCGCGCCCCAGCTTACCTGCTGGCTGCCTCCATGCTTGTTCAGGCTTCCCGCAAACATCTGATTCAAGGAAGCAGGGGAGGGGAGGAGAAGGGGGCGGAGCAGGAGAGGAGTGGGCGGGAACTTTTGTTAAATTTAGCAGCCCTTAACAAGCGGTTCTAAAATGGCTGCTAAAATTTAACAACGGGTTCGTGCGAACCCGTGCGAACCCGCTGCAGCTCACCCCTGCCTTGAACCCCACTCACCTGTCACCAGAAGTCCAGCTCCGGGGGGTATTAATCCCAGGGTCAAGATGCCACATGACCGAAGCAAGGTGTGTCACGTGACCATCCTCTACCACTCAGGAAGGGTTTCAGCCGCTGGGGACCACCCCGAGAGGAGATTTGACCAATCAAGGCAAGTTCTGGGGTGGAGGACCCATCTGGATGTGGGTCATGTGACCTCTAAGAACTCCTCCCACTGGGCCCGGCCGCGGCCCGACTCTCGGGCCCGCACTGGGCCGAGCCGCCGCCCGACTTCGGCCGGCCGGCACCGGGCCCGACCGCCGAGCCGCTGCCCGACTTCGGCCGGGCCGGCACTGGGCCCGACTCGCCGAGCCGCTGTCCGACTCCCGGCCGGGCCGCACCGGGCCTGGCCGCCGCCCGACTTCGGCCGGGCCGGCACCGGGCCCGCCGCCGCCCGACTCCCGGCCGGCACTGGGCCCGCCGCCGGGCGGCAGCTGCGGGCCCGACCGGCCGGGCGCTGGGCTGGAGGGAGCCGCGGTCTGGGACCGGAGCTGCTGAGCCAGCCGCACCTCCTCCTCCTCCGCGCCCCAGCTTACCTGCTGGCTGCCTCCATGCTGCTTGTTCAGGCTTCCCGCGAACATCTGATTCAAGGGAAGCAGGGGAGGGGAGGAGAAGGGGCGGAGCAGGAGAGGAGTGGGCGGGAACTTTTGTTAAATTTAGCAGCCCTTAACAAGCGGTTCTAAAATGGCTGCTGTAATTTAACAACGGGTTCGTGCGAACCCGCGCGAACCCGCTGCAGCTCACCCCTGCCTTGAACCCCACTCACCTGTCACCAGAAGTCCCGCCTCCGGGGGTATTAATCCCAGGGTCAAGATGCCACATGACCGAAGCAAGGTGTGTCACGTGACCATCCTCTACCACTCAGGAAGGGTTTCAGCCGCTGGGGACCACCCCGAGAGGAGATTTGACCAATCAAGGCAAGTTCTGGGGTGGAGGACCCATCTGGATGTGGGTCATGTGACCCTCTAAGAACTCCTCCTACTTCCTCTACCAATCAGGATGGGGTTCACCCTGATAGGACCTCCTCAGAGGAGATTCGACCAATCAGAGTGAGTTCTGGGGTGGGGTGACCTGTTCGAAGTGGGTCGTGTGACCCCTCTAAGAACTCCTCCCAACGCCCTCTGCCAATCAGAGAGCAGCACCATTACCCCATAAGTCCCAGCTCCGGGCAGAGGAGGCCATCTCTGACCAAGGACACGTGTGTTAGAAATTGTGGAAAGGCTACTGAGAGGAAACGTGGACTCCTTTACCACCCCCATGAGAACTTCGACTTTGTTTTAACCCCAAGCACCTTTAGACTTGTGTGGAGATAGCGCTACCTCAATGACAGTTCCAAGGAGGACCCTTTGACTCAACCGTTGGGTTCTTACACTGTTTGTTTTCTGAAAATCTCTCAACAGCTTAACGATGCTGTGACAGTACCTCCTATACGGCTTTTGACAGTACCTCCCATAAGGCTTTATGGAAATAATGCTTAGAATGTGTTTTATGGAACTATGCTTAGAATGTGTTTTATGCTACATATGCCATGTAACACATCTCCGTAAAGGTTATGATCTAATGAATGTATTAATCCTATTCGTATGCATGTATCATTTTTGTATTCAAAGTTATGAATGTTGGCTGTGTACAGCATAGATTTCTAAATAACCTTAGTAGAGCATTTGGTCAGTTCCTGGGGAAAGGAATGTTGAAATTAAGTACCTAATCAAGAAACACTGAAAGGACAATGGATCTTGGAATGCTCCAATCCACATAAGAAGTCTACTTGAGGAAGTTCAAGGTAGCATGTAAACAATGGATGCTCCCTGTAAAAACTGTGAGTCATGCATGGATATGTGGCTTGCCCAAGTGACTCCAAAACTCCATCTTGGAGCTGGACTTGGCACAGGAGTGAGGAGGGGGTCTCCACCCCAAGAGAAAGTCTATTTAAACCCCTAGGAGAGCTCCTCCATTTTGGCTTCAGCTGGCTAAAGAGACAGCCCCATCTCCCTCCCTGGGATACTTGAAAGAAATTGGAACAAAAGACAGTGACTGCAGGGGTGTGAGTGATTGCTGGACCCAGGCTAAAAGGAGATTAGTCTGTAAAAGGGAGCATTGTGGAACTGGTGAGGATCTTATCTGTATTCAGTTTGATTAGATATAGATTTGCACATTTTCTTTTATTTTGCTTGGTGACTTACTTTGTTCTGTCTTTTACTACATGCATCCACTTAAATCCTACTTTCTGTCTTTAATAAAATCACTATTTACTTATTAATTAACTCAGAGTATGTATTAATACCTGGGAGCAAACAACTGTGCCTATGTCTCTATCAGAGTTATAGAGGGCAAACAATTGATGAGTTTATCCTGTATGCTTTATACAGGGTAAAAGGGATTTATTTGGGTTTAGACCCCATTGGGAGTTGGGCATCTGAGTTTAAAGATAGGAACACTTCTGTTAGCTGCTTTCAGGTAAACCTGCAGCTTTGGGGCAAGTAATTCAGACCCTGGGTCTGTGTTGGAGCAGCCGGGAGTGTCTGGCTCAGCAAGACAGGGAGCTGGCAGGGAAAGCAGGGCTTGAAGTAGTTTGGGAACATCAGGTGGCAGCTCCCAGGAGGTTTCTGTGATCCAGCCTGTCACAGTGGCGTAGTCAGCAGAATCTGTGCACATCTGATTGCTTTGAGGTACTGGTAGTGATTTTAAGTGAGTTTTGAGTGTGGTCGGTGGCTGAAGAACAGACCAAGTGGTTACTGGTTTGTTATTTTCTATTTGCTTATTTTGGGTAAGGGAAGTAGGGACAGAAAAGGAAGCAAAATAAGTAAGAGACAAGATCTGAAGATGCTAAAACTGCACAGGGTGCAAATTGCCCAGAAAGGCTGAACACTGGGCACTGTGAAAGTCTCTGTTAACGAAGAATCCCCTGAGCTGAGTGCATCCCACTTTCAGTGAACTGCAGAGGGATGTGGCCCAGAAGAAAAAAGCAGGAAAATGACTAGCAGTGAAGCAGCTAACAAACTAGAGTTGGCTAGACTGGAAGCAAAAGAGAAAGAAAATGAACATAAAAGACTAATGGAGAGGGAGGAGGCTGCCCACGAGAGAGCTATGGAGGCAGAGACAGCAAGGGTGGAGGCAGAAGCAGCTTCCCACAAGAGAGCTATGGAGGCAGAGACAGCAAGGATGGAGGTAGAAAAAGCCAGGAAGAGGCTGCCCACGAGAGAGCTATGCAGACCCAGAGAAAGGCCCAGAAGCATGAACTGGCTGTAACGGAGTCAAAGAGACAAAACCTCCACCTGCTGGCTCCACTTCCCAAAAATTCATAAATGGGAGCAACTGTGTCCACAGTATGAGGAATCCAGCGAGATCGCCGAATATTTCATCACCTTCAAGAGACTGGGCACCCTGCATGCCATCCCTGAAGATCAAAAGATGACCACATTGATAGCAAAATGGACTGGTAGAGCTCTGGACATATTCAGTAAGATGCCTATTGATGATGCTTCAAACTACAGTAAATTTAAGGATCTGGTTTTGAAAGAGTTTCAGATTACACCTGAAACCTACAGGGTGAAATTCAGGAGTCTTAAGAGGGGATCTGGATTGAGTAATGTGGTTTATGCCAATGAAATGAGAGATTTGGTAGACAAGTGGGTGTGGGGGAAGGGCATTACAAGCTTCCAAGGGATGTGTGATCTGGTTACTCAGGAACACTTCCTGAATATGGGCAGGGAAGATGTAAAACAGTATTTGTGGGACAAAAAGGTAAATGCAGTGGGTGAATTAGCTGGGTATGCAGACTCTTATGAGCAAGCACAAGCTGCAATCAAACATAAACCACTGGGAGAGGGGTACAGGGTTGGGGGAAAGCAGAATCACTGTTTTACCCTGGGAAAAGGAGGCTGGGGAACCTCCCACCCCCTGAAACTCGTCCCAAATTTCCTGTGCAAGCAGAGGAGCCCAAGAGGTGCTATGATTGTAAGTCAACTGAGCACCTGAGGACTAAGTGTCCCTTTCTGAGTAGAAACAAGCAACAAGTAACACATGAAGCTGTGGCTTCTCAGAGCCAGGCTGTGGCCTCTTTCCACACAGGATTTGTAAAGCTTGCTTCCACACAACTAAGCAATGAGCATATGCATGCTGTTAAAATGAATGGTGCAGTGCTTCTTGGACTGAGGGACACAGGTGCTGAGATTTCTGTGGTCAGGAGGACCTTATCCAGAAGAAGGATCTGTTGCCAGGTAAAATGGCAGAATTAGAGCTGTTAGCGGGTTACAAAGTCTTTGCACCTTTAGCTAAAGTACACATGCAAACTAAGGATTTGCAGGCTGAACCGACTGTTGCAACGGTGGCACACCATTGTGCACCGGGTCTCTTGGGAAACGATTTCTTTAGTGTGGCAGAATCTGTCCCAGGGCTGGTTAGCAGTCGGGTCGGTGCGGGTGAAGTCACATGGACTGCTGGGGGAATAGGAGGGTGTCTCATAGATTCCTCTGCAGCAGTAAAGAATGCAGCTTTGGGGGCAGGGATGGTTGTGGCCAGTTTCTGTAGTCCCGGGGCTCAAGGAAAGTTCCAGAGGGAGGGGCTGGATGAAGGCAGCTCCTGTCCTGTAATCATCTCCCAGGGGAGGGGAGGAACCACCTTGTAACGGGGTTACTCACAGCTGCTGACTGCCAGGAAATTGCAGGTCAGCAGAGGGCAGGGCCTGCCCTGGGGTGCATAGAGACGTGTGTCCCAAAGGTGGAAGTTGGGGTCCTGGTGACCACAGTGGTGGAAACAGACCCCAAGATCACTGTAGCTGGAAGCAAACCCAACCTGAGTGAAAAGGGGGGAATTTTGCTGGCCAGTGAAAAGTCTGCCATAGCTGGTAGCTGTGAGCCCACAGTTGGACCAGGGTCACCTTCCCTTTCGGGGGACACAGGAGTGTCTGACCCAGAGGGGAGCCCAGAGAGGGAAGCCCAGATGGAAGGGGGGGCAGAGAGTCCGCCCACCTTTTGTGGGAAGGGACTTTCCCAGGAGGAGGGTGAAAAGTTTGCATTTAAAATGCCAGCCCCTTCTCCTATGGTTCATGTTGTAAGGGAAACCTGAGGGTCAGATCTCCTGAACGGGGGAGTCCATCCAGCTGGCCTGTTGGGAACAGAAAGTGGGGTGCCCAAGGGGTCCAGAGCCCCCCATTGAAAGGTGGTGTTCTTGCTGCACCTGTAAGAGATAAAACTCTCTCTCCAAGATGGGGGTGGCACTGGTGGGGAATCTCTGCATGGGTGGCACTTCACAAGGGAGTGCGGTCCAGCCCAGAGACATTCCAGAGGGAGGGGCCGAGGGCAGGCATGGTGGCAGTGCACCCTCTCCTTGCCAAATGCTCAACCACATGCCTGAATTAAAAGCCTTCTCCAAAGAGGCAGAGTGCCTACCAGAGGCTACAGAGATCTGGGAAAATGCAATAGACACTAAAGGAGTCAAACTGAGTGAACGAAGCCTGTCCACCGAAGATTTGCTGTTAACCTTGTGTCTTTTGCTAATTCACCTATGGGATAAAACAAAGGAATGTGTACTAGTGTTAAACCCTTTAAAGATGTGGGACATACCTGCTTTGTGGAAGAAACTGTTGTACATGCTAGTGATGGTGACAGGAGAGCCCCACAAGCAAGTTACTTTTCAGCCTACGCCTGTAAACAGTCTGGAAGCTTGGAACAGCAGCAAAAGCATAACAGCCCCATGCTGCTGTGTAGAAGGGGAAACTGAGGCACACTGCCTCATGGCATTGGTGGCTAATTGCCAAAACGCCTCCGCTGTAACAGATATCGCTGTTCATGCTCTGTTAACAATACTACACCCCAACCTGTTTTCTGGCATCTGAGGACCAGGACCCCAAAACTGGCTAGGACCCTTAGGAATGACATCATATGGTTTAAAGGTACTTGAAAGGAGTGTAACCAAAAACAAACAGGATTTTACATGTACTGCCTCCGCCATGGACAGTGTCCAAGTCTCTGGCAGTAAGCTCAGGGGGAGGGTGTGACGGTACCTCCCATAAGGCTCTATGGAAATATGCTTAGAATGTGTTTTCTGCTACATATGCCATGTAACATATCTCCATAAAGGTTATGATCTACTGAATGTATTAATCCTATTCGTATGCATGTATCATTTTTGTATTCAAAGTTATGAATGTTGGCTGTGTACCGCTTGATTTCTAAATAACCTTAGTAGAGCATTTGGTCAGTTCCTGGGGAAATTAAGTACCTAATCAAGAAACACTGAAAGGACAATGGATCTTGGAATGCTCCAATCCACATAAGAAGTCTACTTGAGGAAGTTCAAGGTAGCATGTAAACAATGGATGCTCCCTGTAAAACTGTGAGTCATGCATGGACATGTGACTTGCCCAGGTGACTCCAAATCTCCATCTTGGAGCTGGACTCGGCACAGGAGTGAGGAGTGGATCTCCACCCCAAGAGAAAGTCTATTTAAACCCCTGGGAGAGCTCCTCCATTTTGTCTTCAGCTGGCTAAAGAGAGAGCCTCCACCCCCACCCCAGGATACCCGAAAGAAATGGGAACAAAGGACAGTGACTGCAGGAGGTGTGAGTGATTGCTGGACCCAGGCTAAAAGGAGATTAGTCTGTCAAAGGAGCATTGTGGAACTGGTGGGGATCTTATCTGTATTCAGTTTGATTAGATATAGATTTGCGATTTTAAGCTGTATACAGGGTAAAATGGATTTATTTGGATTTAGACCCCATTGGGAGCTGGGCATCTGAGTGTTAAAGACAGGAACACTTCTGTTAGCTGCTTTCAGGTAAACCTGCAGCTTGGGGCAAGTAATTCAGACCCTGGGTCTGTGTTGGAGCAGACGGGAGTGTCTGGCTCAGCAAGACAGGGTGCTGGGGTCCTGAGCTGGCAGGGAAAGCAGGGGTAGCAGTAGTCTGGGCACATCAGGTGGCAGCTCCCAGGGGGTTTCTGTGATCCCACCTGTCACAGATGCCTTCTAGAGGCCTTTGAGAACTTACACGTCGGTAGCCCTGTGGGAGTAAGTCTATCATGCATCAGCTGTTTTTGCTCATGTCTGAGACACAGATCTCAAGAGGGAAATCTGGAAAAGGACAAAATGGACTTCCTTATGGTAGGGGTCACCCCACTAAAGCTCCCAACTTCCGGGGGGGGGTGTAATATAGTTATTTAACAGAGCCGTCTGTGGAGACATAGAATCATAGAACTTAAGATCAGAAGGGACCATTATGATCATCTAGTCTGACCTCCCGCAAAATGCAGGCCACAAAAGCTGACCCACCCACTCTTGAAATAATTCTCTCCCTTGACTCAGCTGTTGCAGTCCCCAAATCCTGGTTTAAAGACTTCAAGTAGCAGGTAATCCTCCAGCAAGCGACCCCTGCCCCATGCTGCGGAGGAAGGTGAAAAACCTCCAGGGCCACTGCCAATCTACCCTGGAGGAAAATTCCTTCCCGACCCCAAATATGGCGATCAGCTGAACCCCGAGCATGCGGGCAAGACTCTCCAGCCAGACACTCGGGAAAAAGACTTTCAATATCCCAACATTGACCTCGGTACTAATTACCAGTGGCGGCACGTTATTGACCTATTGACTAAATAGTGTTATCCTATCAAACCATTCCTCCATAAACTTATCAAGCTTAAACTTAAAGCCAGAGAGGTCCTTCGCCCCACTGTTTCCTCGGTAGGCTGTTCCAGAATTTCACTCCCTGATGGTTAGAAACCTTCGCCTAATTTCAAGCCTAAACTTCCCGACTGCCAATTTATATCCATGTCATGTACCATGTTTTACTCACACAAGTATGGAGCGGGGGACACATTCGTATTGACACATTTAAATAAGTTTTATTAATCGCCTGCTTTAACACAACCTTTTGGCGCCGCCTGTAAAAATGGATGCCATGACCCCTACCATAAGGGAGTCTGAGCTGGTTCCTGTTGTCAGTAGCTACTGGTGTGGTGCTCCCTGCAATGGACACAGCTCAGTCAGTGGTGGGGCTTTCCACTGCACCCTAGGCCGGACAAAGATGTGCTCTCCGGTACGTATTCTTATACACAGGTGCAGAACAGATTACTCATCACTCCTGACGAATTGAGGTGCAGCCCCTTTGCGCATTACTGCCTTTCTCCTGGCACAGGTCGTTTCAACAAATCTGTCCATCATACAGTCTGTCCATCATATTATCCTTTCCTATTGTCTATTCATCATATTGTGCTTTTATACTGTCATTAGGCTGGGTCTGCCTGTTCCTTGTTATCTGTGTGGGATGTGTCTGCACTCCAGCTGTTCTGGTGCTGTTTTGGCATACGTTCCTAAGAACATAAGAACGGCCGTACCGGGTCAGACCAAAGGTCCATCTAGCCCAGTATCTGTCTACCAACAGTGGCCAATGCCAGGTGCCCCAGAGGGAGTGAACCTAACAGGCAATGATCAAGTGATCTCTCTCCTGCCATCCATCTCCATCCTCTGATGAACAGAGGCTAGGGACACCATTCCTTACTCCATCCTGGCTAATAGCCATTACTGGACTTAACCTCCATGAATTCATCCAGTTCTCTTTTAAACGCTGTTATAGTCTTAGCCTTCACAACCTCCCCAAGTAAGGAGTTCCACAAGTTGACTGTGCGCCATGTGAAGAAGAACTTCCTTTTATTTGTTTTAAACCTGCTGCCTATTAATTTCATTTGGTGACCCCCTAGTTCTTGTATTATGGGACTAAGTAAATAACTTTTCCTTTTCCACTTTCTCAACATCACTCATGATTTTATATACCTCTATCATATCCCACCTTAGTCTCCTCTTTTCCAAGCTGAAGAGTCCTAGCCTCTTTAATCTCTCCTCCTATGGGACCCTCTCCAAACCCCTGATCATTTTAGTTGCCCTTTTCTGAACCTTTCTAGTGCTAGAATATCTTTTTGAGGTGAGGAGACCACATCTGTACACAGCAGCTGAAACCCTTCCTCTTCTAGCAGCCCTCTTTTGCCAATTTCTGTGAGCAGGGCCTGCCTCTGGCTCACAGCCTAAATTTGCTTAGCAACATCTTGACCCTTACTTCAGATCAGGCCTCAGGCCTCATCTCACTACAATTCATTCTTCCATTTTGTCCTTTTCCAGATTTTCCTCTTGAGATCTGTGTCTCAGGCATGAGCAAAAACAGCTGAGGCACGATATATTTTTTCCCACAGGGCTACCGATGTGTAAGTTCTCAGAGGCCTCTAGAAAGGCATCGCAAGCTGTTGAGAGATTTTCAGTAAAGAAACAGTGTAAGCACCCTACTGCTTGTTGTTAATTTATGCAATCCCTGGTTCTTCTTCGAGTGATTGCTCATATCCATTCCATGTAGGTGTGTATGCCGCGCACGCTCGTCGGAAGACTTTTACACTAGCAACTCAGTGGGTTGGCTGGGCGCCCTGGAGTGGCGCCACCATGGCGCCGGATATATACACCAGCCGACCCACCCACTCCTCAGTTCCTTCTACCGCCCGTGTCGGTCGTTGGAACAGTGGAGCGGCTTAGCTGACCTCCACTTCCCTAGCTACTCATAGTTTCTCTCGTTAATTATAGTTCAGATTTCTATAGTAGTATAGTTAGAGGATTTAATTCAGAGGGGTTCGGGGATTACCCCTTCCCGACACCCGGTGCCGGGTACGATGCCCAGTCCACAGGGTTTTACAATGCTCGGCCGCCACAAGCCGATGCCGACAAGAGATCCTCTCCTAAGTACCTTGAGGAATCTCACCTAACAGATAAGTGCCGCTTTGTAAGGCCTTTAATCCGAGAACAAAGGAGCGGACTTTCGCCTCAAGCAGCTCCTGAGGGAGGCAGCTCTTGCCCTCCGCCTCGGCACCGAGCGCTGGTTAGTCTTCGGAGCGCCCTCGCACCGATCGCCGGTACCACCGAGGCCTTCGGCACCGCCGCCGCTGGCTCCGACGCCCACTCGCATGGATCCTCTCCTGTTGTATGAAGAGGCACAAGATTCTTGCTGCGCCCGAGCCGCTTGCCCGCAGCCCGAGTGCTATGCTAAGTCGGATCGCCCGCACCGGCGTTCGCCGCGCACCGGCAATATCCACACCGTTAACTCCGCCATGCAAGAGCAGTCGAGTCCGTGCTGGAAAGCTCCTGCACGTAACCGTGGTCGAGCTCGCTATTGCTGCGCCAGAGCCGCTTGCCCGCAGCCCGAGCGCTTCCTAAGTTGCACTGCCCGCACCTATACCTGCTGCGGCACCGACGGTATCGGCACCGCTCACTCCGCCATGCAAGAGCTGTCGAGTCTGGTACCGAAAGCTCCCGCACAAGCCGTGGTTGAGCTTACTCTCCAGCTGCGCCAGAGCCGCTTGCCCGCAGCCTGAACGCTTATACCAACTCGGTCTGCCCAGTTCTGATACCTGCACCAACATTATCGACACCGCCGACTCCGCCACGCAAGAGCCGCCGAGTCCAGCACCGCCGTGCGGGTTATATTGTCGATCGGGCAAGCCTGCCTTGCTCAGACCACCCCGCGCCGGCACCTCAGAGCAGCAGCGCTCACGATCGCGTCCCGCAGATGTTCTCGGTCCCGCCGCCAAGCCAGGTGCCGGCACCGCCACGGTCCTGGCACCGTTCTCCATTTCAGTACTGGTCGCACTCGTGGCACCGATCAGCGCCCCGCTCACGACCTGGCACACTCGGTGCCGATCCAGCTCCTGGCACCGCCTCCAGGCTCTGGACTCGTAGCCACTCCCGGCATCCAGCCTCGAGATTTCGGTCGACCTCCTGGCACCGCTCCGGTCGCAGGTCCCATTTTCGCTCCCGATACCAGTATGCCTCCCGGTACCGATCCCCGGTACCGCGTTGAGACGACATCAGCTAGAGAGGTAGACTATGCCCAGGGCTTTTAGCTCCTCCATGGCCATCCATTCGGGTGTGCACACCAGAGTCTCCCACGTGCCCCAGGGCCAGGACCCTAACCCCCATCAGTGGCTACCCTGTATGTCTCGGGCGTGCCGTCAGGCCAAGGGCCTACCTGTGATCCGATCTCGCTCTGTTCTGTCAGAGCACTGGGTGCCAGAGGCGACGGTTGGCCGTCCCCCTCCGACTGGTATGGAGGAAGCCCAGTTCAGCCACCGGATTCCCACATCCCACCAGATCAGGAGGTCGTCCAGGAGCGTGAGCCCACACAGGACCCACTTGTCCCTGGCCTTTCTTCTTCCTCATCCCCACATGAGGCGCTGGCAGGAGCGTACTCCTTCGGCCTCCCCCTAATCGGCTTGGGGGCCCATCAGGACCTCCCGAGACGAGTGGCGTTCACTATGAATCTCCAAGTGGTCACTATCCCGCCCATGGGCTCGGGAGTCGAATGCGTGTGCATGGTATCCTCCAGGGGTGACGGGTACCTATAGGTACGTCTTTCCCCTGCTCCCTTGCCACTTAGTCCATCAATAACATGCAACGCCATGGCCGACAGGTACCAGCCCCTAAATTCAAGGAGGCTAGGCAAATGGACTCCCTGGGCCATAAGATGTACTCGGCAGGCGCCCTACAACTTCGCCTTGCAAACCAGCAAGCCCTGCTCAGCCGTTACTATGGGCGGCGCTGGGAGACTTTACAGAGTCGGTTTCTCTGAACTTCTGTCAGGGGTTTGATGCCCTCCTGGAAAAATGGAACGAAAGTGGTGAGAGCTTCCCTCCAGGCCTTGTTGGATGTAGCTGACTCTGGCCTCGGGTGTGGCCACGAGGCACATTTCATGGCTCCAGTTATCGAGCCTCCCCTCGCAGCTGCTGCACACTATACAGGACTTGTCCTTCAATGACAAAGGCCTGTTCTCACAGCTGACCCTAGGCTGCAAGGCCAAAGGACAGCAAGGTCACTATGCACTCCTCTCGGCATATGCATACCGATGTCTCACCGCCGACCTTTCCGCCCAGCCTCACTGCCCTTACCCTGCGCCTAGACAAAGACAGGGCTTTGCCAGCAGGCGTCGCTGAGGCAATCGTAGGCGTTGGTCGGGACCCCAAAGGGGCCAAAATACAGGTCCTCCTAACCACCAATCGGGCAAAAGCCTATCCTCCTCATCCATCTTAGGCACTCCTCTCACAAGCAATTCCTTTGCAAGACGTGCGGACGCTCCTCACCATCGGAGCTATAGAGGAGGTCCTAAGGACGAATGGGGCAAAGGGTTCTAGTCCCTCCGATTCCTGATCCTCAAGGCGAAGGGAGGTCTCAGACCTACCCTAGACCTGCGGGAGCTCACCAAGTTCATGATAGACCTGGAGTTCCGCATGGTGTCCATGGGACCGCTATCTCATCCTTGCATCCCGGAGACGGGTATTCCGCCTCGATATAACGGGCGCATATTTTCACGCCGCCACTTATCCTCCACACAGAAGGTACCTCTGGTTTGTGGCCAACCGTCATTTCCAGTTTACGGTCCTCCCGGCTGGCCTCTATACAGCCCATGTGTATCCACAGTGTCTGGCTGTAGTCGCCACCTCTCCGCCACCGCCGGATACACGCTCTCTATATCTAGACGATTGGCTCATTCCAGGGACCACCGGGCCCAAGTTACCACTCATGTGGGCATCGACAAGGTCCTATTCCCATGCTCAGGCCTGATGATCCATAAAGAGGAATCCACCTGATTCCCACACAGGAATAGACTTAACTGGGGCCACCCTGACTCCAGTATCGCACAGCCTGCTTACCTACGCCTTGGTTTCACGCGATGGTAACCATTGTACAAGGTCTATGGACCTTCCTGACAACTGTGGCTTGAACTTGCCTAGGTTTCCTGGGTCACATGGCTGCCTGCACGCTCAGAACCAAACATGCCAGGCTGCGCCCGCACACTTTAATCGTGACTCACCTCAGTGTACCACCCGCCAAAGGTGACATGGTCATGGTCGCCCGATCCCCGAGCGCCCTAGGCTCCTCGACTGGGGGTCGACGCCTCCCTGATGTGTGCAGGGATGCTGTTCCATCCACCTCACCCTCGGTGTCCTCATGATGGACGCCCAGCTCTCGGCTGGGGGGCTTACTTGGGTCAGTTTCACACTTAAGGCCTTCGATTGGCTCACCAGCTGGCCTTGCACATCAATGTCCGGGAGTTGAGAGCAGTCTGCCTTGTGTAACAGACGCTTCAGCAGCACCTGCAAGGCTGTTGTGTCTCGGTGTTCACAAACAACACAACGGACACGCGCTGCATAAACAAGCACGGAGGAGCACGGTCCTCCCTCTTTGCAGGAGCTATCCAGCCCGGGACGCCTGCACAGCCCAATTGATGGACCTAGTACCGCCCTTTCTCCCAGTGGTCCGAGCACTCTGGCTGATCGCCTCAGCAGATCCTTCCTGTCTCTCAAGTGGTTGATTCCTCCGATCTTATCCATTCCGCTTCCGGAAGTGGGGTTTTCCCGCATAGTCCTCTTCGCCTTAAGTAGAACGGAACAAGAGGGAAGTTCTGCTCATTCCAAGGCCTCCCGGGCTCGATCTTGGCTGCTTTTCTGATGCCGTGGGCGAGCCCTCTGCTGCACGCTTTCCCACCGTGCCCGCTGGTTCACAGGGTCCTGCTAAAACTCTGCAGGGACAGAGCGCACGCTATCGTGATCGCCCCGGCGTGGCCTAGGCAGCACTGGTACACCATGTTACTAGACTTGTCGATAGCCAACCCTATTCCCTGCCTCTTTGCCCAGACCTCATAACGCAGGATCACGGCAAACTTCACCACCCAGACTAGCAATCCCTGAATATCACAGCATGACTGCTGCAGGTCTAAACCGATCGGAGTCACATTGCTCTGCCTCGGTTCTACAGGATTCTCCTGGGTGGTAGGAAGCCTTCCACTTGGTTAACGATCTGGCCAACTGGAAGTGTTTCTCTTGCTGCTACGAAACACAATGTTTCTCCCACCGAGGTTCCGATACATTTCATCTTGGATTACCTCTGATCTTTCAAACATCAGCGCCTGGCGCGATTCATCATTAAGGGCCTCAAGGGCTTGGGGCATTTATACCCCAGTTTTGCCGCCCGCCAAACCTGGGTCTTCAACCTGGTTATAAGCAGTCTTATGCCTGCCCCATTCGAGCCACTGACAACATGCTCGCTGAGATACCTGTCCTGAGAGAGAGTTTTTCCTTGTAGCCTTTGCATCGGCCAGACAAGTCTCCAAGCTTCAGGCTCTCACAGTGGACCCACGGTGCACTATGTTTGGCAAGGACAAGGTGCGGTTGTGACCACGTCCGCCTTCCTCCCTAAGGTGCTGTTGACCTTCCTATCATCCAGGATATCTTCCTTCCGGTCTTCTTTCCGGCCACATTCATCGCGAAGGGAGCACATTTGCCCTCTCTAGACGCCGTAGGGCGCCGCTTATGTCAAGCGGACAAGCCCTTTGTACGCCCCAACTCTTCGTTGTCTTGGCAGACCGGATGAAGGGCCTACCTGTCTCCTCCCAGAGGTTTTCATCTTGGATGACGCCATGCATTTGCACCTCCTGTGACTTGGCCCATGGTCCATCGAGCCACCTTACTGCTCGTTTGGAAAGGGCTCAGGCTTCTTCTGCTGCCTTCCTGACTCACATACCCTTCCAGGGGCTATGTTGTGCTACTACCTGGTCCTCGAACCGACCTTTGCCTCTTTGGTCTAACTGTCCAGAGATCATGCAGCCTTTGGCTCAGCAGTTTGCATTCTGCAACATCTCACTCCGACCCCACCGCCACGTAAGGCTTGGGAGTCACCTACATGGAATGGATATGAGCAATCACTCAAAGAAGAAAAGACGGTTACTCACCGTTGTAACTGTTGTTCTTCGAGATGTGTTGCTCATATCCATTCCACACCCACCCTCCTTCCCCACTGGTGGAGTGGCCGGCAAGAAGGAACTGAGGAGTGGGTGGGTCGGCTGGTGTATATATCCGGCGCCATGGTGGCGCCACTCCAGGGGGCGCCCAGCCGACCCACTGAGTTGCTAGGGTAAAAGTCTTCCGACGAACATGCACGCGGCACGCACACACCTACATGGAATGGATATGAGCAACACATCTCGAAGAACAACAGTTACAATGGTGAGTAACCGCTTTTCCTAGCCCCATTACAGCCCATCCTCGACCGTCGCTTCTTAATCATTCATTTAACCGAGCGACGTCTTTTCCATTCACCTTGTCTGCCGGTGACTCCCCCAAGCCATGATCGCCTTCCACCTCGAGGGGGGTGGACAATGAGAGGCCTTCACACTAATTGGGATGCCTAACAAAGTTTTCGGGGTCGGATTCCAACGTATCCATCAACGTTGAGTCAAAGGGTCCTCCTTGGAACTGTCACCGAGGTAGCGCTTTCTCCACACAATTCCAAAGGTGCTCGGAGCTAAAACAAAGTCCAAAGTTCTCAAAGGGATGGTAAAGGAGTCCATGTTTCCTCTCAGCAGCCTTTCCACAACTTCTAAAACACGTGTCCTTGGTCAGAGATGGCCTCCTCTGCCCAAAGCTGGGACTTATGGGGCAATGATGCTGCTCTCTGATTGGCAGAGGGCGTTGGGAGGAGTTCTTAGAGGGGTCACACAACCCACTTCCGAACAGGTCACCCCGCCCCAGCACTCACTCTGATTGGTCAAATCTCCTCTCAGGGTGGTCCTATCGGGGCGAACCCCATCCTGATTGGTAGAGGGAAGTAGGTGGAGTTCTTAGAGGGGTCACACAACCCACTTCCAGATGGCTCACTCCACCCCAGAACTTGCCTTGATTGGTCTAATCTCCTCTGGGGTGGTCCCCAGCAGCTGAAACCCTTCCTGATTGGTAGAGGATGGTGGGAGAAGTTCTTAAGGGGTCACACGACCCACTTATGGACGGCTCACCCCACCCCACAACTCACCCTGATTGGTCAAATCTCCTCACAGGGCACTGCTAATGGGACAAAACCCATCTTGATGGGTAGAGGGCAGTGGAAGGAATTCTTAGAGGGGTATGAAAACTATATGCTCACTATTTTTGTCAAAATAATTTGTATAATACTTTCAACACGAAATCATTTTTACACATCTTGTTGTTAAACATTTACTGATAACTATGTCAGTAAAGCTGTGTTGAATGAATGGACAGATCCATTTTTATTTCTCAACATGTTGTTAATATAGGTGATTGTTGTACAATGTTCTGTAAATAATTGTGTAGAAACTTGTTTGAAATAAAATTTAATAGAAATTCAGTTAAGTACCAAACCACACATTACATTAGCAGTATTCCTTCTGTATATCAATGTTTCATTAAATTTCCAAAACACATTTTTGAGACTATTTATTACTAGAAATTCACCTTGATCGATCAGTCCTTCAGCCGCTGCCTCATTTGCACCGATCACAACACATCTTCCATTCTTCTCGTATCATGGCCTTCCTTCCCCATGTGCGGCCATGTCTTTTCATGATAACATCTTCCCATCTCTTTGGAGTTTGGCCGAGTGCAGCTGCAGTCCATCGATTGTCAGTGAGCCTCACTATATGCCAGGCCTATCGCATTCTACTATGCATGCTCTCAACAACAATGCCCAGCACTCCACTCTGCTGTCTGATCTCTTCATTGGGGACTTTGTTGTGGATTGAAATTCCCAGAATTCTTCTTTCCATCACCCTCTCCAGACAGTTCCTGCTCCTCTGTCAGCACCCATGTTTCGCTACCATGCAACATTGCAGTACAGTAATTCCTCGCTTAACATTGTAGTTACATTCCTGAAAAATATGACTTGAAGTGAAACGTTGTTAAGCAAATCCAATTTCCCCAGAAGAATTAATATAAATGGGTGGGGTTAGGTTCCAGGGAATTTTTTTTCACCAGACAAGAAACTAGATAGATAGATAGATAGATACACACACACATACACACACCCAAATCCTCATCCCCAGCCAGAGCCCTCAGCCCCCAACACCCTAATTCTCATCCCCAGCCAGAACCCTCATCCCCCCGCACCCTAATCCTCAGCCCCAGCCCTCATCCCCCCGCACCCTAATCCTCAGCCTCAGCCCTGAGCCCCCTCCTGCATCATGAATCCTCATCCTCAGCCCCACAGCCCTCACCCCTGCACTCCCTCCTATCCCCAAACTCCCTCCCAGAGGGTGCACCCCCTCCCCCTTCCCACACACCTCTTCCCACCCCCAAACTCCCTCCCAGAGCCTGCATCCTCACCCCTTCCTACGCCCCCACCCCAGCCTGCACCCAAACTGCATCCCAAAGCCTGCACCTCTCACCCCTCCTGCACACCCACTCCCTGCCCCAGCCCAGCGCCTGCACCCAGCACCCAAACTCCCTCCCCAAGCCTGCACCCTGCACCCCGTCTGTACCCTAATCCCCAGCCCTGGATCTGCACTCACACTTCCCCAAACCTCCTCCCAAAGCCTTAGGCAGGTGGGAGGCAGAGTTTGGGGGCAGAGTTGGGCGCGTTCTGGGCACCACCAAAATTTCTACAAACTTGCCACCCATGCTCTCAGCTTATGCTGATGGAGGATATGTCTGTTGTCTCAGAAGTTGTTCTGGATTCAGCTGAAACCCAGAAAGATGCTCAGGAAGATGTTTCTCTAGAGCAACCCCTAGCTGAAAAGGGAAAGGACAACATTTCTGGGGGAAATGAATTGTTGCCTAAAATTGCTCCTGAAGGACTAAAACCTCATGTAGCTTTTGCAAGCAGTTTGCTGCAACTGAAGGGTGTGGAAGTGAGTTGACTGAGTTAGCTCAGAATGAATCATTGCCTGTAGCAAGCAAGAGTGTAGGTGCTGAGAAATTTGGTTCAGTTTCTAGCCACGGCCACCCAGAGTGGGGGCAAGTGGGGCAATTTGCCCCAGGCCCCGGGCCCTGCAGGGGCCCCGCGAGCTGCTCTGGGTTTTTGGCAGTGGGCCCTTTACTCGCCCGGGTCTTCGGCAGCGGGTCCTTCAGTGACGCGAGACTCGGAGCGAGTGAAGAACCTGCTGCTGAAGTGCTGCCAAAGCCTCTGATCGCCTGCCGGTGTGTACGAGCGCCACAAGCGGCGGGGGCAAAAAAAAAAAAAGAAAAAGAAAAAAGCCGCGATCGGCTGTACTTAGGCTGCTCTACTGCCACCACTTCATTCTTCGTCTGCATTTGGCGGCAGGTCCTTCTCTCCGAGAGAGACCCGCTGCTGAATTGCCTCCAAAGACCCGGCCCTGCCCCAGGCTCCCTGAATCCTCTGGGCGGCCCTGTTTCTAGCTGTCACAGTTCCTCAACTGTGTATAAATCCACTGACTTTGTTTGAGAAAGATCCAGGGTGGAAGCCATCCCTATTAAAACCCACACCGCCTCTGTCACTGCTAAGCAGTTCTTTACATGCACCTGGGATGGCCGCTGCTCTTGGTGAATTGGGCCAGCCCCAGTGTGTGTCAGGAGAAATCCTGAATGAAAAAATGGGAAACCCTGGCGAAAATGGTTTCATTCTTCACAGCTCAAAGTATGGAAGGATAAACCACCTGACCCTGTCTTCTCCATCCTGTTGGCCACCCATCTTGGCCAGCAAGAAGGAACGGCTTTGGGCCATTGGAAAATAAGCATCAAGTGGGCTGGTCAGTGCCTACCCTGATGTTAAGACAGGAAAAGGCCAGAAAATCCTTGACTTATTATGCCCACCCTCACGTAGGTCACCGCTTCATGATCACTCTGTAATATTGATCCCAGATTCTCCCAATATATACGGGGGGAGTGTGGGAAGTTTTTCTCTTCTCTGCCCCTCACAGGGCCCGTCCATGAGCCATGACATCCCACTGGTGTGCCAGCACCCTGCTGTTCATAAGTGTCTGGAGTCTGATGCTGTCCAGGCTCTATGCTGTACCTGTGACCCTCTGAGCCTCTGGAGGTGCTTGCCAGCTGGAGCCCAGGAAGCTAAATTGCTGTGCCACATGCATGGATTCTGTGGGAGTGGGAGCAACCCCTGGCCCTGCAGCGCCACTATCAGTTCAAGGAGACAAACACACTCAGTGACAGCCTCCTGGGTGGTGAAAGGCAGGGTAGCCCTGGTTTCCTCTGCTGTTTGGGGAACAACCATGCCCCTACGTGTCATCATTGCCATTGGAACTCAGACACCTCCGTTACCTGGAGAGGAACTGCAGCTGTCTCTGATCACACCAGCAGGCAAGAATATCACATGGTTCCTCGTAAACTGCTGAACTGGACTTTAGCTGCACATGACTTGATTCAGCAAGGTCCCCAGACTGACAGTTCCATTAAAGGACACACATTGTGACAAGCTCATGCCAGCAATTTGGTGTAAATTTATAGGCACATTGCCATTTCAGAGAGATTTCATGAGCCCGGTTTGTACAGAGTGGATTTGGGCCAACAACAAAAACAGCTTTAAATTCCAACCTCTGATCACAAACTGTGCTCCTTCTGACATTTAAGAGCCCCAGTTTCAGGACCCCAGGTGTTAAAATTGGATCAACAAGAACATTTGGTTCTTCCACCTCAGACTTCTCTGAAGGAGGGTCAAATCCACTTAAAGGGCATGAATAGCTCTCACATTGCACCTGCATGTGCTCTCCTGATTGAAACTAGCCATAAGGATTGGGATGAATGGGTAACCTGGGAATATTCTCACTCTTCCTTCAATGTTATCCACGCAGAAGGGTCTGTTATTGTCTATGTTGGCAAAGCAGGTATGTGTGTAAGGACATGATGTAATATTGTGTTGATTAATGGGCACTGGGTCCAACCCATGGGGCCTTATGCTAATCGCTGTTTCTATAATATAACCATCATTGTTGGTTGTGATAGTACATTTACTGTGCCTATATGGACTGTACAACAGTTAAATGCCTATCCTGAGCTCTACAAGGAGGTTTCTCCCATTTCACTGGGAATGGGTCTCATTGCCATTAAGGTAAAAACACAGGCCATCACTCTTGGTGGGAGACTTTGCTTGGGTGGAGCCCCAGTGCAACAGGGCTTTAAATCTCATGCTTCACCCCATTTGGTGATCACTGGTTTCCAAATTATACTAGCAATTGGTCTGATTCTGCTGGTTTGTTGGATACAACGACTGATGCAGCGGCTGCAATGGATGGAAGATCAGACCCGGTACCACGGCGTTAAGGATGCGATGGGGATACTCACTCAGTGCAAGTACCCCATCAACGGGGGGACTTGATACCAGCCAGCTCTGTGTTTTGGGGAACCAGGGCACAGTATCTAGCCTGTCTGACTCATGAAAGACACCCCCCTCCAGTCTCTGTTTGAGCCAAAACCAATCAGAGAAAAGGCTTGCAGAGAACAATGAAGGGCATTGGGAGACACACCTAGACCCCTCCTAACAAGGGTGACAAGATTAAGACATCTCTATTCGCATACAGAATGAAGAACAGAGACAACTCCTCTAGCCTCATCTGCATGAAAGATGGGACAGGGATTAGCATAATGAATGAGGAACAGAGAACCTCACTAAACTTTGAGACCAGAAAACAGGGACACAGTGCATCATGGGAATCCCTGCTCCAGGTGCTAATGAACCTACGCCTGCACACACTCAGCTTAGCAATTATCAGACCAATTCTAGTAATAAATCTTCAATTGATATCCCAAAATACTGAAGGAGCCTAGTTGCATTGTGAGCTCCCTGGAAGAAAACACTACCCATAGCCAAGAGTGATCAGTTCCTATTGTCTAGCTAAAAAAAAACCCCTCGAGTCATCAGTTTACCCACAAAGAAATCTAGTGTTCTCCCTTGAACTACTGTATTTTCTCTACAAAAACCCCTACCTGTGCCCAAGTCAGTGTTCTGATGTATAGACTCAAACTCTGCATCAGTTCCACTTGGACACCATCTCCTGACTGATCATGCTGAGGGCTCTGCCAGTCTCCAGCACTCAGGACCCAGAGCTACCCCCATCACCTGGGAACCCCGACCAGTTCAAGCCTCATGGAGTGGGTGAGATTTCTCTCTCTCTGTTTTCTTTTCTACCACAGGTATTAACCTTTAAAATGTAACTGTTATATTTATTTAGCCCTCCTTGTGCAGTTATCACTATTATTCAATAAATTACTTTTATGGTTCAGCTGGTTGCTTCTCTCTCTCTCTGAATTTTACTCTTTGGTGTTTTCAGCTTCCCCCATTAATTCTGCAGCAACACTTCCTTTACCTAAGCTAAAGATCCCTGTAGCGCCCAAAAATACTGTGGGCTTTGCTCATTAAGTGGGTTACTACCAGTACTATTGTAACGTGAAAGTGGGATAGGGACGTGTTAAACTTGGGGCACATAAGGGGGAGGGGCAGCTGAAAGTGCTGCTCAACCCAGCCCATTGAGTACAGAGACACATGAGGGGATCAGCTGGAGGGTGCTGATTGACCCGGTCCACTCAGACTTAGGGGGTGGGGAGTGTGTGTGTGTGTGTTCATCTAATTCTAGGGCTGGAGGAACCCAGCCCTGGGGAACCTAGGTCCTGCAGGGTAGCTCCATTGGGAGGGGCCTTGCAGAAGGGAAAAGTAGAGCTCCATATGAACACACAAATGACATAAGCAGCATATTAACAGATTTACAGCACCCTCCTTCCCCACCCAGAAGAGTGACCCTAATAAATGGGCATAGCCCAAAGTAACGGGCACATCTGGTAACATGACCATCTTGGATAATAGCCATTGATGGACCCATCCTGCATGACCTTATCTCATTCTTTTTTGAACGCCTTTTATAGTTTTGGACTTCAACACCCCTTGCCAATGAGTTCCATAAAGTGACTGTTCAACACCCCTTGCCAATGAGTTCCATAAAGTGACAGTCCATAAAGTGACTGTGTGAAGAAGCATTTCCTTACATTTGTTTTAAACCAGCTGCCTATTAATTTCATTATGTGACCCCTGGTTCTTGTGTTACATGAAGGAAGCAATAACTCTTCCTTATTCACTTTCTCCACTTATCATGATTTCTCAACATTTGCCATGACAACTACAGCCCACCTAGTAACTTAGTTCATTCATGCCCAACAGTACACATATCTAGCTCTCAAATGAATTAAATGCATTTACCAAACCTCATCCTATGCTGCGCTTTTGAAGCGCCACTATTCAAAGGGAACACTGGGCTGCCCTGTTGTGTACACCACTGCAGCAGTTAATGCTAACTATACATCGCACTGTTCACAAGAATTTACTAGTCCTGTAAGGATTTTTCTTGAGAAGGCGAAGAAATGCTTTAACGCCGCCCATCTTGCTGATTTTTCTGCTTCGCCTATTGTCTGCTGCTGATATTGATTGCACGCACCTGTGTCACATGTACATTGGAATATAATTCCACATAGTCCTACAATCCTTAGAAGACGATCTGAGAGGGAAGTAGAACATGTACTAAACTGGATTTTCTTTGCCTTAGGAATTACAAATGTGCTCATTTTACAAATGAAAACTTGTCAGAACAAGGTAAATGTGCCCTGTCCTGAAGAAAACTTCTTATTGCCTCTCGGTGTAGAATACAGCCCTTCATGGCACCAGCGCTAGAGATTTGCCTCTGGGACTGGGTTTGCCTGCCTGCGTCGGGTTCCCGGGCATTAGGACTTAGGCCAACTTGACCCTTGTAATGGCTTTAATTCCCTTCACTACTATGAAGGAAAACATGGCCTACCTAGCAACAGCCTTATTAAGCAAGATCTGCTGAGGCTTTCAATCCTCTGTGGAGAGTTCAGTTGTTCAAAACAAGTTTTTAAATTTTCTGGTGATGCTGATGAGTATTTGGTTGTCTTCTATAAAATGTGGATTATATTATAATCTCAACCATGATAGTACTGAAATTGATTTTATAAACCCTAGGTAAATTCCTGGATTTGCAGCATAATGGAACTGGTAAGACTGCGGTTCCAAAGATGGTACAGTTCTATATAAAACTTTTCAATGTATAATGTGCTCAGAAACTGAACAGCATTTTGAAAAGCTAGCGTGGTAACTTTAAAACAATTCAGTGTCCTCAAATGTGTTTGCATTGTTTTGTCTTCTTTGCATGCCTGACAAGCTGTCAGATCTTTATGCGAATGCTTCTGAGATTGATCTGTGCACTGCAAAGCCCACAGCCCTCAGTGTTCTGGGCCCACCCCACTCACTGGATCCTTTGAGTCTGCAGCTTCAGCTCTGAAGGGTTAAAATCCACGTGCTGTTTGCATAACAACTTGGTACACCTCTACCCCGATATAACACGACCCGATATAACACGAATTCGGTTAGAACGTGGTGAAGCAGCGCCTGGGGGCGGGCTGCGCCCGGCGGATCAAAGCAAGTTCGATAGAACGCGTTTCACCTCTAACGCGTGAGATTTTTTGACTCCCGAGGACAGCATTATATCGGGTAGAGGTGTATATGGAGTGCGTCCGCTGTGAGAGGCCCAAAGTCCAGAGTCTGGTCAAGAGGCCAGAGGCCTAGCAAATAGTGATCAGCTACGAGAAAGCAGAATAAACAAAAGAGAACCTTGGCCCTAGGTCATTAATTTGTTATTAATGCAGATTTCCATGGAAGGATATGACTAATACTTTAATGGCAGAATATGGCCCCAACATTCTCATTAGCCATCCTTAGACCTGACAGGTACGCCATAATGTCTCCAAAGACACTTAGACACAGACTAAATTAAAAAAAGACCTGCTGAATGAATAAAATGAGGTTTAAAATTAACTTTGTAAACCAAATACAGTAGAACTTGCTTATATTGAACTCAGCTGTAATGAAACTTCATGTAAGTTTTGCCATTGACGTCAAAAGGATCTAGGGTCTGACCTTTTTCCAAAGTCTCAAATTGCCTCTATGCATTTCAGTGAATTTGCACTCCTGCTACACAGAAGCTACTCTATGTTTATAGGGCCAGATGGCATACCCCCCAACACACAGCCTGAATCCTATACCATAACGCATTTAAGCATATGTGGAGCTCTAAGTGTGTGAATAGTCCCATCAAAGTCAAGGAATTTGTAAGGAAAACATGGCACTTCAAGTGCAAATCCTCTTCCAAGTTGCAAAACCCACTTCACAACCACTACTTCAGTACCAGAGCTGCACTCCTGTTCACTGGCAGGAAGATGGTGCATAGATATGACTGCAGGTAGGAAAAGATGCCCAGCTTCTTGTCCTGCCTTGCTCTGCCAAGCATCCCGCCTCCTGTGTGGTTAGGTCTGGGATGCTGTGTTTCTGACAGGGGTCCCCAAACTGTCTTGCACGGGAGGGCAGTAGAATTTTCCCATAGTGAAATCCCACTGTGGTAATCCTTTGGGAACAGAAATTATCACCAAATGACCAAATAAGTATTAAAACTGCACTGCAAGCCTGTTATCAGGCTGAGCAGAGACAGAAAGGGAGGAGAAGTTGCCACAAGTGAGCCATGAGAGGACTAAGGGGAGTCACTAACTCCAGACTTCATGCAACTGCTTTTCATTAAGGGTGAAGGACTAGCCTTTCAGACAGGAAGTGCCCCTGCACTTGAAGGGGAATAAAGGAAGTGCCCCAAGAGATGGGGCTATTTTGGCAGTCAGGCCTTTTCCTGTTACACTGAAACAACTCTGTCGATGGTGATGTATTTTTGTGAAACAACCAAATTTCCCCACAGGTATGTTCTTGTCATATCTATATTTAGATTGGCTAAAGCTCTTGTAGTAGGAATATGTTGTTTGTTTATCATGTAACTTTGACTCCTTCACCTGCACTCTTCCCAACCATCCATCTCTGCTGAACCTACTTTTAGCATATCCCACCTTTTGAGCAGCTTTCAGCAGACACTGTATATGATTGATTTTGCCATTCTGCCAGTAATATGTCCTCACTCTCTCTGTAATTAACATGTAATAGACAAGTTTTGACAACACTTTCCTGTACTGTTTTACTTCCCTGTGTTGCACACTTTAGAACTTCTGAGTTTGTGCAGATTCTCCTTTTAGATTCTCCTGTTGTAACCCCTCCTATTATTTAATCCTGTCCATGCTGGGTGGTGGTATGTTTTGTCAGAAGTGAGCTGCATTCGAGTGTGTTTGTTCAGTAAAGTTCAGAACTGCTACAATCCTGACACTTCAAACTGTTCAAATGTCAGCTTCAATTCTGAGGGAAAAATGATCACACACAATATTCAAACAGTGTGCGGTGCAGGTTACAACAAATGCATAGGAGGTCATGACTCTACAGAATAGATGCAGGAGCTCTAGAAGGCCTCAAGAAAAGGAGTTCCTCTACACAACAATTTTTGTTGTACCCCACCAACGGAAACGTTGTTCTTTCTGGATTTTAAATGTAAGCAGAGTCAGGATGAGATCTACCCTGACATCTGGTGGTACATTATGAGGAGTGGGCAAAGGAATTTTAGGAATGTGCATTTGCATTGGTAAACCCACTCCACTTAGCATAACACACAGCAGCATGGGATAGTTATTTTCACACTGTGGAATCCCCAATTTCTTTGTTATTGGGGCAGGAAGGAAAAAAAAGGGCTGTTACCTTAATTATGTGAATGAGGAACTATGAGACTGCTTTATGACAGAAATGACTCAACCTACATTAAATAGTACTTGCTAGACAAGGGACATGGGTTCCAAAACCCAGTGAAGGAAGAGAGGCTGGGGACTGGTGTGTGTACCTGATGGTATGGGCCCCTTTTGAGGGCCTGGAACACCAATTGCACATCCTCCTCTCTCCACTGTTAAAGAGCAGAGCTAATTTTGAATCCTTTAGGAGTCCATCTGGAGGCTGCTGACCTGAATTCATGTTGGCCCAAGGTGGCACTGGGGCTCCTCTACTACAAGCTGAAATCACTAAAAGAGCTAAGCTTACTGAGCTGAGATCACTGAGTGGGGGAGCCTGAAGATTGATCGCTAAGCAGCTGGCAGAGCGGAGCAGTCTGCAGCACGTTGGTGCAGCCCATGGAACAGTGAGCAGTGTGGAGCGGTTTGCGTGGATGGCTGATGCGGTTCACGGGTTGGCTGGAGGAGCGGCGCTGCAGCAGAACTCCACGGAGAAGTGGGGCAGTCGGCCCTGGCCCACGTAAGGTGTCCCTTAACACCCTGTGTGTGCCCCCCCCATTTCCACCCAGGCTGGGGGGGGGTAAAACTCTGCAGATAAACTTTTGAACTCTGGGGTGGCACTGACCAGAGACAGAGACTCTTGGATTGTTGGACTTTGAGGTGATTGGACTTAAGACCCTAAGGGGGAGAGGACAGTGCCAAATGTACTTGGAGGTGGGGTTTTTTTTGCTTATGGTTTGTGTATAGTCCTGTTTGTGGTGTCTCTCCAACGTGATGCCGCATTGTTTCCCTCCTTTATTAAAAGGATTTTGCTACACTCAGACTCTGTGCTTGCGAGTGGGGAAGTATTGCCTCCTAGAGGCGCCCGGGGGGGTGGTAGGTAATTGTCCCAGGTCACTGGGTGGGGGCTCGAGCCGGTTTTGCATTGTGTTATTGAAACGGAACCCCTGGATACTGAACCCGGCCCTTGTTGCTGCCAACTCAGAGGGGCAGAAGGGTTACATAAAAAGCCTCTCATAAAAATGCCACATCTGGTAGCATTAGCGCTGAGTGCAGAGAAAGTGGGTGCCACGGCACAGCTAGACTCCTTTCTAAGAAAGCAATAGACGTCAATCAAGAATGTTACCAGCGATTGCCTCAGGTGGAAAGTGATAGCTAAAAAGTGTATGCAGTTGACAGATTGATATTAATTTCCTAGAGACTGCTTCTCAGGTATCAGATTTGTGGGTACAATACAGTCATTCCTGGAGTGGAGTTTCTTGGGTAATCAAAATAGGTTCTACCTGTTTCACAAAACGTATTGATTTAGGGCCTGATCCAAACCCACTGAAGTCGTTGGAAGGCTCCCACCGATTTAAAATTATGGGCAGTGGATCTGGCCCCATTTGAGCACTTTGTAAGGACTCAGGAAAAGAATCCCATTCAAAATAGTTAGATAACTAAAGAAAGGCATGTGGTACTATTTTCCATATTATTCCTTACTGTCTCAGCACTGTGTGGAAGAAAGTGTTCATGCTCTTTATCCCACAGGGATTGGAAGGAATCCTATGAAATGATTATTTGCCACATGAGAAGAACAGAAAGCATTTGTACAGGCTTAGGGGAGTGGGGAAAAGATGGTGCTGTTTTATGTATGAAATGTTCCACGCGCTAAAGGAAGAGAGCTGGGTCATGTAAATAAGCAGTGACCCCCCAGGCTCTCTGGATTCTCTACTAAAAGGGGACCTGACCCTGCAAACCCTTGCTTTCCTCAGTAGTATTAGAGCCCAATCCTGCAATTGTTTAAGCTAATGAGTCAGTTTACGAGGTGACAAGTCTGAGTAAAATACTTGCATGAATGAAGTTACTTCCTGTTTTGTATTGTTTCAGGATTGGGCTAGGGCAAGGAAACGGTACTGTGTGATTTAAGCACAACTTGCAACTGGATTTTTAGGATTTGGCCCAATGTCTCTTATTACTCAACAACTGTTTTGCTAGGCCACAGTGGTGGCCAGTGAGCTGCAAAGCTCAGACTGAAACAGCAGATGAGATTTACAGTTATACACTGAGTCTTGTAGAGACACAAATGCCCTAGAGAAGACTGGCATGATGGATACTGCTGCAATCAGAGTTCTGGGGAACTCAGCAATGTATCCAGTTGTCCAATTGTATGATGTCACTTTAATAGGGAGAGGCTTTAAAATAAGTCAGTTCAGGGACAGTGTTTCTGATTCAAGGAGGATTATGGCCTATGAACTATGGGAGGAATGCCGTACTTCTGCAGTTTTAAGGAGACAGTCTTTGGCTTCAAATGTTTGTGACCCAAACCAATTTATTATTCCTGCTTCTTGAATATTTGTATTTGTTCTTTTTTGTTTTTTTGGCCAGGAGGAAGGGTCGCAGATGGATGGTACTGTAGCCAGACATTTTACCCTGCAGGGTCATCCACCAATTAACCACTTGTGAAAGGGACCCAAGGGTAATGTCACAGGTGACAGATAACCAGGAGACCTCAGATCAGTCTGTGACAAACATAACAATAATCTCGTGCGTCTCAAGGGCTAAAAGCTCAGTGGAAGCGGAGTCTCTCCTTTATAGTGCCGATTTAAAGGGAAGCAAGCTGAAGCTTGTTCATGGTATGGGAGAGGTACCAAGCGGTGACTCTCTGATCCCAGGTGATAAACTCCTCCCAGCAAAGTACCGACTGAGACTACAACGCAGAGCTGCGGAGGAGGAAGAAATAGACGGGTCCCCGGGATGTGGGAGCTCACTACACTCAAACTTTCCCAAGCCTGGCCTGAGGGCTCTCTGCTCGCTACAGTGATATTTCGTCCCTTCAAAAGTTCCCTTGGGGAAGCTGTGGGAGGAAGATCCCCTAGGGGCCGTGGCGAAGACCAGGAGCAGGTCTTGTGTCTCGGTGGTGGGGTGGCTGTTGGCTTTTCCTCCACCCCATTGCGCTCCCGGGCTCCCAAGTCAGCGCCCACCAGTTTGGGATTTATCTTTCCTAGGCGGACCTCTCTTCCTTAACCTCCTTCTCCCCGCTTCATCCCTGCAGCATCTGCCTCAGCCTGGTCCTTGCACGGCTGAGCGAAGGGGCCGGGTAGAAATGCCGAGCAGCTCACCGAGATGAGGGTGCAGCTGCCCCTGGCGCTGGAGCAGGATGGAGGGAGGGGGAGACGCGCCCAGCGGCTGGGGTACACCGGGAGAAAGAGAATGAGGAGAGGAGCGGGTGCCCACACACACAGAGAGAGGCGGAGAGCAAGGACACACACACACACAGTTGCACCCAGAGTCAGGCACCCCATGCCCAGTGCCTGAGACAAAGTGACAGAGCAGGGGGCACAGACACCGTGTGAGAAGCAGGCACCGGGGCTGAGATGCACATGAGAGAAAGACAGAGGGGCCGAGAGAAGACACACCCCACACACACACACACACACACACACACACACACACACACACACACACTGATCTCACACAGATAGGGTGATCTTACACACGCAGCCAAGGTCATGATCACACACAAGAGACAGGCTGATCGCACACACGGCAATCACACACACACAGCGATCACACACACACAGAGCGATCTCTCTCTTACAGGGTGATCACACACACACACGATCGTACACACCTCTCCAGGGACAGGGAGAATGCCAGGCTCCGCTCTTTGCGGAATCTGAGCACAGCAGCAGCAAACCCATCCTGGGTCTGGGCCTTTCTTCTCTCTCTTTTTCCATTTAGTCAAACAACACCTCCCCAAGCCCTGAAAAAATGCCTGCCTGTGAAGCGAGGAGAGGGCGCCGGGTCTATAAATAAGAAGTGAGTACTGGCACAATGGCATGTGTTTCTAGATCGCAGTCTGTCCGAACCCCTCCTGGCCTGACCCCTTCCCTGAAACCCCTGCCGCACCCTGCAACCCCTGCCGCACCCTCCTGCATCCCGACCCCTGCCGCACCCCACACCCTTCCTGGCCCGACCCCTGCTGCACTCCACACCCTCCTGCACCCCAACCCCTGCCCTGACCCCTGCTGCACCCCGACCTCCTGCCACACCCCGCACCCTCCTGGCCCGATCCCCTGCCCTGAAACCCCTGCTGCACCCCGACCCCTGCCCTGAGACCCGTGCCGCACCCTGCATCCTCTGTCCTGACCCCTTCCCTGAGCCCCTGCTTCACCCTGCACCCCGCATCCTCCTTCACCCCACACCCTGCCCTCAGCCCCTGTCACACCCCTCACCCTCCTGCACCCCTGGGGACAGGGAGGGGCAGAGTTGGGGGATTTTGGGGAAGGGGTTGGAATGGGGGTGGGGCCAAGGAGGCATGGGGGGGGGTGTCAGTAAATGCAGTCCTCAGGACAATGTACTAGTCCTCATGGTCATTTGAGTTTGAGACCCCTGATGCAGAACCGTTACTAGGTATTTTTGAGCCCCAGGCCAGAATATAAAATTGCGCCTCCCCAGGGCTGGCTCTTCTGCAGCAATTCGGCGGCAGGTCCTCAGTCCCTCTCGGAGGGAAGGGCCTGCCGCCGAAGAATGAATGAAGTGGCGGCAGTAAAACCTGTGATTTTGGGGGGGTCAACTCATGATTTTTGACTGCTTGGGCTGGTAATGTTGCTTCCAAGATGGTCTTTGGTTCCAGTCTAGTTCCAATGCAGAGAGGGACTCACAGGTTAAGAGAGGAGGGAGGTGCTGGATATCAGCAGTGGCCACTAGGGATCAGCATGTGTCCTGAGAATGCTGGGAGTTCAGGTTTGCAGCCAGGATCAGGGGTGGCAGGTTTGTAGAAATGTTGGTGGTGCCCAGAACCCGCTCTGCCCAAACTCTGCCCACGGCTCTGGGAGGGAGTTTGGGTGAGGGAGGCGGTCTGGGGTGCAGGCCCTAGGCTGGGGCAGGGGAATGGGGTGCAGGCTCTGGAAGAGAGTTTGGGGGTGGGAGGGGGTACGGAGGGAGGGGGTGCAGGTTCTGGGAGGGAGTTTGGGGATGGAAGGGGTGCAGAGGGACGGGGTGCAGGGGTGAGGACTGTGGCTGAAGGTGAGAGGTTTGGAGTGTGGGAGGGGCTCAGGGTGAGGGCTCTGTCTGGGGCTGGGAATGGGAGGTCTGGGGAATGGGAGGGGCTCAGGGCGAGTGTAGGGGGTGAGGGCTCCGTCTGGGGCTGGGAATGGGAGGGGCTCAGGGCTGGGGGAGAGGGGCAGCATGCAGGGGGATGAGGGCTCTGGTTGGGACTGGAGATGAAGGGTTTGTGGTGGGGGCAGAGGGTGCAGTGGAGGGTGAAAGCTCTGACTGGGGGTGTGGGCTCTGGGGTGGGGCAGGGCTGGGGCTGAGTTTGGGGTGCAGGCAGGCTGCTCCGGGACAGGGGCCAGAGAGGAGGACTTCCCCCAGCCCTTTCCCTGCTGGCAGCAGCAAGCTCTGGGGGAGGAGCCCCCCTTTCCTGCCCCCCCAGCAGCACATTCACCTCCACCACTGTCACTGCATTGGCTCCTAGGGACCCTCTCAGGTCCAGGAATCTCCCTCACTTCCCCTGTGGTGGGTGCCAGGAGGTGCTGCATGCGGCTCTGCCCCTGCTGTTGCCCCTGACTGTAACCTCACTGAGGGCGAGGGATGGGGCTACCTTCTTGCCCAGCATGGGGCAGGAGCAGTGACTGCGGGCGGAGGGAGAGGGGCTCTGTGCTGCTGGAGGGTCTCGTTGGAAAATGAAAAAGTCTGAGGTGGAAGGGCAGGCTCAGGGTCAGGAAATGGGGGGCGCTAGGACCCTGCGGCAGCAATTGCTGCAGGGAGGCAGCATGGAGCTGCTCTGTCCAGAAGGAGGGGGGTGGGAGGAAGTTGGGGCCGGGGGGCACTCATGGGAGGCGTGGGGGGGCAGCAGGTGGGGCCAGGGAGGGGGATCACCTGGGTTATAAATATCTCCGGGCCAGCGGCTTTTTTTTTTCTTTCTCCGCCAGTTTCTGCACCTGAGGCAAGTGCCTCACTCCCCTCGCCCGGGCACTGCCCTGAGGTGAAGTAGGGTGAAGAGCTGGCAGAGCTTTCTGAGCAACTTGTATTGTGGGGATGCCTTGAACTAGGCATTAGAGGAAGGAAAGAAAGGCGTAAGGAAAGGAACAGGCGCAGCTTCTCGCCTGTCTAGCCAAGACCAGCGGGCTTTGTAGGCACCATGCCAGGCAGCTGATCTCTAGGCAAGAGTCCCACTGAGGTAAGTAGGAGCCCAGCTGCAGGGTCAGCCCTGGTGGGGGTGGGGGGGGCAGATGTGCACAGTTAGAACAGACGCGCCGCTCACTATCCGGCACCAGAACATTTCCACGCTGCCTTTGCCCCCCGCCCCACAGAACGCAGCCCTGGCTCGCTGAGCGATCTACCTTCCCATTGGCCACACTGGGTGACGTGTTGCTGCCGAACCTCCCTAATAAACAGCCCATTGGTCCATGGTGGCAGCAGGTTCGTGAGTGGCTGCGCTAATGGCCAATCAGCGCTATCCTGGGTGGGTGGGTAAAACTGACCGTGCGGCGCCGATGTTCGAACCTGAGCGCAGGGGAAGGGAGCGGGACCAGGTGTACCATCACATTTCGAAACCCTCCCGTTTTGCTACTAGTAGCAGTTTCTGCCGCACAACATAACCATCTGGGTTCCTGCTCAGGACTTGCTGCCGCCTGATCCATGGGGTTGCAAATCAGGAGGGACAGAGTTTTTGGTCAAAAACACTCACATTCTGCTTCCTCCTGGCTAATGTGCCAAATTGACCTATTGCAGGGTTCTGGGGGTTTCTGCATTTTAATTTTATTTTAAATGAAGCGTTTTAAGCATGTTAAAAAACTTGTATACTTTATATACAACAATAGTTTAGTTATATATTATAGCCATAAAAAGAGACCTTCTAAAAATATTACAATGTATTACTGGCATGAGAAACCTTAAATCAGAGAGACTAAATGAAGACTCGGCACAGCTCTTCTGAAAGGTTGCCGAACCCTGATCTTTTGGATGCTTGAGGCATGCTCTTTCACTTTTTTGTGTGTGAATATATGAAAAGGGAGGTAAGGTTTGTGGGTACAGAGCACTCCCCTGACCCCAAGGTAATAACCAGAGTGGCCCCATTCATTTTTTTCAATGGCTTCCTCCTTGATTATTTCCAATGACTTGGCTGCCTACACACCTGTCACTGGTCCGGGGTTGGCTGTGCTCCTGTCACTGGTCCAGGGATGGTTGCAAATCTGGAGAGATGGGGTTTGCGGTCGAAAACGCTCACGATTTGCTTCCTCCTGGCTAATGTGCCAAATTGACCTATTGGATGAATGAGGTGCGCACTTCCACTTTTTTGAGTGTGAATACGTGAAAAGGGAGGTAACGTTTGTGGGTACAGCGCACTCCCCTGACCCAAGGTGGTAACCAGAGTGGCCCCTTTCATTTTCTCCACTGGCTTCCTCCATGATTATTTCTATTGACTTGGCTCCCTACGCACCTGTCACTGGTCCAGGGATGGTTGCAAATCTGGAGGGAAGGTGTTTGCGGTCGAAAACGCTCACGATTTGCTTCCTCCTGGCTAATGTGCCAAATTGACCTATTGGATGAATGAGGTGCGCACTTCCACTTTTTTGAGTGTGAATACGTGAAAAGGGAGGTAACGTTTGTGGGTACAGCGCACTCCCCTGACCCAAGGTGGTAGCCAGAGTGGCCCCATTCATTTTCTCCACTGGCTTCCTCCTTGATTATTTCCAATGACTTGGCTCCCTATGGACCTGTCACTGGTCCAGGGATGGTTGCAAATCTGGAGGGATGGGGTTTGTGGTCAAAAACACTCACATTCTGCTTCCTCCTGGCTAATGTGCCAAATGGGGTTGCAAATCAGGAGGGACAGAGTTTGTGGTCAAAAACACTCACATTCTGCTTCCTCCTGGCTAATGTGCCAAATTGACCTATTGCAGGGTTCTGGGGGTTTCTGCATTTTAATTTTATTTTAAATGAAGCGTTTTAAGCATGTTAAAAAACTTGTATACTTTATATACAACAATAGTTTAGTTATATATTATAGCCATAAAAAGAGACCTTCTAAAAATATTAAAATGTATTAGTGGCATGTGAAACCTTGAATCAGAGAGACTAAATGAAGACTCGGCACAGCTCTTCTGAAAGGTTGCTGAACCCTGATCTTTTGGATGCTTGAGGCATGCTCTTTCACTTTTTTATGTGTGAATACATGAATAGGGAGGTAAGGGTTGTGGGTACAGAGCACTCGCCTGACCCCAAGGTAATAACCAGAGTGGTCCCATTCATTTTTTCCACTGGCTTCCTCCTTGATTATTTCCAATGATTTGGCTGCCTATGCACCTGTCACTGGTCCGGGGATGGTTGCAAATCTGGAGAGATGGGGTTTGTGGTCGAAAACGCTCACGATTTGCTTCCTCCTGGCTAATGTGCCAAATTGACCTATTGGATGATTGAGGTGCGCTCTTTCACTGTTTTGTGTGTGAATACGTGAAAAGTGGAGGTAAGGTTTGGGGGTACAGAGCACACCCCAGACCCCAAGGTGATAACCAGAGTGGCTCCATTCATTTTTTCCACTGGCTTCCTCCTTGATTATTTCCAGTGACTTGGCTGCCTATGCACCTGTCACTGGTCCAGGGATGGTTATGCATGTGTCACTGGTCCAGGGATGGCTGTGCCCCTGTCACTGGTCCAGCGATGGTTGCAAATCTGGAGAGATGGGGTTTGCGGTCGAAAATGCTCACAATTTGCTTCCTCCTGGCTAATGTGCCAAATTGACCTATTGGATGATTGAGGTGCGCTCTTTCACTGTTTTGTGTGTGAATATGTGAAAAGGGGAGGTAAGGTTTGGGGGTACAGAGCACACCCCAGACCCCAAGGTGATAACCAGAGTGGCCCCTTTCATGTCCTCCACTGGCTTCCTCCTTGATTATTTCCAATGACTTGGCTGCCTATGCACCTGTCACCGGTCCAGGGATGGTTGCAAATCTGGAGGGATGGGGTTTGCGGTCGAAAACGCTCACGATTTGCTTCCTCCTGGCTAATGTGCCAAATTGACCTATTGGATGAATGACGCGCACGCTTCCACTCATTTGTGTGTGTGTGACATTATTGATATAAACTGGGACCATATAGAACATGGTTTTCAACCAAGGTCCTGTAGTGGCACCAAATCTTAGGTAAAGGTGGTCATATACGGTGGCTAAGACCAGGTTATGGGTTGGTGGTTATGATTATGCTGTCTGTATGTCTGTGTATCATTTTGTAGTTGAAGTTATAAGTATTGGCTCTGTACTGTCTGTATTTTGTATTTGTGCTCTGCTTCTGGGTGACACTGCAGACAAGTTGGTGTTAGCTCTGATAAGTTCGTTTGATGGCCTATTAAGGACCATCAGCTACACAATCGACCCATGCAGAGAAGGCTGATACGCCTTGTAACTGAGCAAAGTATGCAGGGACTTGCCCATGTGACTCTAGTCTCCATTTTGCTGTAATTTTCCACAGTAAGGACAAAGGTTCTTACACCTGGAAAAGCCTATATAAGGCTAATGCCTCATCTCCATCTTGTCTTCAGTCCTGCTTCTTACCTCTGGAGGGATTTTGCTAGGAAATGAAGCTCTACGCAAGGGACTAGTGACCCATCCCAGCGGGGATGTTCTCCAGAGACTTGATTTGAACCTGCAGTTTACTCCATCACTGTTACAAGCCTGAACTAAGAACTTTGTCATTACTCTATGTAACTGATTCCATTTAACCAATTCTAGCTCTCATCTCTACCTTTTGCCTTTATGAATAAGCCTTTAGATTTTAGATTCTAAAGGATTGGCAACAGCGTGATTTGTGGGTAGGATCAGATGTGTATATTGATCTGGGGCTGGGGCTTGGTCCTTTGGGATCGAGAGAACCGTTTTCTTTTATTGGGGTGTTGGTTTTCATAACCATTCATCCCCAGGATGAGTGGGTCTGGTGGTGATACTGGGAGACTGGAGTGTCTAAGGACATTGTTTGTGTGACTTGTGTTCCCCAGTGCGGTGAAACCAAATGGGACTGTAAGAGCTGGATTCACAGGCAAGAGTAATGCAGCAAAAGGCAATCCTAAAATTTGTAAACAGTTCTGATACTTTACATAGACAAATATGAGATATTCTTTTAAATACTCAAGAGATGTGATGCAGAGTTTGATGGAATATAGGAAAGTATGTCACTGCATCAAGTCTCCTGTAGCAGTAAATTAACAGCAGGGAAGCAGATTTTTATATTTTTAGTGGCATCCAGAAACGGTCCAAGGGAGTTTTCCTGTTGAAGGGGGATGACAGGGGCCGCAGCTTATATGGGCTCGAGGTGCTTAAGCACCAGTAATCTTCAAGGCTGAGGGCTCTGCTCCACCAATATTTGGAGCGGTGTTTCTCCCCTGCCCCCGCCGCAGAGCTTCCCTGCCTGAAAGAAAACAGCCAGTGCCTCTCTCCTTTCTTTGTGCTGTTTCTGCCTAAGGATATAGAGATCAGCGGCTGGCAGCCTCTTGGAGCACCGGGGGAGGGGGAGGGGAAGAGGGAGAGAGGAGGAGACAGGAGGCACTCAGGTGCTTAAGAGCTCTCTTTCCCCCCCCCCCCCCGCACGCAGGGGGAATAGCAGGGGTGGGGAGGCCACACATGATGGCAGCCCCCCACCCCGGTGTGACGAGCTGGGAATGTTCTTAATGTTTTCTCTGAATACTGTGTTGGTGCCTCAGTGTCTCCTATGCCGTTCTAAAGTATGTAGGTGGTGGATCAAGGTATTTGATTGCTACAGAGCAAAGGGACAGTGCACCTAAATGCCTGGCACTCTGTCTCCTAGCAACTGATGGCCTGGGCCCTCCTCTGCAAAGGTGCCAGCTGAAGGTGTTGGAGACAAAGAGGTCAGGTGACCTCCTGGCCCAGGAAAAGAACTGAGCAGAGAGGAGGGGCTGGAGGGGGTTTGGGAGTCTGGAGCTAGCTGGGGATGATGAGGGAAGTGCATATGGGGATCTGGCTCACTGCCCCCAGAATGGACCCAGCTGTGGGATCTTGTTTGCTGTACCTACAAGCTCTGTTTTAGACTGTGTTCCTGTCACCGAACAAACCTCTGTTTTACTGGCTGGCTGAAAGTCACATCTGACTGCAAACTGGGGGTGCAGGACCCTGTGGCTTTCCCTTGAACACGGCTGGGGTGGGATCACTGTGGGAAGCACATGGAGGGGCAGAGGATGCTGAATGCACTAAGGAGAGACCCAGGAGATGAAGATGTGTGAGGTTCTTGCCCTGAAAAAGTCTGCTCCAAGGGAGGAGGCTCCCAAAGTCCTGACTGGCTTGGTTGGGAGCAGTTCCAGAGCATCGCCCAGGACTCTGTGCCACCCAATACCCACCGCAGGGGAGGCGAGTGGGCTTTCTGGACCTGAGAGAGTCCCTAGGAGCATGTGCAGTGACTGTGTTGCAGAGTGAGTGTGCTGTGGGGAGAGGAGGGATCCTCCACTGGAGCTTGCTGCTGCTGATAATGGGGAAGTCCTCTCTGGTCCTAGACCTGGGGCAGCCTGTCTGCATCCCAAGTTACTTATCCCCAGTCCTGCCCCACCCCAGAGCCTGCACCGCCAGCACCCCAAACCTGAGCACCCTCCTGCACTGTGAACCCTCATCCCCTGCCCCACCCCAGAGCCCTCACCTAAGGGGGAAAATGTGCAACTGAAATGTGGTGGTCAGTTTGCAGTATCATTGTGTTTAGCACAATACTTGATTATTTTACACCCTTTAAAGTATATAAGTAGTTGTATACAGGTGTTACAAAGTGGCAATGTTCTTAATGTTTTCTCTGAAGACTGTGTGGGTGCCTCAGTTTCCCATATGCATTTCTCAAGGATCTAGATGGTGGGATAAGGGGGTGTGATTGTTGTAGAGCCCTGGAGGGCCAGTGTGATGCTGTCTGCACAGAGAATGGCCGAAACCCTGTCTCCGGGCACCTGATGGCCTGGGCCACTCTCCTGCAAGCTGCCAATTGAAGGTGTTGGAGAACAAAGAGATCAGATGGCCTCCTAATGCCTGGAAAGAGAGAGAGAGAGGGCAGAGGAGGGAGTGTCAGTGCCTGTGCGGACTTCCGGGAAGCCCATGGTGTGGAAGGGGATGCTGTGATGCTTTGGAACTACTCCATACAAAGCCAGTCAGGACTCTGCGAGAGACTCCTCTCTCTGAGCGTACTGTCTCCAGGATAAGAAGCTTACACCTTCCTGGGTCTGACCTTGGAGCATTCAGCTCTTTCCACACCGTGCACTTTCTGCAGCGAGTGTGCCCAGGCAGGTCATGGGGCAACCAGCGGTCCCTGCACCCCAACTCTGCAGTCAGACGTGACTCTCAGCCAGCCGGTAAAATAGAAGGTTTGTTAGACAACAGAAACACAGATTAAACAGAGCTTGTAGGTACAGAAAATGACCCCTCAGTCAGGTCCATCTTGGAGGGTGGGGAGCCTAGACCCAAGTTCTGGGCCTCTCCCCATTTCCCCAGCCAGCTCCAAACTGAGACTCCCTCTTCTAGCCTTTGTATCTCTTCTGGACAAGGAGGCCACCTGATCTCTTTGTCCCCAACACCTTCAGTTGGCACCTTGCAGGGGAAACTGAGGCATCCACACAGTATTCAAAGAAAACATTAAGAACATTCCCAATTTGGCACAACAGGTATAACAAAATTTAATACCGTATATTGAAGCAGGCAAGTGCTGCTTCTCACTTTCCACTTTTAAATGACCCTTGTAATCGTGTGTTTCTGATGCGTTGTAGCTTAATTTTATATCGGCTTACAGAGCGAGAGCGGGGAGATAGACCACCATTTTGGGCACCACCAAAAATTATACAAACCTGCCGCCTATGGGATTACAGTCAGTATCGACTTTACAATGGTGCCATGGCACCAGGGCCACCCTGCATCTCACTGCAGACACAGTGCTCAGAATTAAGCAATGTTCTCAAGGCTATTGTACTCAGTACTAGTTTTCAGTTGGCAGCTACATGCTTCAGCCAGGCCACTTTCTCACTAGGCTATATCCTGAATATTGTGACTGGGAATGAGGCGGGGGCGGGGAGTGTAGCAGATGCAAATTCGAGGTGAATATTATCTTGTCAATACTGTCCTGGGTTTATGATGCTTTATGCCATGGACTGAAGCAAAGTGGCTGGTGAATAACCAGGAATCTGGTTAATAATTATCTAAATTCAGCTTTCTTCTTTCTCTCTCTGTGAATTATCACTACTTCAAAATAGTGTGCAAGTTGACTGGATAATGGTAATAGAATAATCTCTTGTTAAAACATTGTAAACCATACTACCTGGTTTTTATATTAAACACCTACTATACATAATACAATAAATCTGACAAACAAAACCTAGGAAAATTTTATTCTTTCTATGTCTTATTTACAGTTTTACAGTAATCTCTTGCTTCAGAATGCCTCAAGGGTCACCCATACAGTTTGCAATAGGAATCAACATGTGGCTTGGCAGCTGACTCTTGACTGATTCCTGAACAGCTGGTAACTCAATATTAATCTGACATAGATACTATATGCAGAAGCACAACTCTGTATATATGGGGAGGGGGTGATTATTGACCATTCTGCATATGTAATAATAGTTTTTGGTGTTTGTAAGACAAGGCATAATAATGAACTTTGTAAAAGTTCCTGTTTGGTGTGAGAGATGTTACTTATACCTAAATTCACTCCCCTTCCCCACACCCAGCCCTATGCATGCTGGCTAGGGAATATCACTACTGTAGTGTCAGCTTTTAAGAGAGCTTCACATGCAGAGCCGTCAGTAGGGATTTTTGGCACATAAGGCAAGGAACAGAGGCAGCATGTCCGGCTCTTCCCTATTAGAGGGAAGGATCCACCGACGAATGTCTGCAAAAGAGCCGTATGCGCTGCCCCTCTCCATTGAAGACGACCAGCAGCACTTTGGCAACGAGTACCACAGTCCCTCTCAGAGGGAAGGACTTGCTGCCGAATTGCCGCTGAAGGAGAGACTTTCTGAGCCCCTCACTTTCCGTGCCCGAGGCAAATGCCTCACTCGCCTTGCCCTCGTTACGGCAATGTTCACATGCACCACTTCTAGTATTACGGTAAGTTAAAACAAGCTACAGTACATTGGGACCTTAATGCTCTATTACAGTATTTGCAGTAGCATATTAAAAGCTATAACACTGAACAGACTAGTTAGGGCCGGCTTTAGGAAGTTTGGGGCCCACCCAATTCAAACATTTTCGGCGGGGCCCCAGCAGGGATGACTTTAAAAAAAAGGAAAAAAAGGTGGGGAAAAAAAGCCTTTCCTTTCTTAGCAACCGGTTCCCTATGAAAAGTTCTGATTTAAGGGATGTGCCAGAATATGTATTTCTGGGTTACTATATTTCCAGATTTAAAAATTCCTCCCGAACAGGAATTTAAAAACCAAAAAGTCTGACATGTCCAGGAAAATATGGCTGTATGTTAACACTACCTACAGTTCTTTTTTAAAAAGATGGGCCTGAACTAGAAATGAACTCCGCTTCACATGTGTGGGTCCCCGCCAGGGGCGGCTCTAGAAATCAGGCTGCCCCAAGCAGCGCGGTGCGCTGCGCCGCCCTTCCCCGGTCCCGCGGCGGGTCCCCTCTTCCCGCGGCTCCGGTTGAGCTCCCGCAGGCCTGCCTGCGGCAGGTCCACCGGAGCCCGGGACGAGCGGACCTGCCGCAGGCAAGACTGCAGGTCCACCGGAGCCAAATGCCGCCCCCCCGGGAAAGGGCCGCCCCACGTGCCTGATTGGCGCGCTGGGGTATAGAGCCGCCCCTGGTCCCCGCCACTCCCTGGGAGTGTGCTAGGGTGACCAGATGTCCCGATTTTATAGAGACAATCCCAATCTTGGGGTCTTTTTCTTATATAGGATCCTATTAACCTCCACCCCATCCTGATTTTTCACACTTGCTGTCTGGTCACCCTAGGGTGTGCACATGTGTGTGGGTACCAGCTGCTCTCTTCTCCCATCATTGAAGCAGGTGTGCAGGGTTACTGCCCAGGGAATTGCAGGGCACCAGTGGACATGGGGCTGGCTGCAGGCAGGGCAAGGGGTGCAGCAATGGCTGGAGACAGGGGTGTGTGGGGTGGGATGGGGTGGGCTGGCTGGCTTCAAGCAGGGCCATAGGGGGGTGTGGCATAGATTGGCAGTGCGGCATAGACTGGCAGTGCTGAAGACAGAGGAGTGCAGGAATGGCTGGCTTCAGGCAGGGGGGGTGCAGCAGGGGTTGGCTGGAGACAGGGCAGGGGGTGCAGGTACAGGGGGTACAGACCACCCGGTATGGTAAGTGCTCCCTCCTCCTCCTCCCTCCCCCACCAGAGTAACAGCAGCCACCTGGGGCTCCCCTGCTTCCACAGCCCTGGCCATGTACATAGCTGCCAGAGCTCTGGGGGAGCGGCGGGGCTCCAGTGGCTATTTAAAGGGCTAGGGCAATAGAAGCAACGGGGGCGATGGACTTTTTAAGTAGCCCACAGATCCCAACAGCCCTACCCCATGGCTCCAGCAGTGTGGCAGTGGTGGCAATTTAAAGGGCACCCAGGCCCTTTAAATTGTCCCCTGGAGAAGCTGGGCCACCCGGTACAGTGCACTGACTCTTGCCAATACACCGAACCAGGGCTTGGGCACGGGACCCTCTTAGGGCAGGGCCCGATTCAGGGGTATTAGTTGAATTAGCCTAAAGCCGGCCCTGCCAGTATATCCAGGACATTAGTAGCACACTTTTCCCCCACCAATACCTAGTAGTTGCACTGTCATCTCCCATAGCTACTTAGGTTGCAGCTTTATTGTTAAACCTAAATTGGGAAGAAAGACGACTGATTCAGAACTTCTTTAATGGTTACTTTATCGCTAAAGGGTGTAGTGGGGTAAAGATTTGGAGAGAGGAAGGTTTCTATGATGTAGGCAAGATCAAGTATTTTATCCAAAACCAGAATACGAATGGCGCTGGTCTTCTGGGTGTCTGACCTTGAGCTATTGTCAAAAGTTTGAGGGTGACTCGTCTCCTTCCTCATATTTTGGTTGAGGATTGTATTGATAAAGGGATTGGCCTCAAAGACCTGGTTGTAGGACTCTGCCACGGTGTAGTTTTCATCTTGGATTGCCTGGTCCTAATTATAGTAAAGCATGCACTTTAGTCTTTGTAATTATATGTTATAACTCTGTTGCTTTTTATGAAGACAGGAGTAAAAGAAAAGTAGCTGCAATATTTTCATACTAAACTAATGCTGAAAATGTACATAATTTCAATCAGACTCCTAATCTTAATTTTTGGTTAATTTTCTTATGGATTTATTTATTATGGTGGGAAACTGCTATAGGGAAGTACACTTCTCCTATATAGGTCATAAGGATCCTATCTGTCTGAAACTGGCTGCTCTTTCTTTCTTTGATCTGCAGAGTGACTGATGCTTTTCAGACATCAGTTGTGGGTACAGAAGGGTTTCATTGCATCTTCTCTCTTGGCACCAGCTACTGTTCTCCCTTCTTGTTGTATTGATAGTGGGTGTGTGTGTCTCTCCTTTCTTTAAAATCATATATGCTAGGGACAGTCTTGTCCTCTTCTCCTCTCCTGATGTCAGTGTAGATGCAGGCGGTGCAAAATGTACTACAGTCATATAGTATCTCAAATGCAAAGCTACATTTCAATGATCTGAGGTTTGAAGAACAATGTGGAACTAGCTGTTTTATGGGATGTCTCAATTTCATTCCTGTAGTAACATAACTGGTGATAGGAAAGCAGGAGAGAGAGGTGTGTGCTCTGCAAGGCTGCTTGCCACGGGGCCAATGGGTGTGGGTGGGCTGGGTAGGATCGCGGGAGTCACATCTCAGGGATCTGCCCGCTACCCAGCACTGCTCCAGCTATGAGCTGTCTCCACTGCCTGGGACCTGTGGGGCCCCACCTGCCTCCCGGGGAAGAGCCACCTGGGACTGGTGCAGAGGCTGCGCCAGTCTCAGCCACTCTGAGGAACAGTTGGGGAGGAAGGCTCAGCTGGGTCCTGAGAGAGCCTGGCCCCGGTAGGCTCTGCTCCTGCTCCAGCCTGGCTGCTTCCACCACTCCCAAGAGGCCAGAGTTCTCCTGCCCCAGGACCAGTTCTGGCTGCGCTGCCATCTCAGCCTCGCAGCCACAGTCACCTCCCATCAGGGCCAGCTACTGTGGCTGGGGCTGGGGTTTGGGAGAGTAGGTCTCTAGGGGTCTGGGTAGGTGCTGGGCACTGGGAGATCTATGTGTTGGGGGCCTGTCAGTGGGGAGATCTGTGTGTGTGTGGGTGCTGGGAAGTGTGGGGTCTGTGCGGGTCACTGCAGTTGTGGTGGTGGGGGCACTGGACAGTGAGGGGATCTGTAGGGGGCTCTGGGTGGGAAGGTGTGGGGCACTGTGCAGTTGTGGGAGGGCTGTGGGGGGTCTTCAGCTGGGGGCACTGGTCAGTGAGAGGATCTGTGGGGTTCTGAGTGGGTGGGGAGTGATCTGGGAGTGCACTGGGCAGGGGTTTGTGGGGTCTCTAGATGGTGCAGCACTGGGTGAAGGAGTCAGAGGGGTTCAGGGCAGGGATTTGTGGGGTCTCTGGGTGGTGTGGCACTGGGCATAGGGAGTCGGAGGGGTGCTGAGCAGGGGGTTTGTGGGGGTCTCTGGATGGTGTGGCACTGCGCGTAGGGAGCCAGAGGGGTGCTGAGCAGGGGGTAGCATGGTGCAGCATGGGCCCACACCCAAGGGGAAGAAGCACAATGGCAGCGCAGGGCTGGGCTGGACAGCGTGGGTCTGGCAGCTCCTGGTTTGTAAACAGTGCCCTTGTACTGGGCTGGGTGGAGTGGGGCTGTCCCTGCCGTACCATGACTCATATCCCATTGCCCCAAGTCAGCCCCTCGCTCTGAGGACTCTGCCCCCATGCCTCATGTCCCCATTTCCCCCATGGGGACCCACAAATATGTTTAGCACCGGGCCCACAACAGGTTAATCCAGCCCTGTTTGGGGTGCAGGCTCTGGGATGGAGTTGGGGGTGCAGGAGGGTTGCAGGCTATGGGGAGTTTGAGTGACGGGTGCAGGCTCTGACCTGGGGCAGGGGATTGGGGTGCAGGAGGGGGTACAGACATGTGGGCTCTGGGAGGGAGTTACCAAATCAGCACGTTGTAGAAGAGAAAGGAGCTGCAGGGATTTCATATAGACATAGAAAATGATAGAAGAGACTTTTACATAGTCAAAATGTGAGAGGCAGAGTTTGAGGGAGGGAGGGAGGGAGGGGGCGTCTGTACAATATTTCCCCACATTCAGTCTCCTGGCTGGAGCAGTAACAGCCCCGCAGCACTTATATAAGATAGAGGAGCTGCGCTGTCTACGCTTTGACAGTGTAGGAATCGGGCTGCCTGTGCCTTTAAGACCCAGCCCCAGGAACCCGTCCCCTGCTCCAGGGCTGACACGGGACACAACTGAAAACAGCCTGTGCCCCCCCCCAGCCCCGACACCCCCAGATCTGCGAGCCCAGCAGGTGGCTCATCCCGAGGGGCCACTGTTCCCCCCCCCTCCCTAAACGGGGGTTTTGTCCCCGCACAGGGTCTGGCAGCGTCTCCCCCCCTGGGCTTAACCGCGGCTCCCACCCCCCACCCCCGATTTTTCCCCTTCAGCCTCTCTCCTGCCGCTGCCTACAGCAGCTTGAACCCCCCTGGCCAGTAAATTTGTGTCCCCCGCTCAGACCCTCGCAGCTCCCCCGCTGCGATTTGCCCCCTTGAGCATTTTAAACGCCCCCAAAGAGCAGGCAGCAAATCGTGAGTAGAAGTGAGGGCAGAGAGAGGGCAGTGGCGACAGCGCAGGTTACTGGGCATGCTCAGTTCGGCTGCGCATGCTCAGTGCAGCCAAAGTAGCAAATCGGGAGCGGTTCATGTTTCGCGGGCAGACGGCAGCGCCATGGCCAAGTGGGGCCAGGGGGACCCGCGCTGGATCGTGGAGGAGCGAGCGGACGCCACCAACGTGAACAACTGGCACTGGTGAGCGGGCGGGGAAGGGGCCTGCGGCTGCCCGGCGTGGTCCCGCTGCGCGGCGGCGTCTCGCCCATCCCTGCAGCGGCTGGGGCTGCCCGGACATCGGGAGCGGCCGGGCCGAGGCTGCCGCTGGGTGCGGGGTTTGCTGCCGGCTCCGTGCAGAGCCTCCCGGCAGCCCCGGGCCACGCTCGGTTGGCAGCAAGGGGAGCAGCGGGGCTTGCCGCGGGCGGCTCGGTCCGGCTGCGGCACGGGGCTGAGCACAGCGCCTGGCGCCGCCCGGGATGCTCGCGCCACACCCCCCCTCTCTCCGCCCTCTGCCGCAGGACGGAGCGGGACGCGACCAGCTGGTCGAGAAGCAAACTGGAGGAGCTGCTGGTGGGGATCGCGGTGGGCAACGAGGCGGGCAGCTGTGAAATAAGCGACCTGAAGCAAGTGGAAGGCGAAGCCTCCTGCAACAGCCGGAAAGGGAAACTGATTTTCTTCTACGAATGGAACATCAAACTTAGCTGGAAAGGTAAATGACGCGTCTTGGTCCTCTTGTAAAGAGAAATACGGCACCAGGGCCGCCCGGGGGGGCAAGAGGGGCAATTTGCCCCAGACCCAGGACCCCACAGGGGCCCCCACGAGAGTTTTTCGGGGCCCCTGGAGCGGGGTCCTTCACTTGCTCCGGGGGGCCCTGAAAACTCTTGCGGGGCCGGACCCAGGAGCTTCTTCCACTCCCGGTCTTCGGCGGGGGGTCCTTCTGCTCCGTGGCGGAAGGACCCCCCACTGGCGAATTACCGCCGAAGCGGGACCCGCCGCCGAAGTTCAGCTCGGTCTTCAGTGGTAATTCGGCGGTGCCGAAGACCGGGCTGCACTTCGGCGGCGGGTCTCGCTTCGAAGGTAATTCGGCGGCGGGGGTGCCCCCGCCGCAGGTCTTTGGGGCACTTCGGCGGCGGGTCCTGGAATGGAAGGGCCCCCCACTGCCGAAGACCCCAGGCCCCCGGAATCCTCTGGGCGGCCCTGTACAGCACAAGGTGGAGTGTCAAGTGCATCCCCGGTAGGCTGCAAACTCATGGAGGCAGCAACAGCAGCCTTTTGGGATTGTGCAGTGCATTAGGGCAGTGAGTCTCAACCAGGGGTCCGGGACCCCCTGAGCAGAATTCAGGGCAGGGGGTCTGCCAAGTAGGGCTGGCATGAGACTTGCTGGGTCCCAGGGCAGAAAACCAAAGCACGACCTAATGGGGATAGAGCCAAAGGTCCCAAGCCCTGCCACCCAGGGCTGAAGCCTGAGCAACTTAGGTTCATGGGACCCCCTGTGGGGCCTTGGGGCAGTTGTCCTGCTTGTTACCCCCTTAGAATTTGTCCTGGCTTTTATATGCAGAAAAACAGTTGTTGTGGAACAAGCAGGCTGTGGAGTTTATAGTGTGTGGGTGGGGGGAGGCGGGTGTAGGAAAGAAAAAGATTGAGAACTCCTGCATTAGGGCAATAATCTTCTTAATATTTGCGTGTATTTCTCACATTCTTCTCAGCACTTGCTGTCAGTCTCGCTGCTGCTAGCCCAGCGAAAGTGCTATCAATTCTTACAGCTATGATTGAAGGATCATCATCATCATCATCATGTTCTTATTATGCCTCTGGCATTTAGGGCAGTGATGAAGCTCCTCCACTCCTGTCAGCTCGGCTTCCACAGCTCTTTGCCATGTTGTTTTCGGGCGGCCTCATTTTTGTTTGCCTTCAGGTGTCCATCTTATTGCTACTCTGGTGATGAAATCAGTTTCCATCCGAAGCACATGCCCAATCCATCTCCAATGCCTCCTGGCAATGATGGTGCTCAGATCTTCTTGACTGCACTGTGTCAATAGATCTTGGTTTGAGATTGTTCTGGGCCAAAAGATACGGGTTGATGATTGAAAGATTATACTGGGTAATTTCTTTCTCTTAAAAGATTCACTTTTGCTGCTCAAAACTTCATAGACATAGAAACATTGGGCTGGAAGAGACCTCGTGATGCCATCTAGTACACCTCCCACACTGAGGTGGGACCAAATATTCGTAGATCATCCCTGAAGGTGTTTGTGTCACCTGTTCTTAAAATAGTAATGAATTTCCATCCTTTGTGTCACTGGAAAAGTTGCTTTAGGTTTCTTTACCACATTTCCATATTAGCACTGAAAACTGTGACTAGTAAATACAGCATGTCTGCACATTAAGACCTGAACAGGACCCTCTTGGCTAGGGGTGGGCAAACTATGGCTGCATCTGGCCTGCCAACCGTTTTAATCCAGCCCTTGAGTTCCCACTGGGGAGTGGAGTCTGGGGCTTGCACTGATCCGGCGCTCCAGTCGGGGAGCAGGGTTGGGGGCCACTCTGCGTGGCTCTCGGAAGCAGCGGCATGTTCCCCCTCCAGCTCCTATGCATAGAGGCACCCAGGCACTCTGCACGCTGCCCCCACCCCAAGCGCCACCCCCGCAGCTGCCATTGTCCAGGAACCACGGCCAATGGCACTTGCGGACGGGGCAGCGCAGAGCAGAACCACCTGGCCATGCTTCCATGTAGGAGCCGGAGAGGGGGGACATGCTGCTGCTTCCGGGAGCTGCTTGAGGTAAGCACCACCCGGAGCCTGCATCCCTGAGACACTACCCACTCCCCAGCCCCCCAACCCCCTGCCCCAGCCCTGATCCCCCTCCCCGCCCTCCGACCCACTTGGTCTCAGCCTGGAGCACCCTCCTGCACCTCAAACCCCTCATCCCCAGCCCCACCCCAGAGCCTGCATCCCCAGACAGAGCCCTCAACCCCTCATGGCCCAATCCCCTGTCCCAGCCCTGATCCCCCTCACTCCCTCCGAACACCTCAGTCTCAGCCCGGAGCGTCCTCCTGCACCCTAATCGCCTCATCCCCAGAGCCTGCACCCCCAGCCGGAGCCCTCAGCCCCCCGCCCTGTGCCATCCCCGCTCCCCCAGCCCTTCCCACACTCTGAATTCCTCATTTCTGGCCCTACCCCAGAGCCCGCACCCCCAGCCAGAGCTCTCACCTCCTTCTGCACCCCAAACCCAATTTTGTGAGCATTCATGGCTTGCCATAGAATTTCTATACCCAGATGTGGCCCTCGGGCCAGAATGTTTTCCCACACAGGCTCTAGGCAGACCCTACACCCACATGGAGCCCTCTGAAGTCAGTGGTGGTCTGTGTGTGTGTGTAGGTCTGGCCATGCAAACCTGCTTGCAGGATTGGGGCCTTGTGTGGTGGCGTGCACACGTTTCCTGGAATGATTATTCTAGAAAGCAAACTCTTTGTTAGGTTGGTGAAGCAGTAATATTTTCATAAACTGAATTGAAGTGGCAAAGAAATCAGAGAGGAACAAAATCAGTGAGTCTCAGCTACTAAAATAGGTTATTTTGAAATCTTGAAACTCTGGTCTTTTTTTCTTGAATTTTTTTCCATACTTTAATTTTATTACTGCAAAACAGATACGTTCCCATTCAGTATTTTTGAATAAATTAGGACATGACTCATTTTACTCTGCAAGAAACAGGCATTTGCATTGTGACAAAGCTGATCTGCTTTATTATGACTTGTTTGCATTGTTTAAAATTATCGAGCATACAAATGATAGGTATTCAATTAATGTATTCATGGTGGCAGCAAGGAAACGAGGAACTGTTTCAGGAAAAGTGTAAAGAAAATATAGACATATTTGTAATACAGTATGTAAAGAAAATTGCAAAAAGGAGTGTGAATAATTTCAAGACTTTAAAAAAAAAAAGTGAATTATGAGGTACACTAGCCAGTGAGAATTAATAAATCTGCTTAATTGATCAAGTAATCAGTTCTCTTTATAGCAAATGCTACCATTCTTTTCAATGAGTATTGTGTAACCATATCTCATCAGTGAGGTTTTTTTCTTCTCCGGGAACAAATCCTAGAGAAGGCTGATGGCTGATGTAAACTGTGTACTTGGGAAATTGTACACCGATATTGCAATGCTGAAGGGTAGAGTGTTCATTCCTAAAATGTGGTACACCTCTGCACCGATATAATACAACCCGATATGACATGAATTCGGATATAACGCGGTAAAGCAGCGCTCTGGGGGGGCGGGGCTGCTTACTCCAGCGGATCTCACCTATAACACAGTAAGATTTTTTGGCTCCCGAGGACAGCGTTATATCGAGGTAGAGGTGTAATTAGCTTTCAGCCAGACTTCAATCACTACTGCAAGAGATGAGAGTAGTAGTGAATGCAGCCTATTTCCCTCTCACTCTCCCTGCCCCAAAGTGGGATTGTGGTTCAGTGTCAAGAATAGTCCTGTTTTCCACTCCTGTGGACTGTCTGCAATTTTTTCCTCTCCTCTCCATTTAGCTGATGAGATATTTCATGAAGTTCCTTCCAGTGCTGTGCGCATGCCACGCACAGTCCTGCTGTCCAGCTTTCCTGCGGCTTGGCCACCTGACACTATAAAATGCAATGTTTACACTGCTTTTAGCTCCCACTTAAGGAGGACCAGGATTGGGGCCCATTCTACCACTAACATGTTAGTGACACTCAGGAAATTCAAGACAAGAACATGCAAAGCACCTTATTTTTGTTTCTATTCTGTTTAGGTCCAGTAAAGAATGGAGACAACTTTAGATTATTTTTATTATTGAGTTTGGGAAAAAAAAAAACACGCCCCCCCCCCGGTACATAAACAAATTACGCTGATTTGGATGTGTATTATGTTCCCCCCCACCCCCCAAAGTTAATTAAGTATTTTAGGAAAAATTGTCAGAGCGCCACCAGCAAGAGTTGGTGGCCACACTCTGAGGCCACCCAAAAATTTGTTGCGAGAACCTCTGGGCTAAGAAAACATTCTTAATTGTTGAGATCCATGCAATGTAGGTGTTGAAAGTAACTAAAATGAAACAATGTAGAGAGAGGCATGGAGTAGTAGTATGCAGGGTGCAGTTATTTAAATCATGGCAATTTAAATTAATTTTAATCAATATTAAATTACCCAATATATTTAAAAAATAAACATAAACATTACTTGTCAATTTTACAAAGCCTCAGATTACCTTGAAAAAAGTTTAATGCAAATTTAGATTTATAGGAAGTAAATTTAGATTTAAAGGAAGTATTTCTTCACACAATGCACAGTCAAGCGGTGGAACTCTTTGTCAGCGGATGTTGTGAAGGCCAAGACTATAACAGGGTTAAAAAAAGAGCTAGATAAATTAATGTAGAGTAGGTCCATTGATGGCTATTAGCCAGGATGGGCAGGGATGGTGTCCCTAGCCTCTGGTTGCCAGAAGCTGGGAATGAGTGACAGGGAATGGATCACTTGAGCATTACCTGTTAGGTTCACTCCCTCTGGGGCACCTGGCATTGGCCACTGTCGGGAGACAGGATACTGGGCTAGATGGACCTTTGGCAGGGGTGAAAGTAATATTAAACACTTACTGGTACGGGGGCCTGGCCCTGGGCCCCCGGAAGGGGCGGGGCCTTCGGGCGGAAGAGGCGGGGCTGGGGTGAGCCTCCCCCAGCTAGCCCATCCCTGCTGCCTGATCCGTGCTACCTTGGGGTCCGGGGGTGATTTAAAAGGGCCCAGGGCTCTGGCTGTTACTGTGGCAGCGGCAGCCAGGAGCCCTGGGCCATTTTAAATTGCCACCCCCCTCAGGGCAGCTGCCCCTTTTGCACTCCCCCTCCCATCGTCGGCCCTGCTGGCAGGGCTGCCAACCGGGGGGCAAAAGGGGCAGAGATGTTAAAGCACTGTCGCGGCAGTGCTTTAATGTTGGCTGCATACGGTCCGGTACATGGCCGTTCTTTTGTTCTTATAAAGAACTAAGTTATAAAGGCTAAATTTAGGGTAGCTTAATTGTATACATTGTGAAGAACAAAATATAATTGTCTTGCTACAAACGTTTCCCAAATAGCTTTTTCCTACCTGCCACAGCTTTCTGAGATGAAAACCAGAAGCGATTAACAATTATGAGCTATTCTTACGCTGTGATAAGAGCACTTAATCTCACAGACATTCAGTGTTCTACTATATATTAATGCAGCATTCCTTTGTGAACCTGTATTTAAGAGTATTTGCTTGAAGATTCTAGTATTTCACTGAGAGTTCTAAGAGCTATTGGTCATGAGTTTGGGTCTGTATCAGGACTTCCCCCCTGCATGTTCTCTGACCAATTGGAAGTAGAAATAAGATCAGAACTGGGGAGTTTGACAGCATGGAACATTCTCAAACTTAAAGGAATAGTTCTTCCCCCATCTAGTCCTTTTCTGTAATATTCTGCATTCAATCTACTATTTTAAAAATGAACATTTCTTAGCAGAATCAAAATCTATGTAAATATGAAATTCACTAACAATTAGGAAAGCCCGACTTAAGAATGCATAAAAATCCACTTTAGCAACATAGACTGGGAAGAAAGTGAAGAACTAGCACCACTTTAAATAAAATAAGTTGATTTAAATTAAAAACATCAGTTTCTTTATTAAATTCTAAAACTAATATTTGTATCCCCATGGTATCAGAAGTATTTTAATGAAGAGCTTTATATTATGGTGGTAGTTTTTGTACCTGTTCTATAAAAACTACCTGTGAACTTACTATCCTGGAATCCAGTACTCCTGTGGTCCTTTTGAGCAAGGTGCTTTCAATGTTAATTTGTCTAATATTGAAATAACCTTGTCCGAAATGTAATGTGGTCCAGTAGATCTAAAATGGGACTGGGAACCAAAACTCATTAATACTAGGGCTGTCAAGCGATTAAAAAAATGAATCGTGATTAATCGCGCAATAAAAAAATTAGTCACGATTAATCATGCTGTTAAACAATAATAGAATACCATTTATTATTTTTGGATGTTTTCCACATTTTCAAATATATTGATTTCAGTTACAACACAGAATACGTGTACAGTGTTCACTTTGTATTTATTTTTTATTACAAATATTTACACTGTAAAAAAAAATAGTATTTTTCAATTCACCCAGTACAAGTAGTGTAGTGCAATCTCTTTATCATGAAAGTTGAACTTACAAATGTAGAATTATGTACAAAACCCCCTGCATTCAAAAATAAAACAATATAAAACTTTAGAGCCTACACGTCCACTCAGTCCTACTTCAGCCAGTTGCTCAGACAAACAAGTTTGGCTGCAATTTGCAGGAGATAATGCTGCCTGCTTCTTGTTTACAATGTCACCTGAAAGTAAGAACAGGCGTTTGCATGGCACGATTGTAGCCGGTATTGGAAGGTATTTACGTGCCAGATGCGCTAAAGATTCATATGTTCATGCTTCAACCACCATTCTAGAAGATATTGTCCGTGCTGAAGATGGGTTCTGCTTGATAATGATCCAAAGCAGAGCGGATCAACGCATGTTCATTTTCATCATCGGAGTCATGCCACCAGCAAAAGGTTGATTTTCTTTTTTGGTGGTTTGGGTTCTGTAGTTTCCGCATTTGAGTGTTGCTCTTTTAAGACTTCTGAAAGCCTGTTCCACACCTCATCCCTCTCAGATTTTGGACGGCAATTCAGATTGTTAAACCTTGGGTTGAGTGCTATACCTATTTTTAGAAATCTCACATTGGTACTGTTTTTGCATTTTGTCAAATCTGCTGTGAACGTGTTTTTAAAATGAACATGTGCGGGGTCATCATCCGAGACTGCTATAAACGTGAAATATATGGCAGAATGTGGGTAAAACCAGAACAGGAGACATACAATTCTCCCCCAAGGAGTTCAGTCACAAATTAACGCATTAATTTTTTAACGAGCATCATCAGCATGGAAGTATGTCCTCTGGAATGGTGGCCAAAGCATGAAGGGGCATACGTATGTTTAGCATATATGGCATGTAAATACCTTGCAATGCCGGCTACAAAAGTGCCATGTGGATGCCTATTCTCTCTTTCAGGTGACATTGTAAATAAGTAGTAGTCAGCATTATCTCCTGTAAATGTAAACAAACTTGTTTGTCTTAATGATTGGCTGAACAAAAAGTAGGACTGAGTGGACTGGTAGGCTCTAATTGTTTTATTTTTGAGTGCAGTTATGTAACAAAAAAAAATCTACATTTATAAGTTGCACTTTCATGATAAAGAGATTGCACTACAGTACTTGTATGAGGTGAATTGAAAAATACTATTTTTTATCATTTTTACAGTGCAGATATTTGTAGTTAAAAATAATAATATAAAGTGAGCACTGTACTTTTTGAATTCTGTGTTGTAATAGAAATCAACATATTTGAAAAATGTAGAAAAACATCCAAAATATTTAATAAATTTGAATGGGCATTCTATTGTTTAACAGTGCGATTAAGCATAATTAATTTTTTTTATCGCAATTAATTTTTTTGAGTTAATCGCGTGCGTTAACTGCAATTAATCGACAGCCTTAATTAATACTAATCACAGTTCTGACACTGGAACCTTTTGGGTTTTGGACACGCCATTTTCTCCTTCGGTGTCTTAGTTGCCACATCTATAAAATGGCAATAATAATATGTGCCTACCTCCAAGTGGTATTTACAATGCAAAGCATTACCTCCAGTGAGCAGTGTGGCTCTATCCAGTAAATATTTAGATAAGAATTTGCTGACCAGCACAGGTATTGTCTATCCAAGTGACTGATATGTACAGCATTATTAGCTGTTTTAAAAAAATAAAAATTGAATGTTTAAAAAGCCTCTATTACTGTTAGTCATAAATTAGACCTTCCAGTTAGTTTTATTTGTATCTTTGTTGTTGTTTTTTGCAATGATTACATGGGTTTGCCAACACTTCTCTAAACTCTTATCCATTCAGCAAGCTTGGCTAGAAAAGCCATCCTGCAGATATGTGCCCCATTGTTCAAAAAATAAGTCTAAACACACATTTTCTTTGGGCACACTGATTAAGAAGTAAAAAACCTCATTTTTCCTTCCGATATTAACAGAAACTGCACATAAATGTCTTTTTGTCTACTTTAGTGTGAGCTTTACCTGCAGCAAGTCAGGATATATTCATGTATGGGCATTTCTTTCGATGGATAGTCTGGTGCTCATTCAGGGCACAGTCCTGTGCATAATGTTGTTAAAGGAAGTTTTTCCATTGAGTTACGTGGCAGTTGGATCTGGATATTTGGAAGAAGGGACTTCTGAGTGACTTTGTGCCTTTCAGCTGATTCACCCCTTTGCAGCAGTGCCTGTCCCTGCAGAGTGTTACTGCCAAAATGCAGTAAATGATATTGCAGGGTGTTTATATTAGAGGGTTTTGTTGTGAGCATTGATGAACATCTTTGCTGCTGGGGAGTTGCACGTGTTTAAATAACATTTAATGGTGTGACATAAGTGCTATGGCAGAATGGAAATGCCACTGGTACAGTTTGAAGAGCATTTAAACCAGATCTGCTGGGTGAATAAATTTAATAAACACCAAAAAAATTTTAAGAATAAGAGGAGGAATCTTTACTGAAGCAAATACCCTTCATAGAACTGTAAAAATTAAAGCAGAACAGTGTGGACTAAGGGCCTGATCCTGTAACTTCTTGCACTCATGTGAACTGCGATGCCTGTGTGGAGCCCCATTGTCTTCAGTGAGATTCTGTTCAAGTGCATCAGTCTCTCTGTGTGTGACAAGTTCCAGAATCATGATCTAGGGCTTCATTTATGGTGGCATGTATAGTACAGGCACTGCACAAATGCCTAGGACAGATATAGACTCATAGACTTTAAGGTCAGAAGGGACCATTATGATCATCTAGTCTGACCTCCTGCACAATGCAGGCCACAGAATCTCACCCACCCACTCCTGTAACAAACCCCTAACCTATGTCTGAGTTATTGAAGTCCTCAAATTGTGGTTTGAAGACCTCAAGCTGCAGAGAATCCTCCAGCAAGTGACCTGTGCCCCATGCTGCAGAGGAAGGCGAAAAACCTTCAGGGCCTCTGCCAATCTGCCCTGGAGGAAAATTCCTTCCCGACCCCAAATATGGCGATCAGTTAAACCCTGATCATGTGGGCAAGACTCACCAGCCAGCACCCATGAAAGAATTCTCTGTAGTAACTCAGATCCCACCCCATCTAACATCCCATCACAGACCACTGGGCATACTTACCTGCTGATAATCAAAGATCAGTTGCCAAATTAATTGCCAAAATTAGGCTATACAATCCCCTCCATAAACTTATCGAGCTTAGTCTTGAAGCCAGATATGTCTTTTGCCCCCACTATTCCCCTTGGAAGGCTGTTCCAGAATTTCACTCCTCTAATGGTTAGAAACCTTCATCTAATTTCAAGTCTAAACTTCCTAATGTCCAGTTTATATCCATTTGTTCTTGTGTCCACACTGGTACTAAGCTTAAATAATTCCTCTCCCTCCCTAATACTTATCCCTCTGATATATTTGTAAAGAGCAATCATATCCCCCCTCAACCTTCTTTTGGTTCGGATAAACAAGCCAAGCTCTTTGAGTCTCCTTTCATAAGACAGGTTTTCCATTCCTCGGATCATCCTAGTAGCCCTTCTCTGTACCTGTTCCAGTTTGAATTCATCCTCCTTAAACATGGGAGACCAGAACTGCACACAGTATTCCAGATAAGGTCTCACCAGTGCCTTGTATAATGGTACTAACACCTCCTTATCTTTGCTGGAAATACCTCGCCTGATGCATCCTAAAACCGCATTAGTTTTTTTAACGGCCATATCACATTGGCGGCTCATAGTCATCCTGTGATCAACCAATACTCCGAGGTCATTCTCCTCCTCTGTTACTTCCAACTGATGTGTCCCCAATTTATAACTAAAATTCTTGTTATTACTCCCTAAATGCATGATCTTGCACTTTTCACTATTAAATTTCATTCTATTACTATTATTCCAGTTTACAAGGTATCCAGATCTTCCTGTATGATATCCCAGTCCTTCTCTGTGTTAGCAATACCTCCCAGCTTTGTGTCATCCGCAAACTTTATTAGCACGTTCCCACTTTTTGTGCCAAGGTCAGTAATAAAAAGATTGGTCCCAAAACTGATCCCTGAGGAACTCCACTAGTAACCTCCTTCCAGCCTGACAATTCACCTTTCAGTACGACAGGTTGTAGTCTCCCCTTTAACCAGTTCCTTATCCACCTTTCAATTTTCATATTGATCCCCATCTTTTCCAATTTAACTAATAATCCCATGTGGAACCGTATCAAATGCCTTACCAAAATCGAGGTAAATTAGATCCACTGCATTTCCTTTGTCTAAAAAATCTGTTACCTTCTCAAAGAAGGAGATCAGGTTGGTTTGGCGCGATCTACCTTTTGTAAAACCATGTTGTATTTTGTCCCAATTACCATTGACCTCAATATCCTTAACTACTTTCTCCTTCAAAATTTTTTCCAAGACCTTACAAACTACAGATGTCAAACTAACAGGCCTATAGTTGCTCGGATCACCTTTTTTCCCTTTCTTAAAAATAGGAACTATGTTAGCAATTCTCCAGTCATATGGTACAACCCCTGAGTTTACAGATTCATTAAAAATTCTTTCTAATGGGCTTGCAATTTCATGTGCCTGTTCCTTTAATATTCTTGGATGAAGATTATCTGGGCCCTCCGATTTCATCCCATTAAGCTGCTTGAGTTTGGCTTCTACCTAGGATGTGGTAATATCTACCTCCATAGCCTCATTCCCATTTGTCATCCTACCATTATCCCTAACCTCCTCATTAGCCTCATTAAAGACTGAGGCAAAGTATTTGTTTAGGTATTGGGCCATGCCTAGATTATCCTTATCCTCCACTCCATCCTCAGTGTTTAGTGGTCCCACTTCTTCTTTCTTTGTTTTCTTCTTATTTATATGGCTATAGAACCTTTTACTATTAGTTTTAATTCCCTTTGCAAGGTCCAACTCTACATGGCTTTTGGCCTTTCTCACTTTATCCCTACATGTTCTGACCTCAGTAAGGTAGCTTTCCTTGCTAATCCTTCCCATCTTCCACTCCTTGTAGGCTTTCTGCTTTTTCTTAATCACCTCTCTAAGATGCTTGCTCATCCAGCTTGGTCTACAACTCCTGCCTATGATTTTTTTCCCCTTTCTTGGGATGCAGGCTTCTGATAGTTTCTGCAACTTTGACTTGAAGTAATTCCAGGCCTCCTCTGCCTTTAGATCCACAAGTTTTTCAGTCCAATCCACTTCCCTAACTAATTTCCTTAATTCTTTAAAGTTAGCCCTTTTGAAATAAAAAACCCTAGTCCCAGATCTATTTTTGTTTATCCTTCCATCTAGTTTGAACTGAATTAACCTTGGTTCAAGTGCTCATGAGCTATCCCCTACAACCATTTCTTCTATGAGGTCCTCGCTATTCACCAAAACCAAATCTAAAATGGCATCCCCTCTTGTTGGTTCTTCAACTACTTGGTGAAGAAATCCATCAGCTATCACATCCAGAAAAATCTGAGCCCTATTATTATTACTAGCACTTGTCCTCCAGTCTATATCTGGGAAGTTAAAGTCTCCCATGATCACACAATTCCCAGTAGTGTTTACTTCATTAAAAACATTAAAGAGATCTCTATCCAGATCAGATCCCAGCGGTCTGTAGCACACCCCAAGCACTGTCTCAGGGGAGGCTCTAGTAGCTTTCTTTCCCAGTGTGATTTTTGCCCAGACAGACTCTGTCTTATCCATTCCATCACTTCTTATTTCTTTACAATCTACCTCATCATTGATATACAATGCTACTCCACCACCATTGCCTTTATTTCTGTCTTTCCTAAACAGCACATAGCCTTCAATACCTGTACTCCAGTCATGACTACTATTCCACCATGTTTCTGTTATCCCTATAATATCCGGTTTCACTTCCTGCACCAGTAGCTCTAGTTCCTCCATTTTGTTACCTAGGCTCCTCACATTAGTGTACAAACATCTTAATTTTTGCCGTTTGGTTTCACTGACATTCTTTACCCAGTTAGGCACAGATATTCTACCACCAGTATCACCAATTAGACTGGTATCTATACTACCCTTCCTCCTTCTGTCCATTCTCCTACCCATGGCTGTATCCTTTCTTACTTTGTTTTCTTCCCTCTCAATGTTAAATTCCGGCGTGGAGATTACCTGGACATCTCCCAACCATCTCCCCCAAATTCCTAGTTTAAAGCTCTCTTAATCAGTTGTGCCAGCCTCCATCCTAGAAGTCTATTTCCCTCCTTACTCAGGTGAAGTCCGTCCCGAGAGAACGGTCTTCTGTCCATGAATGCTTCCCAGTGGCCAAACATCCCAAAGCCCTCCTCATAGCACCACTGCCTGAGCCATCTGTTGATCGCCATAATCTTGTCACATCTTTGTTGCCCTTCTCTAGGAACAGGCAGAATCCCACTGAAGATCACCTGAGCCTCGATTTCCTTAAGCGTCTTCCCCAGCCTGGCATAGTCTCCCTTGATACGTTCCAGTGAGAACCTAGCCGTATCATTCGTTCCCACATGAAGGACAATCAGTGGATTCTTTCCCGCTCCCGTTAGGATCCTTTTCAGCCTCAGGTCCACATCCTCTATCTTAGCACCCGGCAGACAGCACACCCTTCTGTTCTCCGGATCAGCTCTAGTTACAGGCCTGTCTATTCTCAGTAAGGAGTCCCCAATCACGTAGACCTGCCTTTTCCTGGTGACAGTGCGATTCTCCGATCTGTCCCCTGTCCCCTCTGGCTGCAAGTCCTCTCAATTTCTATTGTCCCTTGCAATCCTCTGCAACCCATCCCATATCCTCCTGGGGCTCATATTTGGTGTTATCTCCATTGACTCTTCCACTCTTCCTATAGGACTAGCTGCTCTTTTCTTCCTTGCCCTCTCACCTTCAGCGACCACCTGCTGTGCTCCTTCTTCATTTTCCAACTCCACAAACCTGTTCCTGAGCTATTTCTCCTTTACTGGCCTGTCTTTTATATAGATATAAATAGCAGTGTAGATGATGAGGCACTGCTTAGACAAATAGAGTTAAGACACACCTTAAGGTTCTGGCATGTCTCCTACACGGCTCTCTATACACTCCACGGTGTTTCCCACTCCTATTTTTAGCAGTGTAGTGTCCCACTGCCTCCCTGCTGCTGGAGCCTTTCCCTGCCATAGTGAAAGGTTTTGACAGTGGGGAGAGGCAGTGGAAAAGGCTTCAACAGCTCCCCAATGCTGGAGCTTTTCCTCAACACAGGGAGCTGCTGGAGCCCATCCCTGCAGCAAGGAAGGGCTATGGCTGGTGGGAGGCAGTGGGGAAAGGCTCTGATCTTTCTTCACTGCCTCCCCCTGCCAGAACTGTTCCCTGCTTTTCACTGTGGTGTGTAGCTACATATACCCTACACACTACCGCAAGTGTAGACAAGTCCTTACTAGTATAGTGATTACTACCATGAGTTGCCTTATTGAGGTCAATGGCACTATTTGCCAAGCAAGCACTTCTCTCAGAAGTGTTTGCAGGTTCAGGCCTTCTATTTTTAAACTGCAATATATAGTAGTTCTGCATAAAGCATTTACAAGGGTAAAACTGCTATTATGGAAAATATAGTTCTTTAGTTATTACATTTAAGAATTCATTCTGTTAATGCAGGTACAATGAAAGAATCTGGTGAGAAACATGAGGGATCTGTTGAAATTCCTAATCTGTCAGAAGAAAATGAGGTGGATGATACAGAGGTAGGTAATAAATACTAACATAGCTGTATAGGGCAGGAATTTTAAAATAAAATTAATAACTTTAGTTGCCATTAAATTTCCTGTTAACTGAATAATAGGAGAACAACATGACTTAGCTAGTCTGTCTTTAGTATTCTAAAGATAAAAGATGTCAAGAACCAAAAACAATAATGGCTCATTTCTGTCCTCCGATACGTAAATACATATCTTCCAAAGTTAGCAACTAAGCATGCACAGTATCTGACTTTAAAAGATGCAGTTCATGGCAATACAGAGCCACGTGTTTGAGATAAGAATTGAGCCCTATGTTTGCTTCACCGTCTATCATTTTTTAATCTTAAGGCCTCGACTTTGGTGCTAGCCTAATGATATAGTTGATATTGTGGTCTCTAAAGAACTCCTGGGGGAGAAACCTATCTAAACTTCTGGCTAGTCCTTGAGTTATTATGGAGACAAAATTGCTTGTGTTTCCTTTAGAAAAAGTATCCAGGTTTAGCTTAAAGACATGATAAAGTGGGAAAGTTTGAACTTGAAATATCTATTCTGCACCTGCCCCCTGAATAAACCAAAGCTAGCATTTTCCAACACTACTTGTTCCCCAAAAATCAAATTGTACAAAGCATCTCTTAGATTTTTATGTTTATTTGTAGATAAGTGTAAGCAAAAAGAAAGGAGATGGAGATGTGCTAAAGGATCTTATGAGAACAGAAGGAACTTCAAAAGTCAGGGAGGCTCTCAGAGATTATCTGAAACTTCTTAAAACAGGTACATTAAGATCATTTCTTCACACTGTGATTATATGGGCCCATTTTGTGAAATCTCCCTGCTTGAATATTTGAAGGGATTGATCCATTTTCATCTGAGCTGGTAGAAACTGTTTTCATATTATTTTAAGAATAAAAGTAAACCCCAGTGCCTTCATTTTAATTATAATATTGCATTAAAGTTTTAATTTCACCAAAGTCAGGATATTCAAAGTTTTATTATTTTTTTTCTAGAATGTTTATTTTGCAGTAAAGCCCGGGGGCACTAATCAGGACCAGAACCATATTGTCATAAGTGCTATAAAACCATATGTGAAGCTACAGTCCCTGCCCTAAAGATCTTACAAATTAATTGGCTGAGCAAAGCAAGGCTGTACGCTTAACTCAATGGCATTTCTCTGTATCTGTAATGTGGTAACTTCTGAAAACAGAATCCAATCAATTCCAAAATTTCAGGGAATGTTCTAGGCATAAGTGAAAATCAAAAACTGAAAGCCTGAATTTAGTAGAAATCAGGCTGTTCTCATTTTCAGATCTTTACTAAAATAAATACGGTTCTGAGCAGAGGAGGAAGGGCTTGGCTGTAGTGGGGCCAAGGGGCGTAGTTGGGTGTACAGGTTGGCCTCAAGTTAGAAGGTATTTTTTACTTCCTCTATTTACAGAGTTTACTCTGGGAATGATCCTACCAACCAAAACTTCAGCTGGTCCGGAACTGGCAGTTAAAAAAAAATTGAGTGAGAATAATGTGCAGGTATGCTGGCTTTAAGAGTTACTATGTAAGTTTCACTGGGAAAGATGGATGCTGTTGGCCCCAAACTCTGCCATCATAGGAGGAATAGAGAACTTAAGATTTATCCCGTGACTAACAGCAGATATACATAGTGCTGTAATGTGGAGCATTCATCTGTAACAGTAAGTGTTTGGTGCACTTTTAAAATCACCTTTGGGATGGAGGCCAGTAAATTCACCAACATGAATGCTATGACCAGTCTCTGTAGTGCTCAGGTATTGTGGAAATAGAATCATTGCGGGGCCACAGACTCTTCAGACAGTGAAAGGGAGATCAAAGGTGCCCAGTGTTCTGTCAGTAACAATGACAGCTTCAAGAGGGAGAGGCTGAAATTTGTCTGCTTCCCTCATTTCCTCAGTCTGATTCAGGGATCGGCAACCTCTGGCACGCGGCTCGCCAGGGTAAGCACCCTGGCGGGCCTGGCCGGTTTGTTTATCTGCTGCGTCTGCAGGTTCGGCTGATTGCGGCTCCCACTGGCCGTGGTTCGCCGCTCCAGACCAATGGGAGCTGCGGGAAGTGGCGTGGGCTGAGGGGTGTGCTGGCTGCCACTTCCCGAAAACCACGGCCAGTGGGAGCCGTGATCGGCCGAACCTGCGGATGCAGCAGATAAACTGGCCTGGCCCGGCCCACCAGGGTGCTTACCCTGGCGAGCCACGTGCCAAAGGTTGCCGATCCCTGGTCTAATTAATTCATTCCGCGTTCTGTTGCCTGTCACCAAAAGTATGTTAGGGTTGCCTCAGATTTTCCTAGTGCTTTACTGCGGTGCTCACTTAATCTGACCCTAATATAGAATAGTATGTTATCATGTAATTAATGCATATGCACAAGGGAGCAGGCTTAATAATTCCTGGACAGCCTTAAACCTGGAATTCCCTAACTCTTGAGTGGTTGACTTTGCAAACTTAATAATTTTTCTAGTATAAAGTTTTGGTGTGGAATATATACGTGTTTGCTATTCATATACAATGGCACTTTATCCTGAGTTTGCTTTACAGGATTCTGTTTTACCAATTTCCTTGGATACAGTTGGTGTAAAGATTCCAACAGTAAAGATACTTCTGAAAGAGACATTTGACTCTCCAGTAGAGGAGCTTTATAGCATCTTCATAACTAAGGAGGTAAGAAGCCTTTGTATTATTATCAGCAGGTAAGTATGCCCAGTGGTCTGTGATGGGATGGTATCTGAGTTACTACAGAGAATTCTTTCCTGGGTGTCTGGCTGGTGAGTCTTGCCCACATGCTCAGGGTTTAACTGATCTCCATATTTGGGGTCGGGAAGGAATTTTCCTCCAGGGCAGATTGGCAGAGGCCCTGGAGGTTTTTCACCTTCCTCTGTAGTATGGGGCACGGGTCACTTGCTGGAGGATTCTCTGCAGCTTGAGGTCTTCAAACCACAATTTGGGGACTTCAATAACTCAGACATAGGTTAGGGGTTTGTTATTGAAGTGGATGGGTGAGATTCTGTGGCCTGCATTGTGCAGGAGGTCAGACTAGATGATCATAATGGTCCCTTCTGACCTTAAAGTCTATGAGGATAGGACCACGTGTTCTTAGTGATGTAACTGAAGGGATTGGTGTTCCAGTAAGGAGAAAAGTTATTTTATTTGAAGAGTTTAATTATAACCAGTAATGAGAAATATTATCTGTAGGGCCTTACCAAATTCACGGCTATGAAAAACATGTCATGGACTGTGAAATCTGGTCTCTTCCCATGAAATCTGGTCTTTTGTGTGCTTTTACCCTATACTGTACAGATTTCACAGGGGAGAGCAGCATTTCTCAAATTGAGGGTCCTGACCCAAAAGGGAGTTGCGGGGTGGGGGTGGTATTGCCACCCTTACTTCTGCGCTGCCTTCGGAGCTGGGTGGCGGCTGTTGGCCAGGTGCCCAGCTCTGAATGCAGCACCCCGCCAGCAGCAGCACAGATGTAAGGGTGACCATACCATACCATGCCATCCTTCCTTCTGCGCTGCTGCCTTCAGAACTGGGTGGCTGGAGAGTGGCGGCTGCTGACTGAGGGCCCAGCTCTGCAGGCGGCAGTTCTGCCTTCAAAGCTGGAATCCCGGCCAGCAGCCACTGCTTTCCAACTGCCCAGCACTGAAGGCAGCGCTGCTGCCAGCAGAAGTAAGGGTAGCAGTACTGCAACATTTCCCCCCCACACACACACACACAATAATTTTGCGACCCCCCCCCCACCTCCCCCCAGCAACTCCTTTTTGGGTCAGGACCCCTACAATTACAGCACGGTGAAATTTCAGATTTAAATAGCTGAAATCATGAAATTTATGATTTTTAAAATCCTATGACCGTGACATTGACTAGATTTCCCACTCTTACTGTACAAGCGGGAGTGTGTTAGTTGCACTGGGCACTATGAAAGTTACACATAATTAGGGCCCTAACAAATTCAAGGTCCATTTTGGTCAAACAGGGACTGAAATACCATCAGCTACTTATTTCTAGTAACTTCAGCTATAGTACCACAACGTAGGGTGTAAGGTGGTCTTGGGTCTCTCCCCATCTGTCAGGGAGGGAGACCCCGCCCCTCACTACAAGGATTCTGGAGTGACTCAGTTCAGGGGGAAATTAGCAGACAGTTAATAGGCCCAAGCCTGCAGCCCAGGACGGGCAGCAATTGTCTTTGAGCCCCGGTCCTCAGCCAAGGCGGGGCAGCCAACAGATAAGGGCTCTGGCCTGCAGTCAGGCAGAGCAACAATGAGTCTATAGGTCCAAAGCCCTCAGTCAGGGCAGGGCGGCAGAGAGTCTATATGCTCAGGGCCCTCAATCAGGGCAGAAGAGCGAACAGTTAACAGCTCTGGCCTGCAGTCCGGCAGAGCAACACAGCAGTCTAGGGGGATCAGCTCTTTGGCAGAGCCGACAGCAAAACCGCCTGGCGTCCTAGCTTGGGTGGGCAACAGACCAATGCAGGCCTCTTGGCCTAGAGATGGGGAAGCTGCCACCCCAGGATTGGAGTGGCGGGGGGATGCAGGCCCACCTGACTCCACTGTGTCCCAGCCAAGGGCCCTAACAGTGGCGGAGTGTCTGCCACTGGATCAGCGGGGAAATCTGGCTGCAGCACGCTGGCCGACTTAAAGTAAGTAACAGAGCCAAACCCTATTCAGCTTCCCTGGGCGCCTTCCTACACTCCCATTCAGGGGGTACCTGGGTCCTCGTTCGTCTCGCTGGGGTAAACGGCTAGTGGCAGCCCCAACAGCTCCTCCGTGTCTGGCAGCTCTGGCAGTGCCTCCGGGTCTCTGGCACTGTAGCAGCCTCCATTGGGTCCTGCTCCTCTGGCAGCTCTCCTCCAACTGAGCTGGAGGGCCTGCCTTTTATATTTCTGGTTCCTGTCCTGCCCCTCTGCTTCCGCTGGGGTGGTTTTAGGTGTCCTGGGTTGCAGGTTTCCCTCCGTCTGTCAGGGAAGGAGACCATACCCCCTTGCTACAAGGGTTCCACTTGTAATTCTAACTAGCAGCATCAGGGCGGCTTTAGGCCGATTCCCCTGCATCCCTGGAATCGGGCCCGCACCTAAGATTGCCCTGCGCCTTAGGCGCCTTTTTAATTTTTTAATTTTTTTTTACATACCCAGTGGCGGTCTGGGTCTTTGGCGGCACTTTGGAGGCGGGGAGTCCTTCACTCACTCCGGGTCTTCGGTGGCATTTCGGCGGTGGGGGGTCCGGAGCGAGTGAAGGACCCCTCGCTGCCAAAGTGCCACCGAAGACCTGGACTGCTGCCAGGTATTTGAAGTGGGCCCCGCTATTCCTAACGCCGGCCCTGCGCACCATTTGCTCCATTAGTGCTGCTGTTACCTTTGAAGGTAAAGAACTATCATGGTGTGTAAAGTGGAGAGCAAAATGGAGATATTTAGTTTATCTGACTGTGTTTATTTCATTGAGCTCTGTGTATTGATGTAAAGCTGGCCACCTAGCAATGGCCAAAGGAAGGGTCTGCTAATTTTGTTGGTCCTATCAGCAGGCTTTTGATACCATTGCCCATGAGGAATTGATAACTTACTTTCAGATCTTTCCAAACTAGACAGACTGGCCCTTGGTAGTCTTGTTTTTTAATTTCTGAGCATCCCTGGAAGGTGGTGCTGGGCTATTGTTTATCCACCCACACAGCTCCACTAACAGAGATTGGGAAGTCTTATGCTGCATGTTATTAGTATGCAAGTGAAATGCAGCTCTGTCTCCTTTGCACTCAGCTCACAGTAATAATAAATACTCAGTAATAATAAATACTTAGTCCTTTATGTAAGCACTTGTAATCCAAAGATCTCAAAGTGCTTTACAAATGTTAAGCATTCTTATCCCCATTTTCCAGATGGATTCCATTAGCTAGTGTGTGTATGGATATGATTACATCTACCTCTCTTGCAAGGTTTACTGTGGAGAAGCACTCAAATAACAAGTTTAGGATGCATCAGTGTCCTCCTAAGAAGCCCTAGAATATATCAGAAGACTTTAGACTGGAATGCCAATACTTCCAAAAATTGTAATTCTCAGGAGGATCAGGGATTAATGTCAGTCTTCTGATATGGGATAGAGAATATAACATCTCATGACTTTCGACTAATCCCGCTCCATGTCTCTAGACTGCTGCTTCCATCTCAGGGCAGAAGGAAGATCAGTCTGCCTGTTTCCTAATCCAAATATAGCTGCAGCCACTTCACTTCACTTGCTTTGAACTCTCTACCTCTGTTTTACCTAATGGCCCCTTCCACATACCCTCATTGATTGCTCCTTTTACCTACAAAGTGCTGAGAAACACATTTGGTAACTTAATCATATTATGATTTTTCTTAGTGAAATCAATGATGTATTGATTTGACTGGAGCACTTTTTAAAGTTCAAGCACATAAAATTGCTTTTCGAGAGCCATCCATTCATCACAGAACCATTGGCATTAGGAGTCTCCAGTAGCCCTTTTAGTTCATCCCAGTATCCTGGAAGGATGTGTTATATCTCACTAAGCTATCCAGAAATCGTAGACGTTATGTGTTATTGAATAGCTGATTAAATTCTTACACTATGCATGTTTTGCTTTTTGTTTTCCTAGTTGGTGCAGAAATTTTCTAAAAGTCGTGCTGTGATCGAAGCCAAAAGAGGAGGAAAACTTCAAATGTTTGATGGTTGCATTACCGGTGAATATATAGAATTGGTAAGTTGAAACCCTGCAGTTTAAAATCAGATGCCAAGTTCTGCCCTTTTGGAGTCTCACACTGATGATGTTTGGGCCCAGAAGGTTCTTAAATGGCTACTCCACAGGGGAGAATACTGAGTAAAATGTAACCTTGCTTTAGTTTCTCTAATGCAGATTTAGTTCATAAAAACAAAATATGACCATGTAGAAGATTCCTGACTTTCTCCTTTTCTGGCCCAGATTATCTATCATGTGGGAAAACCCTCACTTGGAACCATGGGAATAAGAAAACTGTGTGTGGTTGCCTTACAGAGTTTTTCTACCACTGTCTTTTTTAATAGAAGAGTTTGGGATTGAGGTTACAGATTAGAGGTAGTACCACTTACCAAACACGTGGATCTCTGGAGAAGCAGATCTCATTCTGTTCAGAGCCAGAAGCTACACTGTCTCTGGCTATGCTCCCCTACAGTTACATAGAGGGGACGCTGAGGAAGGTAATATAGTGTAGACCTGTATTTCCACACAACACTAAGCGTATAGCAAAGAGTAGTGCCATGGAGAGCTCTGCTCCACCTTCCTCTTGCTCCAACCACTGAAACTTGTGGAGACTCCTTCTACATGAATACCAAAGTATGGGCATCTATACAGTGGAGGGGAAGAAACTGGCATCCTTCTTTTACATGGAATAAATAGATCTGCACACAGATGGAACCTTCTCTGTAAATCAGCCTGGGACAATCAAGGCTTTGATGAGGGAGCATGTCCCAGTGACACCTCCTCTCTTGTTAGAGATCAGTGGTATCAACCACTCTGAATAATGTCAAAAGTTGTTTCTTAAATGAAAAACGACCTAGGGAAAATGCTCTGTCCTGATACTTTTTAAAAGTTGTCTTGAAACCCTTTAATTTACCATTCAGCTGTGTGTCAATTCTAGCTTCTAATCCCTTAATTACACTACTCAGAATTTGATTTAAGTAAACTAGTAAACAATTTTTGGAATTAAAATTTCTGCAGATTTTAGAGAATTTAGTTCTAGGTATTTCATCTTTTAGGCATGCCTCAGATTTCCTAAAGCTCGAGATCCCCTTTCCCCCAGATGGTACCGAGTGTGCGCACTGGCTCCAGTTATAATAAAGATGTTGAAACTTGGGAATGCACTGATGAAATAAAAACAACGAGGAGTCCTTGTGGTACCTTAGAGACTAACAGATTTATTTGGGCATAAGCTTTCGTGGGCTACAGCCCACTTCATCAGATGAAATAATTCATTTGATAGTGCCAGCAACTAGCTATAAAAAGACACTCCACAGATTTACGGCTGTAACAATTAAAGAAGCTCTTTAGGCAGTATCCCCAGTCAGCCATCAAGTTCTACATCATAGAGACATAGATACAGTGGTTATGTTAAGTACAAATGGAACTGAACCTACCTGGACTCTAGGGGAAGTTGTGAATAACAAAATACCCCTATTTGTAAACCGTGAAGGATGGGCAAACTCCCTGAATGGGAGAATGCACCACTACTTTAAACCAGCCACTGTCACATGTCTCTTCTGGATTAAGCCTCTGCCAGGTTGCTTTCAGTTCCCTATTTCAGCCAGTTGCTGAGAATGCTGAGACGCCACACAATCTAGAACTGATGGAAAGGAGCTCTAGAGCTGTGTCGGTACCACAGCCCAAACCATCTCATCACTAGCTCGTCCAGTGGCCTCATGTGTATATTGAGCAAGATGGGTGGCAGAGTAGAGTACTATAGAGGTGGGTGATCAGTTACCCTCCACTTTTTTTCTGCGATTTCTCAGAGGAAAATACAGAACCAGTGCAGTAATCCCAGTCACCCATGCTAAGGTCCATATTATCAATGGCTGCTGATTAAAGCTGTAGCTATAAGCGTGAACAACTGACCTTTGTCCATTGCTAGGAGAAAGCAGGGAAGTGTGTGCCCAGTTATGAGTGTCATGATTAGAGCTGAATAAAACCTGGGATATTCAAGTAAGTGTTTTCCCTCACATTTACTGCTTGTCCAACTTTTGCCAGGTGGAAAAGTTAGACATTGAAGGGAGAGAGCCCCAAAATTTTGTTTCAGAATTTTGGAAAACAAACTTTTACCAAACCAGCTTTTTCATAGGAAAAAAAAATGTAATTTCACAAAACCCTGTTTTATGATGGAAAAAGCTTTCACATTGGAAAATCCTTGGCCAGTGCCAGCCAGGATCCTCTTGGAATGAGATGTGGCAGGCCCTCAGATGAAATTCTTGAAAAAAGGTGGTGGTGGGGTGTATTATTTTTGTCATGATTTTTGTACATCTGTATCTGTCTTACAGTTACCCAGCCAAAGGATTGTCATGAAATGGAGATGCAGGAACTGGCCTCATGGTATGTCGTTTCTCTAACCCCATAGTACTTACGGGTCGGATTTTCATAGGGGCCTAATCCCAGTTTAAATTGGAGCTAAAGTTTGAGAAAGCCCAATACAGTGCCTGGTGTTAGTCCCACTGAGGGAAGGAGTTTGTGCTGGCTTTGTTCTTGTAAGGGCAATAAGTACCGTATTTTCCGCACCATAAGGCACACCAGATTATAAGGCCCAGTCTCAATTACGGGATCTATTTCTGTACTTAACCCATACATAAGGCGCACCGTATTATAAGGCACATGCTAAAACATACGGTCTACAAAAAAAGGTAACAGTGTTCCTAGTGTAGTAAAAAGGTAACGGAAGCCAAACAGTGAGTTTAGTTGAACTTTATTGTACGTATTACGTAATGTTCTCTGATTGGTTTATCGCTGCCAGCGTACGTAGTTTACATATTACGTCCCTGTGTCAGCGAAAAATGGTCCGACAGTCAATCAAGCAAAGCGCTTACCAAAGTCGCACAACAACATTTTTACATATTTTGGAACTCAGTGCACACATAAGGCGCACCGGATTATAAGACGCACGGCCAATTTTTGAGAAAATTTAAGGCTCTTAGGTGTGCCTTATAGTGCGGAAAATACGGTACATTTATGTACAAAATGAAACAGGTGAGTTCATGAAAGTTTGAATTTAATTAGTAGTACAGTAAAGCAAACTTTTATTAATCAGGTATTAAAACCAAGTTTACTAATAAACATATTACTGAATATTGTACTGTCTCTTCTTTCAGAACATTATGCAACGGTTGCTTTGAATTTCAAGGATCAGGCAACTCAAACTGAACTACAGTTAGAGTGCAAAGGAGTCCCTGTCTGTAATGAAGACAGTACAAGACAGTGTTGGCAGAAGCAACATTTTGAAGAAATACGTGTTTTACTGCAGCAGCCCAAAGTAAATACTGAATGACGATTGCACTGTAGTTAGTTTTATTAGCGCATTACTTTTATATATAAATAAGTTTGTCTCCCTTTTTTGTCGTGTTCCCCCTCCCCCTTTTTTTTTAAGAAAATTAATTTATTTATGGGGGATGAATAAAGATCCACTTCTGTGATACTGTATATAATTTCAGTGCTATTTATGGATCTTCAGTGAATGAAATGCCCTCCTCCGTAAGTGAGGTTATGTATTTAGACACCTTCAGTTTGAGAACTGATCACTGTTTTATTATCTAACCTTAAATTTGGAAACTGTTAGTGTGACTCAGCTGCTATAGACTTCATGGTATTACATCATACTGGCCAGCTCATTTTAGTAGAGACTAGCTACTACGTAGGCTAGTCCAGAACAAAGGTGACACATGCATTGTTTAGTAAGAATCCATTCGTGGTGGGTAGAATGTCTGTGTTTAAATGCACTGCTGCTTAAAAGGTGAATTGAAAGTCTTAAAAAAAATACTCCAGACATAGTTTGATCCTGTAAGATCAAATGCTGAGTGAATTATACAGCCACTTAAAGTAAAGCACTTAATCTCAAACCATAGAAAAACAAGCTGCAGGCTTCTTATATCTTCAAACAGCACAGCTACACATTTGAAAAACAGTCACCTAAGTCTTTGCTGTAGGTCCTGAGGTTTAACCAAATTACAACAACCCTTATTGACTGGGAGATGCCATTATTTTGGTCTGTTTTTCTAAACTCCTGTCTTCATCTTCTCTCTGTTAATAGTACCTGGGATGGGAGTTGCTGCTCTGGCAGAGATGCCAGGAAGGCTGTAAGGGAAGTAACTTAATTTTGTATTTCAATAATTTCCATATTTATTTAAAGAGCCATTCTCACTTGGACTGTTTTCTCCTCCTGGAATTCTGAAAATACATTTTTAACTTGGACCCTTTCAGTTCACCTTAATGAACTATTCCACCCATGGGACTGAAGTGAAAGCAAAGCAAATAAAACCCCAACCATTTGACACAAATGCACCATAGGAGTTAATATTGAAGATATAACAATTTAGCAAGAATGGGGCAGCATTCTTAAATACATTGAGTAATTTTGTAAACAATTGGAATAAATAATTTACCTGTGCAATACTGAATTTAAGGCAAAATTGACTAAGAAAAATTGACAGAGGTGACTCAGACTGCATTTTAATCAGTCATATTAATAAAGAAAATTTTACAGTGAGTGTGCTTTGTTTCCGCTAACATACGCTGTTCAATAAACCACTATATGCATATGCCACCCCCCGCCCCAAGATTCTTTAGAGAATCAAGTTTCCTGGCATATAGTTTTGTGATAAGACCTTTTCTTCTCCCCCCCCCCCCCCAATAGAGTTCTGCTTGTCTAATAAGTGAGTGTGACTCTTCTCTAGCCAAAATAACATTAGTTTCTGAGTGATTTATGTAGCAGATCTGCTCAGTTTACAACTAAAGTGATAGTTTTACTGATTTCTAAGCCTGCCACCTGAAGCTGGAATCTGAAAGGCAAGCTGTGGTCCTCCTTGTTCATACACATAGGTGCAGGAACTAGGGCTACTGGTACACGCCCTGACTTGAAGTGGTTTCCATTATATACAGGGTTTACAGTTTGGCTCAATGGCTCTCAGCACCCCCATTACACCAGCAGCCCTGTTCATACATCACCAACAATAAAGTTTCTGCCATTAGACTTTAGGCTTCAATCCTGTTAGCTGATTGAGGGTTGTAGGTGGACCCCTTCCCATCTACACAGAGCACCACTGAAGGAAATAAGGGAGTCACTGTAGGCATGGGGGTCTTTTCTGTAGTCTCATGTTCGATTTGGGCCCTAGTTAATACTTGATACATGACCCAAAAAAGAATTCAGCTCATTCCTATAGTTGTGTTGGTTCTGCAGTGCTGAGAAGAGCTCAAATAAGTTTCATTTAATAAAAGCAACTGATGAGACTCGAGAGATACAAAGGGAGAAGCTTGATGGCATAACCAGAGCAGGGGAAAAGGACAGCAGTGTTGTGATGCAAGGGGAAAGTAGAGAACTCCACTTTTTTTCAGCGTGATAGCTGTGTTAGTCTGTATCAGCAAAAAGAACGAGGAGCACTGGTGGTCAGGGCTGGCTTTACACTGATTGCCCCGAATCGGGCCTTGCGCCTACGGGGGGCCCCACTCCAGGGGTCTTCAGTGGCATGTTGGTGGCGGGGGGTGGGTGTCCTTCGGTGCTGCAGGAGACCTGGAGCGGACCCCACCGCCGAAGCCCCAGACTGCCGCCGAGTATTCCAATCAGGCCCTGCGGGTCATAAAGCCAGTCCTGCTTGTGGCACCTTAGAAACTAACAAATTTATTTGGGCATAAGCTTTCGTGGGCTAGAACCCACTTCATCGGATGCATGCAGTAGAAAATACAGTAGGAAGCTATATGTACACACAGCAAATGTGGAAAAATGGGTGTTACCTTACCAACTCTAAGGAGACTAATCAAAGTAGGCTATTATCAGCAGGAGAAAAAAAACCTTTTATAGTGCTAATCAGGATGGCCCATTGCAAACAGTTGACAAGAAGGTATGAATAACAGTAGGGGAAAAATTAGCATGGGGAAATAATTTTTACTTTGTGTAATGACCCATCCACTCCCTGTCTTTATTCAAGCCTAATTTAATGGTGTCCAGTTTGCAAATTAATTCCAGTTCTGCAGTTTCTTTTTGGAGTCTGTTTTTGAAGATTTTTTGGTTGAAGAATTGCAACTTTTAGGTTTGTAAATGAACGACTAAGGAGGTTGAAGTGTTCTCCAACTGGTCTTTGAATGTTATAATTCTTGACGTCTGATTTGTGTCCATTTATTCTTTTGCTAGTCTGTCCTGTTTGGCCAATGTACATGGCAGAGGGGCATTGCTGGCACATGACGGCATATATCACATTGGTAGATGTGCAGATGAACGAGCCTCTGATGGTGTGGCTGATGTGATTAGGTCCTATGATGGTGTCCCTTGAATAGATGTGTGGACAGAGGTGGCAGTGGGCTTTGTTGCAAGGATAGGGTCCTGGGTTAGTATTTTTGTTGTGTGGTATGTGGTTGCTGGTGAGTATTTGCTTCAGGCTGGGGGGCTGTCTGTAAGTGAGGCCTGTCTCCCAAGATCTCAGAGCGTGATGGATCATCTTTCAGAATAGGTTGTAGATCCTTGATGATGTGCTGGAGAGGTGCGTTGGGGGATGAAGGTGACAGCTAGTGGTATTCTGTTACTTTCTTTGTTGGGCCTGTCCTGGAGTAGGTGACTTCTGGGTACTCTTCTGGCTCTGTCAATCTGTTTCTTCACATCAGCAGGTGGATAGTGTAGAAAGAGACCCTGTAGGTGTTTGTCTGAGGGATTGGAGCAAATGCGGTTGTAGCTTAGAGCTTGGCTGTAGATGATGGATTGTGTGATGTGGTCTGGATGAAAGCTGGAGACTGTACACGTGTTTAGCAGTTTTATAAAATAGAATCACGGCTGAATTTAGTTGTTTGGAATGTTCATTGAGAGCAACAAAGCAAGCACTGAAAGAGCTTGGGCAATGAAAACCAGAAACTTTTACAAAGACGTTGCAAACTAAGTTTTAATTAAACCCTTTTATTTGTGTATTAAGTGAAGACATTGCCTAGTGAGCTGAACCTTTTTCATATTGCCACAAGATCAGACTCCTGCTGCCAAGACGTTGGCAAATGGTGTGTCCCCTGTGATTAGGATTTTTTAAAGCTTAATTCTAATACATTTTGAATTAGTGCTTAGCATCAAGCAAGACGTGTGTCCATGGTTGCCAAAATGACCTTGGAAAGCACCCTAGTAGGGCTTTTAGAGCTACTCAATATGGAAAGACAAGTACAGTAACTCCATGCTTAATGTAGTTATGGTCCTGAAAAATGCTACTTTAAGCAAAACGATGTTAAGCGAATCCAATTTCCCTGTAAGAATTAATGTAAATAGGGGGGTTAGGTTCCAGGGAATTTTTTTTTGCCAGACAGAAGACATTATATACTTATGCAGTATAAGTTTTAAACAATTTAATACTGTACTCACCAGTGATGATTGTGAAGTTTGGTTGAGGCAGGGTCAGGGTGTAGGGGCTTGCGCTGTTCCTCCCACTTGGAGCTCCTGCTGGGGAGTGGGTTCAGGGACTTGCCTGCTCTCTGGGTGGAATGCCGAGTGGGTGGGGTAAGCCCCCATGCCCTGACCCCACTCCCCGACTGAAACGTTGAGCAGCCAGAAAGGGGCAACCCTCCATGCCCCGACCCTGCTCCCCAGCAGGAGTGCTGGGCGGGTGGAGTGGGGCAAGCCCCTGGGCCCAGACCCCACTCCCCGACAGGAACACGGGGCAGGCAGAACGGGACAACTCCCTGCTCCCCCACAGCAGTGCCAGGCAGGCGGAGCAGGGCAAACCAAACAACCTTATAACGGAACACTGTGTGACTTTATGTTCTCTAAGGCTATGTCTACAGTATGAAATTAGTTCAAAGTTATTTTACTCGAATTTCCAGACTCAAGTTCATACATTCGATGTTAATATGTCCCCACTAAAGCGCGTGAACTCAGCGGAGTGCATCCACAGTTCCGAGGCTAGCATCGAATGGCAGACCGCTGCACTGTGGTAGCTATCCCGTAGTTCCCGCAGTCTCTGCCACCCATTGGAATTGTGGGTTAAGCTCCCAGTGCATGATGGGGCAAAAACATCTGGGTGTGCCGTCACTCATTCCTCCCTCCGTGAAAGCTACGGTAGATGCCATGCTGCCAGTAGACGGTGCAGCACGGTGCACCGCCTGTCTCCTAGTATGTTGAATCCACTTTGAATGTCCTCTCCTCTTTCTATCTACTCTTTCATCTAACCATTTGCCGCCGTTTCTCGGCCATCGTGAACAGAGCCACACAGCTTCCGCCGCAAACTCTGCTCTCGCTGCTTTTTCCATGTTGTCGGTCCTGGGCTCCTGTAGAAGCTACAGAAGGCAACAATTCCTTGCTGTTTCTCACCCATCATGGACAGAGCCACACAGACAATCTGGAGGAAGTGGCGGAAGCTGTCCTGGGCTCAGACAACCATTTACCGCCTTCTATTGGCCATTAGCTCATTTCGTGCCCTTTTTCAAGGATTACCCGTGCAGGTGCCATTGTGCAGCAAACATGGAGCCTGCTCAGCTCTCTGCTGCAGTTTTGACCATTGTAAATACCTCACGCATTATCCAGCAGTATGTTCAGTACCTGCAAAACCAGGCGAGAAGTGAGGAGAGTACAATTACTATATTGATGAGGACATGGGCACAGACGTTCCTAGATGCAAGGCATGTGGCGATTGGGAAATCATGGTGGCATTGGGCCAGGTTCATGCCGTGGAACGCCGATTCTGGGCCTGGGAAACAAGCACAGACCGGTGGGAATTGCATAGTGTTGCAGGTCTGGGATGCCTCCCAGTGGCGGCATAACTTTTGTATGTGTAGGACCGCTTTCATGGAACTTTGTGACTTGCTGTCCCCTGCCCTGAAGTGCAAAGACACCAAAATGAGAGCAGCCCTCACCATTGAGAAGCGAGTGGCCATAGCACTGTGGAAGCTTGCAACGCCCCACAGCTACCGGTCAGTCGGGAATCAGTTTGGAGTGGGCAAATCTACTGTAGGGGGCTGCTGTGCTGCAAGTAGCCAATGCAATCATTGAGCAGCTGCTATCAAGGGTAGCGACTTTGGGAAATGTGCTGGGGTTCCCGACGAAACGCGTATCCCCATCTTGGTCCCGGCACACCGGGGCGGCCAGTACATTAACTGCAAGAGGTACTTTTCCATGGTGCTGCAAGCATTGGTGAAACACAAGGGACATTTCACTGACATCAAGGTGGGATGGCTGGGAAAGGTGCATGACACTCACATCTTCAGGAACTCTGGTCTGTTTGAACAGCTGCAGGAAGGGAATTACTTCCCAGACCAGAAAATTACTGTTGGGGATGTTGAAATGTCTATAGTTATCCTTGGGGACCCAGCCTACCCCTTAATGCCATGGCTCATGAAGCTGTACACAGGCAGCCTGGACCAGTAGTAAGGAGCAGTTCAACTATAGGCTGAGCAAGTGCAGAATGGTGGTGGAGTGTGCTTTGAAAGAGCGCTGGTGCAGTTTACTAACTCGGTTTGATCTCAGCACAACCAATATTCCAGTTGTAATTGCTGCTGCTTGTGTGCTCCACAATATTGGTGGGAGCAAGGGGGAGACTTTTATGGTAGGGTGGGAGGTTGAGGCAACTCGCCTGGCTGCCAATTTCGCACAGCCATACAACAGGGCGATTAGAAGAGTGCAGCAGGACACGCTGTGCATCAGAGAAGCTTTGAAAGCCAGTTTCATGACTGGCCAGGGTACAGTGTGACAGTTGTGTTTTGTTTCTCTTGAAGTTACCCACACCTTATATATAGATGAAAGGAAAGAAAGTCAAAATTCAGAGGGGTAGCCATGTTAGTCTGGATCTGTAAAAGCAGCAAAGAGTTCTGCATTCATCTGCCGAAGTGGGTGTTCACCCACGAACGCTCATGCTCCAATAGGTAGGTTAGTCTATAAGGTGCCACAGGACTCTTTGCTGCTTTTAAAGTCAAAACTGTTTAAAAACTGTTCTTTATTATTTAATGCACAACACATTGAGAGCAATTATAAGGTAGACGGGAGGGGGAGGTTAGGGGGGTGGAGGAGGAGGAGGGAAGGACAAGTCCAGAAACCAAATCAAAAGTTCACAGTTGCCAGCTTTCTGGTGCTTGGCCGATCCTTGGGGGGTTGAGTGGGTGGAGCCCCGTAGCATCCCCCCTTCGTGTTCTTGGGCATCTGGGGGAGGAGGGAGTTTGATTCTACCGGGGCTGCAGCAGCAGTCTGTGGTCTTGCTGCCTTTCCCACATTAGATCCACTATACAGCGGAGCATGTCTGTTTGCTCCCCCATGAGCTTGACCATAGGGTCCTGCCTGCTCTCATCGCGTGCCTCCCTCCGCTCTGTGTGTTCCTGTAATGCTTTACAGGACTCCACAATTGTTAGGGCCCAGCTGAATGCATGGAGGCAATCCGTGCAGGAGGACTGCATGAGCTCAGAGAACATGTGGTCCCAAGTTCATTTTTTCCACCTTCTAACCTGGACCAGCCTCTGGGACGGAGTAGATAGGGGCCACGTTGAAACATTTGCACCTGTGGGAGGAGAAAAAGGGAAGGTAGTATTTTAAAAAATACATTGCAGAGAACAAAGGGGGCACTTTGGTATGAGTAATCCATCACACACAGCCGGGCAACAGAATTCAGCTTGCAGGCAGCCCCCAGGGGCAACGCAGGGTTCTGCTTCTACATTCATTTCAATGCTTTCGAACTGCTGGGTCCCCTTTCCCACAGCAAGCAATGCCTGGTGGGTTTGCCATATAAAAGGAGGGCCTGAGGGCTCTCTGGGATGATCACTGCACACAACAACCCCTCCCCTACCCCGCCAACCGCGTGGCTCTGATCAAGCTCAGAGCAGAGATGAGCCATTTATTGTAAACATGAACAACCCAGCGCGGCTGGGTTTCCCCCCTCCACTCCCCAGCACGTGGCTCCGATCAGGCTCTGACTCACCAGAAGTACCTTCTCCAGGGTCATGGAACAGGAGCCTGCTTTGGGAGTGAGGGGAGGCTATTGGATCCAGCATTAAGATAAGTTCCTCGCTAGGGGAGAAAACGGATTCCCCACTTGCCACCTGTGCACTGTCGTCGTCGTCCTCCTCCTCCTCCTCATCGTCCTCCAATGTCTCTTCCTCCTCACTCTGTGCAACTCCTCCCTTGCAGGTGTCCATGGACAGTGGTGGGGTAGTGGCGGCAACACCCCCCATAATTGCATGGCACTCACGGTAAAAGCGGAAGGTATGGGGCTGTGACCCAGAGTGCCCGTTTGCCCTGGCTTTTTGGTACGCTTGCCTGAGCTCCTTGATTTTTGTACGACACTGCTCTGTGTCCCTGGAGTAGCCTCTCTCCGTCATGGCCCTGGAGACTTTAGCGTAGGTATTTGTGTTCCTTTTTTTGGAACATAGTTCTGCCATAACAGACTCATCTCCCCAGCATGCGATGAGATCCAGTACCTCCCATTCTTCTTCGAGTGCTTGCTCATATCGATTCCAATTAGGTGTGCGCGCGCTGCATGCACGTTCGTAGGAAGATTTTTTACCCTAGCAACACTCGGTGGGTCAGCTGGGCGCCCCCTGGAGTGGCGCCGCTATGGCACTGGATATATACCCCTGCCGACCCATCCGCCCCTCAGTTCCTTCTTACCGCCCGTGTCGGTCGTTGGAACAGTGCAGCGCGGCTTAGCTGACCTCCACTTCCCTAGCGACTCGTAGTTCTCTCGTTCCTTGTTGTGTATATAGTTAAAAACTTTTTATATAATTCACTTTAGTTTATTACTTTATAGTATGGTTAGTATAATAATAGTTAAGAGGGTTTTGGGGAATAGCCCCTTCCCCGCACCCGGGGCCGGGGCCCATGTCTGGCTCACCGGGTTTCAAACCGTGCTCGGCCTGCTGCAGGCTGATGCCGACAGGAGACCTGCACGACTCCTGTCTGAAGTGCCTCGGTGAGTTGCACCTGACAGCTAAGTGCCACATTTGCAAGGCTTTTAAGCCAAGAACAAAAAAGGAGCGGGACATTAGGCTAAAGCAGCTCCTCATGGAGGCGGCTCTCACCCCTCAGCCTTCGGCACCGAGTGCTGGTCACTCTTTGAACAGAAGCACCTTCTCTGCGCCAGTATGGCCAAGGCTCCTCGGCACCACCCATTGCCAGCTCCGAGGCCGGCTCGACGCCACTCCCTCTCCCCGAGGTCGAGACAGTCTAAGACTCCTGCTGCTTCTGTGCCACCTGCACCGCAGCCAGAGAGCTCGTCCAAGTCGGACCGCCCGGCGCCGACACCTGCCGCGGCACTGACGACGTCTGCACCATTGATTCCGGTCCCACAAGGGCCATCGAGTCCGGTGCCTGTCAGGTCCCCGGCTAGACCCGTGGTAGAGCTTAATATCCCATCCACGCCGGAGACGTTCTCAACGGCGAGGGATCTGATTTTGATGAGTCGACACTGCCTCCGCCCCCGGCACCGCCGGTGCGGGCAATACAGTCTATAGGCACACCGGCCTTGATTCGGCCGCCCTCTGTCGGCACAGCAGACCGGCACCGTTCTAGATCACGGTCCCGCAGACGTTCCAGGTCCCGACGGCACTCCCGTTGCCGCTCGCAGTCCCAGCACCGTTCTCCTCTGCGGTACCGGTCGCACTCGCAGCTCCGGTCGGCATCCCGGTCACCAGCCTGATATTCTCGGCACCGCTCCAGCTCCCGGCACCGCTCTAGGCACCATGACTGTCGTAGCCGCTCCCGACGCCGAGCCTTGAGAGCGCGGTCGACCTCCCGGCACCGTTCCAGTCGCAGGTCCCGATCTCGTTCCCGGTACCGGTATGCCTCCCGGTACCGGTATGCGGTGCCGAGTAGAGCTAGGCCTGCTAGAGACATGGACTCTGCTCAGGGCCTCTCCGCTCCTCCATGGCCTTCCAAGCACACTTCAGAGTCGTCCCGCGTGGACAGCTATTATGCGCAGGACCGCGAGTCTGATGTGCCCACCGTGGTCTTCTAAGAGGCACAGGCCCAGGACCTAGGCCCACACCAGTGGTCCTTCTGGACGCCTTGGGCGTACCACCAGGCTCAAGGGGCACCAGTTGTCCCGTCCCACTCGGCACCATCAGAGCACCAGGTGCCAGAGGCGACAATCAGCCGTCTGCCTCCCGCTGGTACGGAGGAAGCTCCAGTCCACCCACCGGACTCCCCAGTCCCACTGGAGCACGAGGTTGCTCAGGAGCAAGAGGCCACGCAGGACCCTCTCGTCCCAGGTGTCTCCTCTTCCTCTTCTCCAGACGAGGCGGTAGCAGGAACTTCTTCCTCGGGCCCTCCTCCAATCGACTTGAGGGCCCACCAGGACCTCCTCAGGAGGGTAGCCCTCAACATGAACCTCCAGGTAGAGGAGGTCCCAGAGGTGGAGGACCCGGTGGTGAGCATTCTGTCGGCTGATGCTCCCACCAGAGTGGCCCTACCATTTATTCGTACCATCCAAGTCAATGCAGACACTATGTGGCAATCGCCGGCGTCCAGCACACCTACGGCCAGGGGAGTCGAGTGTAAATATATGGTGCCCTCTAGGGGGTACGAGTATTTATATGTCCATCCTCCTCCCTGCTCACTGGTCGTTCAATCAGTTAATGAGAGGGAACACTGTGGCCAGCAGGCGGCAGCCCCAAAATCTAAGGAGGCTAGGCGAATGGACCTGCTCAGCTGTAAGGTGTACTCAGCGGGCGCCTTACAGCTCCGGGTGGCGAATCAGCAAGCCCTCCTCAGCCGCTATAATTACAACACATGGGCGGAGGTGGGGAGATTTACGGAACTACTCCCTCAGGATTCCCGCCCGGAGTTCGCGGCCTTCTTAGAGGAAGGAAAAAAGGTGGCCAGAACTTCCCTCCAAGCCTCGCTCGATGCAGCCGACTCAGCAGCCAGGACTCTGGCCTCAGGTGTTGCCATGAGGCGTATCTCATGGCTTCACGTTTCCAACCTCCCACCCGAGTTGCAGTACACCATCCAGGACTTGCCGTTCGATGGTAAAGGCCTCTTCTCAGAGAAGACTGACCCTAGGCTGCAAAACCTGAAAGACAATAGGGTCATAATGCGTTCGCTAGGCATGCACATGCCAGTGACCCAACGCAGACCCTTCCACCCCCAACCTCCCTGTCCGTATTTTGTGCCTAGAAACAGGCAGGACTGTGACAGGCGGCGCGGCCGAGGTGGGCGTAGACGCCAATCAGGACCCCAACGGGCCAAAATCAAGGTCCCTCGAAACCAACAGCAGGACCAAAATCTAACTTTTGAAGGTGCGCCCAAGGATGGCGTACCAATTACAGGCCAGGATCCGTCTCCTCCCTTCTCCAACCGTCTCTCCTACTTCCTCCCGGCGTGGTCCCAGTTAACCTCAGACCTCTGGGTCCTACGCACGGTGGAATATGGATACCACCTCCAATTTGTTTCAACCCCGCCCTCCCATCCCGTCCCTCTTCAGGGACCCCTCTCACAAGCAATTCCTCTTCCAAGAGGTGCGGTCGCTCCTCGCCATGGGGGCTATAGAGGAGGTGCCAAAGAACGAAAAGGGCAAGGGGTTTTACACCTGTTATTTCCTAATCCCCAAGTCAAAGGGTGGTCTCAGACCCATCCTAGACCTGTGAGGACTCAACCAGTTTATGGTAAAGTTGAAGTTCCGTATGGTATCCCTGAGGATCCTTATCCCGTCCTTGGATCCTGGAGATTGGTATGCCGCCCTCAATATGAAGGACGCATATTTTCATATCGCCATTTTTCCTCCGCACAGGAGGTACCTCTGTTTCGTAGCCGACCATCAGCACTTCCAGTTCACAGTCCTGCCCTTTGGCCTTTCCACAGCCCCAAGGGTATTCACGAAGTGCATGGCCGTGGTCGCTGCATATCTCCACCGACGTTGGATACACGTGTTTCCGTATCTGGACGATTGGCTCCTCCGGGGGACCTCCGAGACACAAGTCGCCCAGCATGTGGGCGTCGTCAGGGACCTATTCACTCGTCTAGGCCTGGTGATCAATGTAGAGAAGTCCTCTCTAGTTCCCACACAGAGGTTAGACTTCATAGGAGCGACCCTAGACTCCAATCTCGCCAGGGCCTGCTTACCACAGCCGCGGTTTCAAGCAATGGCAACAATCATCCGCGGTCTGCAGAATTTCCCGACGACCTCGGTTCACACTTGTCTAGGTCTCTTGGGCCACATGGCGGCATGCACGTTCGTAACCAAGTACGCCAGGCTCCGCCTGCGTCCGTTACAAACTTGGCTCAACTCGGTATACCACCTGAGCAGGGACTCAATAGACACAATAGTCACCATTCCCCCGAGCACTCTAGGCTCTTTAGACTGGTGGCTGACTCCCTCCCTGGTGTGTGCAGGGCTACCGTTCCATCCGCCTCAGCCCTCAGTGTCCCTGACGACGGACGCGTCTTCTCTTGGCTGGGGCGTGCACCTCGGGAGCCTTCGTACGCAAGGCCTCTGGTCATCTCAGGAGCTGACACTTCACATAAATGTCCGAGAACTGAGAGCAGTCCGCCTAGCGTGCCAGGTGTTCCTGCAACATTTACAAGGCCGCAGTGTCTCAGTGTTTACGGACAACACAACGGCCATGTACTATATAAACAAACAGGGAGGGACTCGATCTTCCCCCCTTTGTCAGGAGACCATCAGACTCTGGGACTTTTGCATAGCCCACTCGATAGACCTGGTAGCGTCCTTTCTCCCGGGGGTTCGGAACATTCTGGCGGATCGACTGAGCAGGTCATTCCTCTGCCACGAGTGGTCGATACGCCCGGATGTTATTCATTCGGTTTTCCAGAGGTGGGGATTTCCCCACATAGACCTGTTTGCTTCCCGCGAGAATAGGAAATGCCAGATGTTCTGCTCCTTCCAAGGCTTCTCACCGGGGTCGATCTTGGATGCATTCCTGATGCCGTGGATGAACCGGCTGCTTTATGCCTTCCCGCCGTTCCCGCTGGTTCACAAAGTCCTGCTGAAACTCCGCAGGGACAGAGCGCACCTAATCTTGATCGCTCCAGCGTGGCCCAGGCAGCACTGGTACACCACGCTACTCGATCTGTCACTAGCCAACCCGATTACCCTGCCACTCCACCCAGACCTCATAACGCAGGACCACTGCAGACATTGCCACCCAGACCTGCAGGCCCTTCACCTCAAGGCGTGGCTGCTGCATGGCTAAATTGCATTGCTCTGCCTCAGTACAGCAAGTACTCCTGGGTAGCAGGAAGCCTTCCACCCGGTCAACGTATCTGGCCAAATGGAAGCGTTTCTCCTGCTGGTGCGGGTCACACAGTGTTACCCCCACTGAGGCCTCGATCCCAACCATCTTGGATTACCTCTGGTCCCTCAAACAGGAGGGCCTGGCGGTATCTTCATTGCGGGTACACTTGGCGGCCATCTCTACCTTCCATCCAGGGGGGAGTGGCCGCTCCGTGTTCTCACACCCTATGGTCTCCAGATTTCTTAAGGGTCTGGAGCGCCTATACCCACAAGTACGACACCCCGCCCCAACATGGGACCTCAACCTGGTTCTAACCAGACTTATGTCTCCCCCATTTGAGCCGTTGGCAACATGCTCACTGCTATACCTGTCCTGGAAGACAGCTTTTCTTGTAGCCATTACATCGGCCAGGCGAGTCCCCGAGCTTCGGGCTCTCACGGTGGACCCACCATATACTGTGTTCCACAAGGACAAGGTGCAGTTACGTCAACACCCAGCATTCCTCCCTAAAGTGGTACTGGCATTCCATCAAGTATCAGAGGGGTAGCCGTGTTAGTCTGGATCTGTAAAAGCAGCAAAGAATCCTGTGGCACCTTATAGACTAACAGACGTTTTGGAGCATGAGCTTTCGTGGGTGAATACCCACTTCGTCAGATGCAAGTCATTCCATGTCAACCAGGATATCTTCCTTCTGGTCTTCTTCCTGAAGCCGCACTCATCACGACGGGAGCAACAATTGCACTCCCTGGACGTCCATAGAATGCTCGCATTTTATATCGAGCGCACAAAATTATTTCATAAAACGCCCCAGCTCTTCGTTGCAGTGGCAGACCGAATGAAGGGTCTACCTGTCTCATCCCAGAGGAGCTCATCGTGGGTAACGGCATGTATCCGTACTTGTTAGGACTTGGCTCATGTACCCTCGAGCCACCTCACCGCACATTCTACCAGGGCTCAGGCTTCATCTGCCGCCTTCCTGGCTCGTGTACCTATCCAGGAGATATGTCGTGTGGCTACCTGGTCTTCGGTCCACACCTTTGCTTCACATTATGCTCTGGTCCAACAGTCCAGAGATGATGCAGCCTTTGGCTCAGCAGTTTTGCATTCTGTGACATCTCACTCCGACCCCACCGCCTAGGTAAGGCTTGGGAATCACCTAATTGGAATTGATATGAGCAAGCACTCGAAGAAGAAAAGACGGTTACTCACCTTTGTAACTGTTGTTCTTCGAGATGTGTTGCTCATATCCATTCCAAACCTGCCCTCCTTCCCCACTGTCGGAGTAGCCGGCAAGAAGGAACTGAGGGGCAGATGGGTCGGCAGGGGTATATATCCGGTGCCATAGTGGCGCCACTCCAGGGGGCTTCCAGCCAACCCATCGAGTGTTGTTAGGGTAAAAATCTTCTGACGAACGTGCATGCAGCGCGCACACACCTAATTGGAATGGATATGAGCAACACATCTTGAAGAACAACAGTTACAAAGGTGAGTAACCATCTTTTCCGACCATGCTGGGGCTTGTCTGCGAATCCGGGACTGTGTGATCTCCTATGATGCTGGACTGTGCTGATGGTCACCTGTGCTGCTGGTGACCAACCAGGAAATGAAATTCAAAAGTTCCTGGGGCTTTTCCTGCCCACTTGGCTAGTGCATTGGAGTTGAGAGTGTTGACCAGAGCGGTCACAAGGAAGCATCCTGGGATAGCTCCCAGAGGCCAATAACATCCATTTGCATCCACAATACCTTTAACCCGGGACTGCGATCTCGATTTAAGCGCTACTCCACTTGCCGAGGTGGAGTACAGAAATCAAATTAACGAGCCCTTTAAATCGAAAAAACCCGTTTGGTCATGTGGACGGAATCATATTTTTTTCAAAATAACTCGGCTAAGTCCGAAATAACAGGCTAGTGTAGACCAGGCCTAATAAATCAGCAATCTAATAATGAAACAATGTTAAGTGGGACGACTTTAAGTGAGGAGTTATTGTAGCAGAATACCTGCTTGCACCACTTTTGTGGTGCATTTCCAGCCTTTTCTTTACTAAGCCACTCTACTTTCTGCTGGTTAAGCTCTGGTGGCGAATGGAAATTTCTGTTTTGAATCAGAATGAAGCGTTGAATTTCAAAATTTCTCTTGAAACAAAATTTGAAAAAAAAATCATTTTGAGACAACCAAAATCGTGTTTGAGTTTTGATTTTTAATTTATTTTCTTTTTAAAAATTATTCTTTTAAATTTTAACAAATATATTCCAAAACAAAAGTTGTTTTGAAACAAAATCTAAACATTCTATTTTCATAAGGTAAAAGGTAATTTTTTAAAAAAAGACACGTTCCCAATGGAACATTATGAATTTGCTTTTTCTGGAGAAAAATTTCCCATCAACTTTTTTGACCAGCTAAGTCTACAGTCCTTGATGACTCTCTTGGATGAAATCCTGGTTCAAGTGCCAAGAGAGAAGAACTGGGAGCAGTTAATTTTAGGAACAAATGGATACCAGCAGGTGGGAGCTCTGTTCCCCTTTGTCTGACATGAGGTTGTTCTCTAACAGGTTGAGATGTCCCTTTGACATTACTCCCTCCAATCCTCTGGCTTCTTTTGCTCCCTCTGTAGTCCTCACTCTCTTATTTGGATTTTTCCCCCTGCCATCATCCTGGTTTAACCCCCTTCCTTCCTTTGCAACCACTAACAGTCTCTCATTTCCCAGCTTTTCCTGCCTTGTCTCTCTCCTGGATCCCCTGTCCTTCACTCTTAACAGAAGTCCTCTAAGGTCATTAATGTTCTGCTTCTGACTGGGTCCTTGGGCTTTACGCTCATCTTCCTCTGTGTGTTACGGGCTCTGGCTCCACGGATTTCTTCACTCCTCCTTGATTCTCTCTTCTCTTTGGATTTTTATGGTTCTCTGGTCAATTAGTTCTCTCCTTACCTCTCTGATCACTCCTTCAAATGGCTCCCCCCTTACCTCTGTCACTCTCTGTGTCCCTCATGGTTCCTTTATTGGGCTCATCCTCTAGAACTTATCCCTGGATATCTTCATCTGCTTTTTCAACTGCCATCAGTATGCTGTGATTATTTTTTGTCAAGGTCCAAATTTCTTGGTCAAGGTATAGTGAAGGTCCAGACTCCAGAGAATCATGGTTCCCATTGCAAGTGCCCCTCCAAACTCCCCAATCACCTGCCACCTGCCCCACCTGGAGAATAGGGTGACTATATTTCCTTACATTGAAAATGGGACATGTGGGGCTGGCCAAGCCACCCGGCATTGCTGCTTGCTCCCCTAAACGTTCCTCCCTGCCTCCAGTGAGCCAAGTAGCAGACATGGAGGCAGGGGGAGGAGGAATGAGTATGGGCTGGGATCTGGGCAGCAAAGCAAGGTTTGCGTGAGATTACTTTTGAGCTCGGTGCCAGGAGGTGAAGTCCTGGATTATGATCCAGCTAGTGGGGTGATTCCCCTTCGGGGGCTGGAACAGCAGAGTGGCAGGAAGGAGGCTCCGGGTAGTGGGAGGGAGCAAGGAACCTCCAGATAGCAGCCCGGGGGGAGAGAGGGAGGTCAGGATGTGGCAGAAGCAGGCAACTGGAGAGGGAAAGAGGCATGTTGGAGTTGGCGGCGGGGGGCTGGAGACAGGCTCCAAAGGACAGGGCATGGGGAGGACACAAGGCCAGGGTGTGGGCTCTGGGGACCGTTGGGGGGGTACAAGGGTGGGGCGGAGGTCTCTGGGGACCACTGGGGGGCAAGGGACCCTGGGGAATGCTCGGGGGTGGGGAGCACGAGGCCAGGGGGGAGGGGTTCTGGGGGCAGGGAGCACAAGGCCGGGAAGGGGTCTGTAGGGAGTGGGCCCTGGCACAAGGGGATGGTACGGGACCCCTTCAGGCACTTACCAGCTGGGTTGCCAGGTAGGGCCCAGGAGTCTCAGCTCCATGGCTCAGCCACCCATGCTGTCTCAACAGCAAGCAGAAAAGGATTTGTATTAGGGCCCCTATAGTGCTGCCCTCTGATTGGGCTGCAGAGTGAGTGCATGACCTCCTATCACGCCCTGACTGGAGGGGCAGGGCATAGTGGAGACACATTAGGATCCCTGCAGGGGGTTGTGTGGGGAGATGCCCCCGCATCCCTGTGCTGCTGCCAGTGGGGCGGAGCCTGCACAAGTAGCTGTCTGGAGACACGACTCCGCCCCACAGCCTTCCCCTGCTGGGGGTCCCTGTGCTGGGGAGCAGGCACAGCTCAAGCTCAGCTTCAACCCGCCGTCCATGGGAAAGCATCTGGTGGTCTGGATTGGACCCATGGTTCGCCTAGTGACTACCCCTGTCTCCACATCCGACCTCCCTCACATCTGCAACTGTTACATCTCCACCTAGACGTCCAGCCACAAGCTCAGATTACACATGGCAAACTGAACTTACCTTGCCCCAAACGCTCCATTCTGCCATGGCTGGAAACGTCACCATCTTCAGTCAATCACGCTAACAGCCTGTGTGTCACAGTTATCTTCTCTCATCCAATTTTTCTTCCCTCCTAACTGAGCTGCTGGAAAATCATGCCAATTCTTCCTCTCTCTCTTCAAAAAACCATCATTTTGTCACTATTCCCACTGCCAGACAGTCTCCAGTTATCTATCATTTTTACTACTGCAACCTCATTGCTAGACTGCCCACTTCTCACAGCATCTTTCAAGAAGATCCAACTTTTCTTGGTAAAAATATTCCTCCCCCGCCCCACCATACCCTTCCAATGGCTCCTGCTCTCCTTCCATAGCAAACTGCAGTTCCTCTACCACCTGCCTACCACTGGCACTGCACGAACAAGGGTAACAACAAATATATTTTATACCAGTGCTGGTGTCTAAGCACTGGGAACTTTTTTGAGTGTTGGCGCTCAAACCCAGTGGTAAACTGAGGGCTGTACTGCATGCCATCACAAGATATATTGACTAACCTACATTTTTCTTTTATATAAACTATGAAGTCCCACTGGTTAAGTCACTGATACCATTTCTAGTATTTATTAATTCAGTTTAAAGGCCAACCTTCTTTCAATGGTGTGCCTATCTAAGGCCCAAAGGAAAAGGGAATAATTTACTCTTTTTGAATCAATTTCAATGGGATCAGGAGCAGGTACTAATGAAACTTTCCATGTGGTGTGGTATATACAAGGTGCTTTGCCAATCGGAGGGAACTCAGGCCTTCTCTAACATGTCCTAAAGCGTTACCTGGGTAATTATTGAATGGTTTATGAATGCTCCAAAAGCCATTGAAATCAGTGGGAGATAGTCACCTAAATACCTTTGAGGATCTGGGTTGTTATAACTAAGGCTGCAAGTTGACTTTCCATGTCCTCCGTGACTTCTGCAGCGACCGGGGCCTGGCTCAGGAGCAGCTCAGGCAGCCCCTGCACCAGGCGCACCGGCCGCTGCTGGGGCAGTCTCAGGTCCCTGCGCCCTCCCCCCAGCAGCAGAGTTTGGGTGTGGGAAAGGACAGGGGGTTGGGACATGGGATAGGGTGAGGCTGGTTCTGGGGGGTGCTTACCTGTGGGGCTCCCTGGAAGCGGTGACATCCCCCAAGCTCAGCTGCTAGGCAGAGGTGTGGGCTGGCAGTTCTATGTGCTGCCTCCGCCCAGATCGCTGGCTTCACAGCTCCTATTGGCCAGGAATTGAACTGGGTCTCCCAGGTGAGTGTTCTAACCACTGGGATAAAAGTTGTAAGGTGGGACCCCACCTCCTCTTGGTTTGTGTGGAGTGAGGCAAGCACTTAACTCATTCTCCCAGGAACACCACCACCACCTCTACCTCCTCCTGGTTTGTGTGGAAAGAGGGAGGCACAAAACCCATTCTCACAAGAAACTATTTAGGTGCCTAAGCCACTTGACTCCAGGATAGTGGTTGCTATTTGTGGACCACTAGCAAAGATAGGCATCTCTCTGCAGCCCAGATTTGGGCACCTAACTCTGTGAGGGAAAGAGGGGGGCAGTAAAGACACAACCCTCTTCTTGGCGTCTCCTGTCGACTGGCTGAGGCAGCTCTCTGCCTAGCATGCTGGCTTTTGTGGATCTCATCCTAAGACACCTATCTCTTCCCATGCATTGTCTGGGGAGCTCAGGCACCTAATTCAGGCTTTGGATCAGTGTTCTTGTGAGTTTTCTAGGGGTCTAAATGTTAGGCGTTGCAGTGCTGAGTGTCTCAAAGCCTAAGTCCCTTTGTGATAGAATGGGGGAGGGGAGAGTGAGTGATGATGATGGACAGTAACTTGTGGTCAGAAAGGGAATTCAGAGGTAGGTGGATCAGAAAGACAACAGTGTTTGCAAAAGACCCAAGCCAGGAAAGTGGATGACGTGATGAGTAGGGGAGTCAGTCCAAAAATGGAGACTAAATGGGCCACTTGAATGAGGAGAACCAAGAATCAGATGGGTCAATGTGGAAACTGAAATCTCCTAGCATGAGGATAAGGCAGTACAATGAGAGAGATCATATCAGGTTAAAAGGAGGATGAGTTGCAAGGAGAATGAAGTAATAGAGTGAGATGGGAATGGACCTCAAAGAAGGCACAGATGGAAGAATGGAAAATTTCTTACCTGATAACTTCCTTTCTGCTAGCAGCATCTCCCATAATTTGGATATGTATGGGTTATTCCCCTCCTGTCTCCCAGCTTCCGGAGTGGGTTCAAAGCTGCAGCACAGCCTGTGCTAGTCATACCCCTTTCTCCTGTTTCCTGCCAGATGATTCATTCCAAAACTGTAAAAACTCTTAGACAATGATTAGTAACAATAACTTCAGTGCCAACTAATTAACTATGTACAGTAGATCACTCCCTGTGCAGCAACTATCCAAATAAATTGCTGACCCAGACTGTGAAGCTACCCCAGTTGGGCAGAATTGTGGGAGATGTTGCTAGCAGAAAGGAAATTATCAGGTAAGAACTTTTCCATTCTGCAGCCTACTGTCTCCCACAATTCTGATACATATGGGAAGTAGCGAACTGTAAACCGGAGCAGGGAGGGATAGAAAAGTGAACATAAACAGGGAAGAATTAATTAATTTGAATTAATCAAATGGCAAGGTTATTCTGAACCATCACCATCCGCAGCATCTTCCTGTTAAACGAGGCCTCTGTTAAATCAGCAAGGCCACCTTATAGTGTCTGACAGCGATATAAGCTGGTGAATATGTGGCGGCTTGGCAGATCTCTGTGGTGGAAGCGCATGCTCTTTCAGCTCACGAGGTTGTGGTGGATCTTGAAGAATGCAACTTGATTCCTTCTGGAACAGATGCACCAGATGGCTTTTATGCCTCAACAACATGTAGTATATACATGAAGGATGGGCGTCACCTAAACCAAAATGGAACCAGATTGTTGGCACTTAAAATGAAAAAGGTCATAGGGCAGTTTTTAAACTAAGGGCTGGGGGAAAGCCGAAAGGTGCGGAGGAGCACGTGGTTTGGACAGAGACATCCCTTAAGGCAGGATCTATTAATGGAGATTCTCTATGTCCTAGAAAAGAGGAGAGGATGGAAGATGATAAAATATGGGTAGGATCTGATGACAAATGGTCAAATGAAAAAGAGTCCTATTCAATTACATCATGTAATGGCAGACAGCTAAAAAGTGACAATTTTTTGAAGCGCTTATATACAAATGGTAGAAGTCTAAATAATAAGATGGGTAAATTAGAGTGCCTCATATTAAATGAGAATACTGATATAATGGGCATAACAGAAACTTGGTGGAATGAGGATAATCAATGGGACACAGTAATACCAGAGTACAAAATATATCAGAAGGACAGAACAGTTCGTGCTGGTGGGGGAGTGGCACTATTATGTGAAAAAAGGCATAGAACCAAATGGAGTAAAAATCTTAAATGAACCAAACTGTACCATAGAATCTCTATGGATAGTAATTCCACGCTCTGAGAAGAATATAGCAGTAGTGAAAGATTACCAGCCACCTGACCAGGATGGTGACACTGACTGTGAAATGCTCAGGGAGATTAAAGAGGCTATAAAAATAAAAAACCTCAATAATAATGGGGGATTTCAACTATCCCCATATTGACTGGGTACATGTCACCTCAGGATGGTGCTTCTCGGGGCAGCTAGTCCTGGAACCCACAAGAGGCGAGAGAATTCTTGATTTAGTCCTAAATGGAGCACAGGATGTGGTTCAAGAGGTAAATATAGCTGGACTGCTTGGTAATAGTGACAATAATAGAATTAAATTTAACATCCCTGTGGCAGGGAAAACACCACAGCAGTGCAAGATGGTAGCATTTAATTTCAGAAAGGGGAACTACACTATAATGAGGAAGTTAGTTAAACGGAAATTAAAAGGTACAGCGCCAAAAGTGAAATCCCTGCAAGCTGCATGGAAACTTTTTAAAGATACTATAATAGAGGCTCATCTTAAATGTATACCCCAAATTAAAAAACATAGTAAGACTCAAAAAACTGTCACCCTGGCTAAACAACAAACTAAAAGAAACAGTGAGAGACAAAAAGGCATCCTTTAAAAAATGGAATTTAAATCTTAGTGAGGAAAATAGAAAGGAACATCAACTCTGGCAAATGAAATGTAAAAATATAATTAGGAAGGCCAAAAAAAAAAAAAAAAAAAGAATGTGAAGAACCGCTAACTAAGGACGCTAAAAGTAATAGCAAAAATAAATAAATAAATAAATAACATCAGAAGCAGGAAGCGTGCTATGCAACCAGTGGGGCCACTGGATGATCAAGATGCTAAAGGAGACTCAAGGATGATAAGGCCATTGCAGAGAAACTAAATGAATTTGAACACTTTCACAGCACATTTGACAAAACGCAAAGAAGGTACCAATGTGGTATTTCTAAGGCCAGATACAGCACCCCAGGCTTAAGAATCTGAAGTCCCTTCCAAAATCTGAGAGTGATGAGGTGTGGAGCATGCTTGCAGATGGCTTTAAAGCGCAACATTCCAATGTGGAAACTACAGAACCCGAACCACCAAAAAACAAAATCAACCTTCTGCTGATGGCATGACTCAGATGATGAAAATGAACATGCGTCGGTCCACTCTGCTTTGGATTGTTATCGAGCAGAACCCATCATCAGCATGGACAATATCTTCTGGAATGGTGGTTGAAGCATGAAGGGACATATGGATCTTCAGCACATCTGGCATGTAAATACCTTGCGATGCCGGCTACAACAGTGCCATGTGAAGGCCTGTCCTCACTTTCAGGTTACGTTGTAAACAAGACGTGGGCAGCATTATCTCCTGCAAATTGTAACCAAACTTTTTTGAGTGACTGGCTGAAGTAGAACTGAGTAGACTTGTAGGTTCTAAAGTTTTACATTGTTTTTTTTGTACATAATTCCACATTTTTATGTTCAACTTTCATTATAAAAAGATTGCACTACAGTACTTGTATTAGGTGAATTGAAAAATACTATTGATTTTATTTTTACAGTGCAAATATTTGTAATCAAAAGTAAATATAAAGTGACCACTGTACACTTTGTATTCTGTGTTGTAATTGAAATCAATATATTTGAAAATGTAGAAAAAATTTAAATAAATGGTATTCTCTTATTAACAGTGCGATTAATCACAATTAATTTTTTTAATTGCTTGACAGCCCTAAATGAATTATTCGCAACTGATTCTCACACCTGAGCCATTCTTTTTAGGTGACAAATCTGAGGAATCTGAGGAACTGTCCCAGATTGAGGTGTAATTAGAGGAGGTTTTGGAATAAACTGATAAACTAAATAGTAATAAGTCACCAGGACCAGATGGTATTCACCCAGCAGTTCTGAAGTAACTCAAATGTGAAATTGCAGAACTACTAACTCTAGTTTGTAACCTATCATTTAAATCAGCTTCTGTACTAAATTATTGGAGGATAGCTAATGTGACACCAGTTTTTAAAAAGGGCTCCAGAGGTGATCCCAACAATTACAGGCCGCTAAACCTGACTTCAGTATGAGACAAACTGGTTGAAACAATAGTAAAGAACAAAGTTGTCAGACACATAGATGAACATAATTTGTTTGGGAAGAGTCAACATGGTTTTTGTAAAGGGAAATCATGCCTCACCAATCTACTAGAATTCTTTGAGGTGATCAACAAACATGTGGACAAGGGGGATCCAGTGGATATAGTGTACTTAGATTTTCAGAAAGCCTTTCACAAGGTCCTTCACCAAAGGCTCTTAAGCAAAGTAAGCTGTCATGGATAAGAGGGAAGGTCCTCTCATGGATTGGTAACTGGTTAAAAGATAGGAAACAAAGGGTAGGAATAAATGGTCAGTTTTCAGAATGGAGAGAGGTAAATAGTGGTGTCCCCCAGGGGTCTGTACTGGGACCAGTACTGTTCAACATATTCATATTCAACCAGTGCTATTCATAAATGATCTGGAAAAAGGGGTAAACAGTGAAGTGGCAAAATTTGCAGATGATACAAAACTATTGAAGATAGTTAAGTCTCAAGCTACAAAAGGATCTCACAAAATGGGGTGAGAGGGCAACAAAATGGCAGATGACATTCAATGTTGATAAATGCAAAGTAATTCACCTTGGAAGACATAATCCCAGTTATATATATAAAATGATGGGGTTTAAATTATCTGTTACCACTCAAGAAAGAGATCTTGGAGTCATTGTGGTTAGTTCTCTGAAAACATCCACTCAATGTGCAGTGGCACTGAAAAAAGCGAACAGAGTGTTGGGATATCATTAAGAAAGGGATAGATAAGAAGACAGAAAATATCATATTGCTTCTGTATAAATCCATGGTACGCTTGCATCTTGAATACTGTGTGCAGATGTGGTCACCCCATCTCAAAAAAGATAGATTGGAATTGGAAAAGGTTTAGTAAAGGGCACCAAAAATGATTAGGGGTATGGAATGGCTGCCATATGAGGAGCGATTAATAAGACTGGGAATTTTCAGCTTGGAAAAGGGACGAGTAAGGGGGGATATGATAGAGGTCTATAAAACCATGACTGGTGTAGAGAAAGTAAATAAGGAAGTGTTATTTACTCCTTCTCATAACACAAGAACTAGGGGTGACCAAATGAAATGAATAGGCAGCAGGTTTAAAACAAACATAAGGAATTATTTCTTCATACAACGCACAGTCAACATGTGGAACTCCTTGCCAGAGGATTTTGTGAAGGCGAAGACTATAATAGGGTTCAAAAAAAGAACTAGATAAGTTCATGGAGGATAGGTCCATCAATAGTTATTAGCCAGGATGGGCAGGGATGGTGTCCCTAGCCTGTTTGCCAGAAGCTGGGAGTGGATGACGGGATGGATCACTTCATGATTATCTGTTCTGTTCTTTCCCTCTGGGCCACCTGGCACTGGCCACTGTCAAAGGACAGGATAGTGGGCTAGATGGATCTTTGGTCTGACCCAGTATGGCTATTCTTATGCTTCATCTAATAAGGGATAGCTTGGCCATTCTTAAGCCCTTGGCATTGCAGGATGAAAGGAAATGAACAGAGAGCTGAACTCCTTGCTTGTTGTGTATGTTTGATATAAGTGCTTTTCCGATATTCAGGGTGTGCCGCTAGTGTTCAGTTGGGTGCTGCGGCCATGGGGAGAATGAAGGAAGTCAGACTCTCAATGGAATGGATGGTTAGAGCGTTCAGCACTGGTGGTAGATCCTACTTAGGGAAGATCTGTCTGTTAGTCTGGCCAGTCTGATTGCTCTGAGAACTCTGGATACCTGGGAGTTTTGCCAACGAGCCCAAGGATACTATTAACAGTACACTACCTAGCGCTGATATGGAGTACTACAATGCTAGGCTTAAGGCTCTTTTCCACATCAAGTTAGCATCCACTGCTCATCGCAAATCACATCAAGGGTTTCACCAAGGCAGAATCCAAATTGTCTCACTCCAAGCAAGGGTTATACCCCTAGAAAATGAGCTGCTTGTTTACCATGAAGTAGAGTTTCCTTTTTAAATATATGAAAAAACTTTGGCCTGAACAGCGATAGCCTCAGTGTGCTGTGTGTCATTGTTATTGGTCCCGCACCCCCAGGTGCCACCTGAAACTGGGGTACCACTGAGCCCCCTAACCCACTAGCCAGCCTGGGGTCCCTTTTACACTATACTGGTTTGACAAGCTGCAAGGCCCTTTCTAGCCTGCACTTTCACCAGCATATATAGTTAGGAACACATCCAGCTGCAATTACACGCATGCAGGCTCTCTGACCAGCTTCTGCATGGGCAGCCTTCAGCTAAGGCAACCTCCCAACTCCTCAGGCACACCTCCTCTGGAATGTAAACCCAAAATTATAACATCTTGCACTGCACAGGGAACTGTACAGTGTCACCTTCCTCAGTGTGGAAAGGAATATGCTACAGCCTTTTGCCCTGAGTTATGATTCCCACACATGGGTTTAGATAGAGCAAAAATAAAAGACGGTTACTCACCATTGTAACTGTTGTTCTTCGAGATGTGTTGCTCATATCCATTCCAGTTAGGTGTGCGCGCGCTGCGTGCACGTTCGTCGGAAGACTTTTACCCTAGCAACACTCAGTGGGTTGGCTGGGCGCCCCCTGGAGTGGCGCCACCATGGCCCCGGATATATACCCCAGCCGACCCACCCACTCCTCAGTTCCTTCTTGCCGGCTACTCCGACAGTGGGGAAGGAGGGTGGGTTTGGAATGGATATGAACAACATATCTCGAAGAACCACAGTTACAACGGTGAGTAACCATCTTTTCTTCTTCGAGTGATTGCTCATATCCATTCCAGTTAGGTGATTCCCAAGCCTTACCTAGGCGGTGGGGTCGGAGAGAGACGTGGCAGAATGCAAAACCGCCGAGCTGAAGGCCGCGTCATCTCTAGATTGCTGGACTAGAGTATAGTGCGCAGCAAACGTGTGGACCGAAGACCAGGTTGCCGCATGGCATATCTCCTGGATCGGAACGTGTGCCAGAAACGCGGCAGAGGAAGCCTGAGCCCTGGTAGAATGGGCAGTAAGGTGGCCCGCTGGGACATGGGCCAAGTCATAGCATGTGTGTATGCACGCTGTTAGCCAAGAGGAGATCCTCTGTGCTGAGACGGGGAGGCCTTTCATACAGTCCGCCACTGCCACGAAAAGCTGGGGGGATTTACGGAAGGGCCTTGTGCGGTCAATGTAAAATGCAAGCGCCCTGCGGACATCTAAGGAGTGTAACCGCTGCTCCCGTGGGGAGGAATGAGGTTTAGGGAAGAAAACTGGGAGGAAGATGTCCTGATTAGTATGGAAGGCTGAAACCACCTTACGGAGAAAGGCGGGATGTGGTCGCAACTGAACCTTGTCCTTATGAAAGACAGTGTAAGGGGGGTCTACAGTGAGAGCTCGAAGTTCGGAGACCCGCCTGGCCAAAGTGATGGCCACCAGAAAAACTGTCTTCCATGATAGGTAGAGAGCAGGTTGCCAGCGGCTCGAAGGGGGGACCCATAAGCTTGTTTAATACCAGGTTGAGGTCCCAGGTGGGGGCAGGACGACAAACTTGAGGGTAGAGGCGTTCCAGTCCCTTTCTAAACCTAGCGACCACCGGGTGAGAGAACACAGAGTGACCAACCTCTCCAGGATAGAAAGCAGATATGGCCGCCAAGTGAACTTTCAGGGAGGATATGGCAAGGCCCTGCTGCTTAAGCTGCCAGATGTAGTCCAGAATCACTGGAATGGGGGTCCCCGAAGGAGTAAGAGCCTGTGACGCACACCAGGCTGAGAAACGCTTCCATTTGGCCGAATATGTGGACCGAGTGGAAGGTTTCCTACTACTGAGCAGAACGTGCTGCACAGGGGCGGAACAGCGCAACTCCGAGGTGTCTAGCCACGCAGGAGCCACGCCGTGAGGTGGAGGGCTGGAAGGTCTGGGTGACGGAGACTGCCATGCTCCTGGGTTATAAGGTCCGGGCAGAGGGGGAGGGTGATCGGTGTGGCTACGGAGAGGTTGAGGAGCATGGTGTACCAGGGCTGCCTGGGCCACGCTGGGGCAATCAGTATTAGATGTGCCCTGTCCTGCCGTAGTTTTAACAGAACCTTGTGCGCCAGTGGAAACGGAGGGAATGCATAAAGCAGCTGGTGCTTCCACGGAATGAGGAATGCGTCCGAGATCGAGCCTGGTGAGTGACCCTGGAACGAGCAGAACACTTGGCACTTCCTGTTCGTGCGAGAGGCGAATAGGTCCAGCTGGGGAAAGCCCCACTTGCGGAAGATCACATGGATAATGTCCGGTTTTATGGACCACTCGTGACACAGGAAGGATCTGCTCAGCCAATCCGTGACAGTGTTCCGAACTCCTGGGAGAAAGGATGCCACCAGGTCTATCGCATGAGCTATGCAACATTCCCATAGATTGATGGCTTCGAGGCAAAGAGGAGAAGACCGGGTCCCTCCCTGCTTGTTTATGTAATACATGGCCGTTGTGTTGTCCGTAAACATGGAGACACAACGGCCGTACAGAAGCTTGCAGAATGCATGGCATGCCAGACAAAACAATCTGAGCTCTCGGACATTTATGTGGAGGGAGAGCTCCTCTGATGACCACAGGCCTTGGGTGCGCAGGCGACTGAGGTGGGCTCCCCAGCCGAGGGATGATGCATCTGTCGTCAGAGACAGGGTGGGCTGCGGTGGGTGGAACGATAACCCCGCACACACCATGGAAGGGTTCAGCCACCAGTCGAGGGAGCGCAGTGTACTCGGCGGGATGGTGACTAATGTGTCCATCACGTCCCTGCCCAGACGGTACACCGAATGGAGCCATGTTTGAAGCGGGTGGAGGCGGAGCCTGGCGAATTTGGTGACGTATGTACATGCTGCCATGTGGCCTAGGAGACCGAGGCAAGTGCGGACCGAGGTCGTGGGAAAGGCCTGCAGACTGCGGATGATCGCGGACATTGCCAGGAACCTTGGCTGAGGCAGACAGGCTTTGGCCAGAGTGGAATCCAAGGTAGCTCCTATAAAGTCCAGCCTCTGAGTGGGGACCAGGGTGGATTTGTCCACGTTGAGCATTAGGCCGAGATGTGTAAACAGGTCCTTTCCCACTCGTATATGTAAACTCACTTGCTCCTGGGAGGCTCCCTTGATGAGCCAGTCGTCCAGGTATGGGTACACGTGGAGCCCTTGACGATGGAGGTGGGCGGCGACCACCGCCATGCATTTCGTGAACACTCGAGGCGCTGTGGAGGCCGAAGGGAAGGACCGCAAATTGGAAATGCCGATGGTCCGCTACAAAGCGGAGGTATCTCCTGTGCGGAGAAAAAATGGCTATGTGAAAGTAAGTGTCCTTCATGTCAAGGGCAGTATACCAGTCTCCGGGATCCAAGGATGGGATAATGGTCCCCAGGGAGACCATCCGGAATTTCGACTTTATCAGGAATTTGTTGAGGCCCCGTAGGTCTAGGATAGGCCTGAGACCCCCTTTTGACTTGGGGATCAGGAAGTAACGGAAGTAAAACCCTTTGCCCCATTCCTCCTTTGGCACCTCCTCTATCGCTCCGATGGTGAGGAGCGTCTGGACCTTTTGTAAGAGGAATTGCTCGTGAGAGGGGTCCCTGAAGAGGGACTGGGAGGGGGGGTGGTAAGGCGGGGTTAAAGCAAATTGGAGGTGGTATCCTTGCTTCACGGTGCGCAGGACCCAGATGTCCGAAGTCAGGTGGGACCACGCAAGGAAAAAATAGGAAAGGTGGTTGGAGAAGGGAGGGAAAGGATCCCGAACAGGGAGTGGTATGCTGTCCTCAGACGCATCTTCAAAAGGACGACTTCGGACCCGCCTGTGGCTTGGAGGGGCCGCGGCTTTGCCCCGTTTGAGGACCAGAATATCGTCTGTGGCCACCACGCCCTCGGCGCCTGCCAGAATCCTGCCTCTGCCGAGGCACAGAGTACGGACGGAAGGTCTGGGGGCGGAAAGTGCGACACTGGGTCACTGGAGTATGCATGCCCAGGTTCCGCATAGTGACCCGGTTGTCCTTTAAGCTCTAGAGTCTAGGGTCAGTTTTCTCCGAAAATAAGCCCTTATCCTCAAAGGGTAAGTCCTGGATGGTATATTGGAGTTCCGGCGGAAGAGTGGAGGCCTGCAGCCAGGAAATACGCCTCATGGTGATATCGGACGCTAAGGTTCTGGCTGCGGAGTCCGCCGCATCTAGGGAGGCCTGCAGGGAGGTTCTGGCCACCTTTTCCTCTTCCTCCAGGAAGGCCTTGAATTCCTGGTGGGAGTCTTGGGGAAGCAACTCCCGGAACTTGCTCATCTCCGCCCAGGTGTTATAGTCGTAGCGACTCAGCAGAGCTTGCTGATTCGCTACTCGGAGTTGCAAGGCACCCGCCAAATACACCTTCCGGCCTAGAAGGTCCATCCTTCTGGCTTCTTTGGATTTTGGGGCCAGGGCTTGTTGTCCATGACGCTCCCTTTCATTGATGGACTGGACCACCAGGGAGGAAGGAGGAGGATGTATATACAGGTACTCGTACCCCCGGGATGGTACCATATACTTACGCTCGACCCCCTTCGCCGTTGGCAGAATGGAGGCCGGCGACTGCCACAAGGTGTCTGCCTTGGCTTGTATAGTCTTAATAAAGGGAAGAGCCACCCTAGTGGGCGCGTCAGCTGTAAGGATGCTGACGACGGGATCCTCGACCTCTGGGACCTCCTCCACCGGCAGATTTATATTGAGGGCAACTCTCCTGAGGAGGTCCTGGTGCGCCGTGAGGTCTATTGGAGGCGGGCTCGAGGCCGATGTTCCTGCCACTGCCTCGTCTGGCGAGGAGGAGGACGAGACGCCGGGGACAAGGGGGTCCTGTACCTCCCTGGTCCTGTGGTGGTTCCTGCTCAAGCTGCGCCGGCGAGGTGGACACTTGAGCCAACTGGTCGTCTGTGCCAGCTGGTGGGGGACGACTAACCGTGGCCTCTGGGGCCTGGTGCTCCAATGAGGCAGCACGTGAGGGAACCAAAGGAGCACCTTGGGCCTGATGGTACGCCCATGGTGTCCAGAAGGGCCACTGCTGAGCACCCTGCGCTTGAGAATGGGCTTCTAGAGACAGGCCCTCAGGCACATCTGCATCGCGGTCTTGTGAGTAGTAACTGCCTGCTTGGGACGATACCGACTGATGCCTGGATGGCCATGGAGGAGCAGAGAAGCCTTGGGCAGATGTCCCCACAGACCTGGTGTTCTTACGGAAGGGGGACCGGTGCCGTGAAGAATCTCGGTGCCGAGATCGAGACCGGGACCTGCGACCGTGAGCGGCTCCTAGGTGAGCGGTGCCAGGAGCGGTGCCTAGACCGTGAGCGGTGCCGTGAGTAGTAGGACGGCGACCGGGACGTAGAACAGTGCCGCGAGTTGGACTGGCACCGTGTGGTGGAGCGGTGCCGGGACTGCGAGCGGCGCAAAGATCGAGAGCAGTGCCGGGATCTGCATTGCCTGCGGGACCGCGATTGAGAGCAGTGCCGATCAGGTGCGCTGATAGAAGCTGGACGAATCAGGGCCGGCTTCCCAATTGATTGAATCACCCGCACCGGCGGTGCCGGGGGTGGTGGCGGTGCCGGGTCGATCAGCGTGATCAGGTCCTTAGCCACTTCACATACCTCCAGCGTGGATGGTATGACAAGCTCAACCACGGCGGGTGCCGGGGAGACGGGTGCCGGACTCGATGGCTCCTGCCGGAGCGGCTTAACAGGTGCCGCGGCGGGAGCGGGCGCCAGGCGGTGCCGCTGAGCCATGCCCTCGTGCCGCGCATCGGGCGGTGCCGGAGCGGCAGGGGTCTTAGTCTTTTTTGCTCTCGGCGAGAGCGAGCGCCTCAGGCCTGGATTTGGCACTGGCAATGTCCGGTGCCGAGAGGGCTTAGGTGGACCGGTGCGTCCCGGTGCCGACGAGGCGCTCCTCAAGTCCGATGGAGCCGCGCTCGGTGCCGAGGATGGAGGGGTGAGAGCCGCCTCCATAAGGAACTGTTTAAGCCTAATGTCCCGCTCCTTTTTAGTGCGTGGCTTAAAGGACTTGCAAATTGGGCACTTAGCTGTTAAGTGCGATTCGCTGAGGCACTTCAGACAGGAGTCGTGCGGATCCCCTGTGGGCATCGGCCTGTGGCAAGCCGAGCACGGCTTGAACCCCGGGGAGCCGGGCATGTGCTCCGGTCCCGGTGCGGGGAGGGGCTAAGCCCCGAATCCGACTAAACTTACTAATTACTAACTTAACAATTAACAATTAACTACACTTATCTAACTTTCAACTATATCTACAACTATATATACAAACAGAACGATTACTACGAGAATGCTAGGGAGGTGGAGGTCAGCTAAGCCGCACTCCACTGTTCCAACGACCGACACGGGCGGTTAAGAAAGAACTGAGGAGTGGGTGGGTCGGCTGGGGTATATATCCGGGGCCATGGTGGTGCCACTCTAGGGGGCGCCCAGCTGACCCACTGAGTGTTGCTAGGGTAAAAGTCTTCCGACGAACGTGCACGCGGCGCGCGCACACCTAACTGGAATGGATATGAGCAATCACTCGAAGAAGTTTATTTACTACAAAAGATAGATTTTAAGTGATTATAAGTGATAGCAAACAGATCAAAGCAGATTACCTAGCAAATAAACAAAAAACGCAAACTAAGCTTAATATGCTAAATAGATTGGATGTGAACAGCAGATTCTCACCCTAAGAAATGATACAAGCAGGCTGCAGATTCTTAAGGGGCATGCTGCACTTGCTTACAGCTTAGAATCCCCAGGTGTTCCATTCACAGGCTAAAGATCCCTGTTGCCTGGGTCCAGCACTTCCTCCAGTTCAGTCTTTGTTCCTCAGGTGTTTCCAGGAGTCTTCTTGGGTGGGGAGCCAGTGAAGAACCCAGTTGATGTCACTCCCCTACCTTATATAGCTTTTGCATATGGCAGGAAGCCTTTGTTTCAAAGCTTGGTTCCCACGCCAGTCAGTGGAAAAATACTGACATCCCAAGATGGAGTCCAGCACCAGGTGACCTGGTCACATATCCCTGTAGAGAGACAGCAGCCACCCCCCACTGGCTGTTTGGAGCCACAGAAAGGCTCACCAGGTAGAAGATAAGCTTCTTCTAAGGCCTCTTGTTTCTTCCTAATGGTTCATTAATCTGAATGGGCCCTTCCCAGCCAGAGCATCTAGACTGAGAAATTTTTGCCTGGTGGATGTTGCCTAGTCATAGCTACATGTGAAATAGATACATAGTCAATATTCATAACTTTGGATACAAAAATGATTCATGCATACAAATAGGATAATCATATTAATCAAACCATAACCTTTCCAATGACACCTCACATACTTATCTTACATAAAATACATCATAATTATGATATAATTATATTATACTAATATCACTATGAAGAATATTTGGTGCAGTGATACAGTCATCACTGTGGGATCTTTTGGAAGGAAGTCCCCTTTTGAAGGTGTGACCTTGTCTTTCAGTGGTGAAGATACTGCTGCGCCAATCTTGGACTCCCAAACCATATTGTGGTTTAATCAGGTGTCCTCATTTGGCTCATATGATAACCTCAAAAGAAGCAGCAATGGAAAACATGCATCACAATAATGCTCACAAGGAGAGATATTGTATTGACATTAAATAAGTTCCTTGCAGGCCACTGACTGATATCCTGTCTTTGAAAAGTCTTGTAGGTTGTTGCTGGTGTGGGTTTTTGTTTGTTTGTTTTGTATGTGTAGTACTTCTTCCCCTGACCATTTACAGGGGGGACTTAGTATATTATTCATCCTGGTCTGGGGACCACACACCAGAGGAGGGGTACTGACACATATATACAATGTGAAAATATCGTTAGCTTTCCCTGCGAACCTGAAAGGCTGCCTGCCTGCTACCCCAGGCTGGCTAGCACCCAAGTAAGTGCTGTACGTGCGGTCCAGTACCACTTGGAGCTTTGATCAGGAAATCAGGATCATTCTGAAAATGGGAAGGATTTCTCACTTACCCCTTTGTAATCCCACGAAGGTGCAGTTTCATGGCGAGTGGAATCCTCAAATGCCTCTGTTAACGTGGAGACAGCCTTTTGCTTTTTTGGGACACAGAGTCTCTGGGGTTTGCGGTACTTACCCTATAGTACCATGAGAATCCCCCGATTCACAGTCCGAGGAAGGGGAGCTGTGTAGGAGTCCTGCTTCTCTCCCCAGGGATTCTAGGACCCACTTTCCGACTTGTGGGAGGGGACCAGTAGCCCAGAAAGGGTCTCTTCTTTATGGTTCTTTGCTGTCGCAGGACTTACCCCAGTTGTCTGGATAAAGTCCTCCTCATCCTCAGAGCCTCTCCCTGTTCCGCTCTGTCTCTCCTGGTTGGGTTTTTCTGCAGTGGAGTCGCAGTTACTTGGGTGGTAGGGGGTAGAGGTCCCAACCTGCCTGTCTGACTTAGAGCCCTGTGCCCTTGCAGAGTTAGGGTTAGCTGGCTGGCTGCCTGGTGCTTGCATGACTGCTCTGCCAGGCCTGATGGGGCAGAGGAGCTCAGTGGGATGCATGCAGCAGAGGTGACAGGTGGCTATGATCACCATGCTGCCCAGACGCTGGTACTTGCATAGCTGCTGTGTCATGCCTTGAAAGGGGGCAGATGAGCTTGGCAGGGAGGTGCTACAGTGAGGCTTGAAAACAAACAATTTAACCACTCAAAACAACAAATCTACAAGAAAAGGAGGGGAGCAAAGCAAACCACCATTTGACTGCTGTCACGGAGACAGAAGATCTAGCACCAAGCAGGAAAAGGGGGTGTGGCTAGCACAGGCTGTGCTGCAGTTTATGGAAACTTTGGACAGGAGAGGAATAGCCCATTCATATCAGAATTGTGGGAGACACTGCATAGCAGAAAGAGGGACTGAAAATGGCAAGATGGGGAGAAGAGGAGGCCAGAATGGAGCAAAAGCTCACATCCTAGCTGACAGGTCAATATTGAGGAAAGTACTAAAGATTCAGTTGGATTCTTTGTATTTTTAAATTGTTGGAATGAGGATCATTTTACTTAACTGTCCAATTGTAAAGTTAATGCAAAGCAGACAAAATGAATGGGAAAGAACTGAGATTTACAGAGCTTAAAATGTATTTGAGAAGCGTTTCTTATTCTGCATCTATTTCACAGTTCTCAAGTTGTCTTTGGTTAGAAATCTGAAGACTGAAGCAACATATGTAAACAAATGAAAAGTCATCACAATCAGTTTAATGAAGTGCACAGATTAGCGATTGATCATGTCAATAAAAATAAAACAATTAATTTTACATCAAGTGTGCTTTATTTCCTCCACAGGTATTCTGTTAAATAAAGCACCATATATATACTGCCAGGCCACAGCTAAAGAGGATTCTTTACAGAATCAAATTTCTTGTGGTTGTTTAGTATACAAGTAAACTTAATTTTGATAATAAGAACCACAGCGATCTGAGGCAATCTGCCTCTATTATAAGGTACAAAACTGGCACAGAGGACACCATATTATACACAGTAAAAATGCCATAAGTTTAAATTACATCATACAGGGCAAGGAGGCCCTGTTCTCCCATACAGCCATATTAAATGAAAGCCACTACAGTGAACTCTTAATTACATAAAACATATCCATTATCTGATTGCCCTTTAAGAAAAGTACGGTAGATGCAAAAAATGTTTTAATCTGGAATTCTGCCTGACCAAGAATTAAGCATATAAATCTATTTTGCCATTCAAGCAGAGAGCACTGGACAAACTGAAGCACAAAACAGAAATAAGCAAAACTTATACAAACAGCATTTTTTGGGGGGAAAAAAAAACAAAACAAAAAAACTTAAAAGCAGACATGCTCCATCTAATGTCAAGAAGCAGCTTGGTTTCCTTTGCCAGATATCCTTGTGACCACATGAATCGTAGACTCAATGGTCCTACACAGGATGTCTAAAATGTCATGCTGCTGCATGTGACTAAAAAGTCCTCTGGAATGGCCACAACTGATTGATAAACTATTTTCAGGGTCCTGGGATGGTAAGGCTTGACCATCGCAGCCTCTTAGATCTGCTAGGTCAGATAAAACTGCTGAAATTGATGTGGAAGGGAACTCTGAGTCATCCTCAACTGCATTGGGATCCTTGGAATTCTGCAGATCTTTAAATTCCTTGCACTCTTCAAATTTACCATTGCCTGACTGCTCTTCTGTGTGTTGTGACCTGGTAGTTAACATCATGTCTTCTGAAAAGGAAGATGGAACTTCCATTCTGTATTCTTTAACAGAACTATTTTCAGGGGAAGGAGGATCTTGCTCAGTGCCAGGATCAATGATAGAAGAGTCTCTTGTCTCATTATCTGAAGTGCTTGTTGGAGTCAATGCCTCCCTTGGTTCAGTTTTCATATCACTGATGCAGCTGTCTACAGTATGCTCCTCATCGCTGCTAACCCGTCTTCTTTTTACAGGAGTAGCTCCTTCATCATCTGTAAAACCAATATACAATTTGCAGTGAAGTACATTTATCAGATTTGTTTTATATTTACATTCAAGTCTCGAGGTCTTTTATTTCATGTTTTTCACTTTCAAAAACTCTTCTGTATGTAGGCAAACAGCGCTCACTAGAGATCTCCTCTGAGGCTCATCAGATTGGAGAGATTCATTAAATGTAACTGCCTGCTTAAAATTTCACTTCCTTAGATTCTTGTGTGTTGCATTAGGGGTTGGAATCAGCAAATCTGAAGCTCCAGTGTTAAGTGGGTAACATAAGATCTTTACAGCAAGGACTGTCTTTTTATTTTGTGTTTGTACATCACCTAGAGTCATGGGGTCCTGGTCCATGACTAGGTCTCCTAAGCTCTGCCACAATACAAATAATAAATCATGATAATGACGACAATAAATAAATAAATATTTGTTGTTTGTTTAAACAGATTTCATTACATAACCTCTCTTTAATATGCTCAGCTTTGTAAAAGGTTTTCGTCTCCACACTAAGTGTAATGTTCTGGTCCAAGGAAGTAATCCTGGTCACACGGAGGTCAATGCTAAAACGCCTTTTGATTTCTATACAATCAGGATTTCACCCCATGTATTTTGGATTGATAGTGCATAATGTTATGTGTACAGAATTATTAGTTTGGATGATACTGTACAGAAAAAAAAACAGGTCCCTTACCTGAGAAGCTTACAATCTAGTTTACACATGACAACAGGGAGAGATGAGAGTGAGAAGCATCACACGAAGGAAACCGATAGATGAGATTTACATACTATAGCCTCATGAGGTTATTTATTGCATCACACACATACTGTGTCAGTTCCTATCAGTTTATCTCATTTCAGTATGCAAATTCGTCAAAATTAAGATTGTGCTTTTTTCTCTTCTTTTTATGGCACAGGAGTGGTATCAGCACTAAAAGGCTAGTCCAAGGAAGTGGGTGTTAGAATATTTTAAAAGGGGAGGTAGGCTCCATAGTTAGCAGATTATTTTAGACATAGGGATGACACGGAGAAAAATACAAAAACAGTCTCAAGGCCAGTGGAGCTGGCATAACAGAGTATGAGGGACGGGAGTGGTAGGGGATGAAACAAGAGAAGTAGTATGAGGAGCTTTGAAAGTGAGGACAAGATTTTAATTTCATGCTGCAAATGTGAACCTGTGACGGGGGTGATATAGTAAGAGCAGTGGGCAAGAAAAATGATTTTTGCAGAAGTATTTTGGATTATCCAGAGGGGTGCAAGGCAGGAATCAGGTAAATCAGAGAGGTGGTGGTTGCTCTAGTCTTACTGGGAGATTTCCATGGTATGGACCAGAATCTTGGTGGTACAGATTGAGCTGGAGATATGGGGAGGAAGAACTGGCAGGAAATAGCAACAGCGTGGATATGCGAGGTAAAGAAGAGGGAGTTGAAGATTACAACAATGTTATAAAAGGCACACCTTTAGTTTTTCTTTCTTTGGCTTCTTGCTCTTGTAATGAGTTCCTCTGTTGTTGACAAGCCCTGCATTTGTTTAGCAGTTCTTGCAAAGTTGGAATCAGGGCCGAATTCAGCTGCTTAGGGGTGTGCACTGAAAGCAACAAAGCAAGTGCTCGAAGGTCCTAGAAACATCATAAACAAACATGATTACTAAATACATCAAACTCTGTATTTACATTAATCCTACACACACACTATTTACAATTGAAATAGATTGATTTGTGTAATAAGTAGAGATACACAGATACCAGATGTTCTGAACCCTTTTCTGCTTCCAACAGAATAGATTCCTAAACTTTGTTTACACTATCGAAATTTCCCAAAACTTTCCCACTAGTATTAGCAATGTCCTTAATGTAGACAAAGACCTACTGTGAAAGAGCTGACAATATTAAGTTGTACACAACAGAATTAGCCCCCTTGGTTAGGATTTCTTAATGCCTAATTCCAATGCATTTTACACTAGTTCTGAACAACGAATAAAACATACTGTGGTTGCCAGCCTGACCGTGGAAAACCCAGCAACAGTTTTGGAAATTTTGTGTTCTGTAGAAGTGGCACTGAATATGGAGAATTAACAAAACGTAGAATTACTTGAGTGTTTCTGTTAACCCCAGGCTATTTCATACCACTGCTGGTATCTAAGCTCTGGGAGTAGAGGAGTTTGCATGTGCACTGATTTCCTGTGTGAACAGTGTGCTCTACACGTTGAGAATGCTGAAAAGGTTGTTCCACTTTTAGTCTCCAGACCATTCATTAAGTGGGGGCTCCTAAATCCAACAGAGCCTGTCGCTGGGGGCACTGTAAGATATCACAATATACATTGGCCTGTCTACATTATTCTGTTATGTAAACTTCAGCAAATCCCACTGGTTAAGTCATTAATACTGGGTCTAGACCAGTGTTAATTAAAGTATGTCACTAAGCTCTTTTCGATGGTGCTGACTTTGTATCAATGAAGAACAAGTAAAATGAAGAGAAAGAAAAAGGAATAATTCCTTTTTTTTGTAGAACCAATTTCACTTAGAACAATGGAAACAGAATTTTTAATTGATTACTAAATATTCAATAGATGGGTGAGCCTTTTCTGAATGGAAGTTATGTAACAAGAAAGGAATACTATGAATTTAAGATGTTGTATAGATGAGGGGGGAAAGACCAAAGGCACGGGGTCTGAAGGTGATCTAAGATACCAACCTAGATCCAATGCATCTGTAACTAGGGTGAGAATAGGCTGTGTAGGGGCAAATGGAACTCCCTCGCAAACATTCCTAGGTTTTATCTACTGGTTCAGAAAGGATAAGAACTGATGGGGTACCTGAACCACCATGTCTATATGACGATGGGCCGTTGAGTACAGAGTCATCCAACCCTGCAAATGCTTGAAGGGCAGTCTGTAGCCATGTGTCCTAGAACTTCGAGGCAGTTCTGAACTATGAGGCAGAAGGGCCAATAGTATGGAGGTGGGAGTTCTGAGAAGGCCACTGACTCCTAAAATGCTGAGGTGGACAGACACCCCACTGGAGCTGCTGGGCAAACTTACATTGGGACACACTAGATCTGACTTCTGAGTCCAATGAGGAGTCCATTTCCTCCAATCATAGGGGAGATGAACTCATCAGTATCAGGGAGTGGGGTTGTGAGTCTGGAAAAGGGGGAACCAATGAAATCATCGCTGGCTTGCCTCTAGATGTAATCCTACAGAGAGGAACTGTGAGCACAGAAGTGACCAGTACCAAGTGATGCTCTGGGGCTTGAGTCGGGACCACAGGAGCATGTGGTTCCAAAGTCAGTTCCTTGTGAGGCTCTTGAACCATGGGAGAAGCCGGTACCAACAAGCTGAATAACTCCCTGGCTGCCTCAAATGCCTCGGGTATCAACGGCACCAGAAGGGGTTCTTGAGCCTGCAGGACCAAGAGGTGCGTTGATGCTTCAGGGACTGGTCTAAATGAACTCTTCTTGGGTTCCGAAGTCAGCAATCCCCACTGGCTCACAGACTGCTCCTGGGGGTGCGACTTTTTAGGGCACCCTTATGAGTTCTTGTGAACACTTGGCGCTTTCCTGTTGGAAGGTTCTAGTACTGAATCCCTAGGAGACGTATGCAATCTCTTCTTAGGCACTGGCAATACAAATCTGGCTGATGACTTTGTAAGAACAGGAGCACTTCTGATAGACATGGACATGCTTGGTACTCACTCAGAGCGGGTGGGTTCTGATGGTGGATGAAGTGTAGAATCCACGAGCAGGTACTTGAGTCAGGCAGCCTTATCCTTTTTCGAATGATGTTTGAACAAATGTGATATTTGTCACTCACACGCACCTCTCTCAGACACTTAAGGCAGCTGGAAGGAGGGTCACTCACTGGCATAGACACGTTACATGAATGACATGTCTTGAAGCCAGGAGAATGGGGCATTAGTTTGGTATCAATCCCGGTACCCAATCAGGGACTGGTAACCCCACACTAAAAGACATTTATAGGTATAAGTTTACAATACTATTTACAGAATTACTATATAAGACTAAAACTAGTATTACAGGTACTACATACACCGAGGGAGGAAAGATATGAAGAAACAAAGATCGCAGCTCCAACAACCACAGTAGGAAGGAACTGAGAGGTGTCGGGGTCAGTGTGGCCCTTTATACCTGTGTGCACTGGTAAGAGGTACTAGAGGGAATTCATACTGCACTGACAGGTATGGCTAAGGGAAAAATCTTTGACATCTGTGCACAAGGCCTGCACATACCTACAGTGGAATGGAAATGTGGAATCACTTGAAGAAGAATTTGTTTTCTTGTGAGAAAGTGGCCCAAGGAAAACAGCCCTGGAATTCTTGGAACAAGATTTGGAGAGTTTACCTTTTCTGGTTGATGAAATATGCAAAGAGAAATAAGAACAGAACAGGCGCTTCCTAGGCTTCTTTAATGTTTTCCTACATTTTTCAATCTTTGGGATGATCTAATGTCTGTTTCAGAGAAATAATCAGAGGTGTTGAGTGGAGGGCAGAGAGGGTAAACTCTTTTTCCATATAATCACAGATGGGACTCAGGAATGACTTTTATCAGATCACAGCAAGGAGGTGTCTGGGGCTGGAGTGACAGCAGCCTACCCATATAATGCAGAGAAAGAGAACAAGAGGAAACAGAAAGTGAAAAAGTAGGTAGCAGAGAGCTAAAAAAGACTGATAAAAGAAGAATTTTGAAGAGCTCAGAATGGCATTCCAGAGCTATTTGCCTATTCTTTAGCAGAGCAGAGATTTCTAGCAGGGAGTTGGTGAGCAGCCCCCTTATCCAGGGTTCAACCTGATGGACACCTCCAGCTGTCTCTGACCAGTTGGCAAAGGGGACCCTGCCTATGCATATAGTTTCAATCAATATGTCCACTCTCTAAGGAAAATCCTCACACTGGATACAATCTACTGAAACTCTGCCATAGAAAGGAAACTTGTTTCTAAATGGTTTTATTATTTTAATGGCTTTGAAAAGTCTTACCCCATTTAAGGTAGAGCTTGCTTTGGAAATTTCAACTCGCTGGCTGCTGAAATCAGATTCTAGGCTTTGATATTGATTTATCAGATTTGTAACCAGAGTATTGATTAAATTGGCACAGTTTGCTTCAGAAAACACCTGCCCCTGGACCTGTAACAGAACATATTTATTTCAAAGCTCTGAAGACTTGAATTGTGCAAAGTAGTATCCTAAACTAATGTGATGTATAATAACTGCATTTCCATTAAATACGAACACTTAAAATACCACATACCTTTAGAAGAAAGTGCGTCAAGAATGTGTACACAATATTGTTGTTAAGAAAGGTTCTTTCATCCATTAGAATACATTTAATATATTCTGCAAAAACTGGATCTTCACACAGGAGTTTAATGCAGTTCTTTGACATAGCAGACTAAAGAGGAGAGAAAAATACTTTGCAATTTAATGCTGCAAAATTAGCACTGAAATTATGACACTAGTGAGAGCATTGTACATAATTATCTATTAAGGGTAACTGAAAGAATAGGCACCATCTGGAATAATGCCTGCAACATTAATTATCATGATAACTAACTAACTGGGTCCACTAATCCAATTAATTCACACTGAAAATGTTTGCCTGTCATTAATGAAAATAAACTACTACTAAGGACAAAAATAAATTAATTTGCAAACAGAATGCGGAGTACTTGTGGCACCTTAGAGACTTACAAATTTATTTGAGCATAAGCTTTTGTGGGCTAAAACCCACTTCATCGGATGCATGCAGTGGAAGATACAGTAGGAAAATATATATACACAGAGAACATGAAAAAATGGGTATTGCCATACCAACTGTAAGGAGGGTAACTAATTAAGGTGAGCTATTATCACCAGAAGAAAAAAAAACTTTTGTAGTGATAATCAGGATGGCCCATTTCCAACTGTTGACAAGAAGGTGTGAGTAACATCAGGGGGAAAATTAGCATGGGAAAACAGTTTTACTTTGTGTAATGATCCATCCACTTCCAGTCTTTATTCAAGCCTAATTTAATGGTGTCTAACATGGCTACCACTCTGAAATTAATTTGCATTCTTTGATTCACCTCATTTTATGTGAGGATGGAAGATTGTCAGGAGTAGTGTGTATTTAGTGAGATCCAGCTCCCCTGGTCTCCAAAGCAACTACTGCCCCCTCCTCTGTGGGTATAAAGTACCCTCCAGCAGTGGCACTGGTAGAGATCTGCTGCAAGAGGGGACAGGAGCCAGATCTCGGGAGGTGTCAGTCATGAATAATGATAGATATGTAACTTAACAGTTTTTATGTTCATGAACTATAGTAAATAGGGGTTACTCACCAGTAATTGTTGTTCCTGAAGAGCATGGCCTCTGCATATTCACATTTGTGTGATATGGTGCCTCTGGCATTGAGCTGTGGAATATTACTATCGAGCACTGTCTGTTGGAGCCACTAGTTCCTCCATCTCCCCGCCCAGAGGATTGGAGTAACCCCAACTACCCTTCAGTCTGTTCCCTAATTTAGGAATTCATTACCTGAGAATCTGAAGAAGTGGGGAAGGTGGGCAGAAGGTGTGACCATGCAGAGGTTACATTCCGGAAGAACAGTTACTTGTAAGTAACCCCCCTTTCTTCTTTGAGTGGCCTCTGCATAGTCCTGCTCATAGGAGATTAGCAAAAAGTACAACCCTTAGAAAATTCTTGGTGAACAAGGAGGGTGGTAACTACCAAAACGAGCATCAGCTCTAGATGGCAGGTCAAGAGAATATGCTGGCCACCAATCCACTCCCCCATGAGACCTCTGTGAGGTCATGAGACACATATAGAGTACAAGCAACAGCTTGGCAATGCTGTGTACAAGCCAGCAACAGGTGCTGCCTTTGGGTTCATCGGATATCTTTTGATATATGCAGGTGACTGAACAGCTGACAAGTCTTAACAAGGGTGTAAAAGAGAACTGAGGAAACAGACAAGTTAGTGGTCTGTCTGAGATGGAAACGGAGATGATTTAAGACTCCAAATGGGGATTGAGGGCACTAACCATGTCACACTTCCTATACAGACTCCTGTTTATAGAGAACTGGCCATTTGGTATGTATCTAACGAAGTCCAGGAAGTAGCTATGGATACGAGAAGTTCCTCTTCTACACTGTGTGGTACAGATGATAACCTGACAGAGATCCAGAGAGCTTTGAGAAAGAAGACTCCAATTCCAATTGAAAAGAAATTCATACACTACAGGGAATAACCCCGGAATGAACAACACACACTGTAATACTCACAGCACAACAATAAAGAAATCCAGATTCCTTAGTGCAGTCATGAAGGCAAAGCAGTAAGCAACCCTACTGGTCCATGGAGAAATGCTTCAATAAACTAGCGTATTACAAAGTGAGGGAGGCCCACTGCCCCAGGCATCTGAAGGAAGCTGAAATCACAACCCCTGCTATTTGTAATATGGTCCTGGAATGTTCAAAAATCTATAAGTCAGGATATCAACCCTTGATAATTCAGGATCAGGTGGAGAGTCTTAATCCAACCTAAACACAAAGATCTAGTAACCTGGAAAGTGGTGCTAACATCAGACACAGGACACTTGAACCAAACTGCCAGTTATTGCAACATCTTGGCTGAGTCTCATCTGATCTGCAGACAGATCTCCTGAACCAATGGAACTAGAGGGAATATGTAGTGGAATTTCTGATTCCAGTTGAGAAACAGATTTTGCCAGTGACACTGGCTTTTGTCTGACCCCAAAGTATAGCTTCAGATAAGGGATGTTGGGCTTGGTAATGAACAGGCTTAGTCTGGACTTTCCCTTTATATAATACCTGATGGAGACCTAAGACAGACATTGGTACTTTTGACAGATGAGTCTCTGGTCTTGATCAATGGGAGAAAGTCTTACAGACTAGACAAACTGTTTTCAACTCCAGAACCCTAAGGTAGAAGCTTTAATTTCCAACAGTGACCATATTCTATAAAAGGGTTGAGAACAAGATGACCATCTTACTCCATCTGGAAATATCCCTGTCAATAGTAAGAAAGGAAGGAATCGTGATGAACATGTGTTATCTTTACCTTCTGCATCTCGAATGGCCCAGGTGTAAGCAGCATCAATAAGGTATGTTTCCCTTTGTAATCAATCTTATGGAGGCCATACAAAGGCCTGGAGAAAAGGTATCACCAGTTATACTAAGGAACCTGTCTGTAGACCAAAGTCTAGATACAGACATTTTTGCATTAATGATTTGATGTCTGAGACAGTTAGGACAGGATAGCAGCGGTCTCAATTTTTTTAATGCTGTTTTAAAAGCAAAGTATCTTGTGGATACTTGTGATTAATTGGAGTGATATAACAGAGCTGGGTTTTGTTGCATGAAAAGGTTTGCTATAATGCCAATGCCACCTTACAGATAGCAGTTTGCCTTACAGCATTGCTGTACTGTTTCTTTATTTTTCGGACTGAAGAAAGACTGTGCTAACTAACTGTTACTCTAACTAGAAAGAAAATAGCCCCAAAAGGCAAAATCAAAAGAGAAACTGTCGAGAAAAGCACTGAGGACACTGGGCATGATTTGAGCTCACTGAAAGAAAAAGCAACAGGTTGGGCCACTCCCTCTTTTATACCCCTGGCATCCTTTGCAAGGGAAGGGAAGGAGCAAGCAGCCCCAAAACACAGCACTCACTAGAAAAATTCTGCAGCTGAACGCCAGAGGTGCCATAGCCCCCACGTGGGAATATGCAGCCATTGTGCCAGTACTGTTACCCCTGTGCCAGCATTTCCACTAAAAGCTGCCTATTTTCATGATTTTAGAACTTGGGTTATATACATCTCTTCAAGCCCGCAACTTGACAAGTAATCTAGGGTGATTTAATTTTTTTAAACTTTATTTGAAAAAAGTTTGTAGCTTTTTTCATATAAGCGCAGGAGTGCGGATGGGTGTCCTGGACAAATTCTAACTCAGGTAAGTATATTCTAATTACCTAAATTCCTCCTGCACTTTCAACTGGGTATGGTATTCTTCACTCCCTATCCTAAACTGTTGGGTGAAATAGTTGTATGCTATTAAAAAATTCTATTCTAGATCTACAGATTAGATTTATTGATCTTTTATATCTATCTATCTATCTATCTAGTACTCTTCACTGTGATATTTGGGTATATTACAGCTCTGAAGCGGCTGGACTTCAATGGTGGGCGAAGCAATCTCTATCGACAAGCACAAGCTCCAAACCTCCTAATATTTATGCGTGTGTGTAAAGTTATTAGCATACAAAAGTGTTTGCAGGATCAGGGCTATACATGATCTGCATATCAGTTAGCTTCTTCTTCTTCTTTTTTTTTTTTTTAAAGATCCTTCAGGATTAAAGTCACCATATAAACTCAAGATGTTACTAATTGTTTAAATTTAATTTTAAAAACGTTAAAATTGTGAACAAATTAACAACACCCAATACATTTAAAGTGTACTGAATTTAATTAGTAATTAGTCTTATGAATTGCTGTTTAAAAAGTAACTAGCTTTAAAACATGTAAATATAGTCACATCTTGTAAATATTCTTGTTCAGTTAGTTCTCAAACCCATTTAAATTTTACCTGAGTCTGGCACAGCTCAGTCCAAAGTTTGGGAAACAATGCAAGATGAAGTGGTAAACCTTCATAAGCAACGAGGACACCTGAAATGTTAAGAGAAAACAAAACTGATGACATAAAGAACTACCTAAAACTGATCTTTGTAGGATACATTTATTTTTTGGCATAAATAGTTTTGAAGCACCATAAAAATTCAGAGGACTATATCCTAAACCAATTACATATGACCACAAAGGTCTAGCATCTAGAATGGCTTTTATAGTACAGTTAGTCTACAGAACAGGACTTTGTTCTACATTTTTACCTGCTGAGTCTAAAAATATAGCATCTGATCTCAATATTTTCTTCTTTTAATTTTTTAGCTGGAACAATTTATCAGTTTTCATATATTTTGAGAAACAAAGCAGCACAGGGGGGAGGGATAGCTCAGTGGTTTGAGCATTGGCCTGCTAAACCCAGGGTTGTGAGTTCAATCCTTGAGGGGGCCATTTAGGGATCTGGGGCAAAAATCTGTCTGGGGATTGGTCCTGCTTTGAGCAGCAGGTTGGACTAGATGACCTCCTGAGGTCCCTTCCAACCCTGATATTCTATGAGCACAACAAACAGATTTGAAATTTCTTAAGCTTCATCTTCACCTCAAGCCACAACTTTATCTACATACACTTAATGAAACATTGGCTAGGTGACACACTGATCAATAGCAAAGGTTACACATTGTTGATAAACACTTCAGCACAAAAATCCCACACTAAATAGTAATTCTGCTGTGTGGTTCATGGCTTGAACAAAGAATGAGTGGGTGACTCAATGGCTTAATGAATTCTTACCTGTAAAAGCCAATCCACACTACCTCCATAATTTTGTAACTAGTCAGAAAGATAGCTCTTACCCAGTTACAAAGAAACCTTCCTGACAACATAACCATGTTTGTGTATCTACACCTATCATGCTGCCTAACTATATTGTATTGTGGGAAAATCTGAGTAGCTATTCCAGAAGATGCACACACGGAGCACCACTCATTTGTGTGGCAATTCATTTTAGGATGTCCTACACAGAGAGAGCTGGGATAGAGAGCTGGGATGAAGGACTGCTGAACTCATTAGACAGGCACAGTATAAAAAAAAAAAAAAAAAAAAAAGTGTCCTGGAATTGTTATGGAAAGACTATTCTAGGTCTGTGGCAGGGGTGAAACACAGCTGCCAAGTGTGGAGGTAAAAATCATTTTCACTAGATGAGCACAAACTCAGCTAAAAGTTATAGTGTGGTCAGGCCCTAACTCACTAACTAGAATCAGGTCTATAGTGACAGAGCTGGTGCCCTCTGATGGCTCTTTGATTGCTTATGTAAAATGAATTGGTGGTCTCAAGTCAGCTATTACTGCACAGATGAGGTGTCCACATCCCAGAAACCACTGTCAGAGTTGGCACTAATTGGCACACTTGTTAGCAGTCTCAGCAAGGCTGAGGATTAAGGTCTAGATTTGTAAAGGTATTTAGGTATTGCTGTGCTCAGCTTTGCAATACAGAACTGATTCAGGAGCCTAAATCTCATTTTCAAAAGGGATTTAAGCATTTTGGAGCCTAAATCCAACTGACTATCTATATACTGAATTATATTCTAAAAAGTAAGTACATAGTTTCACATAATTGCCACAACAAAACATCTCAATGGCTAAGGAAGTCTGTTTAGGTAGGATTTACTGTTTAACTGCCATACTTACTCATCTTAACTAAAGTTTCAGTAAACTTTTCACAGTTGATTGCAACTCGACATAATAGATGGATGAACTGATGGTACGAAAAGAAGTAGTCTAGAAGCATACGATCATAAACATCATCTTTACCCTGAAGATTTAAGAAGACAATTTATAAATAGATTAATCTTAAATTAAGCAACTGGGCAACTACATGACATACCTAAAAATTTAGTTAATAAACGTATTAAGAGCCGTTAAGTTTTCTATGCATTTAATAATATACTGCTGTATAACTTGATGAGAATTTCCAAAACTAACTCAAAATAGATGTGATGTGAATAAAATTAGATGCTAATTTGCAGATCAGTGTACATACATTCAGTTTTTAAAGGGCATAACAATAATCAGATTAATATCTGTTTGCAACACCCAAAATGTACTTTAAAGACAGTTTTATAGATAGGGCCATAACAAATTCACTGCCATGAAAAACATGTCACAGACCATGACATCTGGTTTCCCACCATGAAATCTGGTCTTTTGTGTGCTTTTACCGTATACCAGGGGGTCAGCAACCTTTGGCACCCGGCCCATCAGGATAAAGGTTTATCTGAAGCGTTTGCAGGCACGGAGCCCCGCAGCTCCCACTGGCCATGGTTCGCCGTTTAGGGCCAATGAGAGCTGGGGGAAGCAGCACTGCCTGAGGGATGTGCTAGTCGCCGCTTCCCACAGTTCCCATTGGCTGGGAACGGTGAACCGCGGCCAGTGGGAGCTGAGGGGCTCCCTGCCTGCGGACGCTTTAGATAAACAAACCGTCCTGTCCGCGGCTTTACCCTGATGGGCTGGGTGCCAAAGGTTGCTGACCTCTGCCCCATATTATACAGATTTCATGGGGGAGACCAGCATTTCCAATTAGGTGACTCCCAAGCCTTACCTAGGTGGTGGGGTCAGAGTTATGGAATTGCTGATTGGAGCACTGCTCTGCTGAAAGCTGCATCATCCCTGGCATGCTGAATGGTGACATAATGAGAGATGAACATATGCACCGAGGACCAAGTTGCTGCCCTGCAGATTTCTTGTATTGGGACCTGGGCCAGGAACGCCTCCCGTGAGGCCTGTGCTGTACGTGCCAGGGCCGGTACCTTGGCCAGCTCATAGCACATATGGATGCAGAACATGATCCAGGAAGATATTCGAGATGAGACTGGAAGACTTTTCATCCGGTCTGCCACCACTACGGACAACTGGTTTGACTTCTACATCGAATGCACTAAGCCGTTCAGGAAGGCTAGCGCCAGCCGAACACCCAGGGAGTGCAGACTCTGCTCAGAGCCACTGGCATGAGGCTTAGGATAAAAAACAGGCAGGAAAATGTCCTGACTAGTGTGGAAGTGCGATACAACTTTAGGAAGAAAGGTCGGGTGACGTTGGAGTTGCACCTTATCCATGTGGAAAACTGTATAGGGTGGGTCGGAGGTAAGGGCCTTTAACTTAGACACCCTCCTTGCTGATGTAATGGTGACCAGAAAGGCTACCTTCCCCAATAGATAGAGAAGGGAGCAAGTTACCAGCAGTTCAAATGGGGCCCCATCAGTCTGGAGAGGACCAGGTTAAGGTCCCACGTGGGAACAGGCTGTCTAATCTGGGGATGTAGCCATTCCAGATGCTTGAGAAACCGGCCAACCATAGGGTTGGAGAAGACAGAGCGTCCAGACACTCCCGGGTGGAAAGACGAGATAGCCGCGAGGTGTATCTTTATGGATGACACTGCCAGGCCTTGCTGTTTCAGGTGCAGAAGGTACTCTAAGATGAGAGGTATTGGTGTTTGAAGTGGGGGTATATGACACTGGTCACACCAGCAAGTAAACCTTTTCCACTTTGCCAGATATGTGGCCTTAGTGGAGGGCTTCCTGCTGCCATGTAAGACCCCCCAAACTTGTTCCGAGCACAGAAGCTCCATGGGGTTCAGCCATGAAGCTTCCAGGCAGTGAGGTGGAGGGACTGCAGGTCAGGGTGATGAAAACGACCGTGGTCCTGAGTGATCAGGTCGGGGAGGAGTGGCAACATGATTGGGGTGATCACTGACAGTTCCAGGAGCGTGGTGTACCAGTGTTATCAAGGCCATGCTGTTGCCACCAGAATGATCTCCGCCCCGTCCCTGCGTAACTTGAGTAGGACCTTGTGCACGAGAAGAAACAGGGGAAAGGCATAGAGCATGCAGCTTCCTCAGAGTAGCAGGAAAGCATCTGTGATTGAGTCTGGGCTGTGTCTCTGGAAGGAGCAAAACATTGGGCACTTTCTGTTGCTCTGGGTGGCAAACAGACAGACCTAGGGAAAACCCCACATTTGGAAGTGTATGACATCCGGCCGGATGGACCACTCGTGATTGCGGAAGGACCTGCTGAGGTGGTCCACCAATGCGTTCTGAACTCCTGGTAGAGAGGATGCTTCCGGGTGAATGGAATGGACTATGCAGAATTCCCATAGCCGGAATGCTTCCTGACACAGGGGAGAAGAACGGGCTCCACCCTGCTTGTTGATGTAAAACATGGCAGTGGTGTTGGCCGTCATAACTGCCATGCACTGGCCTTGTAGTTGGCCCTGAAAGATTTGGTATGCTAGCCACACTGCGCTCAGCTCCTTGATACTGATATGAGAGAGAGCTCATCCTGCGACCAGAGGCCCTGTGTTTGGAGGTCTCCCAAATGTAAGCCCCATCCCAGAGCTGACACATCCATTACCAGGGACAAAGGGGGCTGGGGGCTGTTGAAGGGACTCTTTCACACACTGTCTGAGGGTCGAGTCACCATTGGAGGGACTCGAGTACTTGCTCTGGCACCGTGACCAGAGCTCAGGCTGTCACGCCCCGGGCGATAGGTCGAAGCGAACCACGCCTGGAGTGGCCTGAGCCTCAGTCTGGTGTCCCGGACCACGTACGTGCAGGCTGCCATGTGGCCGAGGAGACTCAGGCATCCCCTTACTGCAGTGGTTGAGTACTGCCTGAGGCCTTGAATGATGTCTGCCATGGTTTGGAATTGGGACTCTGGCAGAAGTACTCTTGCCTTAACTGAGTCCAACACTACCGCGATCAACTCAATTTTCTGAGCTGGTGATAAGGTTGACTTGCTCATGTTGAGGAGGAGCCCCAGTCTCTCGAAAGTGGATCTGATTAATCGGATTTGGAACTCCACCTGTTCCCTGGTGCGTCCCCTGAGCAGCCACGCATTGAAGTAGGGGTATACCTGCACCTGCCTCCTTCGGAGGAAGACTGCTACGACTGACATGCACTTGGTGAACACTCGGGGGGCTGTTGACAGGCCGAAGGGAAGGACCGTGAAAGGATAATGTTTGTGACTGACCACAAACCGAAGGAATCGTCTGTGTGCAGGCCAAATAACTATGTGAAAGTACGCATCTTTCATGTGAAGGGCGGCGTATCAGTCTCCCAGATCCAGAGAAGGGATAATTGTACTCATGTGGAACTTCAACTTTACCATGAACTTGTTGAGTGCCCGCAGGTCTAGAATGGGTATGACCCCCCTTGGCCTTAGGGATTAGGAATTATCAGGAATAGAATCCCTTGCCCCTGAGGAACCTCCTCCACTACTCCTATGGCTAGGAGCACCTGAACCTCCTGAATAAGGAGTTGCTCGCGAGAAGGGTCCCTGAAGGGGGGTGGGATGGAGGGGAGGAGCAGAATTGGAGAGAATATCCCACTTCTACAGTAAGAAGAACCCAGCAGTCCGTTGTTATTCGGGACCAAGCACGGCAGAACTGGGACAGATGATTTAAGAAACAAGGGGAAGGATCTGGTGTTGTGGCGGGTGCGCTGTCCTTGGGCACACCGTCAAAAGGCCTGTTTGGAGCCCAATGATGGCTTAGTTGGGCCCTGGTGGAGGATGGGGAGGCTTGCGCCTGCCATTTCTGCTCCTCCTTCTAGAGAAATCCTGCCTCGGCCAAGGAGGATAGGGGCATTGTTGCTGTTGCGGCCTGAAGTGTTTGCATTGGGTTGCCGGTGTGTGCATACCCAATTACTTCATTGTAGCTCGGTAGTCTTTTAGGCTGCGCAGCCTGGAGTCTGTTTGCTCCGCAAACATGCCTGCCCCATCAAATGGCGGGTCCTGCAGAGTTTGCTGCACCTCTGGGAATAAGCCAGATGCCTGTGGCCATGAACTCCTCCTCATGGCTATCCCTGAGGAGAGGGTGCAGTGCCACAATGTCCAGAGAGGCCTGCAAAGAGGTCCATGCTACTTCTTTGCCCTCCTCAACAATAGCCCCAAACTCCTCCCTGGACTCCAAGGGCAACAATTCCTTAAATTTCAGTATGGATGTGACGTTCCCCTGGTGTTATCTGGACTGGTGATCAGCTAGCTGTAGGCAGATGCAACATCGCCGGCTTGCCCCATGACAGTGCCACTTTCGGTAGCGCCAGGGGCTTGTCCCAGAGAGCCGGGGACCTCGGTGCAGTCATGGCTTTGAGATTCCTCATGGACTCTAAGGTGTCTGAGGTAGATGGCATCCCCACCTCTTCCACCATATGGCTTGGGGAGTCCAAAGGTACTGGACTCAACGGTCCCCTTTGCGGTGCAGAAGTCAACGGTGCCGGTTCCAAAGGTCACGGCGTTGGGTGCTCCTTCCTGGGACGCGCCCCAATGGCTGACTCTGAGGGATTGGGTCTCGAAGGCAGAGATCCACTCCTACCCTGCTTCTGGTGCTGCTCCTGCGGCGCAAGGGAATGGGATTGGTGCCAGACGGTTCCCGCTGACTTTGGCAGCGTTGCTACGGGTCCCTATGTCCTTCCTATGTCCATCTACCACGGATGCCGGAGCGCTCTGCACCGATGAACTGTCTTGCTGCACAGAGGTGGATTGCAGTCTGAGAGACGCCTCTATAAGGAGATGTTTTAAATGGAAGTCCCACTCCTTTTTTATTCTAGGGTGAAACCCTTTACAAATCCTGCACCTATCAGCCTGGTGCACCTCCCCCAGACACTTTAGACAAGTGTCGTGGGGGTCGCCCGTTGGCATGGGCTTATTTCAGGATTTGAACCCTTGGGACCGAGGCTTGCCCCGTGTCCTCAAGGGGAGATAGGCAGTCGAGGTGGGGGGGAAACCCCCACACCCAACGGCTAAAACTACTGACACTAAATACAAATACAAATAACACTAAACTAACACGAACTGAAAGCTAGGAGAATGAGAGGAGAACTTGCTAAGCAAGTCGCCACAGTTCCAATGACCGTCACTGGCGGTAAGAAGGAATTGAGGAGGCGCCGGGTTGGCAGGGTCATATATTGAGTGCCATGGAGGTGCCACTCCAGGGGGCTCTGCAGCCGAGGCGACGCATGCCGGTAAAGGAAAAACTTTCCGATGACTGTGCACGTGGCACGCACACACCTAATTGGAATCGATATAAAGAACCACTCAAAGAAGAACCAAATTTTCAAAGACCTATGTAGCTCAATCAATAAAATCAGGTCTGCAGTTTTGCATTCCAAAGTTTTCATATATAATTTCTGCATCCACATTTTTAGATTTAAATGCTCAAGCATTGGCATACACAGATCAGACAGTTAGAAATCTAAGAATCTGATATTCATGTATGCAAACACAATTTAACGAAAAAACACAGACGAAAAATACATATGCAAAAATATTAGCAAGAAAGATGGTCGGCGCAATTTTAGAGACTTCATTTAAAACTGGCTCTTGATACTACAGAATTATTAACTATAAAATGTGGGCTCATACACTATATAAATATTTGTAATGGACATTCATAATATTACATCATTTTGGGCACAGGCATCACCACATAATTCAAACCCACTGAGGATAATTTTAAATTTCATAAGTACAGTTTTTAAAATTTGCTTACACAGTAAGTTAGTGGGTAAACACACTGTACAAGGCATCATTTTGAAAGCACTTAAAATTACGCTTTCTTTACAAGCTACAAATATGTAATGTCACTGACAGGAAAATAGGTTTCCCTATGTCCATATATGTACATACCTTACTGGCTTCCATCATCGTAGGCAAGAGGCACATATTGAGTTCAGGACGAGGAGGACGGATATTACTTTTCCCTCCTATTAATTTCAAATTTTCACGACAGGGGAAATAAGGTCCAAGAGACACTGTAGTGTAAAATAGGACAAAATAATGATACATTAAAAAGGTCATCACTAGCACCTCTCAATGCACACAAAGATCAATTGTATTGAAATTCAACTGTAAAATACAACAATTAGAAATACATACTTGGGATATTACTGTGGTGGTATGTACAATGGTTGTGCTGCAGAAATGGAACCAAAGTGTGCAGGAAATCATGAGGGCTTAAAAGCACAAGCTCCTTGAGGACATCTACAAATGAGAAGTTGGTTTTGCTATTACACAAAGTTATTTCTTAAGTTTAAATGTGACGTATGGCTCATGCATCTGAAAACCTGATCTACTTGGTATTACTTCTGCTAGTGCACATTGTGGAGGCAGGCTTTATAGTGAACAAAATTTAATGTGAAAACACCTGAAATAATCAAGATTCCTTCACCTCTGCCACTAGAAGAAAACCTAATCAGTGTTATATTAACTTTCCCTTATCAACCAATAAGAGGGGTGTCAAATTGTAGGAAGTAGAAGCTCAAGAAAATTACCCTCTTTGCTTCTTCTTTACCATATCAGGTCTGACGCCTGGAAAATGGCAACCAGCAGCAGCCAGGACGACAATGACAAGGGCACTCAAAGTAACAGGAAAAGGCATACAAATTACATTAAAAATAGGTTTAATTTGGACAGTGGGTTAGGCCTTCCACAAACAAGAAAAAAATGCAGATCCTACTCCTTAAAAAAATCAGATAAAGCCTTTCAGAAGAAGTTTGCTAATGCAAGAAGACAAGACTTTCTTGGTATGACGTCCATTCCTACAAGTTAAACACCCCACCAGGAATCAAGAAGCAAGAAACATCATAGCCCGGTACTTTTAAAAGCTATTTAACATGTCTTTTTACGTTTATTGTTGATTTTTTAAGTAAATGGGGTTCAGAAATGGACACAGGGAGTTCTTACTCAGAATAATGAGGTTTCTGTGCTTCACAATAAATGAGTTTTACCACTAACTTTAAATATTAATGTAGTTACCCTGTGGATGCTAAATTAAAGATCTGGGACTTGATTCTGATCTTACTAACACTGTAGAAAATCTGTTGATTTCAACAGAGTTATTCCTGATTCACACTAGTATAAGCAAGAAGAGAATAGAATCAGGCACCAGGCTTTTGAACAAGCTAGATGAATAATATAAAATGATGCCTAACAAATCCTAAATATTCATTTTATTCTTGATATACAAGGATTAGTAAGATTCTTGGGAAAACAAACAATAATTCTATTAATGTCAAGAAATTAACAAATCCAATGTGCAGAACATTCATAAATAATCATAATATAGAACTGTTTCTGACTTTTAATTTAGTTGTATGGAAAGAATCTTTCCTGACTGCAGTAGCATTAATACAACTTACCAATGCAAGCATTTCTAAGTTCTGAAGGACTGTAAGAATTTAGCAGAGTTAAGAGTTTATGGGCAAATTCAATTCGCTCCTGCCACTGGATTAGCGCTTGCTTCACATCTGCAAATATAAAAACATGGTAAATTATCTGTCATCCAAATTCTTGACAACTTTTAATTCCTGAAGAAAGAAAATGGTAACATGGAGCAATTAAAACAATCATTGTATCAATTTTATAAACATGATCTTAATCAAATTAGAAATCTAAGACTTGTCACTGGTCTACTGCTGTCAAAACTATTCTATTTAATTTTAGATAAATTTTAACACTTTAATTAAATTAATTAATTTAGTCACTGTTACTGTCTAGAAAAAGATGATTCCCAAAGGTTACATAGCAACAGGACAAACTATGAAAGAATTTCTGTCCATGAAAATTAATTAGTTCAAACAAACTAAAGCCTTTAATCGCTATAAAAAAAATCATTACCAAACCTTTTCTCTGAAGATATGGCCGTGTTGATTTAAGGACCGAAAGGAATATTGACAAAAGTTCCACCAGGTCTCCAGTCACGTGACAAGCTGTGGCCTCATGATACATCATGTGCAATGTGTTAAAGGACTACAAAAAAGAAAGTAAAATGAAAGTAAAAGTTTATACTAACAAATTAAAATGTATTATGATTCCAAATTTAATCCTACAGATACTATTTTTACATTTATTTTACTACCACAGAAAGATGTATCAAAATGTTTTGTGATAAATGCTGCCAGATATAAAGTGACTCAAAGAAGAATTCATTATATACTAGGTTGTTCAAAAAATGAACAGTTAGTTAACTATGAACAAATGATTGTCAAAAAGAAGGTAATTTTAAGTAATGCTCTAATATCATTTCCTGCCCTAGTACAGAGTTTGGGTATTATGGAGAGATGTTACTCTGTCCATGATTTAGACTGTGATTTGCTTTTGGTTATAAAACTGATTTTTATCCCACTCTAAATTTCGCCAATACTGGAGCAATCAGAAATTTCTCACTGTGTGCCCGTGGAAAATTAGTTTTAAAATACTATTGAAAAACAGAGCAAATTCCGCATACACACGCAAACAGTCTGATTCAGGAAACAGAAAAGCTTTGCAGACACATCCAGCTTAGTTTATAGAATCTGTAAAATGAAGAGATTTGCTTCAAGGTTAATGCAATCTGTGCATGCATAGCCTGTGCAGTTTGTAAGATGCATAAGCTAAACACTTCTAGCTCAAGATAACTACTTAAGTCTGCATAAGCAGCAGGTGGAGACATTAAAGTCTAAAACCCAAAGAGCCAAGTATAGCCCAAAACACTTAAAATTTTAATAATATAATTATAATATAGTACAGTAGTTACAAGTTGAAGAGCAGCTCAGACAAGACATTGCTTATACCACACTGTGGCCTTATCCAGCTTCCAGAGCCTTTAATGGAGTTGTACTGGGCCCGGTGTTAGTCTTTTGCATGAAGCACCCTTCAACTAGAAAGTGAACCTAGCTGTTAAGTAACAAATCTAGTTAAGCTTTATTTCTAGACATATCTTTGTAATGTCCTGTGCCAACCCCCCGCCCCCAATAAAAATAAGTTTGATATAGGAATCGATAGTTAAGAGTTTGATTCATAAATTTGTTAGCTCAAATTTCTTACATCTAAACATTTCTAAGAGACAAAAGGCAACGAGGAAAATTTTCAGAGCAAATACAGTGTAGTAGGTTTACTTTTATATCAGTTTTAAAAAATTTACATGGGTTTTATTATAGTATTGCAGAGTTTTGATTTTGTGATTTCTTTTCTTTAAAAAAAGAAGATATTTGTTTAGGTTTTTATATAGCTTTTGTTATTAACATTGCCATCACTGGGAAATTCAAACTTCTGAGATCAACTAGTTAACGATGAACACTTTAAGATGTCTGGTTTTATAAGCATTTTAGGATTTAATCACCCCCCGCCCCACTTTTTTAGGTAGTTTTAAAATGGCTGATACTGTATTTTAAAAAATACTTAAAGCAAGCATATTTATCAACAAGGAAGTGATGAGACCCCCATCCTCTCAGATGATGAGTCAATGGGAAAGGAAGATGCTCATTTGAAATAAATGACAATGAAATATTTACCTCAGTCATCAGGATTAAGCCTCTATTAAACACAACAAGAAGTCTGTCTTCATCAGATTCTAATAATATTCTGAAGGCACTAGAGAAGAAAGAAACACTTAAACGCTGAAAAAAATCATGCCTAAGATACCAGCTTTTCATAGTTCTCACAATGCCTTAAAATTACTAAATTCAGCATTAGTGAAATTGTATTGGGAGGTCTGAGCACAGATCAGGAGAAAATGAGATGAATACAATTATTACCTTCAGTCCTTTCATTTGATTAGTTTAGAGGTGTTCCTAGTAGTGCCAAACATACTTCTAAAACTAATTGCTTTGATGGAGGTAGTACCAACTTCCATCTTTTTAAAACAAGAATATCTCTTCAAAAAGTATTTTATGAACACTCTCTCCAAAGGTGTTTTAACAAGTAATGGCTTCAAAATATTAAAAAAACTAAAGAAAACCATTCAAAGATGAATATTTAAGCTTTTCAAAAAATGCATTTTAAGTGCAGGGTAAGGTGCAATTAAGCACATATTTGAGAATGCAAATTAGTAGAAATATTTCTGAAAGAGCAATTTAAGCATATAACTAGAAAGGACAGTTACCTGTTCCATAACTGGCGTTCTTCGAGATGTGTTGCTCCTGTCTATTCCACAGTAGGTGTGCATGCTCGCCACGTGCACCGGTGCCAGAAGTTTTTCCCTTAGCAGTACCCGTACTGGGGGAGCACCGTGGCGACCCCTGGAGTGGGACTTGTATATCGCGCTATAAGGGGAGCCGCGGGCTCCCCCCACCCTCAGTTCCTTCTTGCCGGACAACTCCAACGGAGGGGAAGGAGGGCGGGGTTTGGAATAGACAGGAGCAATACATCTCGAAGAACGCCAGTTACGGAACAGGTAACTGTCCTTTCTTCTTCGAGTGATTGCTCCTGTGTATTCCACAGTAGGTGATTCCAAGCAATATCTGTTGGAGGTGGGTAGGAGTTCACAATGGTTCGGGACGTAGTACCACCCTGCCAAACCCAGCATCATCCCTAGACTGGGAGACAATCGCGTAATGCGAAGTAAATGTGTGAACTGAGGCCCACGTGGCCGCCTTACAAATGTCCTGGATGGGGACATGGGCGACATAGGCAGCTGATGAGGCCTGAGCCCTCATAGAGTGTGCCCTAACGATAGGTGGCAGGGGAATCCCTGCCAAATCATAACATGTGCGAATGCATGAGGTGATCCAGTGGGAAAGCCGCTGCGTGGAGATGGGCTGCCCCTTAGCCCACTCGGCTGAGGCAATAAAGAGTTGAGAGGATTTCCGGAACAGTTTAGTCCGATCCAGGTAAAAAGCCAATGCCCTATGCACATCGAGCGTGTGGAGGCAGCATTCCTCGATGGAGGGCTTGGGACAGAGCACGGGAAGGAAGATGCTCTGCTCCATATGGAAGGTGGAGACCACCTTCGGGAGGACCGTTGGGTGTGGATGGAGCTGGACTTTATCCTTATGGAAAACCGTATAGGGGGGTTCTGAGGTTAAGGCCCTGATCTCTGAGACACGTCTGGCCGACGTGATCGCCACCAGGAAGGCCATCTTCCAGGAGAGGTGCAACCAGGAACACGTGGCCAGGGATTCAAAGGGGGGTCCCATGAGACGGGACAAAAACCAGGTTGAGGTCCCACTGCGGCACGGCGGGCCTGGCGTACGGGAACGAGTGGTCAAGGCCCTTCAGGAACCAGGAGGTCATTGAGTAGGAGAAGACCGAGTGGCCTTGCACTGGCGGGTGAAAGGCCGATATGGCTGCCAGGTACACCGTGAGGCCGGTGCCAGCCCTTGGACCCTAAGGGATAGGAGGTAGTCCAGGATAAACTGTAGGGGTGCAGCAGAAGGGGACATTCCCCACTCACTCGCCCACCTGGCAAACCTGGACCACTTTGCCACGTACGTCCGATGCGTGGACACCTTCCTGCTTTCCAGGAGGACTCGCCTTACCTACTCCGAACACCTACTCTCCTTCTCATTCAGCCACGGAGCAGCCATGCTGTCAGGTGGAGCACGGCTAGATTGGGATGGAGGAAGCAACCCCGGTCCTGGGAGAGGAGGTCCGGGCGGAGCGGCAGCTTCCTCAGCGGGGCTGCCAAGAGGCGTAGGAGGGGCCCATACCAGTGCTGGCGGGCTCATGCCAGGGCTATGAGAATGACCCTCACCTTGTCCGCTTTCACCTTCTGAAGGACTTTGGCGATGAGTGGGAACGGGGGAAAGGCGCAGAGGAGCTGGCCCAACCAGCTCAGGAGGAACGCGTCGGAGATCGCACATTTCCCTACCCCTCCCCTGGAGCAGAACCGGGGGCAACGCCGGTTCTGACAGGTTGCAAACAGGTCGATCTGGGGAGCTCCCCACTCTTGGAAGAGTGATGAGCGGCCTCCGAGTGGAGCGCCCACTCGTACTGCTGAGGCAGTCCGCTTGCGTATTGCGGACGCCCGGGAGGTGAGCCGCCCTCAGACAGATATCGTGGGCTATACAAAACTCCCATAGGTTCAGGGCTTCCTGGCAGAGGGCAAGGGAGCGAGTCCTGCCTTGCCTGTTGATATAGCACATGGCAGCGGTGTTGTCCGTGAGGACTCTGATCACCTTGCTGCGGAGGTGCGTGAGGAACGCCACGCACGCCAACCGAACCGCCCTGAGATCCTTGACATTTATGTGAAAGGGCAAGTCTGGGGCTGACCACGTTCCCTGGGTTTGCACCTCCCCCGTGTGGGCTCCCCAGCCCAGGTCTGAAGCATCGGACATCAGGTCTATGGATGGGTTGGCCTCCCTGAAGGGAACCCCTTGCAACATATTGCTTGGGCAGGACCACCACAGGAGGGAGGCGAGAATTGGGGGTGGAACCATGAGAACCTTGTCCAGACTGTCCCGAGCCTGGGAGAACTGGGAGGCCAGCCATAATTGGAGGGGCCTCATACAGAGCCTGGCATGGTGGACCATGTATGTGCACGCTGCCATGTGCCCTAGAATCCAAAGACACGCCCTCGCCATGGTCACCGGAAAGGCCATGACCGAGGCAATGAGATCCCTTAGGGTCTTGAACCTGTCCGGGGGAGGCCTTGGAGGAATCCAGTAGGGCCCCAATGAACTTTATGTGCTGAACTGGCACTAACATTGATTTGGTCTCATTCACGACCAGGCCTAGATCGGTACATGTCGAGAGGAGCAGCTCTACGTGGGACTCCACCTTGCGACGGGACTCCCCCTTGAGGAGCCAGTCGTCCAGGTAGGGGAAGATTTGTACGCCCTCCCGCCGGAGGTAGGCCGCCACCACAGACATACACTTCGTGAAAACCCTGGAAGCCATGGATAGGCCAAAGGGGAGGACCGTCAATTGGTAGTGGTCTGTTCCCACCATGAATCAGAGGAAGCGTCTGTGTCCCTCGAAAATATGGACATGGAAGTACACGTCCTGGAGATCCAGGGCCACGTACCAGTCCCCTGGGTCCAGGGAGGGGATAATAGAGGCCAGGGACACCATGTGGAACTTGGAACGGGTTAGAAACCTGTTCAGATCGTGCAGGTCCAAAATAGGCCTGAGACCCCCTTTTGCCTTCGGAATGAGGAAGTACCGGGAGTAGAACCCTTTGCCCTGAAACGGGACTGGTACTCTTTCCACCGCTCCTAGGTGAAGCAACCAGTCCACCTCCTGACGCAGGAGACAGATGTGTTCTGGGTCCCCTGGGGCCATTGCGGATGGGGGGTGGTTTGGTGGGGGTGAGGTGAACTGCAACACGTAGCCCTTGGAGATGGTACTGAGGACCGATTGGTCCAAAGTTATGCCTGAGGAAGGCAGACAATCGGTTATAAAACACAAACTTTATTAACCGGGCGGTCTCCCTGGCAACAGGCCCGGTGCCCCCCTGCCGATAGTCAAAACCGCCTCTTCCCCTGCCTCTTTCCCTTAGGGGCCCAGGCGGCGGGGCAGAGCGGTACTGGCGCTGAGACCGACGCTTCTGGTCTCTGGGCCTTTTGTACGGGGCTCATATCTGCTCCTCGCAGGCTGAACCACCAGAAGCGATTTGGCCTTGTCCTTAGCCAGAGGGACATAGAGGCCCAAGGTCTGCAGGGTGGTCCGGGAATCCTTCATCCCATGCAGCCTGACATCCGTCTGGTCCGCAAAGAGCACCTTGTCATCGAACGGGAGGTCCTGCAACAGTGACTGCGCCTCCATGGACAGTCCAGATAGCAAGAGCCAGCGATCTCCATGCGGAGGGAGTCGTGAAGCCATCGAGCTGGCCACTTTGTCCACCGCATCAGACGCCACTTGCAGGGCCGCTTTTGCTGCCACTGACCCCTCTTCCACCAGGGCCTTGAAGTCCTTCCTGTCCCGGTCCGGGAGGAGGGCCTCAAATTTAGGCAGGGACTCCCACAGGTTGAAGTCGTACCTCCTGAGTAGGGCCTGGTGGTTGGCTACGCGAAGCTGGAAGCTAGCCGATGAATAAACTTTTCTGCCAAAGGAGTCCAGCCTCCTGGCGTCTTTATTTTTTGGGTGGACGTGGGCTGGTCCTGACACTCTCTGTGGTTTACTGATTCCACAATGAGCGAGTTGGGAACCGGGTGCGAGTGCAGGTATTCACGGTCTTTCGCCGGCACAAAATATTTCCTCTCAGCCTTTTTCAAGATTGGAGCCAGGGAGGCGGGAGTTTGCCACAAGGAGTTCGAAATGTTGGCAATACCCTGGTGCAGAGGTAGGGCCACGCGGCCCGGTGCCGAGGGAGACAGGACATTGAAGAGGGAATCGGACGGGCCCTCCATCTCCTTGGCCTGCAGCTGGAGGTTGGAAGCCACCCACTTTAGCAGATCCTGGTGCGCCCTGAAGTCCTCCTGCGGGACCGATGGCGGAGGCGGCACTATGGTGTCATCCAGTGCCGGGGAGAGTGCCCGCACAGAGTTGGGTGCCTCAGTCGGTGCCGGTGTGTCGATCCCGAGGTCAGAGTCCAGGCGTGGATCCGCCAACCCGTGACCCACCAACTTGTCTTGTGGGCGGCCGGAGCCTGGGATGCTCCGGCGACCGAATGGGCCTCCGCCTGGGCTGGCACCGATAGGTACGGAGCCCACTGGCACCACTGTCCTTGCCAAGGAGCCCCTTGCCATTGGTTCGGCTGAACATGGGATGGCAATATGTGTCCCAGCAGAACGGTGCGTGCTGAGGGTGGGTGGACATGCCCTGAGGCCGAGGTCTCCAAAGAACGCTCAGTGCCGCTGGAGTAGTAAGAGCAGCGTCTGTGTCGTTGTCTCCCTCGGGACCAGGATCTTGATGATGACGAATGGTACCCACATGATGAACTGCTTCGGTATGCGTGACGGCAACGCCCTGCTCGGTGCCGTGACTCTGAGGTACCCCGAGGGGAGCCTTTGGTGTGATGCCTAGATGAGTGGGAGCTGGAACGGGAGTAGCGACGCTTGTCCCGTCGAGAACGACTCCGGTACCCATGTCTAGCAGGTGAGCGTTCCTGGTGCCTCTCTCGGTGCCTCCACTCGTCCTGGCGGCGGCCCGGATGGTCTGGCCGGTGTCGAGGGCAGCCGGGAGCTGTCAGAAGAGCGGCCGCTGCGCACCGAGTGGTGCGGGGAGGGGTCTTCGGAGCGGGAACTGTGGCTGCTTGGAGAGGTCTGGTGGGCACCCAGAGCAGGCTTGCCTCGTGACCTAGGGCCCGTGCCCGATTGAGCGCTCGGGACAGCCAGGGACATAATGTCCATCGCAGCCTGCACTGCCTCTGGCGTTGACGGCATCCGTACCAGTGGGGAGGCCTGTATCAACGGCACTGGGCTGCTCCACTCCACACGAGTCAGAGCCTTAGAGCCCAGGCAGATCGAGGGCTGCCCAGCGCGGGACCAGCCTCCCCCATGTCCTTATTGCGGCGTCGTTGCGAGGTCACGCTCTTCTCCTGCTTTTTGGCGGGAAAGCAGCGCCGGCTAGTCAACGGAGCCTCGCTATGTACCAACGATGTGACGGCCAGTGCCGAGTCCGATCTGCGCACCGGCGTTGGGGTCAACGCCGACTCCATCAGGAGAGCTCGAAGCCTAAAGTCTCTCTTCTTCTTGGTTACTGGCTTGAACGACCTGCAGATCTTGCAACGGTCGCTAATGTGAGTCTCACCCAGGCAGCGAAGACACTCAGCGTGAGGGTCGCTCTTGGGCATAGAACGATGACAGGAGTCACATGATTTGAAGCCCGGGGCACGCCCTGAGACCGCTCTATTCACTGAAGAACAATCTACGATGGTATCACTAAGGTCAAGAAGAAGGGCTGCAGCAAAGCTGGAGCACAAAAGTTCTGACTACCTTCACTGGCGGCAAGAAGGAACTGAGGGTGGGGGGAGCCCGCGGCTCCCCTTATAGTGCGATATACAGGCGCCACTCCAGGGGTTGCCACAGTGCTCCCCAGTACGGGTACTGCTAAGGGAAAAACTTCTGGCACTGGTCCACGTGGCGAGCATGCACACCTACTGTGGAATACACAAGAGCAATCACTCGAAGAAGAAATAAAGGATTTTGCCTTGCCAGTTGAGCATTTAACTGAGCACTCAAATTAAGGGTGCAACAATATTGGGTGCAATAAAAACAATATTGAATTTTAAAAGAATTCAGGGACTAGTTCTTGTTCTCACCACATACTGAACACCTCCTCTTCTACTCATTAACACACATGTTCCTTCCTAAGTAAGCTTATGCATACAGCTGCTAAATGCTACCATTTGTTTCACTCAAACAATAGTTTCCAGGGTATTGTTCATGGAAAATAAAGCATTACACAAGAATATTTATGAAAAATAATAATTACACACTAATATTTCTACTAAGTTTGACCATCCAATTATGCGGAGTATCTGCTTCCATGCTAAGACAGATGACTACGTATATGCCCTTAGGGGAGTAAAGGAGATTCTCTCTTCTCACAAGAACATTCCAGCCCATCCGTTACTGGGTTTACACACCCAGTGATGTGACCTGTGTGACGCAGCCATTTTATGGTCATATCCATAAATAAAATGGAAAAAAAATCACTAGTTTCACATATTCAACAGAGAACTAAAATTTCAAAAAGATGCGTCTAAGAACTTTAAACTCTTTGCAGATGTGATGTATAAAATAATCTCAGATAAGGCAGAAACTCTGCCCCAAAGCCACCATTTGTACCTGACTCGTGCCTCACAATTTTGCAAGGGTGGGTAAATTGTCACATTGTACATGCTCACCAAGCTATGCAAAATAGGGTGGGTTAAGATACAGAATGAAGTTTCAGCTTTACTACTGAATTTCTAGGCTTTATATCAAAGAAAATATTTTAATGATACCACTTTGTTACGGCTTTCTAACATTTTGTTTTGAATAACAATAATGTATGTTTATTTTTTTTAATTACTGATAATTATTATATTTATTTAGTTCCTTGCATGGTGGGAACTTATAAATTAAATTATTATTTTCACGCACAATAGGTTTTTATATATAAAGAGCCAATCTCTGTATTTCAGAGACAAACTACAATTTTACTGTTTTGTATGTGACAGTAAAGACAGTAACAAGATTTATAAAGACAGTCTAACAGATTTTATCAAAAAGTGAATATAATAAAGTAAGCCATACTGAAGAATAATTTATGATATTTCAAATTCTAAAAAGTGCATTTTTTTTTACTGAAAATAATTTGCCTCACTAACATTTCAGTACTGTAATACCTTATTAAAGTAGTCCAACAAGACCGTCCATCTAAGCAGCGCAGATAACAGCTTATGGTTGTTTTCTTAAATTGTTTTATGTCTTCTATCTCCTCTTCTCTCATATCTGGCCTCTGAGCTACAAACAGCTGCATGAGGTTAAACAACTCTTCTACTGCCTAAAACAAACAAAATAAACATTAGGTTAAAGTAATCTTTTTTAATTAATAAATTATGGTTTATATTCTCCTCTTCAAGGCTGCATTATTTCTATTAAGTAATACATTGAAGTGACATATATGCGAGAATCTAGAAGACATTTTTTATATATTTTAGAGAAGGGGGGAAATCAGAAAAATACACAGCACTGATATTCTTTAAATATTACCTTATTAAAAAAATAAAAGTACTTAAACATAAATACAGCTTCAAAAGTTGTGTATATTTCTACAATTTTCTATCTAGAGACCTGTCTCTGTTCACCCCTTACTGTTTTCTGTGTGGAGTGAGAGAGATATCAGTTAATTATATTCACCATATTACATATTTTCAGAACAAACTGAATTGGCATAAGGTGTTTTAAAAAGAATATTCTCATATTGCAAGGACATTGAGATGTCCCTTTATACCAGCAGATATCTTGGGATATCTTGATGCTTACCATCAATGCAGATTACTGCTACAACTGCACAAATATATAACATTAAGAAATCCTTATCCATGTGGCCACAAGGTTCTTGGGCTTTTCTAGAGCAACTTTCAAGATGCAGACAATCTCAGCAGACACTTCTCCCAGGATTATAAATTTTCCTGAAGCCACACTAGACTCTGGAAGAAGCTACCCTACATACCTTGGATGTCAGAATGGCATTAGCCTTCTATGTGAACCAAACCATTTAGAAAATCTTCCAGACTCTTTGTTTAATTTGTGGACAGATCCAAAGGATCGACAATCTCCACTCAGAGAGACTCAAGGCGGATGAGGCTTGGTTATGGTTTGATTATAGTTATAAGGCTGCCAAAGTCCAACCTTCTTATGGTACTCGGCCATTATACAAGATCCCTACCTCAACAGCATTACTGAAAAATATTAACTTTAAATAAAAATAAAAGGCAATAGTGATCTCCCTCTCTTTGTGCCAAAGTGTATGTCTGGGTGATGGAATGAGTCATGGTAGGTGGTCATTTCTTTTGATATCTTAGCCTTTCCTTAGGTGGCTCAGAAGGCCTACGGTATGCAAAGAACTGAGCCAGATGAGCTCTCGGTGTCATTTTTGTTTTGCTAAATTTTCTTTTGTTTGCAGGTGCATATATGGAGAGGGACCTAAGAGTGGCCCTGGAATCTTTCAAAGTATGGAGACATTCTTCGGTGGACTCAGAGAGGAGTGTAAGTCCAGCAAAAGGAATGTCTTCAACGGTATTTTGGACTTCCCTACGAAACCCAGACACCTGTAGCCAAGATGCTCTAGAAATGATGACTGTAGTGGAGATGGAATGGGCCGCAGCATCAGCTGTGTCTATGGAAGCCTGCAATGGGGTTCTTTCTAGGAGCTGACTTTGGCTATGATGGCCTTGAATTGGACACGATGTTCTGCAGGGAGATATTCAACAAAATTATTGCATTTTTCATGGCGTGGTTATATTTTGCGTTTGTTTTTTATCATAGGGCATATGCCACAACTAAAGAATTTGGTGCAGGGTGGGAAAACAAAAATTCAGATTTTTCCATTGGGATGCAATTCATTTAAGAGCCTGTTTGTACACATGTGGTGTGGCTGCATGAGTTTGCCAGATGGTCTTTGCAGGATCCAGTAAGACTTCATTCACTGGTAGAGCCAGGCAACTGACGGCTGTTGTATGCAAAATGTTCAACAGTTTGTTGTGACTCCTGAACCTCCTCTAACAGAATCTGTAATGAGTCATGTGACAAGGTCAGGCCAGATGGCTATAGGAGAGTGTTAGAAGGCAGAAATATTAGTCCCAGATTAAGTAGATCCCTTTTCCCTGGGTAAGGTAACAGGGGCAGTTCCAGAACAAGCAGGAACTTGCTGCAACCAACTAAGGCAGGCAGGCTAATCAGGGCACCTGAGTTAAAAAGGACCTCACTTCAGTTTGTAGTGTGCATGCGAGGAGCTGGGAGCAAGAGGCATTAGGAGCTGAGAGTGAGAAGACATATTGCTGGAAGACTGAGGAGTATAAGCATTATCAGGCACCAGGATAAAGAAGGTGTTGGGAGGAAGCCATGGGGAAGTAGCCCAGAGAAGCTGTAGCTATCACGCAGCTGTACCAGGAGGCACTCTAGACAGCTGCAGTCCACAGGACCCTGGGCTGGAACCCGGAGTAGAGGGTGGGCCCAGGTTCCCCCCAAACCTCCCAACTCCTGATCAGACACTGGAAGAATTGACATGGACTGTGGCTTCTACCAGAGGGGAAGGTCTCTGGGCTGTTTCCTGACCCACACGATGAATCTCTGAGGTGAGCAAATCCGCCAATAAGCGCAGGACCCACCAAGGTAGAGGAGGAACTTTGTCACAGTCAGCAATGCATTTAACAGGTTTCTGAAACTGTTTAAAATGGTCAGCAAGAGAAGGAAGGGACATTATCTCCTCATCTTGTGACGATGATGAAATATTAAGTCTTCAGTGTCACTTCCTTGTCCACTCTAGCCTCTTGCTCCTTGAAAGACTTCTTCTGAGGTTGGGGTTGTTGAGGAAGGACTGATGGAGCAAGACAATGTCTCTCTCAATGATCTCCTGGAGAGGATTTAAGTCTTGAGAACTGCTAGTGATAGGCAGCTCATAGATCTCAGTAGGGCCAATGAGGTGGACCATAAGACAAAAGAGGGGGATGCCCATAAGGCAAAAGATGGTGGCCATGCCAATGAGAAGGGACACAAAATTGTTTTTCCCTTGGAATTTCCCTCTCAGTGAAGGTGGTCGGGAAAATGTCCCTTTGACGACGGACAGGAGATCCCTGTACTGAAATCTGGGAGTCGGAGGAATCACCCTCAACATAGTCCAAGGTCAGGGCAAACAGTGAAGGTGAAGATCGCTGTCTGTCCTGTGTGGTAGGTACTAGAGAACTAGAAGGTACTGAGTAAAGATAAGGGACCAGGTGACCCAGATGATCTTGGTATTGATAGTTGTCAGTACCCATTAACAGTGGGGACTTTATCTGAAAACAAACAACTCCCTGGAGTATCTAAATTCCTGTAGCACTGGATGTATGGAAGAAGAGGTAATATGAGGCTCCATCGTGGCCAGAGTTGGTACCAAGAGCTGACTGCTTCAGCAGTCTCACTTTAGAAAATGGTGTCGATGCTGACATGTTAAATAGATGATGACAGTACTGAGGATGTTGATGATTCTTTCGTGTCAGTAACGGAACCAGTACCCCAGAAGTTGTAGGTAGTGCTGATCTCCAAGAGGCAGAGTGCTTGGAGTTTCTGCTAAAGCTAAAGCTTAGACTGTACCTGAGTTGGTTTTGGTAACAATGTATGTCTGGCACTGTGTTTTTTCAAAGTACTGAAAGTCTTCAAAGAGCTCCTGGTACTGGAGCAGCCTGGAGCCTCAACAGTATTCCCCCAGGGACCTGAGGTCTCCCAAGTAGTCAGTCTCTGAGGTGAACAGCTTCCCTTAGATGAAGAGTCTCTGTTAGGAGATCTAGCTCCCCTACTTCGGGGCCCCATCAGTACTCTCCATACTCTTCTCCTGTGAAGATATTGATGACTGGGATACAGAGGTTGATGGAGCACTAAGTGTACCCAGAGGCTGATGTACAGGGGGCTTTCTGAGCCTGGATCCAAAGCTGGTGGCAGGGCTTGCTCCACCATAATCTTCCCATCTTTTGTGATCTACTTTTAAAAGAAATGCAGATCTTGCAAGTGCAAGGTATATGGTGCCTCAGTCATTAACTAGGGTGAGTTTCTTGCAGGAGAGGCAGCATTTGAATCCCAGGGATCTTGGCATACTTTGCACTAAACAACAACCCCCAAGACTGCCAGTCAGGTGGGAGGGGAAGGGGTATTAACAAAAAAGGAACAACTTAAATTCAAAGAGGTATAAAACTAAGTCAACTAAACTAATGTCAAATTAACACTAAAAATGTAAGGTTAAGCAATAAGCTAAACTTGAAGCAGGCACGCTAGATGCTCCATCTCAGCTTGTAGGGCTGTTGAGAAGGAACTAAGTGAAGTTCTCCTGCACAGTTCTATATATCTTCAGTATGGGGTACAAGGATGTCTACAGTGCATATGCAGGCCAAATGGGCCCTGTTATCGAAAACCTCCAAAGATGCATGGGGTGTTTGTGCACTTGAAATTGAGCATCGTCAGGGACACTATTGAAGAATCACCCTCATCTTTAGCATGCTTTTAGGAAATCTACTGATCCCACAGTGCTCCATCTCATGGTGGGAATGGAAATTCCTTAGATAGAATCACTGTAACAGAGATAAGGGCAGCTGAATTTTATTCCACCTTAGGAAATAAAATGTGGTCAATGGGCACCTGCTTGCTAACACAGCCCTCAGCTGGCCAGAGCTTGAGAACTCCTGAATAAGATGGACGAGGATAAACTATTCATTTCAACCAGACACCTTTCATATGACTGATGTCACCCAGATGGTCACACGGTTTCATCCCCATTTACAGTACAGCTCTACTCTGAAAAGTGACTGCGTGCCAGATAAACTGGTGCCAAACAAACTAAGTTGCTCATAAACAACTTTTTAAATCATTATGTACATTAACCTGCAAGAAGACATTCTAATTATTTTACAGGGGAAAATAAGTTGCGGACAACATTCTTTCTTAAGGTAAGATATTATAATGGTCAATGGACCAACAATTTCTAAGAGGAACATAGACTTTACAATAACAGAACAAATAACTACCCATTGTTTGCACAGGACACAACAGGCCAAATTCTGGCTCTGCTCCAGCAGCTCAAAGCAGGTGGAAAACTAGTTTAAGAGATTTCATTGGTATAGTTCGCTTTATACCATACCACTTCATGGCCTCACCAAAAAAGTTGCTCTTAACTGTTCCTCATGACCAGATCAGTGTACAGAAGCTCCAGGATCAGTGGGAACCACAAAGGTTGCTTAGAGACATCTTTTCATTCCCAAGCTGCTTTGCTGCAGAAGAACTGGTGCTCAGGGGCTGGCCCTATAAACTTTATGGTTATTCATAACGGGAACTAAAGACTCAATAATATATTTGTTTTTAGGTATGTAAAGTTGAGCTTTTGTCTAGTTCAAAGTATTTTTTATAAAAAATATAGTCGAGCAATAACTGAGGAGACATTTAGAACAAATGTCAAAATATCTATTCAGAATGAATGTACTTACTCCTGGGTACTGACTGGCATGTGGTGTGAGATTCTTAAAGGCCCACTGGATATTCTGATGAGAAGCCAGCTGTCTTGTGAATGCAGGTGACTGTTCGCAGCATAATCGCAGAATGCCGTAATAGGCAGGCAGCATCCCACGGTTAAAAAGCACCACATCCTGATCATCATGGTCTGCTAGGATGTAATTGAAGGCAATGTTCTTTGTCACCACAGGATTCTGTACAATAAGGCGTACATTCTCTGGGCAGTCAACACATACGTTATACCAAAAAGAGAGCAAAGACTGTTTATTGTGGTTGGTGGCTATAGCTGGCTCAGAAAGTTTGGGCTGGAAAAGGTTCCACAAGTCCATGAAATAAGTGGAAAACATAAGTTTCTCAGTTTTTGAGATTAAACAGTAGGTCATGAAACTAAAGTAGGGCACCAGTTTAGTAGTGCCATGAACAGCAGCATCAACATACAGTTTTGCTCTTGAAAGCAGGCCAAGAAGTACATTGTAGACTTGATGAAGAACTACTGTAGTATCTGGACTGAGAGGCAGGTCACGTGTAGGGATATGCAAGGATCGAGTTGATCGGAACATCTGACGGAATGAATTGCTTGGAATAAGTGACACCAAAAGGTAGGCTGCAGCTTCAAAATAAAACAAAAAACAAATCTGTCAAATCTTTGAACAGGACATGCAGATTAATATTTATATGATTATTTTCACTAGTGGATCAAAAAGCACTTTACAAAGTTGGGTAAGTACTATTACCATCAAACTGGAGATAGAAAAATTGAGATACAGTAAACCTGAGATGTGTCCAAGGCCATATAGTGAGTCAAGAGCACAGTTGAGAATAGAACTCAGATCTTCTGATTCTAATTCCCTGTTCATTGCTCTGCCCTAATTACTAGAACACAATGCATCCAATTGCAGCCTGTTGCTGAAATGCAAATAATTCTTTTATTCTTTTATTCCAAAAATGTTTATTAGTTAATCAGATCTCACTAGATCTTCAGTGTTATCTATAAATGGGAGCTGCAACGCTGTGCCTCCAGTGTATACACATTGTCTCCCAACCCAAAGCCACAGGATATCTGTTAAAACAGATTGAAATCTACTACTATTACTATCACCATTCCTATGCAGCAGCAGCTCCAGGCACCAGCACTCCAGCATTCGGCGGCGGGTATGCCAAAGCTGTGGGACCGGTGGACCTCCCACAGGCAAGCCACCGAATCCGCGGGACCGGGGACCTCCTGCAGGCGCACTGCTAAAGGCAGCTTGCCTGCCGTGCTTGGGGCGGCAAAAAAGCTAGAGCCGCCCTTGTTCCTATGGACGTGAGGTTTGTAGGAACAGCAAAGACAGAGGCAACCATGGCTTCTACCACACCACCACAGACCCAGAAGAATTTGGAGTTAGTGCAGGCTTCTCTGGGATCTGTAAGTTTAAGGGGCTCAACCAATTACTAATTTTGGAGGGTCGGGGGGTGGGGGAGGAGTAAAAGGGATAGCAAATCCCACTCCTACCTAGAATGCAACTATTTGGTGAAAATTCTAAGGGTAACCTCCTGGACTACTCCTTCCCCTGAAGCCTATCCCATGTGATACTTGGACCATATTAATTTAACTATGTCAGACACAGAAAATGTAAATATATCATTAACATAAGAACATAAGAACATAAGAAAGGCCGTACCGGGTCAGACCAAAGGTCCATCTAGCCCAGTATCTGTCTACCGACAGTGGCCAATGCCAGGTGCCCCTGAGGGAGTGAACCTAACAGGCAATGATCAAATGATCTCTCTCCTGCCATCCATCTCCATCCTCTGACGAACAGAGGCTAGAGACACCATTCTGACCCATCCTGGCTAATAGCCATTTATGGACTTAGCCACCATGAATTTATCCAGTCCCCTTTTAAACATTGTTATAGTCCTAGCCTTCACAACCTCCTCAGGTAAGGAGTTCCACAAGTTGACTGTGCGCTGCGTGAAGAAGAACTTCCTTTTATTTGTTTTAAACCTGCTGCCTATTAATTTCATTTGGTGACCCCTAGTTCTTGTATTATGTGAATAAGTAAATAACTTTTCCTTATTAACTGTCTCAACATCACTCATGACACCCATTACTCTTCACTTTTCCAAACTCAAGAGTCCTAGACTCTATAAACTTTCCTCATCAGTGACCATCTCTAAACACCTAATCATTTTAGTTGCTCTTTTCTGAACCTTTTCTAGTGCTAGAATATCTTTTTGAGGGAGAGAGACCACATCTGTACACAGTATTCGAGATGTGGGCGTACCATGGATTTATATAAGGGCAATAATATATTCTCAGTCTTATTCTCTATCCTTTTTAATGATTCCTAACATCCTGTTTGCTTTTTTGACCGCTCTGCACACTGGCGTGACATCTTCAGAGACTATCTATCGATAACTCCAAGATCTTTTCCTGACTCATTGTAGCTAAATTAGCCCCCATGTTGCATGTATAGTTGGGGTTATTTTTCCAATGTGCATTACTTTACATTTATCCACATTAAATTTCATTTGCCATTTTGTTGCCCAATCACTTAGTTTTGTGAGATCTTTTGAAGTTCTTCACAATCTGCTTTAGTCTTAACTATCTTGAGTAGTTTAGTATCATCTGCAAACTTTGCCACCCTTTCTCCAGATCATTTATGAATAAATTGAATAGGATTTGTCCTAGTACTGACCCTATCGGAACACCACTAGTTACCAATCACAATTCTGAGAATTTACCATTAATTCCTACCCTTTGTTCCCTGTCCTTTAACCAGTTCTCAATCCATGAAAGGACCTTTCCTTTTATCCCATGACAGCTTAATTTACGTAAGAGCCTTTGGTGAGGGACCTTGTCAAAGGCTTTCTGGAAATCTAAGTACAGCTTTCTGGAAATCTAAGTTATTCAGGTAAATAAATCAAATTATGTTTTTCATCACGATAACATTTATGGATGAGATATAGTAGGTATCAATCAAGTTAAAATTAGCTTTACTGAAGGTAATTATCTCAAGGTGAGTAATCTGTGGATAACAAATAGGCACAATAGCAAGAAAATTCCATTTTCACTTGTAGCAAGAAAACATTATATATAATAACTAGGCCCTACCAAATTCATGGTCCATTTTGGTCAATTTCATGATCATAGGATTTTAAAAACCATAAATTTGATGATTTTAGCTATTTAAATCTGAAATTTCACAGTGTTGTAATTATAGGGCTCCTGACCCAAAAAGGAGTTGTGAAGGGGTTGCAAGGTTATTGTAGGGGGGTTGTGGTACTGCTACCCTTACTTCTGCATTGCTGCTGGCGGTGGCACTGCCTTCAAAGCTAAGCAGCTGGAGAGCAGCAGCTCTTGGCTGGGAGCCCAGTTCGGAAGGCAGAGCCGCCACCAGCAGCAGCGCAAAAGTAAAGATGGTATGGTATGGTATTGCCACCCTTACGTCTGTGCTGCTGCCTGCAGAGCTGGGCCCTCAGTCAGCAGCTACCTCTGTCCAGCCACCCAGCTCTGAAGGCAGCAGCGCAGAAATAAGGGTGTTGTGGTTTGGCCAACAGCCACCGCTCTCCGGCTACCCAGCTCTGAAGTCAGTGCAGAAGTAAGGGTGGCAATACCATGACCCCCCTAAAATAACCTTGTGACCCCCCTGCGACTCCCTTTTGAGAAACAAATCCCAATTTGAGAAACGGTGGTCTCCCCTGTGAAATCTATGTAGCATAGGGTAAAAGCACACAAAAGACCAGATTTCACGGCCCATGATGCGTTTTTCATGCCGTGAATTTGGTAGGGCCCTAATAATAACTTATAACTTGAAGAGCCAATTTCTTTAACTTATATAAAACTTACAAGTTCTCACTCTAGGATAATTGTGTGCCAAAAGAAAACGTTCAACCCAGTTCTCCATATTTTGCAGCACCCAACTGTGTGCTAGTTTATTTCGAGGTGTCTGCACTGCCAGCCAATCCAGGCACTGAGATGGATTGTATTCAATCACCTAGAAGAAAAGAGGAAAACTGCAGCAAATAAAATACAGTATATTTTATAGGATTTATTGTATCAAAACCAACTAAGAATTAGTAAGATAATGGGTCAATGAAATCACAGTCAATGGGTTTTGTGTTCCTAAGTCACTTACGCACTTTTGAAAATCCCATCCACTATTATTAGATCCAGCAAATAAACTCTATTTACATCTTACAGTATTGTTTAAAAATGTTTACAAATTTAGGGGGGGTACTTTCAAGGCTGATACTTAACCAACCTTGAGAGTAATCCCATTTGTAAAAATATTTTCTTTTTGTACTTTTTGCCAAGATGACGCATATCGCCTCTCATCCTTCAAAGATTTCAAAGTGGAACATCTGCCAGTGTGACGGCTGCCATGATGGCCAATACCAGGGATTGAACTGATTACCTCTAGAGCTGAAGGCATGCATCTTTACAGTTTATGTTGAAGAGGAAGGCTCTCAATGCCTGCACCCTCTTCCCCTTCAACACCTTAAAATGCACTTCTCACACAAGGCCTATTATCTTGAAATGACAGGGTGACAGAGAGTCTCCTTGCTTGTTTATAAAATGCCTAGCACACTTTGGGCATTATAAAAACAGACAAATTATTTCAATGTTATGGGCTATCAGCTTATCACTGTTTCTTTAAACGAGAAGTGATGACTAAATTATAACTTCAAACTAACACAGTGGAAAAAGAAGGATAACAATGAACTCTCCCTTTAAAACACTGTCAGTATTTTAGCAGGAAAAAAAAGTGATCAAGGACAAAAAGAATCCAACATGATTTGTTCTACATACTGTACCTCCCATATCCTCTGCAGGATGTAAGAAGCAAAGGGTGGCATTCCTGGAGGACCGCCAGCAAACTCCATTAGCATGGTCAGCAATTTGAAAAAAGGATTGGCTGCCTGTAATGCACAAAGATACATATATACATTTTGATCACTTTTAGTGATACACTTCTGTAAATATACACTTCTGTAAATATTTATGTTAAACCAAATACTTGCATAAAAAAAACTTTGAAAACAGGCCAGATATCAGAACAATTTTAATAATCTTTGTCTAGCTGTAACCTGAGAAATATTCCTACATATACAGTAGGACTAAGGCTTATATCCTTTGTATGCTGCAGTAAATAAAATGCAACAAGTGATGATCATACTAGGGCAGGGGTAATCCATAGGTAGACCACAGGCCAAATCTAAACCATCAAATGCTTTTGAACGGACCCTGAAATCTTTTTATTTACTTATTATCATTATTGTTGTTATTTTTAAATTATTTTCTCTGGCATCTGGACCTTGACTATACACCTTGGCCAAGAAGTTTGGACTTTGACAAAAAATAATCGACCACCCCTGCACTAGGGATCTCAGTACTGTAGCAGTATTCGCCAGGAGTGGATAACGTGATCACACACACTTGACAGCTTGGACATTCCTCTCAGTAGAGGGCAGTGGTACACTTGCAGTGTGTTGGAGGACAGACATATATAGCACATTATTATCTAGATGGTATCACTCTCACTGTAAAATTATCATCTTAATTTATTTGCATGAAGGGTAACAGTTTCAAATGTGTCTGTCTCAGGAACCCGAAACCTTGAAAATTTTACCCAAAACCAAACAATCATTTGGTCATTCAGGGTTCAAACTAATTATTAGCTTAGGGTTACCTTTGAAACTACCCAACCATTTGTAACCTATCATATTGGCTCTAATTTGAAATATTTTTTTAAAGTTTGCTAAGACTGAACTAAATACTGGTGGTGGTTTTTTTTGTTTTCTGTTTTTACAATTTACTCTTCATCAAGGACAAAATGCTACTGGGGTGAAGGGAAAAAAGCATTAAAATTTAGTGGATGTCAGCACATGTGTAAGGAAATGGATTTGTCACCATCTGATATTGCCTCTTCTAACACACAAAGCAAAGCTGTCATGAGATTGGTTTAAGCATGTGCTTCTTTTCCAAGTAAGATCAGGTCTCCTCCCTTTGCCATACCCCTACTTTTCTCGTTACTTTTTTCTGACAGTAGCAAATGAAGATGGCCTTATCTGGGCATACACTTCCCATTTGGCACATCTTTACCATGTGGAATGCACACAGAGCTCTCAATATGCTTGTTTTTTAGAGCAGAGATTTATTCCACCTAACATTTGTGTGCATCTAACTGCAGAACTTTGCACAAAGACTTGCACAATCACAGGATAATCTGTTCTCTCCACTTATCTTAGTCAACAGACAGTTCTATTTATCAGATCATTTCTCTTAACTCTCTGTGCGAAGAATCTAGAAAAGTGCTATTTGATTTTGAGCAAAGTGATTATCTGGAATTGGGTAATCTATTTTAGAAAACTGGTATAAAATGCGGTAAGGTTTTATTTCCTCTCATGTAATTTTTAATGGATCATTTTCCATGCAGAATTCTTTGGCTGTCAAAAGATTAATTTAGTAATTTAAAACAGAAAAAGATTAAGACAAATCATTTAGTAGATAGGCAGTTTCTTTACATACCTCAGGAGTCAACTTTGCTATAGATGTGAAAAGCATGGACACAATCTTAAAAACAAAACACAAACAAAACTCACTTTTAGATTCATGTTTGTTCAGTTGTAACACTAAATCATCCCAGTACACTGTTCAGTTAAACCCTCTCAACAAATAGCAACAGCAGTGGCTGGTACTTACGTGTTCGGCAAGTCTATTATTGTACCGACACAGACTGAAAATGAGATTGCAGGTTTGCCTGATATTGATGCCATCACGGATATGTTGAAACAAGAAAGGAAAACCCTGTAACAAGTACCAAGGTATTATTAATATCTGACAACTTTTAATGAATATTTTTTTCAAGATAGTTGATTATATTTTCACATTTAGAAGTATTACCTTCCCTCCTGTTAATGCTGCCATGTCGTTTTGTGACAAAGTCAAGTGCCTAAAACACAACAAAATATTTATCATTTTAGCATAGAAACCATTAAACTGGATTTATGTACTAGCAACCAAGGAACTGAGTAGGTCAGCCCAAGATCCTCTCTACTATAAGTTTTAATGTTACACCTAAGAGAAAATAGATGAATTAAATTAAAACTGCTACTATAATTTGAGCATGCTAAATAATTAAAAATTAGGCCTATAAAATGATTGTTCAATGGTCTTACTAGGAACTTCAGTCATTTGGTCCTAAAGACACTGTGCCAGAGTACGATCTCAAGTTACACTAGTGTAAAACCAGAGTAATTCCAGATTTATACAGTACAATCAAAATCAGAATCTGTCCCTTGGAAGTTCTTGCCTTTCTGAGCGAGACTGTTCAACCAGAAGAGCAATCAGGGCAATCATCTTTTCAAGTGCAGCAGGCCTGTATTTTTCTTCTGCTAATGAAAGAATGTCTTCCTCCTCCTCCTCCTCCTCTCCTTCCTCTTCAGATAGCACTTCAACTTGCGGCTGGATAAAAAGGGGTGTGTGGGGGGGTGGGAGAGAAGAGCCATAAACTCAGTATTGACATTATATACCAGAGTTTCAAAGAGACTGATAAATGTTTTAAATTTTTTTCTCAGTTTTGAGCATTCCAAACACCCTAATTTGCTTGCACAAATCAAATCAAACAGACAGCTAATGATCTGCTTTGTATGTTCAAATATTTGCATGTGAAAAATACACAACACAAATTCAAAAGCTGGGTTGAGACCATCCTATTTATCCCTTTATGATAATTTAATTAATTGCTAAGAAATTGCAAGCAAGTTCAAAGTGTACATGAAGTGAGTTGGTCTCAATTGACATCTTAGCTGATAGCAGTCTACATAATACAAACTGTTGTCACGGAGGGCAATATTACTCCCAGTCTCGGCTGAAAAGCCAAAGACTAAGTCGGTATGGAAACTGACCTATCCTCTCAGGCCTAGAAGAGGTCACTCTAAACCAGATTTGAGGCACACTGATAGGACAGTATGAGAAACCGGAATGTCTGCTGCTAATTCTGTACTAAACAAAAAACGTCAGTATACAGCATAATCAATCCAGCATTTTCCAGAAACACTACATTTATTTGAGATGACCATATTAAATTAATTTTTCTTTTAAAGTGCAACAATTTACTGAACACTTTTGATATTATTTATCAGCTGGTAAATTAAAAAACAAAGCAACAAGGATTACTTAATTAAAACATGAAAATCTATTTTTCTACAAAGATGTTATTTTAAACTTACGTTTTCAGGTCCTTTCGTTCCCATGTAGAAATGGACCATTGTTGATATGGCTTGCAATGAAAGCAAGAACTGACTCTGAAAATGTAAATATTGAGTTATCTGAGTAATACACATACATTTATATATACAAACAATTTCTAAAACTACAAAAGCTATATTCACCTCTTCTTCTCCCATTTTGGCAAATTCATAAAGAAATGCAAAGTATTCCGTGAGATGTTTACTGTGAGGTTTAACACCATGCTCCATAATTGACAAGAGCGTCTTCACGAAGCGAGTTACACATGAGCGGCTACCAATATCTTCCACAGGACCATCCATGTCGTCCGAACTGAAAACATAGTTCAATTTAGTATCTTAAACTTGCATTAGACAAAATGATCTTGAACCAGTCCAAATAGAAGTTCAACAAATCTATGTTTACATATTCCATTCTTACCGTAAAGACTCAAGGCTCTAACTCAATATCAGCTATGGCAAGTATACCATGGGTGACAATTATACATCACAATATAATCACTCAAATTATAAATGGCACCTACCACTGAAATGCTTGTCAGTGTTACAAGGGTGAAAATAAATTTATTAGAGCATAGTTTTAGTCAGAAGAGGAATTTTGTAAAAAAGCATAATGGGATTTCATATTTAGTCTCTCTCTGACATCCATGTCAAATTTTCTCAGTTATCAAGTCAGACAATGATTATTGTACAGGAATGTTATGGTGTTGTTTGCAAATGTGACCTGTGTCCAGCAGATACATTTGTTTTAGACAAGCAACAGAGATATGGGTATCAGAAAAAAGTAGGCGTTAATCATGTTTAGAAAATTTCTTCTAATGCTTTTTAAATACATTCTAATCTCAAAAATCTTTTGTCTTAGAAACTTAAAATGAACCGAATCCTCTCCCTTCCATCCTCAGCAGCTGTGCTCTTCATGAATACTGTCTAGCCAAAAGCAGCCTGATTTACTAACTCAATTATCTGCTTATGGCACCTTCTCCTTCTTCTCACAACTCACCTAAGAGGAAAGGCAAATATATACATTGCCCGTGCATTTTCCTTAGATATGTTTTTAGCTTCAGTACCTGTGCCAACACCACTACCAAGAGAAACTGTTAATATCCTGGCTTAGTCTGCTCCAGGTAGAAAGCCAGAGCCTGTCTCACATCCAGCATGTGGACCGGCAGAAAAATGTCATGACCTATGTGATAGGTAGAGACAACATTCGGGAGGAACGAGGGGTGTAGGCAGAGCTGGACCTTATCCTTATGAAACACCATGTACGGGGGCTCGGAGGTCAGGGCTCTGAGCTCCAAGACCCACCTAGCCGACGTGGTCGCAACCAGGAAGGCCACCTTTCATGAGTGGTGTGACCAGGAGCACGTAGCTAGAGGCTCAAACGGGGGCCCTGTGAGATGGGCCAACACCAAGTTTAGGTCCCACTGCGGGACTGGGGGCCTAACATACGGGAAGAGACGATCCAAACCCTTAAGGAATCAGCCAGTCGTAGCATAGGAGAATACCGTGTGGCCCTGCACCAGCGGATGGAAGGCTGATATGGCCGCCAAGTGCACCTTGACTGATCAGGGCCCTAAGCCCTGGGCTCTAAGGTGAAGGAAGTAGTCCAGGATAAGATGGATAGGGGCGGCCACCGGGGAAACGCCCCGCTCGTCCGCCCATCTGGAAAACCGAGACCACTTTGCCAAGTAGGCTCGACGCGTGGAGGGCCACCTGCTTTCTAGGAGGATGCGCTTGTCCTTTCCTCCCTGCCTAACCACTGAGCAGCCATGCCGTGAGGTGGAGTGCCGCTAGGCTGGGGTGGAGGAGGCGGCCCTGGTCCTGGGAGAGCAGGTCTGGGCAGGATGGCAACAGCCATGGAGGAGTGACTGCCAGGCCCATGAGGGTCCCGTATCAATGCTGTCTGGACCATGCCAGGGCAATCAGAAGGTCCCGGGCCTTGTCCGTCTTTCTATTTTCCAGGACCTTGCCAATCAGCAGGAATGGGGAAAAGGCACAGAGAAACTGGCCGGAGCAGAACGGGGGACAGCGACGGCTCTGTCGAGTCATGAACAGGGAGCTCCCCACCCTTGAAAAAGTCTGTGCACCACCACTGGGTGGAGAGGCTACTCGTGCTGAGGAGAAGTCCCCGCTCAAGCGACCCGCCCATGCGTTCCGGGCGCCCAGCAGATGGAAGGCCTGTAGGCAGATGTCATGGGCTATACAGAAGTCCCACAGCCTGAGGGCTTCACGGCAGAGGATCAGGCCCCGCCTTGCCTGTTGATGTATAACATCAAGGCCGTGTTGTCCATGAGGACTCTGACCACCCGGCCTTTCAGGTGTGAGCGGAAGGCCGTGCACGCCAGTCGTACTGCCCTGAGCTCCTTGACATTTATGTGGAGGGTCAGATCCTGAGCCGACCACAGACTTCGGGTCTGGACGTTCCCCACATGGCCCCCCATCCCAGGTCTGACGCATCAGACACCAGCTCCAGCGACAGGGCTCTGCCCCTTGGAGCATGTTTCTCGGGAAGGACCACCACCATAGGGAGGTGATCACTGGCTCTGGTACCGTGAGAACTCTGACATCCTGTCCCTGGCCTGGGAGAACTCTGAGGCCAACTAGAGCTGGAGGGCCTTATCCTGAGTCTGGCGTGAGGTACCACATACGTGCACGCTGACATATAACCCAAGAGCTGGAGGCATGCTCTGGCTGTTGTCACCGGAAACCTTGTGACCATATCGATGTACTGGTTTAGGCCTTGCAGGTGCAAGATGGGCCTGAGCCCCCCTTTGGCCTTCGGGATAAGGAAATAGTGGGAGTTGTACCCCTTGCCTTTGAACTCCCCAGGTACCACTTCCGCCGCTCCTAGGCCCAGGAGCCACCCCACCTCCTGCTCGAGCAGGGCCTCATGCTAGGGGTCTCCCAGGAGGGATGGGGGCGGGGGGTGGCTGGGTCGTGAGGAAGTAAACTGGCGAGTGTAGCCACGGGAGATCGTGTTGAGGCCCCATCGGTCTGAGGTCAGCCACGACCACTCTGGGAGGAAAATACACAACTGATTGGAGAAGGGAAGCTTTATTGAAGGTGGATCTCTGAGGAGAATTGGCAGGGCGCCCCCAGGAGTCTTGTCAAAACTGCCTTTTCCCCACCTGCTTGCACTTGGAGGACGCAGGCTGGCGGGCAGGGCAAGACTGCCTCTGAGGGTGCCTCTTGTAGTCCCACGACTTCTTATAAGTGGTGTAATATTTTGGGTAGGTGGCCTGAGCGGGAGTCTACTGCGGCTTGAACTTAGGTTTAGCTGGATTCGGAACACAGAGACCCAGAGTCTGGAGAGTCATGTGGGAGTCTTTCAGGCCCATGCAGCTTTGTATCCGTTTGTTCCGAAAACAGAGCTTTGCCATCAAACAGAGGTCCTGCAGGGAGGTCTGCGCCTCACTGGACAGTCCAGAGAGGAGGAGCCATGATGCCCTTCTCATGGATACCGCTGAGGCCATGGACCGCGCGGCCGTGTCCACTGCATCAGAAGCTGCCTGCAGGGTTGCCCTGGCAGCCGCTGTACACTCCTCCACCAGCGCTTTGAATGCCTTCCTCTCGCGCTCCTGGAGGGAGTCCTCGAACTTGGGCAGGGAGCCTCCCAGATTGAACTCATATTGGCCCAGGAGAGCCTGGTAGTTCTCCACCCGTAACTGGAAGCTCAAGGACGAATACATTTTCCTTCCAAAAGAGTCCAGCCTCGGGTAATCTTTATTTTTCAGGGTAGGGGCAGGTTGGCCCTGCCGCTCCCTGTGGTTGACTGACTCAACCACTAGGAAGTTAGGAGCAGGATGGGTGTTTAAGTATTCATGCCCCTTGGCGGGTACAAAATACTTGCATTCCGCTCTCTTAGAGATGGAGGCCAATGAGGCCGGGGTTTGCCATAGGGCATTTGAAATTTTTGCCATCCCTTCATGGAGAGACAAGGCCACCCTGCCCGGTGCCGAGGAGGACAGCACGTTAAACAGCGAGTCCGAGGGCTCCTTCATCTCCCCTGCTTGGAGGTGGAGGCTTGATGCCACCCTTTTTAAGAGTTCTTGGTGGACCCTAAAGTCCTCCTGCGGAACGGAGGGAGATGGGGCTGTAATTGCCTCATCCGGGGAGGGCGAGGAGGCTGGCTCAGTACTTTGGGTGTTCACTGGCACCAGAGGGTCCACCACCTGGTCGGTCTCCAGGCCCGGTGTTGAGGATGTACGTCACACCGACTCCTTCATCGGAGGTCTGGAGAGGGAGGCCAATGGTCCTTCTGAGGCTCTGGCCACCGAGCGAGCCCCCACTGGGGACTGTGTCGGAGGCCACAGTGCCCACTGGTAGCATTGGGCCAGCTGTTCGGCCTGGCTGGCCTGGCCCATCGATGGACAACTACAAAGGGAGGCCGGAATCACATATGACCTGCCGCTGTCCCTGGACCGGGAAGAACAGCGGCACTGGGAGCGGTGCCAACCACAGGACCGTGATCCCAACATGGAGGATTGGTACTGTCAGTAACAGCTGCTCTGCGATCAGCTCCGGCGGGTGGACCCACGACGGTGAGACACCAGCGATTGATGCCTGGGGCTGCTGAGGCAGTGCCATGGCAGGGTCCTGAAGTGGGACGCCGAATGGGAATGATGTTGACGTCGTGCCATGACTGGCTACAATAACCCCTCTGAGACAAGGACCTTTGGCGATGTCTGCCTCAGTACCGTCGGTGTTTGCTCCTCAAGGTGGAGTGGTGCCGAGAGTCTCGGGTCACATGGAACCCAACCAGACAGCTTGGTGGGCATTGAGGGCGATCCACATGGACTTTGCCCTAAATGGTCGTTGGGCGGAGAATGGTATCGGAAACATTCCCTCGACCGAGACTAGTACTGAGCTGGGGTTGACTGCAGAGATTGCAGTGGCAGCTTGCCTCTGGAGCACAGGGCCGACATTAGCAGTGCCCCTGATACCAGCACGGACATAACATCCCAGGCCCCCTGCAGGGCCTCCAGCATGGAGGGCATACGGGCAGGCCTGCTCCAAACTGGCCGGCTACTCTGCTCGACTTGAGTTGGAGGCCTAGTGGCCGGTGGGGATCGAGGACTGCCCGACATGGGTCTACCCTCTGTCCCCGGGTTTACTCCGGTGCCGTGGCGAAGAAGGCCTTTCTAGCCTTCTTGGCGTTCCCTGTGGACGGGGAGCGTTGCCGACTAGTCGATGGCGCCGAAGGGTCGCCGCGCACTGACACCTCAGTGCCCGGTGCTGACTCAGAGGGGCACGCTGGAGCCGGGGTCAGCACCAGCTCCATCAGAATAGCCCGGAGCCTAATGTCCCTTTCTCTCTTGGTCCAAGGCTTAAACGACTTGCAAATCTTGCAGCGATAGCTGAGATGAGTTTCCCCCAAACAGCGCAGACAGTTCACGTGTGGATCACTCAGTGGCACAGAACGCATACAAGTGTTGCACGACTTAAAACCGGGCGCTCTAGCTAAACTAAACTAACTAAACAACTAACTAACTACAGGTACCATACACTGAACGAACAAGCAGTTTTGGGGATGAGCTACAGCGAAGCTGGAGCAGAGCAGTTCCGAAGCACCTTCACTGGCGGCAAGGAAGAGCAGAGGGTGGGGGGGAGCATGCAGCACCCCTTATACTGCGCCATGGAGGCGCCACTCCAGGGGTCGCTGGGACGCTCCTCTACGAGTACTGCTAGGGGAAAAACTTCTAGCACCGGTGCATGTGGCGAGCATGCACACCTATTATGGAATACACATGAGGAATCACTCAAAGAAGAAGAGGAAGTGGCTTTCCACACCTATATGACACTGTTTGAGGCACCAGGTTTCCTTATCCTTCTTGCAGCTGCCTTGTCTTAATGAGGTCTTTTTAGAAGCAGTACAGTATGGATGCTGCTATCTTTCAACTCTAATGCTGAAATTTTCAGCATCACCACCCTCTTTAAGGCAAAATGTGGTGGTAAAAATTCGGAACCTTGCAGAGGAGAGAGAGATTATAGCAGAATCTTCACCAGTACCACATGGGGTCTGATCTTCACATTCCCACTCCACCAGCAAGAGGAAAGGTCAAGAACTTTCACACATCACAAAAGGAACATGTGATGGCATTTGCCCCCATGGTGAAGGAATTTCTCTGACTCCACTGAGGGAAAAAGACCAGAATTCACACTGGTCTGAGTCATGCTGGGTCAGAGAACTGACACTATTTTTTGAGGCTGCCATCTTTTTCTTTAAAATCTCAGATTTCATTTAAAGGAATGTCTGTAGCCCTGCTGAGAAAATCCAGAAAATGTGAAATGAGTATGAACAGATACAGCGATTACTGCCTGAATCTGCAAAGAGCCTAAAACAACAAGAACTGTTCCATTAATCCAAATTGAGAGTCTTAATTCTGACCCCCAAAGATGGTAATTTAAAATGTCGATATCGTTAACTATTTCACTGCTATCCAAACATGTAAGAACGGATCAGGAAGACGACAGATCTGCTCTAACTGCTGTGTTAGTGTCTCTTTTTGGTGCCACAGGTGGCAGCCATTTGGGAGAGGTCTGACATTTTTTCAGTGGAGCTGAAAGGTCAGAGGGGAACTCCAGGATGCATCCAAGCCCCACGAAGGGGGAGACATCCCACAACCCCAGTGGGGCATTCAACATCATCAATCAGCCATACCAGCATCCAGGGCCAGGTAGGTTCTGGGGGTGTGTTTGTTGCCAAGTGGCTTTCACTCTGTCTGTAATTGCTCCTGCTCCTACATCTCTGCTGTTTGTTTCATGCTTACAGGATAATTTAGGATAATTTAATAAGCAAATCTTTGACAAAGCTGTAGCACATTTAGTTAAAAATAAAAAAAGGTTTCAGATGCAAATATTTTACCAATCTTCCATTCCTGGTTGCAGATACAGATGTGCATGCACTGGCCTCAGTCTTTGTATCACATGAATACACAAGCGCTGGAACATCTGCAAAAGGAGAAGTTATAAAATAGACTTTTTTGTTCACTTTTTTAAGTACGTGTGGGTGGGTGTTTTTATAGTAAAGCATATTCAGGTTCCAAAAACCGTATTTCCCAATCCTACGTGTTTCAAAATTATAGTCAAGATTAAGATGACCATATTCTATTTGCTGTAATGTTGCAGTATCAAATGCTAATGTGACAGTCAAACCTGATTTTAATGAACACATCTCATGGCTGGAACCTAGCTATGGTCTTACTATTAGTATATTTTGTATTACAGGCAAGTCTTATCTTATGCGGGGGTTCCGTTCCGCGGTTAGCGCGTAAAGCGAAAACCGCGTATACTCAAAATTACATCCCCAAGCCCTTTAAATCCCGCCTGCAGCTCCGCCCCAGCCCAGCCGCTGGAGCTGCAGGTGGGATTTAAAGGGCTCCACCGGGCTTCCCGCCGCAGTGAGGAGCCCGAAGGAGCCCTTTAAATCCCGCCCACAGCTTTGGCAGCCGGGCTGGGACTGGCATTTAAAGGGCCCCGAGCTCCACAGTGGCTAGAGCCTCGGGCCCTTAATTTTCCCCAGGGGCTACCAGCTACCTCTGCAGCTGGAAGCCCCTTGGGTGATTTAAAGGCCCTGGGACTCCCAGCCACAGCTGGTGCCCCAGGACCTTTAAATCTTGAGGCCACACCTCTTCCGCTTGAGGCCACGCCCCCCCGACTCAGGCCCTACTGCATAAAGCTGAAATCGCTCATGTTAAATGCGCGTAAGTTGCGACAGACCTGTATAATGAAATCGGCACCTGACAGTGCTTGTCATACAGGTTACACAATAATTTCCATTATTTCCTGTTCCTACATATTCATAATTTACTTTTTGCCTGACATTTTGCATACTCTGTCTCTGGCTGTGCATAAATTTATCTCATTGTACAATAATTCTAATTACACTTTTTTTAAGCATGCCTATAGCAAAAAATGGCTGAAATTTGAAATATACATTGTATTCACTAAGAACTAGCACATTTGCATAAAATTTAAATGAACCTAATAAAGCACAACTCCCATTGTGACACGGCTGCATATTTAATGAGTTATGCTTTTACACTGCAACTATTACCCTATAGCATCCTCCCCACCTGACCTGACCAAAAATCATCTTAATACCAGAAAAAGGTAAACTGTGGGAGGGGAAAAAAAATCAGTTATGATTTTAGGGTTTTACTGATACAGTCTGCTATATTTTGCAAATTATAAAATTCAAGTACTGAATCTTGCAGATTCTAGCTAAGCAATTTGTCAATGGGACTACTCATATCTCTTTCTGATGCAAGATATAGTCGTGATATACTGTATATACTCGTTCATAAGCCAAATATTTTTGGTAAAAAAATGACGCATCAAAGAGTGGGGATCGGCTTATAAACGGGTCTACACCAAAATTTGATGATTTTAAACTCTATGGAATCCTTGAATTGAATATCTAATACACTGTCGTTTTGTTTACCTGGAGCATCTGCAGGCATGGAGTCCCTCAGCTCCCTGTGTGGCGCCAATTCCCGCAGCTCCCATTGGCTGGGAACGGCGAACCACGGACACAGGGAGCTGAGGGGCTCCATGCCTGCAGACACTCCAAGTAAACAAAACGTCCCGACCCGCCAGTGGCTTACCCTGACGGCTGGGAGCCAAAGTTTGCCAATCCCTGAAATATAGGATTGACTTATGAAAGGGTCATACAGTTTTTTGCTATTTTTACCTAACCATCCTGGGGGGTCGGCTTATAAACAAACAGGCTAATGAACGAGTATATACAGTAAGCTAATAAAAAAATGCCTTCAGTTAAGCAGCAAAAGTCAAACAGCTTAGTTCTACCTCATTCCCATCTTAGTGAGGTATGAACTTAAAGTAACTGTGAATATTCAAATACTAACATTAAGTACAGATAGCTTTTTCACTTTCATGACTTTTACAGAAGAGGAAATTAAATTAAAAAATTATGTTAATGAAAATGTTTCACAGTTAAAATAGCACACGAAAATGCAGACGTTAAGGTTTTAACAGCAGTATTGACTTGGGAGCGTTGTACGTACTGTATGTATTATTTTCTATTCCTGTTTCTCTGGTTAAGTGTGTAGATCACTATGTCATTTTTTATGTTACAAAATATAAGTTAATATAAACAAGTATGCAGTTTAGCTGAATTTATGTTGGTGTTGCAAGAATTTTAAATTATGCCCTTTCTGACTTAGTGATTTTGACCTTGAACCACAACACTGCATTAAAGACTGGCTGGTTCTTGCTCACACACTCAGGGTATAACTGATTGCCATATGTGGGGTTGGGAAAGAATTTTTCCCCAGGTTGGATTGGCAGATTTTCACCTTCCTCTGCAGTGAGTGGATGTGGGTCATATGCCAGGATTATCTGAATATATATCACTTAATCATTTCTGTACTACTGCAGGGTCTCAAGCACTGGTGCACCTTGGTCCCTCCTACTATCCATCTGTGGCACATAACAGTCTAGTCTCCTTTGGGCTGTTATACTTCGGTCTAATTTTGGCTGGGGGGTTATAGTGTGGGTGCTGGGTGGTGTTCGTGGCCTGTGACGTATAAGAAATCAGACTAGATGATCTTGTAATCCCTTCTGACCTTAAATTCCAAGACTCTGTGTAGGATTTTGCTATGAATAATATAATGTTTGCATAGCCAGATAAACTTCACAAATCAAATACAGGTGGAGCAGGAAATGAGAGTTATGTGCAGTAATGTGAATTGCCAATATTATTGTACAATTAGTAATAATAAACCATTTCTGCTTACGGATCAAATAGGTATTTTTTGTATAAAATCATATTTGTTCTTACCTGCCTCACAATTTGATTGGGACACTTGATTAGAATCTGCATTGGCCACCAATCATCATCAGCCATCCGATCCAAAAACCACTGCATAAAATACATATTATATGCTCTTTATTGTACATTTCAAATAAATAGTCATATTATTTTTTCTTACAGTCATCCTTTAATATGCTATTAAAATTCAGAAGATTATTATTATTATTATTATTATTATTAAAACAGAAAACTTAAGTCCAAGAGAAATCTGAAAATCCTTTGTCCCTGGGGAAGGAAGAAAGAGGGAAAATAGTAACTATATGTATGAGTTTGCATGTAATATCTTTAATATCCTTCATCCTAGGATCTCTAAGGCCTGGATTCAGAGAAGCTCTCTCTCTTTCAGAAGGGTGCTTAAGGATGTGGTTAACCTTAAATATGCAATTAAATCCCATCAAAGTCAGTGAGACTTAAGTACATATTTAAGATTAAGTACATACTAAAGTGTTTTGCAGAAGAGAGATGCTTAGGTGATTCCTGAATCAGGGCCTTAAATGCTTTTCAAAAGGTGAGTAAGCATTATCATCTCTATTTTACATTTGGAGAAAATTAGTCTCCGTGAGATTAAATGATTTGCCAAAGTCAGGTGGTGAAAGGCAGTTGGGAGTAGAACTGAGGCCTCCTGACTCACAGAACTATGCTCAATTCACTAGACAATGTTGCCACTTTAGAATGAACAATCCAGGTTCTTATTTTTTTTCTTGGTTTAATAGTATTTTAGCATGTTCTATTTCTAGGGTCCTTCACTTAACTTGTTTTTGATGTCTAATTCTCAAACCACAGTGATGAACTTGTGTCACCAGATTATTGAATGTTAAATATCAATTTAACAATCTGAAGATTGGATTTGAAAACAAACACTGCAATTAATGCATATATATTAGATAACATCTATTGCAGGATGTTAATTATGGATGAAATTGTAACATTATGCAGTAACAGGAAGTTTCTGTCATTAAGACTTGCAATCTCAATGTCATTTTGGACACTCCTTTTCTCCTTGCATATTCAGATTAAGACCAAATTCTGTCAATTTTTCCTCTTCGGTATCTCAAAATTCTGTCCTTTCCATCCATATGGCAACATTCTTTGGACATGCCTTCATCTGCAGACTGCAACCTCTTTCTCCTGGCTTCCCCCCATGTTCCCATTTGTCTATACAAAAACATTAATGCTAAAATCATCTTCCTCCCACAACACTGCTACCATGTCACTCCATTCTTCTCATCCTTTCATAGGCTTTCCTTTGCCCTCCACATCAAGTTCAAGTCCCTCATCTTCACCAGCAAGGCTCTGTATGAGTTTGCTCTTGCCTATCTCTCTACTCTTACCTCTTCTTACTCCCTTTCTTACTCTTTTCACTCCACCCCAGCCTCCTATGTCACTGCTCCTTTTGTTTCCTTTCCCTTGTTTTCATGCCTTCTTCCATGCTGTGCCTTACGCATGAAACTCCCTTTCAATGTCTACTGTGCCAAGTGACCAACCTCACGCCACTTAAACCCCTCTGCAAAACCTATCACTATTAAACAGTCAGCCCAAGAGGGTGTAGACAGCTATGTCTACTACTACAGTCATGAAAGCGTTTCGCCTTATGGCCTGCCTACAGGCTCACCAGAAGGGCAGTCCCTGCAGCATTTTCCATACAAAGTTCAGGCTTTGCACAAGGGAGGAATTTCACCTATTAGTACACGTATGTCCAAATACTCCAAAATACCTAGTGATGCTAACCCCTAAAAATGCAAAACTCTTTATATAAAGTTGTTTTTTTTCTTTTTTACCTTGTTCAACACCTCATTATTTATCTCACCTCACAAGCTGCCTGACTGTTATTAAACTGCTTTGTTAACAGTTCAATCCACTGAAGCATTGTGGGCTAAAGAGAAATAGGAAAAAAGATTTTAAGATCAAATTCCAACTTAATCTTAAGTTTCTACACAACCAGTTAATATATTTAGGCTTAAGAACAAATGCAATTACAATCCATTAAAATATTTAATGAAACTGAAATAAATCTCTTAACAAAAAAGTAATACATATTTTGGAGATTGAACTAAGTACTACACATGGTGTAGTCACTATCCAGGCAACTGCATTTTTCACATTTAAACTGATTTGATATTAATTACATCCTAAAAAAATCTTTCCCAAGTATTGTTTATCCTCCCCCTGCACTCTTAGAAGAAATCATAATCCATGTTTATGTTAAAATCCACTGACTCCAAATACCAAGAGTTGTAACTCAACTATATTAGAGAGACCACACTGCAAACAACACTATTTTAATTGCCAAAATATATTAATTCTCAACATGATCCCAAAACTAAGGCATATCAAGGGTTTTCAGTTAATTAAGTGGAAATAATATTTTGTATCATTTTAAGAATTAGAATATGATTTTAGTTTAAAAGTGAGATTAGGTGTTTGTTTCTTAAAAATTAGCTAATTTTTTTTTACCACCAACCAAGTCCACAATTAGTTCTCCATGATGTACATGCTACGTTCTTGTACTGAAGTGTATGAAGAGTTTAAAGAAGGTGGAACTGCTGATAAGTAAAGAGCTTTAATTTACTGAATATATATGTTTTTACTTCCTAATTTTGGACTAGATTGTATCTAGATCTAACACAGCCATGCAGGAATGTAGGGGGAAGTATGGACACCCGCTTGGCTGCATAAGAGATGCCTCAATTGTGGCTCTGGGTGCAAGGAGAAGAGCAGGGGTTATACACTTAAAGGTGCCCCCTACCCCTACCATACCTCATAAGTAAGCTGGGGGATGGACAAGGAGTGGGGGGAACCCTAGCTCTGTCTTCCTCCCTCACATAGACCACATGAGTGAAGTAGTTTACTCCTTCTTCAGGATAAGAGAGAAGCAGGGCAAGAAATGACTCTCAGAGCCTGAGGCAAGGCAGCTAAGCACTGTCTCATACTAAAGGGTGAGCCTAAAGACTCAATCTTGCCCTTAAAGTTCATCATTCAGTGAAAAAAGGAAGAGGTGAAAATTATTTTATATTTTATTATTTATATTTAATAAAATCTGAGGAGCTAGCAGAAAGCTTTGTCACAGCTCTGCTTGATGTAACTAAATTAGCAATCCTATTTCATTACTAGATTTATGTGGGAACACACACACACACACACACACACACACACACACACACACACACACACACACACACACACACACACACACACACCCCTAAAAAAATTAACACCTATTACCAATAAATACTAATAAAGAAAATGAGATGGGGGCCAAATCATGTTTGCTTTACTGACAGAAGTAATCCCACTTAACTCCTAATGTTAAGCACATGCTTAAATGCTTTACTGGATCAGGGCCAGCATGCTGGGCACCTTGCAGGATCAAGCCCATAACACATTTCAGCATTAGCTCACAACAGCTTCAGTTATGAGAAACATTTCATTAGAGATGAAGCGCTAAACAAGACATTGAGTTTTTCCTTTGCTCTTTTCAAAAAAGGCCACAGCCACCGGAGATAGGCAACCCCTTATCTAACGAAAGGTGGTATCTGTAACCTCTCACACTCCATTACAGTGTTAGCATTTGAAAAATGAGTCCAAGTATTGTTGTGGAGCAGCTTAAATCCACAGACCTAGGTCCTGCTGCTACTATTTGCGTTGGTCTGCTGAGACAAAACAGCTTTAAACATGGAGGAACCAGGCTTCTGAGAATTCCCCTAGCATGGGAGATTTTTCCAGTGATGTATGGTTGTCATAGGAGCTCCTACACTACTCTTAGCTTGCCCTGCCATAACCCGGATAGCCAGGTGAAAAAAACTGTGGCGAGGATGCCTCTGCATCTGACTGATAGCCAAGTGCTGGAACAACTCCTGGGAGCTGTGGGTAGCTTGGGCATAAGTAGGGCCTTTTATTTAATTTCCCCCATAGAGGGATAGCTCAGTGGTTTGAGCATTGGCCTACTAAACCCAGGATTGTGAGTTCAATCCTTGACGGGGCCACTTACAGATCTGGGGCAAAAATTGGGCCTGCTAGTTAAGGCAGGGGGCTGGACTCGATGACCTTCCAAGGTCCCTTCCAGTTCTAGGAGACTGGTATATCTCTATTTATATTTATTTATTATTACTACAACAACAGAAACAGGTGGAAATTAGTGGAAAAAACTATGAATAGTTTTTATAGGTAAATATTGGGGTTTATTTTGGTGGATGGAAGGACAGGGGAAAGGATTCAATAGATTAATGCTCTGATGAATGGCATTCAATGTGGTTTGCTGCAGAACTAAAACAGAACTCAAAACAATGCCCCCTCTGGGTCTAACAAAACAATATACCTCTAATCCCCAAACAAAACTTTTCATTTGAATAAACAGTTTGTTGTTGTAGACGAAGAACTATTATCCTATAAATATTTACATTTAATAATTGGGCCACACCATTTGCAGTGCATACACTCAACTTCATCCTTTTCACCGCAGTTTTATTTTTAAACTTTTGAATATTTCCTTGTGTTCTGAAACATATTCTGATACAGATTTTCATTTTCTTCCCATTTTAGTGCGTCTGATCTTTAAACTGTTATCTGCTAACAGCTTGAAATGTGTACGTGGTGGGTGTGAGATCTGTCAATATGTTGAGATGCGCATGCACTTCAGGGCTTGCGTGTGTCCTATTTGTTTATTGTGTGCATCTTTTAGACCAGAGGTTCTCAACCTGGGGGATTGTGAACAGGTTTCAGAGGATCCTCCAAAATAAATCAGAAAGCAAGGCTGGCATTAGACTCACTGGGGCCCAGGGGAGAAAGCTGAAGCCTGAGCCCCACCATGCGGGGCTGAAGACAAAGCCTGAGCAACTTAGCTTCGTGGGGCTCCCTGAGGTTTGGGGCCCCAGGCAATTGCCCTGCTTGCAACCCCTTAATGCTGGCTCTGGGCTTTTAATCTAGTGGATATGCAGAAAAACAATTGCTGTGGCACAGGCGGGGCACAGAGCTTTTATAGCTTTGGGGGTGGGAGGGAGGGGCGGAGGTCAGAAATAAAAAGGTTGAGAACCCCTTTTCTAGACTACTACATAACCTTACTTCAACAGGCAGCTTTGCCTATATAAACAAACTAATGTATTATTATAATATATACACCTCATGCAACGTATAGTATTTTTATATACCTGAATGATACAAAAGTAGGGTGAAAATCCGAAAAAATGAATACTTTTTTTTTTATAAAACCTGGGTGGTGTTTTCAGGAAAAATCAGTTTAAATGGAAAACAAAGGGGTTTAGGCATAAATTACAGCAGTCCTAACGCTGCACTAATTTATGCCAGGTTGTGGCCAGATCTTCAATCCACTGCAACAGTTCTGCATCAAACACAGTCCAGGTGGACCAGAGTACCTGGCACACAATCTTCTTGAACATACGTGTTATACACTGTATTAAAAGGTCTGAAATTTTCTTTTAAAGTTTTTTTTTCCCTTGCTTGTTTTGATATTAGAAATACAGGTCTTGACTAACCTGGATGACTGAAGAATTGACATCACAGATACAAAGAAAGTAAATCAACAGAGACTTAAAATGATTTCTATTGAGACTGATTGAAACTCTTTGTTTTGTGTTTATGTTAATATCTATTTAACTAAAACACTTACGAGCACAACTCTCTTTATTAAGGATTCAACACCCTGCCCCTTTGATTAGGGGCTTAAAAAGATTCTAATTCACAACTCTGAATCATACAATAATTCTTCCACCAAAAAGGGAATACAACATTTGTCAGTCCTGACATTTCTAAGGAAAAAGACCAACCCAGCCCAGCCCAACACTTCCCATCCCCACCACACACAATTTTTCAAGCCTTAAATTTATAGCAGAAAGAAGCAAACAGACACAAACCCATTTTTATGCTTTTCATTTGAGGGCACTATGAAATCTGAAGCTGTAAACATTCTTTGTAGTGACTACTGTATACCATATATACTCGTTCTTAAGCCCAATTTTTTTTTAGTAAAAAGGGAAAGCACCAGAGAAGGGGGTCGGCTTATGAACGGGTAGAGAGGGAGAGGTGGGACAAAGCCCCTCCCCCCAACAGAGAGAGCAAGGAGAGGCAGCACAGCCAGCAGAGCCAGAAGGAAAGAGGCAGGGCCAGAGTCTCTCCGCTTCTGGCCATGCTGCTCTCCCCCCAGCCTCCAAAGCAGCTGCAGCTCTGGGGCTGGCAAGCTGCAGCCATGCTGCTCGACCCTGCTCCGCAGAGCAGGCCGTGGCTACGCCGCCCGGCCCAGCCTGCTGGAACATGCTGCAGCTGCGCCACCCAGTCTGCAGCTCCAGCCAGGCCAGAGACATCCTCCCCTGGCCTGCCCCAGATAAGGTGGGAAGGGATGGGGTGGGAAGAGTGTGGGGGTCCCAGGCTATAGGGGTGGGGTCATGTGGGGGGTGGTCACAGGGGTTACTACCGACCCCCAGCTTCTCCCTCCCCCCCCTCCCCCCCAAAAAAAATTTCCCCACCAGCTGCTGTCCTGGCCCATCAGGTTAAGCATCTGGCGCGCCTGGACACTCTGTTTACTTTTTACCTTTGTGCCCGTGGACGCTCGAGGTAAACAAACCATCTCGGCCCGCCAGCAGCTTATCCCGATGGCCCGGGAGCCAAAGTTTGCTGACCCCCGAATTATAGGGTCGGCTTACGAACGGGTCATAAATTTTTTTCATTTTTACTTATCCATCTTGGGGGGGTCGGCTTATAAACGAACTGGTTTATGATCGAGTATATACAGTAAGTTATGACTCAAAACCATATCCTTTTACATAAAAGCATAGAGGGGCAGGCAAATTTCACTGAATTAATACAATTACTTAATATGTATTTACAAGCAAACCAACATACCTTTTCTTTTGAATGGATAAATGTCTCCAGAACAAAGGAAGTGCTTAACTGCAAGAAAATGTTATACAATTAATCAGTGTCCAGAATTATTATTTAAACATATTCCGTTTAGAAGAAATGCTTTATGATGTTAAGATACTTTACCTTTGCTGTCATTAGGGAGACTGCTTTTGGATCTGGTAATGTGCTTGGAATGCTACTACACAACTGCCACATAAACCTAAAGTTAGTAATATAGTTTGTTAGTTAATCCAGATGTTTAAAATTTATGTTAAGTAAAAACAACTCAAAATAATATGTATTTAAAGCAAAACTTACCCAAAATATGTATGTTCAAAAATGTTCTTGTCTTGAAGAAACTGCATGTTATCATGCCATATCCACTGAAGAAAAAATACTAACATCAGATACAAGAAAGCAGTTTACTTCATTAAAATTTGTGTGGTTTTAAAAATAAAATTATAACACTTGTTGACTAAAAAAACCCAATCTTGTCTCTCAATTTTAGTTTAAAATATAGGTTCAATGTTTTATTTCTGCTATAGCAGACTGTTTTGCCTGCTGTAATTAAAAACAGTTTCCAATATCCCCGGCCTTACACACACACACACACACACACACACACACACACACACACACACACACACACACACACACACACACACACACACACACACACACACACACACACACACACACACACACACACACACACTTACTTATCCAAGATTTTTTAAAATGAGTACATAATACTAGGTTTCTAAGTCCATATTTAGGTGTCTAAATTAGTGGTACGATTTTCACAAATGCTAAGCACCCAGCATCTTCCACTGAAGTCAATTAAACTCATGTAACCCCACTAAAGCTAACAAATAAACATTAGAAGTAATGTCAATGGGGTTGCATGGGTGCAATTAAGGTGTATGGGCTTGATCCAAAGCCCACTGAAATTAATGGAAAGACTTATGGTGACTTCAATGAACTTTTGATAAAACCCTGAAGGCAGAATTTGGGCCACTGTTCTTAATCCAAAACAATATTTTGTGCCAGATCTCCTTGATTGAAATTTTGTTTTTGACCAAATTGGTTTACACAATTTTTTTTCCCAATATGAATGATTTTAAACTTTAACTTTTTGCTGAAGTCTACTACGGATTATTTTTTAATTGGGCAGGGTTGAAGGCATAATCTGATTGTCCGGCGAAGGACTAGACCAGTTATGCCCAACTTTTTCAGCCTGAGTGCCAAACATATAAGTAGCCACAAATCAGTACTTTAGGACAGATTCCCTGCCCGTTTTTTGCTCCCTAGGGCCACTCAGGTGGCAGAAAAGGAGTGTAAAAAACAAACAAAAAACCCTCAACCACATGCAAACCCCCTATTAGGGATACCACTGGCACAGGCAGAGATGCATCTCTAACAGGCACAGGGTTGACATGTTCAGCTCCTATGCCTCTTTCCCTGCAATATTTGCAAAGTACATGCATAGAGCAGGTGGTAGGAGACGTGGAGGATGTGAGGCAAGTGCATGATGTGTTCCAGCTATCTCCTGCTGGCACATAGTCCCTCAATAGCCAAGTCGCTAGGTAGCCATCTGACAAGTTAGAGCAGCCCTCAGTGCTTTTATGTGCCAAAAAATAAGTTGAGATGCAATGCGTGACTGGTTCTCAGCTTCTCTTCTCTTCTGCCTCACTTGGGCTACCCTGGGTAGTCATGTGGGGGAGTGGAGCCATCCTCTGAAAGGCACTTCCCTAGCTCAAGCAGACCCAGTTGAGTTCCTATCCTGCTCACAAATTTGCAAGAAATAACTACTTTCTCATTTCCCCTCTGCAACACAACAGGCAACTAGTGAATAAGCTCTTGAGCAGTTGCAGTTACTAAGAACACTCTCTGACACGTCAAAGCTACAGTAGAGGCATTGCCTCATCTTCTCCCCATAGCAACAGGGCTGATTCAAACATGTCAGTTTAACAATCACAGGCCATAGTTCCCAGGGTACAATTTGTAATCAATACAAATCTTATAAATGCATTTTGCGATCGAAGGCCACTATTTAGAGCCTTGAAGGCCATAGGTGGTTCCCAGGCACAGGTTGGACGGCTCTGGTCTAGTCTATATGACCCAGAGAAAAACTTCTCAAGTCAGAATTCCTGCTATAATTTTTGATTTTATCATTGCTTAAATGAATGCAAAATTGAGAGGATATAGAAGGCCCTCAGATACTATAACCTGTTTTACACTGAAACCGTTCTGTTTAAGATCTCTGAAGCATATTAGCTCAAGTAAAAGATTTTCTCATCTCATAGAAATCATTTATTATAAATGTTTAACTATTTTTCTTGCAGCCCACTTGTAAGTACGATAGAACAGGAATGGAGTTTGGTGTTTGTTTGAAATAAACCAAACTCTTTCCTGTTTGGAGTACATGTCCAGCCCAAGTCATGACTATTTCAAATAGTGTGTTGTGATACAACTGCACTTCTGGTGTGTTGGTGACAGTCGATTTTTGGCCTGAGGCCTTACTACTGAAAAAGACATTCAGCTAAATTATGTCACAACAACTGCACAACCTAGTCTGTGTTATGCCTTATACCAGGGGTTGGCAACCTTTCAGCAGTGGTGTGCCGAGTCTTCATTTATACTCTCTAATTTAAGGCTTCGCGTGCCGGTAATACATTTTAACATTTTTTAGAAGGTCTCACTATAAGTCTATACATATAACAGTAGTTTGGTTATATATTAAAGTAAACAAGGTTTTCAAAATGTTTCAGAAGCTTTATTTAAAATTAAATTAAAATGCTGATCTTATCAGTTTAGAGTGATCCTTGCCCTTGCTTTTCCTTGCTGAGTTTTCCAATGTCTGGCACGTATTTGGATACATAGGGTTCTGAGTGACCACTTGTTAACCAGCTCTGAGAAGGACAGAGGATAGATTTCATGTGTGAAAATACCTGTTCACACAGGTATGTGGATCCAAATGCTGAAGGCATTGCAAACGCAATTTTCTTCAAACAGTTAAATTTCACTGGCAGGGATGTCCAGCAGGTCAGAATAGAGGCCCCATGATCTAGCTTCAAGTGCACTCTGCAGATCCACAAACTTTGATGTCTACAATTCTGAACTTTTTAACTGAATGAGTTGCATTTCGAAATCTTCAACACCCATCCACTGAAATACAGACAAATCCAAGTCGCTTTCATTGAACTTTTCAGGTTTTTCAGGTACTTTCCAATCTCATCGACATTGACAGTGCAACATATCGATAGCTCTTTTATGAGTTGGAAGTAGCGGAAAGCAGAAGTTTGAATATCCCTGGAAAAAACTGCTAGTTTCTCAATAAATGCCTTCCAGGCTTCATAAAGATCCAGAACTGTTTGCCCTGCACCCTGGAGACAGAGGTTGAGTTTGTTTAGGTGAGCGGTGATATCAGTTAGAAACATGAGCTTACACAGCCATTTGTCATCATCCAATTTGGGGTAATTTTGTTCTTTTTCCAACAAAAAGGCCTTGATTGCATCAAAACAGTTTACAAAGTGCACCAAAATCTTGCCACGACAGCCACCGAATGTTGCTGTGAAGTGGGATGTTGTTATAAGCACTGCCCATCTCTTCTAGCAGTGCTTGAAACTGTCTGTGAGTCAAAGCAGATCGAGCAACAAGGAAATTCACAGTTCGCACCACTGTTTCATCACATTATTAAGCTCTAAATTAGAAATTTTAGCGCACAGGTTTTCTTGATGGATGATACAGTGAAATTTGACTGTCAGATGGCCAATTTGATCTTCAAGTAACTTTACAAATCCCTTCTGTTTTCTGACCATGGCAGGAACACCATCTGTTGTCACACAAAATATTTTTCTGACGTCAACTCCTCGTTCTTCAAAATGGTTTACAAAACTTTCCAGTATATCTTCCCTCTGTTTTGACATGCAGGGGTTTTAGGCAACAAAGTTCCTCTTGGATTTCATCGAAAGCACAATATCTTGCAACAAATGCCAAACGTGGAACGTCATTTATATCCACGCTCTCATCAATTGCAACACTAAACACTGCTGTGTCTTTCAATGCAGTCGTCTGCTTTTTCTTAATATTTTCTGACATTTCACTTATGCGTCTCTCAACTGTTCTGGCAGAGATGGGCAGTTCTTTTATTCTAGATATGATTGTACCTTTATTTGGCATATCATTGAACAAAATCTCCGAACTGCTGAGAAAAACTTCCTTTGTATATTCCCCACCTTTAAACGGCTTTCTGTTTTTTACAATGCACTGTGCAATCTTGTAACTTCCTTCTGTAGCTTTATTTTTACTTACACTTAAGCTTTTAAAAACACTGCTTTGCTTCTCATAGGCTGCTACTGCCTTTTTGATTGATTCAGTCTTGTCTGCTTCGTCAAGAAAGGTTTTCTCGTGCTTCGTTTCAAAATCTCATCCAACACTTGATGTGCGCCAAACAACACTTTCATAAGAGAAAGCACAAATAGCATGGTCCTTCTTTTCAATAAATCCAAATGTATCTGTCCAAGCAGGATGAAATGATCAGACATCTAGCTTCACTTTCTTAGGAGCTGCCATTTTGTCAAATGTTCCCTTCAACTCTCAGTGGGGAAAAAAAATGGCGATAGAAGGCAGGCACGAGGTCAAATGCAGTGTGGTCTGATATAAGCAATTTTAAGATGGGGGTGCTGAGCTGCACCCCGTCTTGCCTTGTGTGCAACCCTCACTGTCCCAGGCTGGGGACAGTGGGCCACAGCGAGGAGGCTGCAGAGCAGTGATCCAAGGCCAGGAGCAGAGCCCAGGGTGGCCTGCTGGGACTCCAGGTCAGAAAGCAGGCTGAGCAAGGTTGGAGATCCAGACACCAGCTGGCAGGAGGTCAGTGGCTGGAACCCCAGATCGGCAGCTGAGGTGAGTGGCGCTGGCGGATGATAGGGCTGAGCAGGGCCGGAGGCCTGGACCCTGTCTGGCAGGGAGCCTGCGCAAGGTGTGTGGGGCTGCAGCAGGGGGGGACCCCAGCTGCCAAGGGGCCAGCAGCCGGAACCCCAGAGCAGCGACTGAGCGGCTCAGCCTGCCCCGCTCCGGGGTTTCGGCTGCTGGTTCCTGCTAGCTGGGGTCTCAGCCCCCTGCCAGCCTGGGCTTCCTTCACCCAGGCCAGCAGCGGGTGCTGAGTGGGACTGGCAGCAGGATCCGGCAGCGGAAAGCCCCAGAGCGGCGGTGGGCTGCACGGCTCAGCCCGCCCCGCGTGCCATCAAAAATCGGCTCGCAGGCCATAGGTTGCCGACCCCTGCCTTATACATATAATTGGCCATCTTCTTTATTGTGCTTTCTCTAATGATTATGCTGCTAGCTCTCAATTACATATTTTTTTCACTTTAGCAAAACCAGTGAATTTCAGTACTTTATATAATTTAATATCCATTTTACACTTTTTGTACTGTTGCCAGCATTGCTATTTATTTATTTAAATAAAATGGAACTTACGAAAAAATACAACCTTCCTTTTTTTTTCAAGGTTATGATATCAAGTTTTAGTTAATTATTACTGCTGGGTTACAAACTCTGGAAAGTAGTGTATTATAATGGAAACATTGACACAATGTCAATTTTAGCAATGTAAAGAGTGATGTTATATTACAAAATGTTCCATGAAAGATGGCAAGCCTTTCAATTATCTTAATATTTAAAATCAAATTTCATTTTCTATATTTACTCAGATCCCACTGATTTGGATAGGATTTCTTACTATATCTTTACACTGGTGTTAAACAAACCAACTTGTACCTCCAGCAACTCTGATGAAACATCAAACTTGTAGTCTTTGCCATTTTCCTCCTCTGGTTCCATCCGTTTATAAAACAGCATGTACGCACTATGTGTCTTTAAGGAAAAAAAAATCTGTATAATTTTTGCTCTTCAGAGAGATTACTTAGGTCATAAATTTAAAAATATATTTACTTAGCAAATGAAAAGGGAAAGGGTACCTTTTCAAAGGAGAAATCCATAAATTTATCAGTGACAGAATCATATGTCTTGGTCTATCAAAAAGAGAACATGGGTTACTGAAAATATTCATCACAAACTTGTTATTATGGCCTCATTGTGGATGGTTCTGGTCTCAGTATGCAAGGAAGTATCTCCACTTTATGCCCTTCATGCAGGGTCTGCCATCAATTATATTCCTTGCTCATCACTAAATAATTTTAAGTTTTCTGTAGTAGCTTTGGCCTGGTCTACACTAGGGAGGAGGGATCAACCTAAGATACGCAACTTCAGCTACGAGAATAGTGTAGCTGAAGTCGATGTATCTTAGTTCGACTTACCTCGCATCCTCACAGTGCAGGGTCGATTGCCACGGCTCCCCGGTCGATTTTGCTTCCGTCTCTCGCCGAGCTGGAGTTCAGCAGTCGACGTGAGAGTCTACACTACACTATATGCAATAAATCGATCCCCGATAGATAGATCGCTCCCGCCGATCCGGCGGGTAGCGTAGACGTACCCTTACTTTCATTTTCCAGGGTTGCATATGCAGTACTTTGACTCTGACTCCGCTCATATTTCTCCAGACCATATCCTCTGTTTTTGGAGTCTGCAGACGTTTTACAGATATTCTGCATGGAATCAATTTTGTGTTGATACTTTGGCATGGCAATTTTACCAGGTGGAATTCTTTAGCTTGCTCATGGAATTGTTGTAATAAGCTATTATTAAGCATGCAAATCAGGAAAGCACACGGCCGTAGATTTTTATACATTGTGAATGTTTGCAATTGGTTTAACAGTGCTTCGTACTAAAGATGTGTAAAAATATTCACACTCCTGACAAAAGGCAAATTCATATGGCAGATTCAAAAGCCAAGGCAAGAAGCTGGTACAGTCTTGTAAAGTAATTTGCTTTTAATATTTACTTTAAATCCATGAAACTCCCTTCTCTGACCAAAAGAAAAACAAGGCATAGGTCTGAATACACAAACATTACAAATATTTGTTTAGTGTTTGATTTGCAATTCCTTCTGGCCAGTAGTCTAAAGAACTACATTCTCTGGCAGCTACTGGTGGTTCCTCAGACATTAATATTAATGTGTTTTATACTTATTAGTGCTTCTCAGTCAAGGATCTCAAATGCTTTAAAAAAAGTTATCACTATTTTACAGATCAGGAAACTAATGTCATGTGACTAACAATATACACGAGTTATAAAGGATATCAATCACTATGCAACTGTTTATTTGGGCAAAACGCACCTGTATTTAAAGTTAATTTATAGCTATTTCACTGATAGGCTTTTTTTTAAAAACACATACAAAAAACTAATTTGGCTCTGCAGTCCACAAAAAAAATTTCCCAATTCACCAAAAGAACTTTTCCCTTCATCAACTTATACTCCAGGTAACCCACTCTCTCTCAGGGAAAGTTTGGGCAACAAAATAGACTGCATCATGGCCTGAAAATAAACAGACTCAGGCTGTGCAGTCTCCTTGTCCCTACCACAAGTGTCTCAATTAAACTCCCTTAGCAGCTTCATATACATGTTGAACTGGAGGGGTATCAGGGCATGGCAGAGCACTATAGAACCCATGTGACAGAGTCTGTCCAGTACTACCTTCTGAGAGTGTAATAAAAAAATAAAAAAAAAATAAAAGGGGAGGGAGGGAGACTAGAGGTAAAGGCTACAACTTACAGTCATTTCTCCACCAAAACATTCAGAAGCAAGCTGAGCAGAATCAAATGGTTTTACTTCAGCATCATTGAAAAGATACCTATAAAAGATTAAACTTTTGAATCAGTTGTCTGTTACTTCTCTTATAGCAGATGAAGAATACCAAGCATCTATATCAAAAGAATGACATTTATACATGGAAGATAAAACTATGAGGAAGTAAAGGCAAAATTACATTCACATTGCCAGCTAATTTGTTATTTGTGAATCAGTAGCCAGGAAAATGACATGAGCACCTTCCCTCAAGAGAAAAAAGACTTATTATTCAGAGAATACTTTCCACTAGAATGAAAAGAAAATCATAGATTTCACCCCTCAAAAAAAAAAAAAAAAAGTCTGTGGAGGGAAAAGGTTGATTGCTCAAAACCTTTGTACCCATTCTTAGGGGCAGAGACGGAAGGCTTGGGCTTACTCCCAAAATAGCGTAACCAGACTTAAGACAGCTGAAGGAACATCTGACTGTAAAGGACTAACTTTTTCCCCAGTGAAGAGGACCTAGTTCTCTTTTCTGAGGCCTGGTCTACACTACGCGTTTAAACCGATTTTAGCAGCGTTAAACCAATTTAACGCTGCACCCGTCCACACAACGAGGCCCTTTATATCGATATAAAGGGCTCTTTAAACCGGTTTCTGTACTCCTCCCCAACGAAAGGAGTAGTGCTGAAATCGGTATTACCATATCGGATTAGGGTTAGTGTGGCCGCAAATCGACGGTATTAGCTTCCGGGCGGTATCCCACAGTGCACCATTGTGACTGCTCTGGACAGCAATCTGAACTCAGATGCACTGGCCAGGTAGACAGGAAAAGCCCCGCGAACTTTTGAATTTCATTTCCTGTTTGCCCAGCGTGGAGCTCTGATCAGCACAGGTGGCGATGCAGTCCCAAAGCCAAAAAGAGCTCCAGCATGAACCGTACTGGAGACACTGGATCTGATCGCTGTATGGGGAGGCAAATCTGTTCTATCACAGCTCCGTTACAGAAGACGAAATGACAAAGCATTTGAAAAAATCTCCAGAGGCCACAGCAGGGACTCAGCACAGTGCTGCATGACAAGCATAACGGAAAGCCAAAGAATCAAATGAACGCTCAAGGAGGGAGAGAGGGGGTACTGAGGACTCCAGCTATCCTACAGTCCCCGCAGACTCTGAAAAGCATTTGCATTCTTGGCTGGGCTCCAAGTGCCTGAAGGGTCAAAAACATTTTCCGGGGTGTTTCAGGGTGTATGTCATCAATTTACACCCTTCACCCCCCCCCCCCGAAAGAAAAGGGAAAAAAATCGTTTCTCGCCTTTTTTCAATGTCACCCTATGTCTACTGCATGCTGCTGGTAGACGGGGTGCTGGAGAGCTAAACAGCAGCATCCTCTCCCCGGTGGCAGACGGTACAGTACAGAAGGACTGGTATCCCTTCTCATCATCAGCCCGTGAGTGCTCCTGGCTGGCCTCGGTGAGGTCGGCTGGGAGCGCCTGGGTAAAAATAGGAATGACTCCTGGTCATTCCCAGCAGATGGTACAGAACCGCTGGTAACCGTCCTCATCATAGCATGTATAAAGAAAAGATTCTGTACTGCCTGGACTATCATAGCAGCAGAAGGCTGGTCTCCTCTCCCCCCTACCCTTTAATGTCCTGCCTGGACTATCATAGCAGCTGGAGGCTTCCTCCCCCTCATTTTATCTCACTAAAAAGTCTGTGTTTCTTATTCCTGCATTCTTTATTACTTCATCACACAAATGGGGGGACACTGCCACGGTAGCCCAGGAGCGTTGGGGGAGGAGCGAAGCAACGGGTGGTCATTCCCATTTTTGCCTATGCACCCCCGGCCGACCTCAGTGAGGCCAGCCAGGAGCACCCATGATAGCAGCAGACGGTACAGAACGACTGATAACCGTCATCTCATCGTCAATTTACAATGGCATGGTAGACGGTACAATATGACTGGTAACCATCTCTGCTATCTTGCAAAGGCAAATGAATGCTGCTGTGTAGCAGTGCAGTACCGCGTTTGTCAGCAGCATCCAGTACACATACGGTGACAGTGACAAAAGGCAAAACGGGCTCCATGATTGCCATGCTATGGCGTCTGCCAGGGCAATCCAGGGAAAAAGGGCACGAAATGATTGTCTGCAGTTGCTTTCCCGGAGGAAGGATTGAGTGACGACATTTACCCAGAATCACCCACGACACTGTTTTTGCATTGGGATCTCAACCCAGAATTCCAATGGGCAGAGGAGACTGCAGGAACTATGGGATAGCTACGGGATAGCTACTCACAGTGCAATGCTCCGGAAATCGATGCTAGCCTCGGTACATGGACGCACACCGCCGAATTAATGTGCTTAGTGTGGCTGCGTGCACTCGACTTTATAAAATCTGTTTTACAAAAACAGTTTATGTAAAATCGGAATAATCCCGTAGTGTAGACGTACCCTGAAAATCTAAATTTGTTGCCTGACAAGTCAGAGGGGGGGTTGAATCCCCTGTTTCTCACAAAAATGCTATTCCTTGTTAAGGGAAATACTATTTTACAGAGGTGGAACGAGATACCCTACCTTCATGGACAAATCTCATAATGCACAGCAAACAAATATAGAGGAGCTGAGGATCTTAGTGGACAGCTTGAGGGAGTCCAGCACAATATCATTTAGACTACTGAAAGCCAAAGGAACCCTGGATGGATAGATGGATCTAGATCTTTAATGTTTTAGGAAGGGAGCAAAATTTATTTTTCTAAGTCAGAAGACATCTTTTCTTCCTCTGAACCATGATCAACAAGAGAAGTCACAAAAACTTGAGAAGAAAAGGGCAATGCCAGAGTCTTAAAATCCAACACCGCTAAGCAAGGAGATTGATACAAGATTTTTCCAATAGTAGCCCTATTAAAGAACATTACAATATGAATGTGATGTTCAGCTAAAATGGACACAACTGTTACAAGAGGAGGTCTCTGCCGAAGACCTCTGCTAGAGGAACTGCCTCCCTCCCTTTCCGTTTTCTCCTGGGGATAGAAAAAAATAAAGGCTACAAATTTTTCAGACATACCACTGTTAATTACATCTGGTAAGTGTTACACACTGAGAAAATTCAACAGCTTAGAAAACACTAGCAAATTTGTAAATTCCAGATGCGACAAAACAATACTTTGCATGTATCAAAGTACAGTAAGTACAGATTTTGATAACTGAAGTATAACAATGGAGAATTTCCCAGATGTAGAGTTGAATAGATTTAAAGAAAAGCAAAAAGAAAAGTTAAGCACCTCCAGGGAAGTTGATAGTTAAAAACTGACAAAACAAAAAGGACAAAGTTGAAGGACAAAGAATAATTATAATCATAATGGAAACAAGTTTTTTTTTTTCTGAATCTGCTTTACAAAAGGAAATGTACACATTATCTTCCAAAGTAGTTGGCATCTCTCTGACATATAGAAACCTAGTCACCTTACCAAAGTTGTTAACATGCATTGAACTGCTAATAATACATTTTACTGCAATATTAATTAGCATAAAAAAGCATACAGTGTAAAGAGTAATGATTTTGTTCTGCTTCATATATGTCTTGCATACATCAAAGTTATTGCACATGCACGTACACTGATTCTCTACAATCTTATGACCTGCATCTGGAACATCTTGTGCTGAACATATGCAACCACGATCCATAGCATATGGTGGTCTGCACTACTGGCGTGGCAAAGCTAATAAACTTTACAAAACTGATGTAACACAAGCAAGAAATGTAGACAAATCTGACCTATCTTTAAACTTCTATAGTTTAATATAGAACATACAGTGGATTCTAAATAGCTACTTTCTAATCAATCCACCCAATGCTCACCCTCTTTGAAAGGCCCCACCAAAACCAGGAGAAAATGTTTGTTGATTGGAAGAAGATAAATTGATAAATAAAAATATTTGCAATTATTTAACAGGACAGTTCAAGTAAGGGAGTTAAAGTACTGTATTTGAAATAGATGACAGTGTCATCTTAAGAATTTACCAATACATCACAATACAAATACCTCACAAACAAGAATTATTAAACACTTAACTCACCATTTGTTGTTTTTGTAAGCATGGGGATTGACTATATCTCTGATAAAACTGTAGTAGTGACCACCATCTGCTGTTCCTGTATGAACTGTCACGCCTATCAAATCGTACTCGTAACTTTCAGTTTCTTTTAAATATTCACTGTCGTCCTTAAAACCTTAAATAATTTAATATAATATTTAGCAAGTTATTCCTTTAACCTTCACAACACTAGAATGAATACCGATAACTTACAGTAAATACTTCTTGCCAAATACACTAACAAAAAGCATATTACTTCTAGGCACTGCACATAGGTAGCAGCCAGAAAGCCAACACCCAACAGGTGGAGCATGGGTCACTATTCTTGTGAGGTTGCTTCTGACCCAGAATACAGGCATACATAGTCATGCTTTTGCAGTTTATGTATGCTCCTTACTGGTGGACCACTTAATAAAGTTCAAGAATTTGGCCACCATATTATCCTGCAAATATAAAACAAATCAACAACAATCTATACATAACAAGCCAGGAATTTGTAATTCATTACAAAAATAGTTTTATTAATAATTTAATATTGCTTATTGTGCTGTATTTACAAAGAAAATGATTTAGCAGTCACTGGATATTAAATACAATAAATTACAATTTATTTGTAAACATATAAAAATATAGGCTTCATATGCCTTTAGTTCCTTTTTAACCTCATATGAAGGAGAAGACAAAAAGATGTGGGATTAATTACATGAAAGACGTGTTTAGAATTATTAACTATTTGGATTTGTGTGTATTGCTAAGAAATATTACTATTCCAGGACTTTTTAGAGCTTAATTTCCATGAATTCCACCATATGCTCTAGGCCACCTGGCTATGCAGTTTAACTGACAATATATTATACTAATAGACAAAAATTTTCAAAAGGTTGAATTTTCAGCACTGTTTGGTTGTTGGAAAATTATAGGGACAAAGCAAAATCAATTACCTTCTTTTCTGTCATTCTTTCCCATGAGAAAATCTTCTGTGTAAGGTGTCATATCCAAACGTAAAGGGAATGAGAAGTGTGTGTTGACTTTCTCCTTCATCATGGTGACCATATTAAATGTGTATCTCATAGTGTTGAAACTTAAGATGCGAGGCAATTTCTTAAAACATGCCCTAAAGACAAAAGAAATTAATATTTAAGAAAACTGAATTGCTTAGATAATACTGCCACAAAGTCTCTCAAAATGTTCTCTCCTGTCATTTATTTCCAGTTCATGTTAGAGTCACCTAAAATGTAAAAATCAGCAATCACAATCCCTTACACAGTATCAGTTAGTCAAATTTTATAAAAAATCTTGTCATCAGATGACATGTAACAGGGATTACATTATGGTACTGGATAGAATACTGATTTAAAGCAGCCATTATTGCAGTAAGCACATAACATCACTCCCTACAGTAAAGATTACATCAGGGACTTCTTATAAAGAATGGCCCCACAGTATGCCAACATTTTTATGGCTGACTTAGAACAATGCTTCCTTAGCTCTCGTCCCCTAATGCCCCAGCTCTACCTGCGCTACATTGATGACATCTTCATCATCTGGACCCATGGAAAAGAAGCCCTTGAGGAATTCCACCATGATTTCAACAATTTCCATCCCACCATCAACCTCAGCCTAGATCAATCCACACAAGCGGTCCATTTCTTTGACACTACTGTGCTAATAAGCGATGGTCATATAAACACCACCCTATACCGTAAACCTACTGACCGCTATACATGCCTCCAGCTTCCATCCAGGACACACCACACGATCCACTGTCTACAGCCAAGCTCTAAGATACAACCGCATTTGCTCCAATTCCTCAGACAGAGACAAACACCTACAAGATCTCTATCAAGCATTCTTAAAACTACAATACCCACCTGCTGAAGTGAAAAAACAGATTGACAGAGCCAGAAGAGTACCCAGAAGTCACCTATTACAAGACAGGCCCAACATAGGAAATAACAGAACGCCACTAGCCGTTACCTTCAGCCCCCAACTAAAACCTCTCCAGTGCATCATCAAAGATCTACAACCTATCCTGAAAGATGATCCCTCACTCTCACAGATCTTGGGAGACAGACCTGTCCTCGCTTACAGACAGCCCCTCAACCTGGAGCAAATACTCACCAGTAACCACACACGACAGAATAAAAACACAAACCCAGGAACCTATCCTTGCAACAAAGCCCGATGCCAACTCTGTCCACATATCTATTCAAGTGATACCATCATAGGACCTAATCACATCAGCCACACCATCAGGGGCTTATTCACCTGCACATCTACCAATGTGATATATGCCATCATGTGCCAGCAATGCCCCTCTGCCATGTACATTGGCCAAACCGGACAGTCTCTACGCAAAAGAATAAATGGACACAAATCTGACATCAGGAATCATAAAAAACGGTTACTTACCTTTGTAACTGTTGTTCTTCGAGATGTGTTGCTCATATCCATTCCATGTAGGTGTGTGCGCGCCGCGTGCACGTTCATCGGAAGACTTTTACCCTAGCAACTCAGTGGGTCGGCTGGGCGCCCCCTGGAGTGGCGCCACCATGGCGCCGGATATATACACCAGCCGACCCACCCACTCCTCAGTTCCTTCTTGCCGGCTACTCTGACAGTGGGGAAGGAGGGTGGGTTTGGAATGGATATGAGCAACACATCTCGAAGAACAACAGTTACAAAGGTAAGTAACCGTTTTTTCTTCTTCGAGTGATTGCTCATATCCATTCCATGTAGGTGATTCCCAAGCCTTACGTAGGCGGTGGGGTCGGAGTGAGATTTGCAGAATGCAAACTGCTGAGCCAAAGGCTGCATCATCTCTGGACAGACAGACCAAAGAGGCAAAGGTCCGGATAGAGGACCATGTAGTAGCATGACATAGCCCCTGGAAGGGTATGTGAGTCGGAAAGGCAGGAGAAGAAGCCTGAGCCCTGGTGAAACGAGCAGTAAGGTGGCCCGCCGGAACATGGGCCAGTCACAGGAGGAGCAAATGCATGACGTCACCCAAGATGGAAAGCTTTGGGAGGAGACAGGTAGGCCCTTCATCCGGTCTGCCAATACAATGAAGAGTTGGGGGCGTACAAAAGGGCTTGTCCGCTTGACATAAAAAGCGAGCGCCCTACGGACGTCTAAGGAGGGCAAATGTGCTCCCGTCACAATGAATGGGGCTTCGGAAGAAGACTGGAAGGAAGATATCCTGGATGATAGGAAAGGTCAACAGCACCTTAGGGAGGAAGGCCGGACGTGGTCACAACCACCCCTTGTCCTTACACAACATAGTGTACCGTGGGTTCACTGTGAGAGCCCGAAGCTCGGAGACTTGTCCAGCCGATGCAAGGCGACAAGGAAAAAGCTGTCCCCCAGGACAGGTATCTCAGCGAGCATGTTGTCAGTGGTTCGAATGGAGCAGGCATAAGTCTGCTTATAACCAGGTTGAAGACCCAGGAGTTGGTGGGGTGGTGAACCTGGGGGCATAAATGCCCCAAGCCCTTGAGGAACCTAGAAACCACAGCATGTGAAAATATGAAGCGGCCACTCTCCCTTGGGAGGAAGGTAGAGACGGCTGCCAAATGCACCCTTAATGATGAACTGCACCAGGCGCTGCTGTTTGAAAACCATAGGGAATCCCAGAGGAAATAGAATGGAACCTCTGTGGGGGAAACATTGTGTTTCGTAGCAGCAAGAGAAAGACTGCCAATTGGGCAGAAACGTTAACCGAGTGGAAGGCTTCCTACCACCCAGGAGAATCCTGTAGAACCGAGGCAGAACAATGTAACACGGATCGGTTTAGGCCCGCAGCAGGCATGCGGAGATGTGCAGGGATTGCAGGTCTAGGTGGTAAAGTTTGCCGTGACCCAGCGTTATGAGGTCTGGGCAAAGAGGCAGGGGAATCGGTTGGCTACCGACAGGTCTAGCGACATGGTGTACCAGTGCTGCCTGGACCACGCTGGAGCGATCATGATCAGATGCGCTTTGTCCCTGCGGAGTGTTAGCAGGACCTTGCGAACCAGCGGGAGCGGTGGGAAAAACGGACGGCAGACGGCTCGTCCATGGCATCAGAAAAACAGCCAAGATCGAGTCCTGGGGGAGGCCTTGGCATGAGCTTCTCTCTCATTCCGTTCCCGCGAGAGCGAAGTTCCGGAAATGTAATGGCTAACATCCGGAGGAATTCACCACTTGAGAGACCGGAAGGAACTGCTGAGGCGATCCGCCAGAGTGTTCCGGTCCCCAAGAGAAAGGACGCTACCAGGTCCATCAATTGAGCTGTGCAGGAGACCCAGAGCTGGATAGCTCCCTGCCAAAAAGAGGAGGACCGTGCTCCTCCGTGCTTGTTTATGTAACGGGTGTCCGTTGTGTTATCTGTGAATACAGAGACACAAAAGCCTTGTAGGTGCTGCTGAAGCGCCTGGTACACAAGGCAGACTGCTCTCAACTCCCGGACATTGATGTGCAAGGGCAGCTGTTGAGCCAACCAAAGGTCTGGAGTGGGAAACTAACCCAAGTGAGCACCCCAGTCAAGAGATGGGGCGTCCATCATGAGGGACACCGAGGGTGAGGTGGATGGAACAGCAACCCTGCACACGTCCGGGAGGGCGTCGACCCCCAGTCGAGGGAGCCTAGGACGCTCAGGGGGATTGAGGCGACCATGACCATGCTGTCTGTGGCCGGGTGGTACACTGAGGTGAGTCACGATTAAAGTGTACGGAGGCGAAGCCTGGCATGTTCGGTTACGCACGTGCAGGCAGCCATGTGGCCCAGAAAATCTAGGCAAGTTCAAGCCAGAGTTGCTGGGAAGGTCCGTAGACCTCGTACAATGGTTACCAACGCATGAAAGCAAGGCGTAGGTAAGCAGGCTGTGCAATACTGAAGTCCAGAGTGGCCTCAGTTAAGTGTATTTCCTGAGCGGGAATCCGGGTGGATTTCGCTATATGGATCCTCAGGCCTAAACGCAGGAATAGGACCTCGTCGACGCCCACGAGTGGTAACTTGGGCCCCGGTGGCCTCTGGAATGAGCCCATCGTCCAGATACGGAGAACGTGTATCCGACAGTGGCGGAGAGGGCGGCGACTACAGCCAGAGACTGTGAATACACAGGGGGCTGGATAGGTCAGCCAGGAGGACCATAAACTGGAAATGATGGTTGGCCACTAACTGGAGGTACCTGCTGTGCGGAGGTTAAATGGCGACGTGAAAATACGCGCCCTTCATATCGAGGGCGGCATACCAGTCTCCGGGATCCAAGGATGGGATGACGGTCCGCATGGATACCATGCGGAACTCCAGGTATATCATAACTTGTTGAGCTCCCGCAGGTCTAGGATAGGTCTGAGACCTCCCTTTACCTTGGGGATCAGGAACTAGTGGGGCTAGAACCTTTTGTCCCTTTCGACCGTGGAACCTCCTCTATAGCTCCGATGGTGAGGAGCGCCTGCACCTCTTGCAAGAGGAATTGCTCGTGAGAGGGGTCCCTAAGAGGGACGAGGAGGGATAGGCTTTTGCCCGATTGGTGGTTGGGAGGACCCTGATTTTGGCCCCTTAGGGGTCCCGACCAACGCCTATGACTGCCTCAGCGTTGCCTGCTGGCAAAGCCTTGTCTTTGGCTAGGCACAGGGTAAGGGCGGCGAGGCTGGGCGGAAAGGTCGGCGGTGAGACATCGGCATGTACATGCCGAGAGGGAGTGTGTAGTGACCTCGCTGACCTTTGGGCCTTGCAGCCTAGGGCCAGTTTTGAGAACAGGCCTTTGTCATTGAAGGACAAGTCCTGTATAGTGTGTAGCAGCTGCGAGGGAAGGCTTGATAACTGGAGCCATGAAATGCACCTCGTGGCAACACCCGAGGCCAGGGCCGTGGCTGTGGAGTCTACTACCTACAACAAGGTGTGCAGGGAAGCTTTCGCCGCTCTGAACCCTTTTTCCAGGAGGGCATCAAACTCTTGACGGGAGATCTGAGAACCCGACTCCGTAAAGTCTCCCACTAGATGACAAGGGAGCAGGGGGAAAGACGTACATATAGGTGCCCGTCGCCCCTGGAGGATACCATGCACATGCATTCGACTCCCGTGCCTACGGGCGGGATAGTGGCCACCTGGAGATTCATAGTGAATGCCACCTGTCTCGGAAGGTCCTGATGGGCCCCCAGGCTGATTAGGGGAAGGCCTAAGGAGCACGCTTCTGCCTCATCTGGAGGGGAGAGAGATGAGGAGCAAGTGGGGTCTGCGGGTGTGCTCACGCTCCTGCCCTGCCTGCTGATCTGGTGGGATGGATGTGAATCGGGAGCAGAACCAGAACTCCCCGTCGGGGAGGACTAACTGTCACCCCTGGTACCCATTGCTCTGACGGAACAGAGCGCGATGGGAGCACAGGTAGCGCGCCCAAGATGTACAGGGCAGCCACTGATGGAGGTCAGGGTCCTGTCCTGGAGCACCCGGAAGACTCTGGTGTCCACATCCGAATGGATGGCCATGGAGAAGTTAAAGCCCTGAGCGGAGTCTCCCTCTCCAGCTCATGGCGCTTGACGCGGCACCAGGAATTGGTACCGTGAGGCCTACCGGTACCGGGAGCGAGAATGGGACCTGCGACCGGAGCGATGCCGGGAGGCTGGCCGAGATCTCGAGGCTCGACGCCGGGAGTGGCTACGTGAGTCCAGTGCCTGGAGCGGTGCCGGGAGCTGGATCTGCACCGAGTGTACCAGGTCGGGAAACGGGCCGCTGATCAGTGCCGCGGGTACGGCCGGTACCGATATGGGGAAATGGTGCCAGGACCCTGAACGGTGCCGGCACCGGGCTTGACGACAGGACCGAGAACATCTGCGGGACTACGGTGCCACTCTGTGGTGCCGACGCCGGGTGGCGTGAGCAAGACAGGCTCGCGATAGACAATATAACCCGCACTGGCAGTACCGGGGGTTAAAGCAGCGCAGGTTCTGCCCTTGCCATTAACACCCTCGCTGTGGAAATGTTTCCTGCGTGGAGGGAATAGTGAGGACAACCACAGCTCACATCAGGGAGCGTTCAGGTGGTGGACTCGACGGCTCTTGCCTGGCCGGAGTTAACGGTGCGGATATCGTCGGTGCCGTGGCAGACATCGGTGCCGGGCAGTGCTGCGGAGCAGGCGGCTCGGACACAGCGGACTCGACGGCTCTTGCCTGGCTGGAGTTAATGGTGCGGATATCGTCGGTGCCGTGGCAGACATCGGTGCCGGGCGATCCAACTGAGCATAGCGCTCGGCTGTGGAGCAGGCGGCTCGGACGCAGCAAGGATATTGTGCCTCTTCATCCTCCAGGCCGAGTGGACGTTGGTGCCGAGAGCGGAGGAGCAAGAGCTGCCTCCCTCAGGAGCTGTTTGAGACGAAAGTCCCGCTCTCCTTTGATCTCGGATTAAAGGCCTCACAAATGCGGCACTTATCTATGAGGTGAGATTCCTCGACGCACTTAGGAGAGGATCTCTTGTCGGCATCGGGTTGTGGCCGGCCGAGCATTATAAAACCCTGTGGACCGGGCATCGGACCCGGCACCGGGTGAGGGGGAGGGGATAAACCCCAAACCCCTGTGAAATAAATACTATACTACAAACAAATAAGGTTAACTACAACTATAAACATCTGAACTACATACTTAACGAGAGAAACTACGAGTAGCTAGGGAAGTGGAGGTCAGCTAAGCTGCGCTCCACTGTTCCAACGACCGACACGGGCGGTAAGAAGGAACTGAGGAGTGGGTGGGTCAGCTGGTGTATATATCCGGCGCCATGGTGGTGCCACTCCAGGGGGCGCCCAGCCGACCCACTGAGTTGCTAGGGTAAAAGTCTTCCGACGAACGTGCACGCGGCGCGCACACACCTACATGGAATGGATATGAGCAATCACTCGAAGAAGAACATTAAAAAACCAGTGGGAGAACACTTCAACCTCTCTGGCCATTCAGTAACAGATTTAAAGGTGGCAATTTTGCAACAGAAAAGCATCAAAAACTGACTCCAACGATAAACTGCTGAACTTGAATTGATATGCAAACTAGATACTATCAATTTAAGCTTAAATAGAGACTGGGAATGGCTGAGCCATTACACACACTGAATCTATTTCCCATGTTAAGTATCCTCACACCTTCTTGTCAAACTGTCTTAAATGAGCTATCTGGATTATCACTACAAAAGTTTTTTTTTTCTCCTGCTGACAACAGTTCATCTTAATTAATTAGCCTCTTAGAGTTGGCTGGGCAACTCCCACCTTTTCATGTTCTCTGTATGTATATAGATATCTCCTCACTATATGTTCCATTCTATGTGTCCGATGAAGTGGGCTGTAGCCCACAAAAGCTTATGCTCAAATAAATATGTTAGTCTCTACGGTGCCACAAGTACTCCTGTTCTTTTTAATGATTCTGTTGTGTGCTGTTTCACATTCCGTTTACAATCTGAAAAAAATAATCTTTTCTGATGAATATTTTCTATGCTTGGTCTCAGTCCAAGGATTTTTTTCATTTTTAAAATAAATCATATCAGTATTTTTGAATATGAAAAGATGATGGGGGGAACACTTTTCCAATAGTGTAAATCTATTTTTTTCTCATTCCAGTCACACATGGCTGAAATCTATAATCTAAATTTGTAAATCTGGATAGTCATTAACAAAGACTAGGCCCTTTTTTAACTTACAAAAATAAAAAATAGTTGACTTATTAGGTTCTAAGCCTCTGTTTTTTGCATATCCTGGCACCAATATCTGCTAACTACACTGCTAAACTGCCATCACCACTCATATATCTATGTGCAAAACTCTTTCTTGTAGACATATTTCAATGCAGAACATATTCTGTACTAAAATCTTTAGGCTCCTGAACATATTTATAAGATTTACAGGAGAGAACAACGAGGAGTCCTTGTGACTAACAAATTTATTTGGTCATAAGCTTTTGTGGGCTAAAACCCACTTCATCAGAGTGCCACAAGGAATCCTCGTATTTGCTGATACAGACTAACATGGTTACCACTCTGACAGTAGGGAACCTTTCTCCTGTGCCACTTATAATCACTGCAAAAAGCAACTGTGAGGCTTCCAATATCAGGTGAAGATTTTAAAAATAAAATAAGAGGATATAGATAACACACATACTTTCTTTATGTATTTTAAAGAGTTCCAAAAGCTATTGAACAATTTTAAAAGCAGAGTTCAAGATTAAAGAACCCAATCACTTCGTGTAAAGAGTCATAAAAATATGGAATAAACTTCCAACAAAGTTGACTGATCAAAAATATATACAGTAAATGAGTTCAAAATACATTGAGATTTGTTTCTACAAAAGGAACAGTGAGGATTATGATGAAAAATGAGAGCACTGAGGCTACAATTTTAGAAGGGCAGGCATTATGGGGTAGGTGACCGTCTCCTAAAATGTTTTATGTAGGTCATTATATTTTTATATTGTAAGCTTTTTGGATAGGGATCACATCTTTATATGTTTGTACAGTTGACAGTAGGGCCAGGATCCTGTTTGGGTCTCCAGTTTTATTGTTATTCAAATATTAAATAATTATAATGATTTTAGATTATTTTTGGAGTACTACTCTCCCTTGATAGAAATGACGAACAGAAATTAATGGAACTAATAGTTAGGAAGAAATGCTAAGAACATTTGTTTATTCACTATTATACCTTTTTTCAGCCCGCACTTTCTTCCCACAGTGAGAGCAGGTATACATGTTGTCACCCTCCAAGGTATCTTTAATAGTTACTTCATCAAGAGATTCCTGTATACAATGAACAAGAAAAATAAGTAAATGCTTTCACGGTTCAGATCTATCTTAGGTACTTAATCTGTTTATATCAGTTACATATATAGCACGCATTACTGTGGTATCTGAGCTCTTCACCATATTTCAATATATTTACACCCACAACAACCCTGTGAGATAGAGAAGTACTATTATCTCCATTTGGCAAACGGTGAACTGAAGCAAAGAGAGACTAAGGGTATGTCTATACCCACAGTGCTGAGTCTGAGCCTAGGTCAACTAACTCGTACTCGCAGGGTTAAGGCTGAGAGGCTAAAATGAGTGTGTAGATGTTTGGGCTTGATCTGTGTCTGGACTCTGAGACCCTCCCTTCTTGCAAGGTTTCAGAGCCAGAGCTCCAGCCCAAGCCCAAACTTCTACGCTCCTATATTTAGTCCCACTAGCCCAAGTTAACTGACCCAGGCTCTGAGACTCGGCACCACAGGCTTTTTATCGCACTGCAGATCTATCCTAAATGACTTGCCCACAGTCACATTAAAAGTTTGTGATGAAGCAGGAAATTGAACCTGAGTGTCCCAAATTCCAGTCTAGCACTCTAACCATTGGGTCAGCCTTCTTCACAAAATGCATTAATGTTTTACTTTATTAACTATCAGCACATACACAAGTGTCAAAGAAAGGAAAAAACAAAACCAAATGGCTGATTTCATCATCATTAGCGTATCTACCATTTTCCTTTTGACCTAAAATCTTTAACTGGAGATCATACAATAAATCAATTAACACTAACATGCAAAAATTATGAAGGTATCCAGCCCTTCAACTGGAAGTCTTCCCCTTTATTCTGCATGTACTGCTAGACCTTGCACTTCCGTAAAGGAGCTTTGCTCATATTAATAGTTTACAGCTACAGATCAGGCAGCATTTGTAGTACATTTCAACATTTTCATTTTCAGAAACTATCTCCTTCCTTCCTCCTTGAATTCTGCACGAAGACTGGGGTGCAGATATTATATATATTAGTCTTTTTTAGAAAACTACCAAATATATCTATATATCTACAGTAACTCCTCGCTTAACGTTGTAGTTATGTTCCTGAAAAATGCTACTTTCAGCGAAACCATGTTAAGCAAATCCAATTTCCCCATAAGAATTAATGTAAACCACCAGAGATCCAAGGTTAGGATAAGAGTAGAAATACTCTGGCACCTGACAGCATTCTCTGATGGAGGTGCAATGGTCAGTGTCAGCCATACCACTGTGGCAGGGTCTAGAAGCCCTTTATTTATTGGGAGGGCAATGTGTGCTGGTTCCACTGCAGACAAAATATCAAAGAATCTGTGTGACTTCTCTGTAATAATAGAGATTTCAATCTTTACCATGTCTGCTATCCACAATAGGAGGTCTTGAAAGGCCTTAAAATCATCCGATCCCAGTAGCCTCTGGTGATGAGGAGGAGAAGCTGTGTGCAGGTTTATCTGCACCTCAGATCACTGCTCCTCTAGTAACTGGGTGATGGGGATCTCACTGTTGCCATCATGGCCCATGCAGGTAGGGTGAATGCTGTCTGAGCCACTGTCACTCCTATGGCTGTGGGACAAAGGTTCCTCCGATCTTCCAGTGTTGGCAAGGACCATATTGGAGACAGTTCCCTAATCAATGTCGGGGGAGAATGTGTGCCATAGTAATAGCGACTAAGATTATTTCTCTTTTATAAGTGGTGCTGATGGTGGCATCTCTGATGACATCGGGACCTTCCAAGCTACTGGCTGGCATCTCTGACAGCAAAAATCATTTTGAATCAACAGGTGGGGTTGTTGCAGGAGCACCCAATGTGAATAGAATACAGCTCATAATTTCTGCAGATCTGACACACAGAGCAGCTGCTCTCTTCTTCTTCTCTACAAATGGAACAGTGCAAAAGGACTGGTAGCCACGATCATCTTATTACCAAATTTATGGATTGGTATGGTACACAGTATGGCTGATAACCATCTCTGCTGCATGTAAGGCAAAACAGGCTCCATGATTGCCATGCTATGGCATCTGCCACTTAGTTGAACTAAGCCATTTCCAGATCATAGTGTCTGTACCAAGGTCAAGATCATCACTGATGCTCCACCAGTGGAATATGCTGCTCCTTCTCACCTGGGGATGCCTGATGAGTCTTAGAGGGCTTTTCCTTAGAGCTCTTTCTGTGTTTCCTGGCATGGGAGGACATGGACCTCTTCCTAAAGCCCTGACCTGGATGCTCTGATCATTCCCTCTCAGCCTGTTACAATGTTTGAGCAGCTGCATTCGACATGGATGTCTGAGGTGACATTATTGCCATGGACAGTCCCAGAGTTGGTGTGGAGGCCAAAGGCAGTGGCAGTGGTTTGCTCTGTGCTGACTTCTCTGACATGGTCTTGGACATAGCCCTACCACACTACGGTTCTCTGACCGGTGTTGGTCTCATCAGTACCAGAGTGCTTGGCCCTAGAACTCCCAGGTCAGATGCCCCTCTCATCGAGTGTTTTAAGAGACAGAACTTGAGTTGTGCATCACAGAAGATTAGGGTTGGAAGAGACCTCAGAGACCTCATGCAATTTCTGATCCCAGCCAAGAACAACAAGCAGACGGAGCACCTGCTGGGGATGTGGCATTCACCCAGGTAGAAAAGGCTTCTGCTATGGCCATCCCTCAACAGGACTAGTTCTGTCCCACAGGTAAGTTTTGAAGCCAACCTTAGATTTCACCATGCTGTAGAGAGGGATCTATATAGGAGGGAACATTGGTACAAGTGGGTCTGTTCAGCTATTTCATTCCAATTTAAGGGGGTTTGAACTGTAGGTAAATAAAATGTTGAAAGGCATTCTAAAGGTTTTCTGAGAAGTAGCTTGTTAGAGTTCTATCAGTCAATAGGAGACTGCTAGGTTCTGACTCAATGCAATAGACAGTAAAAAAGAACAGAGGTAGTGGTGGGGCCATTATGCCCTTTATACCCCCATATGGGAGCACAAAGAGGCACCTTCTCATAACAGTTGTTCTTTGAGATGTATAGTTCATGTCCATTGCAATGAGGTGTGTGCGCGCGCTGCGTTCACTCCAGCTGGAAGATTTTTCCCTTAGCAGCATCTATAGGGTCAGCCTAGGTGCCCCCTGGAGTCATGTCTTCATGGCACCCAATATAGGGCCCTGAACCCCACCCCCTCAGTTCTTGCCAGCTGCTCCAACAGAGGGGTAGGAGGGTGGGTATTGGAATGGACATGAACAACACATCTCGAAGAACAACAGTTACAAGAAGGTGAGTAACTGTTTTTTCTTCTTCGAATGCTTGTTCATGTCCATTCCAATCAGGTGACTCACAAGCCAAAGTTCAGGAGGTGGGGTCAGAGTCATCCACTGATGGGAGCACAGCTCGACCGAAGGCTGCGTCATCTCTGGCCTCCTGAGTGATCGCATAGTGCGTGGTGAAAGTGCGTATAGAAGACTATGTTGCTGCCATGTAGATTTCCTGTGTCGGGACCTGTGCCAAGAATGCTGCTGAGGAGGCCTGAGCCCTGGTGGACTGTGCAGTGATCGACAGAGCGGACACCTTTGCCAAGTCGTAACACTCCCGAATGCATGACGTGATCCACAACAAGATATGCTGCAAGGAAACAGGGAGGCCTTTCATTCTATCGGCCAGCGCCACGAATAACTGGACAGACTTTCGGAACAGCTTTGTTCTCTCAATGTAGAAGGCTAGCGTCCTATGGACATCCAATGGGTGAAGCCTCGTCTCCCTTCTGCTGGAATGCGGCTTAGGATAGAATACTTGGAGGAAGATGTCCTGGTTGATGTGAAACTGGGAGATATCCTTTGGGATAAAGGCTGGGTGAGGTCTGAGCTGAACCTTGTCCTTATGGAATACAGTGTAAGGAGACTCTGATGCAAGGGCCCTGAGCTCCGACACTCTCCTAGCTGAGGATATCACCACCAGAAACGCCACTCTGCAAGAGAGATAAAGCAGGGAGCATGTTGTCAGTGGTTCAAATGGTGGTGCCTTAAGTCTGGAAAGGACTAGATTGAAATCCCAAGCCGGGATAGGCTGTTGTTCTTGTGGGTATAGTCATAGACTCATAGACTTTAAGGTCAGATGGGACCATTATGATCATCTAGTCTGACCTCCTGCACTGTCGAGACCTTTAAGAAAACGGCTGACCATTGGATTCGCGAAGACTGAGTAGCCGCCTGCGCCTGGATGGAAGGTGGAGATGGCTGCCAAGTGAACTCTTATTGACTTCATGGACAGTGCCTGTTGCTTAAGATGGAGGAGGTAGTCCAGTATAAATGACACCGAGGCAAGCATCGGAGACTGATGAGATATCCTTTGGGAGAATCTTTTCCACTTGGCCAGGTACGTCACCCCTGTGGAGGGCTCTCTACTGTCAAGGAGAGCTTGTCTCACTTGATCAGAGCAGGACAGCTACACCGCATTCAGCCATGGAGCTTCCACTCTGTGAGGTGGAGCGACTTGAGGTTCAGGTGCTGCAGGCGGCCGTGATCCTGCATGATTAGGACAGGGACAAGTATTGGGGGGATGAAGGATGCTGAGGACACAGATGCCGACCTGGACCTTGGCCCAGGATGTCCAAAAGGGCCACTGTGTCGAAGGCTGCAACTGTGGAGGCCACAGTGCCAGGTAGGGCTGGTGGTCGCGGCAGGATCTGGACGTCCTGCTCCTGGTGCTATTGGAGCAATAGGATTCTATGTCCGACTCTGAGGTCTCTGAGTAGGTGAACCACGGAGGAGCGGTACTCTGGACGGCCGGAGAGCGGTGCTGAGAGTTTGGGGACCGGTGCGGCTCCCCTGCGTGGATGGGCCGTGGCAGGGAGAGGTGCGCCGGAGATGGGGATCGGCGTGCCATCATCGCTGGTTTGCCCCTTGATTGGAGCTGGGGCCGCGCAGTCACCAGCGACTTGTCTCTCTTCTGTGGGGAGGATGGCGCCGTGAGACATATAAGGTCCTTGGCTGCCTTGAATGCCTCTGGCGTCAAAGGGAACTGGAGGTGATCACCTTGGTGGTGACCTTGATATAAGAAATGAAATTAAGCAAGCACTTAATACATTCATCAGTTTTGACATTTAAAACTACGAAAACCTTCTGTGACAGATGCAGGACCTTGGAAGTATGGAAACTGCAGAACACTATTGTACAGAGATGGATCAAACTGCCCCAGTCAAACTTTTGTATCTGCAAATGTTATCTGAATCTTTGTGAGCTGGGAATTGTATTCCGGGCTGCCTCTGGAGCGGGTGAGGGGCTGCTCCAGGGCTCCCAGCCAGGCTTTGTTCAGGATCCTTGAAAGGTTCTAAATCAACTCCTAGAACCATTCACTGATGGCCTGCTGAAATGGAACAGCTGTCACCCAATATTACAAAATTATGGAGTCATAACAAAGCCCAGAGTTGTGCTCAAATTAAAGTGCAGGTCTGGAAAGCAGCAGCATATGTAATACAGCAAAATAAGAAATCTCTTACATGACTGACCTAATTTCCTTAAAACATTATAATCTATATTACAACTGCCATCATGGCAGTACTTACATAAATATTCTTCATATCCGCCACCTGGCACCTTACTGTATAGAACTCTTCAGCAGTCTGACTGACATGCTCACAGTCCTCAATGAAAATAACAAAACAGAAAAGTGGTAAAGGAAAGTCAATGAATTATTCTGATACATTAAAATGGATATTCTAATCTTGGAATGGAGTGGGCAGGAAAGAAAGTGATACTTACCAAAGAAACAACATTGTTTGTAATGACCCCTCCAAATAAACTTTTCACTGTATTTTTCTGTGAATAAATGAATGAATTCTGTCAACAAAACTTGAGCAAATCTATAGCTTTAAGAGCCCCCTTTTGCAGCATGCTTTAAGAACTCACCAATTCTGGAGACATTTCCTCAATTTTTGTTATCAGATCAGTGAAGAATTCTGTCATGTCTTTTTGCTCTCCAGTGTTAAGTGGTTGCTTATCCATGGTGTAGGTTTTACAGAAAGGCCTTGGATTGTATGCCTTGCATTCACTTTCCTTATGGGGGAAAAAGGCAAAAAAAAAATATATATGAAAAACTCATCTTTAAAATAAAATGTATATAAAAACATGAATACAATTAATATAAAAAATATACAAATCTATGTATCTAAAATAAATATATAAAAATATATCAAGAATACTGTTTGGTAGGTGGTGGAATATGATAAAAGAAAATTTAAATGCTTCTGCAAAAATTAACTACCAAACTGTTTCAAAATCACTAGCAGAATACAGGTGTAGCATTAATATTACAAATAAATACTTATTAAAAGTCAAATAAAAGCATTTCAATAGAGATTTGACAATTCACATTTTGTGGATCTGTTCAGATACCAAATACAGTATTAGATAAGCAAGTCAGATAGCAGATATTAAGAGCTTGATCTTGAGAAATGCTTAATTCTCAGTCATTCTTCTCCATGGGCAAACAATGTATCATATAGTTCACTGGTTCAGAATTGTTTGACAGACATCTATGTTAATGTTATTTTGATCAGAGTTAAGGATCTGCATTATATATAATGTGATTGTGAAGAATGTGTTGCATATGGTGTTACTATGTGTGTTGGAGGTTTGGGGGATTTAATTATAGCAAAGAGGATTTTTGTCAGTAAAAGTGGTAAAAATGATGTGGGTGGGTTAAAGGTATGTTAAAGGAAAGATGCCTTAACTAGATATTTCTGCTTTTTAGGAACCAGTTTAGCAGCATCTAACCTTTAACCTTCAGGATCACATGAGGTAGGAGGGTCCCAGGCTCCAGCTCAAGCCCAAACGTCTACACCATAATTATACAGCCCCATAGCCCGGGCCAGCTGCAAGTATTTAATTACCCTCAGAACCCCTACAGGGTATATGTAGAGCATGCACATTAGAGCTGAGGCACAATGCTTCAAGGTATACATCAGCACTGCGCTTTAATGCAAGGTTGTTTAGTACCACAATTGTGCTCTTAGCGTTTAAATTTTCTTAACTTTAAACATACAATTAAATATTTAAATATACAACTTTTCTCTATTTTCATCTACAAATACATTTATGATGCCATAAACTTACAAAAACATAGGGGATGTTCATGCTGGGAGCTGGGGGTGTGATTCCCAGCTTGAGGAGACAGACTCACACTAGCTAGCATGCTAAAAATAGAATATAACTGCAGCAATGTGATCTGCGGAAGTGGCTAGCCGCACTGAGTACATGACCATGTAAGATTCTAGGCAGCTACTCAGGAAGGCTAGCCCACTCTGCAGCTCATGCTGCCATAGCTACATTTAGGGTGACCAGACAGCAAGTGTGAAAAATAGGGACAGGAGGTGGGGGGTAATAGGAGCCTATATAAGAAAAAGACCCCAAAATCGGGACTGTCCCTATAAAATTGGGACATCTGGTCACCCTAGCTACATTCTATTTTTAGCATACTAGCTTACTAGAGCTAGCACAAGTCTGTGTCTTCAAGCTGGAAACTACACTCTAAGCTCCAAGTGTAGACACACTCATACAGAGAATTAATTTTTTTCTTCTTCTTCTTCCCCTCCTCCTCCCCTCCCCCATTAAGTGCTTCTTAGAACCTACCATTAAATATGTAAACATTTTCTGAAGTTCTAGTAGAGTGGTCTTGTGCTTCATGTCCTCTGAATACTAAAAAAAATACATAAAATAGGATTACAACTTCTTCTAATTTTTTTTGCTTAGAAATCTCCCCAAAAATCGGCACTAAAAAGTTATAGAACAATTGGCCCAATTATTGCATTTCTTTTTACAAAAATATTTTAATATTTTATTTTAGTATAAATGACACAGTCATAATGATCATATATATTTACATGCATACGCATGCAAGGACACACAATGTGTGTGTGTACCTATTCTTTTTTTTTTTTAAATAACCTAATGTACTACAACCTCATTTTCTGCATTTTAGCACATTATTTCACCAGAAACCTAGATTGTTTTCTGATAAATGGAGTTTACACAATGGTTAGTATTTTCTAAAAATTCACCCTTGGATCCCAATGTATGACTCCAGTCCTCAATGAAATAAAAATAAAAACAAAAAACACTAGTATTCCTAAATTAGGAACCACTACTTTCTTTCATTCAGTAATGACATAAAGGTAGGTGGCTCCCAATGGGTGACTCCAGGTTGGTGCTGTAATGGGCTGGAGTTCTTAAAGACCTTATCCACTAATTATTAGTGTTCTGGTGAGTGGCCAAGGAGCTTCCTCAGTTTCCAGCAGGGCAATCCTGGCTGAACTGTGGTTAGGTGGAATAGCAGCTGACAACAGTGGCTCAGAGGAGGTCCTTCATCAACACTGATCAGAAAGGAACTAGAAGTTAGGGCCATAGATGCCATCCACATCCTATTATTCAGGGAGCAGAGTGCAATGTTCACTGTTGCAACCAACAGGCTCACAACTTTAATCTATTAAAAGTATTTTTAAAATATTTATTTATGCTAGCATCCACTTTGTGTACGGCACTTTCCAAACATTCAAGAAAGATAGTATCTGCTCACAATTTAAGGACAAATAAGTAAAAAGAAGTAAGGGAAACAGGAATGATAGGCAGTTTATATACAATTTACATAAAAGTCAATTTAATTCACAATAATCTATGGGTGTTGCATGCAAGCAGCATGTATTTAAGAGTGGGGATTTATCACAATTTTGCTTTAAAGAACTATCATACTTTGTATTACAAAAATTTAGAAAAAAAACACACGTCTTTCCACCTTAGCCACTAACAATACATGATCATTATTTGATCATAATGAAATAATTAATATAATAGTATGCATATGTTTATAAAGGGGACACTAGTTAAAAATAAAACATGAAATCATACCTTAGCAGTAAAAATGGCTTGTCTAGCCTCTGGTATCATATACAGCTGCTGAATAGTGGATGCCAAGTAACAAGTTGCTCCAAGATTAGTTAGACCAACAAATCTGCATTCAGCTCGAACATCATCATGTGGCCAATAATCCCATTTGTAAGGCGCATGGGAAGCTGGAAAAAGTATGAATTACAAAAATAAATCAACTCAAAGTAAATTTTTACAAAGACAACAAAATATATAATTACAAAACATTATGCTTTTCATTAAAACATGTTTATATATTCTGGATTTACAGACATAATGAACCAGATTGTGCCTGCACCTTGAGCATATGCATGGGGGGACAGAATGAGCACAAACAGGCCCTCCCCAGAAGTCTGAAGCACAGCTGCAGTCCCCCCACTCTTCTGAGTGCAGGACATGCTCTCTCCTAGGGTGTCTGCATTTACCACATGTAGGCTTGCTAGCTTGCTAAGAATAGCAGTGAAGCTGTAGCAGCATGAGCTAGCCACTAAGTACATAGCTAGGTCCCAATTTCAATCAGCTAGGTTGCTCAGAGCTAGCTTGGAAAAGTTTAACGTGTGCTGCAATCATACCTCCTGACTGCAGTGTCGATATACCCCTACAGTGGCCCCAGGAGAGCTAGCCAATCCAAAGGAGAAAGGCAGTAGTAATGGTTCACACATCCTGCCACACCTCCTTACTGAGTAGCAGAGCTATGTGGAGGTGCAGGAGAGAATGCCTCTTGTATGTTCTTTAAGACTAGATGACTTTCTGGCAAATGTTTGAGTAAAAAAACACCCAGCTCTTCTGACAGACAGGAGGCCTTAGGATATGCACGGGATCAGATTAGATGCTCTAATGGTCCCTTCTGGCCATAAAGTCTACTGTGGCAAGTTAGGTGCAGCAAGGCTCTGAATCCTTCCAGCAAGGAAGGCTGCACTCAGACCCCAGAAGGGAAGAAAAACAAGCACAAGGGACTTACTGAGGGAAGGAATAGCCAGACCCTGTGCTACCTAGAAGGATTTGCTTTGCCCAAGCCTGTGTCTCCAAGGCTAAAAAGGACTGAGCCTGCTGAGGAGAAGAAGGTACTTTGCCACACTACTAATTTATGAAAACCTGACTGTGGCCTGGGGAGCAGCCTCTGACATTTTACTGTATAGCAGGCTTGATCCCCAGAATGAAGAGTCATTGAGTGGAGTGATTCAAGGGAAGCAGCTCAAACATCCAATGTGGCTGGCCAGGAGCAGGACATCAACACTGTAGGGGAGGGGTGGCTGTCGCAGTGACATCACAAGGGCCTTTTGCAGGACCTCAGCCTATTGGACAAAGGAAGTGGGAACGCAGTGATCTCACAGAGAGACCCTGACATCTGCAAAGGGATAAAAAACCCAAAGCTGAGCTGGGTCAGCTGGCTTGCGCTCTCAGTGCTTGGGCATCTGGCTCCAGCTTGAACCCAAATGTCTATACAGCAATTTTTTGCCCAGCAGCCTGAGCCCCGCAAGCCCAAGTCAGCTGACCTCAGTCAGTTGCGCAGCATGGCTTTTATCCTCCTGTAGATGTACACTTAGAGCTCTACCTGTGGTAATGTGGTTCTGACAGCCCCCCAGACTGTGTCTTAAAGCCACAAACTGGCCCAAAACGGTACACATAGCATAGCTTTCCATCAGTAACAAAGGCATTCATACATTATAATTATGTATGTTAAGTGTCTTTCAAGCGTACCAAAGTACTTTCAAAATATTATTCACTTCTCTTATAGAAATGTATTTCTGGAAAGTTATGGATATTAAGAGAATCCATTTTGTCTGATGAGTTCATAGTGACAGAAAATTTTCAGCGGGCCTCTGAAATGAACTTAGGAAATCTTCAAGTGTACCCATCTGTGCAGGCAAACAGATGTGCTTCAAAATACCAACTTTGGTACATACAAACTGATGTGCTTGCAAATACTGTGTGTATATTTTGGAGGCTTCCTGAAAGGTGGCCCTACTAGTATCCTCACAAATATAAAAAGGCAAGCACCAAATGTAACAGAATTGTGAAATGCTGCCTTTCCTATTTATGACAAAAAATGCGTGATAAAATATAAAAAATGGGGGCATATTATAAAAATAAGGATCTCAGTCTAATCCAATTTATTAAATTGGGTGTTTTGGCCCTGACTGCCTCTAACTCCTATCACTTATTGATGCCTTAGCTATATTTTCTAGAAACAGCACATCTTATCTGTCTGACAGGAAGTGCAGTCTTTGATATACTGTAGGATATACTTCCTTTGCCTTGCCTTCTCTGTCTTCTTTTTCTTATCTCTCTCCATCCTTACTGCTTTCCTCCTTCCCTTTCTCCATTTAAAATTCTCCTTCCTTCCTCTTCTCTCTCTCTTTCTCTAAACACGCCCAGCATTAGCTATTAGCTTAACTAGTTGACAGTAAAAAAGATGACAGTTGTTTACCACCTAGTCCACTCCTCACACACAGACACTCTCACTCACACATACTAGCCACTCCCAACTCAAACCACTCACAAACACCAGCTACTTGTACTTTCCAACATACACACCAGTCATTCACACACAGCTTCATGTCACACCGAGTCTGCATCCAGAGGCTCCTACTACGGATTCTTCTTGACGTAACAAAGCAATGAACCTGTCCATGATATATATTTGTTATAGAGTAAATGTAATGTTAAGAATGAATTACTGAATTACATAAATCCCACATCTTGAAAAGAAGGCTTAGCTGGTTACAGAGTGACATCAAATGCCAAGATAATAAACATACCAAGCATGATCACTTAGGCAAGCGCAAAAGGTAGCCAGTCTTTAAGGGTGGGAACCTTACTGGAGATAAAATGCACACAATGCTGAATACAAACTTGAATGAATTTCGTGACAGATCCCTGGGAATACCACTTTCTTTTTTCTTTGTTGTGGACAGTGGGGGAGTTTCTGCTATAGTAAAGCCAGGCACACGAAAGAAATTTAAATGCTACAATGGAACTAGGGGAAGGAGAACCAAAGGGGATGTGGTGTGTGACCTAAAGGGTCAGAGAGAAGAGACAGAGAAAGCACTTTCTGTAATGTTGTTAATTTTCTATGTCTAATCCAAGATGTGCCAACACAGTGTAAAACTAGAGAAATTACGCATACTGGTTATATTGTTTTAATTTGATAGTCTCTCTCTCTTCTTAACATATCTTGTTCTGTGATATGGCTGCCAATAGTCTGGATCAACAGGTGGTAGCCAGTCCACACACAAGATTTTTACATCCAGTGCATTCTTTGTTTCCTAGCTTGCCAGAAGGCTTTCTGCAGTTGCTCTTCTACCTTGCCTTTCTGGCTGACATGCCATCTTTCTTCCAGGCCACTGCAGAGCTCTGGAATAACATGCAGCAAAGAAGGATAAAGATGGTTGCAGCCCCAAAAAGGTTTAGGGAAAAAAAGGCTAAAAACACACCTCTTGAGTGTCCTCTCTTGGCAAATTTTAGCAGCAGGTGCATTCTGCCCATTTGCCCAAAACCATGCCCCTCCACATTCTGGCTTGGAACTGCCCCCAGCTATGGCCAAGCAGTGACTGGCAGAATTCTAGACCAGAGAACTGGGTTTTACTTCAGCAGCCACCCTGGAAAACGAGGACATGCAGAACAGCTTTCAAGTACAACTGGGTACCCAAAAACAGGAGCCTCCAGGAGTTACTGGCCTCAGCTTGGGGGTCACAAGATAACATGCTGGAGAGAAAAGACAATCAAATCTCTCGTGACACCCTTTTTATCACAATGGAACGCTCTTCATCTCATCAGTCATTACCTGAATAAATACAGCTTTGCCGTCTCCATACTCTCCCCAACAAAGAATCTTTCCTTCCTTCCAAAAAACACCCCCAAAACTTCTCAAAAGAGCTTACCCTCCCCAGCAAACACATTTTCTGTCCCTTTCCCTATCACAAGGAACCTCTTCTCTGCCACTAAGGGGAGGAAAAGTCTCATCTTTCATTTCCATTCCCTCTCAGGCAGGAAGTTTCCCAAAGAGCATGAGCTGGGATCAGACCAGCAGGATCAATCCACTGTGACAGGGTCCCTTTCACTTCAGATAACTACAAGAGGGAGTTACTTGGTGTCCCACATAAGAAACACCTTGGAAATCTCTTTGCTGGAACTCCATCTTCAAAAGATATAGCAAGGTTCCCTATTTTCCTCCAAGTCAACCCCGCAGAGTTGAATCTGTCTTTCCACAAGCTGTTGTGAAGCTGGTAGAAACAAAGTGTGCTTCTCCTGATTCTATTCCCAAGCTGCCCAAATACTGCTTCAGGTTCTATGAGATGAACCCTGATTTCTGCCGTGTCTGGTTGTCTCACACCACAGCTGATCATTCTAGGTGCCAGATCTGCTTTCACACATTAATGTGTCCCTTCACAACCCCTTGGTTAGAGGGGAAAAAGGCTATTAAATGATCATTTCAGCTGGGCAGCATTCAGATCAGTATCACAATCCTCTTGTACTTCTAGAGAACTAATCAAGTGGCTGACTGAGAGGGAGACAAAGGTTGTTTCCTCAAAGCTGCCCCCCTTGGTATGCAGGAACCTTGCAAGGGGGCTTATCTCTGTTAATGCAGCCAAAGACATGGCTCAATATTTTAACAGCTTAGGGGCCAATATAGGGGCATCTAACTTTCGACCTTGTCCCATAGGGGACAATGGTAATTGGTACAAAGGGTCAACGATAGGATATTGTTAGCCTTTTTCCAGAGGGTCTGGCTGGAGAGTCTTGCACGGGGTTCAACTGATCGCCATATTTGGGGACGGGAAGGAATTTTCCTCCAGGGTAGATTGGCAGTGGCCCTGGAGGTTTTTCGCCTTCCTCCGAAGCATGGGGCAGGGGTCGCTTGCTGGTGGATTATCTGCTACTAGAAGTCTTTAAATCATGATTTGGAGCATTCAACAGCACAGTCAAGGGAGAGAATTATTTCAGGAGTGGGTGGATCGGCTTATGTGGCCTGCATCTTGCAGGAGGTCAGACTAGATGATCATAATGGTCCCTTCTGATCTTGAATTCTATGATTCTATGAAGACAAGGCAGAATGTCCTGCAAACTATTAATCATCCCTACCAGGCCACATGCCCAGAACCCAAAGTCAAGAAAAGGAAAAAGGGGTCTTACTCTAGGTACTTCATAGTCCACAGAAGCTGAGAAGATCCAAGACCTATAATGAATTATTTTGTCAAATACCACAAATACAATATGGATTCTCTCCACTCAAGGCTATCAGCTGTAGATTTCAGATAACTATCTGGCACCCACTGAAATTGAGAACTCAGATCCTCATATTCCAGACCAATCAGAGATTCCGCTGTAGGCCATTTGCACTTCCAATTTAAAACTCTAATCTTCAGAAAGCATCATGATTGTCACTCAGGACTAGGATCTGGGCCCAATGTTCCAGAAAACCTCAGTAGCAGTACACATGATCTGACAGCATTTAGTTACCTTGGTCTGGTGGAAAATGAAAATACAGCTCTCCTCCCCAGAAACTGCTGCCTCTTAGGAGCCATAATTAATACGGAAGACACACAGATAATTCGCTCCTCCCTCAGCCCCTCCAGTTGAACTCCTCCATCTCAAGGCCCCAATTCATCCTTTTGAGTCCAGGGAGTCAGCAGCTATCCAGTTGTACATGGCCTGGCTGGAGGCCCATCATACTGTGAAGACCTGATGGGATGGGCCAAGTTCCCTTCTCAGTGTCTCCTTGAATATATGTTAGCGTCCCACCTCACTCCTCAAGAGAGGAAAACTTGGAACATCTAACTTCTTCCCTTCAAGCAATGAAAGGTTCTATCATTTGGTGACAGGAAAGCAGAGTTTTCTCACCATGAAGAAATTCCCCACTGCAGGACAATTGGAGTCCTCAGTTAACCAGAGATGCGCAACTTCCACAAATAAGGGTTCTTCACAGTAGGTCCAAGGATTGTGGTCTTCTCAAGAATGAAAACCCCACTTCAACATCCTGGAACTTAGGGTCATCAGATTGATTCTCAAGTTCCTGGAGATTCTCCTTTCAGCCATGTCTCAATCAGGTTAGACAGAATTGCTGAAGTGGCCTACCTGAATGATCAAGGAAGGCTTCTGAGTATTCCCCTCTAAAGAGAGCCCCTATTACACAGGGAAAAGAAAGACTGGGATCCCTCAAAGTCCTACAAGTATCTGGCCATCTGAATGATCAAGGTTACTGGTTGAGCTGCAAGGAAATCTATCCAAGGAAATAGTCCCTCTATTAGGAAAACTGTTGTCTGTTTCCAGCCTCCCTCGATTAACTTCTTGCTGGGAGAAGGAAGGGTTCTTGAACTTTGGATAGGGATAGGTAGTTTACCCTCCTCATCTTTTCCCATGATGTAGTTCTGGAGAAAATATGCAGGACTCAGTGGCATCCAATTCCCCTAGACTCAAAGTAGCCAAGATGAATCTTCTTCATAGAGTTCCTTAAGCTGTACCGGAGACAGGCTTTGCCAACCAGAAAAATAAAAGACGGTTACTCACCTGTAGTAACTGTTGTTCTTCGAGATGTGTTGCTCCAATCCATTCCAGTTAGGTGTGCGCGCCGCGCGTGCACGGCATCTCAGAACTTTTTTCCCCTAGCAACACCGGCGGGCCGGCTGGCGCCCCCTGGAGTGGCGCCGCCATGGCGCTAAATATATACCCCAGCCGGCCCGTCCGCTCCTCAGTTCCTTCTTGCCGGCTACTCCGACAGTGGGGAAGGAGGGCGGGTCTGGAATGGATTGGAGCAACACATCTCGAAGAACAACAGTTACTACAGGTGAGTAACCGTCTTTTCTTCTTCGAGTGATTGCTCCAATGCATTCCAGTTAGGTGATTCCCAAGCCTTACCTAGGCAGTGGGGTCGGAGTGAGACGTGGCGGAGTGTAATACCGCAGAGCCGAAGGCTGCGTCGTCTCTAGACTGCTGCACCAACGCGTAGTGGGAGGCGAAGGTGTGGACCGAAGACCAGGTGGCCGCTCGACAGATGTCCTGGATCGGAACGTTGGCCAGGAAGGCAACCGATGAGGCGTGCGCCCTTGTCGAGTGTACAGTGATGCGGCCCGGTGGTACGCGGGCCAGCTCGTAGCAGGTCCGGATACACACAGTAACCCAGGAGGAAATCCGTTGGGAAGATATCGGCTCTCCCTTCATGCGGTCGGCAACCGCTACAAACAATTGGGGTGAACGCCGGAAGGGCTTTGTCCGCTCGATGTAGAAAGCAAGCGCTCTGCGGACGTCGAGGGTATGCAACTGCTGCTCCCGAGGTGAGGCATGCGGCTTCGGGAAGAACACGGGTAGGAAGATCTCCTGGTTGAGATGGAAAGCCGTCACTACCTTCGGGAGGAAGGCCGGATGAGGGCGAAGCTGCACCTTGTCCCCATGGAAGACCGTGTATGGCGGGTCGACCGTCAAAGCGCGAAGCTCAGAGACTCGTCTCGCTGATGTAATGGCGACGAGAAAGGCCGTCTTCCAAGAGAGGTATAGCAGGGAGCACGTGGCTAAGGGCTCAAACGGAGGACCCATCAACCTGGCCAAGACGAGATTTAAGTCCCAGGTTGGTGCCAGGCGCCGCACCGGCGGATACAAGCGGTCCAGGCCTTTGAGAAAGCGGGAAACCATCGGATTCGAGAAGATGGACCGCCCTTCCATGGAGGGAAGGAAGGCAGATACCGCTGCCAGGTGGACCCTCAGGGATGAGACCGCCAGATCTTGTTCCTTAAGGTGCCAAAGGTAGTCCAGAACGGTAGGGACCGTGGCCAGAAATGGGTTAAGACCTCGATGATCACACCAGAGTGCAAATCTCTTCCACTTCGCTAGGTAAGTGGAGCGAGTGGAAGGCTTCCGGCTCTCGAGCAGGACTTGCTGAACTGCTGCCGAACAGCCCCTCTCCGCGTGGGTCAGCCACTCAGGCACCAAGCTGTAAGATGGAGGGACTGCAGGTTCGGATGGCGGAGTCTGCCGAAGTCCTGGGTGATGAGGTCCGGCCACAACGGGAGGGGGATGGGTTCCCGAACGGAGAGCTCGAGCAGCAGGGTGTACCAGTGCTGCCTCGGCCAGGCCGGCGCGATCAGAATGACGTGAGCTCTGTCCCTCCGAAGCTTCAGGAGCACTCGGTGCACGAGCGGGAACGGAGGGAAGGCATAGAGGAGGCGATCCGTCCAGGGATACAGGAAGGCGTCCGACAGGGAGCCCGGCGAGCGACCCTGGAACGAGCAAAACAGGTGGCACTTCCTGTTCTCTTTGGCGGCGAATAGGTCGACTTGGGGAAATCCCCACCTCCGGAAGATTGTGTGGGCGACATCTGGACGGAGGGACCACTCGTGGGAGAGGAACGATCTGCTGAGATGGTTGGCCAGCGAGTTCTGCACTCCCGGGAGAAAGGACGCTTCGAGGCGAATCGAGTGGGTGACACAGAAGTCCCACAGGAGCATCGCTTCCTTGCACAGGGGGGAAGAGCGGGCTCCGCCCTGCTTGTTCACGTAGAACATCGCGGTGGTGTTGTCCGTGAACACTGTCGCACAACGACCTTGTAGGTGGGTGCAGAAGGTGCGACAGGCCAGGCGGATGGCGCGCAGCTCGCGAACATTGATGTGAAGGGTGAGCTCCTGCGCCGACCACTGGCCCTGCGTGTGGAGATCGCCCAGGTGAGCCCCCCACCCGAGAGCTGAGGCGTCCGTGGTCAGAGTGACGGACGGGCGAGGAGGGTGGAACGGGACTCCGGCACACACGACCTCTGGGTTGAGCCACCAGTTGAGGGACTCGAGGGTCGTCCTGGTGACCGTGACCACCATGTCGATGGGGTCTCGATGCGGTCGATACACTGACTCGAGCCAGGACTGGAACGGACGAAGGTGGAGCCGCGCGTACTCGGTGACATACGTACACGAAGCCATGTGGCCCAGGAGACGGAGGCAAGAGCGTACCGTCGTGGTAGGAAAGGCGGCGAGGGCCCGGATGATGGAGACCATCGTCTGATGCCGAGAGCGAGGAAGACAGGCTCTGGCCACTGTGGAGTCGAGAACAGCTCCGATGAACTCCAGCCGCTGTGTGGGAACCAAAGTGGACTTCTCGGTATTGACGAGAAGACCGATGCGATGGAACAGAGACATGATTTCCGACATCTGAGCCATCACCAGCTGTCGGGACTGGCCGCGGACCAGCCAGTCCTCGAGGTACGGGTACACATGCATCTGACGACGTCGGAGGGCTGCGGCCACGACCGCCATGCATTTGGTGAACACCCGCGGGGCGGTGGACAGTCCGAACGGCAGGACTGCGAACTGGTAATGGGTGTCTTTGACCACAAACCGGAGGAAACGACGATGGGGAGGATATATTGCGACATGGAAGTACGCGTCCTTCATGTCGAGGGCGGCAAACCAATCTCCCGGATCCAGAGAGGGAATGATGGTCCCCAGGGTGACCATACGAAACTTGGGCTTGAGCAGGTACTTGTTCAGCTCGCGAAGGTCCAGGATAGGACGCAGCCCGCCTTTCGCCTTGGGGATGAGAAAGTAACGGGAGTAGAATCCCCTGCCCCGTCTGTCCTGAGGCACTACTTCTATGGCACCCACGCTCAACAGAGTCTGAACCTCCTGTAAGAGGACTTGCTCGTGAGAGGGGTCCCTGAAGAGGGACGGGGAGGGTGGGTGGGAAGGCGGGGGCGAAACAAATTGTAGGCGGTATCCCGACTGGACTGTGTGGAGCACCCAGCTGTCCGATGTTAATCGGGACCACGCCGAAAAGAAATGGGAAAGGCGGTTGTAAAACAGAGGGGAAGGATCCGGTAGGGAGAGTGATGGGCCGTCCTCGAGCGTCCCGTCAAAAGGCCTGCTTTGCCCCTTGAGGGGCCTTGGAAGCGGCCTGGCCCTGGTTGCGGCGGTTGCCGGACGGACGATGGCGATTTTGGGCCGGACGTCGGCTGTTATACGGGCGATACCGCGACTGGTAGGCCGGTCGAGAGGGCTGCGGACGGAACGGCCTACGCTGCGTCGCTGGCGTATGCATGCCCAATGTACGAATTGCAATACGGCCGTCCTTTAACGTTTGGATCCTAGAATCCGTTTTTTCGGAGAACAGCATCTTCGTATCAAAGGGAAGGTCCTGCAACGTGTATTGAACTTCCGGCGGTAGGGTGGACGACTGCAGCCAGGCAATACGCCGCATCGTAACCCCTGAGGCCAGGGTCCGCGCCCCCGAGTCCGCAGCGTCGAGGGCAGCTGAGATGGAGGATCTAGACGCCCTCCTTCCTTCCTCCAACATGGCCGTGAACTCCGGACGGGAGGCCGACGGCAGGAGCTCGGTAAATTTCGCCAGGGACATCAGAATGTCGAAGGCGTACCTGACGAGGAGGACCATTTGGTTGGCAATTCTCATTTGCAGGCCCACAGCCGAGTAGACCTTTCGGCCTAGCAGGTCCATATGTCTCGCGTCCTTCGACTTGGGCGCCGAAGCAGGTTGACCGTGTCGCTCCCTGTCATTAACCAACTGTACCACCAGGGAGTCCGGGGTCGGATGCATGTACAGGTATTCATAGCCCGTGGGAGGGACAGAGTACTTCCGCTCAACCCCCCAGGCTGTAGGGGGTACGGACGCTGGCGTCTGCCAGATCGTGGTGGCATTTTTCTGTACCGTGCGTACAAACGGAAGAGCCACTCGCACCGGCATGTCAGACTCGACCACATTGGTGATCGGGTCCTCATCCTCGCGCACCTCCTCTATGGGCAAGGCCATCGCAGTCGCCACACGACGAAGGAGGTCCTGGTGAGCCCGCACGTCAATGGGGGGAGGCTCCTTAGCCGCTGCCCCAGCCACCGCCTCATCGGGCGAGGATGAAGAGGACAATCCCTGGACGGCCGTTTCCGAAGTCGGTTCCGCCACCTGCCCGTCGGAGGGCGCGGGCTGTGCGTGGCCGTGGGACTCGGATGGAACCGCGTCCGCCTCTGGTGGTGAGGGGGCCGGTCTGGACACCGTCGCCTCCGGGACTCTGCGCTCCGACACGGGGGGCCGTGGTGGAAAAGGCACCCCCTGGGCCTCGTACTGAGCCCATGGAACCCAGAAGCCCCACGGTTGAGTCCCTTGAGGATGGTCACGTGGGGTGGGCGGCAAGAGTCCGTAAGCGTCCGCGCCGGAAGCGACCGACGTGGGTCGAGAAGGCCATGGCGGTGCCGAAGCGGTAGCCGAGTGCGCCGCCGAATGGGGCACTCTGTCCCCGGGTGGCAGAGAAGCGCGAATCTGCTCTGTGCGGTACCGGGAAGGTGACCGGGAGTGACGTCCGCCGCGGTGCCGGGAGCTCGACCGGTGCCGGGAGCTCAACCGGTGCCGGGAGCTCGACCGGTGCCGGGAGCTCGACCGAGACTGAGATCGACGGTGCCACGAACGTCCTCGTGAGTCGCGGTGCCGGGAGCGGTGCCGGGACGGCGATCTACGATGGTGCGGACGCGACAGCGACCGGGATCTCGTGCGGCGCCGGGAGTACGACCGGTACCGCGATGACGAGCGGTACCGGGACTGCGACCGACGAGGCGAGGGGGACCTGTACCGCACCGGCGAGCGGCGTCGAGACCACGAGCGCCTGGATGGAGACCTGCCACGGGACCGGGAACGGGACCGGGACCGAGAGCGACGTCCACGCTGGCCTTCCAAGGACGGTGGCCGGGTCATCCTAGCCGGCTTCCCCGCCGAAACCACGGCCTGCACCGGCGGTGCCGGGGGCCGGAGGCTTGGTGCCTCTATGAGGTGGATCAGGTCCCTTGCCGAGGCAAATGTTTCCGGCGTTGATGGTAGCCGGGGCTCAACCGCGGACGGTACCGGGGAGCGTGGCGGCGCCGGACTCAACGGGCCTTGCGGCGCCGGAGTCGAGGGTCCGGGGCACGGCTTGTGCACTGGCACCACTGGGGCCGCCGGCTGGGTCACCGCTCTGGCAGAGTCCTCCGAGCGGACTTGAGCTAGCGCCTTCGCCAGTCTCTGCTTCTTCTGCGGCGAAAGAGAGCGGTGCCGGGATTTTCCAGCCGCCTTCTGCACCGGTGGGGCCGCAGAGGTGGAGCGGCTCGGTGCCGCCGGCGCGCTCTGCACCGAGGCAGTTCGCGGTGCCGGCGCGGACGGTGCCGGTGGTTGAAGCGACGCGACCATGAGGATCTGCTTAAGGCGGATATCTCTCTCTTTTCGGGTCCGCGGTTTAAACGTAGAGCAGATCGAGCACTTGTCCGTTCTGTGCCCTTCGCCCAGGCAACGGAGACAGGCGTCGTGCGGGTCCCCGATGGGCATAGGCTTCTGGCACGCCGCGCAGAGCTTAAAGCCCGGTGCCTTGGGCATGAGCCCGCACCGGGTGAGGTAGAAAGGGGGAAGACCCCCCCCCTTTCACCTTATCTATATACACTATACTATACTAACTATTAAAACTCGAAAACTAACTACAACAACTAACTATATACAGAAGAGAAGTACACGCTAGGGATCGTGGAGAACGAAGAGCCCTCCACAGTTCCAACCAGCCGTCACGGGCGGTAAGAAGGAACTGAGGAGCGGACGGGCCAGCTGGGGTATATATTTAGCGCCATGGTGGCGCCACTCCAGGGGGCACCAGCCGGCCCGCCGGTGTTGCTAGGGGAAAAAAGTTCCGAGATGCCGTGCACGCGCAGCGCGCACACCTAACTGGAATGCATTGGAGCAATCACTCGAAGAAGAAGATATCCTATAACAGGGCCAACCCTCAACCATGATCCCATCGCCCTCCATTTCACGAATTGCCTCATTGACGCTCTCTTACCTCAAAGCCAGGAATGTCTAATCAGTCCTTGTCATCTTTCTCCATTGCTGAAAGAGGAGTCTTTCTTCACTTACTATCTTTTTCCTTTTGGTGCAGATATCATCAACTCTTGGCTTTGAGATTCACTTCCCCTTCCATTCTACATTACTTTCAGGATGGGTCTGATAAAGGGCTCTCTGCATGCACCTTAGTGTCCAGGCTTCAGGGATTCCATAGGAGATCTCCCAGTGGGATCCAACTTCACATCAGTGTTTTTTAAAGCAGTCTCTTACCTAAGCTTGGTAAGACTCTTGTTCCCTTTTGGAACCTAAACTTGGTGCTAGATGCCATAAATTCATCCTCAACATTTCCTCTCTCTCAGTTATAGAAAGTGGTCTTTCTAGTGGCCATCCCTTAGGTAGGATAGCTGAGGAAATTGCAGATATTGCTCATGATCCCCCATATATCATTTTAGTTTCTTCCCAGATCTCCCTTCTTAACTAGGAGATCTTACTCCCCAACTTTGGGTCTTGAGACTGGAGCTGAAGTCATCCAGTGGCATTTCCTGGATATCCACCAAACATTTATGCTCTGCTTTTCCTGAACATTTCTGCAAGTCTAGATCCCTGTTTGTGCAGTACGAAGGACCTCATAAATCGGAAAAGGTATCTAAACACCTTTTGCCAGTGAATCAGAGCCTAAATCCAGCACTCCTACTCCCTTGCAGGCCTCCCCTATTCATAAATGTTTTAAGTTCATTCTACCCAAACTAAGGCTATGTGCTAAGTAGAATATAGAGGCCATCGGTAGACATCCTCTGCCAGGCTGTAATTAACTTCTCAAGTCATCACTGGCAGGATTATCATGCAACAGTTGCAGCGTCTGCAGTCTGCAAGTTTTTAGAGGGATTTTTCCCCATTAGCCCTAGGGAGTAGATCCACTCACTTTAATGAGCTCTGACTGGCTGATCTCCTTTCTAACTCGTTCTCCCAGATTCTCCACTTCCATCACCTTACCCTGGCCCACTTTAGCTTCTCCATAGTTACTCTTTCCCTTCCTGGGTATGACCACTGCAAGTCATCCATTAGCCCAGATTAGTGACAGGAAGGTCACTGAAAAACAATTTTGTCTCACCTTTTGAGACAAATTATTGTGTTTTATGATGTGGCGACACCAGTTTGGATATCTACCTAGGGTACCTCAGCTGCAACTGGACTCTTGCTAAGTGACTAGATAACTATTGTAGTATATATAGGCTAACCATCTGCACACCAGGACGACAAAAATCCTGCTCCCAGGACTAGCTACCATCTGATCAGCTGAGAACTGAGGAGGACAGAAACATTCGCTCACAGTAATATTGCCATATTAACAATTAGTGAGGTAAGAGAAATAGGGTTTAACCTATACACTACCAAATTCACTCCACATACAATGGTGTATCATGCCTTTTTGTTCTCTCACAGTACCAGATGCTTTAAATACCCAATGGAAACGAGGTACAAATTAACAGGAAAATATTTCAAAGATGATATGATTTGGTAATGACATATACACTAAAAAACCCCACATAGTGCAGTCCAACCAGATGTTGAGTGGCTAACGGATTTCTACAGTAGTACTTCCTCCGTTACTACAACCAGTGGAGCTGCACCAATGATAATGACAATTGTAGAAAATTTTAAGAAAAATGCTAGGCCTTACATTACTGTAATTATGCCAAGTTGCACCTACCTAGTTTGACACTTGCTGAGTATAAGACCACCAGTTTTATTACATGGTTTCTTTTGTTTTAATCTGATTCTCTGTAGAGAGACTTAATAAATCCTTGAAGGGAAGACAGCATTACATCTTCACATGAGAGGCAGTCAGGGAGAAAACAGTACCTATTCCAGGAGCACTTGGCTAAGGCGACCCCCTAGGAATTGCCACTAGCTTCAGTCAGTAGCGGACACAAGGAAATGTGGTAAAGAGGAAAGAACAGGGGAAAATGTTGTGGCAGGATTAGATGACCAAAGGCTACATTTGGTGTAAAGATATAGGATCCCCACTGTGAACCTCAAAAAATAAACTAAAACCAAAAAGATGAGAAAAATTAGTTTTGATTTGCTTTTTGGGGTGTGGAGAAACAGTAAGGAAGAGAGACAGGGGGGACTTATGACCAGATTTTTTTTTATTATTATTTTAAAGAAACAGCAGCTCAGAGCCAAGCAAAGAGATAAATTCCAATTTTAAGATGATACAATCCTGGTCTTGCTAAGCAACGAATCAATAGAATTATAAGGAAAATGGGCACTGAAAGCTGGGCAGGGGATAAGCAACAGAGAATGGTGGCCCCTCAGGAGGGGTTAACCAAACACAGTTGGTACCATTAGATAGTCCACTTCCATAAGACTGACAGCAATGCAAATGTGGGGGACCTGAGCAGGAGGTAGACAATCTAGAGAAGACTATGTTAGAGGAAAGCAACGATGAATGCAGTGTCCATAATTAATGGAGGAAAAGCCAGGGACAATATGACTGGTTAGGATAATTGGAACCTGAAGTGGGAGAAACATCAGCTGGAGCAAGAAAAAAGACTGCAGCTGGAGAGAAACTGGCAGAGAGAGAAGGTCCACCAGCACAAGGAAAAGCCTCATGCTAAGTGTGAGAGTAAATGTTAGCGTGAAATGGACATCAAGGATTTGGGGGCGGGGTTAATGTTAGGCTTCTATTTTTTTAGAATCTTGCCTAAGAATCTAGATAACCGTGTCTGAACAGTTCAGTTCAATGGAGACAGAAACTGCACATTCAGTTCCATATCCAATGGAGATTACAAACCATTCCAAAAATATAGAGATGGGGACATTTTTGGTTTTTTTCAGAAGTCCTTAAGAAAGGGGCATATAATAGGAAGTCAACAATGGATAAGATGAGGTTTATAACTTCCTTTCTGAACTGTAAGGTACTGACAATGTAAACCTGGATACCGCGAATTATGGAAAAGTTAAGACTACCAGAGAAACTTGAACTGATATTTTGAGGCTCATAGAAAGAAATTTTTGGGAGCTCAAAAGAGTGATGAGAATTATGATGAATTTGCAAATTAAACAGGAAAATAACTAAAGAAATGGATAAACAGGAACAGGGTTTCCATTAGCAAGAAAGAGCTGGAACTAACAGGCATGAAATAATTTTATCAACATTGTTATTTAGACTTGTGAGCATGATTGGATATTGCCACCCCAAAATGTTGCACTAGCTGGTAAGATAGCTAATCACTATGAAAACAGCCATGTGAAAACACAGAAGAAAACCTAAGAAGGAATAGCAGCAAAGAGTCCTGTGGCACCTTATAAACTAACAGACGTTTTGGAGCATGAGCTTTTGTGAGTGAATACCCACTTCGTCGGATGGAATAGGCACAAAGCCTGAACCTGGCAGAGGAAGCCATTTTGATCATCCACAAGGAGCGCATTGGGAAGGGATGTTAACATCTGCCAAAAGGATGACTGCCCCATTAGCCACAAGAGGTCATTTACACCTCAGTCAGGGCAGCTTTCACCTATGAACAATAAAATAAACTGCATCAAGCATCCGCTTGATGAGGAAAGTCAGAGGCCATATTCAACAGAAAAGAATGACACATATGCTATTAAATTCACTCCATAAACAATCTGTAAATTTATTGCTTGTCCCCTCTAACAGGACCAGGTGCTCTAAATAACCAATGGAAATGGGGGTGAGGGGAGAGGAGAGATAATAGATTATATTAATGGGTAAATTGTTTCAAAGATAGCATTATTTAAAAAATTATGTACATGCTGTTAAAGCCCCAACTGGTGGAAACCAGTCAGCTGCTTGGTGGGCAAAGCACATCTACATTAGCACTCCCCCCGTTACTATCACAACTAGAGTTGCACAAGTAGTAGTGCAACAGGGAAAAATTTTAAGAAAAATGGTAGTGCTGATAAGGCCTTTCTTTACAATAACTTTTCTAAGATGTGCCTACCTATCTTAACTCTTGCCAACTGTAAGACTAGAAATGTTATGCATAATTTTTTGTTTTAATCTGATTATCTCTATATATTCTTAATACATCTTGTTTTTAACTCGATCATTTGGGTCTTAGATTGTTTAGAGGTAAACTGCAATATGGTTTAGGAAGGAAGAAAGCCTTATGATCACTTGTGAGAGACAGTTGAGTACCTATCTTGGAGCACCTGCCTGAGGAAATCCCTTAATGTGCCAATATCTATAGTATATAGGGGACTGAAGGTTATACTCCCTCCTCATGGGGCAATGCATCAGAGTTAAGTGAAGGTTCTCTGCTCTCAAAAGGATCCATCAGGGATGCAAGTAATTCCCCACTGTGACACTGTGCCAGGCTGTCCCTGCATGAGAGTGGGCAAAAGGGCCAACAGAGTGGGAGTGGTGCACTTAAGGCACATTGTTCTTCTCATTCTTAAGTGATCTTTATACATCCAAAAACTTTTACAAAAGCCCAACCCCAAAATGTTAATACTGAAAAATATCTATCTTGCATAAAATACTTACAAAAACTAAACATGAATAAATATTCTTACACTGCATATGTTGTGCCATAACCCAGTTGTGGAGCAGCCTGTAGTTTTCTACAGACCCCTTTACCATTTCTACCAACAAGTCGTAAGCAGCAGCCCTTGAAGAATGTGACTTGCATTTTGGCTGTTGTCTATCTTTTAGACTTGGCAGCAAAAACAGAAGATTGAAGATGTCTCTTAGAAACTCCTGTAAAACAATTCAATCAGCAGGTATATCAGTTTGTACACATATTAAAAACACTGTTATATAACTGTATATAGTTTCAACTTTCTAGGAGGCTTCCTCCACCAGATAAAAACAATTTTAATGTCCTGTAGATAAATTTTGGACTGCAGACTTTGACAGTGTCTCCTTTACACCATTCTCTGTATATTATATAACATACCAAAAAGCAGTCTTCAAGTAATTTGAAAAGAAGCATTGTAAATGTGTTACATTACCATGATGGAAAGATAAATATGTCCACCAAAAAAAGTTATGACAAATTGTCTGTAGCTCTAGCACAGCACTACTATTTGGCATAAGAAACCAGAAAAAAAAATGAAGACTACCAAACATCCATAATCAAGTTACATTCAGTTTTAACTAAGACTTAAAGATTACTCATGTTATGTAATATTGCCAGTCTAAAACATGACTATTCCTACAAATCATATTAACATAATAGGTCACGTATATTATACCAAAAACAACTGTTATCATAACACTATGAAATTAATACACTTCACAGTTCTGTACAATTATTTTCTTTTTCTTTGTAAATATACTGAACTATAAAGAAAGAAAGAAATACTGATGTTACACATGAAATACTCATACTACACAAGTGATGATCAACAGAATTTCTGATATAAAAAGATTGGGTAAAATCCAAGTCAATGACTAAACTTCCATTGACTTTAGTGAGACAGGATTTCACCCAGGGTATTTTAATTTACACTGACAAAACTATCCAGGCACACCTTTTAAAAGGCCAGTTTCACCCATTACTATTTATCCATAAAAGTAATGTATTATCAGTCTGTGTTTTAATGCTCACATACTAAAATTGATTTTAAGTGTTCCATTGCTATAGATTCAGGGGTTTTTTTAATTATGATTTTAATGACAAATGCTGTATATTAAATAATGCTCCATGAACAAAGTGAATCCATGTTACATGGACTAAAAAGAGAGCAAACCAAGTCATGCTGATATTGGGCAACAGATACACAGGTTGTAATTTGTTACCCACATTTGCTACACCAGAAAAATATGACAAGAAATTTGGGCGGGGGAGGTGGGACGGGAAGAGGAGGTCTAGACTTATCCCTCTCCTGTTTTAGTCACATTAATTCAACAACATTAAAGCCCTAGGAATCACATCCTTCTAATAAGAGGACCACCTTTTTCAAAAAATTACACCACTTTTCTAAATATGTAGTAGGGAGTAATAAGTAGAAGGAAAGGTTGTGTGCAGAAGGTTTAAGTAGCAAGGGAGGAGTGGAGGCTTTTTTGCAAATAGCAAGAGACAGGTTGAGAATGCTTATTAATGGGAAGGGGGAGAGAGTAGAGCTAAAAGGGCTGACAGCTGGTATGAGACAGGCTGAGTGTGCTTATCACAGGATAGTTTGAACAGTTGGCTAACGTGTTAAAAATACACTTCGTAAACCACAAATGATTGCAGTCAGGAATAAATATTTAGGTAGTGTCTGCACTAGCCTTTACAAATGTGTTACCTGCCTGGCAGTTAATTAGCTTCAGGTAAAAAAATAAATAAATCTTGTGTAGATATACAGTTAGGAAGGTGAGAGAAGTAAACACTGTACTGCATTGAGCCCTAGTCTACACTACAAAGTTATGTCAACGTAAGTCACCTTGTGTCAATCTATTTGTGCATATGTCTATACTCAAATGTGTTTCCCACTGATGTAAGTGCCCAGTTACAGCAATGCAATAATATCGTCTCCCCAAAGGGCTTTGAGCCATGGTCAACCTACTGTGATCAATGCAACCCAAGCGTAGGCACTGCGACATATGTCGACCCTAATAGTTCCCCAGCAGTTGTCCCGCAATGCCAAACACTGACCGCTCTGGTCACAATAGTGAACTCCACCACTGAGGCATCACAGAGACCTGAAGCCACCCTGCCGCTTTAAAACTCCTGTGTATTTTTTAAATGCCTTTTCCCGAATGTCCAGCTTAGCAAGCACATCTAGTGCTCTTCCTTGCTGTATTGCAACTGCCCAACCAGACCTGTGGAGAGAAAAGGCTGTGCAGGCACAGCTATGGACCAGTCTTAGAAACGTGGACATCTATGAAAGATTGCACATGAGATGCAGGTAAAGGGGTATGACAAGGATCAGGAGCACTGCTGAGTGAAAGTGAAGGCACTGCAGCAGGCATACTACACATGGCCACAGAGGCCAACAGTTCACCTGGTGACGGGGCACAAACTGCCACTTGTACAGAGAGCTGCATGCCATACTTGTCAGAGATCCCATCAGTACCCCGCAGACGACCCTGGATACCTCAATGTAGGGCAAGATGGAGACCCCTCCAGCTATGCCATGAGCCCAGATCTTTTCGAGACTCCACCACAGTCTAGCCAGCCCAGCACGGACAAACCCAATCCAGGAAAAGAAGTCTCTGTGTGTGCATGCATTCTCCCTTAACATTTTTAAATGTGAAGATGGCAGCCAGCTCAACACCAGGCTATCAGGACACACGTACCTATTGTTAATTGTTTTACTTCTACAAAAAGAGGTAGAGGTACAACAAACAGAGGAAGAGTTGTTATTAGGTTTTAATTTCCCTGTAGGGTTAAGGAGGTGACCAAGTGCAGTAGTATGCTTATGTACATAGTATATTCCTTGTATCTTCCTGAGAGATCTTGATGAAACTTTCATTTTTCAAGCCAGCTGCTTTCTGTGCATTTGTGACCCTCAAGAGTGAAATATCAACTAAAATCACCACTGTCTGCAGAAAATAGTGCCAGTAATCAGTGCCATTACCTGTACTTGTATCCATGGAAACAGATGCCAAAATTTTATTGTTTTACACATTGAACAGTTCCCTTATTTCCCCCAGCCCTCACCCAGGCAGGCCATCTTCACCATGGCTGCGGCTGGAGAGCAGCGTTGAGCAGAAGTGCTCCAAAGCTTACGTGTCAATAAGCATATCTTAATTAAAACTTTTATAAGTAAAAGGGAAGGGAGCTTTGTGTAAGCTCAAAAGCTTGACTCTCTCACCAGCAGAAGTTTGCCCAATAAAAGATATTATCTCACCCACTTTGTCTAACAGTTGGTGTATGTTTGGCTGAAATGGACACAAATGTTTTCCTCCATTCTAATTTTAAAGCGCTGTTCTATTAAGTTTTATAAGTTTGCACTGTATTGGTTTTTAATTGCACATTATTTTTGCACTTTTTTGGTACACAATCTATTTTTATTTTTGGAAATAAATTCATCTTTATCACTTCGTAATATCAACCGCAGAACACCTAGCACTACACAGAACACAGAACCACAGAACACATAGATTCAGTGACTAGCAGTGTAATAATTATAAAAATACAGTAAGCATCACATAATCGATAGGTTCATTAAAAGACCTGATACTCAGAAATGTACACCAAGCACTACACAATTCCTAACACCCTCCCCCCCAAATTTCCAAGCCAGGTAGAGCAATGTCCATTTACTGTGGCTGACCATTAAAGTGGTCTTTCGAGGCCTCCCTCATCCGCACAGCTCTGCGCTGAACTCTTCTAATGGCCCTTTTGTCTGGTTGTTCAAAGTCAGCAGACACCACTCCACCCCGGAGGCAACTTTTCCCCCTTTGCCTCACAGATATTATGCAGAACAAGCAGGCAGCTATAACCATTGGGATATTTTTTTCACTGAGATCTGACCTAGTGAGTAAAAACTGACAGCATCCCTTCAATTTACTGAAAGCACACTCAACTGTCATTCTGCACCTGTTGAGCCAATAGTTGAATCTTTCCTTGGAGCTGTCAAGGTTGCCATGTATGGCTTCATGAGCCCCAGGGACCAGGGGGTAGGCTGGGTCCTCCAGGACCACTACTGACATTTCAATGTAGCCAATGGTAATCTCGGGTTGCGAAAGAAACTTCTATGCTTTCAGCTTCAGTCCTGTGTTTGTAAAGATGTCAGCATCGTGCACCTTCTCTGATTAGCCCACACTGATATCAGTGAATCATCCCCAGTGAGCCACCAATGTTGCATAACCATTGGGAAAATAGCCCTTTCTGTTGATGTACTCTGTGGCGAGGTGGGCTAAGGTGAAAATAGGGATGTGTGTGCCTTGTATCATCCCACTGCAGTTCAGGAACCCCACAGCTGCAAATCCATCCACAACAAACAGCAGTGGTTCTCAACCTGTGACCCAATCAACACACAGCTGCGGCCCATGTGACATCATCAGGGCCACACAGGTAGTATATATATTGTGTGGATGCGGTTCCCATAACACATAGAGAGCTGCATATGTGGCTCACAATAGTAAATAGGTTGAGAACCACTGGCGTAAATGCTTCCCACATCAATGGAAGGGGTTTTTCTGTCAGTGCAGGTAATTCATGTCTCCAAGAGGCAGTAGCTAAGTCGATGGAAGAATCCTTCTGTCCACTTAGCTGTGTTTACACCTGGGATTAGGTTGACCTAAATACAGTGCTCACGGCAGGAAATATTTCGCAGCCCTGAGTGACGTAGCTAGGTTGACCTAAGTTTTAGGTGTGGAGCGGGGCTAAATACATTGATCTTGCAAAAGAGACCTTCTCAGGGTTTGGGGGACTGAATCCTCTTCTAATTAGGAGGTAAAGCACAGGACACCCACAGAGATGTTACATGTCTACTACTATGGTCTATAGACTGTATTAACATTAACTAATCCCCAGATATGGGAGGCTTTGGTCAGTGCCTTATTCCACTAAGTATGGCGCCTGCTACAGCACTAACAAGATTACAAAGATTTCTCCCCAGAAATCTTCTAGTCAGAGAGCCACATCCTGATCTCTGAAAAGTACACTGAGTGAGATCTTCTATAGGTCAATGTACCTAACCAATGATATTCAGGACCATTTCATGCTTCAAAAATCCATTTTAGTAAGAATTCTGGAATACGCAGTTTCTTGGAGTTAAATCCTTTTATTTTGGGACCAATAGGAGAGTTTGTCCAAACTCTTGCACAAGCTAAAAGGGTAGAAGTTCTGCAGGAGGCTAAGAGAGGAATATACCACCTTGCCACTCAGTAGCCAAGCCATCGGGCTCAGGTAGTCTGAATAGGAAAGCCTACCTCTCTCACACACTTGAGTACATGTAAGACACCATTGGAATTTTTTTCTTTTGAGAGGGATGGGGCAAAGGGTGAGAATTTGTGGAGATTTTTCAAGAATTCTCGACAGGTGAGGATGACCTGCCTGCTGAATCCTACATGCTGAAGACCACAGTTCTACCATTGCAGAGTAGTTTCTGCAGAAGTCTTGCTGCTGTTTAAAGATGGAGAGCTGTCAGCATCTGAGCCACTTCCCATGGAGTAACAAGGGTCTATAGGCCGGGGTAGTAGTGGGACGTCTACCCTTTTGTAACTTGCAACTATTGGCCTTTTGCCCACACTATTTTATTGATTCTGCCATGCTGGAAGAGGCGAGGAGAGGAGCTTGGCAGGTGCTCCCATTCAAGAAATAATGACAAAAAATGGACATACCTTCACTAGAAAAAAAAGAAGGTGCATTTTTAAAATGTTCGCTAATGTGTTCAAAATACACCTTTCTTCCTAGTGTAGCTATGACCAATTTAGTCTCCTAGAAGAAGGAAGGCAAAGGAGCAAAAGTACCATTCGCTGCTGCCCCAGAACTTGATTTTTAAAAGATTGGTAATAACAGATAAGGTGGCAGCACCAAACCATCACTTTGTTTGCATGGACAAAGAGAGCATCTGAAGTGAAGCTGGAAAAGGAGTAGCCACATCTCAGAATTCACTGGACAAGACTGAACTGCTGTCAATATTTTTCAAAGAGAGAGAGAGAGTCCAAATGTATCACTCTGGAGAAAAGTTTATGATCAAGCTATCCTGCTCCATTATGTTTCATTGTACTTAAAAGGGAAACTGCCCATTTGTATCACACCAACACAGTGAAATAAATAGACACAGGCTATTTTATAATAGGCAAATCAAATTATAACATTTTAAGTCTTTTTTTTTTTAAATTATATTGGATCAAGACTTATTTTCAAATAATCTGTTGGGACTCTGGTCTTTAAGCAAAACCAAAATTCTGCTTTAAAAATCATCTGTTGTGACTGCTGCTCTGACCACATTCAGCTCTTCTTCAAATCCCGTTACTGGCTTCCCCTCAACATACATATAGCTACGGTCCTTCTCTTTAGCTTCAAGGCTCTGCACAATTTTACTCCTCTCTGTTTTCTTTTAGTCCTCTCCTTACTTCTTTGTTTTACCAAAGCTGCAGGACTGTGCCTTCTGTGTCCTCCTTCCCATCTTCTCTCTGTACTGTCTTCCAAACTGCACTCTATGCTTTGAATTACCACCCTGACCTGGTTTTCAACTTCTCTTCCTTCAGATCTCTCCTTAAATCACACTTTTCCCAAGAGGCCTATAAACTGTAGTCTTCTCCAAGTATTGTTAGCAAAATGAACCACAAAAAAACCAAAAGCCACATAAATTCATTATAACAAAATTTGTTCTAATGAGAAGTACTAAATTCAACTCCTTAGTTACTTGGGTTTGTACCTACCCTATCCTCCCATCCTTCAACTATCTGCTGTCTATTTAGACCGTACAATCCTGATGGGACAGATCTATCTTATAACTCATTTATAACACAAGTATCACATGTATGAGATTACATTAATAAGTAGAAATACCGTTGTTACTGAAAACTAATATTACATTAGTGAATGCCCAGATTATTATACATTCAGATAATAAACTTACCAGGAGGCATTTTATGTTCGTAAATTAGAAAAAGGGACTTTGGCTAGCTCAAACAGGATTAAATGAAGTCACATATATGGGTCTAATTATTGACTGAAACCTCATCATGGACTTGATCCAAAGCCTAGTGAACTCAATGGAAAGACTCTCATTGATTTCAATGAGCTTTAGATGTGCAGGTCTCATGTTTCATATGTGCCTCTGTAAATCACTTCCATAGCCAGACCAAAAGTTTGAACAAAGCACTGAAGAGTAGAACAAAAGTTGTGCGCAAGAGCTTTGCTTTTTTACTTTAGGAATGGAATTCTCAGTCCCAACAAGCCAAGCTGCTATGCAAGCTGGTCATGGCAACAGGGAAGGATCACAAATGCAAGCCCACTGCTTCCTCAGCCCATGTAAGAATTGGGCCCACTGCATCTGTGCAGTGCACAGATTCCCTAGTATTATTCCTGGCCTGTTCATAATGACATCTCATCAGCAGATCTCCATAACATGTAGGGATGGAAAGATTCCACAACATGTAGGGATGTACAGGATTCTTGTGACAGGTGTCTGCTCCTGTCCATGTGTGAAAGTGACTTTCAGCTTTAAAGCTACTTTAGGATCTTCTACAGGTGCATGGGATGCCCCAGGATTTGGCCAAGGAAAAACAGATATCAGTGATTTGTAAGAACTTGGAAAAAGTTAAGCAGCCCTGAAAATGCTTTGAGATAAACAAAGATATAAATAAATAAATACGTAGATAAAGGATCTCCAAGAGACAAGAATTTTGTTCTGAGGTTAAAAACGGCTAAAAAGGTGTGTGTGTGTGTAAAAAATACACATTGCAATGCTGTTTTTTAAAATAAAATAATCCAATAAGGAAATGTGTTTCTGTCAATCATCATATGAGAAAGGAACAGTATTTATGCAACCCCTACACTCATGAGAGTAAAACAAAACTTAGAATGAAGCAGTTTACAGTAACAGGAGGTAACATTAGCTATTTGGCATTTTCCAAGTACTTTATTCTTACCTGTCCTTCTCGGGAAAATTTAAAAGGTGGTTTGTGTTTAATAACACTCGTTGCAAGCCGCAGGAGTCCTGTAAGACCATCATCTTCTATGTTACCATCTTGATGATCAAGGATTTCTCTGCTATACAAAAAAAAATTAAGCTCTATATGTCCCATTAAGAATACATAAAATACAAACTTTAAAATAAAATTAACATCACCAAATCTTACCTTCGAATGCAGTCAGCGAGGTGTCTTGCTAGGGCATCTAAATCAAGCAGTGTTGTCTGAATTAAAAATAAAGGAAAATGGAATACCATTACAAAATAATCATACATTTTATACACTCTTGGTTGATTCACAAACCAAACTAAATAACCTTAGTTTGCAGCTAAGCTTTGATTTACTTAAGATGTGTGTTGCTGTGGGTGCTCCACTTTAGGTGAGCATGCACTCTTCACTTTTGATTGGAGATTTTTGGTAGCAAAGCCTGTTCAACCCATGCATGTACCCTACACATCCTCGTGCCCCATACAAAGGCTTTATAGCCTGTGCGGGTGAACTGCTCTCAGTTCCTTCTCTACCACAAAGTCCCACAGAGGAAACTCCGAAGTAGAGAGGAAGGAGGGCGGGTAGTGGAGCACCCACAGGGACACACATTTTGAAGAACTCCAGTTACTGCACAAGATAAGTAACCTCTCTTTTTTAGAGTAGTGTCCCTGTGGATGCTCCACTTCAGGTGACTCCACAGCAGTAACCCCCCTAAGGAGGTGGCAGATTCAGAACAGAGTCCAGCACTGAAGAAAGAACTGTGATGCCTACTGCAGCATCTGATCTAGCAGCATGAACCAACGCATAATGGCTGGAGAAAAAAAATACACTGAGATCCACGTTGCAACTTTGGACATTTCAGCAACTGCAACATCCTCAAGTAGGGCTACAGACAGACTGTGATCTAGTAGAATGTGTAGGGGAGGCTATCAGTGAAACCACAGGAGGCAATAACGCACCCAGAGATCCATTTAGAAAATCTCTGTGTGTAACCTCCATTTTTGGAGGTTACATGCATCCTGTAGATTCCTTCCTGCTATTTAAAAGCACATTTTGTACTTCTTGTGAACATGACTCCTCCTGTCCTGAGAACCACTGAGGGACCAGGCTTGGAACTGCAGAACATTCAGGTCAGGGTGAAGCGTCTGAAATGGATCCCAAGACAACAGTTGAGAATTGATTGGGAGCCATCAGAGAAGGCAAGAAGTGAGTGTGATGAGGTACGGAAACCAAACTTGCCTTGGCTAAGTTGGTGCAACCAAAGTTACACTGGCTTGGTCCTGCTTGTTCTTGTTGAGATCCTTTAAAAACAATGGAGTGGTAGATATGCATAAAAAAGATCCCTTGTCCATGTAATAAGAATGGCATCTCCTAGAGATTGGGAATTGAGTTCTCCTCTGAAAGTTCTCCTCTGCAGAATTTCCTGCACTTCATGTTGGCTCCAGTGGCAAAAAGATGAACCTCTGGAAATCTCCATGCTAGGAATATTTTGTTGAGGATTCGAAAGTCCAACTCTCATTTATAATGTAGGGAAAAAATGTCTGCTGAGGTCATCTGCCAAGATGTTTTGTATGTTGGAAGGTAAGAAGCTGAAATGACTATCTGGATGGCTATGCACCAATTCCAAAGCTTTATCACTTTGGTGCAGAATAAGGGTGAACATGCTCCTCCCTGACGATTGATAAAACACACACAAGCTACGTTGCCTATTATGATCTTGAGTGACTTGTTTTTGATTAGGGGAACAGTGTAGCACCAAGCTTTTCTGACCACTCTTAACTCTAGCAGATTGATGTGCAAGCGTTGTTCTTGTTGTGACCATGTGCCTTCGGCTGTGTGAGGACCCACATGTGCTCTCCATCCCAAGAGGGAAATGTACAATGTTATCGTGACCATAGGGGGACTCTGCATGAATGGGATTTCTGCACAAACCTTTAGGAAGGATTCTTCCACCAGATGAGTGGCTGAAGGACCCAGCTGGGGACAGGCACCTCCTTGTTCAGACTGTGTTTGTTGGGTACACAAACTGTCCTGAGCCCCCCTCTGGAGACAGCAAAGATGTAACCTGGAGTTTTGTGTTACAAAAAACACAAACTGCCATAAGCACCAGTAGTTGCAGACATGTCCTTACTGGAACTTGTGGACTGAGCTGAGTTCTTTGGAGAAGGTTTTTCAGATTGAGGAACGGGTCAGGAGGGAGATAAGTCCTCCCCATCACCGAATCCAAAAATGCTCCTATAAAAAGGATAGGGGTCAAGGTTGATTTCTCATTTATTTGTAGGCCTAAACTGTGGAACAGAGAAGTTGTTGTTGAACTGCTGACTGCAATTCCTGATATCATCAGCATTTGAGGAGCTACTCATCAAGGTAGGAAAACACTGTTTTCCAAGACGTTGGTGGTGGGCAGCTATGACCGCCATGATTCTTGAGAAAAACCCGTGGGGCGGAAGGAAGGCTGACTGGTAGGGCCCAGTACTGGTAGTGATTGTGATCAAATGTGAAATGGATGAATTGCTATGGGGAAGTAGGCATGTTTGAGGTCGAGAGTTGCAAACCAGTCCCTGGACTCTAAGGAGGAAATTATAGCTACCAGGGACATTGACTGCATTGCACCATTAAGCAGGGAGGGGAGAAGGGAGCAGTTGGGGGGAGAGGGAATAGCGCTTTATGGCCAGGAGTAGGGGAGCGAGGCTCAGAAGCTGCTGCAAAAGGGGGAGTGGGTCAGTGTGGCAATGCTGATTCATCTCCAGTGACCGGAAGGGCTGGGAAGTTCAAAAGAGGAAAGAAGCCCCTTTTCCCCAGACCAGGCAGAGCTGCACCCACCCTCCTTTCTCTTGAGGTGGCAAAAATACAAGGTTTAGTCAGGACCTGCTGTGGGCTTCGTGCTAGCTGCTCCTTTATTGGGGGGCTGGGAAGGAATTTTTTCCTCACCACCAGATTTGGGTTAGGTGGAATGGGAGGGGGGTTTCGCCTTCCCCACAACGAGTTCAGGGAGGGTTCTGTTATGGTGAGTAGGGAGGGGAGTTAGACTATGATGTTGCAACTCATTATGTAAGTCTGGGGCAGATGTCCAGTGCAGGTACTCCTTAGGGAAAATATACATGGACTGGATAAATGACTCAGTAGAGGACTTAAAAAGAGATGCTTGTTAAAGGAGTGAAGGGGGGGCTTCTATGACTGTTAAGGCAGAGAGCCAACCCCCTCTTCTTATAGTCCATCTTAACCCTTGTTCGGAGGTGGGGTTGGGTGGTAAGGTCCCAGCAATGGGTTGGCTGCAGGACCTGGATGGAAAAAGAAGGAAGCTGGCAGAAGGGTAGATATTGAATGAAAATGGAGATATTTACCCGGTACGCTTTTATCTGTCGGGTAGTCCTGGACATCTAATAATAAAGTTGCAGCCAGATTAAAACCATATCAAGTGTCTCCTGCCCTTATTTTGGTATAGTTGGGCAATGTCCTGATTTTCAGATGTCTGACATACTTGTTCAGTTGTCTGAAATCTAGTAAAGGCCTCCAACACACATTTTATTTCGGTACCAGAAAATATTTTGAATAGAACTCTTTGTCTCTGTGTTGAGCTGGAACTGCTTCTATGGTCCCTAGACTTAGGAGCACTGTTATCTCCTGTCTCAGCAATTGATTGTGAGAGGGGTCCCTGAAGAGGGACGGGGAAGGGAGGTGGAAGGGCAAGATGCAGGTAAACTAGATAGTATAGCCCAACGTAATGGCCTCCAATACCCATTTGTCTGATGTCATAGCCTCCCATGCTTGCTTCCATACAGCCAAGAAACTCTATTGAGTGACACGCTTCATTAACTCATTGAATTGCCAAAAAGTCTTCTGCTAAAGATGGCACTGGTGGCATTACAACCTTGTAAGATGATGAGGAAGCAACATTTGTAAATGGGGTCACTTCCTTTTCTGTCCTTGCCTCTTGCTCCTCAAAGGTGTCCTCTGCTGATTCAGAGTGGAGGGAGACATGGACAATACCAGAGAACTAAGTCTTCTATGTTCCTTATGAGACTGAATCAAGGCCCCTCTAAATTGCTGGCAGTACATTGCCCAGGGATCCCAATAAGACCAATGAGGAGGATCATAAGTAAGGCTACAATTTAGTCACCAAGGCCGTGGAAGGCATGGAATTCATGACTTCCAGTGATCTCCATGACTTCAGCGGTCAGGAGCTGCAAGGTCCCCTGCCACCAGCAGGGGCCGGGAGCTGCAGGGTATCCCCACCTCCTCTAGCGGCCCCCACATCTCCCAGCCGGTGCAGGCAGTGAAGTACCCCACAGCTCCTGGCTCCCGCGGATGGTGGAGAACCCTTGAGTTCGTTTGCGGCAGTGTGGGAACCCCCGAGATCCCGGCCACCGGGGGAACCCCTGAGAGCCCCGCCGCTGGGGGCGGCAGGATGGAGGAATCCCCAAGATCCCAGGCGGCAGTGGCAGGGGAACCTCTAAGCTCCCGGTCCTAGCAGGCCTCTGGAGCTGCAGGCAGCAGGGGTACCCCGCAGCTTCCAGCCCCTGTGGGCGGTCGGAGAACCCCTGAGTGCCCTGCCACTGCAGGCCCCCTGAGCTGCGGGCAGTGAGGGTACCCCGCAGCTCCTGGCTGACACAGGAGCACCCCACAGCTCACAGTCCCCATGGACAGCTGCAGGCGGCTCCTTTAGCCTGCGCAGCTGCCCCACTTCAGGCGTATGGGGACCCACCAAGCCTTATTTTGTCCCTAATATTTTTAGTAAAAGTCACTGACAGGTCATGGCTTCTGTTAATTTTTCTTTTTTGCCTGTGACCTTTCCATGACTTTTACTAAAAATATCCATGACAAAATCTTAGCAGCAGCAAAGAATCCTGTGGCACCTTATAGACTAACAGATGTTTTGCAGCATGAGCCTTAGCCTTAATCATAAGGCATGGCGCAAGGTATACATCACTGGTCATCCCAAGTGTTAACAGGCAGAGGTCTGATACCCTGCCTTTTTGTATCTGCAGAGGGGAATAATGTCTCCTGGAGTAAACTGAACAGACCTGAGGAGGAAGTCTTGCTCCAGTGTAGGCCCCTTGTGCCTCTAATCAGAGATTTTAGGTAGCAGTATCATTCGGCCCACATATGCGCTCGCTCTCCTTCCCTCGTGGTGTGCCTTGAGATTACCTAGCACTAAATGGGGGTAAATCACCCCCATTTCCTTCTCTATTGCAGAGTCTCATCTTGAGAACTCTGAAGTAAAGAAGAGGAGGATGGGTTGTGGAGTACCCATAGGGACACATATCTCGAAGAACCATCATTACTGTACAAGTTGAGTAACTTCCTCCTCTTCAAGTAGTGTCTCTATAAATGTTCCACTGTAGGAGACTTCACAACAGTATCCCCCATTGGTAAGCTGGAGCTTCATAGTGGAGTCTGTTACTGCAGAGAGCACAGTGGAGCTGAAGATGGCATTGGAGGCTGAGGCTCCAGTGATCACATAATGTTCCGTGAAAGTATGGGCAGAGAAGTCCAAGTCACTGCTCTGCAAATTTCCGAGATAGGGACATCTTTAAGGAATGTGACCAAGGTAGAGATTGACCGTGTGTAGTGCATACGGATTCCAGATGGAAGGGACAGGTTGCGCCCTTGATAAGAGTGATGAATGCAACCAGAGACCCATTTGGATAATCTTGGAGCTGATATTTAGGAGTCTTTAGATCTTTCCACTAAGCAGAGGAAGAGCTTAGGAGACTTTCTGAAGTCCTTAGTCCTGTCCAAGTAAAATGTCTAACATCTCAGGTGCAAAATCGCCTCCCTGCTGTTACAATGTGTGTTCAGGAAAAAAACTGGAAGATGGATTTATTGATTCAAATGAAAGGCAGAGGCCACTTTAGGGAGAAAGCTGAGATGCAATCTCAGTATTACTTTGTAATAAGCAAGTCTTTGAAAAAGACCGTGAATGGTGGATGTGCCATCAGGGCTGATATTTCTCCTATGCATCTAGCTGAGGTGATGGCAATCAAAAATGCTGTCTTCAGGTGTAAGAGTCTGCTCGGACCGGTTCTATTGCCTGTAGGCATAACAGATTATCTAAGCAGATTCTCATGAGAAGCGTCCCTGAAGAGGGACAGGGAAGGAGGAATGGAGGAGGGATGTGAACTGAATGGTGTAGCCCTCGAAAATAATCTCCAAAACTCATCTGTTAGAGGTTATATTCTCCCAACTGCTGTAAAAGAAAGTCAGGCAATTTCCGAAGGGCAGGTGAGTAGATGGTAGTGGATGTTGAAAGACATGGTTGTTCGGGTCCTCAACCAACCTGTCAAAAGTGCTTAGAAGAAGCAGTCTGAGAGTTCATGGATTTTGGTGCTGACGGCTTCAGCTTTTCTATCCTGGGCCTCTTTTGCTGCGGCTCATAATAGCGTTGTGATGGTGATCTGTGTTGCAGCTGACAGCCATACTGCTTCTCTTTTGTTCCACAGTTTAGATTCCCAGGGAGCGCAATGTGGCACGGGAATCCTTCAGGGTATGGAGAGAGGCATCAGGGTTTTATCAGCAAAGAGCTTGGGCCCTTTGAACAGGAGATCCTCAACTGTTGTATGCATCTCTTTTGGCAATCCTGAAAGGTATAACCAGGAACCCTGCCTCATTACCACAGCGATGGAGACCAACGCCATGGAGACCAAATGGGCTGCTGTGTCCAATGCTGTCTGTAGCGCAGTTCTGGACACTAACTGGCCTTTCTGACAATGGCCTGAAACTACTCTTTTTGCACCTCCGGTAAATGTAGAAACAATGCCCTGAGTTTCCCATAATTAATAAAATCATATTTGGCCATGACAGCTTGATAATTTGTGACCCTGAACAGTAACGTCACTGACTAAAATGCCTTCTTACCAAAGAGAGCCAGTCTTTTCCAATCTCAATCGTATGAGTTGATTTAATATGATGTTGTTTGCCCCATGTATTAACCATGTCTATTACAATCGAGTTGAGTTGAGGGTGTTGGGAGGGATGTAGTATTTCTTGTCAGCTCTCTTGCACATCAGTGCAATAGAGGGTGGTGACTGTAAGATGACTTTGGCTGGAACTAGAATCGCCTTGTTAATGGGGAGAGTGATTCTGGATGAGGAGGAAGTATGTAGGCTATCCACCAGCTTGTGATGGGTATCTGCCACCTCCTGTAGGGGAATTTGCAGCTCATCCTCCACCCTCTTTGTAAAGATGAGAAGGCTATTCATCTTGTGCAGTAACTGAGGTTCTTAAGATGGTTGTCCCTGTGGGTCCTCCACTTTAGATGTCTTGGTGCCATGTGCTTGTAATCAGAGATTTGTGGTAGCAGTGCCCGGTTGTGCCACACACACGCCATACCCATCTCGTGCCATTCCGAGTGGTTATATAGCAGTGTGCAGCCAACCATCCCCAAGTTCCTTCTCTACCTCAGAGAATCAACGTGAAACTCCGAAGTAGAGGGAAGAAGAGTGGGTAGTGGAGCACCCACAGGGACAACCACCTCGAAAAACCTCAGTTACTGCACAAGATGAGTAAGCTCTTCTTCTTCTTCTTCGAGGAGTGTCCCCATGGGTGCTCCACTTTAGGTGACTGTTGAGCAGTGCCCCTCAATGGAGGGGAGAGGCTTCGGTGTTGGTCTATTGACGGTGGAAAACACTAAGTCCAAACTGAGCAGCTGCTGCTGTTTGTTGTTCTAAAGCACAGTGTTTAGTGAAAGTATGGGCTGATGCTCTACAAATGTCAGTGATAGGTACATTACTGAGAAAGGCCACAGATGTTGCTAACGCTCTGGTGGAGTGTGTGCGAACTCCCGGTGGAGGTTGCAGATTGTTGTTTTGGTAGCCCAAATGGATACATCCATATATCCATTTGGATAGTCTCTGTTTTGAGATGCTTTGGCCCCTCGAGTGTTCTGTTATGGAAAAGAATAGTCTAGGTAATTTTCTGAATGTTTTTGTTCTTTCTATATAGAAAGCTAATGCTATGCGAAGCGTGGCATATGGAATGAGGCCTCCCTCTTATCAGCATGTGGCTTTGGGAAAAATATAGGTAAGCAGATGGGTTGATTTAAATGAAAAGGGGAGGTGATCTTGGGTATGAATTTAGAATGTGGCTGTAGGATTACTTTATCCTTAAAGAATGTTGTATAAGGTGGGTGTGCCATTAGGGCACCTAATTCTCTCACCTGTCTTGCGGACATGATGGCAATGAGGAAAGCCCCTTCACTGATAAGTGCAACAAAGAGCAAGTTGCAAGGAATTCAAACGGTTTTTCCATGAGATGGCGTAGAACAAGGTTGAGGTCCCAGATGGGAGTAGGGTTTCTTAGTGTGCGATAAGTGTTTTCTATGCCTTTAAGGAATCATTTAATTTTCAAGTGACCAAATACAGTGACTCCGTCCACCTTGTCGTGGAAGATGATCATGGCAGCCAAGTGAACTGTGATGGAGCTTGTGGATAGCACTAATTCCAAAGGCATATTGCCTCTGTACACAGGGAGTATGACCATACTGCTTCCTTTTGGCAATTTATATAGAACATGCATGCTATACTGTCCGCGAGGATCTTGATGACATTATTCTTGATTAAAGGAAGAAAGTACTTGCATGCATTTCAGACTGCCCTTAGCGCCAATAAGTCTATGTGGACTCCGCTGGGGACCAGTGGTCTTGGATCGTATTGTTGCGTAGATGTGCCCCACAACCTACTAGGGAAGCATCTATTGTGATTGTCATGGTTGACCAAAGTGAGGAAGCACTGTTGGGGTAACATTGCTGTTGCTGTGAGACAATCGAGGTAGGCTCTTATGAATTCCAACTTTTGGACAGGAACCAGTGTGGACTTTTGTACATTTATTTGCAGTCCTACGTCTGTGAACAGGCTTATTGTGCTCTCTGTGGCATTTATTCCTTTTTGCTGTGTTGGTGCCCTTATCAGGCAGTCGTCTAAGTATAGAAATATCATCACTCCTTGTCTGTGGAGGTGAGCTGCAATTGCAGCGAGAAGCTTGGAAAAAACTCTTGGGGCCATGGAAAGGCCAAAGGGTAGTATTCTATATTGGAAATGCTGTTTCCATACGGTGAATGTTGTGTTCTCATTAATTAGTTGAGTTTTCGTAAATTTCTGAGTTAGCAAGTAATGAGAATAAAAACCTCTCCCCCTGTGTTGTGATGGTACGAGTTCCACACCACATAATTGTACAAGGTGCTTTATTTCCTGTTGTAACAGGTGCTCATGAGAAGGGTCCTTGAAGAGGGATGGGGAAGGGGAGTAGATAGGTGGGATAGAAAGGGATGGAGTAGCCCTTCTGGATAATCTCTAAAACCCATTTGTCTTTCGTGATGGTGTTCTAGACTGGGTAGTATGGTGACAGACTGTCTCCGAATGGGCAGGAGACCATTTCTGGTTCTGGAATCAGAGACTGTGGAGTTGTCATGCCCTTGACCAGACCTTCAAAATTACTGTCTGGAGGATGATGGTTGAGACATCAAAGATTGATCTTGGTTATGTTGACATCGGTTTTGTCTGCAAATAATTTCTGTCCTTCAAAGGGTAAGTCCTCAGCCATGGCCTGGACCTTCCTTGGGAATCCGGAGAGATGGAGCCAGGATGCACAGCACATGACAATTGATGGATCGGGCTGCCATGTCTGCAGAGTCAAGGGAACCCTGGAGGGCTGTCCTGGTGATGAGAGACCCTTCAGAAATGTTTCCTTTGTACTGTTTCTTTTCTGTCATGTGGCACATTTTCAATAAAGGTTAACATTTTGGAGAACAGATTGTGTGTATATTTAGCCAGCAGGGCCACATAGTTAGCTATGTGGAACTGAAGCATAGCTGAGGAACAGGCTTTCCCTCTGAAAAGATTTAGCCTTTTCTACTTCTTATCATATGGGGTCATTCAGGACTGGTGTTGTTTCCCCCTTTGATTGACCACCTCCCCCCACTAGGGAGTTTGGTGCCGGTGTGTGAATAAAAATTCAGCTCCTTTTGCTGACACATAATACTTTTTTGTCAGATGTCTTACACGAGAGTGGTGAAGTAGATGGAGTCTGCCAGATGATTTTCGCAGGCTCCATAATAGCATCATTTATCAGCAGGGCTATCTTTGCTGATGGGGATGCCTGGAGTATGTCAGTGAGCTTATGTTGGGCTTCTGGTAGCTGTGCCAACGAAATGTCTAGGGATTCAGCAACCCTTTTGAAGAGGTCCTCAAAGGATCTGAAATCATCCCCCGTAGTAGGGGGTGATGGCATTATGGTTTCAGCTGGTGACAAAGATGAGATGTGAGTAGGTGGCGAAGTGTCCTGTTTGGCTGTGTGCTCAAGTTCCTCAGCATCTTCTTCTTGTGTTTCAGAGGGTGCCGGACAGCAGGTGAAGGGGACTGGGCTGTTCTGAACCTAGGCAGGCTAGCTGGACTGCAGTTTTGGGCCCTAGACATTGCCCATGGATCCCAGTATGACCAGTTAGTTGGGAATGGTATGAGGGTGGTGCCCGTGGGTGACCATATCATCCTCGTATATCTGCAGGTGGTTGTTGACAAGATGGTCCTGGCTTTGGGGAGGAATGATGAGTATATATTACTGCATCATCCTCTTCTTCCTTGTCACTGGAGACGAGGCGGCTGATCTGCAGGGAGTAGTCAGCTGGGTAGGTACCGATCTGGATGGGGTACCCTCGATGCTGAGTAGAGGAGATTCAGGTGTTGAAGCCACTACCAGGTCCGGATGTCTCATGAACTGCTGTGGTACTGTGAGGCTTGGTGCCTGGGATGGCACTGTGGACAGCCCAGGAGCATGAGTTGAAGCAGCCGGTGCCAAGGACTTAGAGCTGTGCGGCATAGGTACAGCAGGTGGTGCCATTGTACTGCTCGGTGCTGAGATCTTCTTTGGCTCTGTGAGCACCAAACTGGAAGGTTTCTCTTTGCTATGTGAATCTCCATTAGAGTGTGCCCACACAGTCTTTAGTTCTTCAGGAACACTCGGTGCTGGACGTTCCCGGTGCCTCACTGTGCGACGCTCTTGGTGCTGTCAGTACCGGGGCAGATTTTTCCGTTGGAAATCACTTTCGTTTAGGCAATTCTCGGTGCGGAGATGGCTGCAACTGCTTTTTGGTAGCCTTTCTAGGAGTGGGCTCCTTGGCAGCCGATGTTGAAGTGGAGCCCCTTTCAGAGGCTGCCATTGGCGACTGTTGGCCAGAGGGTGACCTGGTCTCAGAGTCAGAGGCTGGTCTGAGGGATTTCTCCATCATGAGGCGCTTCAGTTGGAGATCTCTGGCTTTTCTTGCCCTAGCTGTCAGTTTTTTGCAGTGTGGACACTTTTGAGTAATGTGTATTTTGCCGAAGCAGTGGACACATTGAGCCTAGCTGTCAGAGACCAGTATGGATAGTCTGCAAGTCAGGCAGCATTTAAAACCATGTGAGCTCGACATGCCTGAAGGAGCGGTCTCTTAGAGAAAAAAACAGGGGTAAACCCAGTTAAGGTAAAGGCTGTATGACTGCCAGAGAGGCAGGGGTAGATAGGGAAGATAAAAGAAAAACTTTTTTTTTTAATGTAAGAAATTAAAGTAAGTCAATAGATATGGAAACTAACTACAACTAAGCTAACCTATCACTATAAACTAACTACTATAAGCTAAGAGAGGGCGCTGCTGATTACTCTGACTCAAGCCAAAGGCAGTAGAGAAGGAACTGGGGGATGGTTGGCTGCACACCGCTATGTAACCGCTCAGAGTGGCGCGAGACGGCTACGGTGAGTGCGTGGCCCAGCCAGGCACTGCTAACACAAATCTCCGATCATTCTTTTTCCCTTTTTTAATTTTTTTTAAAAAGACATTAAAAGTCTGAACTACTAACACCACCAAAGAGGGGAGGTCCCCCTTGAAAAGGGTGGGAAGCAGGAAATTAAGGTTCTTTTCTTTTCTTTTTTTTTTATTCCAATGGGCTAAACGGAAACTCTAGCTATTAAGGGAAATAAAGGAACTATGAACAACTACTATTTATGGTACTGACGCAAAGAATGAAGAAACAACTGCTCACTCAGTTTGAAGCCAAAGGTTGTCAAGAAGGAACTTTGGGTGGTTTGCCTGCGCAGAGCTAGATAGCCTTGATGCAGCCTCTCGAGGGAGAGGACATGTGTGGGTTGAATGGACACTGCTACCTAAAATCTCCGATTAGAGGCGTGGGGCGCAGATATACTTATAGTGGAGAACCCAGAGGGACACTACTAGAAGAATCGAAAGTTCTGAGTCAGAATGCTTCTCCACATATTGTATGGGAGGTGACAACCCCTCTTCCTGAATAGTAAAAGTCATAAGTAGTCGGTGACCCAGCAGATCTAGGTACCAAAGTGAGTCTGGAGGTTGCAAGGAAGGCTCATTTGGTACCATGAGGTCTTTATTGTACTGGAACTCCTGAGGTACCAGGCCACAACAGAGCTTGGTACAGCCACCAAGGTTGTTCCTGATGCCGTTGTCAGAGGCGCTGGTGTCAGTACCAAGGGAACTGTGGATTCCAAGGAGGCCGCACTCTTGGTAGCAGTAGTGGTCTTTGACTCTGTGTCCTTTACTACTGAGGTATGGGACTTAGATGAAGACTTAGAGCGCTTCACAGTACCTGAGAATTCAGAGCTTCACTAGCACTCCTCTTGGGGCCTGAGGTCTCCGGTGACCTAAACCTCTTTGAGGAGGAACTCTTCTTTCTGCTCCTCTTATCCCACTCCACAGTCTTTGAGTGGGAAGCTCTCTGTATTGCTGAAGCGATTATTGGTACCTCACTCGAGCAGAGGGCCAGAGACCGGGTCTCGACACTGCCATTCTCTGGAAAGATCTTGGGGACCATGCTCTTGATGTAGACAGAGCACTAACAGAAATAGAAGACCCTTGTACAGGGGGGTTCTCTGTACCCAGGTCCGAAGCCAGTCTTAAGGCTTGCTCCATCATTAAAAATCTATACTTAATTTCCCTGAAAGAAGTGCAAATCTTGCATTTCCTGAGGATATGACAGTCTTCCAAGCAACATATACACTGAATGTCTGTCACTGACAGGAACAGCCTCTCAACAGGAGATGCATCTTTTAAAACCTGGAGAGCCCGGCATCTCAGATAGAAAAAAAAAGCCTTCTGGACCCCTCACAATAGGGGGGGAAAAAGTATGAGAGTGTGTGTGTATATTTATTTTAATTTTTTTTTATGAAAAAGAAAAACAGGAACAACAGTTCCAACAACTATAAGGTTTTAATATTCTACAACTACTAAATAACTAATAGTATCTACTATTATAAACAGAAAACAGGCACACACTAAACTCCATCTCTGGCTGAGAAGGAACCGAGGGCAGTTCACTCGCATAGTCCTATATAGCCTCAATATTGGGCACAGGTAAGTATACAGTGCATGTGCAGGCCAAACAGGCACTGATACCAAAAACCTACAACCAGAGGTGCAGGGCACACACATACCTGAAGTAGGGCACCCACAGGGACGAATTTGAAGAATTTGCAGTTTCAGTAACCTTACTGCACAGAGAAAAATGTCCAGCCATCTAAATTTCATTTTTCAATAAATGTGCATGTACCAACATTATTATATTTTTATAGTGATATTTATTTTTTCAATCCCCAGAAATGACAATATAAGCTATATTATGTAAAAATTATGAGCAAAGGATCATAGATTAGAAAAGATCAATTTTAAGGGAAGTTTTCAAATTGCTTGTTCTCACTTAGTCAGGTGTTGAAAGGGAGTAAGGAGTTCCCTGCATGTGCGAACTGCAAAAAGCCTCGGCAAAACAGCAACCCAGCTAACTAAGATGCTCTCTGTGAGTATGCAAGTTCTCCTAAAAGATCTCTATGTACACAAATTGGTCTTGCTGTATAAATGTCAGTATTCGTGAGGGAGTTTGGGGTTTTGTCTTTTTATTTATGTAAGAAACACTAGACAAAGTTATTTGATGGAAATATATTGTAGCTGCTCTACATTACTTTTAAATAAATATCTATAGTTGGCTGTAATATTATACATTTATTTAAAATAGCACAATTTTGAGTTTAATTAAGGAGTAAAAATTTTATCAAATGCAAGTTATCACAATATTCTACTACTGTATTTGGAGTTACAATGACTTGATTTGAACTTAAAATACTCATAATAATCAATCTCACAAAAGCAAAAAAAACCAAAGACCCATTTTAATAAATGTAAATTAACTGTACCTACCTGACTGGCATCTTTTACATGTATGTTATCAATCAGTTTGCATAGCAACCAAAAATATTCCTTACAACCAGATCGTAACACTGGTTCCTCTTCATAATCCTCTATCTGTGAAAAGAAACGCCTTTTTATTCACAAATATAACTGACGAAAAACTTGCTTAACTTAAACTGTGATAAAACAAGATGATAAATCTATTAACTGCTTATTATTTCTGACTTAAATGAGAATGATGGAAAGCAGTTGCAATTCATATTTAACATAAAGCTGGAATGAATAGTTAAATTCTTACCCGAATAGGTTTCAATGCCTGAGCATCAGGAAGAAATTTTAATAATGTTGATGCAGCCAGTAGCAGAAAGGATCGATTAATTGAGTCTCCCCCATCCAAACCACAGAGAGATAATTTGTACAGACCATTACAGGACTCATGGCGAACTGCAGTCTTCAAGAAAAAAAATTTCAAATAAAATCAAACTGTTAAAATAACACAGCATATGCAATTTCCTTTTTCACTTTTGTCTAATATATGTATATACATAACAGTTCTCCAAATATTATTAAATAACAGGCAGAGTATATTTCTATAGAAGTATCTTTTATAAAGTGCAGAGGCGTCCAAACTATCTAAAAACTACAAACTTACTACTAAAACTACAAGAACTATTTACACTAAAATTGTCAGAAAAAGAACACTAAGAAAAGGATTGCCAAACAATGAGGGGTTCCAGCAACCATCACGGGCGGTAAAAAGGAACTGAAGGGGAGCAGGGTTGGCAGGGCCCTTTATAACGATGCTATGAGCATGCGACACCACAGGGTGCTGGAGCCAACCCAACAGATACCACAAAGGGAAAAAATTCTGGCAGCTGTGCCGGGGAATGGAATGGACATGTGCAAGCACTTGAAGAAGAGCAGGAGTTTATAATGGGAACTGATTAACTGCACACCTTTAACCGTACGTGTTGCAATTGGCACTTGCTATATTTGTCTAAAGAAAGAAAGGTTAAACAGTCTTTTTTAAATAATGGCATTAGTAGGCAATACACTCCTCTGAATTCTGATGGAGTAACATCAGATAACACTAGGGCTGGATTTGGTCCATATTAATTATTAACTAATATGCAATGATCTCTCCATTATCTTACCTCTGGAATAAGAAGGGTAAGTTTCTTTAGCCAATCTTGTAAATTATCACTATCTGCCAGGCTGGATTTCACCAAAGAACAGCAGTGGGCCCAACTCACCAAGAGCCACATTGAATAATGAGTAACTAAAGGGATAAGAGGTGGAATAAAGTCATTGCTACATTAAAAAGCTTTTTGGGTTGAAAAGTCACAAAGGACAAAAGCATATAACATATCTCTCTCACTTGTGATAATGAGTCACAAAAGACCCTCATTTTGGCATTTAGGATGCCACCAAAGCTGAAGTAATATATCCATTTGGTTACTAAATGTTGATTCTCTTTCTTAATTACACTATACTAATTAGACACCACTCTGAGGCACAATTCCTTCCCTACTTCCCCACTGCTCAAGAGGTGGGAGGTAATTTGCTGATACAGCACTAAATTATGGCACTCCCTGAACCAGCTCAGCTCTTCCTACTCCTCTCTTCCCACCAGCTAAGGGCCAATTTCGGGCAGGTGATACACACTGGGTGTCAGAATTCTGGCTCCAAAAGCTACAGATACACCACTCTCAGGTTCTCGGGGACAGGATACAGAAGAGGAGTCCAGAACAGGGCCTAAGACTAAGGGGAGATGCCTGTGTATTTGTGAACATATAAGCTGTAACTTGACAATGGCTCCTATACACAGAATTCTCACAGGAATAATCTCAGGGAGTTATGGGGGGATTGCTGGTGGAGTCAAAGACTGCTGCCAGTCAAAGTACAGGTGAATATTCATGTTACATATACAATCTTAATGTGAACCTATTTGGAAGGCAACAATTCAACAATTCCCCCAAGCAGCTTTCTCAAGCAGGACTCTTCTGTAAACTGAGCCTCGGGTTGAAGCTTTGTACATATCTAAAAGAATCTCCAAGGGAGATTCGTGGTGCAAATACTATCTGCCTTCCTCTGGGGATGGGAATCCCCACCTAGGGCACAGCAGCTCCACTGACACATGGGAACACATCACTGCATTAGTTGGGATGAATCAAACCCATGGTTTGTAATAGTTGTACAATATTTTCGCTATCATCAATTAATAAAAATTAACTATTTTCTACAGCACTAACCTTCATGTCTTGACCTGTGATCAGACTGAGCTTTCAACACCCTGTGCAGAAAGAAAATCAAATCAATTAAATTGTACCACAGAACAAAACAAATACATTATACCTGTAAATGTAAGAACTGAAAACATACTTTTCTCATATTCACTTAAAATATATTCTTCCTCTCATAAGCATAATATTAAAAGTAATTTTACTCTCAAATGTGACTATAATAGCATTATAGGATTCCATGTTTATTGTCACTCAATAGCTTCCACATAAATTCATTTCAGTTTATAAATAAGACAGTTTTTCTAACTATTGGGCCTGCAAACTCAAGCTGGAATCAAAAAGTAAAGGTATATAACCAACAATTGTAAGTTTGTTGATGCAACCTTATACAACAAATATAGAAGGTACATCTAAAATAGGCCAAAACACTAATTCTCAAAATGTAGTCCTCAGATGGCATCATATACAAGTGTACACACACATTATCAACACCAAATAGCAAATGGGGATAGGAAAATCACACAAGGAATCAAACAAATAGCATTCAAGCAAATTTATTTTAATCTTTTCTCCTTCATACTGTCCTGTAATCAAGATCTGTAATTGCTGCAGAGAGGGTATGGAAGTGGCTTTGGGAGATGAGATGGTTCATGAAAGGCTCATACTGTGGTCCATCATGTGAAATAAGTTTGAGGACCACTTGACTAAATTAATGAGGAAGTATACAACCATAGTTTAGTTTGTTTTATACCTTTTATTCATTTTTGACATTTGAAAAACCATAGATTTAAGTTTAAAGCTATCATGAAAACGCATACATTTTTAAACCGTACGACATAAATAAAAAGTTATTGTACCTAGGTGCCAAGTTGTCATACGTATAGGCAACTGACATAAGTCGCTGAATCAAACTTGTTCCCTGGACAAGTACAAGGAATACCTTTAAAAATTGAAGTTAAAAGAAAAAAGTTAATATAACAATGGGATTAGATTATACACATAATGTCAATTTTAAAACAAACCAAAAACTGTATGGGTGAGTGATTATACAACAGACATTGGCAGTTAAACAGTTTTGCATTGTAATTCTCACTTATAGCAGGACCAAAATCCCTATATTTTACACTTTCTGACTTTTTTCAAACACCAAATTTGACAGTAAAACTTTTCCAAGGAATATTTGCATTTTCTGTGTAATTCTTGCATTAATTCTATTCTTGCATTAAATCTTTTGCAACAGAAATTTTGTAAAATTATTCTTGAAGTTGAGACTTGGTTTTCTGATATTTCCATGGGTTCCCCTAACTCAATAATGTATGTTCCATTTAAGGCTATTTTCTTTCATTACCTCATCTTTACCTTAGTCACAGACTATATAGTGGGGATCAAAATAATCAAATTTAAAAGTTATTTTTAAAATTTGTCAAACTAATCCTAGGTTCACCAACAGAAGCTTGAGAGACCTGAAAAGTTACAAAAATAACATACTATGATAGTGACCTGATAATCCATTATCTAATCTTGCATTAACAAAAAAAATCTATGTTTATAGCCATCATAGTTGTGAATAAAACCTTGAACACATGAACAGAATGTAATTGTGGTTTCCTTCTCAGATATGAGGGCTAGAAACCGTTCCCCCACATTTCACCGAATGAAAATCCGGAGAGACTCTTCTGGAACAACCAAGTAACAGGTACATTAGATGACAAAAACACCTGCCAATGATGATTATGACAAAGATAAAACATTTATGACTAACAGCATTAATAAATCAAATAATAAAACCTTAATAAAATTTTAAAGTAGACTATGCTATACAGGTTGCTACAGTCTCAAATTCTATTTTGCCTAAGACTTAACTCTCCCAGAAGTGTGATGTGCTGGTCTTGCAAACAATGTTTAACAATGCCAAACAGGATATCTGGCTACAATTCATAATTCTAGTCTATCGTTTCCCAAAATGTGCAGACAGTAATCTCAGCACCTATATGGTAAGAGTGGCTCACATGCTCAATAGCAATTTATCCTCAGTGAGTCTCTCTCTAGTCATTTGAGGCCCGAATGATATTGGCCAAGTTTCAGGTGTGCCTGTGTGCACTCGGGGAGGTAACGGGGAAGACACAGTTTGTTATGAACAGCCAAGTGTGATGAAAAGCATATGGAAGAAATGTACCTTTCTCACCAGAGTTTTACAACCATAGAATAAATATGCTTAATATTATGAAGTCACTCTAGTATTAAATTATGGTTAAAATTATTGATGTCTTACTTCCATTCTAAAACCCTATTTTCAGTTGCTTTTAACTTTCTGAAAAGAGATAACTTGAGGTAAAAAATTCTTGTTTGTTCTCAGTCCATTAGTTTTTTTTTAATTGACTATAGAAGTCTATTTAACTCTTTTTGAGTTGCCTGATGTTTAAAAAAGGAAATACTGATTTTGACAGCTGAGACTTTTTTCTGACTCATTTTTACTCTTTGGATAATTAAACTCTTCTGTAAAATAAAGCTTAATTTGGACATTGTCTTCACTTTATACAAAATCATTTTACATACTTGAAGAAACTTGAAGGAGTTGGTTCCTAAGTCATGTTAAAAAAAATAAAATAAAAAAACAAAAAAACCAACAGGACCTGAGATTTTGGAAAACCGAGATCCTACCCAAAAGGTGATCTGAAACAATTTGGAAAAATATTACAACTACTTAAAAGATTGTGTGCTGAATCCCCCAAACCAACAGTGAGAATAGAAATGTAAGTATATTTCTGATGTTTTCTTATTAATATGACTTAGATTTTCAGAAAGCCTTTGACAAGGTTCCTCCAAAGGCTCTTAAGCAAAGTAAGCTCTGAAGGGATAAGGGGGAAGATCCTCCCATGGATGAGTAAATAATTAAAAGATAGGAAACAGATGTTGGAATAAATGGCCAGTTTTCAGAATGGAGAGAGCTAAATAGGGGTGTCCCCCAGACGTCTGTACTAGGACCAGTGCTGTACAACATATTCATAAATGATCTGGAAAAAGGGGTAAACAGTGAGGATACAAAACTACTCAAGATAGTTAAGTCCAAAACAGACTGAGATGAGTTACAAAGGAATCTCACAGAACTGGGTTACTGGGAATCAAAATTGAATTTCATCTGCAATGTTGATAAATGAAAAGTAATGCACATTGGAAAACATAATCCCAACTATACATATAAAATAATGGGGTCTAAATTAGCTGTTACCACTCAAGAAAGAGATCTTGGGGTCATTGTGGATAGTTCTCTGAAAACATCCACTCAATGTGCAGCGGCAGTCAAAAAAGCCAATAGAATGTTGGGAATCATTAAGAAAGGGATAGATAATAAGACAGAAAATATCATATTGCCTCTATATAAATCCATGGTATGCCCACATCTAGAACAGTGCATGCAGATGTGGTTGCCCCATCTCAAAAAAGATATATTGGAATTGGAAAAGGTACAGAAAGGGCAACAAAAATGATTAGGGGTGTGGAACAGCTTCCGTATGAGGTGAAATTAATAAGACGGGGACTTTTCAGCTTGGAAAAGAGACGAGTAGGGGGGGATATGATAGAGATCTATAAAATCATGACTGGTGTCGAGAAATTAATAGGCAGCAAGTTTAAAACAAACAAAAGGAAGTATTCCTTCACACAATGCACAGTCAACCTGTGGAACTCTCTGCCAGAGGATGTTGTGAAGCCCAAGACTATAACAGTGTTCAAAAAGAACTACATAAATTAATGGAGGATAGATCCATCAATGGCTATTAGCCAGGATGGGCAGCGATGGTGTCCCTAGCCTTTGTTCGCCAGAAACTGGGTGTGGGCAACAGGGCATGGATCACTTAACAATTACCTGGCCTATTTATTCCCTCTGAAGCACGTGGCATTGGACACTGTCAGAAGACAGGATGGTGGGCTAGATGGATCTTTGGTCTGACCCAGTATGGCTGTTCTTTTGTTCTTATTTTTTGTTTTGTTGCATTTTTGGTTTTGTGAAGAACAATTCCTCTGCAACTGCTTTTTTTACTTGGTGTAATACCCACTGATAACAATCACCCCAGTAGTAGTTTCACAGCCCATTAACAGTCCACTGGTTGTGGACATGATTGTCACCAAACAATGCTAGAACCTGCTTGTGAGGTCACAATAAGTCTTTGTACTTCCAACACTTCACCGTTTTTAACATCATTAATATTAATATGTTGTCCTCTTTAGCATGTAAAATATAATATGAAAACCAAGCTTAAAAAAAATGTTACTTTTGGGGGTGGAAGAAGAATAGGGACTTAACAGGTAGGTTTTAGCACTGTTGAACACTGGGTGTGATGGTGCCAGCACAATGCATAATAGGCCATCTTCCAAAGCAAGAATTGATGGAGGAAACAAAAGATAAAAACAACGAGGAGTCCGGTGGCAGCTTAACATTCATCTGAAGAAGTGGGTTCTTTACCCCCGAAAGCTTATGCCACTGGACTCCTCGTTGTTTTTGTGGATACAGACTAATGCGGCTACCCCCTGATACTTGAAACAAAACATAAAAAGTAATGATCAATAACATTCAGAAATACGCATTTACTCTGTGTCTTTGGGACATTCTGCACATAAACTTGGACTTCTAGCTTTTTAAAACTGCACCTCTTTAATCTAATTTCATTTAATTATTTTATTTCCTGATATGTCACCTCTACTGTTAAGATTAATTTTTTAATAAGTGTTTTCCACTATGCTATTTCCTCAGATTATTAAAAAGTAATAATATTTTACACTTCATATCCCCTTTTGACTGATAAAAGAAAACATCTCCCCTACAGCATGTGGGTGTTTGTACGTATATATAGTTTGTTTCTTACCTCTGTGAGACGAGGTATATGAAGGCCCTTTACATGATCTCCTGCAGTCTTCCTCGATTTGCCTGGCCAAGTTCTTTTCCTGTGACTCTCTGCTACACCAGACCAGGCAAAGACATCATGATAAGCTAAATCCAAATCTGAGGGATCTACTGCAAACTGGCATATCAACTTCAGCAAGCAAGCAAGACAGTCTAGCTGCCACTGTGGATAAGAAGAAAATGCAATTTTCCTTTTTCACAAATTCTAGTAATTCTTTGTCTATTTTGGAACTTGAAACACAAAACTTAAATGTCCTACAAAGTTAACAACTAAAGCACTAATTGGCAAAAGCTAACAACACTTGTACTAGACATTACAGAGTCTGGGGCTGGTATTAAAATCTTTTATTTCTCACAAAGAGAGTATTTTCAAGAACTAGTCCAAATTACGGGTACAGTTATGAGATGCTGTGTAGAAGATTCAGTTTTACAGTCTACAGCATTTTCTGGCACTTATATTTAACTTGGAAAGCAATATTTAACATGGTTTTTTACTCTTTTAAATTAAACACAATTACTTATGTAGAGACAAACTATATTAAAAATACCATTTTGTATTGTAATGTCACAAAGAGATGAAAACCTCTCATTCATTCAGTAGTTTCTGATTTTTCTTTCCTCCTATTTCCTTCTGGGACTACGATCTCCAAGGATCTCATATGTATTATTACTCCTGCATGTACATTTGCCCAGCACAACCAGCAAGAGTTGTATCATACAAGCAAAACTAACACAATCATAGGCCCAGATCGTACAAACTGATACACAAGCATAGCTCTCTATACCCATTCAGAATCCCACTGAAATCTTTAAGACTTTGCACAGGTGCAGGAGTCTACACTAGAATATTTATTTGCAGAATCAGTGCCTTAGTTGCACTTTACTCCTCCTCCTCTTGCAAGCCTAAATGCAAGATCAACTAAGGCACTAATAGAATCTTTGGCTTATGCTGGGAATGGAGAGAAATACAGAGCATCTCCCTTCTCCTGGCACTGCTCCAGAGAGAGCACCAACAGATGCCAAGCGTCATGAGAGAGATAGAAAAGTGTATATCACAAGTATTTATACAGATTCAAAAGAGAAAAAACTGAAAAAAACAAAGCTCAAAAATATTATTCTCCTTCCATAAAAAATAAAGATTTTTTTTTCAGTATGGGATACTTTAAATATCCTAAACACTGAAACATACACAGTCCATGACACTTTATATTTATTACATGACAAAATGCTCACACTGAAAACAAACAGATAAAACAAACTCAGTCTAACAAATACAAACTGAAAAGAAATCCAAACTGCAAAGTAATATCCAACATAAGGAGAGTTTATTTCACATTAATTGATAGATGAATAGTGATGATAAGATACATAATTTCACAGAATCATAGGACTGGAAGGGACCTCGCACTCAAGGAAGGACTAAGCATTATCTCACCTCTGACAGGTGTTTAACCTATTCTTAAAAACCTCCAGTGATGGAGATTCCACAATCTCCCTAGACCAGGGATCGGCAACCTTTGGCACATGGCCCACCAGGGTAAGCACCCTGGCGGACGGGGCCGGTTTGTTTACCTGCCGCATCCACAGGCTCGGCCGATCGCGGCTCCCACTGGCCGCAGTTTGCCACTCCAGGCCAATGGGGGCTGTGGGAAGTGGCGCAGGCCGAGGGATGTGCTGGCTGCAGCTTCCCAGAGCACCCATTGGCCTGGAGCAGCGAATCATGGCCAGTGGGATCCACGATCGGCCGAACCTGAGGATGCAGCAAGTAAACAAACCGTCCCAGCCCACCAGGGTGCTTACTCTGGCAGGCCGCGGGCCAAAGGTTGCCGATCTCTGCCCTAGACAATTTATTCCAATGCTTAACTACCATGAAATTTGGGAAGTTTTTCCTAATGTCCAACCTAAATTTCCCTTACTGCAATTTAAGCCCATTGCTTCCTCCCTTATCCTCAGAGGTTAACAACAACAATTTTTCTCCCTCCTCCTTGTAACAACCTTTTATGTATTTGAAAACTGTTATGTCCCTCCTTCAGTCTTCTCCAGACTATAGAAACCCAATTTTTTCAGTCTGCCCTCATGGGGCATGTTTTCTAAACCTTTATTCATTTTTGTTGCTCTTCTCTGGACTTTCTCCAATTTGTCCACATCTTTCCTGGAACTCAACACAATACTCCAGCTGAGGCCTTATCAGAATAAAGTAGAGGGGCAGAATTGTTTCTTGTGTCTTGTTTAAAACACTCCTGCTAAGACATCCCAGAACGATGTTTGGTTTTTTTGCAACAGCGTTACACTGTTGATTCATATTTAACTTATGATTAAGGCTAAGATTTTGTCATGGCTATTTTTAGTAAAAGTCACGGACAGGTCAAGGGCAATAAACAAAAATTCATGGAAGCAGTGACCTGTGACTTTTACTAAAAATAACTGTGACAAAATGGGGAGTGGGGAGATCCAGCACCCAAGGCTGCTGCGGCTCCATGGTTTCCTCTGCCACCATGCTGGCTGGAAGCTGCAGGGTTCCCCCTCTGCCCGCGGCAGCTGAAAGCTGCAGACCTCCAGGGTGATCACATTTCCCAAAGAGAAAACGGGACATCCCCAACCGCTCGCCCTGGCCGCCCCCCACCCTCCTCCTGGGGAGGTTGTGGCCTGTCACTGGAACCCTACCAAAGCCCTGCTGGCTGCCAGCTCCAATACTGCAGCCCCTGGGGCTGAAGCAGAAAATGTCACAGAGATCTTTAGAAGTCATGGATTCCAGCTTGGTATCATCCGCAAACTTTGTAAGTGTACTCTCTATCCATTATCTAAATCATTGGTGAAGATATTGAACAGAACTGGACTCAGAAGCAATCCCTGAGGTACCCCATTCAAAATGTCCTTCCATCTTGACTGTGAATCACTGATAACTATGATTTGGGAACGGTTTTCCAACTAGTTATGCTCCCACCTTATAGTAGCTCCATCTAGGTTGTATTTCCCTTATTCATTTATGACAGGATCATGCGAGACAGTATCAAAAGTCAACATAGACAAAAACAACAAGGAGTCCAGTGGCACAAGACTAATAAATCCGTTAGTCTTTAAGGTGCCAACGGACCCCTTGTTGTTTTTGTGGATACAGACTAACACGGCTACCCCCTGATACTCAAAATAGACAGTATCTACTGCTTCCTCTCTATCCACAAGGCTTGTTACCCTGTCAAAGAAAGCTATTAGGTTGATTTGACATGATTTGTTCTTGACAAATCCATGCTGAGTGTTACTTATCACCTTATTAACTTCTAGGAGTTTGCAAATTGATTGCTTAAAGGTCTGTAATTCCCCACGGTTGTACTTGTATCCATTTTTATAGATTGGCTTTATATTTGCTCTTTTCCAGTCCTCTGGAACCTCTCCCGCCTTCCATGAGTTTTCAAAGATAATCACTAACGGCTCAGACATCTCCTCAGTCTGCACCTTGAGTATTCTAGGATGTATTTTATCAGGCTCTGGTGACTTGAAGACATCTAACCTGTCTAAGTAATTTTTAACTTGTTCTTTCCCCATTTTAGCCTCAGATCCTACCTCATTTTCTCTGGCATTCACTATGTTAGACATCCAATTGCTACTAAACTTTCTACTGAAAATGGAAACAAAATGAAATGAATGAACAAAATATATGAAATGGACTAACACCAATGTGCACTGTTAGGGAATTTCCTTATTTAACCCCTTGATTGTAGTGGTAGTGATTTCTCTCAATGCCAACAAAGGGTTATGTACCAAGAAATAAACACACTACTGCTTTAAAAGTGAGGTTGAGAAGTACAGGTTTCCCCTTGAAACCACCCATCAACCCCCCTTTTAAATATATACTTGTTTTCCAATATTCTGACCAAGTTTATTGCAAACTTAAGCTCTGATCTCACAATCAGGTCTGTGCAGATGCTAAGCTCTGCATGCATGAATCCAGTACCTTGCTCCAGAAAATAGTTTCCAATCTGGGGGTTAGGGTATATTATTTTTTAGTTCTACAAACCAGCACATTTTTTCTTAGGACTTCAGCAAAAATAACAAATAAAATAACATACAGAAAAGATATAAAGGTGTGGTCACAAAATAGCAAAAAGTCAGAATGATAAAAGTAGTAATGTTTTTAAAAGGGAGATTAAAACTGCAATTATTCAACAATTTACATTTCCCCAAAAAATAATACTATATTGTTAGTGTTTATTGGCATCAATTTAGCAGCTGGTTTGTATCCATTACAGACAGAAGCACTCAATAAACTAGTTTCAATGCACAATAATTGGCTTATCAGCAATACCTTTCATTGTTCATTTTATATGGTTCATTTCTTCTCTTTTTCTACAGAAAAGGTGCAAGTAAATATAACAAAGGCTGCTAGCAATGGAAGCACTCAAATGGGATAGCTACCTTATAGCTGGTTAAAACACTGACTTGTCACCTACCACAGTCCATGGTTCCTGCTCTTTAGGCTCTAGAATTCCCGAATTAAAAATTTCTAACAATTGTTGAAGCCCTCCAGCAGCAACAAACTGTAAGTAAATTACGATAATGTAAGAAAAATCAGGTACATAATGTATTTTAAACTCCTTGTCTCAGTTACAAGATACACAATTAAAATCAGAAATAAAACATTGATAAACTATACAGTTACTTATTTTTTGAAGGACATGAGAAAAATTTATATAAAAATATAACAAACAGAGGCTGGACTTTTGACAAAGAACACTGAAGTTAGACAATAATTTTGTTTCTCATTAATCATTTAGGCCCAGGAATTGGGATTTCCTGACAGTATCCTAATGCAAATAGTATTATGTGCTAATAATATTAACTTGAAATCAAGAGACTCCAAGGAGTGAAACAGAATATAAAAGCTTATGCTATCTTAAAAGAACTTTCATTTTATGTCATTTTGAAAAATCTACACTACATATTACAAAATACTTAAGTAAATCAAACCTTGCAGCTCCAGGTGTTTTTACTATTTTCTATCTGATCTTCACTCGAATCATCAGAGTCTGGATAAAGGTCACTATAACTTCCCTGAGGATAAACACAAAAATAAATTATTTTATCAATGCTAGAATTTAAAGTAATAAATATTTCACCCATAAGAATTTGGATTTAGAAACTACATAAGAAGTTATATTACCGTAGACTCTCGCCTTATTCTTCTGTTAGGCTTGCCCAAAGCTTCAATGATTTCAAGTGCATACAAAAGTTTATGGGCACTTTTTATTCGCAGGAGATCCTTCCAACTAAATCCATCATTACCCTTACAAAAAAGTTAAGAAAATTAAATCCAATGCTGACCTGACCATAAAGGCAAAAGTAATTGCATTTTTGAAGAGACAATGGCAAGTAATTTGGTTTTCACATATTACATATCTTTAAATTAATATTTATTGTTACAACAACCATGAAAAAAACTTAAAATGTATGTGATGTAATTTACAGACTCTCAATCTGAATAATATACGTCCAGTAGGAATCCCAATTAACTCAATATTATTAAAAGTATGTCTACACTACCAGATTAGTTCGATTTAACTTAATTCGAATTTGTGGAATCGACCTTACAAAGTCGAATTTGTGTGTCCACACTAAGGACACTAATTCGACTTTGTGAGGCCACACTAACGGGGCAAGCGTCGACATTGGAAGCGGTGCACTGTGGGAAGCTATCCCACAGTTCCCGCAGTCCCCACTGCCCATTTGAATTCTGGGATTTCCCCACAATGCATGCTGGGGGGAAAAATGTGTCGAGGGTGGTCTTGGGTAACTGTCATCATTCAACGTGCTTTCGGACGTCTCAAGGGGAGATGGAGGAGCTTACTGACTCGCTCGGATCTCAGCGAAACCAAAATCCTCATTGTTATTGCAGCTTGCTGTGTGCTCCACAATCTCTGTGAGAGCAAGGGAGAGACCTTTATGGCGGGATGGGAGGTTGAGGCAAATCGCCTGGCTGCTGATTACGCTCAGCCAGACAGCCGTGCAATTAGAAGAGCCCAGCGGGAAGCGCTGTGCATCCGGGAGGCTTTGAAAGCTAGGTTCCTCAGGGAGCAGGGTAACCTGTGACTGTTCAGTTTCTTTACAGAGAAGCTGAACCTGCCCCTGCTTCAGTTACTGTTGACTTTCTTCTGCGGTTACATACCCCGTTCACCACGTTTCCCCCCTTCCAACACACGTTTAAAAATAAAGTTACTGGAACATTGTTAATTAACGGTTTCTTTATTAATGAATTCGCGTTAAAGGGTTGAAACAGGGACGCAGACTGTGGTGGGTAGGGTGTGCAGTGATGTTAACACCGCTTCTACACTCGAGGAATGATAGGCTCCTGCTCCTAGAGCGGTCTGCAGTGCCGGACTGGTTGTTTCAACGGAGCCTGCCATCCCTCCTTTTCGGGACTCTGTGTGCGGGGGCTATGTGACCTTGTGGCGGGGGAGGACGGTTACAGATTCCCCTGCTGTGTAGCAATGTGGTCCGGGACAAGGACCGCTGCATAAGTTCTGTAACCGCCCTCCCATGCCACAAAGTCACGTACCCCCCACCCACACAGAACATGGAAAACACCTCCCAGACCGACCAGGGTGCCTACTGACTGCACTGTGTGTGTGACCTGCTGTTGATCCTGCCCCCGTGTCTGTACCCTGGTAAAGGTGACTGTCTTATGCAATTAACAACCCCCTTCCCCCCCCCCCTTCACAGACAGTCTTCTGTAGAAAAACTTGACGGAAATAGTAATTAACAGCAAACTCTGTTTTCCTTAGAGACTGTCCAGTTTGGCCGATGTACATAGCAGAGGGGCATTGCTGGCATATGGTGGAGGAAAAGAAAAAGGATAAATGGACACAAATCAGACATTAGGAATGGCAATAAACAAAAACCTGTAGGAGAACACTTCAACCTCCCTGGCCACACAATAGCAGATTTTAAGGTGGCCATCCTACAGCAAAAAAACTTTAGGACCAGACTTCAAAGAGAAACTGCTGAGCTCCAGTTCATCTGCAAATTTAACACCATCAGCTCAGGACTAAACAAAGACTGTGAATGGCTTGCCAATTACAGAACCAGTTTCTCCTCCCTTGGTTTTCACACCTCAGCTGCTGGAACAGGGCCTCATCCTCCCTGACTGATCTAACCTCATTATCTCTAGCTTGCTTCTTGCTTGCTTATATATACACCTGCCCCTGGAAATTTCCACTGCTTGCATCCGAAGAAGTGGGTATTCGCCCACGAAAGCTCATGCTGCAAAACGTCTGTTAGTCTATAAGGTGCCACAGGATTCTTTGCTGCTTCTACAGAACCAGACTAACACGGCTACCCCTCTGATACTTGACAAAATCTATCATATCTAAACAACAATTTAAGTTATATTTTTAAAATATTTTAAACATGTATACATTGAGATTATATGACAGCTTTTCCTTTCCCTGCCTTCACTAAACAGGGGGGAGGGATAGCTCAGTGGTTTGAGCATTAGCCTGCTAAACCCAGGATTGTGAGTTCAATCCTTGAGGAGGCCACTTAGGGATCTGGGGCAAAAAATTGATCCTGCTAGTGAAGGCAGGGGGCTGGACTCAATGACCTTTTGAGGTCCCTTCCAGTTCTAGGAGATTGGTACATCTCCAATTATTACCTTTATTACTAAATCTTGGGAGAACCTCTGCAGTGTCATTTAAAAATTTGTAAAGGGCATGATGACTGCTGGTTATCACAGCAGAGAATGGATAACCTATTCTTTCCTGCCCATTCTTCCTCCACGTATCCTATGCTAGATTCCTGAGTTTCAAAACATGATTGTTACATTAAAAGAGCATCAAAAATGCAAACAGGAAAGCAGAATCAGACCCTACTACTTAATCCAACCTAATCAAAGAATAAAATAATCTGTCAAACTAATTTTATCCAGGGAAAATAAAACATTTTGACCCCTGCAGCCAGCTTCTCTCTCTGCCCTTAACATTTACTTACTTGCTGACACAAAGAGTTACAAGAGGATTGCTGGCAAAGTAAGGAAATTCTTCCATTTAGCCAAATACATTTTTGCTGGCAAAAATCCCAGTAGTTTTGTTTCTTACAGTTCTTTCATTTAAATTCATTTTGTTCTTAGTGTTTTATTTTCCTCAGGTACAGTCAATCACAATTAAAGAGAGATCGTCCATTACTCTTATTCACAACTTCCTCAGTCAGCTACAATTAGGGGGGACCCTCACATACCTGAACTTTTTACTGCCCATTAATAGGTATTGAAATGATGACCCAACATTTTATTTTAATTAGCAATCATCTCTGAAGCCTCAGAAAACATGTCACTATAGACACTAAACAGTGTACTTACATGTGGTTGGTTCATATTGGAAAGTTGCTTAAAATTCACACATTTGCTCTTTTTACATAAAAAATGCTCGGAAGTACTTCAGAATTCAAGATACTTATTCAAGATAATTTTCCCAATAATATTTACCAAAAAAAAAAAGTATAACTGAAATTGAATCATATGTTACCCAACATCCTCCTGGTTATAGCAATATATAAAATTCTAAATGCTCTCCCATTCAAAATTATTATCAAAATAATACACACTTCACTTAATGCAAGTTTTAAATTTAACCAAATCTAAGCACACCCAGAACAGTGGGTTGTTGCTATTGTATTTTATAATTATGAAAGGTGGAATGAGGGATTTAAAACAAGGCATACTAAAAGGCAAATAATAACATAAGATTCAGTTTTAAAGCCACATAAAATTTGTAGGCTAGAGTTCAAGAATATTGCTTTAGAATCAAGTATATCTAAGGTTATTTACTTCTAAAATGAAACCCAAAGAAGACATGAAAATAAGAAATAAATTGCTTCAACTTGCTTTGTACAACTGAAGATGTATGAGATTTAATTTCAACATGAACCAGTAAAGTCACTAGAGAGAACATTCACTGATCATTTTACTTATTTAAATCTTGTTTACAAAAATAAAACCCATTACCTTTAAAGACACAAATCAGGAAACTAAATTAGAAAAGCTACAGACTTCTTTTGATTTTTATTTCAACATAGTAAGAGGTGAAATAGAAATAGGTGAAAATGGTCCCCTCTTTTTTTTTATTTTCTCACTATACCCAATACAAAACCAGAGAATATATCTATGAGCTGTCCTGATATATTATTATTGAAACTGTTCTGTCTTTTATTCAAGACAATGTCCCCCTTGCAGAAATCAGTTTTGTTTTTTTTAACTCTGTTGGATCAATCATCATTCAATTTTGGGTAAATTGTAAAAATTTCACTGTAAAAAGTCTAACTGAATTGCACATTATATATATATTTAAAACAAACACTGTTGGCTGACCTGTTCATCTGAAATATTTTGGAATGCCTGTAACATGTTAGGACATGTAGGTAGAAGCATTAACAGTTCCCAGACACGCCTGGACAGGTTTTCTGCATGAAGGTGGAGTTCTTCACATCTTGCACTCTAACAAAGACAAAAAAATCTATTACTATTAAGTTTCTTAAGAAAAGCAACCTCACTGACATTTTAGGGTTTGAAGTTTCTTTATTTATTTATATTTTAAACAAAAGCAATTCGTTCTCAAGCTAAAGTTTGTTAAATAAATCTATAAATACAGCATGATAGTTTAGGTCTCACTGAAACAGAAGGAAATTAAGTATCAGAGAGGTAGCCGTGTTAGTCTGGTTCTGTAAAAGCAGCAAAGAATCCTGTGGCACCTTATAGACTAACAGACGTTTTGCAGCATGAGCTTTCGTGGGTGAATGCCCACTTCGTCGGATGCAAGAGTGGAAATTTTACTTTATGCACTATACTATAAAGACATGCAAAAGATTCAGTGTAAATAAATCCTGGATTTAAATACACAACTACTGATTCTGATAAATTCCCAGTGTAAATCCCATTGGTTTATATAGTTATACGAGAGATAAATATAAGTCACTGAGTTTTACAATATATCTTTAAAAATATTTTTTCAAGCCAAATCCCCTTACTAACCACCATACGTGTTTTCAATAACACACATCCTTTCCAGAGCAACACATTTTTAGAGCAACTAGTAAATAATAGCATACCATTTTGATTATAAAAAGCTTAGTTATATCTATAGATATGATGAAATTAAATATACAGATAGAAATATTAGATGTAGCTGATGTTTGGATACCTTGGTGAGGGGCCATCAGAAGTAGACAGATTGGACAGACTTTAAACTAGACATATTCAGTCATCCTAATCAAAGATCACTAAATTACCTCACTATCTTCCATAGCCATTTCACCCGAAGGAGGTTTAAAAGATGCGAGCATCTCTAATAAATCAAAAAGGGTGGTAAGATGAGGTTCTTGCAAAAGTAAAAGCATTGGAATGTTGTCCTTCTGAGGAGGAGGTAAGCAAGATGCTGGAAGCTGAACACCTTCACCTTTTCGCTCCCTCCGTGGTGCACCCAAGGATACAAACACCATCTAGAAACAAGGGGGGGAGGAGGAGATAGAGACTATTTTAACAACACAACTACAATGACCATTTTTAAAACCAGAGACAGCTTAGAAATAAGAATAGACTTAAGAACATGGTTTTGGAAGATACATTAGTATCTTCACTGCTGATCCTTTAACTATGTTTCAATAGAATGTCACAATTCAAAAATGACATACATTGGGCAGCACTGGAGATTTACGTTTATTTCGCCTGGCATGGTAAGTATGAGAGGTGGCAGCAGGAGAGTGATTAATAAAAAAGGAATTAATTCAAACGTGTGCTACATTTAGGTGGTCAGATCCTCTAAAGTTGTCTTTTTCTTTGGCAGGGAGGAGTAACAAAGGGAGGGGTTGTGCAAGGTTGGGTCCTCCAATCTGCAGTGGTTGTAAGGTTAATCCTCCTTCCTGCAAAGTAGACATTCCTATCTTTCTTAGGCATTGAGGCTGGATTCACACTCTAAGGAAGCTTGCTCATGTCCTGGGCAGCAGGTTGATCTGGGCTGCAAGCCCTGATAGGCCTTAGAATAAATGAAGATGTGATATGGATTCTAGACTTTTATGAGTTTGTTTACAAGATGCTTTGGATTTGAGCATCAAAAGGAAGAAAGGAGGCTCTTGACAGCTTCAATGGCTGTTGCCTTCCCTCTTTTCCATGCTCTCATGACAAAATGCTTTGAGATGCTATCCTGGTCATAAAATCAAACAGTTGTGACCATTTGGCCAAAATCTTGGTGTTTGATGTTATTTTCACCTTTTCTCTACAAAAAATAAATGGTTCCAAATTTTACTTTGATCCTTCAGCATGTACTACTTCACATCTACTAATACACCCAGAATGTGGCTTTTTCAACCAGGACTACTTTTTACAACAGTAAGGCAATAGAGCAGCAGAATGTAAATGTATGTTAATATGAACTAACTGTAATTTTATTTCGGGTGTAAGGGGATGTATGATATACAGCAGAAAACAATACAATGGTTTTAGAAAACAGATGCTGCCAAAAAGAATTTTACATTTTACCACCTAATACACTTACTGGTCATCACATGACAAAAGCAGCATACCAAATTATCTTTTTATATTTGTCTTATCTTTACACTGATAATACCTGCATATCCTTAAAGCCCAATTCATGAAGTGTTTTTTCATCATAATCAGTTGTTAGTTCGTGCCCAGATGAAATCATTCTCACAGGTCCCATGAGACCACCTACAATAAAGCACAACATAGTGAATTTCTGGAATTTCATTGGCTATTTAAAAAGCATAATTTTTAAAAGTAAAATTAATATTAACATTGATACTGCATCTGCTGAAAATTTTTACAAAATACAGCTTCCTGGTAACCTCTCAGGGCCTGACCCAAAGGCCCCTGAAGTCAATGGGAATCTTTCCACTGACTTCATTGACCTCTGAATCAGGTCCTTAATTACTTCCTTAGCAATATGGTTCAATTATATCTTGTAATAAAAAAGGCACAGGGGGAAAAGATCTGCCTTATAGGGAGGGAAGAGAGATAATAGTTCTTTCAAGGTGAATTTATCTATCATTAAGTTCTTCCAGAGCTGGAAAATTATTCTATAAGCATTTATTTTAAATACTGATAGTTTTACTAAGTGTGGATGCCATAGAAATTTTCTTCTAATTGTCCCTAAAGTGTGTACCATTAAATTATTATAAAGCACTATAAACTTCTAAATGAAGGATCCAGGTCTGAAGGATCCAAAAAGGTTCACATCTATCTGCTGCTAAGACTGGAAAGAACGCAGGTGGCAGAGGGAACCATTCCTCTCCTTTTGTAGCACTGCTTTGGTACATGTGGGAACACAGAATGGGAACATGAGTGCTCTAACACATGCTGCTATAAGAAGAAGGTTTCACTTTCCAAGCTGCATTGGTCAGTGCAGCCCCTGACTGGGAATATAGTGAGGCCACCTGCAGGAAAACCAGCAAACAGTGTAACCAAGCTTAGAGCATATTGACTGCCAACTTTTCACAATGAATAGTTGTCTCACTCTGTTATATGCTGCTTAACATATATTTTATTCATAATTTCTTCTTCAACCTCTCTAGTAAAATTTATTTATAATTATGACAATGTGAATTGGAGGTGACATCTTCTAAGACAGATAGTCATTGTTTGTGAACATCAGAAAGAATTTGACTTCTGACCTTATAGCAGGAAGAATCTGGAGTCAAATAATGGCTTAGGCTCTGTCAAAAGCAAAGACCTTGCCAGTGGAATCGCCATCTAAACAGTGATGAAATGGGGCTGGCAAAGGTCACAGAGTACTGGAAGTGCCAAATGGTGTGGCAAGGCGCCAGTCACAGTCATAAATAGAGCAAATTAAAAAGAAAGCAAACGTGACAGAGGAGGGTACTTACCTGTAACAGGAGGTTCTTTGAGATGTGTGGTCCCTATCTATATTCTACTGAGGGTTATGTGCATATGCCATGCGCCTGGAGCGGGAGCTTCTCAAAGTGGTAGAGTCCATCGGTCCACACATGCACTCTGGTACCACTTCATGGTTTCACCAGAGGCAATAAAGGGCATAGCGGACCGACCATGCCTTCAGTTTGTCTCCACAACTAATCTACCAAATCCACAGCAAGGGTGAAGGAAGATGGGATTGGAATACAGGTAAATAACCACCTCCTCTTCGAGTGATGGTCCCAATTATATTCCACGGAGGATAACAAACAGTATCTAGATAGGAGGAGGGTGCGAGGAAGATGACAGAACCGTAGAACAGAGGACCAATGTACCAAACAAGGCAACCATCGCAGAGTCTTGCACCAGGGCATAGTGAGAAAAAATGGCATGTACTGAACTGCATGTGGCTGGCTTATATATGTCCATAAGGGGCACATCATGGACAAGGGCCATAGTTGATGCTTGTGCTCTCATGGAATGGGCCCATATCCCACCTGATAGGGACTGCCATGACAAGTGAGCATAATGCACTGTGCAATCCACTCCGAGATTCTCTGGGTGAAGAAGGCCTGCCCCTGAATTCTCTCTGCTATGGAAACAAATAGTTTAGGAGACTTCCAGAATGGTCTTGTCCTTTCTAGGTAAAGGGACAGGGCCCTATGTATATCGAGGGAGTGAAGCTGCTGTTCCTCCTTTGAGGTGTGCCGTTTGGGAAGGAAGGTGGGCAAATGTATGGGTTGGTCGAGGTGGAAGCAGGAAACCACTTTCAATAGAAATATGGGATGTAAGTGCAGTGAGACTTTGTCCTTATGGAACATAGTAAAAGGAGGATTTGCCATCATGGTTCCAGTTCACCAATGCTTCCTGCAGAAGTAATAGCAACCTTCATGGAAAGAAGAGAAAGGGAGCAAGAGGCCAGAGTTTCAAAGGGCAAGTTCATCAATGCCATAAGGACTAGCCTGAGGTCCCACTGAAGAACAATAGACTGAACAGGAGGGTATTTGCATACAAGCCCCTTCTAGAATCAGGCAGTCAAAGGGTGAGTGAAAACCGAATGCCCCTCCACAGGAGGATGGAAAGCACTGATAGCCACTTCGTGCACTTTGATGGAGCTGAGAGTGAGCCCTGAGGCCATCAGAGATGGTAAATAGTCTAAGACCATCAGGATGCCCACAGCCTCAGGAGCAAGACCTTTCTGCTGGGCCCAGGAAGTGAAACATATCCATTTGGCTTGGTAGAATTATTTCATGGAGTCCTTCCTGCTACTCGAGAGGACGTTTCCCACTGCCAATGAACATTATTGTGCCAGTGGAGGTGTCCATCCAAAAACCAAGATCCCAAATGAAGTGTCCGTGGATCAGGGTGCCTGAACCTGCTGTTGTGTTGTGTGAGCAATTCTGGGAACGTCGGAAGCGGAGAATGGTTCGATATGCGGAAAAGAGTTGAAAACCAGAACTGGCGAGGCCAGAATGGGGCGATCAGGATGGCCATCACGCTCTCCCATCAGAGTTTGTGAGGGACATAGGGCAGGAGTAGTAGGGGAGGGAAGGTGTAAATGATTCCATCTGACCAGTCAACAACCATGGCGTTGCCCTGTGAATTGTCACCGAGCCCTCCCCTGGGACAGTACTGGATTATTCCTGGGGGAATTCTGCATCACTGTGTGTGCACAGAATTCATGTTCCCCACAGTTTTCTTTGTTTCTCCACAGAAAAATGGCTTCTGATGGGAAAGCAAGGGAAGCCGCAAGAGCAGTCAAGTGCCCCTCCCTGGCAGCACAGGCAAGTCGGTTTGGACATCCAGAGCAGCTGGCAGAAATGTAAATCACTGCCGGGGGTGAAGAGGGGATGTGCAGTCGTGTGTGTGAGAGTGACACTCCGTCCCTCTTATTCACTATTGTGGCACGCTCCGCGTGGATGGGCAGGGCTTTGGGGTGTTTCTGAGGAGATAGGAATGGGGCAGGCTCTGTCCACTCAGGCAGAACAAAATGTATACTCCTGGGGGAATTCTGCACCATTGCGCAATGCAGAATTTTGCAAAAATTATCATGCATGAAGAATTTCCTTCCCCCCACAGAAATATGCTGCACTGTTGCTAGCTGCCACTAGTGACCACTGGACCCAGCAGAGCGCAACTCGCACATAGAAGACATTGCTGGGGGGACAGAGAGAGAGCTACAGGGTTCCTGGCAGCCGTAGTCCCCAGCATGCCCTAACAGGAGGAGAGGGTGGCGTGCAGGAAACTCCATACAAGCCTGTTACCAAGCACCAGGCTGTTTCTTCCTCTGGATCCCTGGGCTTGGGGTGGAGAGGAGGGAGAGAGAAACAATAACTGGGTTGCCATAGGGGTTTCTTTAACTCCACTCCTGGGGGAATTTTCGTGTGTGTCTGTATTGTTACAGACATACTTGCTGACAGGTATTTTGAATTAAATTACTAAAATAATCGAAACTGGCATGATTATGTAGTGTTATTTTGACAAATAAAATTTGCAGAATTTTGCAGAATTTTAAAATGTTGTGTGCAGAATTTTAATTTTTTTGGCACGGAATGCCCCCAGGAGTAACTGGATGCACTTGCTGTTGCCATGAGAGGAAAAGAGATCCCTGACTAGGGTTCCCAACAACCAGAAATGTCTGCGATTACCATGTCACCCAACTCCCATTCGTAGTCGGTCATGAAATTCCTGCTGAGTGCATTGGCAATCACATTCTGACTCCCTGGGAGATAGGTCACTGACAATAAGATATGGTGTGCATCGCACCACTTCCACACACAGTGCTGGGGACCTTGTCCCTCCTTGCTTGTTTATGTAATAAACCACAGTGGTGATGTCTGACAAAAGAACATGACAAGAGTGGATGAACAGTAAAAATGCATGGCACACCCTGTATACCACCCTAAGTTCCAGAGTGTTGATGTGCATCCGGGGTTCCCAAGTGTTCCAAGTTCCTTGTGCCATGTGATCTACCATGTGAGCGCCTCAGCTGTCAAGTGACACATATCCTTTATATTCATCACGCTTGGAGAGGACGGAAGGAAGGGCATTCTGGAGCAAACGTGGAGTGGATCGGTCCACCATCGAAGGGAGAAGATGACTTCTTGTGGAATGATAAGAACGGTGTCCACGGACTGGTGCATAGGGGAGCAGCCATAGTTGTAGACAGAGAAGCCATGAATCGAGTGAAGGCCTTGACATAGGTGCACACTGCCATGTGACCTAGGAGGGGGACATAAGCTCTGGCTGAGACCAAGGGGTTGGATGTCACTGAAGTGATCAGGTCCAGTAGTATCTGGAACCTGTCCTTCAGCAGATTAGCACATGTGGAGGTCGATGGGTACGCCAATGAACTCCAGGGACTGCGTAGGGTGCAAAGTACATTTTTCAACTTTCACACTCACCCCTAGAGAGTAGAGAAGTAGAAGGAGCTGGGAAATCGATTCTAGAGCTACTGTTTTGGACCATGCTGCCAGCAGCCAGGCGTCCAAGTAGGGGAGTATTCCCTGCTGTCGAAGGTGAGCTACTATCACGGAAACCTACGTAAAGATTGTTGGAGAAGTGGTAAGAATGGGAGAACCCTGTATGGGAAGTGCCGAGGACCCACCGTGAACCTCAGGAACTATCTGTGGGTTATGTGGATGTCGATGTGGAAGCAGGAGGCTTGCATATCAAGAGCCGCAAGCCGCATGCCTTTTTCTAGCAAGGGAATGATGGCCGCAAGCATGTCCATGCAGAACTTTGGCTTGCAAATGGAACAGTTGAGGCATCGGAGATCCACTATTGGTCTCCATCCTCCCTTCTTCTTGGGTACCAGGATATAATTGGAATAGAAACTTGCGCCCTGAAAGTTTGCGGAAACTGGCTCTACTCTTCCTCTCTGCAGTAGGGAGTCCACCTCCATGGCAAGGATACTGTCATGAGAGCAGTCCCTGAGATGGGACCATTGTGGGGGAGGTGGAGGAGGTAGCATCATAAACTCAATCATTATAGCCACATCCTTCGGGGGGAGGGATAGCTCAGTGGTTTGAGCATTGGCCTGCTAAACCCAGGGTTGTGAGTTCAATTCTTGAGGAGGCCACTTAGGGATCTGGGGCAAAAATTGGTCCTGCTAGTGAAGGCAGGGGGCTGGACTTGATGACCTTTCAAGGTCCCTTCCAGTTCTAGGAGATTGGTATATCTCCAATTATTACCTATAAGACTCACTTGTCCATTGTTATCATGCTCCATGCTGGCAGAAAATTTGAGATGACCTCTGAAAAGGGAGGCTGGCAAGAGTGTTGGAGTGCAAAGTGACTGACAGTGTCCTAGATGCACTCAGAAATATTGCTTATGAGAAGATGGCGGAGAATGGCATGGAGGATGGTGTACAGGGAGGGTTCCCCGGCCAGGATCCAACTGCAGCCCCATGGCTGCCTCCATGAGGTGCTTCTTAAGGTGGAGGGAAGAAGAGGCAAATCCTGCACCTAGATGCAACGTGGGCTTCCCCGAAGCAGTACAGACAGCATTGGTGCTCATCGCTGATGGAAAACGAGCGAGGGCAGGAAGTGCAGCATAATCCAGTACATAGACATAGGTGTTGGGTGTATGTGAACAGCAGAAGCTCCAACTCTGAACATGTAGCGCTGAACAGGAACTGAAAGCGAAGTTAGTCTGCCCTTCCCTTTATCGCCTTGGGTGAAACCATGAGGTGATACAAGGGCGCATGCACAGACCGACAGACACTACTACTTTGAAAAGCTCCAGCTCCATGGGCATGGCGCTTGCGCATTACCGTCAGTGGAATAGAATAGGGCCCATCATTCAAAGAATAGAAGATATGCGCACACATCTGAAAGTTAAAGTACTAGGGTCAACTCCTGAAATACTTGCTCAGTTTTTACTCAATCGCTAAAACCAAGCAAACTCCGCAGTGAAAGTACTGAGTCAAAAAAAACTATTTAAGGCATCCTGGAAAAGGAGAGCTTTACGGAGAGCTTTGAAAGAGGATAACAAGGAAGATCAGAATAAACAAACAATCAATTTGGCAACAGGATGTTCAGTAATAAATTAACTATTTTAACATAGTTGTAAAAAGACTGAAGATGCAGTAAAGGAACTCATATTTGAATGGCAGCTAAATACATATTTGTGAGCCCAAAATACATTCTGAGTCCTAATTATTTACCTATACAGAGCCATAAAGATACATGGCACTTCACAAAATATAAGATGGGACTCCACCCAGAGGAGTTTACTAACTAAATAAGACAGAATAAAATGAATAAAAACAATAATGGCAAGGGGAAAGGAGAAGATAATGGTGGAAGGAAGGAAAGAATGAAAAGTTACAAGTAATAAAAATCATGTGATTTGTAAAACCATGTGTAAGTAGTGCATATCCCCTGTTACTTCTGAATTTTCTCTCTCTACTTTATAAGAAACGGTAACACTTGCAAAGCACTGTTTAATAATTAAGTGTGACAGGCTGATGCCAATTATTAAATAAATGGAGCAAATGGAATAAAATCAACAGTGCTATTTTTCCCCAGGTACCCTAATCTACTGTCAAATAAACATCATCTTTCAACCTTTATGCATGATCAATGAGCCAAGCACAAACTAAAGTTAAGAATATTGTATAACTTACCAGGGAAATCTCCTTTCCGGCTGCTTTGGCCAAACTCTTGAAGCTGAGCTTGCTGGTTTATCTGTTCTTTCTGCAAATTTTCATACCAATGGGTAACCTCAGCCCTTAGATCTGCCACTTGATCACTAGGATACATTTCTATAGTCATCTGAAACATAATGTACACATTTTTTCAGAATGAACAATGAACATTATGAAACATAATGATCTAGGAATAAAATCCAGTTGGAAAACCAAAGTTCTACCTTGTCAGGAAGTCCAGCTGGCTGACATACAATTCTTAGTGGTAATGACTGTTTATCACTAAGTGCCTTTAAGTGACTGCTGATACCAGTGCCTTCAATCTGCCACTGTCTCAGATGATACGCAAACCTTAAGAAGCATATAAAAATCACGCATAAAAACACTAAATGTTTTTGTTAACATCTGTTTAACTCAAAAGCCTGACAAACAGTAGGAAGACAAGAAGGCTAAGAAAGGTCCCAACTCCACTTCTCTGGTCTTGCAGAGATTCCAACACAAAAAGAAAAGACAAGACTTTGTATTCCTGATATTGCTTAAGTTTAAAAAAAAAAAACAACAACACTTTCCACCTTTTTTATACATCATGAATTGGGTCTTACCAAATTCACAGCTGTGAAAACTGTCATGGACCATGAAATCTGGTCTCTCCCCATGAAATTTGGTCTTTTGTGTACTTTTTTACCTTATACTATACAGATTTCATGGGGGAGATTGGCATTTCCAAAACTGAGGGTCCTGATCCAAAAAGGGGAAGCGGGGGAGTCGCAAGCTTCTTGCGGGGGAGGTTACAGTATTGCCACCCTTACTTCTGCGCTGCCTTCAAGAGCTGGGTGGCCAGACAGCGGCAGTTGCTAGCCAGGCACCCAGCTCTGAGGGCACCGCCGCCGCCAGCAGCACCATGGCATGGTATGCTATTGCCACCCTTTTGCGCTGCTGCCTTCAGAGCTGGGCCCTTGGCACAGCAACTTCCACTCTTCAGCCGCCCAGATCTGAAGGCAGCAGCACAGAAGTAAGGGTGGCAATACCATACCATGTCATCCTTACTTCTGTGCTGCTGGTGGTGGTGGCGCTGCCTTCAGAGCAGGGCTCTCAGCCAGCAGCCACCACTCCCCAGCAACCCAGCTGAAGGCAGGGCTGCCATCAGCAGCAGCGCAGAAGTAAGGCTGGCAATACTGCAACCCTATGATATGAAATTGACCAAAATGAACGGTGAATTTGATAGGGCCCTAATCATGAAACAGCAAAAGAGGGCAACCATCCTTTTTTTCCTTGCCAAAAACCTTTAACAGACTAAGCCTCACACAAAATATTTGCAAAGTATGTATTATTATCCCCATTTTACACAGAGGAAACCAAATGAATAATTTACAACTCTGTTTTTCATTATATCACTCAACTCAAATTTCTATTTGGTATAAATGATAGGAAAATAAATTACAATAATCCCAACTCAAAATATATTTAAGAAATTGTTTACCTCCTCCTAAAAGCTTCAAGGTGTGTCTTTAGCATTAGAAGTCCTCTTTCAATTATGGTGAGACTTGAGTGGGAGTCTTGCTCAAGATTACTGGAAGCGATCATAAGGCTCTCCATACACTTGCTAATAAATTCTTGTTCTTTTTCCAGACCTGTTTTACCTGCAGACAGATATTTAAATAAATATGTGACGAATGTACTGAAAACTGCAAGTTTTAGTACTCAAGATTAAAACAAGATAAAAATAAAATCTTTTAAAGAATATTAGTTTAACAAAAAATGACTAAAAGATTATTTTGTAAAATATCCTTGGATTTTAGTACACCAGTGTAAATAAAACTGAGGACTCTTACCATTAATATAATAAGAATTGATATACTGGATAGCTGCTCGACTGACATCACCAGACTGTGCTCTTAAGGCAATACCCCAGAATTGGTCCATACCACACAACTGTTAAGACAAATGAAAAATTTGTCATGTGATTATTTTCCTATTGGGAACCATCTCTCCCCCAGTCTGACACATTTACACTGTGTCTTTTCCTGTTAGTACTGGAGATACTCCCACAGAATGCTGGGACTTGGCCAAGCCCTGAATGTGTGGGACATGAGCATCTGAAGCACTATAGGCACACTCTAGATAGGAAAGACAGGTCTGACTATTGGTTTGGAAAGAAATGCTGCCCTAAGGAACCTCGACAACATTATGCTATCTACCCAAAAACTTAAGCTCATTCAAGTGATAGTACTATTCAGCAGTCAGACTATCAGAAATGATGGTAGAAGATCTTAAAGCGAAGCCTAAGTCATCCTGAAAGAAATCCATGGAAGCTGGAATGCCTGATTCCTTGGAGTTAATCTCTGTATCCTGGCACCCATCAGAGAACTTTGTGTAAACTCCTGAGTAAGCAAAAACAATGCAAGGCCTACAAAAAGCTCAGAGAAGAATATCCCATGTTGTTTATAGGACTTGCTGCTCAATAGTCAAACTGTTAGGTCCAGTTACTCTGAAGTGGGATGAAGAAGCAAACCCTGGAATGGGAGATCCTGGCTTGCTGGACAGATGGAGTAAAGATCTCTATGAAAGCTACACTAGGTTTGAGTATCACAGCATACTTGGCCACTTTCACCTGATCCCCTTTTGAATCTTCTGGATCCCTTTTTCTACTAGCAGAAAGCGGGAGGGTCGGGGGCCCGGCGACGGACACAGAAGACAATTAATCTATTTGTGAGCCATTATAAGACACTTAACTTTTTCCTAACTGGTGTTCTTCAAGATGTGTTGCTCATGTCCATTCAACTTAGGTGTGTGTGCACGCCACATGCACCGGTGCCATAAGTTTTTTCCCTCAGCAGTAGCTGTAGGGGACCAGCTCAAGTGCCCCCTGGAGTGGCATGCATATGCCGTGGCATATAGGGTGCCGCCAGCTCCCCCGATCCTCAGTTCCTTCTTGTCGGCTTGTGGAATGGACGTGAGCAACACATCTCAAAGAACACCAGTTATGGAAAAAGATAACTGTCTTTTCTTCTTTGAGTGCTTGCTCAGGTCCATTCAATTTAGATCAGTGGTTCTCAAAGTCGGTCCGCCACTTGTTCAGGGAAAGCCCCTGGCAGGCCGGGCTGGTTTGTTTACCTGCTGCGTCCGCAGGTTCGGCTGATTGCGGCTCCCACTGGCTGTGGTTCGCTGTTCCAGGCCAATGGGGGCTGTGGGAAGCAGTGCGGGCCGAGGGATGTGCTGGCCGCCCTTTACGCAGCCCCCATTGGCCTGGAGTGGCAAACCACGGCCAGTGGGAGCTGCAATCAGCCGAACCTGCGGACGCAGCAGGTAAACAAACTGGCCTGGCTCACTAGGGGCTTTCCCTGAACAAGCGGTGGACCGACTTTGAGAACCACTGATTTAGATGTCACCCAAGCAGTACCCCCTCGGAGGTGGATAGGAGTTCACGGATGAGTAGACTGCAATACAGCTCTGCCGAATCCAGCGTCATCTCTGGCCTGCTGAGTGATGGCATAGTGGACCATGAACAGAAAACTATATACACTATAATACAAGAATTAATGACATCGTACAAACAAGAGAGCAGCTGTGCTAGCTGAAGCAGCAACAGTTCCAGCACCGTCACTAGCGGCAAGAAGGAACTGAGTGTGGTGGGAGCTGGCAGCGCCCAATGTACAGCGGTATATGCGCGCCACTCCAGGGGGCGCCAGAACTGGTCTCCTACAGATACTGCTGAGGGAAAAAACTTCCGGCACCGGTGCATGTGGCGAGCACACACACTTAAGTCAAATGGATATGAGCAAGCACTCAAATAAGAACTGTTCCTACTGACCTTTCGTCTTCTTAGCTGATAAAGAACTACCAGGCCCTCGTGTTTTCACTGGATGTGAACAGATCCACCTGGAGGGCTCCCTAGATATCAGCTGCAACAATTCTTGCTTAAGGACCACTTTCAGTAATGTATCTGCCAGCAGCTTTTTAGTCTGCATTTTTGTCCATTGTATCTTATGTTGATCAGACAGATAGAGGCTATGTGATCTTGTGCCCACTTGCTGATTTATGTATGCCACAGTCATTCTGCTGTGTGCTTGAGGCAAGATGTTCTCCTTTCTCAAATGATCCTGGAAACCCTGAAAAATTATCATGACCAATTCTCACCTCTGGGAAGTTGATGTTCGGGAGCATTTCTGACAACATTTCCTGTACATCATGGCAGCCCAAGTAAGCTCACCATCCTGCAAGGTTGCCACATCTGCGGTCAGGACTTTGGCGTACACATTGTGAATAGAGAATGCTACCATCCCATGGTTCTTCTGTTTTCCCAAACTGGGGGATATAATTACTCTAGATGGCATCTTTAATTTGCTCTGCATCTCTCTTTGGGAATGGTCCCAGGACTTTTAAGGGAAATCCCTGAAACTCTCTCATGAATTGTCTTGCCCATGGAGTAATCTTTATGCAAGTTACCTGAAAACAGGGCCGCCCAGAGGGGGGGGCAAGAGGGGCAATTTGCCCCAGGCCCCGCGTCCCGCAGGGGCCCCCACGAGTGTTTTCCGGGGCCCCTGGAGTGTTTCCCGTCTTCCCGCGGCTCCGGTTGAGCTCCCGCAGGCATGCCTGCGGCAGGTCGACCGGAGCCCAGGACGAGTGGACCTGCCGCAGGCATGACTGCGGAGGGGGCGCTCGTCCCGCGGCTCGGCTGGACCTCCCGCAGGCATGACTGCGGCAGGTCAAGCGGAGCCGCGGGACCACGGCACCCGCCGCAGTCATGCCTGCGGCAGGTCCACTCGTCCCGGGCTCCGGTCGACCTGCCGCAGGCATGCCTGCGGGAGCTCAACCGGAGCCAAATGCCGCCCCCCAGGGAAAGGGCCGCCCCACGCGCCTGCTTGGCACGCTGGGGTCTAGAGCCGCCCCTGAGCGGGGGGCCCCCGCCGCCAAAGACCCCGGGCCCCCGGAATTCTCTGGGCGGCCCTGCCTGAAAATCTAGGTGTTAAAGGCAAAACAAATGAATGATATTCTAATGCAGGACACCTGATCAGGTTCTTCTTGAAACTTTGCTCTATCAGAAAAACTGACTCTTCTTGTGTCTATTACGAAGCCAAGGTGGACGGCCCTCTAAGAAGAGAACAAGGAGCTCTTCTTTCCATGTATTATAAACCCAAAAGGCACAGAGGAGTTGCAGAGTTTTATGCCATGACTCCTTCTCAATCAACATTAGGGAGTATGAAGAGGGCGTAAGCAGAATTTAATGACTTGCTAACTGAGCCTTTCCCCATTTTTGTAAGTCTCCTATTCCTTCACAATGACTTGTTCGAAGGGGGAGTGAAGGTAGATAGAAAATTTCGTCTTGGGTTTGGATGAGCGTTATTTACCCTTGGACTTGGTTGCTTTTTTTTTCCTGATGAAATCTCGATGGTGGCACCACCTTTCTCCCCATTGTCTTAAATGCATATGGAGGAAAGAATTTCTTCTAATCTCTGGCATGGTGTTACCATGGTGTGAAGCTGACAATTCTCTTTTTCAGGGGATCAGATAGAACCTAATGGAATAAGATGAGTATCTGAAAGGCTTCTTGGCATTTTGTGTGTTTTCTGGTCTTTGGAGACTTTTTGCTCCTTTTGCCTCTTAGAGGATTTTCCCTCGCATCTGAGGATCTGTCCTAATTGATGCTCCCATTTCAGAGATAACTCATAGGGATGGCTTTGAGTCCCTGTATTACCCCCGTTCTCCAATGTACAACGGGAGAGGAAAAGCAGATCATCCCCTAAAGGAACCCAGATCATTGAGGAAGGACCTGGCTGCTGGATCCCAAGAAGGACTGACCCACCATTGCAAAGGTATATCTGGACGTGCCTTGAGTGGTGTGGGAGGACAAAAAGCCCCAATGTGCTGTCCTTTATGATCTTTCTGCTGACAAAACAAGAGTCTTTAAGCTGGGAGCAACTATGGCAAAGCTCCTTCTTGTGGCTCCTGAGAGGGCCTCCTCTCAAATGGGGTACCTCTTGGCCTTTCATCTGGGCTTTTTGACCTACTACACTGAGGAGATAGGAACAAATGGAAGAAATGAGGTCAGCACGTGGCCTTAGAGGATATAATCCTCAAAATAATTTCATCACCTAGGTGAAGGATAGAGGGAGGGAGAATACATCTCATTTCTGCCCCAAAATGTAGCTTTAAAAGTAAACATGGTAATGGAATAGGCAGGAATGATGGGTCAACTCTGTATGCATGGCCTAAGGCAGATAATCTGGCATGAGGCTGAAAGTGATGTGACAAAGCCTTAGAGCCCCCTGGAAAAGTATGAACTGCTTTCAGTATGATTCAAAGGGAGATGCAGCCCAAATCTCTCAGACTGGGGGGAAAGGTCATGATCCACAAACGTAATGTTCCTGTAACAGTAGCGCAGCTAGCAGGAGAGCAGGGCAGCAGCCACTCCCCCACTGAGCACAAGTGGTGCCTTTTCAATTTTTACTCACCCGGCGGCGCTCCAGGTCTTCGGCGGCGGGCCCTTCACTAACTCCAGGTATCTTTGGCGGCACTGAAGGACCCGCCGCCAAAATGCCGCTGAAGACTTGCGGAGAGAGTGAAGGTCCCGCCGCCGAGGTGCCAACGAAGACCCGGCGCACCACCCCATCAGTAAAAGCGCCGCAAGGTGAGTAAAAGTGCCGCAGCAGGTGGCACCTTTTTTTTTTTGCTGCCCCCTGTTCCCTCCACCTGGCTACACCACTGTCCTGGTAAGCCTTACTGCTAAAGCTAAACTTTAAACACTAGCAAAATTTAATTATAGATGAATACTTTGATATCCAGTATTCCTGTCAAACATAGGAGGCCCATTGCAATGTTAGATTTGGTTGGCAACCTCAAAAGAAACTGGAAGTCAAAACAAAAAAGCTAAGCTGATGGGTTGAATGATTCAGGGGACAATGCTACACAGTACTTTTCACTCCCCAGTTTCTTTGTAAACTCAAAGCTTATGTGTCATTCTTAATTTGTATTTATATATTGCGGTGCCATAAATGTGTCTATAGAACAGGCTTCAGATGTGCAAAGAGCTTTTACCAGGAAGAAAGTAAACAGTGAATAAATGGAATAAAAAGTAGAGATATGAAATACTGAATAAAGATAATAAATACAAACTGAAAGTGTCTTTTCAATCTAACCAATATGTCAGGGAAATAAAGACCACTGAAGTCTGCAGTATTAGAATGTATAAAAAAGTTTAAGGCACACCCAGATAACCATCAACAAATTCTTCAAGAAGAGTCAAGATTTTTCAATTTAACGTACTGCTGACAAATTTACACAGTATTTTAAACAAAGACTTAATTGTATAGCAAATAATTAAAGGCTATTTTTCAAAACAGTTGATAATATAGTCTCCTCTCAATTAAATGAATGTAATGACTTACTAAGTATTCTACTTAAAGGGTGGAGGGATAGGCCTGAAACGTATGTTAGAAATAAATTGTTTTAGATATACACTTACATATAAATGAAAGAAATATATGTACCAGTGTTTCAAACAGTCACTTAAAGTTAGTTTGCTAAAAATGTATATGATGAATCTTAGCTACAATATATGAAAAATAAAAATCATTTACTTAAATCATAATAAAAACTGTGTGATACAATAAATATTACTACTTAATATACAATTATATCCACTAATTATTAGAACATCTTTACTCAGGTTTAACGGTGGTGCAATAGATATACAGAACACTTATTTACCCCACAGCTGGGGTAATACATTATTTTTTGTCAAGGTTCAAATTTCTTGGTCAAGGTATACTCAAGATCCAGACACCTACCCAACTCCCCTCACTGTACCTCCTGATTGCACACCCAATTGCCTGCCAGCTCCCCCATCTGACCTGACAGTAGGGTGACCTTATTTCCCTAAACTGAAAATGGGATGCACACGGCTGATTGAGCCACCTGGCGTTGCCATGCCCCCTCTCCCCCCAGATTTGCCCTTGCTCTGTGCCCCCAGTTGAGCCAAGTAGCAGAGATGTGGGCAGGGGGGAAAGGAATTGATACGGGCTGGGATATGTGCAGCAAAGCAGGGTGTGAACGTGTGTGAGTACTTCTGAGCTCAGAGCCAGGCGGAGAAGCTGTTGGACTATGATCCAGCTAGCAGGGCGATGCCCCTTTGGGGATTGGGATAGCAGAGGAGCAGGAAAGAGACTCTGGTAGTTGGAGGAAACAAGGAGACTCCAGACAGTAGCCGTCGGGAGATGTGGGGAGGCCAGGAAGTGGCAGAAGCGGATGACTAGAGGCAGCCTGGGGAGGGAAAAAGGCCAGTTGGGGCAGGAGGAGGCTCCGTGGACTAGCCCCGAAGGATGGGGGTGGGAAGGACACAAGGCCAGGGTGGGGACACCGGGGACCGCTCAGGGATGGGTGGCACAAGGCTAGGTGGGAGGACTCCAGGGGGGTCCTGTGCTGCGCTCAGTGCCCCAGCACAAATGGATGCTGCAGGACCCTGTCAGGCACTTACCAGCCGGGTTGCCAGGTAGGGCCCAAGGCCACCAAGTTGCTGCTCCATAGCCCAGCTAGCCCCGCTGTCTCCAGGGAAAGCAGAGAAGAATTTGAATTAGGGCCTGGACAGCACTGCCCTCTGATTGAGCTGCAGAGTGAGCACGTGACACCCCATCACTCCCTGATTGGGCGGACAGGGCGTAATGGAGACACAATAGGCTGCTCACGGGGGGTATGTGTGGGGAGTGGAGATATCCCCCAAAACGTCACCACTTCCCCCTCACATTCCTGCACTACCGCCAGTGTGGCTGCGGCTGCACAAGCAGCCGCCCAAGGACACACTGTACCTTGAAGCCCAGCCCAGCTGTTAGCCCCCTGCTGGGGCTGGGGAGCAGGCATGGCTCCAGCCCTGACTCAGCTTCAGCCTGTACGGTCCACTGAAAAAGTGTCTGACAGTCCAGACTTGACCCTCGGTCCACCTATTGACTACCTCTGCCATACAGTAACTGTGGTTCTTTGACATGTTATCATCATGTTGGATCCCATGGTACATGTGCATGCGCCTGATGTCCACAAGCTCAGTGTCTTTTGAATACCAATTGCCATGGGGGTTGGGCATGTGCTTTGTGCTTCCTCACACTACTGTGTGAGGGCACAAAGGATGGAGTGGTCATGAGTCTCCCCCAGTCCCCTTGCAATTCATGCAAATGTAGGTTCTCTGACTGTAAGGCCAATTCCTAAATCGCCATTTTATTTTACCAGAGTTGTTGTTTGGCCTCCATGTTGGTACTCCTTCTTGCTTGTTAAGTTGGTGCCCTTTTCAAACTAAGGCGGTAACTGATCATATGTAACAAGTGTAATCTGCCTAGAGACAGGAAGTTATATAAGGACTGAGCACACAGCACTCCGTGCTGTCCGCCCCAGTGGCAGCCAAGTACCTAGTGTGTGTGATCCAAGTGGAGACATCAAGTCAAGACTGAAAGATCATATAAGAAGACCAGAAGACCTATTTACCTGTTGTTCTCAATCATTCCTGATTTCCTGAGCTGTTCCTGTGTATTCCCAAGTCCCTGTCTCATGTTCCTGAGTCCTTGCATGATCCTGTTCTGTCCCATGTTCGCCAGAGACATGGTGATGTAATAGTTTTCTTGCTTTGTTGTATACCTACCAATCATCTGTATTGCTTGGGTTCCTTGGCTTCAGGCCTATTTGTTTGTTAACATCCAAATGCTTTATTGCTTGTTCACTGTTATTGGTTGTGGAATCCTTTGTTTAATAAACCTTGCTCTGTTTGCACCTTTACATTTGCCTTCTAGTACTTTGAGAGTCATCATCACCTGCAGTGATAGATACGGGAAGAGAGGCGCGGATCTGGTCAACCTGCTAGAGGATTTGTGTTGTAACAGTAACTTGAATAGCCGGTTAACATGACCAGTGGGTAAGTACGTAACAGGCCTTTGAGAAACTTCAATACCTGCAGGAGAGACAAGACCAAGAGCAGCAGTATAGGATGATAGCAAGAGGAAATAGTTGCAATGAGGACCTGAATGGAGCTGAACAAAAAGCCGGAACACTTTAAACACAAAAAGAAATCAAGGATCTTCAGGATCAGTGCCGGCATCAAGTCCAGATTGTGTTGGGCTGCCCATAAAGAGAACCCCTTCCATTTTGAGGAATAAATCCTTCTTTCAGACAGGTCTTTCTGCGCTGGATCAAGATCTCTTTCAAAGGTACAGAGCCAGCCAACATCCATGAACTCAGATGAAATGTCTTCAGGTTGCGGTGCTGTGGTTCTGTGATATCAGGTGCAGACATTCTGGGAACCGGCAAAACTGTCCCAGCCAGTAGGGAGCTGCAAGAATGAGCATGGCTTTGACCTGCTTGATTTTTGGATTTCATCTTGGGAATCAGGGGAATGGATATAGGAGGCTTCAATTCCACAGCAGAAGGAAGGCACCCAGAAATGAACACTGGCTCATGCCCCGTTTGCAGCAAAAGTTCTGAAACTTGATGTTCTTCTTGGTGGTGAACAGGTCTACTGTGGGAATCCCCATCGATGAAATACCAGCTAAATGATTAATCTGATTTTATTTAGTTTACTAAACAACAATAGTGACAGAATTCTGTCCTCAAGAAAATAAGCTCTCACTGACATAAGAACAGCCATACTGGGTCAGACCGAAGGTCCATCTAGCCCAGTATCCTGTCTCCTGACAGTGGCCAATGCCAGGTGCCCCAGAGGGAATGAACAGAACAGGTAATCATCAAGTGATCCATTCCCTGTCACCCATTCCCAGCTTCTGGCAAACAGAGGCTAGGGACACCACCTCTGTCCATCCTGGCTAATAGCCCTTGATGGACCTATCCTCCATTAATTTATGTAATTCTTTTTTGAACCCTGTTATAGTCTTGGCCTTCATAACATCCTCTGGCAGAGAGTTCCACAGGTTGACTGCGTAGTGTGAAGAAATACTTCCTTTTGTTTGTTTTAAACCTGCTGCCTATTAATTTCATTTGGCGGCCCTTAGTTCTTGTGTTACGAGGAATAGTAAATAACACTTCCTTATTTACTTCACACTAGTCATGATTTTATAGAACTCTATACTCCCCCCTTACTCATCTCTTTTCCAAGCTGAAAAGTCCCAGTCTTATTAATCTCTCCTCATACAGAAGCAATTCCATACCCCTAATAATTTTTGTTGCCCATTTCTGAACCTTATCCAATTCCAATATATCTTTTTTGAGATGGGGTGACCACATCTGCACACAGTATTCAAGATGTGGGCGTACCATGGATTTATATAGAGGCAATATGATATTTTCTACCTTATTATTTATCCCTTTCTTAATGATTCCCAACATTTTGTGTGCTTTTTTTGACTGCCGCTGCACACTGAGTGGATATTTTCAGAGAACTATCCACAATGACTCTGAGATCTCTTTCTTGAGTGGCAACAGATAATTTAGACCCCATTCTTTTATATGTAGAGTTGGGATTCTGTTTTCCAATGTGCATTACTTTTCATTTATCAACACTGAATTTCATCTGCCATTTTCTTGCCCAGTCATCCAGATTTGAGAGATGCTTTTGTAGCTCTTTGCAGTCTGCTTGGGACTTAACTTTCTTGAATAGTTTTGTATCCTCTTCAAATTTTGCCACTTCATTGTTTGCCCCTTTCCCCAGATCATTTATGAATATGTTGAATAGGACTGGTCCCAGTATAGACCCCGGGGGGACACCACTAATTACCTATCTCCATTCTGAAAACTTACCATTTATTCCTACCTTTGTTTCCTATCTTTTAACCAGTTACTGATCCATGAGGACCTTCCCTCTTATCTGATGACAGCTCACTTTGCTTAAGAGCCTTTGGTGAGGGACCTTGTCAAACAGGATAAGAGACTATTTTTTCATAGTTCACTTGGAGGGCTGGCTGAGGCAATACGGAGAATGCATATTGAAGGCTTACCATTGTTGTCTACTGGGATCTGAGCAACACATCTTGAAGAACAACAGTTACAATGGTGAGTAACCATCTTTTCTTCTTCAAGTGATTGCTCATATGCATTCCAGTTAGGTGATTCCCAAGCCTTACCTAGGCGGTGGGGTCGGAGAGAGACGTGGCAGAGTGTAAGACTGCTGAGCCGAAGGCTGCATCGTCTCTGGATTGTTGTACCAATGCGTAGTGGGAAGCAAAGGTGTGAACTGAAGACCAGGTAGCCGCCCAACAGATTTCCTGGATGGGGACATGGGCCAGGAAGGTGGCAGAAGAGCCTGTGCTCTTGTGGAGTGAGCAGTAATGTGGCTAGCCTGAACGTGAGCGAGCTCGTAGCATGTCTTGATACAGGATGTCACCCAAGACGAGATCCACTGGGATAAGACTGGCATGCCCTTCATTAGGTCCGCCACTGCCACAAAGAGCTGGGGCGAACGTCGAAAGGGTTTCGTCCGCTCTATATAAAAGGCTAGAGCCCTACGGACATCCAAAGTATGAAGGTGCTGTTCCCGGCGCGATGAGTGTGGTTTTGGGAAGAAAACCAGGAGGAAGATGTCCTGGTTTACATGAAAAGCAGACACCACCTTGGGGAGGAAGGAGAGGTGTGGACGGAGGTGCACCTTGTCTTTGTGGAAGATCGTATAAGGCGGTCCCGCCGTCAGGGCGCGGAGTTCTGAGACTCGCCTCGCCGAAGTGATAGCGACGAGGAAGGCTGTCTTCCAAGAGAGATATAAAAGGGAACACGTGGCCACAGGCTCGAAAGGGGGCCCCGTAAGTTTGGCTAAGACCAGGTTTAAGTCCCAGGTAGGGGCCGGGCGCCGGATCTGTGGGTACAACCGTTCTAGTCCCTTAAGGAACCGGGAAACCATCTGGTTAGAAAAGATAGAACGGCCGCCCTCGCTGGGTCGGAAGGCCGAGATGGTTGCCAGGTGCACCTTTAAGGAGGGACCAAAGGTAGTCCAATATCTTTGGGATAGACACCAGATGAGGATCGCAGCCGTTCTGATTGCACCAGAGGGCGAAACGCTTCCACTTGGCGAGGTAAGTCGACCTAGTGGAAGGTTTCCTGCTCCCCAGAAGCACATGCTGTACTGCAGCAGAACAACTCCGCTCCGCCTGAGTCAACCACGCAGGAACCATGCCGTGAGGTGAAGGGACTGCAGGTCCGGGTGGTGAAGCCTGCCAAAGTCCTGCGTTATGAGATCCGGCCATAGCGGCAGGGGAATTGGCTCTGCCACTGATAGATCGAACAGCAGGTTATACCAATGCTGCCTCGGCCATGCTGGAGCAATGAGAATAAGGTTGGCTCTGTCCCTCCGGAGCTTGAGCAGCACTCTGTGAATGAGGGGAAACGGTGGAAAGGCATAAAACAGGTGTCTCGTCCACGGGAGGAGAAAGGCGTCTGAGAGAGCGCCCGGGGAGCGTCCCTGGTAGGAGCAGAACACGTGGCAATTCCTGTTCTCTCTGGAGGCAAAGAGGTCTACTTGGGGAAAGCCCCACCTCCGGAAAACTGTATGGATGACATCGGGACGGATCGACCATTCGTGAGACAGGAATGACCTGCTGAGGCGATCTGCCAGGGTGTTCTGTACTCCTGGGAGAAAAGACGCTACTAAATGAATAGAATGGGCTATGCAGAAGTCCCACAGTTGGATGGCTTCTTGACAAAGTAGGGAGGAACGCGCCCCCCCCTGCTTGTTTATGTAGAACATTGTCGTCATGTTGTCCGTGAACACGGACACACAGCGGCCTTGTAGATGGACTCGGAACGTCTGGCACACCAGGCGGACTGCCCTCAGCTCCCTGATGTTGATATGTAAGGCCAGCTCGTGGGGTGACCAGACGCCTTGAGTGTGTAGGTCCCCGAGGTGGGCACCCCAACCCAGAGATGATGCGTCCGTGATCAGCGCCACTGAGGGTTGGGGAGGGTGGAACGGTAACCCCTGCGCAGACTACCGCGGGGTCCAACCACCAAGTGAGGGAGTCGAGGATCGACCTGGGGATCGTGATCACCGAGTCTATATTGTCACTGTGCGGGCGGTATAGTGATGCGAGCCATGTTTGGAAACTCCGAAGCCGGAGTTTCGTGTACAGGGTCACGAAAGTGCATGAGGCCATGTGGCTGAGGCAGGTGCGCACTGATGTTGTCGGGAAGGATTGGAAGCTTCGAATGATCAAAGACATGGCCTAAAACCGAGGCAGAGGGAGGCAGGCCCTGGCCAGATTGGAGTCCAGAACTGCTCCGATAAATTCTATCCTCTGCGTTGGAGTCAATGTAGACTTTTCGGCGTTGACCATAAGGCCCAGCCTGCCGAAGAGGTCTGTGACTACACGCATGGGCTGAGACACCTGCAGTTGGGAAGTCCCGCAAACCAGCCAGTCGTCGAGGTACAGGTAGACGTGTATTCGACGGCGGCGGAGGGCCGCAGCGACCACAGCCATGCACTTGGTGAAGACCCTCAGCGCCGTAGAGAGGCCAAAGGGGAGCACCGTGAATTGGTAGTGCTGGTGGTTGACGACAAAGCGAAGGTAGTGTCGATGTGGCGGGTAAATGGCAATGTGGAAGTACGCGTCCTTCATATCGAGGGTGGCATACCAGTCTCCCGGATCCAGGGAAGGGATAATGGTCCCCAGGGTTACCATGCGGAACTTGAGCTTTACCATAAATCTGTTGAGCTCTCGCAGGTCTAGGATTGGTTGCAGACCTTCCTTTGCCTTGGGGATTAGGAAGTAGCGGGAATAAAAACTCCTGCCCCTCATGCCTTCTGGCACCTCCTCTGTGACACCCAAACTCAAGAGAGTCTCGACCTCTTGCAAGAGGAATTGCTCGTGAGAGGGGTGGGTAGAGTGGGTGGGAGGGAGGGGGAGAAACAAATTGGAGGTGGTATCCCGCTTCCACCGTGCGGAGGACCCAGCTGTCGGAGGTTATCTGGGACCAGGAAGGGAGGAAATGGGAGAGACGGTTGGAAAAAGATGGGGAAGGATCCAGTAGGGAAACTGGTGGGTTGTCCTCGGGCGTCCCATCAAAAGTTCTGCTTCGACTCCGAAGATGGTTTTGGTGGCGGTTGGGCTTGGTTTCCCTGGTTGCCCGATTGTCTCCGCCGGTTCACCCTGCCACGATGCCTGGTGTCTTGTCGCGGCCTGGGTTGATTATAGGGGCGGTACGGCTGGGGCCGGAAGGACCTACGTTGGGTTACCGGAGTGTGCATGCCCAACGAGCGCATTGTAATGCGGTTGTTCTTGAGGCTCTGCAGTCTTGGGTCGGTTTTCTCTTAAAAGAGACCCTGGCCGTCAAAGGGCAAATCCTGAATCGTTTGCTTCAATTCAGGTGGGAGAGTCGAAGCTTGGAGCCAGGATATGTGCCTCATTGTTATGCCAGAGGCCAGGGTTCTGGCCGCCGAGTCCGCTGAATCCAGGGAGGCCTGGAGGGCAGTTCTGGCTACTTTTTTACCCTCTTCCAAAAGGGCCGTGAACTCTGTACGGGAGTCTTGAGACACCCATGTATTAAAGCTGTAGCGGCTGAGAAGGGCCTGCTGGTTGGCCACCCTAAGTTGAAGGCCGCCAGCCAAGTAGATCTTACGGCCTAGAAGGTCCATGCACTTCGCCTTAGGAGCCGGCGCTTGCTGGCCATGTCGTTCCCGTTCATTGACGGATTGAACTACCAGTGAGCAGGGAGGAGGGTGGGTTGGCTCTGATATTCATAGCCCTTTGACGGGACCATGTATTTTCTTTCCACTCCCCGAGCCTTCGGTGGGATGGAGGCCAGGGACTGCCATATGGTATCGGCATTGTTTTGAATGGTACGTATGAACGGCAGGGCCACTCGGAGGGGGGCATCCGCCATCAATATGTCCACCACTGGGTCCTCTGCTTCTGCTACCTCCTCAACCGGCAGGTTCATATTTTGAGCTACCCTCCTCAACAAGTCCTGATGCGCCCAAAGGTCAATAGGAGGAGGACCCGAGGAGGATGTTCCTGCAACTGCCTCATCAGGTGAGGAGGAGGAGGAGAGGCCCGGTACCAAGGGGTCCTGTGGTGGGTCAGTGAGCGGCGGAACAGCCTCTGCAGCGAGAGGAGCTTCAGGTTCCTCAGAAGCCAGTGGTGCCTCGTCAGTGGTCGTGGGAGGAGGCCTGCTAACCGTGGCTTCTGGAGCTCGATGGTCAGAGGGGCCTGAGCGTTGAGCCGCGAATGGGGCACCTTGCACTTCGTGGTATGCCCACGGGGTCCAGAAAGCCCATTGAGGAGGGCCTTGGTCTTGGCCTTGAGGCTCGGACTGCTGGTATGCAGCACTGCCGGTGTGGGACGAGACGGATGGTTGTCTCGAAGGCCATGGCGGTGCCGAGAAGCCCTGGGACGGTGCCACCGATTCAGCCGTTCGGTCCCAGGGCGGTACCGAGGAACGGTACCGGTCCTGTCGGTGCCGGGAGTGAGATCGGGACCATCTACCGTGCCGGTGCCGGGAAGTCGACCGGGATCTCGAGTCCCTATGGCGAGAACGGCTGCGGGACGCACAGTACCGAGAGCGGTACCGAGAGCCGGATCGGTGCCGATAACGTCTGTCCGGCGACCGGGATCGTGATTGTCTCCATCGGTACCACGATGGAGAGTGGTACCGGGACTGCGAGCGGTGCCGGGATCGGGACCGGCGTGAGCGGAGACTTCTCCGAGATCGGGATCTGAAGTGACGTTTCTCTTGGTGGTCAGGGGAAGGAGGCCTCATTATGGCCGGTTTGCCAACTGACTTGACGACCCACACCGGCGGCGCCGGGGGTTGAGGCTGTGTCGGCTCCGTCAGCGCAATTAGCTCTCTTGCCATCGAGAAAGTCTCGGGAGTTGAAGGGAGAGCTAGCTCAACCGCAGTGTGGACTGGGGAGCAGTGTGGTACCGGACTCAACGGCCCTTGCGGCGCCGGAGTCGCTTGAACGATTTGCAAATGCGACACTTATCAGGAAGGTGAGACTCTCCTAAGCACTTCAGGCAAGATTCATGAGGGTCTCCAACCGGCATCGGCTTCTGGCAGGCCGAGCACGGCTTAAACCCCGGTGCCTTGGGCATGAGCCCGCACCGGGTCAGGGGAAAAAGGGGCTAGTCCCCCAATCCCCCGGTGAACTATAACACTAACTACAACTAAACTAGTAAACTAACTCTAACTATACTAAAGTTGAACTATATACACAATAAGGTAGAAACAAGAGCGAGAAGCTAGGGTTGTGGAGGACAGCGATGCTGCACTCCACTGTTCCAACAACCGTCACGGGCGGTAAGAAGGAACTGAGGAGCGGATGGGTCGGCAGGGGTATATATCTGGCGCTATAGCGGCGCCACTCCAGGGGGCGCCCAGCCGACCCAGCAAGTGTTGCTAGGGTAAAAATCTTCCGACGAGCGTGCACGCGGCGCACACACACCTAACTGGAATGCATATGAGCAATCACTCGAAGAAGAAATGTGCCTTCCCCACTGCCTCTCCCCCCATCCCTGCTTCCCCTTTTGGCGAGAAGAGCCATTCTCCTCCCCAGCTGCTCCTCGCTCTTCCTCTGCCCCTTGCACATCTCCCCTGTTCTCCCCAAGTGTTTCCCTCTCTTGCTGCGTGGCTGAGAGCCCCCGCTGCTGGAGCAGGCTGACAGCTGGGAGGGATGCTACAGAAACAGTGGCACGAACTCTACTCTGAATATCAGCAACTCCTCAGTGTCAAACACTGCAATCAGCTCTCCGGGTGGAGGGGAGTCGGCTGAGCGCCTTTGTACAGATCTCTCGAGAGCCGCTCCAGCCCCAGTGTGCCAGGTTCCAAAACTCCGGTTTTCAAAGTCCAAACCCCGCCATTCTCAGGCTAGTTCTGACCAGCTTGAAATGGTAAATTTTCATAACCCTGCTATAACACGACTGCATTTATCACAATCGAATTTTCTGGACCCCAATTATCGTGTTATAGCAGGGTTTCACTGTATTTCTCTCCTTTTTTTTTTAAACAGTTTCCAACATGTTTAGTAGCTTTTAGTATTTAGGACAAGCGTTTCATATAAACATTTTGGGCCAGATTCTGACAGGCTCTTACATATGTGCACAGAAAGGTGAGGGGAGAGGAAAGAGTACACAAAAAACCTCCTCACTCTCTTCGCATCCCACACACAAGCCTTGTCATAAATTATATTTCCTGACTTCGTAGTGCAGCGACTGGTCTCTCCTAGTGTTCTGGTGAGCAAACACCACCCCAAAAGGAACACGCACCTGTTCTCCTTTTGCATTAGTCTGCAAGGCAAGACCAGTATGCAAGGGCTAGCATGCTACACCCAGTGAAAAGGTGTAGTAGCAGGCATGGAGGAATTCTACCTGCTGCTGCAATTAAATCATTATGGACTTTATCATTCCTGTCTGGCAGTTTCATGCTGGAATGGTATGGAGTTGTCACATCCCATGGGGATCTCCAGGAGAAAAATTTGGTTTCCAAAAGGCTTATTTCCATTGGGATCGCCCTATCCAGTAGATAGTTTTACACTGATGTAATTGTGATGACTGACTTATTTTATCTTGTCTCTGATTTGTTACTGTTTGCATGCACTGTAAGTAATTTATAATTTAAAAGTGTCTTCCACTGTGGAATATCTGCAAGCTATTTGTATTATCAACATTAAAATCTCACCTTCCCCACCCTCCGCCCTTTTTTTTTTTTTTAATTGTAGAGAGAAAGTGTATTCATGAAATTCAGGGGGCTAAATTTTCACCTTTTATAAATGGAAATACTTTCAGAGGAGACTTTAAAAACAGAGGTTCTGTCTAGCACACATGAACATTAAAGATCTCATGGCACTTGTTGCAAGAACAGAGGTTTGCATCAGTGAATTCAATCAAAATTCTCACATGCCCATCCACACAGCTCCTCTCCACAGGATACTGTTGGTCAGTGTGTCAATTGGTTGCTAACATCCACTTCAAATATGGTTACATTTCTGAGGTGCTTTGTGGTGTAAAAACACCTTAAGAATCTATCAGGACAAGATGTTCTACAATCTACAGCATATTATATGAATGTAAGACATATTATATCATGACATATTTCTTATCAAAATGAATATGTTGTTAAGTCTGTGAAGATTATCATGTGCTATGCATTTATTATTACTAAATGTAAACATCACAAAGACCTATTCTGAAATACCTACCTAAACAAATAGTATTTAACACATTTAATTTATGGCCAGTGTGGGAAAACCCTATAGACGGTCACAGGCAGTAGGGGGTGGACAGAAGCAGCTCACATTTTCTTTGTGCCTCTCATCAATCCCCTACCCAGAGAAATTAGAAAATAACCCACATAACTGCAGTCCTTGCCAGAAGGCATAGAGAGGAGTCACAATCATAGTCCATTCCTCTCCATAACAGATGAAGGAGAATGCATGCATGCACGAAGAAGTGGGGCATCAGTCACAGTCCCCCATACACCTGAAAACTTTGAGACCTATAGTTCCTAGAGCTCTCACTAGAGTGGATTTCTGCATTGCCCCCAATATAGGGTTGTGATTTAATGCCACTTCATTATCAATACCTCTCACTAAATAACCTTAAGGATATTAAGATATAGCTAAAAAAATGTACAGAGAATTAACTTAATTTTAGGGAAGAAGGGAAATTGTAGCACAATGTCCATACTTACCTCTGAGTTTGAGCCACCATCATATGCACTGGTAGCCAATCGGGCCAAGTTGCATAAATGTTGAAACAGGTTTAGACCAGTCATACTAATAGTTTCAGGTTTTAGCTGCGGCATCTAAATAAAATAAATGTGCCTTAGTATGAAAAGAAAATTGATAATGATAGAGATGGCAATGATTTCAGGGCATTTATTCTCTCAAAACACACAAGAACTTCACTGCCACCCCGAAACAGACTTAAAAATTGTAAGGTCAGTCAAATTTTGTTTTAGCAAGATGTGAATCTCTTTGTACTGTACAGAGAAAACCTCCAATAATGACAATCCTCCCCAATGGACCCCCCTGAATTGGTGTCGGAAACTGTTTAGAATGGACAACATTTTCAGCACTGTCACATTAGCACTTAAACGGTTGTCAGCAACAGTATAATTTGCTAACGTAACTGATTCTTCAGGATTTAAAAACAATTAGGGTGCGTAAGGACAATGGAATTACACACCAAGGTGTAACTGTCTTACTTTATATAAAAAAGGGAGTGGGTGTCTCAGAAAGAAGGGTAGCAGACAACAGGTATTTTCCCTTGAAGTCAGTGGAGCAGTAACAGTCAATTTGGAGCCACTACTAAAGTCCTAAGCCTTCTGCTGCTCCTGTGCCTTCGCTCCACAGAAGGTAAGAATAGTAGATCCATATACTGGCAAACCTCCCCTTCCCTCAGCTTGGCTCTGATCTGTCCCAAAACCTGAGTCCATCAAGATGCACAGAGAGACACTGCAGACTAGAAATCTATGGCAGGCAGATGGGATGGGATGGATACCTGAATAGGATTCCCTTCCACCTCACAATGCAGAGGAATAGTTCCATTGCACTTGGTGCATTCCGTTGCTGCAAAAATGGCAGGATTTCCCCACAGAAGTAACTTTAAATATATTAAAATCACTTTGATACAGACAAAAAAATTTAAACTCAAATTAATGAAGTTAAATTAAAAACTGTTTTCATATACCTTTTCTAAGAAAAGATGCTTGTAGGTTTCCATTCCCATAGCATGCTGATCTTTACTTCGTACTTGATTTAAGAACCAGTGTAATGCATCATCATAGCACTCAGAATCTTCTACTAAACAATGCCATAAAATGTCCACTTGTTCTAAACTCAGTCCTAGAAATAAAATGTTTTTAAATGCTTCTTTATAATATCAATAAATTTGCATATTCTATCTAAAACAGGACAACAAGTAGAAAAAGGCATAAAACCCTTTGTCAGAATGGTAAGTTTTAAAAATATGTCTAGCAGCAGAAGAACCCTTTATCTCCCATATGTAGCAATCAACTGACAGGCATCTCTTTCTCTAGCATTTTTGTGCAGCGTGGAACTGAGGAGTTGCCATGGCTTTTTGTCCCTGATGAAGTGAATATCCATACAAACACACACAGAGGATTTCATGCCTATCAAACTGCAGGAGGTTTCTCACTTTATAATGTGTTTACACACATTCTGGACTTCGTTTTTGAGTTGGGAATGGAGATAGTGGTTAAGAATTATATCCTTGTCATGATTTGATTGTTACTTCCTTCAAGGGAGCTCAATACCCCACTTAGTTCTTATCAAAGCACTGGGCTTGCACTCAGAAACTGGTGTTCCTGGTTAGGCTGCAGATTTCTTCAAGGAAGAACACTGTGGACTATTTTATCAATGGCACTGTAGGACATTATACTAAGTTTTCTGCCCTTGACTACTGATATTATGGCTCCTAAATACCCCTCTCTTTGTGCCATCCTGAGGTCACCTTGATTCACAGACAACCTATAACAGATGAACTGTGAGGGGAAAGAGTCTAGAGTTGCCATTGGTGAAAACTGAACTTGGAGTACGACCAACTGAGGCACAGAGAAATTGTGAGGTTCTGTGCCATATTGACAGCTAAGTAACCTTTCTTTTCTTACATCATGGTACCCATGAAGTCTTGATCAGCACAACAATTCTAAAAGTGAACAGTCTATTTATCCACAAGAGCTCACTCAGAATTAATATCTTCTCAATTTTAGGAATTTTCTATCTATTGTACTGCATGGACAAAATCGAACAGACTGAGGCTGGATTATCTGGCCCTGTGGCAGCACAGCGATACCAGCAGGTGGCAATAATAGTAATATCTTCTTGAATTTTGGCTAGTTTTGATCATGCAGATTCAGGAGGTATTTGGAAAGCTGCAACCTACACACTGTTAGCTGGAACCACATGGCTACTAAAAGCATGGTTTGACCAAAATGAGCAGATAACTAAGTATCGCTTATTACTGACAGTCTCACTGACTACTACCTTATCTCTAACTCTAATCTTTTGAGGAAAAGTTATTTTGAAGACCGTGGCAACCATCTAGTGTCCTCATATTTTCTTCACCCCTGTAATCCGGTATTAGGCCTGGGGGAAGATACAGACCCTCTATGTTGGTAGCAATAGATTTTACATTTAACAAAATCAAATCAGTTTAAACTGAAACGAAGTTAAACTTTAGGAGAGTGTATTACTAAAACTACAGAAGCCTGAAGGATTAGCTATGCTATGCCGCAGATCTTATCATCCATCAGAGGCTGCCTTATCCAAATACGATAAACGGAGTACAGGACAGCCAAGTGGGATATCATCTGGAGTATTTTTAATGCTTAATCTTGACTGTTCATACTAGAAAAGAAATTACTACAGGAATTTCTAGGCTTATTCACTATTTGGAAGCAGTAGCATGTTCTTACTGTTCATTTTCATTTGCTGTTGTGTATGGAGTTGCATTTTCTTTGATGCTGTTAGAAAGAGAATGCCAATAATTAGTACATCCCCCTTCCTCTCTTTCTTGCTGCTGAAACACCTTGTTCACATGTCTGACCAGGTGCTTCTAATGTGCTCATCAGCAAGTTCCAACAAGATTATGTAGTGCAATTAATTAGACAAAATTATTATTCTCCAGCCTTTCCTTATGTTATGACACAGAAGTGGAAGTTTATTTAATTAATTATTGTGATTGTATAAATTTTCTTCAGGGAAGTAGTGTCAATAGTTCAATCTCACATTCCAGATTCTCTTTGTCTGCATCTGTTTCCAGCTGCCACATTAAGTTCTTGGTCTTGCTATACTGTGCAAGTATTCTGTGAAGTGCTCCTTGATTTCAATCTTCTATTGAAAATGCAGTTTTGCTGCTAAATAAATTACCCCCAGGCCTGCTTTTCCTCTGAATGGGTACATGAGCAGCATGTTTGTCCTTCATACTTAATCCAGTTACGTATATTTTAGTTTAAGTGCCATAACTTCATTAGAATCAGAGTTCACTGGTTGCTGTTCTAACTCAATAAACTAATGTCATTATAGGAATTAAATTTGTATACTGATCATTTTCATTCTAAAATATTTAATTGTCCTCAAATATTACCACTATTTAGCACACAAGACATTATTCCAGAAAACCACTTGTAAGCTACATTATTAAAACATAGAAATAAATAACATTTTTGCACTCATACTGCAGTTTCTATCCAAAGACCTCAAATCACATGATGTAGGGAAATATTATTATTCTAATTTTAATTATCATCATCCCGATTCATAAGAAAATTGAGGCTCAGTGAAGTTAAATGACATGACCAAGCAAAGCTGGGAATAGAATCCAAAAGTTCTGATCCCCAGTTCTGTGCTTTACCTACAAGACTACCCTCCTCTTAAAGTACAGCATTTTAGATTAACCTTTGATTTTGTGATTTAAAAAAAAATATGGTCATATTAATTAAAAAATAATCAGATTGTTAAAAAGTAGATATGTTTAATTGTAAAATTCAAGGGATGGATATTAATTATCAGGTAATATAAAAAAACTTACTGAAATGATCTGGTGATCCAAGAGTTGAAAAAACACATGTCAAAAACTGAAGACGCACTTGAACTTCTGCACTGTGGCTGTACCTATATTTGAATATTTTTTAAACAAAACATATTTTTAATTCATTTGCAAATGTTTAATTACTTATATTGATCCTTCTCCATCCCGCCGCACACGCACACACTTGAGCAAACATAAGAACATAATTTCTCATTAATTTTTTAAAACTACTTTCAAAACTTCAAACTAAGTTCAAGTAGTAATGTAAACCCACTCATACAAATTGTAGCACAATACAAAGTAATTGGAAAAAGAGAACAGGGGGTGGGGGAGCAATAGGTGAGTTTTGTGTGTACTTTATGCACCTTTAGTAGGAAATGTATCTGCTCAGCACCATGCAGAATGGGGCCTTCACTAAGTTTCTAATACACCTGCAAAATGCTCAGAAATGTCTGAACTTCCAATCACTGCATAAAGATGAATTACTCTTCTTGAAGCAATCTTTGCAAGTGCTGCCTACAAATTTTAATTATATTCCCCACCTATTATGAGATGCAGATTTATTTAAAATAAAAGAGAGGAGGAGAACAATATATGACCTAGTTTTCAACAATGAACTATTTCACATAAAAGGCTAAATTTTCAGTCAGCTTCAAACCAGCCTTTAAAATTGTAACTCATCACATAGATCTCTAACTGCAGGATTTGCATATGCAGATGAAGGTTTTCGTGAAGCTGAAAATTAGACCCTAATTGAAAGCTAAACTTTTCAAATGTGGATGCCTGAAGTTAGGCACCTATATCAATATATAGATACATAAATAAAAGTGAGCTGATTTTCATAGATGCAGATCCTGTGAGTTGCAAGTGCTCAGCACTGCTATAAATCAGGCCACTTTTAACTAGGTTTAAAAATAGACTTAGGTACCTAATGTTAGGCACCCAGGTTAGAAAATGGGCACTGAAGTTTTAGTACTTGAAGACAACTGTACTATCTTAATGAAATTTTATAGCAGAAGGAAAATTAGTAGAAACACCATAAAGGTTTTTAAAGAAACTAATTTAGATGCCTTTGATCAATTTCTGTAAAGAAATCTTTACCTTGTATCAGTAAATGTAAACATTCAAAGCAATAATGATTAACAAGGATCACTCTTAGAAAGAATTAAAAGGATTAACATGTTTTTTAAATTAAAGGCAGATGTTTAACATGCTAATATGAGACACAAAGGATGGTCTTATTAAAATCAGTCTATAAATATTTGGCTAAAGACATAATACGGTTGCAGCAAGTCTTCCTACTGTTCACCTTTCTTGCACCTCCATTTCCCCAACAAGGGTTATTAATTATTATAATAAAAAGGGAACTGTCTCAGAAGGAATTGCCATAAGGAGAAGAACAATGAGTTTAAAATTATAAAATTATATTCAATACTCACAAAACCAGATGCATACACTATACTTACAATGCATGTTTATGTCGTCCTTCCCTTACTGCTTGAATGTAGTGTATCAAATTATCAAAGAAGAGTTTCATCATGTTAAGTTCTTTTTCTGCCCACCTGTGCAATTTAAAGGGAAAAAATATTTTGCCTAAGTGAGACATATGTTGTAGGAAAATTCATGTGCAAATTAACAAAGCTAACAATCCACTTTCCATATGCCTGGAGGTGCACCCCATCACTTATAGAATTTTGAAAAGTCTCCACTATGTTTCTCTGCTCTATCTTCTCACCCTTAAGGCTCCTAAGTGTGGCCATCATTTTCTGACCTAGGACTAACAGACGGACCTTCCTTCAGAGCCCATCAACACTGCTCTGTAAGGCTCTGATTCAGCAAAGTATTTAAGAAAGTGTCTAACTTTAAGAACATCAATAGTAGTTCCATTGACAAACTATATTTTAGCCAAATATTTATAGACCAATCTTAAGATCTTCAATGGGACTACTCACATGCTTAAAAGTTAGCTATGTGTTTAAGTACCTTGCTGAATAAAGGTCTAAATGGCTACAGGAGCTGTTGATGAGTGACATAAGGCACTACCTTTCCAAAAAGTCCAGGTGTGCTTCCTCCACAGCACTCAAAACTTCTGCCAGCTCAGAGACCAAAAACTGAACCTGATTTTCCCCTAAGGCAGAACAGCACTACACAGCCTTTACTTTTAAAAACATTAACATTTTTAGTGAATTTTGCATTACTCAAAATTATTGGATTTACAATCAGAACAGCTACAGCACAGCCTCTGGCAATACAAGCTTACCCACATTGTCCCCATCAATGCACTTCCAGCATTCTACAGCGAGTCCACTTACGGGGATCTAACGGTGCATATCCACCCAAACATTAGCCTTAGCCTCAGTTCTGATAAAGCTTATCTTATGAAGAAATCTGCTCATCAGGAACTTAAAGACATCAAACTCATTTCATATAGGCCACCAGATGGTAATGACTTTGAGTAATAATCAACCTGAGACCTGGACGAGGTTTGAATATGTGATCTAGATGTGAAAGGCTCTTTATCCTATCAACAGCCCTTTGGCAATCATCAATTTCCTTTCTTTTTTTTTTTTGGGGGGGGGGGGGGGGGGGGGAGGTGAGAGAAGGTATTTTTACTTACATTGTTATCCAATGTGTATCATAACTGCTCCCAAACTGCTGAAATGTACCAAATAACTTTGGAAGAAGACGAAGTGAAACTACTACAGATCTAAAGGGAGGAAAAAATAAATAACTGGAATATGATTTTTGTAAATTAAAATCACTGACAGTACCTAAAGTTATTGTCAGGGTGCATGCTCTTCACTGACAAATTCACTTTAAATTGAAAGTATTGTGCATATTTGGGTGAAGTCCACCTTTGTATGTAACCCTCTCATGAACAAGATTTGGAGTGTGAATATTATAAATATTTATGTATAAATAATACTTTACGCACAAGATTGTTCTCAAATATAAAATAAAATAGTACTCACTTTGTTCGTTCCAGAAGTCTGATATTTCAAAAGATTATGCCAAATACACGTTCATAAATATATCGGAGTTTCACGCTGACAGGTAATGCATTTTCTTTTGAAATGTCAGCAAAATAGGTACCGTTTTAATCGCATGAAATGTATGTAAACAGAATTAGATCTGCACCAAACTGCCAAAATAGTAACAAAAGATATGTATATATAGGCTATGGGTGCACACCTGGGGAGCAGGCAAAAAAAAAGAGCTAATTGCTGAAATCTTCAACAACCCAAGAAGTGCCCCAATGGCCTAATGTTGCACACTGCTGTTTGCTGTGCTGAATTACGTTTATATTTCATTTTTAAACAATTTGGAAACAATTGTTTCAAGTTTAAACAATTATAAGAGGTTTATATAATGTGTCTTATACTACAAAAACAGTTCCTAATAAAAATGGTAACAGAACATTACAGGGAAAAGATTGCGGCCTACGGCTTGGTCACCTATTTCACCTGAATTAGTTTTTATTTATGCTGAGCTTCAGACAATAGAATATAAATGAATAATGTGCTAGACTTAAATGCCTAGGATGTACTGCGTCACTGCAGATCCCTAGTTGGAGCAAGGAATGGCCCAGAGGATCTCCATTTACATATTGAAGCTAAAAATAATTCTCCATTTAAGCATCTTATTTAATATCTTTGCAGGGGATCTGCTTGGAGAATTTAGCTCTAAGAATGAAATCACCAATCCTTAACTGGTTTGTTAAGGGCCCTAGACAGTCAGATCTATGGGGGTGTGTTTGTCATAGCCACATCTGTCATGACAAATACTATGCACCATAAATCATGATATTAGTAAATCAGTTAGCCCATTATGAACAAGATTACATTATAAAGTTTTATCAATTTGGTTCTGGATTAGTGAATTGGACATAGGACAGTTACCTTTTCCGTAACTGGTGTTCTTCGAGATGTGTTGCTCATGTCCATTCCTCAATAGGTGTGCGTGCTCGCCACGTGCACAAGTGAGAGAAGTTTTTCCCCTAGCAGTACCAGTAGGTGAGCGCCCCAACAACCCCAGGAGTGGCGCCACTATGACGCGGTATAAGGGGCACTGTGTGCTCCCCCTACCCTCAGTTCCTTCTTGCCAGACAACTCCGACAGAGGGGAAGGAAGGCGGGATGTGGAATGGACATGAGCAACACATCTCAAAGAACACCAGTTATGGAAAAGGTAACTGTCTTTTCTTCTTTGAGTGATTGCTCACGTGCATTCCACAATAGGTGATGCCAACCTATATCTGTTGGAGGTGGGTAGGAGTTCAGAGACACTCGGGACGGAGTACAGCCCTGCCGAACCTGGCATCCTCCCTGGTTTGGGAGACGATCACATAATGCGAGGTTAACATGTGAACCGAAGACCATGTGGCAGCCCTACAGATGTCCTGGATGAGAACATGGGCCAAAAATGCAGCCGACGAGGCTTGCGCCCTAGTCGAGTGCACCATCACAATTGGCAGCAGGGGAACTCCCGCCAGGTCGTAACAAGTTTGAATACACGAGGAGATCCAGTTGGAGAGCCGCTGAGTGGAGATCAGCCAAACGCATGAGAGGCGATGAACAGCTGCGAGGACTTCCTGAACGACTTTTATGTTCTAGGTAAGAAGCCAGAGCCCGTCTCACATCCAGCATGTGGAGGCGGCGCTCCTCACTGGATGCACGGGGCTTGGGACAGAGCACCGGCAAGAAAATGTCCTGACCCATACGGTAGGCGGAGACCATCTTGGGGAGGAAAGAAGGATATGGTCAGAGCTGAACCTTATCCTTATGGAACACCGTGTACGGGAGTTCAGAGGTCAGAACCCAGAGCTCTGAGACCCGTCTAACGGATGTGATAGCCACCAGGAAGGCTACCGTCCATGAAAGGTGCGACCAGGAGTATGTAGCTAGTGGTTCAAACGGGGGACCCACCAACCTCATCAGCACCAAGTTCAGGTCCCACTGCGGGACTGGGGGCCTAACATACGGGAAGAGACAATCCAAATCCTTAAGAAATCGGCCAGTTGTGGCACGGGAGAACACAGTATGGCCCTGCACTGGTGGGTGGAAGTGCAAAAGGGCTGCCAAGTGCACTTTGACAGATGAGGGCACTCAGTCTTGGGCTCTAAGGTGAAGGAGATAGTCTAAAATGAGCTGAATCAGAGCAGTCACAGGTGAAACGCTCTGATCAGCTGCCCACTGGGAAAACCAAGACCACTTTGCCAGGTAGGCCCGACACGTGGAGGGCCATCTGCTTTCCAGGAGGACGCGCTGAATTCCTTCCGAGCAAGTCCTTGCCTCCCTGCCTAACCATTGTGCAGCCACGCCGTGAGGTGAAATGCCGCTAGGTTGGGGTGAAGGAGGCAGCTCTGGTCCTGGGATAGCAGGTCCCAGCAGGATGGCAATGGCCACGGTGGGGCGACTTCCAGGCTTGTGAGGGTCCCGTACCAATGTTGTCTGGGCCATACCGGGGCTATCAGGAGGACCCAGGCCCTGTCTGTTTTTATCTTTTCCAAGACCTTGCCAATCAGCAGGATTGGGGGAAAGACATAGAGAGGCTGGCCTGACCAGGACAGGAAGAAGGCACTGAAGATGGCTTCCATGCCCAACCCCTACCGCAGCAGAAGTGTGGACACCGGTGGTTCTGCCATGCAGCGAACAGGTCCCACCTGGGGAGTGCCCCACGTTTGGAAAATCCTGTGCACCATCTCTGGGTGTAGTGACCACTCGTGCTGAGAGAAGAAATTTTGGCTCAGGCAATCCGCCCAAGAATTCTGGGTGCCCGATAAGTGGTGGGATTGCAGGCAAATATCGTGGGCTATACAGAAGTCCCACAGCCTGAGGGTTTCCTGGCAGATGAGACGTAGAACATCGAGGCCATGTTGTGTGTGATAACCCTGACCACTCTGCCCTCCAGGTGTGAGCGGAAGGCCACGCATGCCAGACAGACTGCCCTGAGCTCCTTGATGATTATATGCAGGACAAGGTCCTACGCGGACCACAGACCTTGAGTCTACACGTTCCCCACGTGGGCTCTCCACCCCAGGTCCAATGCGTGAGACATCAGCTCCACGGATGGGAGCCGGCCCCTAAACGGGACCCCATGGAGCATGTTCCCCAGGGAGGACCACCATCACAGAGAGGCAATCACCAGTTTGGGCACAGTGACGACTTTGTCCACCATGTCTCTGGACTGGGAGAACACCGAGGCCAACCAGAGCTGGAGTGGCCGCATCCTGAGTCTGGTGTGGCAAACCACATATGTGCATGCTAACATATGACCCAGGAGCCGGAGGCATGCTCTGGCTGTGATCACGGGGAACCTTGTGACTGTGCTGATGAGCTCCCTTAGGATCTCGAATCTGTCCGGTGAGAGGGAGGCCCTGGCCAACATCACGTCCAGAACTGCCCCAACAAACTATATGCGCTGCACTGGGACTAGCATGGCCCAACAGACCAACAGGCCCAGAGTGGCGCACATGGACAGGAGGAGCACCACATGATCCCGCACCTGCGACCTGGAGCTGCCCTTGACCAACTAGTCGTCAAAATAGGGGAAGATCTGGACGCCCCGACGTCTGAGGTAGGCCGCTACCACAGACATACACTTTGTGAAATACCTTGGGAGCAGCAGATAGGCCAAACGGGAGGACCGTAAATTGGTAGTTTTCCTGCCCAACAGTGAAATGGAGGAAACGTCTGTGTTCCTCAAATATATGAATGTGGAAGTACACGTCCTGCAGATCGAGGGCGGCGTACCAGTTCCTGGGATCCAGGGAGGGGATAATGGAGGCCAGAGAGACCATGCAAAACTTGAGCTTTACCATGTACTGGTTCAGGCCTCGCAGGTCCGGGATAGGCCTGAGCCCCCTTCGGGATAAGGAAGTAGGAGGTGTAGAACCCCTTGCGTCTGCACTCCGCTGATACCACCTCCACCGCTCCTAGGCCAAGGAGCTGCCTCACCTCCTGCTCAAGCAGGGTCTCATGAGGGGGTCCCTGAGGAGGAACGGGGATGGAGGGTGGGTGAGTGGGTGGGGTAGAGGTAAACTGGAGGGTGTAGCCCCGGGAGCCAGTGTTGAGGATCCATCAGTCTGAGGTCAGCCATGACCACTCCGGGAGAAAAGCACACAATAGGTTGGAGAAGGGAAGCTTTATTGCGGGTGCATCCCTGGTATGAACTAGTAAGACGCCCCTGGGCGTCCTGTCAAAACTGACGCTTTCCCGCCTGTTTACCCTCGGAGGGCCCAGGTTGGGGAGCAGACCAGGATTGCCTCTGCAGGTGTTTTTTTATAGTCCCTTTACTTTTTATAAGGGGGCTCATATTTAGAGTGGGTGACCTAGGTGGGAGCGTGCTGCGGTTTAAACTTGGCCCTGGCCGGGGCTGGGACATAGAGGCCAAGGGTCTTTAGTGTTGTGCAGGAATCTTTCAAGCCGTGCAATTTCATGTCCGTCTGTTCGGCAAACAGGGCCTTGCCATCCAACGGATGGTCCTGTAAGGAGTTCTGCACCTCGCTGGACAACCCAGACAGCAAGAGCCACGACGTCCTTCTCATGGACACTGCGGAGGCCATAGACCTTGCAGCCGTATCTGCGGAATCCGAGGCTGCCTGAAGGGCTGCCCTGGCAGCAGCCGGACCCTCCTCCACCAGAGCCTTGAACTCTTTTTTGTCACGCTCTTGGAAGGAGTCCTCCAATTTGGGCACAGAGCTTCACAAATTGAACTCATATCTCCCCATGAGAGCTTGGTGGTGCACCACCCTCAGTTGGAAACTCGAGGATGAATAAACCTTGCTCCCGAATAAATCCAGCCTCCTCGAGCCCTTATTCTTAGGAATTGGGGCTGGTTGGCCTTGCCTCTCCCTGTAGTGAGGGCTGGCTTTAGGCCGATTTGCCCAATTTCCCCGAATTGGGCCCCATGCCTAAGAGGGCCTTGCGCCAGCGCCTTTTTAATTTTTACTCACCCGGCGGCGTTCCGGGGTCTTTGGCAGCATTTCGGCGACGGGCCCTTCACTTGCGCTGGGTCTTCGGCGGCATTTCAACAGCGGGTCCTTGAGTGCTGCGGAAGACCCAGAGCGAGTGAAGGACCCGCTGCCAAATTGCCGCCGAAGACCTGGAGCGCCGCTGGGTGAGTACGAATCGGGTTCCACACTTGTTAAAGCCGGCCCTGCCTGTGGTTGACTGATTCGACCACTAGGGAGTTGGGGGCAGGGTGGGTGTACAGGTATTCATGTCTCTTGGCAGGCACGAAGTACTTCTGATCTGCCCTCTTAGAGATGGGGGACAAGGAAGCCGGGGTTTGCCACAAGGCATTCGAGATCTTTGCCACCCCTTCATGGAGTGGGAGAGCCACCCTGCCCAGTGCCAAAGCCGAGAGGAGTCTGAGGGTTCCTCCACCTATTCGGCTTGAAGGTTGAGGCTTGATGCCACCCTTTTCAACAGTTCCTGGTGGGCTTTAGAGTCCTCCTGCGGGACAGGTGGAGGAGGGGCCGTGATTGCCTCATCCGGGGAGGATGGGGGTGCAGTTCTCTGCATACCCACCGGTGCCGCAGGTCCAACCACTTGGTCCCCCTCCGGGCAGTGAACTGGGGATGAACGCTCCACCAACTCCTTCCTGGGAAGTTGAGAAAGGGAGGCCGATGGTCTGTCCAACGCTCCAGCCACTGAGCGAGCCACCACCAGTGGCTGCGTCGGGGCCCATGGGGCCCATTGGTACCATGGTGCTGGCCAAGGAGCCCGGTGCCACTGCACCTGATGTGGTATTGGCGGAGCAGGCTATTAAGCCTGACTACCTTGGCCCATCAACTGATGACTGCGAAGGGAGGCCGGGCTGGCATACGATCTGTCACTATCCCAGGACCGGGATGAGCGGTGGCGTCGGAAACGATGCCAACCACAAGACCATGATCCCGGCGTGGAGGAGCAGGAGTACCACCAGTAGCAGTTGCTCCGCGACGGGTTCCGACAGGCGGATCTGCGATGGTGAGATGACAGTGATCAATGCCTGGAACTGCGGGAGCGGTGCCACAGCAGAGACCTCGAGCAAGATGAAGAATGGGAATGGCGTCGATGCCCCTACCACGAAGGGCTACCGTAGCCTCTTGGAGACAAGAACGTCCGGTGCCATCTAACCCGGTCTCGACAGGGCGCATTCTCCTCGCAATGTCTACGGTCCCTCAAGGTGGAGCGGTGCCTGGAATCCCTGCTAGTAGGTACCCAGCCAGACAACCTGGTGGGGGTTGACAGGGACAAGCGTGGACTGCGCACGGGGTGGTCGCTGAGCGGGGAACGTCATCGAGAACCTTCCCTAGATCATGAATGGTACCGTCCAGGGAGCGACTGCAGGGATCCAAGTGGTGGCTTGCCTCTGGACCGGGGACCCAACGCTGGCGGTGACCCTGGTATCAGCAGAGACATAACGTTCCAGGCTGCTTGCAGGGCCTCTGGCGTAGAGGGCAGCTCAGAGTGGGCCAGGCTACCCCGCTCAACTTGAGTCGGAGGCCAGAAGGCCGATGGCGACCCAGAACTGCCCATCACGGGTCTAGTCTCTCCCCCGGTCTTGCTCAGGTGTCTCGGCGGAGAAGACCTCTTCTTAGCCTTTTTGGAGTGTCTCGTGGACGGGGAGGCACCGAAGGATCACCACACACCGATGCCGCAGTGCTCGGTGCCGACTCAAAGCTGCGCAATGGTGTCAGGGTCAAGGCCAACTCCATCAAAATGGCTCAGAGCTGAATGTCCCACTCCTTCTTGGTCCAAGGCTTGAAGGATCTGCAAATCTTGCAGCGATCGCTGAGATGGGTTTCCCCCAGACAGTGTAAACAGTCCACGTGCAGATCACACATGGACATCGGCCGCTTGCAAGTGTCGCATGACTTAGAGCCCGCACTAAACTAACTCTAAACTAAACTACTTCTAACTAAAGGTACTACTAACTATGAACCAACAGAGTTCAAGAGGGAAGCTGCAGCCAAGCTGCAGCGAACAGTTCGATGCACCTTCACTGGCGGAAAGAAGGAACTGAGGGTGGGGGGAGCGCGCAGTGCCCCTTACATCGCGCCATAGCTGCACCACTCCAGGAGTTGCTAGGGGCACTCCCCTAGATATACTGCTAGGGAAAAAACTTCTGGCACCGGTGCATGTGGTGCACACACACACCTGTTGTGGAATGCACATGAGCAATCACTCAAAGAAGAATAACCTGTTTCCTTAAGTAGGTTAAACTATTAATTATTATAAAGCCATTTCAAATCATTTTTATTACAAAATAAAAGTTATTTTGCACGAAATAATGTGAGCCTGAACTTCATAATTTCTCCCAGCACAAGCAACCAGGCCTAGTCACCCTAATGAAAAATCTAGTTTCAGAAACTCAGTTAGATCAGGGTTTTGACCAAATTGTAATGAGATTTGCTCCAAAAAGTGCTTAATGTTCCTTCTGAGTTACAGGCATGCAGGTTCTCTCATAAAACTATGATGAGGACTGAAGTCTAAAAAGATTTGTTGGCACTGCGAATGTCAAAATCTCTTCTATGTTGGCCATAGTTAAATGCACCAAAGGTTTATTAAGATAACTCTGCAGTCAGCAAACTTGTCTTGCCTCAGGAAAAACAGGCTGTGTGCTTGTCATCTTCTTTTGGTTTGCTTAAGTGGGTCTAGGTCTTCTCAGTGTGCGTGTATAACTCGCATAAAAGTTAACCAAATTTACAAATATCCACTGAGGCGAAAATAAGCATATAAGAATGTAACTAAATATGTATTATATCAATTTAAGGAAGATGCACAAGAAAGAGAAAGTTACTTACTGTAACTGGAGGTTCTTTGAGATATGTCGTCCCTATCTGGATTCCAAACACAGATGCATGCGTGCCATGCACCAGAGCCAGAATTGTCATGTGTCATCCTTCGGGCACGGTGGTGTGACCAAGGCTTTAAGACGCTGTACAGGTCGACCCTGCTTCAGTTCCCCCCTTACCCAGCAACATATGAGCCCGGTATAGAGGGGAAGGAGGGCGTAATTGAATCCAGATACGGACCACCCTTCTTGAAGAACCTCCAGTTACAGCAAAGTAGCCTTTACTGCAAGTGCTGGTCCCTATGTGGATTCCAAACACAAGAGAGTAATGAGCAGTGGTCAGGAAAGAGAGGTGTGTGAGGGCTATCAAAAAGACCAAGTCTGTACAACAGCGTGACCGACTGCAGCATCCATCGTTGTGCAGGGAGCAATGGCATAATGAGTGGAAAAAGTGTGGACAGAGGACCAAGTGGCAGCTCGACATATGTCTTGCCATAGAACGACTGCGAGGAAGGCAGATGTGGCAGCGTCTGCCCATGTGGAGTGGACCATGATTCCTAGCTGGAGCAGAGGGCTCGATACCTCATTACAGGTCTCAATGCAGCGGGAGATCCACTTGGAGAGACGTTGCAAAGAGAGGGCGGAGCCGCGGCGACACTCCGTGATGGTGACACAGATCCGAGGGGAATGGGCAGAAGGCACGGGTATGATGAAGATAAAAGGTTACCGCCTGACAGACATCGAGGGAGTGGAAGGTGCATTCCATGGACAAGGTGACTGGGAGGTGTATACTTTGGTTGAGGTGGAAAGGCCACCTTGGGCAGAAACTTGGGATAGAGACATAAGGAGACTTTGTCCTTACGGAAGATGGTGAATGGGGGGTCCATCATCATGGTTGCCAGTTCACTGATATGGCATGCCTAGGTGATTGCCACCAAGAAGATGACCTTCATGGAGTGGTGGGTGAGGGAGCAGGTGGTGAGGACTTTGAAATGGGGTTTCGTGAGGGTCAAGAGGACCAAATTGAGATCCCAAGGCGGGGCAGGAAAAACATTTTGTAAAGGGGAAAAACACTGAGGAGGCCCCAGAGGAAGTGGGAAGTCATTGAGTGAGTAAAGATGGAGAAACCATCCACGGTGGGAGGAAGGATTGAGTGCAGCTAGGTGAACACGGACAAAGGAGTGAAGCCAAATGGCAAAAATTAAGATGTTTGTACATTAATGCGAGGAGCCTAGGTAACAAAATGGAGGAACTAGAGCTACTGGTGCAGGACGTGAAACCGGATATTATAGGGATAACAAAAACATGGTGGAATAGTAGTCATGACTGGAGTACAGGTATTGAAGGCTATGTGCTGTTTAGGAAAGACAGAAATAAAGGCAAAGGTGGTAAAGTAGCATTGTACATCAATTATGAGGTTATCTGTAAAGAAATAAGAAGGGATGGAATAGATAAGACAGAGTCTGTCTGGGCAAAAATCACATTAGGAAAGAAAGCTACTACAGCCTCCCCTGACACAGTGCTTGGGGTGTGCTACAGACCGCCGGGATCTGATTTTGATATGGATAGAGACCTCTTTAATGTTTTTAATGAAGTAAACACTACTGGGAATTGTGTGATCATGAGAGACTTTAACTTCCCAGATATAGACTGGAGGACAAGTGCTACTAATAATAATAGGGCTCAGATTTTTCTGGATGTGATAGCTGATGGATTTCTTCACCAAATAGTTGAAAACCAACAAGAGGCGATGCCATTTTTTATTTGGTTTTGGTGAGTAGTGAGGACCTCACAGAAGAAATGGTTGTAGGGGACAACCTTGGTTCGAGTGATCATGAGCTAATTCAGTTCAAACTAGATGGAAGGATAAACAAAAATAAGTCTGGGACTAGGGTTTTTGATTTCAAAAGGGCTAACTTTAAAGAATTAAGGAAATTAGTTAGGGAAGTGGATTGGACTGAAGAACTTGTGGATCTAAAGGCGGAGGAGGCCTGGAATTACTTCAAGTCAAAGTTGTAGAAACTATCAGAAGCCTGCATCCCAAGAAAGGGAAAAAAATTCATAGGCAGGAGTTGTAGACCAAGCTGCATGACCAAGCATCTCAGAGAGGTGATTAAGAAAAAGCAGAAAGCCTACAAGGAGTGGAAGATGGGAGGGATTAGCAAGGAAAGCTACCTTACCTTATTGAGGTCAGAACATGTAGGGATAAAGTGAGAAAGGCCAAAAGCCTTGTAGAGTTTTCCCTTGCAAAGGGAATTAAAACCAATAGTAAAAGGTTCTATAGCCATATAAATAAGAAGAAAACAAAGAAGAAGTGGGACCACTAAACACTGAGGATGGAGCGGAAGTTAAGGACAATCTAGGCATGGCCCAATATGTAAACAAATACTTTGCCTCAGTCTTTAATGAGGAGCTTAGGGATAATGGTAGGATGACAAATGGGAATGAGGATATGGAGGTAGATATTACCACATCCTAGGTAGAAGCCAAACTTGAAAAGCTTAATGAGACGAAATTGGGGGGCCCAGATAATCTTCATCCAAGAATATTAAAGGAACTGGCACATGAAATTGCAAGCCCATTAGCAAGAATTTTTAATGAATCAGTAAACTCTGGGGTTGTACCGTACGACTGGAGAATTGCTAACATAGTTCCTATTTTTAAGAAAGGGAAAAAAAAAAAAGTGATCCGAGTAACTATAGGCCTGTTAGTTTGACATCGGTAGCATGCAAGGTCTTGGAAAAAAATTTGAAGGAGAAAGTAGTTAAGGACATTGAGGTCAATGGTAATAGGGACAAAATACAACATGGTTTTACAAAAGGTAGATCATGCCAAACCAACCCGATCTCCTTCTTTGAGAAGGTAACAGATTTTTTAGACAAAGGAAACGCAGTGGATCTAATTTACCTCGATTTCAGTAAGGCATTTGATACGGTTCCACATGGGGAATTATTAGCTAAATTGGAAAAGATGGGGATCAATATGAAAACTGAAAGGTGGATAAGGAACTGGTTAAAGGGGAGACTACAACGGGTCATACTGAAAGGTGAACTGTCAGGCTGGAAGGAGGTTACTAGTGGAGTTCCTCAGGGATTGGTTTGGGGACCAATTTTATTTAATCTTTTTATTACTGACCTTGGCACAAAAAGTGGGAATGTGCTAATAAAGTTTGTAGATGACACAAAGCTAGGAGGTATTGCTAATACAGAGAAGGACTGGGATATCATACAGGAAGATCTGGATGAGCTTGTAAAGTGGAGTAATAGTAATAGGATGAAATTTAATAGTGAAAAGTGCAAGATCATGCATTTAGGGATTAACAACAAGAATTTTGGTTATAAATTGGGGACACATCAGTTGGAAGTAACAGAGGAGAAGGACCTCGGAGTACTGATTGATCACATGATGACTATGAGTCGCCAATGTGATATGGCCGTTAAAAAAGCTAATGCTGTCTTGGGATGCATCAGGCGAGGTATTTCCAGTAAAGATAAGGAGGTGTTAGTACCGTTAAACAAGGCACTGGTGAGACCTCATCTGGAATACTGTGTGCAGTTCTGGTCTCCCATGTTTAAGGATTAATTCAAACTGGAACAGGTACAGAGAACGGCTACTAGGATGATCTGAGGAATGGAAAACCTGTCTTATGAAAGGAGACTCAAAGAGCTTGGCTTGTGTAGCCTAACCAAAAGAAGGCTGAGGGGAGATATGACTGCTCTTTATAAATATATCAGAGGGATAAATATCAGGGAGGGAGAGGAATTATGTGGACACAAGAACAAATGGATATAAACTGGACACTAGGAAGTTTAGACTTGAAATTAGATGAAGGTTTCTAACCATTAGAGGAATGAAGTTCGGGAACAGCCTTCCAAGGGGAGTAGTGGGAGCAAAAGACATATCTGGCTTCAAGATTAAGCTTGGTAAGTTTATGGAGGGGATGGTATGATGGGATAACCTAATTTTGGCAATTAATTCATCTTTGATTATTAGCAGGTAAATATGCCCAATGGTCTGTGATGGGATGTTAGATGGGGTGGGATCTGAGTTACTACAGAGAATTCTTTCCTGGGTGCTGGCTGGTGAGTCTTGCCCACATGCTCAGGGTTTAACTGATCGCCATATTTGGGGTCAGATAGGAATTTTCCTCCAGGTCAGATTGGCAGAGGCCCTGGAGGTTTTTCGCCTTCCTTTGTAGCGTGGGGCATGGATCACTTACTGGAGGATTCTCACCTTGAGGTCTTTAAACCACGATTTGAGGACTTCAATAACTCAGACATAGGTTAGGGGTTTGTCACAGGAGTAGGTGGGTGAAATTCTGTGGCTTGTGTTGCGCAGGAGGTCAGACTAGATGATCATAATGGTCCCTTCTGACCTGAAAGTCTAAGGAATGGTGTCCCTAGCCTGTGTTTGTCAGAGGGTGGGGATGGATGGCAGGAGAGAGATCATTTGATCATTACCTGTTAGGTTCACTCCCTCTGGGGCACCTGGCATTGGCCACTGTCGGTAGACAGGATACCGGGCTAGATGGACCATTGGTCTGACCCAGTACGGCTGTTCTTATGTTCTTATGGTGTAATAGCAGTGCAAGCCGCCATGTGGCCCAGAAGGGAGAGTCACTGATGGACGTGTATGTGTGGACAGCGTCAGAGCATCACAATAAGGGAAACGAGGGTGCCAAAGCAGTCCTTGGGGAGAAAGGCACAGGTCTCAACAGAATCCAGCTGTGCCCCTATAAAAGTAAGTGTTCAGGTAGGGACAAGGATCGACTTTTCCTTGTTGATGCAATATCTAAATTGTGTAGGAGGGTGCATAGAATCTATATGGTAGTAAGGAGGTGGAAGTGAGAGGGTGCCACGAGAAGCCAGTTGTCCAGGTAAGGAAAAAGGGTATGGCCCTGTCTGTGCATGTGGGCCGCCACAATCACGAAGACCTTCACCTGAAGACGTGAGGGGGAGTGGGGATGGTAGCAATCCTTAAGGGAAGGATGTGCAATTGATAATGGGCACCGCCCGACATAAAGTGAAGGAATTTGCGGTGAGCGGGATGAATGTCTGTGAAAGTATGCATCTTTCATATCGAGAGCTGAAAACCATGCTCCATGGGAAAGGGAGGGGATGATGAGGGGAAAGGTGACCAACCTGAAATAAAAGTTGTGAATAAACTTGTTCAGGGATCAGAGGTCCAGGATAGGGCAAAGATCATCCCCTTTCTTTGGAATGAGAAAACAGTGAGAATAGAAGCCACGGCCATGGTAGCATCGTGGAACAGGTTCTATGGCACCCTTGTAGAGGGGCGTTGTAGAGAAAATGGTCTTGTGAAAGGTCCAGAGGGTGGCCAGAAGGGAAGGAGAGGAATTTGATGAGGTAGCACTGATGGATGATGTCCAGCTCCAAACGGTCGGAGGTGATTCTGCCCCATTTGCGGGCAAAGAGGACAAGATGACCCCTGAAGACGATTTGTGGCGAGACTGGAGGGGCCAAGGAGGGTACGCAGATCTTAAGGGAAGAATCAAAAGGGTTGTTTCAATGGTCAGTGAAAGGTAGAGGTGGCAGAAGAGAAATGTTGGGGTTGCTGAAAGCGAGGGCAGAGGCGAGGTGAGTCAAGTGTTCACTGGGGGTATGGTTGGTAAGTGGTCCATGGGCAAGGGCGCAGGGGTGGACGTTGGTGTTGATGGGTGGAGGCTGGATTATCGATGCCCAGGGAGTGGAATGTAGCTCAAGAGTCCTTACAGGAGTGAGGGGACTCATCCATTTTGTCAATGAATAATTTATTATTGAAAGGAAGGTCCTCGAGGGTAGTCTGGACCTCTTTAGGGAAGCCACTAGACTGGAGGACTATGCCGGATGCCAAGAAGCAAGATGCAGTGTCTGCAGCGTCAACTCCACCCTGGAGCATGACCTTGGCTCCCAGTTTGCCCTCATCTATCAGGCATTGGAATTCCTGCTGGCGGTCTAGTGGAAGAGAGTCTTGGAAGTCAGCCAGTTTGGAGTAGGACAGAGTCATATTTGGCAAGAATAGCCTGGTAGCTGGTGATGCGGAACTGTAACCCGGCTGATGAATAAACCTTGCGACCCATCAAGTCTAGTTTCTTGGCAGCGCAGTCAGGGGGGTGCATCTGAAATGCTGTCGGGCACATTCGGTGGTGGCGTTGACCAACACGGAGTTAGGTAGTAGGTGGGTAAAAAGAAAGTTGGTGGCCTTCGAGGGAATGAAATACCAGCATTCTGCCCTTTTTGGTGTAGGGGCACAAGATGCTGGCATGTGCCACACCGCCTGGGACTGTTGTAATGTGGTGGTATGGATGGGTACAGCCATACAAGGGGGTCTGGGTGGTTGAAGGATGTCCAGGAATTGGTCCTTGGAGTCCTGAACACCTTCCACCAGGAGACAGAGAGGTAGCCATGCGATGGAGCAGGGACCGGTACTGCGCATGGTCATCTGATGGTGAGAGGGAAGGTTGAACAAGGGCGTCATCCGGTGATGACCAAGCGCCTGTAGGGATGGGTGGTTCTGATGGTGCAACCGGGGCCAATGGGTGCAGCTGGGGCCAACAGGACCGACGGTGCCAGGCGTGGAGCAGGAGGACGGTTGACCATCAAGTGGGGCTCGTCTGTCGTTGGCCGGAGAAGGGAGCCTGGAGCCGGGTGGAGGTCCGGAGTGCGGTGGAGTGCTCATAAAGGGCAACATAAGCACTGTCGACAGTGTCAGACGCAATAAATGGCCCCAAGTACGCAGAACTAGGTGCGTAAAGCCCGAGGGTCCTGGTGGAGTTGACGGTGCTGAGAATGAAGGTCCCAGTGTCAGGATGAAGGGCGGGGCCGACGGTGAGTGATGGCATTTGGAGCGGTGCTCTGTGCGCAGTCTCTTCAGGGCCAAAGTAGAAGCTGGACCTTCTGCTGTGATGCACAATTGCTCATCATGGCTCGGGGAAGTAAAAGACGGTTACTCACCGTTGTAACTGTTGTTCTTCGAGATGTGTTGCTCCTATCCATTCCAGTTAGGTGTGCGCGCTGCGCGTGCACAACTCTTCGGAAGATTTTTACCCTAGCAACTAAGGCAGGTCGGCTGGGCGCCCCCTGGAGTGGCGCCGCTATAGCGCTAGATATATACCCCGGCCGAACCGTCCGCTCCTCAGTTCCTTCTTGCCGGCTACTCCGACAGTGGGGAAGGAGGGCGGGTCTGGAATGGATAGGAGCAACACATCTCGAAGAACACCAGTTACAATGGTGAGTAACTGTCTTTTCTTCTTCGAGTGATTGCTCCTATGCATTCCAGTTAGGTGATTCCCAAGCCTTATCTAGGCGGTGGGGTCGGAGTGAGACATGGCAGAGTGTAAGACTGCTGAGCCGAAGGCTGCATCGTCTCTGGATTGTTGCACCAACGCATAGTGGGAAGCGAAGGTGTGGACAGAAGACCAGGTGGCCGCTCTACAGATGTCCTGGATGGGGACATGGGCCAGGAAGGCGGCAGACGAGGCTTGCGCTCTTGTAGAGTGAGCGGTGAGGCGGCTAGCTGACACACGAGCAAGCTCGTAACATGTCCGGATACAAGAAGTTTCCCAGGAGGAAATCCTCTGAGAGGAGACCGGCTTGCCTTTCATGCAATCAGCAACCGCTAGGAATAGCTGGGGCGAACGCCGGAAAGGCTTCGTCCGCTCTATGTAAAACGCGAGGGCCCTGCGGACGTCCAGGGTGTGAAGCTGTTGTTCACGACTTGAGGTGTGCGGCTTCGGGAAAAAGACCGGGAGGAAAATGTCCTGGTTTAAGTGGAAGGCTGACACCACCTTAGGGAGGAAGGCCGGGTGTGGTCGAAGCTGCACCTTGTCTCCGTGGAAGATGGTATACGGTGGACCAACCGTTAGGGCATGAAGCTCCGAAACTCGTCTTGCTGAAGTTATAGCGACGAGGAAAGCCGTCTTCCATGACAGGTAGAGCAGGGAGCACGTGGCCAAGGGCTCGAAGGGGGCTCCCATAAGCTTGGCTAGAACTAGGTTCAAATCCCAGGACGAGGTAGGATGCCGCATCGGCGGGTACAAGCGGTCTAGACCCTTAAGGAAGCGGGAAACCATTTGGTTGGAAAAGATGGACCGTTCTCCTACAGCCGGTCAAAAGGCGGACACGGCAGCCAGATGTACCTTCAAGGAGGAGACCGCGAGTCCTTGTTCCTTAAGGGACCAGAGGTAGTCCAGAATCGTAGGAATAGGGACCACGAAAGGATTAAGGCCTCTCTGATCGCACCAGAGTGCGAAACGCTTCCATTTCGCGAGGTAGGTTGAGCGAGTGGAAGGCTTCCTGCTTTCCATCAGGACTTGCTGCACCGCCGCCGAACAGTCACGCTCCGCGTGGGTCAACCACGCAGGTACCAAGCTGTAAGATGGAGGGACTGTAGGTCCGGGTGGCGGAGCCTGCCGAAGTCCTGCGTTATCAGGTCCGGCCATAATGGGAGGGGAATAGGATCCCGTACGGAGAGCTCGAGCAGCAGAGTGTACCAGTGCTGCCTCGGCCAGGCCGGAGCGACGAGTATGAGGTGGGCCCTGTCCCTCCAAAGCTTGAGTAGCACCTGATGTACGAGTGGGAACGGAGGGAAGGCATATAGTAGGTGATCCATCCAGGAGCAGAGGAATGCGTCCGACAGGGAGCCTCGGGAGCGACCCTGGTAAGAACAGAACTGGTGGCACTTCCTGTTCTCTTTGGAGGCAAACAGGTCTATCTGGGGAAACCCCCACCTTCGGAAAATTGTGTGCACCACATCTGGACGAAGGGACCACTCGTGGGAGAGGAACGACCGGCTGAGATGGTCGGCCAGCGTGTTCTGCACTCCTGGAAGAAAGGACGCTACCAGGTGAATCGAGTGGGGAATGCAGAAGTCCCAAAGGAGCATTGCTTCCGTGCAAAGCAGGGAGGAGCGGGCCTCGCCCTGCTTGTTGACATAAAACATCGCCGTCGTGTTGTCCGTGAACACCGCCACACAGCGCCCTTGAAGATGGGCATGGTAGGTTTGACACGCGAGGCGGATCGCCCGCAGCTCCCTGACATTGATATGTAGGGAGAACTCTCGGGGCGACCAGAGACCCTGGGTGTGTAGGTCGCCGAGGTGTGCCCCCCACCCCAACTCCGAGGCATCCGTGGTCAGGGTGACGGACGGGCGAGGAGGGCGGAATGGGACTCCGGCACACACGACCTCTGGGTCCAGCCACCAGTTGAGTGAATCAAGGGTCGGTTTCGTGACTGTGACTACCATGTCTATGGGGTCGCGGTGCGGCCGGTACACCGACACAAGCCAAGTTTGAAACGGGCGAAGGCGCAGCCTCGCGTACGTAGTCACGAACGTGCATGACGCCATGTGGCCCAGGAGGCGGAGGCAGGATCGCACCGTTGTTGTGGGAAAGGATTGTAGGTCCCGGACGAAGGAGACCATCGCCTGGTGCCGAGGTCGAGGGAGGCAGGCCCTGGCCAAATTGGAATCCAGGACCGCTCCGATAAATTCCACTCTCTGTGATGGAGCTAAAGTGGACTTCTCGGCGTTTATCAGAAGTCCTAGGCGCTGAAACAGGGCTAGGATCTCGGCCATTTGACTTGCTACAAGTTGGCGGGATGGCCCGCGGATGAGCCAGTCGTCGAGATACGGGTACACGTGCATGCGACAACGGCAGAGGGCTGCGGCAACCACTGCCATGCACTTGGTGAAGACCCGCGGCGCCGTGGAGAGGCCAAAGGGTAGCACCGCAAACTGGTAGTGCACGTTGCTGACTACGAACCGCAGGTAGCGTCGATGGGGAGGGTAAATCGCGATATGGAAGTACGCGTCCTTCATATCGAGGGCGGCAAACCAGTCTCCCGGATACAGGGAGGGAATGATGGTCCCCAGGGTTACCATGCGAAACTTGAGCTTGAGGAGGTATCTGTTGAGCTCTCGGAGGTCTAGCATAGATCGTAGACCTCCTTTCGCCTTGGGGATTAGGAAATATCAGGAATAAAATCCCCGGCCTCGCATGTCGTCGGCACCTCCTCTATGGCACCCAAACTCAGCAGAGTCTCGACCTCTTGCAAGAGGAATTGCTCGTGAGAGGGGTCCCTGAAGAGGGACGGGGAGGGTGGGTGGGAGAGAGGGGGCAAAACAAACTGAAGGCGGTGACCAGACTCTACCGTGCGCAGTACCCAGTTGTCCGTTATCTGGGACCACGCTGGGAGGAAGTGAGAAAGATGGTTGAAAAATAACGGGGAAGGATCCGGTGAAGAGACTATATACAATAGAATCAGAGATACGCTAGGGATGTGGAGGTCAAAGGAGCACTCCACTGTTCCAACGGCCGTCACGGGCAGGAAGAAGGAACTGAGGAGCGGATGGGTCGGCCGGGGTATATATCTAGCGCTATAGTGGCGCCACTCCAGGGGGCGCCCAGCCGACCCGCCGGAGTTGCTAGGGTAAAAATCTTCCAAAGAGCCGTGCATGCGTGGCGCGCACACCTAACTGGAATGCATAGGAGCAATCACTCGAAGAACACTGCATTTTGAGGCGGTCCTCATCGGGGAACTGCCTTTATGCCTGTACTTGTGCTTGTGCACGCAGTAGGGCTTAGGCAGATGCGACGGTGCTGTCAGTGCCACATGAGGGACCTGATGAGGCGCTCACCGCCAGTGATGGGTTCTGCTCCCGTGGTTGCATCGGAGCCAGGTCTGGTTGCACACGCAGACACATTGCTTCCTCCATTAAAAAATTACGGAGACAAAGTTCATGAGCTGCTCGGGTCTGAGACAGGAATGAACAGCTAATGGCGCAGCGGGAAACTATATGGGCTTCACCTAGGCAGTATAGGCAATGGGTGTGTTCATCACTCACAATGAAGGAGCAAGGGCACGAGGCACAATTTTTTAAACTGGTTTGATGGGACATAGTCCCCGGGCCAGAAGGGAGGAGTCCCCAAGAGGGGAAGTCCAAAGAGAGAACCTAACTGGCTACAATGAATAACGGACAACTAACTAGATAAGAAAACTACATACAATGAAAGGTTAGAACGCAGTACTCTTAGGTGGCTAAGAGCACGGAGGAACAGGGGTCCCTCGAATGAGCCAATCGTCTAGATACGGAGAACGTGTATCCGACGGTGGCGAAGAGAGGCGGCGACTACCGCCATGCACTTTGAATATACTTGGGCTGTATAGAGGCCAACCGGGAGGGCCGTATACTGGAAATGACGACAGTAGGCCCCAAACCGGGGGTATCGTCTGTGTGGAGGAGAAATGGTGACGTGAAAATACGCGCCTTTCATATCGAGGGCGGCATACCATTATCCGGGATCCAAGGATGGGATGACTGTCCCCATGGGTACCATGCGGAACTTAGCTGTATCGTGAACTTGTTGAGTTCCCGCAGGTCCAGGAGAGGTCTGAGACCTCCCTTCGCCTAGGGGATTAGGAATTAGTGGGAGTAGAACACTTTGCCCCTTTCGTCCTTAGGTACCTCCTCTATAGCTCTGATGAAGAGGAGCGTCCGCACCTCTTGCAAGAGGAATCGCTCGTGAGAGGGGTCCCTAAGAGGAACGAGGATGGGTAGGCTTTTGCCCCATTGGTGGTTAGAAGGACCCTAATTTTGGCCTCTTTGGGGTCCTGATTGACGCCTACGACCGCGCAAGCCACGCCCGCTGGCAAAGTCCTGTCCTTGTCTAGGCACAGGGTAAGAGCGGTGAGGCTGGGGACGGAAAGGTCGGCGCTGAAGCACTGGCGTGTGCATGCCGAGAGAGAGAGCGCGCAAAGTGACCCTGCTGCCCTTTAGGCTTTGCAGCCTAGGGCCAGTTTCTTCCCAGAGAACAGGCCTTTGCCATTGAAGGGCATAGTGTGCAGCAGCTGTGAGGGAAGGCTCGATAACTGGAGCCATGAAATGCCCCTCGTGGCAACACCCGAGGCCAGAGCCGTGGCAGTGGAGTCAGCTGCATCCAACGAGGCCTGGAGGGAAGCTCTCGCCAGCTTCTTCCTTTGCTCCAGGAGGGCATCGAACTCTTGATGGGAGTTCTGAAGAACCGACTCTGTAAATCTGCCCAACGCCACCCATAGTAGCGGCTAAGCAGGGCTTGCTAGTCTGCTACACGAAGTTGCAGGGCCCCCGCCGAGTACATCTTACGGCCCAGGAAGACCATTCGCCTAGCCTCCTTGGATTTAGGGGCTGGTGCCTGCTGGTCATGGCGTTCCGTCCCATTGAGGGACTGGGCAACAAGGGAGCAGGGCAGGGGGAGATGTACATATAAGTACTCCTACCCCCTGGAGGATACCATGTACTTGCGTTTTGATTAGAGGAGGGCCCGAGGAGTATGTTCCTGCCCCCGCCTCATCCGGGGAGGAGGAAGAAGAAAGGCCAGGGACAAGCGGGTCCTGTGAGGCTCGCGCTCCTGGACAACCTCCTGATCCGGTGGTATCTGGGAGCCCGGTTGAACCGGGGCTTGCTCTGTACCAGTCGGAGGGGGACGGCTAATTGTCGCCTCTGGCACCCAGAGCTCCGACAGAACAGAGCGAGAAGGGATCACCGGTACGCCTCTGACGTGGTAGTACGCCCAAGGTGACCAGAATGACCACTGATAGGCCTCCTGGAAGACTCTGGAGGGCACATCGGAAAACAGAGTACTGCGCATATGAAGTGTCCGCATGGGACGACACTGATGCGTGGCTGGATGGCCCTGGAGGAGCTGAAAAGCCCTTGGTAGAGTCTCCCTCTCTAACTGACATCGCTCGAGGCGGCACCGGGGATCGGTACCGGGAGGCATACCGGTACCGAGAACGGGACCTGCCACTGGAGCGGTGCCGTGCGGTCAACCGAGATCGCGAGGCTCGATGTCGGGAGTGGCTACGGGAGTCTCGGTGCCTGGAGCCGTGCCGTGTACTGGAGTGTACCGGGCCGGCGAACGGGACGGTGACCAGTGCCGTGAGTACTACTGGTACCAAAATGAAGAACGGTGCCGAGACTGTGAGCGGCGTCGGGACCTCGATCGGTTACGGGACCGAGAATGCCTGCGGAACCGCGATCGTGAACGGTGCCGCTCTGTGGTGCCGACGGAGGGTGGTCTGATCAAGGCAGGCTTGCCGATCGACTATATAACCCGCCCCGGCAGTGCCGGTGGTTGAGGCAGCGCAGACGCCGTCATTGCAATCAGCTCCCTCGCCATGGAAACTGTCTCCGGCGTGGAGGGAATAGTGAGCTCGACCACAGCTTGCGCTGGGCAGCTTTCAGGCACCGGACTCGACGGCTCTTGCGTGGCCAGGGTCGACGGTGCCGGTATTGTCGGTGCCACGGCAGGTATCAGAGCCGGGCGGTCCGACTTAGTATAGCGCTCGGGCTGCGGAGCAGTGCTCTGATGCAGCTTAATAGTGAGCTTGACCATGGCTCGCACCGGGGAGCTTTCCGGCACCGGACTAGACAGCTCTTGCGCGGCCGGAGGCGACGGTGCCGACATTGTCGGTGACACGGCAGGTATTAGTGCCGGGAGGTCCAACTTAGTATAGCGCTTGGGCTGCGGAGCAGGCGGCTCTGACGCAGCTTAATAGCGAGCTCAACCACGGCTTGCACCGGGGAGCGTTCCAGCACCGGACTAGACGGCTCTTGCGTGGCCGGAGTTAACGGTGCGGATATTGTCGGTGCCACGGCAGATATCCGTGCCGGGCGATCCGACTTAGCAAAGCGCTCGGGCTGCGGAGCAGGCGGCTCGGACGCAGCAGGAGTCCTGTGCCTCTTCATCCTCCAGGAGAGGGATCCGTGCCGAGTGGACGTCGGTGCTGGCGATGGCCGGTGCCGGGAGGCCTTGGCGGTACCGGCGATCTGGTACCGAGGGAGCGCTCCTTGAAGACTAACCAGCGCTCGGTGCCGAGAGCGGAGGAGCAAGAGCTGCCTCCCTCAGGAGCTGCGTGAGACGAAAGTCCTTCTCCCCTTTGTTCTCGGATTAAAGGCCTCACAAATGCGGCACTTATCTGTTAGTTGAGATTCCTCGAGGCACTTAGGAGAGGATCTCTTGTCGAGCATTGTAAAACCCTGTGGGCCGGGCATCGTACCCGGCACCAGGTGCGGGGAAGGGGATAATCCCCGAACCCCTGTAAATTAAATACACTAACTATACTACAAACCAATAAAGTTAACTACAACTATATAAATCTGAACTATAATTAACGAGAGAAACTACGAGTAGCTAGGGAAGTGGAGGTCAGCTAAGCCGCGCGCCACTGTTCCAACGACCGACACGGGCGGTAAGAAGGAACTGAGGGGCAGATGGGTCGGCAGGGGTATATATCCTGGCGCCATAGCGGCGCCACTCCAGGGGGCGCCCAGCTGAACCACCGAGTGTTGCTAGGGTAAAAATCTTCTGACGAACGTGCACGCGGCGCGCACACACCTAACTGGAATGCATAGGAGCAATCACTCGAAGAAGAATCATCAATTCCAACCCCCTGTGCTGTGGCAGGACCAAGTAATCCCTGATAGGTGTTTGTCCAACTTCTTTTTAAAACTTCCAATGATGGGGATTCCACAACCTCCCTTGGAAACATACTCTAAAGCTTAACTGTTCTTAGAAAGCTTTTCCTAATATCTAACCTAAATCTCCCTTCCTGCAGTTTAAGCCTATTACTTTTTGTCCCTCCTTCAGTGGACATGGAGGACAATTGATCTCTGTCCTCTTTATAACAGTGCTTGAAGTCTTGTCTCAAGACTGAACATGCCCAGTTCTTTATAAACTTTCCTGGGAAGCCAGGTTTTCTAAATCTTTTATTATTTTTGTTGCTCTCCTCTGGATTATCTCTGATTCGTCCACTTTTTCCTAATGTGTGGTACCAAAAGTTGGACATAAAACTCCACCTGAGTCCTCACCAGTGCCGAATACACTGGGACAATTACCTCTCACATCATACATTAGACACTCCTGTTAATACACCCCAGAATAATATTAGCCTTTTTAGCAGCTGCATCACACTGTTGACTCAAATGCAATTTATGATCCACTATAACCCCCAGATCCTTTTCAGAAGCACTGCCACCTTTCCAGTTATTCCTGATTTTGTAGTTGTGCATTTGATTTCTCCTTCCTATGTGAAGTACTTTGCACTTGTCTTTACTGAATTTCATCTTGTTTAATACAGACCAATTCTCCAATTTGTCAAGGGCATTTTGATTTCTAATACTGTCCTTCAAAGTGCTTGTGACCCCTCCCAACTTGGGGTTATCTGCAAATTTTATAAGCATACCTCCAACTCACGTATCCAATTCATTAATGAAAATACTGAATAACTGGACCCAGGACAGACCCCTGCCGGACTCCACTAGATATGTCCTCCCACTCGGACAGCGAACTATCGATAACAACTCTGAGTATGGTCTTTCAACCAGTTGTGCACTCACCTTATAGCAAGTTCATCTAGATCACATTTTCCTAGTTTCCCTGTGTCAAAAGCCTTACTAAAATCAAGAAATATCACATCTACTGCTTCCACCCTGCCCCTCCCATCCATTAGGCAAGAAACCTGTCAAAAAAGGAAATCAGGCTAGTTTGGCATGAGCTGTTCTTGACAAATCCATGCTAGCTATTCCTAACAACCCTAGTATCCTCCAGGTGCTTACAAGTTGTTTAGTCATTTGTTTCAGTATCTTTCTAAGTATTGAAGTTAGGCTGACTGGCCTATAATTCCCTGGGTCTTCTTTGTTCTCCTTTTATAACATAGGTTTGCCCTTCTCCAGTTTTCTGGGACCTCACGTGATCTCCAGGAGTTCTTAAAAAAATTGCTAATGGTTCTGAGATTGCTTTAGCTCAGAGGTTCTCAACCTGTGGGTCAGGACCCCAAAGTGAGTCATAACCCCATTTTAATGGGTTAGCCAGGACTGGCTTAGACTTGCTGGGGCCCAGGGCCAAAGCCCGAGCCCAAGCCTCACCATCCAAAGTCAAAACCTGAGGGTTTCAGCCCTGTGTGTTGAGACTCAGGTTACAGGCCTTGGGCTTCAGCTTTGCTACCCCCACCCCCCTCCCTGGACAGCAGGGCTTGGGCGGGCTCAGGCTTCCGTTCCACCTCCTGGGGTCATGTAGTAATTTTTATTGTCAGAAGGGAGTCGCGGTGCAATGAAGTTTGAGAACCCCTGCTTTAGCTAGTTCCTGAAGTACCTTAGGATGAATTTCATCAGGCCCTGCTGACCTAAATGCATCTAACTTATCTAAATATTCTTTAACCTGTTCTTTCCCTATTCTGGCTTGTGTTCCTTTCCCCTTGTCGTTAATACTGAGTATCTGGTCACCATTAACTTTCTAATAAAGACTGAAGCAAAATAGACACTGAACTCCTGTGTTACTGAGAGGGAAGCAGGAAGTGAGTCATCCCACATGGGCAACAAATCTGGTACTGACAAACACAGGAGGTCCTATGCTGCTGCGTATGCTGCAGGCGTGGTTGGTACCAACAAAGCTGTTTACAAAGTTGGTGCTGCAGACAAAGCCAGCAATCTCGACAGTATTTGATCAGGTTCCTCAGTTGATGACTCAAGAGAACCCAACTGTAGTACTGGGGACCATCTTGCAAAGGCTGCCCTAACCTCAGTACTCGACTTCTCATGGTGGGCCAATGGGTACTGAGCCCTTGAAGAAAAAGCAGGATTGCCTGCTCCTTGCAGGGCCCCAGAGAGAGAATATCTTCTATCAGACACCCTTCAATACGGGGTGCCACTAAGTCTGGCAGTGGGCTGAGAAAGGTGTGGAATCTGAATCTCCACACACCAAAAGGCTCAGTTCTGAATGTGGGCATAAAACTGCCTCCATAAAAATGTCTCTAACCCAACTTCTCTATCTTTCTCTGTCTTGGTCCAGAGATTGAATCCCTTTCAGATAGGGCATTTACACCTAAAGTGACCATCACCCTGGCACTTTATGCAGCTGGAGTGGGGATCGCTGACTGGCATCACCTTACAGCATTTGAAGCCCAGAGACTTCGGCATGTCCCAATTCAAAACAATATCAGAAAGGTTCACATCACTCTTCAGATTGATTTTTTTTCCCCTTTACTTTTATGTTTTACCCATATCAGCTTTAACGTGCCTTTGAGTAAGATTAAGAAACTAATATATATTCAGCATGACCATTATAAGGCATATACTTAAAGAAAGAAATGTCTATTTTGATACATGAACACAGAAACAGATAAATGTAATAATCTGTGATAGCATAAATAATTTCAGTTACCTGTTATTTGCTAAGTTTTCCAGGCAGCCTTCGATGAATCTCATTCGGATCTGCCTATCAGTAAACCAGCACACTAAGGAACAGAGCAGCTTCTCTGCTTCATTTATTAATCCCTCAGAGAGATGAATCTACAGAAAGTAAGAGAAAAGATATTAACAAGCATCTATTTATTTTCTTTTGGCAGATATTCTTTTCTAATATTTAACTTACTGCATCTTCATCCTGGACCAGATCCCACAAAAGAGTATTTCCCTTCTTACAAACATTATCCAAGTTAATATCCGTCACTGCGTTGCTGTTGTACTGGTGTTTATGAACTGCTGGCCCTAAGCAAAACACAGATGCTATCATTGAATATGCACAAAGAAACACCTAATTTGAATATTGTGCTTCAATGTATGGCTATTATTAATTTCAAAAAATATATTTAAAAATTCTGTATCTATTATTTTGTCAGATTTTCAAATCCAAAAAAAGTATAATTGAAGACTTTCTGCACACATGGAGATACTCAAAAGAAAACCAAGGCAACATAACCATGCAAGAATGATTAACCTAAAGCTCATAATTTGTCCCTGCTAATGGAAGACATACTTGCATACACGTCTTAAAAAAATAAATTAAAAAAAAAAAAGATCAATCTGTAGACCGGAGGACTGGAGTCTTCATAAACAACCATCATGGGGAGGACACAATGAATGTCAAAATTTTCCTCCCTTATATTGTACTGTGATTTTTAAGTGGTCTCTTCCATCCAACAGAGCAACAATAAAAACAGGAATTTAGTTTTCCACCAAAAAATTAATATTTCAGTAATATTTTTTTAAAACCACTCTTTTGCATCTGGAATCCATAAGGAACAAATACTGATAGGTGCAGTTTTTCTTCTTAAATTGAGCATAACTGATAACTGATAACATTTAGATGTCTAAGAAAGTAATATGTTTAAAATATATCAGTTCTGTCTGAATACAATTGTATGTACTAGGCTGCAATTATTTGCACATGCAAAATTAAAGATACCAAAAGGAAATTAGGATAAGGTCCTTTTCAAATTAATAATTTGGGTATTCACAAGGAAAAACAACTGGATAAGATCTCAAGCAGAATGCTAAAAAAGTGATCTATAGTACACTAGTTTCTATTTTATCTTGCATACAAATCATTTGACAATAGAAATGAAAGAAAACATATAGAGAAATACATTTATATACCATATGACGTGTACAAAGAAATCCTTTGAAATAATACAGAATCTTCCACATTGTTAATAGTCTTACACACTTTGTGCATGCTCACACATTACTGGGGGGAGTTGGTTGGTGGTTTGTTTGTTTGTTCATTTTCTTAAAATTACCTGTTTGTTGAAATTACTGGAGAGTTTTTTTTTTTAAAGACAAAATTCAAGTTAGAAGTACAGAAAAAGGGTTGGTTTTTTTCTTACTATTACTAACTCTTACCTTGACTAAGGTGTTCATGGTAGATAGAAGCAAGGTTAGGAAGGTGCTGTTGAAGATGAGATGTTAGCTCAGCATGTGAATTAATCTGTACAAGTTCTTCTTCACAACCAGACTCTTCACCATCAAAATCAGCCATATTTTTTTCAGATTTTGCACTGACCTGGGAACTACTACAACTGACATCATCTGCACTTAGCATATCATCAACCATGTGTCTGTAAAATACAGACAAGCATTAAAATGAATAATTTCAGAAACATGTTTTGTACAAAAAAGCTAATTTTATAAATTTCAATTACCATATAATTTCAGATATAATTTATCACAACAGATGAAATAAAAAATATTTGTATTAGGGCTGTCAAGCAATTAAAAAAAATAATCACGATTAATTGCGCTGTTAAACAACAATAGAATATCATTTATTTTAAATATTTTTGCATGTTTACTACATTTTCAAATATATTAATTTCAATTACAACAGAGAATACCAAGTGTACAGTGCTCATTTTGTATTTATTTTTTATTACAAATATTTGCACTGTATAAAACAAAAAAAAATATTTTTCAATTCACCTCAAACAAGTAATGTAGTGCAATCTCTATCATGAAAGTTGAGCTCGCAGAGGTAAAATTATGTACAAAAACAGCATTCAAAAATAAAACAATGTAAAACTTTAGAGCCTACAGGTTCACTTCTTGGTCAGCCAATAACTCAGACAAACAAGGTTGGTTACAATTTGCAGGAGATAATGCAACCTGCTTCTTGTTTAAAATGTCACCTGAAAGTGAGAACAAGCATTCTCATGGCACTCTTGTAGCTGGCGTTGCAAGATATTTACGTGCCAGATGTGCTAAAGATTCATATGTCCCTTCATGCTTCAACCACCATTCACAGAATCATAGAATATCGGGATTGGAAGGGACCTCAGGAGGTCATCTAGTCCAATCCCCTGCTCAAATATTATCAATCCCCAACTAAATCATCCCAGCCAGGGCTTTGTCAAGCCTGACCTTAAAAACCATTAAGGAAGGAGATTCCACCACCTCCCTAGGTAACCCATTCCAGTGCTTCATCACCCTCGTAATGAAAAAGTTTTTCCTAATATCCAACCTAAACCTCCCCCACTGCAATTTGAGACCATTACTCCATGTTCTGTCATCTGCTCCCACTGAGAACAGTCTAGATCCCTCCTCTTTGAAACCCCCTTTCAGGTAGTTGAAAGCAGCTGTTAAATCCCCCCTCATTCTCTTCTGCAGAATAAACAATCCTAGTTCCATCAGCCTCTCCTCATAAGTCATGTGTGCTCCAGCCCCCTAATCATTTTTGTTGCCCTCTGCTGGACTCTTTCCAATTTTTCCACATCCTTCTTGTAGTGTGGGGCCCAAAACTGGACACAGTACTCCAGATGAGGCCTCACCAATATTGAATATTGAATAGAACTGCTGCCTAGCCATTCGGTCCCTAGTCTGTAGCAGTGCATGGGATTCTTCCGTCCTAAGTGCAGGACTCTGCACTTGTCCTTGTTGAACTTCATCAGATGTCTTTTGGCCCAATCCTCTAATTTGTCTAGGTCTCTCTGTATCTAGGTCTCTAGGTCTCTCTGTCTAGGTCTATCCCTACCCTCCAGCATATCTACCACTCCTCCCAGTTTAGTGTCTCTGCAAACTTGCTGAGGGTGCAAGTCCATGCCATCCTCCAGATCATTAATGAGGACATGCTTTCATGCTGATGATGGGTTCTGGTTGATAATGATCCAAAGCAGTGCAGACTGACTGACAGATGTTCATTTTCATCATCTGAGTCAGATGCCACCAGCAGAAGGTCAATTTTCTTTTTTGGTGGTTTGGGTTCTGTAGTTTCCGCATCAGACTGTTGCTCTTTTAAGATTTTTAAAAGCATGGTCCACACCTCGTCCCTCTCAGATTTTGGAAGGCACTTCAGATTCTTAAATCTTGGGTTGAGTGCTGTTGCTATTTTTAGAAATCTTCTTTGTGTTTGTCAATTCTGCTGTGAAAGTGTTTTTAAAACGAACATGTACCGGGTCATCATCCGAGACTGCTATAACATGAAATATATGGCAGAATGCGGGTAAAAGAGAGCAGGAGACATACAATTCTCTCCCCAAGGAGTACAGTCACAAATTTAATTGACGCATTATTTTTTTAACGAGCATCATAAACATGGAAGCATGTCCTCTGGAATGGTGACCGAAGCATGTTTAGCATATTTGGCATGTAAATACTTTGCAACGCCAGCTACAACAGTGCCATGAGAATGCCTGTTCTCACTTTCAGGTGTCATTGTAAATAAGAAGCAGGCAGCAGTATCTCCCATCAATGTAAACAAACTTGTTTGTCTTAGCGACTGGCAGAATAAGAAGTAGGACTAAGTGGACTTGTAGGCGCTAGAGTTTTACACTGTTTTGTTTTTGAGTGCAGTTATGTAACCAAAAAAATCTGCATTTGTAAATTACACTTTCACGATAAAGAGATTGCACTTCAGTACTTGTATGAAGTGAATTGAAAAATACTATTTCTTTTGTTTATCATTTTTAGAGTACATATATTTGTAATAAAAATAATAAAAAGTGAGCACTGTGAACTTTGTATTCTGTGTTGTAACTGAAATCAATACTGAAAATGTAGAAATACATCCAAAAATATTTAATAAATTTCAACTGGTATTCTACTGTTACAAGTGCAATTAATCGCAATTAATTTTTTTAATCACGATTAATTTTTTTGAGTTAATCGCATGAGTTAACTGCAATTAATTGACAGCCCTAATTTGTATGCAATGAAGCAATTCAACACAGCATGAGTCAGTTAAGTTTATCTACATGAAGAGATACTTGTGTGCGTATATACAGATAAACACAGATATGAACCACCTGGCAACACAGTTTATCACTATGGAAATTAGAAAGACAACTAAAAAGCAAATCTTCGGCTTCATTAATGAAAGACGAAGTCACCATGTTGTTGTTACTAGCTGAACAATGTAAATTTGCCAACAGAAGAATCTTAGTATTTTCTTCTAGCACATCTCTTCATCCAGTATAAAAAATTTGTCTTTAATTAGACAATAAAATAGATTGTTGTGCAACTATTTGTAGGGTGTTAAAAAAGTAAGTATCTGAATGATCCAGGAACATGGCACATCTATAAAAACATGTCTGAACTGTACATTTAGCTATCACTTTTATTGCTATTGTAAAGGAAATTAAAAGAAGCATAACCAACCTACCCATCATGATGGTGGTGGTGGTGGTGGTGGTGGTGGTGGTGGTGATGCTGTGGCCCAATAAACTGCCGGCAGTTAAATAATTCATTTCCAATGGTTTCCCCAAGGAAGTCCCCTGTATGTGTTATACAAGAATCCTGAGACCCTTGTGATATGTGAGCCGGATTCATTTCCCCTGTCATATCATGTTCTGCATCTTCAGTGTGTGAACAGGCATCTAGCATTCTAATTCGACTATCCACTGGAGGCACAGACTCAGTGTTAAAAACATGGTCCTTTCCTGACCCATTGCTTGCACCACTCCTATCTGCTGCCCCTTGTGAATCTCCTAAACAAATGCCTGCTTGTGATTCTATCTTCCTGCTTAGTAGCTCTGTGCTCCTACTGTTTTTCTGAGGATTATGACCCCTATCTTCCTCCTCTTCCTCATCATCTTCTTTGAGAGCTTCAATATCTGCAATATCTTCTGACTGCACCTCACTCCCTGGACTTCCTGCAGACTGGCTTGCATGACTGGAATTGGCCTCATTACTGGATCCATCACTGTGGCCACTGCTGCTACCAGGACCACTGCTGCCATCCTCACCACTGTTTGCTGTCTCATCAGAACTTCCTTGCATGGACTCCTACAATGTTAAAAAAACTGATTACATCCAAAATAAATTGTATATATATCTCAACATTAATAAAATATTTATTACACAAATTCCAAAATTCTTTAATTCTAAGGATATACATCGAATCTACTGTTTTTCATCCATTCTTCAGGAGTTCTTTCGCTGTGACACAGTGCTACAAGGTTTGTTTTGACCAAGATTTAGGTACACAAAACATTAAAAAAATCAAATTACCCTATTCATAATAGGTCACATACTTTACACACATATATAGTGTGGCATCAAATTTCATTCCCAAGTTCATGCAGTCATTTGCTAAGTAAGAGATGATACAAATACACTAAAGTAGAGTTTCACTTTAAAATATTTTATGATGCAGTACTCTTTTATTTTATTGTGTCTGTTTACTTAGGGCTAGACTGGGCGTTGGCCTTGGCCTCAGGTATCCAGGCAGAGTAGTAACTTGAAGCAAGGTTTCCTGACCTCCCTCCACAGACATGAGTAAGAAAAGAATATATGCATGCATATCATGAACTTCTGTTTGTCCCTTAAAACTATCCTAAAGTCTCAGAAAAATTATTCTCATAACTGATTAATAGCAAATCAATAATTAAATACAGAACATCTGTAGTTGTACCTCTGTATCTGAAAGTCGTTGTTGCACATGTTTGTTTCTGTTGATTATCTGCTCCTCCATTTCAATGTCACTGCCTCCACTCTGATGGGTGTCACTGTTGTCACTACTTTGAGGACTAGCTGCAGGTGACCCTATTTTAAAAGCATGTTCCCAGTTATGTTATTTTCACTAGCCTATACATTAACAGTATTATACATATCTACCTAGTCTCCTTGATCTCATCACCATATTCCTGACAGCATCTCAACAGGGGATGTAACTCAAAACGTAAGCTGGACTCATTTAAACACAATATTTTTGAAAGGTAGTCACCACTTTGCTGCAAATCACAAGTTCCAATGTTACTTTTATAATGTGACAGAGATATCAATTTGTCAGCTTCTACACAAAAAAGAATTTTCGGCTGACTTCTCATTAAAATATACTTTAAAAATTGCACAAACTCATCTCTGCTATACAAAGCCTATTGCTCTAGATGGCATTCATGCTATCAAAATATTATAACTGAGGTTGCAGAGTATTTCTAGTACTCAACTTACAAGGCGATGGGGCTGCCCTTCTGAGCTCTTCTTCCTCTGAAGGGAAAGGAAAAAACAGGAGGGAAACATTCTAAGTGACTGAGCTTCTTTGGGTTCTGCATATCAGTTGCTTATAGTATATAATTAACAGTGGCAAATGAAGGAAACCTACAATAAAATAGGTCCACACCACCTTCCAAAGTGGCTGTCCATGAGTGCCTACACAAAGAAGCCTAAGAAAAGAGGATCAGTATATAATGTCAAGGAATGAAAATTAAGTGAAAAATCAGGTAAAGATTTAGAAAATAAAAGAATGAACTACAGCTGTAAACCTTCAACAGAATAGGTGCAGTCAGCAGGTGCTCCATGGAAATCTTTGAAACAGAATAGAATAGAATGTAGGATGCATATGCAGAATTGTTTATGAATGGAAAGGTTTTCAAAGATGTTCATGAAACTTCAATGTCTCCTTACAGGATATGGGTGGGGACAGGAGTAATCTGTTTGTAATCTTCTTTATTATCCTTGACTTGAAAAGTCTGCCTCAATGATACAGCAAGCCACATTTTCAAATTTTACTTTCATATGGTGTCTACTACATGAGCTTATGGTTCAAAATTACCAGTTAGCACTGATTGATTAAAAATCAAAGACTAAACTGTCATATCTACTTTGGAACAATACATAAACATTACACTGCAAAATATATACTCACCTTTCTTATTTCCCATGGGTAGATTAGTACTGAGTAAAGATGCAAATGAACTCTGTTTTGATAACTGGGCCTTAGCTGCTAGTGCATTATTCCACAGTGCTTTTATAAGCATTGATGCCAAATATAAGGTCTATAAACAAAACCAGATTATAGTACAATGAAAAAGCAATTGGTTTTCAATGCAAAAGATACACTTGTTGCTTCTTCTGCACTCCAATACAATGGAACATGAAAGTAAATAACTCATGAAAACAAGCGAATGCTTTGTTATACAAAATGGAGAAATGTCCAATATTAAACATAAGGAATGTTATCAACTTCTAAATGTATATCAAAATTTAAAAGCCAGAAAGGCTAATTTAAGATTAATCACAAAAATCCTATTCAGTACATTATTGCGTATTCCTATATTATAAGAATTATGAAGAGAACCAGACTTTAATTGTCCAATGAGTCAGTATCATATATATTTTCTTTTTCTTGTCACAAATGACATTGAAGAAGTTAAAACATGTACTATTGTACTTCAGGTTTTTTTTGTTTTTACCTGTTCAGTATGAGCACTTGGATGAAGAGTTGAGACTAGATTAAGAAGATGTCTAAGCGGAACAGGGTCCAAGTTCTTGATTAATGAAGGAAACAGATCATGTATATAGCGACTACAATGTTTCAGCTACAAAATACAAACAAAAAGACATAAGAGAGAGGAAAATAAATTTCCAAACATTCATAAAATTGTCTTCATTAAAAAGCTTCTTCACATAAAAACTCTCAGGCAACTTTATCATTCAAAAACTATTCTGAGCAGTATCAAACCGTCATATTTTTTTTTAACCTAGCTTCTCATTAACAAGCACGTGAATTTTGGTAAGATGACATACAAAATCAATGAACTCCTGCTTAGTTTTAAGGTTATAAGAGTTTTGGGGAGATTAAAGACAATTGTTTAGAACTTATTCTGAATTTTTGATTTAACTATAAATTCAATCAATGAAGTTTTGTGTATAAATTCCTGAGGGACAAAAGAGTACAGGTCTGTCGCATCTTAGGCGCATTTAACATGCGCGATTTCAGCTTTACGCGGTCGGCAAAACCAAGAAAAAAACAAACAAAAAAAGAAAAAAATAACAATTTAAATACTGTTTCTGTAGTGCGGGCGATTCCGCCCATCATTACACTCAATGTAATTTTGAGTATACGTGATTTTCGCTTTACACGCTGACTGCGGAATGTAACCCCAGCGTAAGATGAGACAGACCTGTATTTACATTTGATATTAACAGTGGTGAACGCAAATGAAGACACTACAAATTAAGACAAACTATAAAATAGAATTTATCAAAACTGTTTTTAATTACTACAGAAATAGTAGTGACTGACTTTTTCAATGGAACCTCCTACTGCACCAGAAAATGACAGTGCTCAAGGCAAAACAATGGAAAGTTGACTTCAAAGTGCTGCATGAATATGCTCCCAACTTTCACCTTTGCGTTGAAGGATTAATATATTTTTGTATGGATCAAATACTCAATAAATAAAATACACAATAGTATAATAGGCTCTGGATTTAGGTTAGCAAGTATGTACTTCAAAAATATATCATTTAAAAAAAATGACTTTCATTTTACCATCAGCCTACAAGAGAAAAATGAGTGGGGGGCAGTCACTGGTCTGTATAGGGGTCAAGTGGGAATAAAATGGTGCAAAGTATCTACACAAGGGTGAATTTCATCCTAGGAGAGTAAAAGTCAAGATGTACAATTTAAGAAAGAGAGATTTATGTCACAATTTAGAGGCTGAAGAAGGAGGGACAAGAGATGCCTTAACTCTCAACTTCTCTAATGCCATTTTTATAAAATTATTGCTTTTCTAAAAAAAAATAATTACAGCCATCAAATAAATAAAGGTATCAAAATAAGAGTAGGATCCAGTTTTCCCTTAAGAGACATAATTTCACTATTTTCAGATACATTGAATAAGATAGACATTTTTCTCATCAGCACCTAACTGAAATTAGTTTGCGTCTTTTATTGTATGAGATTTCTAACATGTACATGACTGAAATTGAAAGAATAGTTAAAAAACCATTTGTCCTTGACAAAAGCTAGTATCAAATCGATATGCACTCCTTTTCAACTTTGTGCCCCAATCCTGCAATCACTTAAACATATACATAACTTAATTCACATGAATACAGGTCTGTTTCATCTTACGCTGGGGTTACGTTCCGCAGTCAGCGCGTAAAGCGAAAATTGCGTATAGTCAACATTACATTGAGTGTAATGGCGGGCAGAATCGCCCGCACTACAGAAACAGTATTTAAATTGTAATTTTTTTTATTTTTTTTTTGTTTTTTTCTTGGTTTTGTCGACCGCGTAAAGCTGAAATTGCGTACGTTAAATGCGCCTAAGATGAGACAGACCTGTAGTCACACTGATGCCAATGGAACTACTCATATGTATAAAATTATGCATGTTCTTATGTGATTGCAGGATCAGGACCTTAGTTAATAATGAAACAGATCTTTAACAGGTGCCTTCTGACCCTTTTTGTCTTTATCTTCTTACCACCATCATCCAATTGTTGTTGAAATCTCCATTTCAAAATTGTTTGGCTAGATCCAAAAGTTGCTTGACTATTCAAAGATGTACTTACTAACTGTTCCAGTTCTAAAATTTCTTGTTCCATGTAGGAGGGTGGTTATCCCACTCCTGCCCTGAAGGGCTTAAAACAGCCCTGGGAGACGGCTGTGGCAGGGAAAGCAGCTAATAGGCAGATTGGGAAGCAGCCGCAGCTGGGCCATGCCCCAGTCAGGCCTCAGCTGGCCCTATAAAAGCCAGGGAAGCCAGGAGCAGACACACAGTCTCTCTCTGCTTTCAGAGAGAGAGAGAGGGGTCTGGCTACTGGGAAGCTCAGGGTACCTAGAGTAAGGCAGGGCTGGAGAAAGGCCAGAGGGGCTGGGGAGCTCCAGGCAGGCAACTCCCCAGGCTGCAGGGCCTTGTCCAAGGCCCCATAGAGGTACTGGGTTGCAGAGAAAGGCAGCAGGTCCAAACCCTCCTTGCCAGTGATGAGTAGCTTATACTGCAGTCTGCCCCAGGGAACGGGGGCTAGTTGGTGACTGGCAGTAGCCTATGACTGAGGCCAGGTGGGGATAGGGGGTGAGGGTTCTCCGAGGAGGGGAGACCCTGATACTGAGGAGTGTATGGCTAGGGGGCAGCACACCAGATAATGGGGCACTGGAGTCCAGGGAGAGACATGGGGGCCAAGCAGAAGCGGGAAACTGGCATGCAGAGGGCACTCCAAGGCTGGAAACGAGCTAATTCCCAAGACACCAGCAGGAGGTGCCGCAGGGGAGACTCCCGCCCTGTCACATTCCAAAAGCAAAAGTTGCATCTTCCAAATTTAGGAACATTTTTGTTTCAATAGTCTAAATAGCTGCACAGTCCAAGTGATATTGTGTGTCTTCTTCCTCTTTCCAATGCTCTGTCTAAGCAGAATACAGGTGGGAAATGCTAATCTTCTAAACCAATGACTCTCAACCTTTTTGGGTTCAGGACCCATCTGTAAATGTTTATGGCCTGTCATGACCCTGTAAATAGTCTGGAGGTAGTTTTCAGTTGGATCCTGCCTGGTACTCACTCCACAGTGGCAGCTCCTGAAGCTCTTGTGCTGTGAGGCTGGCTGGGTTTGGCTCTCCATTCCAGGCATTGCAACCTTCGGAGTTGCAGCACCACTCAGGTTTGGCCCCATGCTCCTGACTGGACCAAATTTGTGAGAGTGGAGTTGTGACCCAGCTCATGGGGTTGCAGTACCTCTCACTTAAATTTGGCCTACCAGGACTCTCATTATCATGACGGCAGGGCCAAACCAGAGTGGTGCGGGAACCCCAAGAGGTTGTATTGCTCAGTCCCTGGAGCAGGGAGGCGAACCCAGACATCCCCGTGGGACAGGAGCTGCCACACAATCCTTTGAAACATTCTGGTGACTGAATTTTGCATCCCGACCCACAGGTGGAGAAACCCTGTTCTAAACTCTTTTCAGAGCAGCAGTTTAGACCTGCTAGGTTCTTATAGCAAAAACTGAATCTTTTTGAGCAAGAAGCAAAGAAAGAATTAAGTCTCATATCTGGAATATACTACTGTTAAGGGAAGTTTCCTTTATATTTAGTGAACACTGATAACAAACACCAAATTTAAACTTGAAAAAAGTTTCTATTTCCAATCCCTATTTCAACAGTTCAGAGGGCTTTTTCCATCTTTATTTCCCTACTTAACAGAATACACACAATGCAATTCTATGAAAAATACATTAATGCAACTTTATGCCTGGGAAATTAAACACACAAAAGGCAAAAAATGCAGACTTAAGAGCTAATTAACAGCTGCAGCTTAAACTTCTGCCAATGGATGAGACCTACTGATACTGATGTGGTTACTGTACATGAAAGCAACAATGAAAGTAGGCTATAACTTAAAAATTATATCAAAAATAACATGCTAAGTTTTAAATAGATCTTTCAGCTCTCTTCTAATCTAGGTAGTGAAGCTGCAGCATTGATAATGTTACTCTTGAAAGTGGAGAAGTTCTTTGGCTTAGTACATTAATTAAATACGAATGATGCTTTCAGCCTAGATCTCCTTTCCGCAGTCCCAGGATTCGGTCATTCCCTCTCCATCTTAGTCTTCCTTCGATCTCTACTTTTTGAACAAGCAGCACAATTCCCAGAGTTCTGTAGCCTTAAACTCTAACGCCAATGTGTTTCTGCTACTATCCATGGGTCAGGCCCTTTGACACTGATTTAACTATTATATGGGGAAGCAGTAATAAAGATAAAACATCATTTCTTGTCCCTTTTAAGCTCTTTGGAATAGTGCTGCTCTGCTAAGAGATTTTTTTTAAAGTTAAAAATAGCAGTTTATCTTCCTTGCTACCTCCATGAAGCTGTATGAATATAAAAGAGCCTTGAGAAGCACAACAGCAACAACACTCATGTCTAAAACCAGGATTCCAACAGTACTATGGAACTGGAGTGCTTGCCCAAAAGTCTGTGTAGCGAGAAAAGGAAAACAGGTGTATAAGGAAGGAAAATGGGAGAAAGAAATCAGGAGATAACTACAGAGAGATGGTATGGACTCTCTACATTTAATTAACACGGTCTGCCAAAGATCCGCACCCATTATCAGCTATGAAGAAAAAGAAACTGGTATTTCAAACTGCAGAAATGTGTTATTAATTAAACAAATATAGGCCTTAATTTTCATTAAGACTGTTTTAAGAAATGGCATTTTAAAATACATTTTGAGGAGTGACATTGGGAAATGTTTGATAAAGAAAGCACTAGCAACCTTCTTCAGACAATCTAATTGCAGCTTTCATTCAAAACCAACTTACAGTAACTAATAACACAAGAAGCTATCAGTGCCCATTTCTATGGAAACTAATAAAGTATAAAAATATACACATAGGTTTTAATATATCTATTCTGGTGTCAGAATAAAACAAATGAAAAATATTCTTGAAAATAGAAAAAATTTATTATAGCCCAAAATTATAATAAATTTAAAAGCACTCCCAAGTCATACTTTTTTTGCTTGTAATCAAATATATCTGAATCTTTATTCATTTCTCTGCATTTCACTGAGGTTTTTTTCCTTGCACATTGTGTGTGTGTGTGTTCGTATCAGAATACACAAATGTCTGCATTGCTCAAATCTCAAACAAAAAAAGATTTGTTTTTAATTACTGAATTACTGAAAACATCATAGTAAACAATAATTCAAACAAGTCAGCAAATATGGTCTATCTTTCTGAACGAAAACCTTGATAAATAGTTTGTTCTCAATATAGCCAAGGGAAAATTCAATACTACATCTCATTGTTTTCTACAACTTCAAATTTTAGGGTTTGCTTTTACAGTAGTAAATATCACAGCCACAGTTTTCCAGAGTAGCACTATCAGTGGTAAATTATTGTGCACAAAGGACTCGGACAGTTTCACTAGACAACACAGCAGTAAAAATGCATGAGCCGCACCCTACAGCTTCCATCACTGCTATCACTGACGGAGCTGTGCCTGTAGCAAATTAGAGGTGCAAAATTTGCTAGTGTAGATGCAGTATAGAAAAATCTGCACATCTTACTCAAGTTGTGGAGATAACTGCATGGCATATCCTGTACCAGTATGGTAAATGACAAACAGGAAAGAGTAAGAAACATTGCTTTGTGAATCTAAGACCAAATGGAATTCAACTGGCTATTTTATTTCCTTCTCACAAATATAAATATTTTATATACCTGCGCTGCTGCCCAAATGCAGTCTATGTGCTGAGTACTAAGTCGCCCTTCAGCTGCAAGAAAATTGAGAATCACTTGGCACTGTTTGATGATCTGCAAAGAGAGAACATATTTAGGATAGATTTAACAGAACAAAGAATTACTCCTCCATAAATACAGCAAAAATCAAATTATTTTACACAAACCTCAATATGTAAATTTGGTCCAAAAATATGCTCAACCACATTGTTGCTGATAAGCCAGTCTGCAAGCTCTTTTGCAATGGACCTACATATGAAAAAGAGTATTGATATATATATAAATTCTTTGTCTATATTGCATATTAAATCATTTCCCTAAGACAGTGTTCTTTTACTCAATTTTATTTGTATATTCACAATTATAAGAAAACTATTTTTGAATCTGAAATGTGTTCAGCTGGTATTGACAAGTATTTTCAAAAGTAGGAGTTATATAAATTACTTTTCTAGGGGAGCAATTTTTAAACTTTCCCTTATCAAAACTTGCTGACATAGCAATTCACACAGTTTTTAAAAAGTCATGTTATTTACATGACAATGCACCTAGTTAATTACACATGCACGGTATTTAGACACTTTCAAAATCACATTTTAGTTTCATCCATAACAGAATGGATCTCTGCCAACAGCCAATCAAAAAAATAAACTGTCAAACAGACCGAGATAACGGGATTGAATTTTCCTAACTAAAAACTGAGTTCCCCCTGAGTCTGGAAACGAACACATATATCCTTGTTCCTCCCACACAAGCAGATGGACCAATTTGTTTGCCAAGATTTTGGCATCAGGATCAATGTGTGACAATTTTGGTGTTCAGAGCACAGACTGTAGTTGATGTGCTGTTGGGGTAAAATCCTGTTCCCTGCACACAACCCAGGTAAAAGGGTTGTGCTCAGGGTGGGCTACAGGAATCTGAGTGAAAGGCACTCATGGCCACTACTACAGCCTCAGCATCTCCAGTTCTGATGATCACCCAGAGTAAGGAAACAAGAGTCCACAGGCTCAAAACGGAGAGAGGCAGAGTCCGCACAGCATGGAGCTGAGCCTGTAAGTAAAGCTTAATTTCCTAGCACTGGTTGTCAATTCCCTAATTATTCTGAAAAACCCAGTCACTAATGATAAGCCTCAACAGACCTTCACCACCAAAACTTATTTGTTATGAGTGCTCAATGCCCCAGCCAGAGCTCTCACAACCCCCCACACTCCAACACCCTGCTCCAGCCCAGAGCCCCCATCTGCCCTCCAAACCACTCAGCCCCAGCCCAGTGCACCTCGATCCCTTCATCCCCAGCCCCAACCTAAAGTCTGCACCCCCCAGCCAGAGCCCTCAGACACCCCTGCACCTCAACCCCCTGCCCCATCCCAGAGCCCCCTCCCACACTCCGAAACCCTCAGCCCCAACCCGGAGCTCCCTCCTGCACCCCAAACCCCTCATCCCTGGCACCACCCCAGAGCCCTCATCCCCTCTCACATCCCAACCCACTGTTTCAGCCTTGAGCCCCCTCCTGCACTCTGAACTCCTCATTTCTGGTCCTACCCCGGAGCCCACATGCCCTGCCGGAACCCTCACTCCATCCCCCTGACCCAGCCTGGTGAAAATGAGCAAGTGACTGAGGGTGGGGAAAGCAAGCGACAGAGGGAGGGGGGATGGAATGAGTGGGAGGCGGGGCCTCAGAGGAGGGGTGGGGCGGGGGGCAGGGCAATAGCGTTCAGTTTTGTGTGAGTAGAAAGTTGGCAACCCTAATCAGCTAGTACTCTTTCCATAAAACAGGGCCCTCAGGCACTGTGGAGGATCAATGTGACAAGATATCTGAAACTGCTAGGATAGGGATGAGAAACTAAACAGTTTTAAATATCAAGATTGGCTGGGGCAGTTTCATGCAACCAAGATCTGACCTGCTTCCTCCAGGTTTGCTTTTCAAAAAAAACTTTGGAGTCTAGAGAGGACAGTAAGGCACAAATGACAGTCCCCATCCACCAAAGGAAAAAACATCCACTGCTCAAGCGCCGTTCTCACTGATCAATTTCTAACAAAAGCTGTACTTTCAAAGCCTCCTGACCACACTCCTATCCAAGTACCCTCAGGTACTCATGTAAATGATCATAGTTCCATTGTTCACACAGCTCAGGATTTGACCAAAGGCATCAACTCTATTATCAATGAAATAACTTCCACTGGCTGTATGATTTTACTCCTTGAGAAACAGGTGGTGGGACTTGATCTGAGCTGCAAGAGATCTCTGTTGTAGATCATGAAGAGTGCGCAAATGTTTTAATTGTTGTGAAGCTATCAAGTAATTAATTTTCCTCTCAGCCCAGTCTCTTGTAGCAAGATGTCATCTCAAAGGAGCACCTACTAGCCAGTCTTTAAAGTAGGGGCAAATATAGATATGTCACTGATGCAGGGACAATAAATAAATAAAGTAACTTTCAGTAAATCCTGGGAACTGATAAAAGCATAAAGAGTACATGAGTACCAATAAAGAGCTGTACCAAGAAATCTTTGATGGAATTCCACATTAAGATATGTCTTAAATAAATAGTCACAAAAGAAATCATCAGGTCCCATTAATGCTAAATTGCTGCTCAGAATCTCAATTTTTAAACATTTATCCTCCTTAGAACAAGTTGGATAAAAATTTATCTTTTTTTCAAATAAAAAATGGGTTATTTTATTTAAATAGGATTTTTTTAATTAAATACATGCTTATTTTTAAAAATAAGCCTATTTAAAATTAAATTTGAAATTATAACAACCTATAAATGTACTATAATCTATTACATTACATTAAATTTATTACATTAAATAAAAATAATATTAAGCAGTGTATGTTTGCTGCTGAAATTTTAATGAAAGTCAAATGCTAACCCACTGGCCACTTAGTTCATAGAATATCAGGGTTGGAAGGGACCTCAGGAGGTCATCTAGTCCAACCCCCTACTTAAAGCAGGACTAATCCCCAGACAGATTTTTGCCCCTGATCTCTAAGTGGCCCTCTCAAGGATTGAACTCACAACCCTGGGTTTAACAGGCCAATGCTCAAACCCCTGAGCTATCCCTCCCTCATTCTGGTCCAGTATGTGGAACCAGAGTTTGCTGTGCCGCTAACCCAGCTTTTCACAACAGTAGCCTCTTCTGAAGGTTCAGAAAAAATATTTTCTTCATTTCAGTTTATTCAACTAGTTCAGTTCAATGCCTAAATCATTCAAAGTTAAGAAACTAACTGGGAGTTGAAAACGCAAGAAAGCTTGTTTTCCTCCTCCAATGTATGAATAAAAGCTTAATATGAGAGGATGAGATCTACTAGTTTAAAAACTTGAAGGACAACGATGACCAGAAACAGTCAGTTCCAGTACAGATAACACTTTACTTAATAAATCGTCAGCTGATTTATGCAAAAAATGTTTTGATAATTTTTTTCTTATGTATTCAGAACATTTAAGGTAGTTTTATTTACCTAACAAAATTTGAAATACTTATTCTGTGCATTTTTAATTTAATTTTCCTTACAAATAAAGCCTGAAATAAATCACAAGTGAAAAATGAATCTAATAAGTAAGAAATACATCATTCACTTTTTTCTAACATAAAAAATGTAAATATTAAGAATCTGAATAAATATATGTTAAGCTATATAACTGCTTAAATAAATGAATATCCGCATACTGTATCCCAGTTAGCAAAAAAGAGGCATCATATTTCATTTAAAGGCTACATATCACTGCAAATTAACATATTTTAATGATTACCAACCAATGAGAATCAACTTCTCTTTAGGAAAACAACTAAAGTACAAATGCAAAACAAGGTTAAAACTGATTATTTAAATCAAGGTTTCCTGCTTGGTGTTTTAAATAATTATTAAAACTGGTAATTTAAATTGCTTTAATTTAAATCAATCCACCATGCTTTAGAATCAGCACTAGACAAACATTGCTGGACTTACTATATGCAACTAAGACAAAAGAACAGACTGCTTGAATTTTTTCTAATTAAGACATTAGCCTATTGGCTGAATGTCCATGAGGTGCTAGTCCAGAGATAGGGCAAACTACGGCCCACTGGCAGGGGCGGCTCTAGACATTTCGCCGCCCCAAGCAGGGCGGCATGCCGCGGGGGGCGCTCTGCCGGTCGCCGGGAGGGCGGCAGGTGGCTCCGGTAAAGCCGCGGGACCAGCGGGACCTGATTCTATCTGCGGGAGGTCCACCGGAGCCGCCTGCCGCCCTCCCCGCGACCGGCAGAGCGCCCCCCGCAGCATGCCGCCCCAAGCACGTGCTTGGCGTGCTGGGGCCTGGAGCCGCCCCTGCCCACTGGCCAGATCTGGCCCACAGGACCATCCTGCCCAGCCCTTGAGCTCCTGGCCGGGGAGGCTCACCCCCGACCCCTCCCCTGTTGTCCCCCCGCCCCCACAGCCATGCCACGGCACGGGCAGTGCTCTGGGAAGCGGGGTTGCGGGCTCCTGCCAGGCGGCGTGGCTGCCAGACATGCTGTTCTGAGCAGCATGATAAGGGGGCTCTGGAGGTGGATAAGGGGCGGTGGGGTCTCTGGGGGTAGTCAGAGGACAGGGGGCGGTTGGATGGGGTGGAGGTTCTGGGGGTGGGGCAGGGGTGTGGATAGGGGTATGGGGATGGGGAATGGGGGGTTGGACAGGCATGGGGTCCTGGGGGGCCTGTCAGGGGGTTGGGGTGTGGATAAGGGTCAGAGCAGTCAGGGGACTGGGAGCAGGGGCTGGATGGGGGTGGGGTCCAAGAGGGGGTTAGGGGTGGGGGGTCCCAGGAGGGGGCGGGTAGGGGATAAGGAGTGGAGGGGGCTGGATGGGTTGGGGCTTTTGAGGGGGGCAGCCAGGGGGCAGGAAGTGGGAAGGGTTGGATAGGGGGCGGGGGCCAGGCAGTTTGGGGAGGCACAGCCTTCCCTAACCAGCCTGCCATACAGTTTTGTAACCCCAATGTGGCCCTCAGGCCAAAAAGTTTGCCCACCCCTGTGCTAGACTGTCAAGAATCATGTTTTGTATTTTGGTTGCTCTGAAGGACAAACAAGGACAAAAAGTTTCCTATGGAAGAGTTCCTTCAAATTCTATGAAGTATCCCGCCAAAGGTTTCCATCTGTAATCAGCAACTTATTTTTTTGTTCTGATAGGTTGTGGATTATTATGGTGAAAGGGTGAATTTGTTCTTCAAAAGGCAAAAATCCTTTGTTTTCTTGGTGGGCTCAGTTGTCAGACTGAGCTCTGGAAGCCCTGAACGAAAACATTGACTGACATCCAATCTGACACTGGATTTACTTGTGAGTGACAAAAATAAATCTGATCCCTGTGTAAGGTAGAATACTGGTTTTTATTTTCCAGTAAAGAGGCTTTCTGGTCAGCTTTATTCTGGAAAATCTTGCCCAGAGTATCTCCTCTGAAACACATTAACTTTTACATGAAATGGCTATTAGACCGTGTGACCAGCACCAAGCATTCTGTTCATTATGACGCTGAATAAGGAGAAACAGATTTGTGGGAAAAGAGCAAGGATGCATCAGAGAGAAAAACTGAAACTAACATTAGCAGTTTCTGCTTTCTCCTGTGTCAAGGAAGAGATCAGCTTTATGGTGTACTTTTCCCAGAAATGCCAGTCTGCAGCATGGTTAAATTAGACTTAGTGACCAGTTCACAGCCTTCCCTTCCCACTTCCCTATTAAAATCAGACTCCAGGTTCCAATCACAAATATTGCATAAGACCACTGTGTTGTCAAGGACAATGGAAGTATTTCTGACACGGGAGATTATTACTGAGTATTCCCTGGTACTGCTCCCCAAGTCTTAGATTCTTTTGCAAACTTTATCATTTGTAGATAAATTTAAGAATTAGCTTGTTATCAAGATGCATTCAGAACTCATGTACAATGTTCTCCAAATAAAAGTGCACTGGGAAATATGTCCAATTTTTTTCTGGGTAACATAAATGTAACTTCTTTTTTTTAAGTATCAACTTGGGATACAATTTTGTCTACAGGGTTTTTTTAGCTGTTGCCTGATATCCTTGCTCATGCTGAATCAGATCCAACAACATAGACACCTCATTAATGAGTAATTCCAAATCCTTTTGAAATGGCTCCAGATTTCACAGGGCCCTGAGACCTCAGAGTATTCAATTCCTTAGATGAGAAAGAGACCTCTCTATTTATTTCAATCCTGGTGTTGTGGGGACAATGTGTGGGAGCTTGAGACTGGGTTAGATAGACACCTTCTTGGTCTGGAAATGCATAATCTCAGGGCGTCATTAAGAATTTCTACACTATTTGCTGTGCGTTTCATATAAATTCTTGGCTGATTAATGTCTGGTAAAGAATTAATCAAGTTTACAATACTGGTAAGGTGATTCTTAAATCAAAAGGCTTCTCAAAAATTTTCTGTTTTTACAATATTATCCAATCTGAGCTCTGAGCCTCTGTTGCCAGCCTGGAGGACATCAGCCACGATGCCGTGACATCAGCCGTGACCATGGACCTTGCGGCCGAGTCCACCGCATCAGAGGCAGCCTGGAGGGAGGCCCTTGCCACGGTTTTCCCTTCCTCAAGAATGGCAAGGAACTCTATCTTGGACGTCTCAGGCAACAAATCCACAAATCTGGACATTGACATGGTTTGCCCCTCGGAGCTGGAGGCTGACAGATGAATAAACCTTTCTCCCAAATAAGTTGAGCCTCTTCCCTTCCTTATTTTTGGGAGTTGGGCCTCGTTGCCCTTACCTCTAACTTTCATTGTCCATTGAGACCACAAGGCAGTTTAGGGATGAGGGAGGATATAAATATTTGAACCCCTTAGCGGGGATGTAATACTTCCTTTCTGCCCTCTTAGAGATGGGCAGGAGAGAGAATGGGGTTTGCCATAAAGTTTTTACAAGCTTTCCCAGCCCTTCATGCACAGGGAGTGCCACCTTGGAAGGGGCCACTGTGGCCAAGATGTCAAACAAACGTCAGAGGGTTCCGCCAACTCTTCTGCCTGTAACCCCAGGCTCACTGCCACCCTCTTCAGCAGCTCCCGATGTGCCCTGGCGTTGTCTTTTGGCACCATCTGTGATGGTCCCACCACTGCCTTGTCAGACGAGGACGATAAGAAGGCAAAGGCAGGAGCAGGGGTTGGCACCGCCTCCTCTGGTTGGGTGACCTTCACTGCAGCTGGAGAAGGCTTGCAGGCACCTCACTCAGACCCTGCATCTGAATCTGGGGCTGGTCAAGAAACAGTGGTCGACCTCCTCTCTGATGTCTTTGATACAGAGCATTGCATGAGGGCCCCTGGTGCCTGTGGAAACCCACATGGGTTCCAGAACTGCCATGGGGTAGGCCATTGGACTTGGGGCCAGGCACGGGCCAGTGGCACTGGGGAACCCCCCAAGGCTTGATCAGACACATCTGGCCCAAGGGACCCAGTACCTCGAAGGAGGAGGAGGAATGGTGTTGTCTTGGGGACCACTGCAATGCCGATGAGGCCTCAGAGTACTCTTCCTGCCTGCTTCCATGACGCTCATGGCAGGGAAGGGGGATGGTACTGAAGCTTGAGGTCCTGGCATCTGCTTGGGGCCGGTGGCAGAGCTCGGCGGATCAGCGACGGTTATCAGCAAGGAACTGCAGTGGCAAAAGGAGCAGAATGTGGGGCCGCCAGCAGGCCCCACGCCAGCAGCTCCTTTGGCGTGACTATACTACCCCCAGTCCCCAGCCCTGTCCTCCAGTGGGGCTGTTCAGACCCCAGACAGGAGAAAGGAGATGCAGCGTCGCAGCTGTGTGGAAGCACTATAGCCCCGCTGGAGGAGCTGCCGCTGCTGTGGTTCCCTTCTAAATGTGCCCCCCCCAGAGGCATCTGGGGAGGGGCACGTGACCCTTCTTGCCCCTTCCAGGCATTGCCTTTGTGGGGAACAGCCGCATAGTGGCTCAACTGGGGTCCTGTGCCCTGAGGAGCGATGTCTCCTAACCAGAGACTGCTGCCGTTCTGGGTGCACCATCCACCTGTGCTGACCACTGGACAACCAGCGCCATCCCACAGGGGACTGGTACCAAGAGTCCTGCAAATGGTGTCAGGAACTCCAGTCGGTCTGGGCAGGTCGGAAGCGCATTCCTGGGTATTGTCACTTCAACGCCAACCACCGCAGTGCCGGGGAGCGATGCTACACCAAAGGGGACCATGGTATGGGTCCCCCCAGTGCTGGCTTCCCCCTGGAGACAATCACATCTGGACGAGGGGTTGAGGGCACTGGCAAAGACAATGTCTTTTGCAGCCTAGAAGAACTATTGTGTTCCATGTCTCAAGTATTTATAGATACCAGCCTCCCAAACTTTTTTCTAAATACGTGTATGATAACATGTCTGCAAGTCAGGATAAATTACAAAATAATAAATATCTGAGGGGTATGGAAATACACTGTACATCTTACCCAATGGTCCCAGAATATCCATATTTCATAATTCCTTAGTGTTCAAGGAACTCTTGTCAATTTGCTAAGAATCTCAAGAATCTTGAATACTGCATACAGATGTGGTCTCATCTCAAAAAAGATATACTAGTATTAGAAAAGGTTCAGAGAAGGGCAACTAAAATGATCAGGGGTTTGGAACAGGTCTCATATGAGGAGAGATTAAAGAGGCTAGGACTTTTCAGCTTGGGAAAGAGGAGACTAAGGGGGGATATGATAGAGGTATATAAAATCATGAGTGATGTGGAGAAAGTGAATAAGGAAAAGTTATTTACGTGTCCCCATAATATAAGAATTAGGGGCCACCAAATGAAATTAATGGGCAGCAGGTTTAAAACAAATAAAAAAGTTCTTCACACAGTGCACAGTCAACCTGTGGAACTCCTTGCCTGAGGAGGTTGTGAAGGCTAGGACTATAACAGGGTTTAAAAGAGAACTAGATAAATTCATGGAGGTTAAGTCCATTAACGGCTATTAGCCAGGATGGGTAAGGAATGGTGCCCCTAGCCTCTGTTTGTCAGAGGGTGGAGATGGGTGGCAGGAGAGAGATCACTTGATCATTACCTGTTAGGTTCACTCCCTCCGGGGCACCTGGCATTGGCCACTGTCGTTAGACAGGATACTGGGCTGGATGGACCTTTGGTCTGACCCAGTATGGCCATTCTTATGTTATGTTGTGTTATGATTTACTCTGACTGTACTACCACTAAATTTTGTTAGAGAGATATGGAAGGAATTCCTGAAGAAAGCAATTTTAGTGGTCTCTTAGGGTAGCTCCTGCAAAGCGTTGAGCACCTTCAACACTAACTGACTTCTATGAGAGTTAAGGGTGCTAAGCATGTTACAAGATCAAAACATTAATACCTGGAAATATGAAGCATATAAATGTGATTCTAGCTGTGTGTTTTGAAGAGGAGTGAGGTTACAACTAAGAGGTAAAGATCCCAATAACAGAGTTAAGAGCATCTGGTGCTAAGGAGAAAAACAGGTCTATAATAAATGTCATCTATTCAGTTCTCCCTCTTCTGTAATCCAAGAAAACAGAGGATTTCTGTAAATCCTAAGAGAAGAATGATTGTCTGGCTAAGCTAGGAGGAGGACAGGAGACACTGGATGTAGTTTAATTAGGCCACAACTTTAGTTGTGTACCCAGGTGATAAAAGTATGCAGTGCAGGTATTTCCATAATCAATTTCAATATATACCCAGGACATTTACATCAGCCCTTACCCATCCTGGTTCCCAGGCAAGCCACTGCCGGGACCTCACCATCCCCCCACTCAAATGAGGGTTAATGCGGGACTATAAAGGAAGGGGGGGATTGGCTTCCTACCATACCAGTCATAGGAGCCCCGAACCCCCTCTATTTCCACTCCTTTAAAGAATAATTCCTTTAAATCCTTTACCAATCCATTTTATCTGATCATTGTATTCCTATCCTATGGAATAGCTGCACTGGACACCTGCCCCAAATTTACATAATGAGTTGCAACATCAGGCCTAAGTCGCATATCCTGTTCACTCCAATTAAGCCCCTCTGAACCCACTGGGGGAAGGCGAAAAACCCCACTTCATCTTGGCCAATCTGGCAATAAGAAGAAAATTCTTTCCCAGCTCCCACAACCACCCGAGAAAGGAGCAACTATCACAACACCCACAGCAGATCCTGACAAAACTCAGTATTTAACTACTTCCAGAGGTGGGGTGGTGGGTACTGCTCCACCTGGCCCAGGTAAAAAAAGGGCTTTTCCTGCACTGGCATGGACCTACATATAGTCTCCCCGCCCCAGTCACCTGTTGGGGGGAGGGGGGGAATCAGTATCCCCACGCTGACCTGTTCAGCAGCTGCAGCAGAAAGTCATTCTCTGGCTCCCTAGCCCTTAAACAGCCCTTACACACCATTTCCAACAAGCCAGACATCAGCCCCTACCACTTAATGTATAGCGAGGTCATTGGATAAACTTCTCAAAAGATTATCTGAATATAATACTATTTAAAATTAAAATTGATAACCATATTTGGTACTTCAGCTCTTTTCTGTATTAGCTACTGACTTTCTTTATCAGTGACCTGTACTGTTTCAAAGTTGAACTTAAGTTTATTTGTAGTAATATTTAAAAAATTAGGAAGCAAAGCGGCCAGAAAGACTGACTATGCCCATCCCCTCCTTGATTCAGTTTAACAAGTACTTGTTATACAAGAATTTTTCAATTCATAAACATTTTTAATCTACTAAGTATAAATCCTTTTGCAATGTTTATATTACATTGGATACACATGAAATGGGGTACTTTTATTTCAAATTATTAGAAAAAATCCACAGACAAGGATTCATTTTTTGGGAATTCGCATAGAATACTTTACATACAAGGTTCTCTTCATATTTTTGGGAGTCCTCACAATTACAGGCATGAGCCACAGTTTGTACACTGATCCTGTGCTTTCACCAGCTATATAATCAGCTGATAGGCCTTTCCAAATATTTCATTGACACAAAAAGGTAAAACCATCAATGCCTTGATTCAGTTTAACAAGTACTTGTTATACAAGAATTTTTCAAGTCATAAACATTTTTAATCTATTAAGTTTAAGAAGATATCTTTTTCCAGATATTTTATTTTTTTCTTTACTCATTTGAGGTAATTGCTATCCCTACTGCCTCATGATCTTTCAGGTGTTGTTGATTAGTAAGTATCTAGTTAGCAAAACTGTGGTCCACTCTATTAAACAAGGTTAAAGGACATGCTCACATAAATGTAGACTAATAAATTTAATCTTTGTTTCCACATTAAATGAACACAATTTATTAAAATGTAAATGTAAACCCTGATTTAGATTTAACTCCTTCATGATTTAATTCCATTAATCTGAGTGGGGTTACACTGATAAGTACCAGAGAAAAGTCATTGTCTGTAGCACATAAACTGAATTTCTCTCCATTTGCTACAGTCCTAGTGTAAACAAACTCTCCCTAAATATAACATTTGTCAAATGAGGATAACAACACTTCCCACTTTATGGTGTTTTATGGAAGATTAGTTCATTAAATGAATGTGAGGTTCTCAGATGCTTCACAGATAAGCATCACAGAATAGCCTATAAATATATAATAAATGAAAACACAGTGAAAGGTCTGAAGTAAGTGCCTAATTATCATGACAACTGTCCTATTCTGGGTTTCTTTTGTGTGTATATTTATTTATTTTGTAAGTACAAGGAGTAAGTTTGCCATTGACTCATTCTGCCTTCGATCATGGTATAGGAGTTCCCCAGGATTCACATCAGTCCACTGCTTTTCACTATTTATTCACTATCTGCAGGAATTTTCTTCCAGACAAAGGGCCCAAAGTTTCACTTTTGTCTGGAAATTATACAAATTTAATTCTCATTCTCTCCAAAATGATTGTCTGATATTCAACTAGAAGACATCTTATCATTCTTTCCCAGTTTCAAATGACCACTGTCTTGAATTTAACGTAGAAAAAAATGTTGCAATGATAGTCCTTAACATAAACTGAACAAATTCACTTTATCCATTATACCTATTACCATGTTTCAAAATACTGTTACCAGACAACTTTTATCAACCAGACACTCTAAACATGAGATCATTCCATTGAGCACAAATAAAAGTTAATGCAAAATTGTAATACTGTATTTTTGATACACATATTTTCTTCTACAGTTCTCTTTTGTTTCTAGCTGTTGAAATCTGACAGTGCAATTCTGATTATATAAAGTTGTTGGGGGACACCAATACACTTCAGATAACTGGAGGACATTTATCACTTCTTTCCTCAGGATGTTGCATGTCGCTAATATTTGTAAAATATCTTGAAAACTTAAAGCACTATATAAATGTTAAAGTATTATGATTATCACTAGAATACCTCTTAATCCTAGAACTCTCTTCCAGACTATTTCTCTACTCTGACTCTCATTCTATTTTCAAAGTTAGATCGAAAAGGTTTATTTTTAATCTAATTTTTAGCTAAACTGCAAGGAGGTGTGTACCAATAATTGGTATTTTATTTCTTCTACAATGCTTTACAAATCTAGAGGCATTCTATGATTATGTAATATCATTACAGTTCAGGCAAGATTAATAAAATAGCTCAATTTCCAGTACAAATTCACATGTAACATCTTAAAAAAATATTTCTTCAGCTTTTACCACTTCATGCTAATAAGTCAAAAGTATGAGTTAGGGACACTTAGATCACACACTACAAACAAACAAACAAACAAACATTAAACAAAAAATAAGGGTGACCAGGGACTTAATGCAAAACATTACCCCTTTTGGTAAAGTATCAGAGGTGTAGCCGTGTTAGTCTGGATCTGCAAAAGCAGCGAAGAGTCCTGTGGCACCTTACAGACTAACAAACGTATTGGAGCATGAACTTTCGTGAGTGAATACCCACTTCGTCATGACATGCATCCGACGAAGTGGGTATTCACCCACAAAAGCTCATGCTCCAATACGTCTGTTAGTCTGTAAGGTGCCACAGGACCCTTTTGGTAATGATTCTGGAGAATTATTCTCCCTCTAATACACAAATAACTGTACAAACTATGGTATTCTACAAATGACATGCTTACAACAACAGAACTTGGGAAGAATAAGGCATATCAGCAGTGTTTTTAGGATTTAGCATTTGGGATGGCAGATGAACAGCAAAGACTTAAACACAAAGAGCTTGACTTTCACTAACTGGAACCATTTTAAAAAGTCTTGATTAAATACTGTGGCTACTGTGAAAGCGGCTAACTCCTTAAATGTCACGGAACTCTACTCACAACATGTTTGGATCAAAGAGTTTTATCCATTTTGAACAGAAACTGAACAGAACAGAAACTGCTCTCCCTTTTGACTTCTCCCAGAAGAACACAAATAAATCAGATAAATTTCAAAAGAGCTTCATTTTGTCCAAGTAATAAATCAAAGCTCTTCTGACATCTAATTTGTACAGTCTAGCTTCCATAGGCATTCTATGAGACTTGGGGGGAAAGAATGTTCAGATGAAACTCAAAAATGTATCATTCACTACATGTTGTTTGTGAAAAGTACAACAGGAGGGCCTACTAGGAAAGCTTGGATTTCACATGCTGTCATAGATGAGACAGTTCCTTGAATACGACGCTGAAAAGCTGAAATAGCCACTAAACAGGGCCGGCTCCAGGGTTTTTGCTGCTCCAAGGGGTGGCGGGGGGGGGGGGGGCAAGGGGAGGAAAGATGCGATCGCGATCAGCGGCAGCTCCACCGCGCTGCTCTCTTCTTTGGCAGCAATTCGGTGGCAGGTCCTTCCCTCCGAGAGGGACCGAGGGACTTGCCGCTGAATTGCCGCCAAAGACCACGACGTGCTGCCCCTTCCCCTTGGCCGCCCCAAGCACCTGCTTGCTGGGCTGGTGCCTGGAGCCGGCCCTGCCACTAAAGGCAACTTAACTATAGGAAGAGACAATTGTGAGATTATTATCTCTAGGTATATGATCTAGGATCAGAAGCTAAGTTCCAAGCTGCATGACCGCACAGCATGCTATCAAGGGCCACACAGATGGGGAGAGGCGACCCTCCCCTGGCCCTGAGAGGAAGTAAATAACATTTCCTTTTTACTTTTTCCACAACAGTCATGATTTTATAGACCTCTATCATATCCCCCCTTAGTCTTCTCTTTTCCAAGCTGAGAAGTCCCAGTCTTATTAATCTCTCCTCATATGGAAGCTGTTCCAGGCCCCTAATCATTTCTGTTGTCCTTGTCTGAACCTTTTCCAATTCCAACATATCTTTTTTTAGATGAATTTAATCTGCCATTTTGTTGCCCAATCACTAAGTTTTGTGAGATCCCTTTGTAACTCTTTGCAGTCTGATTGGGACTTAACTATCTTGAGCAGTTTTGTATCATCTGCAAATTTTGTCACCTCACTGTTTACCCCTTTTTCCAGATAATTTATTAATATGCTGAATAGCACTGGTCCCAGTACAGATCCCTGGGGGACATCACTATTTACCTCTTCATTCTGAAAACTGACCATTTGTTCCCACTCTTTGTTTATCCTATCTTTTAACCAATTGCTGATCCCTGAGAGGACTTTCCCTCTTATCTCATGACAGCTTATTTTGCTTAAGAGCCTTTGGTAAGAGACCTTTTCAAAGTCTTTCTGAAAATCACCCTTGTCCACATGTTTGTTGACTCCCTCAAAGAATTCTAGTTACAATCATATACTTTCCTGGACAATGGCTCATGGGCTCCAACAAGACCTATCTCACAACCACTGAACTCTCAAAACCTTCTGGTGTTAAAGACCCATAGTCTATGGAACCAGGTTATTTTCCATTTGAAAGGGCAGTCTGACAAGACCATAGAACAAAAGAGGGGCTCTTGTGACATTGCCATCAAAGCAGTTTACCACACCTGGGGAGCCCACCCAATTAAATTCTCCTTGACTGCCTGCCAAGTAACAAGCAAAAGAAAATATCTTTCTGGATATCCCATTCCCACACAATGACAGTTTCCAGAGGAGAAAAGAGAAAGCTTCCCCTTGCTAGTTTAAATGGCACTTTCAGCATTATCATCATCCATGGAAACTTTGATCATTTTCCCACTGATTGATGGCAAAGTTCTGAAGACCAGCATTCCAAGATACTCATATAAAGTCTGGTCTCTTTCAGCTTCAATAGCCTATGAACTCTACAGTGACCCAGATGGCTTTCCCATCCTTAACTCTACTAAATCTGTCTCTAACATAAAAGCCAAGAATGGCTAAATTAATGGCATCCCTATGAGCACGTTGTGAGATAGAGACCACTAACTCAATGAAATTGTGACAGACCCCAGGAAAACTGCAACTTGACATTGTACACAGCTGATCAACACAACATGCTACGTCAGCACCAACCCTGAAAAGAGAGTAAAAAAGATACAAGAGTCTAAGAAAAGATCTGAATGTCCATAATGACTGAACTCTTGCCATCAGGAGTGCTTTCTGCAACTCTAGAAAATGGTCTAAAAGAAGGTAATGTCTATAAAGAAGGTCTCTGGGGTTTGGAAAGTTGATCTTGTCCTATATAGAGAAACAGACAGAAAGTGACTTGTAAAGGCCAAATCACACCCTCAACAGAAAATCCTTTGGATTGTCTGGGTAGGGGAAAACGTGCAATCCATGCTGATGAAAGTGGACAACTACCACTGCCAAACACTTAGTAAGAACTCCTGATGTTATAGCCATCCCAAGTAGAAAAAGTCTGAACTACTAATGGTTGGCTCCTAAAAGGAACCAAAGATATTTGCTGTGAATCTTTCGTATCACGATACAGAAGCAGAAATCTCAAAGGTTGACAGTTCCAAATACATCCTGAAGAGTACAGGAAAAGAATAAGCATGACCAGGGACTCAATGCAAAATGTCACCCCTTCTGGTAAACATGTTGAGATTTCAAAGGTCCAGAATAGCTCTTAGACCTCCTTTTTTACTCTAAAATGAGTAAACAATGGAAATAAACATTTTTCCCTCTGTAAGACACTGCCATTCATTTTATTATTTCTAGCTGAATAAGAGTAGTGCTTCTTCATTCAACAATTTCTTATTAGAAGACCCCTGGAGACAGGAAAATGAGATGAGAGTAAAATATTAAATTGAACTGTAGGAGGTCAGCCATTTTCTACATTTCCAGGAGTAGTCCATTGAGATGGACTGGCTGGAAGAAATAAAATGGGATAAGTGTTCCCAAAGATGAACAGTATTTAAAAATGGCTTGGACCCACAATTACAGGTGACACATCAAAATATATAAAAACTACTACTTCTAACAGAATGAAGTAGCCATTGGGATCAGGTAAGTTCATGGAGGATAGGTTCATCAATGGCTATTAGCCAAGATGGTTAGGGACACAACCCCATGCTCCCAGTGTCCCTAAAACTCCAACTATGAGAAGACGAGACTGGACCACTCAAAACTGCCATGTTCTGTTCATCCCTCTAAAGCACCTGGCACTGGCCACTGTCAGAAGACAGGATACTGGGCTAGATGGACAACTGGTCTGACCCAGTATGACCATTCTTAATGTTCTTATCAGAGATACAGAATAAGTGGTCTTTTGATTGAGCTGCAGTCCTTTAAAATGACAATCTGCTTTAAAATGCCTTTGCCAACAGAGTAATACCCAAAACTGACCCCGACTGCTGCTGAGAATTGTCTGATACTTGAATAAAGGAACTTTTTTTTCAAAAGGAAGGGGGTAGGGGGCAGAGCAAAAGATACTGCTCTTATTTCCTTCAGCCTTAAGATAATATAGATCATCTTGCTGAATATATCAGTCCCTTTGAAGGGCAAGTACAATACTTCTCCCTGATTCTCCTAGAGCAAGAATAGGTTAAACATAGTAGAAGAGTTAACTGCTGTAAAAGTCTACTGATCTTTTCCTCTATCTTTTCATTTGACAGAAAATTGAACCGCCAGGTTTTTTTTTGTTATGTTTATTATTAAATGGTTTCTTGCTAACTTTTTAAAATTGAAGTTTTATTTTTAATACATTGTGTGTCATTCATGGTGTGTTCCACAGATGACACCAGTGTGTGATACTAGATGGGTCTTGGGCCTGACAGGACTAAGCAGAGAGGATGAGGAAATAGGCAGAATTGAGGCCAGCCATATGAGATCTCATCTGGTCTCAGCCTGCCAGGAATAAGAGTGGGGAATAGAGAGTTGCAGACATACCAGACCAGTAAAATAGCCTAAAGTAGTGATCTCAAAATCTTTGTATTGTGCACAAGCCCTAAATACGGCCATGTTCTTATAACACTCACTCTGCCTGTACACACCATCGAGCTTTTTGAAATACAAACATCATTCCTGAGAAACAGAAAAGTGAACGCCCATTAGACCAGTGTGTGGGTACAACTACAGAAATTTGGTTCAGTGTAACTCTTTGGAAGAATGCAGTCAATCCAATGGATTTCTACCCAAATTACATTAATACATTATGCAGATAAGCAATGGCCCTACTTTAAAAGCACGACTCTTACACTTTATTTTCGCCAACATACTAAAATAAAAATTGTTTTAAAATTAACAGAGGGAAGATGGCAAGGCAGCTGAATGGACTCATACCCATTTTTACCTATTAACTCTATGTCCAAAGACATTAAAAAAAAATTAGCCAAAAGTGATTACTTAGTTTCCTGTGGACATTTGTCTGCTTCAGAAAACCAACACACAGTTTGATATAAAATTGGTAGTCCTCCGTTCAAAGAAGGCTCAGGATTGGAATAACAAAGTTTCTTCAGATCAAGAATGGAGTGTGTTGGTAGAACATTTGGGGAAATTCATACGGAGCACAATCCTGGCCCCTCTGAAGTCAATGTCAACATTTTCACTGAGTTCAATGGAATCAGGATTTCAACCAGGGTTTTGTTTACACTAAGCATGGTGTAAGCATAAGACTCAAAAAGGTCATTGTTATATCTCAAAACTGTATTTTTTAAAGTACTCAGGTATTCAATTTTGTGCAGAGGTGAGGGGCAAAAGGCATAGCAAAACAACTATTTTTTATTTTTTATTTTTTTAATTAACTACAGTGGTTTATACCAAGTTTCAACCAGAGACATGATAAAATAACTTAAAATCCAAAATGTAATATGTTTATAATGTGGTAGGGAAAATGCTCCATTTGAGGAGTGGGGGGTGAATAGTCATCAATCTATTGGTAGGAAAGATTTTGAAGCATTAAAGTTACTATTTTTGTGGGACCTACAACGTAATGTGTTAAGCCTCAGCAACATCAACAGAGTAAGTAGGTATTACTGTAACAGAAACAACAATAATACATAATATCAAATAACAAACTCTGTATATCCATACTGAAATCAAGTTAGTGTTACTATTATAATGGATTTTACCGTTAGTGGGGAAGAGATCCTGAATTTACCTCATTCTTAAAATACATAAACATCAAAAAGGAAGAATATATATATATTTTTAAAGAGCGTGGCTCAAGTAAAATGTAAATGATTTACGGAATTTAATTGTTAAATTCACAGTTAGATGTGGGTTTATTCACACAATCCATATACCTATCAAGTAACATTTAAAGCTTCAATATCTCTTCTCATTGCTAACATGTAATGATAACCTATTGATTTTACATATGCAAAATATTTTAAGAAGAATCTAGTTTCTAATTTTAACTCCACATGTCCAAAGATGTGATTTTGCCCACATACTATACAAACCATTAACATTTCAAAGAGATACAAAGATCACAGCATATATATTTAATCATTAGAAAGTAATTCCATACATGAAGCATTGTGAACTTTGCTTCTCTTCCTGGGTGATGGTTGAAAAAAAAAAAAAAGTCTAATTATACACAATTTTGTGTTTTAATATATCTGAAATATACAAACAAGAACTTCCAAGAAAAACAAACAGCTGTGACAGCATGGTCTAGTAGAGGACTAAGTGTAGGAATAATAGCCAGAAACTCCTGAATTGTAATCCTGGTTATTGGGCAAGTCATATTATTTCTGAATCTCAGTTATCACATCTGTAGAATGTGGATAATAATACTTACCTAATCTTATAGGAGTGGTGTGATTAATTAGTTCATGTTTGCGCAGCATTTTGAAGACAAATGGCTGCTATGCTGCTAAACATTAATAATTTTATTACTTCAATATTTGTATTTTTCCTGTACAGCCTCGCAAGTTACCTTGAAATCTATCTTTTTAAAAGAGCCAGGAGAAAACATATGAAATATATTCAAAATGTTTTTAAAATTTCTATTTAAAAGGTAATTTGAATGGAGCCTCTGACGAGGATATTTCTAAGAAGTATCTCAGAATGTTCGTACCGCACACACTCTAAAATGTAAAAAATTTTATATGAGAAGCCTTATAGTTATCTAGTGTGCTTAAGCATAAGTACTCAAAATAATGTTCCTACTTACGTTTCTGTGTCTGAAACCAATGATTCATTATTACACACATCATTGAAAGTGTGAAGTTGATTCTAGAGTTAGAAAAAGGAAGAAGACATTAAAATTTAACTTTAACAATATTTTGAGTGATAATTTTTCTTATGTATAAAAATGTTAGCAGTGACAAGAAATAAATAGTAAAGCTAATGTTTTGGATAATTAGATTACTTAATCCCAAAAAATATATTAAACATAGGTATGTACAGAACTATTTGTCTCATTACCATAATTTTTCATAAAATATTCTGATGCTAAATGCTTTTTCAAAACTTGCTAATCCAGAATTAGAAATGTTTCTGATTAAATCAACAGACTAACATAATAATTAGTATTCTCAGTAAGTAATAGGCATAGGGTAAGTTTATTTATTTAACCAGAAAATGGCTTTTGGAACACTTATTTTCATTAAACCAATCTTTTGACATATGTAATCTTCACCCATTCTAGAACTCAAAGTCAGGCTTCTACCAGTAATTTTGCAAATCAGTTTTTATTGAAAATGAAATTAAAATGATACAGATGGGCATTTTAGGGGAAGCCACCAAGTTATCCTATCCTGCCTACTATAGCTTCTCAGAAGTGATTTATTAGTAGCTTTATAAGAGTCAAAAAAAAAAGAACCGAGTCAGGGAAATGAAACTGAAAAAATATAATGAAGGCTTGAGGGGGCTGTGAATTGATGGATCCATGGCTTCACAGAACGAAAAAGAAAAGAAAGCTAACTTCAGTTAAGAAATATCATCTCTCTTTTATGTCCACCAGTCCAACTTTATATAAATGACATCTCCAACAATAAAACAGATAGCACAATTTCCACAGCAAAAAATTTTGATTGTATAGTTAGAGTTGAAATTTTGTTTACATTACCTAAGACTTTGTTAATAGACCATTAGAGCTCAAAATTTAAATGAGGAAATTGGGTTTGTTTGTTTTTTAATTGTTGTAACACTGACCATTACTATGCTCCATTTATAAGGCAGAGAGATCTTGCCTATTTACTACATGAGCTTGAATCTTTCTCCTCAGAGCTCCAAATATTGCACCCTCCAAATATTGCCAAGAGAATCCCTTCATATCTCTGCCCACTACTTCATCCTCTTGATATGATCAGTTAAAATGAATGCAACTGATAAAGGCCAGAATGGGTGGCATTATGTGATTTAGCAAAAAATTGTACAGGATGGTGTGGGAGGGGTAAACCCATTTCAGGAAGTTATATGTAGAATGAGGGAGAAGAGGGAGAGAGGGCAGAATTAAGGTTGGTGTTTAAACTTTAGCTCAAAATTTCATAACATTATCAAAATTCTAAATCCTAGCTATCTACTAGTTATGTGGTTTTTTGGTAGGCTAAATAAATGTACTACCCTGTGTATTAAATATTCTAAATGTGTGAATTTCCTTAGTGTTTATAAATAATTCATTTGTATAGGCCCCTTAACGGAGGCATGATCCCAAAAGAGATGAAATTGCCATGTTTCTCCAGTATCTAATCTGAGATAGATTGCACTCTCCACAGTATATTGCTATCTGTAAAAATCTTTTAGTTTTCTAGTTACCAAGTTCTACTGATAATTCCTGCAGCACACATTGATTTATATCCAGATATCTGCATCACCGGTTTTCCAGACTTGTTGACATACATTCAGTTCTCAACCCAGTCATTAACCCAGAGTCAATTTGCAATGAAACTTGTAATAACTTTTTTTAAAACAAAATATGATCAAATATTAACTTATACCCTAGTTTTCAAGGAGAATTAGGGACAACAATTTTGAACTTACGAAAGTCAGACTTATATGAATTACAGTAGGACTTTCCCAAAATGTAAGTTTCTGGCACAAAGGAATCTTGAGCATACTGTCTCAGATATTGAAACGTCAGACTTCTCAAATCTATCTTACTAAAAATCCTAGATATCAATTAAAAAAACAAAGAAAGGGGCAAAAACTGGGGGGGGGGGGGTTCTTGCAAACTGTATATCAAAAGATGGTATATAGGTTATAGGGATCTATTAGCAATTTGTTTTCTTAATACAATAGACAAGGTAATTGAAAAAACATGAGCAAGCTTTGTATCTTTGTACTTCTTAAAACTTCCAAACAGTAATTTGGAGTTACTGACCTACTTCTAGATATCATAAGTACAGTAACTCCTCACTTAAAGTCGTCCCGCTTAACGTTGTTTCATTGTTACGTTGCTGATCAATTAGGGAGCATACTCACTTGCAGTTGTGCAATGCTGCACTCTTACGTTGTTTGGCTGTCTGCTTTCTCCACAGCTGGCAGCCTCCCTACGGCCCCCTCCCCCCAGCGCCTCCCGCCTGCCAGCAAACTCTCGGTGCACCTCCACTCCCTCTCCTGCTGGTGGCAACCAGCTGGCTTGTGGCATTTTGGAGGCAGGAGGGAGGAGCGAGGACTCGGCGCGCAGGCTCCTCCTCCCTCCCCTGCCTCCCAAACACGGCAAGCCAACTGATTGCCCCGCCAGAAGGGAGGGGGGAGGAGTGAGGACTCGGCGCACGTCCCTGCTCCCTCCCCTACGTGGCAATCAGCTGGCTTGGCATTTAGAAGGAAGGGGAGAGAGAGGGGAGGAGCCAGGACGCAGCGAGCGAAGTAAAGGGGGAGGAGGTGGGGGGGGAAGAGGCAGGTCAAGGGTGGGGGCTCGGGGTAGGGAGTGGAGTGGAGTGGACAGGCTGAAGGTTGAACCCCCCCACCTCTGGTGCTTGCAGAGTAGGGGAAGCTGCCCTGGAACCTAACCCCCCCTATTTACATTAATTCTTACGGGGAAATTGGATTCGCTTAACATAGTTTCACTTAAAGTCGCATTTTTCAGGAACATAACTACAACGTTAAGTGAGGAGTTACTGTATTAGAGAACAGGTGAATGCCTGGGCTTCTTCCTGGCCAAGATGAGTAGAGGAAAGATTAAGCTGCTTGCAAATAAGCAAGAAAATGGTAAAGACTTCACTGCTTAACTCTATTTAACCATATGTTCATGGTCAAGGATTTATACTTCCAGACAAGAAAGATAAACATGTCTATTTTCCAAGAGGCATGTCCTAGAAGTGGCTACATTTGACATAATGTTGTTTAATATTGAAGATCTTGTAATGTGGAATTGAACTTTGGAGTCTCAAGGCATGTCTGCACAGCAATTACACACCTGTAGCTAACCCCTATTTACCTGATTAGGGCTCATGGGGCTCGGGCTGTGGGGTTGTAAAACTGCTGTGCAGGCATTCAGGTTTGGGCTGGAGCCCGAGCTCTGGGACTCAACGACGGGGGAGGATCCCAGAGCCTGGGCTCCAGACTTACACTGCAATTTTTCAGCCACGTAGCCCATGTCAGCTGACACCGGTCAGCAATGGGTATTTATTGCTGTGTAGACATATCCATAGTCCTGGACCGTATTGAAGAAAGAAAATCATTTTAGTTGTGTATCTTCTTCTGAAATGTCTCGGTGAAATACAGAAAATGGAGCTGAATCCGTGTTGTATGGGAAATTAAAATTAAGAGAGTAGGGCAATCAAAATCTGTTTCCTTGATGATCTACCAAACAGTTTCAAACTAGAGACATTGATAGAAATACAGACTGTGGAAAGTAAGAGAATAGTAACCAAGGGTCCTTTGCAAAAGAGATGGTTATTGTAAACAAAGAAGAACTGACTTCATGCTTTAATTCATTTCCCCCTCAATCCTTAGAGTCTTTTGTTTGCAAAAAGAGGCAAAAAGATTGTGAAATAAGATCACAGTCAAAACTTCTGTAATTTTGCAGTTCAGATCTTGATCCCAATACCGTTGCAGAGGACCACAATATTTTCTCTTTGAACCAGGCAATTCATAAAGACTATCCCAGCCAAAATATGCAAATTAAAGAAACTAGAGGTTACTGGAACATGAGAATTATTGGTGAAAAGCAGAGTTGTGTTTCTAAAAGGATCCTGATAAGATGAAAAAACTGAAGAGTTTAAAAAATAAGGTGGCAGGCAATTTTCCACCAAATGAGTGCCGATGTCTGAACTGCCTGGAATAAACAATTGACAAATGCAGCTTTGGAGTGGGTGAAGCTTATTTATATCAAAAGGCTACGTTGGTAGATAAAAAGGGGTTTCAGAGGTTTCATAAATTATCAAAATATAAAAAAAATCATTTTTACAAGTGAAGGTCCAACCATTTGCCTTAAACTAAAAATACTGTATAATTCTGCTTTGATAAAAACAGGAAGTATATATATATATATATATATATATATATACACACACACACACACACACAGCCAGCATTCTTCAGTAATGATACCTCTTTTGCAATTCCCAGGATCAAACAAGTTATAAATCCTTAAAGGTTCAAACAATTTTATACTAACACCAATATTATATATATACACACATCCACACATACTACACATCCACATCCACACACACACACCCAAAATATGTAAGCTTGGACATTTTTATTCTGAAATCCATCTTTGGTAAGGACAAAGGAAGATACATATGTGCATAATTAAAAGCAAAGAAAGAGGATAATGGCATACAAAGGTGTAAGTAAATTGCTTAGAGGTTACATCTCAAGCAACTATGGAGACTTTTATTATTGTAGCTCATGAACTATGGAAGATGGGGGGAATGTTTGGCATTGGGGGCTGGGCTTTAAGAGAACCTGACTGTATTGTTTTAAGTTGAAGTAAGACTTTTATTCTTCCATCCAATTTGAAATTTATCATTTCTGTATGAAATCAAATTTATCCTCAAACTAATGGTCACAACATCTGACAGAGGTATTTTAAGGTAACACACAGACATAAAAGTATTCACTTATGACTGTGTATACAGTATATACCATTATAAGATGAATACAAAAGACTGAGTCATCCTTTTACAGATGATAAATTAAATTAGGGCTGTTGATTAATCACAGTTAACTCACGCGATTAACTCAAAAAAAATTAATCGTGATTAATTACAGTTTTAATCACACTGTTAAACAATAGAATACCAACTGAAATGTATGAAATAATTTTGGATTTTTTTCTACATTTTCAAATATATTGATTTCAACTACAACACAGAATACAAAATGCACAGTACTCACTTTATATTATTTTTATTACCAATATTTGCACTGTAAAAAAGAAACAAAAGAAATAGTATTTTTCATTTCATCTCATACAAATACTGTAGTATGATCTCTTTATCACAGAAGTACAACTTACAAATGTAGATTTTTTTTTGTTATATAACTACACTCAAAAACAAACCAATGTAAAATTTTAGAGCCTGTAAGTCCACTCAGTCCAACTTCTTGTTCAGCCAATCACTAAGACAAACAAGTTTGTTTACATTTACGGGAGATAATGCTGCCCACTTTTATTTACAATGCCAAGTGAAAGTGAGAACAGGCCTTGGCATGGCACTTTTGTAGCCAGCAATGCAAGCTATTTACATGCCAGATATGCTAAATATTCATATGCCCCTTCATGCTGCCGTCACCGGTCCAGAGGACATGCTTCCATGCTGATGATGCTTGTTAAAAAAATGTGTTAATTAAATCTGTGACTAAACTCCTTGGGGGAGAATTGTATGTCTCCTACCATGTTTTACATCCATTCTACCATATATTTCATGTTATAGCAGTCTCAAATAATGACCCGGCACATGATGTTTGTTTTAAGAACACTCACTCCAGATTTGACAAAACACAAAGAAGGTACCAATGTTAGATTTCTAAAGATAGCTACAGCACTTGAACCAAAGTTTAAGAATCTGAAGTGCCTTCCAAAATCTGAGAGGGATGAGGTGTGGCGCATGCTTTCAGAAGTCTTAAAAGATCAACATGCTGGTGCAGAAACTACAGAACCCAAACCACCAAAAAAGAAAATCAACCTTCTGCTGGTGGCATCTGACTCAGATGATGAAAATGAATATGTGTCAGTCCACACTGCTTTGGATCGTTATCGAGCACCATGATCAGCATGGACGCATGTCCTCTGGAATGGTGACTGAAGCATCTAAACATCTTGCAATGCCGGCTACAACGGTGCTATGCGAATGCCTGTTCTCACTTTCAGGTGACATTGTAAACAAGAAGTAGAAAGCATTATCTCCTGCAAATGTAAACAAACTTGCTGAACAAGAAGTAGGACTGAGTGGACTTGCAGGCTCTAAAGTTTTACCTTGTTTTATTTTTGAATGTAGGTATTTTTTGTACATAATTCTACATTTGTAAGTTCAACTTTCATGATAGAGACTGCACTACAGTACTTGTATTAGGTGAATTGAAAAATACTATTTCTTTTGTTTTTTACAGTGCAAATATTTGTAATAAAAAATAAATATAAAGTGAGTACTGTACATTTTGTATTCTGTGTTGTAACTGAAATCAGTATATTTGAAAATGTAGAAAACACCCAAAATATTTAAATAAATTGTATTCTATTATTGTAAAGCAGTGTAATTAATCACAATTAATTTTAATCACTTGACAGCCCTAAATTAAATAATCTGAAAATTTTTCTTTGAAAAGAAACACTCTGAGAGTTCACTGAATGCTAATTAAACACAACCAGAAATCTAAAAATCAGACAATGAATATATTAAAATGCTGTCATTTTGATGTTTCATCCACAAGTGATGTTTCTGGATAGCTTGTTTTTGAAGATCCAACTAGAGGAATAAAATTATATTACAAGCAACCATACATTCACTTTAATGAAAAACTGATCTGACAATGTGTCCAAAGTCCTGTAGATTCATTTACCATTTAAACAAGATTGGGATAATACTGATTCTATGTAATGTATGAACAGAGTTGCCTTTGCTACAATTAGTGCATCTCCTCTAATGTAAGTTTAATCACATTCCTTGCATAAGGAAAACTAATAATTTTATGTGAACTATTCACTGGGTAAGCTCAAACCCACTACTTTTAATATTATTTCAAATATTTCTATATATTAATTATATTACACAAAAACGTGGATGTATAATTAAATTAGACCTAGAATTAGATTTAAACTCAGTTGTCTAGTATTAGCTTTAAACTCAGTTGTGAACAGAGTTCTAATGTGATTTAACCAAAAACAGTGTCGACAGGACCAAACCCTGGTCAGAAAAACATACACAGGTCCTAAGCAGAAGGGGAGGTTACTGACCTTTCCACAGGAGGTTCTTTGAGATGTGTGGTCCCTATCTGTATTAAACGCATGCGTACCATGAGCATTGAGTTGGAGAATTTAAAAGTACTGTGTGTTGGTCCGCGCATGCATCCTGGTTCATCACATGCTTCCATATGAGGGAATAAAGGGTAGGATGGATAAACCACCTCTCTAGTTCCTTCTCTACTGCAAATCAGATAAGATCAAAGCAGAGTGGAAGGAGGGCAGGTAGTGGAATACAGATAGGGACCACACATCTTGAAGAATCTCCAGATACAGGTCAGTAACCTCCCCTTCTTCTTTGAGAGATGGCCCTGTTGTATTCCACTGTGGATGACTGACAAGCAGTACTTAAGTAAGAGGAGAGTGTAAGGGTGCAGCCTGTAGAACTGCATGGAGGATTGCCATCCCAAAGGAGGCATAAGCAGAGAAGTCCTGGCACCAGACGAAAATATCTCACAAATGTGTGAATGGAACTCCACATGGCCACTTTTCAGATGTCCAGGAAGGGTACCTCCTGAAGTGATGCCATAGTTGTTGCTTGTGCTCAGGTAAAATGAGCTCTTATCCCATGAGCGCACAAGGGTGTGGAGTGGGGGAATCAAAAGGTGATACAGTAGAATGCAGCCAGAGATCTATAAGGAGATTCTCTCGGTGGAGATGGTGTGCCCCCTGATTCTTTTGGCTATAGGAATATCCTGATTGGTTTTCTTCTTTGCAGGTAAAAGGCCAAGGCCCGCCGAACATCGAGGGAGTGGAGTCTTTGTTCCTCTGTGATGCCTGCGGTTTTGGAAAGAACGAAGGTAAGTGAATGAATTGGTTAAGGTGAAATTCTGAAACTACTTTAGGAGTGAATTTGGGGTGCAGACACAAGGAAACCTTCTCCCCATGGACTATAGCATAAGGAAAATCTGCCATCATTGCTCCAAACTCACCAACCCTTCTAGCTGAGGTGATGGCTGCAAACAAAGCGATCTTCATGGAAAAGAGAAACCTGGAGCAAGAAGCTAAAGGTTCAAGGCTGAAGTCCAACCAGAGAGGAGACTTCTGAATAGGTGGAAAGGTTCTGATTAGGCCTTTCCAGAATCCACTGGTCAGTGGATGTGTGGAGACCAAATAGCCCAAAGTGGATGGTACGCACTGATTGTCATCAAGTGGACTTGCCAAGAGCTGAGGACAAGCCTGATGTCTTCTAAGAGAGCATACAGTCCAAGATGAGAGGAATATCTGCAGTTTCTGGGAGATGCCTCTTTGATGTGCCCCAGAAGAAAAGCACTTCTATTTACCTAGGAAACATCTTCTTTTAGAGTCCTTTCTACTATTAGAAAGCAGCAAAGAGTCCTGTGGCACCTTATAGACTAACAGACGTTAGTCTATAAAACCAGTTTCTCCTCCCTTGGTTTTCACACCTCAACTGCTAGAAGAGGGCCTCATCCTCCCTGATTGAACTAACCTCATTATCTCTAGCCTGCTTCTTGCTTACATATATATATATATATATACCTGCCCCTGGAAATTTCCACTACATGCATCCGACAAAGTGGGTATTCACCCACGAAAGCTCATGCTCCAAAAAGTCTGTTAGTCTATAAGGTGCCACAGGACTCTTTGCTGCTTTTACAGACCCAAACTAACACGGCTACCCCCTGATACTATTAGAAAGGACATTTCACACAGCTATGTTGCATGAACGTTCTAAGGACAAAGCCCATGCAAATACCAAGCCCTGAGGTGGAATGGACACAGATCAGGGTGCTCGGAAAACACTGGGAGGATGATTGGGTGGTTGGGATGACATGCGTAGGAGATTAGGAAACCAAAACCATCTGGAACAGCAGGGAGTGATCAGGATGACCCAGGCTCTGTGCTGCTGGATTTTGCATAGAACTCGTGTAGGATGACCAGACAGCAAGTGTGAAAAATCAGGACAGGAGGTGGGGAGTAATAGGAGCCTATATAAGAAAAAGCCCCCAAAATCAGGACTGTCCCTATAAAATCGAGACATCTGGTCACCCCAAACTCGTGGCAGGAGCAGTAATGGACAGAAGGCATAGTTGAACTGGTCCGACCAAGGAAGAAGCAGAGTGTCACCTTAGGGTGGTACATTTCCTGTTTAAGAGGCGAACAGATCTCTGGCTGGGGTTCCCTATAGCGTGAAAATATTGCACAATACCAATTTATGGAGCTCCCACTTGTGGTTGACTGTGAAATATCTGTTGAGGGAGTCTGCAAGCACATTTTGCTTCACCGGAAGGTAAGCTGCCGACAGGGTGATTTGATTGGTTATACACCAGTTCCAGAATTTGACTGCTTCTGCACACAGGGAAATGGATCTCACTCTTCACTGCTTGTTGATGTAGAAGACAGCTGTAATGTTGTCTGACATTAAAAGGACACGGTGAGCATGAATGAATGGAAGAAAGGACTCGCATGCCTTCTGGACTGCTTGCCAACTGCAGGATATTGTTGTGCATCCTGGACTCTCAAGATGTTCAGGTTCCTTGTGCGGCATGGCTGTTCATGAGGTTCCCCAACCTATTAGGGCTGCATCCATAATAATGGTCCTGTCTGGACAGGAAGGAGAAAGGGGGACACCCACACATACCTGATGAGGAGTTGTGCATCGTTGCAAGGAAGACACTACCTTGGCCAGAACTGTTACCAGGAGAATGTCCGGGGAGATTCAAGTATTCTCCTATTGGCTTTTGTATGTTACCGTTCCTGATGTCTGATTTGTGTCCATTTACTCTTTTACATCAAGACTGTCCAGTTTGGCCAATGTACATGGCAGAGGGGCATTGCTGACACATGATACATCATACCCAATAGACTGAAGGTAAAAAATCCATTGCAATCTACATACTACACTGACTATAGTGAGAGATTGTGCCACACACTCTCAAAGAAACTGAAGAACCACCTGATAAGCATCCTGTACAGCAGACAGGGGAAGATCAACAATGGGCTCTCAAAACTGGAGACTCTCATACAAAACCAACCTTCCACACAAACTTCCACATGGCTGGACTTTACAAAAACGAGACAAGCCATTTACAATGCACACTTTACTGTCCCTTTTCCTGTGCAGAGAAGTAAACTATCTAAACTCTTACATGCCACAGGGGGCTACAACAGTGGTTCCCTTAACTCACCCAACAATATTGTTAATCTATCCAACCACACACTTAGCCCGGTGAAAAAGTCTGTCCTATCTCAGGGACTCTCTTTCTGCCCCATCACCCCCCACAAGCCTACTTTCGCTGTCTCCAACTCAAGGAATATTTTCAACACACCACTGAACAATGCACTGACCCATAGGAACCCTCCTACCAACACTAAAAGAAGAAGAATTCTGCGTGGACTCCTCCTGACAGTCGAAGTGACAGACTGAACATAAGAACATAAGAAAGGCCATACCGGGTCAGACCAAAGGTCCATCTATCCCAGTATCTGTCTACCGACAGTGGCCAATGCCAGGTGCCCCTGAGGGAGTGAACCTAACAGGCAATGATCAAGTGATCTCTCTCCTGCCATCCATCTCCATCCTCTGACGAACAGAGGCGAGGGACACCATTCTTACCCATCCTGGCTAATAGCCATTTATGGACTTAGCCACCATGAATTTATCCAGTCCCCTTTTAGACATTGTTATAGTCCTAGCCTTCACAACCTCCTCAGGTAAGGAGTTCCACAAGTTGACTGTGCGCTGCGTGAAGAAGAACTTCCTTTTATTTGTTTTAAACCTGCTGCCTATTAATTTCATTTGGTGACCCCTAGTTCTTGTATTATGGGAATAAGTAAACAACTTTTCCTTATCCACTTTCTCAACATCACTCATGATTTTATATACCTCTATCATGTCCCCCCTTAGTCTTCTCTTTTCCAAACTGAAGAGTCCTAGCCTCTTTAATCTTTCCTCATATGGGACCCTCTCTTAACCCCTAATCATTTTAGTTGCTAGAATATCTTTTTTGAGGTGAGGAGACCACATCTTACACAGTATTCGAGATGTGGGCGTACCATGGATTTATATAAGGGCAATAATATATTCTCAGTCTTATTCTCTATCCCCTTTTTAATTATTCCTAACATCCTGTTTGCTTTTTTGACCGCCTCTGCACACTGTGTGGACATCTTCAGAGAACTATCCACGATAACTCCAAGATCTTTTTCCTAACTCGTTGTAGCTAAATTAGCCCCCATCATGTTGTATGTATAGTTGGGGTTATTTTTTCCAATGTGCATTACTTTACATTTATCCACATTAAATTTCATTTGCCATTTTGTTGCCCAATCACTTAGTTTTGTGAGATCTTTTTGAAGTTCTTCACAATCTGCTTTGGTCTTAACTATCTTGAGTAGTTTAGTATCATCTGCAAACTTTGCCACCTCACTGTTTACCCCTTTCTCCAGATCATTTATGAATAAATTGAATAGGATTGGTCCTAGGACTGACCCTTGGGGAACACCACTAGTTACCCCTCTCCATTCTGAGAATTTACCATTAATTCCTACCCTTTGTTCCCTGTCCTTTAACTAGTTCTCAATCCATGAAAGGACCTTTCCTTTTATCCCATGACAGCTTAATTTACGTAAGAGCCTTTGGTGAGGGACCTTGTCAAAGGCTTTCTGGAAATCTAAGTACACTATGTCCACCGGATCCCCCTTGTCCACATGTTTGTTGACCCCTTCAAAGAACTCTAATAGATTAGTAAGACACGATTTCCCTTTACAGAAACCATGTTGACTATTGCTCAAGAGTTTATGTTTTTCTATGTGTCTGACAATTTTATTCTTTACTATTGTTTCAACTAATTTGCCCGGTACCGACGTTAGACTTACCGGTCTGTAATTGCCTTCTATGTAGAGTGCTTCCGCAGACGTGCACAGGCTGAAATTGTGAACAAACAGCATCACCATAACCTCAGCCATACAAAACACAACTCCATCCACAGCCTCAGAAACAACTCTGACATTATAATCAGGCTGACAAAGGAGGTGCTGTGATCATAATGAACAGGTTGGATTATGAACAGGAGGCTGCCAGGCAACTCTCTAACACCACATTCTACAGGCCACTATCCTCCGATCCCACTGAGGAGTACCAAAAAAAACTACACTATCTGCTCAAGAAACTCCCTGCTATAGCACAGGAACAAATCTACAAAGACACATCCTTAGAGCCCCGGTCAGGGGTATTCTATCTGCTACCCAAGATCCATAAACCTGGAAATCCTGGACGCCCCATCATCTCAAGCATTGGCACTCTTACAGCAGGATTATCTGAGTCTTTGGACCCTCTCCTCATACCCTACACTACCAGCACTCCTAGCTATCTTCGAGACACCACCGACTTCCTGAGGAAACTACAATGCATTGGTGATCTTCCTGAAAACACCATCCTGGCCACCACGAATGCAAAAGTTTTTTACTCCAATATTCCACACAAGGATGGACTACAAGCTGATAAGGCCACAGCACACCTGGTGGCTGAACTTTGTGACTTTGTCCTCACCCACAACCATTTCTGTTTTCAGGACAACTTATACCTTCAAGTCAGCAGCACTGCCATGGGTACCCGCATGGCCCCACAGTATGCCAATATTTTTATGGCTGACTTAGAACAATGCTTCCTCAGCTCTCATCCCCTAGCACCCCTTCTTTACTTGTGCTACACTGATGACATCTTCATCATAGGGACCCATGGGAAGGAGCCTTAGAAGAATTCCACCTGGATTTCAACAATTTCCACCCCACCATCAACCTCAGCCTGGACCTACTGACCACTATACTTATCTACATACCTCCAGCTTCCAGCCAGGACACATCACATGATCTATTGTCTACAGCCAAGCCCTAAGATACAACGGAGTTTGCTTCAATCCCTCAAACACCTACAAAATCTGTATGAAGCATTCTTAAAACTACAATATGCACCTGGGGAAGTGAGGAAACAGATTGACAGAGCAAGACGGGTACCCAGAAGTCACCTACTACAGGACAGGCCCAACAAAGAAAATAACAGAACACCACTGGCCATCATGTACAATCCCCAGCTGAAACCTCTCCAGCCCATCATCAACGATCTACAACCTATTCTGGAAAACAATCCCTCACTCTCACAGACCTTGGGAGGCAGGCCAGTCCTCGTTTACAGACAGCCCCCCAACCTGAAGCAAATACTCACCAGCAACTAGACACCACACCACAGAAACACTAAGCCAGGAACCAATCCCTGTAACAAACCCCGTTGCCTACTCTGTCCCCATATCTACTCTAGCGACACCATCACAGGACCCAACCACATCAGCCACACCATCAGTGGCTCATTCACCTGCACATCTACTAATGTGATATATGCCATCATGTGCCTACAATGCCCCTGTCATGTACATTGGCCAAACCGGACAGTCTCTACGTAAAAGAATAAATGGACATAAATCAGACATCAAGAATGGTAACATACAAAAGCCAGTAGGAGAACACTTCAATCTCCCTGGATATTCTATAACAGATTTAAAAGTAGCCATACTTCGACAAAAAAAACTTCAAAAACAGTCTTCAAAGAGAAACTGCAGAGCTACAATTCATTTGCTGATTTAACACCACTAATTTGGGCTTGAATAGGGACTGGGAGTGGCTGGCTCACTACAAAAGCTATTTTCCCTCTCTTGGTATTGACACCTCCTCATCAATTATTGGGAGTGGACCACATCCACCCTGACTGAATTGGCCGTCAACACTGGTTCTCCACTTGTAAGGTAACTCCCTTCTCTTCATGTGTCAGTATATTTATGCCTGCATCTGTAATTTTCACTCCATGTATCTGAAGAAGTGGGTTTTTTACCCACAAAAGCTGATGCCCAAATAAATCTGTTAGTCTTTAAGGTGCCACCGGACTCCTCGATGTCTTGACCAGTACTCAAGAGCTGTTTGTGATTGAACTAGGATATTGTTCATGGTCTGGAACCTGTCCTTGGGCAGGTACACTCTTGCAGTGATCGAATTCAAGGTTGCCCCAATGAAATCCCAAATACAGGTTTTTCAGCATTTACGCTGATTTCCAGTGAGGAGAGGAGGTGGAACATCATAGACACTGACATGTAGGCTTCCTGGCCAGGACCTGGTGACAAGAAACCAGAGGTCCGGGCAGGAGAAGACAATGAAACCACGACGTCTGATGTCTGCTGCTACTACAGAGAACTCTAGTACAGACTCTAGTGGCAATCACTATTCGGAAAGACAGTTCTCTGTATTGAGACTGGTCAGAGCCCACCATGAATCTGAGGAAACGTCTGTGAGTGGGATGAATGTCTACGTGAAAATAGGAGTCCTTCATGTCAAGAGTTGTAAACCATATGCCCTCTTCTAAAAATCAGATTATAGATGTCAATGTGATCATGCAAAATCCAGAAGAGTAAAAATGTCCTGTGGAGCAACAATGGATTCAGATCTCCCCAGTGTGAGAGGGATTCCACTTGAAGGCAGCAAGGAAGACTATGCCAAGTTGATGATGATCAGACTTCATCAGTGCTGACGGATCTGGGGGTTTTGGAGTGGCCGAGGATGACAGTACCGACGTATCATGATCCAGAACTGGCATAGCCCAATGTTTATGAGCTTTCTTGTCTTGCCTCTTGGACTTAGGATGTACTAGAGTCCTCATGGGCTGAGTTATGGGCTTACTTAGAACTAATTCCAACTTCTCTGAAGTGGATTTAGAGGAAGACTTTGTTTCATGCTTAGGAATGTGCTTCCTGGATTCCCAATAAGATACCTCAGGGGGAGGTTGTGGAGGAAGATTCTCCTGCTCCAGTCAGACTTCACAGCAGGAGGCGCACTTATTGCTGAATCAGGCCAAGGTACGGGTTGAGAGGAGGGGTGTCCCTGGCGCCTTCTCCAGGAGATATTTGCAGAGACAAAGTTCATGCCCTTCTTGAGTACAGCTGACAAACAATTGGCAGATACTGAACCTTGCTGCAATGTGGGATTCCCCAGGGCAGTGCAGGCAGTGCTGGTGGTTGTCACTGACCGAGAAGGATTGTGGGCAGGAAGAACAGAGTTTGAAGCCTGAGTCCTGGGCACCCGCACAGGATCCGGGGGAGGAAAGAGGGAAGTCCCCTGCTGGGAGACCAAACTAAACACTAACAGACCTATAAAACACTAACTGTAGACTGTAAAAGCTGTTAAAACCATTTACAAAACTAGACCTAATTCATGTTTTGTAGGACAAAGCCAAAGCTATGGACACTGAAGGTTCTAACCCATACCATGCGGTGGTGAGAAGGAAAAAGAGAGGCAGTCGGTCCTCCTCACCCTTTATCCCCTTAGATGGAAGCACAAGGTGAACGAGGCTCCATGTGCAGACCAATGGACACTACATTCAACTTCTCCAGCTCCGGGTGCATTGTGTGCATGCAAAACCCATAGTGGACTACAACAGGGACCATTACACGAAGAACATCTTTATTTGACATGATTCTAGCTTCGTTTGGCCCCATCCACATCATCTGACCAAACTGTGCACAGTTAAGCCTGGGGTCCAAATGTGGTAGCCAGAATTTAACCAGAAGTACCAGACTAGGTGAAGCTAGAAAGGGGCATGTGCAATTCTTTCACACTATTTGAAATGATTCAAAAGGTAATGCCTATAAAATTATAAAATAGTCCCTGTTGAACTCTCCCCCAACCTCCTTCATCCTATTATACTACATACCTAGGAAACATGAAGGCAAATAGGACGTGGAATGTACTAATGCAGTATTTAAAGAATGCTTTTATTGAAAATAGGTGGGGGGTTGTTTTGTTTTAAACTCTTTGGGGTGCAGGACACTGATTGCTGAAACTAACTAGACCTAGCAGCACATACAGATATCTTTGAAAATCAATTATTTTAGTTAATTCTAGATTTAGAAACCAGTTTTGCTTATTGATTAATGTATTTCTAGGCATATTACCAAGTCTCTTGCCATTTAAGCTAGTTTTAACTCATCTCCCTCAATGAGGCTTGGGAGGATTAGATTTTTATGAGTTAAATGTCGATTTTACCATTCACCCAAACCACCAAAAATGTATTTCCATCGATAACCGAAATTTACAGATAAGCAAAGAAAGAAACTTTGAGAACTTATTTGAAAGGATATTTGCTTTGTATATTTTGATATGTGATGTTGAAAATTTGTGTTTTAACCATTATAAACAAAATCTCAACATCTAATGTAATGAAATAATTACTGTGTAATTCCCCCCTTGTCTGACCTCCATAATTTCCCAAAACTGTGAAAATTCAAATCGATGACAATTGAAAAAATGTTTAAAAATAAACGTTGATATTATCTATTAAAGTGATAAAAAAACAAAAATGCAATTCTGCCCAGCCTACCCATAATATATATATTTTATACTACAAGGTCAGATGCATCTGTTGTCAGGGTACCCTGTCCTCCCCACCCATCATTACTTTGCAATGGAATCTTTACGGCAGCAAGAATTACAAAATTATCAAATATGAATAGAACATGGAAGACTGAACTGGTGAACAGAACTGATAAAAAATGAAGAGAACAGCATAACAACAAACTGAGTTCCAAAGACATGACAGCTAGGCTTAGTAATTATTTCATGCCAGGAATTTGATTTTTTCCTAGTAAAAAATATACTGCAAATAGGAGACACGTCAAAACCACCCAGAGCAAGACATAATTATTTTACAAAAAATGTACTGTACTCCAAATCAGTTTTAAAAAAGAGACTGTTATATTTACAACTGAAAATGAATATGGGTTATTGAGATCACGTTTTAAATGTTGTGATCGTAGGTCTCAAAATTTCAAAGTAGTTTATCCAAATGGATTCTTTGCATGTTCGAGTCAATTTAGCAATTATGTACAAAGTTACCACTTTCATATAAATGTATCTGAATTTGTAGAAAATATTAAAAATGCTTATTCAAAGATAAAACCATTAAAATTACAAGTTATTATTTTGTTTGTATTTTATTATTATTTTAGTTTCTAAGTTTCCAGAATTCAAAACTGCTTTCTTAACCTCTTTCTCTGTTGGTTTTTTTAATGTTTTCTGTTGCTAATGTCACCTGTTTCAATCAAATTCTCAATGATGCTAATGATGCATGAATGCTCTCACGCTGAGGAAAAAGGCTACAATGAACAATTGTCAATAAAAGAGTCAACAGTATACAGAGGAATCCACTTATAGTGAATTCTGATATAGGAAAACTTAAAAAAAAAAACAGATTTAAGTCCTATATTAAACTACAAATGCAACCAAATATAAGGCCCTAACTACATCATGGCTATCCCAAAATATGGTTAAAGCACAGTACCATTTTGTACAATAAACGGCTCAGGGAAAAGGTTAAGGTCCAATATGTTGCAAAAAACTGAGTCATGCCTTAATCATCTCTCTGAACACAGTATATTTTAGCACAGACAAAATCTGATGAGTATGACAAAGGACAAACTACAATCCCCACTTGAATGACTATCTGTTTATCATGCATTTTCTGTGACTGCTTATAAGATGGTTCTGCTGTCCTTTGCTACTGTTTCAATAAAAAATAATAATTTGTAAACAGTGGGAGAAATAAAACATTTTTCCTAAATATAATTTTAGATTAAAAAAATCTTACTGTTATTTGACTCAGTCCAGCCAACCTCATTGTTAAAGTTGGAGACATAAAGTACTTAAACGCAAGATCAAGACTTTCTTTATCAAAACACAAGGCTGTATCCAATGGCTCTTTAACTGTACTCCACATTAAATCTGCCATGTTCCGGGCTGCACTCTGTCGCAACTCTTGGTCTGACAGTTTACATAAATACCTAAAATAAATTATACAAAAAGAAGAAAGAAGAAATATGACATGATTCCAAATAAAACCTATGTGAAATAATGGTCCAGCATGATTATTTCAAATATATTTCTAGCAGTCTTTATAACAATATTAATCCTAAAAATACATTAATATTAATGTAATTTAGTTGCAATTGGCAATCTATAACTTAGTAAAGCAAATAATAGATAAAAAGAAGAAATAAATAGAGTTGTATAGAATGATTTAGGTTCTATTAGTAAACATGATTCTGATCATACAACCCCCAAGGCTTGAGAGACTGACCTGATGCTTGAGCGGCAACATCCACACTCCTACTTTTAGGGCACTAGCTCGAGCCCTGCCAACGTGAGTCTATCTACCCAGACTGGGAGACTCGCTCCCAGCTGCAGTGTAGACATACCCTATATCCTTGTCTGTGGCCCTACCTACAGGACTGATAGAACCATTGTTGTATAGTTACAGCAAACATGTCATATCCAGAATTTCTCCCAGCATCTCCATATGTCAACTGTGTTTGCATGACACCTTCCATGATGCATAACCATTTTTCTATCAGTAAAGTCTAGGAATATGTTACTCGTGGGGGAATTCTGCACCACTGTGCAGGTGCAGAATTCATATCGTCTGCAGATTTCTTTGCTCCCCCACAGAAAATGGGAAAGCAAAGAAATCTGCAGGGGACACGCTCCCTTTCCCCTGTAGCCCTAGCACATCTCTTTGAGAGCCCAGAGCAACTGGCAAAGACATAAATCACTGCATGAAGGAGGAGTGGGCTGGGCGAGCATGCAAATGAGCAAGAGAGATTCTGTCCCTCTTGCTCCCTATTGTGGGATGACCTGCCTGACGGGGTAGGGCTTCAGGTTGTCTGGAGGTAGGCATGAGGCAGGCTCTGTCCCCTGAGGCAAGGCAGAAATATAGGAGGCTACTGGGGAGTTGTTAATGTTCCTATTGTTAGTTAATTGTTCCCATTCTTAGTCAATTCCACCAGGATATAAAACACTTGTAAAAGTTTTAAGGCTCCTTTACATTGCCAAAGTGGTGAAAAGGAGCCTTGTTGTAAATGACAGTAAGGGAATCCTCACCCAGGAAGATCTATGTGCTTTCTCACTTTTTTCCTGTGCCAGAGTGGCACAATGGGGTTAGATTACACCTCTATTACAGAAGCTATTTAACTTACCCATTTAAAAAAAAATGAGGGCAAATAAAATGTTTATCAAGCAGTCAATATAATGTCAGGAAAATCAGAACCAAGCATTTTCCAAAGTAGTCAGCCAGGATTATAACTGGAATACAGGGTATTGATTACCAAGTGCTGTAACTTAACTTTCATGTGTTTAGGAAAAGTTGAGCAGTTATTGTGACTTTTTTCTATATTGTAATTTAAATAAATTACCAGAATAAATTGAATTAGTGTGATTATACTGCATTATTTTAATAAAATGTGCAGAATTTTGCAGAATTTTTAATTTTTGGCACAGAATTTTTAGGCACAGAATTCCCCCAGGAGTAATATATGGTCAGTCTTCTTCAGCAGCAGCAATCAATGTATTTCAAGATGAATCACCACTGCTGTCAAAGATACTGGAATATTTTACACAGAAACCAGAAATGCTGAACAATTTAAACTAGTCCACAATTTCCTGGTAACGCAGGAAGCAAAGCCCCAAGGGATAGCTGGTGTATAAGTGAACATGCACACAGAGTCACCTCTGTGCAGCTATGAACATGCGTGTCTTCATAGTGACCTGGGAGGCAGGAGCAGCAACCAACCACACAGTGGTTACAGCAACACAGTTTGATGGTTCTGCCTACACAGTAAACAACTGCTAGACCTGGTTACACCTAGACAATCATGCTATAACCTCTACCACTGGTAACGGTCAGACATAGTACTCTGGCATGTTTAGGATAACTAATCATGTTTAAGGCTATGATTTAGTCACGGCTATTTTTAGTAAAAGTCATGGACATGTCACGGGCAACAAACAAAAAAATTCACAGCCCATGACCAGTCTATTACTTGTACTATGTACCCCTGACTAAATCTTAGCTGGGGGAGGGGCAGGAGCTCTGGGAGGGTCTGTGGAGCCTTTTGGGGGGCAGTGGCACCAACTGCCGGGGGCCACCAAGCCATGGCTGCTCGGGCTACCCCCAGGGCTGCCCACCCGCCATCCCCAGGACCGCTGCTCAGGCAGTCCATGGGGCCAGCCACACAGGCCACTGATTGGGCGGTCCCTGGGGCCAACTGCCTGGGGCCGCCCGCTCAGCGGCCGGTGCAGCTGTCCTGGGACTGCTCCAGCAGCACCAATGTGGCTGGCTGTGGGGCCACCCACCTGCCACTGTTCCCGCCACTCCTGGAACCACTGCTCAGGTGGTCCTGGGCCCACCTGCACTGGCCGCTGCTAGAGCGGTCCCAGGGGCGGCCCTGGGATCAGCCACACTGGCTGCTGCAGAAGTCACGGAGGTCACAGAAAGTCACGGAATCAGTGACTTCCGCAATCACCGTGACAGAATGGAGCCCTAACCATGTTGTATATGGACAAGAGCAACCATCTCTCAACCTGGTTTTAAACACAGTTAAAAAATTGTAAAGTAGATACTAACTACAACACCGACAAAAAACAATTTAACTACTGTCCTTCAGTATGGTTTAAATTTGACCATGGCTGAACTAAATTCTAACCAGTTTGGTCAGCACCACAGAAAAGCATTAAAAATTCATACATTTGCCAACATTCTAAATTTGGGTCTACGCATGCAGACTGGACAAGCCTGTGCTAAAAGCTATTATGGCCACAAGCAAGGTTAAAGTGGTTTAACCACATTTATGCTCCATTTTTTTGCCTTGTATCATGGGTCTAAACATTAACTAGTCAGAGAAGAAATGTAAAGTTATTGGGCTTGATTCTCATTTATGCTAAGGCCCTTTAAAACTACTCTTGTAATGTAAAGAGGCCTTAAAGTCAACACATTTTAAGGCTCCTGAACATTGCCAAACTAGCATAAAGACACATTTGTGTGAATAATAATCAGGACCATAGTGTTCTTTCCTTGCTAATAGATAAGCCAGGGAAGAGCACGAGAAGAGCCATGTCTGGAATTCTCTCAATCTTCAACAACTGGGGACTGACCTCCACATATAGAACTCCGGAAATCAGACAAGGGGTGGGAAACTAAAAGTTCACCCACTATCATGCCCAGACAATTAAAAAAGCGATATTTGCCTATTTTCAGAATCAGTCCAGTAGCAAACAAGCCAGAGATCCCGTTAGCTCCCTCACCCATATGCATGTAGGAAGTGTTACTGCATCCTATAGCTGAAGTAACTCATATTTGTATACACTTCAAAAATTAACTTTGGGAAGAAAATTCTCAGTAATAATGTTAGCTGAACACAGTTTGTCCTTGATTATACTTACAATTAACCAGTGTTCAGCTCCGCCTCAGCTAATAATATTGTTAACATCCATGTTCACAATCAAATTTCATACTACAGATCATGTTTCATGGCTTTTAGTGTTCAAAGCATTTTAGGGATATTGAGTTAAGATTATTTGAATTATGTCTACATCACCTAGGTGGTAGAGCAATTTGTGACTATGTGTATGCACGCATGCACATGCATGGAATAGGAAAAAAAATTCTTTTTAAAATATAAAAATTTACTCCTGAGCAACACTCATTTTCTGTACCAATTTAACTCTTTTGGTTAGGGGTGTGATTTTAAAGCAATATACTTGAAGTGGTACAATCCCTAGCGTGGACATAGTTACTCTGGCATAAAGATGCTTATATCCAGGAAATAAGCTGTACTGGTATAAGCATCTTTAGCTCAGTATAACTAGGGGATTGTGTCACTTTCATTCTAACTGTTTCTAAACCGATATAGTTACAGCAGTACAATAACTGTGTATAGACAAGCCCTTAGATTCTTGGAGAACTAATATAACTAATGCACTCATAACAATAAAATATTCTGACAAATAATTTAATTGTAGGATTTTTCATTGTAGACAGCCTGATATCCAAAATTATCAGGACTAAACATAATTAGCGATACAAAAGAATGAGTACAGTCTTAATGATATTTGACTTCTTGCCAGCTGGAAATGTGGAAAGTGAGACACAATTAAAAACTTTAGAGACATGCTTCAGCAGTTCTAGATTAAGATTTTGAGATTATTGTGAATTTACAATTCTGCCTTGAGAATTTCTAAAAATCAATATAGGAAATCATGATAAATAAGATCATTTCAAACTCTATGTAGTATCACTACAAATCTTTTGTAATCTTTCTATGAATGATGCTGCATACAGTGAAAATGTATTACAATTGATCCTGAAATGAGACTTTAGAATAGGACTGAATCCAATATTTAAAATGGTCTTATTGGGACTATTAAAGCCATTACTAAAGTTACTGACACATGGATTTGCCCCAAACTAAATGATACTTTGATTCTGACTGTTGAAATGTTAAAGACTCATACACTTTAAGGTCAGAAGGGACTATCGTGATCATCTAGTCTAATTTCCTGCACATTGCAGGCCACAGAACCTCACCCACCCGCTCCTGTAATAGACCTCTAACCTCTGACTGAGTTACTAAAGTCTTCAAGAAATGATTTAAAGACTTCAAGTTAAGAGAGAATCCACCATTTACACTAGTTTAAACTTGCAAGTGACCCGTGACGCAGAGGAAGGCGAAACCCCCTACGGTCTCTGCTAACCTGACCCGGGGAAAATTCCATCCCAATGCCAAATATGGCTATCAGTTAAACCCTGAGCAGGTGGACTAAACAAAGAAATGGCTTGAACTTTGAGAAACTTTGAGTTCTAGTACAATCTGAAGTTCTAAATGTGTTTTGTCAAACAATGAAACTTTTTGTTATATTTAAAGCTTACCTGATAACATAGGTCCTAAACGGTATAATGTGCTGCATGACAGCAGGGATGTGTAGCCATATCCTGATCTATAAAGCAAATACAAAAATAGATAAACTGTAATTATATAAATTTATGCAGAACAATTAAAATGCACAGGCCAGTAATAAGATTTAAAAATGCAAAACTCTGTCTAAATAAGGCTTTCGGGCTGTTGGCTTTTTGTGAATTTGTGTAACTTCCAATCAGATTTTTTCCAATTTTCAAAAGTATAGTCTGGGGCAACTTTCTACAGCTAATAAATTAACCCAGATCCAGAGTCGCTTTTTTTTCTGCTAATCAACAGGAAAAATAAGATAAAAATTAGTGTAAACAAATAACATACACTGCTTTGCCTTAATGTCTTTCATTTCTGAACTCTGTATTCCCTCCTGTTTCTTCAACCTAATGCATTCTACAGCTCCTATTCTGCCCTCCATTCGTAATTGATTTTTTATCTTCTAAGGGGTCTACAAGAAGATTACATCCTTTTTGGCCATGTTGATCATACCCATTTATTTGAGTTTTGTGGAAGATTTGATACTTTGGGCTCATCCACATTACAACTACAATTGTGGTTTTGTTGCCAGTTAGAGGCATGACCATCTTACCCAGTTAAATGTAACGTGGCTCAGAGCAGCTTTTCTGTCATCATGTTTGCACATCCACATTTAGCAGGGTGCTAACCTTATCTGTATCAATGCATTCTGGGAAAAACCAAAGCAATTATCTCATACTCCCTCTGCAAAGGACTGGGATGCCCAAAAGACAGATATACAGAATATGTGAGAAGTAATACACTCTGGGATGCCCCACTGCCAACAAGTTGAATTCACACTACCCTTCACTATCCACCTATCCCCAAAGTCACTAGTCCACCCTTTGAGAGGCAACCCACTGTTGTGGAGTTAGTGTGAGAGGCTGGCCTTACTCACGATCCTCACTCTACCCTTAACTCCTCCTCCCCCAGCATCCCAGCCACACCCATGAATATGAACATGTCTGTATCGGAAGGGGTAGGCAAAGCCACATCATTTCTGATATTGACACACCTTCAGGGAAAGAGCTGATCTACACGTCTGTGCTCTCTTCCCCACAATATCAATTCCTGGAAACCCCCTGCAATCCCCAGTGCACTTTTCAGTAAGATAAAAAAATGTGTAGCCTGCATTTCTGAAAGAAGAAATTGAACATCCAAGCAATGAGGCAAACAGGAGCTCTAACCTTACAGCACTTCACCCTGAGATACTGCACAACAGTAATATCAGATGCATTTCAACTCACTGGCCTCTTTCTCTTCCACCATGCCGGACCACATCACTTGGATCTGGCAGTAGCTCCCTACTGTAGTCATTGCTGACTCACTCGTGAAGCACTGTGCACAGCCCCACAAAGTGCAGTAGTGTAGATGAAAGGATTAAAGAGGACTTCTAAATCAAATGTCCTACTCGGGACATCTTTGCACACAGGATGAACCAGCTCTGAAAACATCGCTCAATGTGCAATAGCAGTCAAAAAGAATGTTAGGAACCATTAGGAAAGGAATAGAAAATAAAACAGAAAATATTGTAACACCATTATAAAAATCCATGGTATGCTGACACCTTGAATACCGTGTGCAATTCTGGTCGCCCCATCTCAAAAAAGGCGTATTAGAATTAAAAAAGATGCAGAGAAGGCCAAAGAAAATAATTAGGGGTAGGGAACAGCTTCCATACGAGGAGAGATCAAAAAGACTGGAACTGTTCAGCTTAGAAAAGAGACAACTAAGGGGGGATGAGACAGACGTCTTTAAAATTAAGAATGGTGTGGAGAAAGTGAATAGAAAAGTGTTATTTACCCCTTCACATAATACAAGAACTAGGGGTCACCTAATGAAATTAATAGGCAGCAGCTTTAAAACAAACAAAAGGAAGTACTTCTTCTCACAAAGCACAGTCAGCCTGTGGAACTTGTTGCCATGGGATGTTGTGAAGGCCAAAAGTATAACTAGCTCAAAAAAAAATTACATACGTTCATGGCAGATACGTCCATCAATGGCTATTAACCAAGATGATCTGGGATGACACTCCATCTCGGATCATGCTAAGTTGCCCTGTTCTGTTTATTCCCTCTAAAACATCTGGTACCGGTCATTGTCAGAAGACAGGATACTAGGCTAGATGGATCATTGGTCTGACCCAGTATGGCTGTTCTTATATCATTAATTTTTAACTAATGCCCTTAAGAATAGATTGGATTTTACTGCCTTGAAAACTAAAATGTTCACAAGTTAATGATGGATATATCCCTTGTGAATCCTTAGTTATATTTGGTCTGTTTTCCATACAGAGAAACATGAACCAGACAAGTTTCAAAAATTTCCAAAGGGAGACATTTTTTATTGCCTTCACCTGAAAAAAAACTACTTGCTGGATTTCCTTGAAATGTTCAGAAAAAAATGAAATCACTACTGTGAATTAACTGTCAAATTTGGAAGCAGAATCCCTTATTTTAAATATACAAGGATGTTAGTGACCAAATTTTTTATTATGAGATACTTATTGCCAACTTGACTATGGAAGGACTATGGTCTCTCCATAATCTAATTGTTTTCAGAAAAACAATTTTTTAATCAATAATACAGTAGCTAAACAGGTTATGCAGACAAAATAATATATCCTTCCCCAGAGCTCCAAATTAAAACCAAGACTCAGTGTGCCTAAGAAACTTTACAATCAGAGTTGGTTAACTGCCATTCTCGAGAGCTGCTACTACTGTGAAAATGCATTTAACTAACATTACCCTACAGTTCTGAGTTTACACACCAATTATTATGTAATAGTTGAGACTGCAGAGCTACCCTGCAGATTTGCTTACTGGGCTATCATTCATAGGGCCACTCATAAATCTTGCATTAATTTATCTGTGAAGCCCATAAACTGAAGTGGATGGGACAAAAAGTCACATAGTAGTTGGATTATAGCCTTGGAGTTACTCTAAATCATGTCAGCTGAAATGCCTGCCTAAGGACTACTCCAACAGCTCAAGATTGAGGGAGTTCTGCATTCCCTAACCAAGACCCGCTAGTTTTTAGCTCACCTGAGAATCCCCTCCTAAACCAGGAGCAGTTGTAGACTCACCAGTGCTGGCTTTCTTCCAATCATAGTTATAAAAGATTAAATCTCAGCTGCCTACTTAGAACAGCTTTCCAGCTACCCTGTGGCACCTGAGAGTAACAGGAATATGGGAATGGGGAACACCTAGGATCTGATCCAAAGTACCATATATACTTGTTCATAAGCCGAATATTTTTTTAGTAAAAAGGTGATGCATCAAAAAGTGGGGGTTGGCTTATAAACGGGTCTACACCAAAATCTGATGATTTAAAACTCTATGGAATTATTTAATTGAATATCTAATACATTGTTGTTTTGCTTATCTGGAGCGTCTGCAGGCATGGAGCCCCTCAGCTCCCTGTGGCCGCGGTTCGCCGTTCCCAGCCAATGGGAGCTACGGGAAATGGCGCACCACTTCCCGCAGCTCCCATTGGCTGGGAACGGCAAACTGTGGCCACAGTTAGCTGAGGAGCTCCATGCCTGCAGATGCTCCAAGTAAACAAAACATCCCGACCCGCTAGCAGCTTACTCTGATGGCCGGGAGCCAAAGTTTGCCAACCTCTGAAATATAGAATCATAGAATCTCAGGGTTGGAAGGGACCTCAGGAGGTCATCTAGTCCAACCCCCTGCTCAAAGCAGGACCAACCCCAACTAAATCATCCCAGCCAGGGCTTTGTCAAGCCTGACCTTAAAAACCTCTAAGGAAGGAGATTCCACCACCTCCCTAGGTAACCCATTCCAGTTCTTCACCACCCTTCTAGTGAAAAAGTTTTTCCTAATGTCCAAGCTAAACCTCCCCCTCTGCAACTTGAGACCATTACTCCTTGTTCTGTCATCTGCTACCACTGAGAGCAGTCTAGATCCATCCTCTTTGGAACCCCCTTTCAGGTAGTTGAAAGCAGCTATCAAATCCCCCCTCATTCTTCTCTTCTGCAGGCTAAACAATCTCAGTTCCCTCAGCCTCTCCTCATAAGTCATGTGCTCCAGCCCCATAATCATTTTTGTTGCCCTCCGCTGGACTCTCTCCAATTTATCCACATCCTTCTTGTAGTGTGGGGCCCAAAACTGGACACAGTACTCCAAATGAGGCCTCACCAGTGCTGAATAGAGGGGAATGATCACATCCCTCGATCTGCTGGAAATGCCCCTACTTATACAACCCAAAATGCCATTAGCTTTCTTGGCAACAAGGGCACACTGTTGACTCATATTCAGCTTTTCGTCCACCGTAACCCCTAGGTCCTTTTCTGCAGAACTGCTGCCCAGCCATTCGGTCCCTAGTCTGTAGCAGTGCATGGGATCCTTCCGTCCTAAGTGCAGGACTCTGCACTTGTCCTTGTTGAACCTCATCATATTTCTTTTGGCCCAATCTTCTAATTTGGCTAGGTCCCTCTTTATCTTATCCCTACCCTCCAGCGTATCAACCACTCCTTCCAGTTTAGTGTCATCTGCAAACTTGACACTCATTAAGTATTTACAGTTAAACTTAATGGGCAAAATTCTGTCTTCCTTTACACCCATGTTCCTGAGCAAGACATCCCCTCCCATCACATCCTCATGCCACTTCCAGTCTCCACATGACCACCTCCACAGACATGCTTTAACTCCCTCTACCAGAGTCTTCCAGCTCTTGCCAGTAGTGACCAAGGGATACCTTCCTAACCTAGTTTTGCTGCAACCAGAATGTCTAGGAAGAGAAGGAAAAACAAGATATCCTATAGATGCCACTATTCCTCCAATAGATCTCAGGGTAATGACTGGAGTGAAATGTTGCCCCTGCTGGACAGGGCAATCCCCAGACACCCTTCTCTCTATGAGGGGAAAATTGTGACTTTTTCCTGATTGCAGGGCTCTCTTCAAATTTTCCCAGACTTAGTCTATCCCACTTTATATTTGTTGCATTTTTGTTTAAAAATGTAACCAACTCCAGGCAATACTTACATTAGATACCACTGTGATAAATGCATGTGCTATAAGAAATGGCAATGTATCAGGGGTTCCATATTCAAAACAATCCTTCATGAGGGAAAGGCCATTTTTTCCACAAAATAGACAAACATAACGAAGCAAGTGCAATGGTACTTCTACATCCTATAGAAACAGAAGAATATAAAAAGTTTTATTAAAAAAAAACCACAACAAATTACTGTTGAAAACAAAAAACTAAATACATATAAGGTAAGAGTTCAGATGAGCAATATCAATGTATCATATGTCTATAAAACAATAAATATGATGATTTTACAGTCACCGAAAACATGTTAATTGTATTTCATAATGCTCTCTATAAATACATCAGAGGGATAAACACCAAAGAAGGGAGAGAAGTTATTTAAGTTATTTAAGTTGGCACAAGAACAAATGGATATAAACTAGTCATCAATTTTTTTAGGCCTGAAATTAGATGAAGGTTTCTAACCATCAGAGGAGTGAAGTTCTGCAACAGCCTTCCAGGAGGAGAAGTGCAGGGGGGAAAATCTAACTTGTTTCAAAACTGAGCTTGATAAGTTTATTGAGGGGATGGTATGATGAGATTGCCTACAATAGTATATGGCCCCATCCATGACTGCTATTAGCAAATATCTCCCACGGCCTCAGATGGGACACTAGATGAGGAGGGCTTTGAGTTACTACAGAGAATTCTTTCCCAAATGTCTGGTTGGTGGGTCATACCCACATGCTCAAGGTTTAACTGATCACCATATTTGGAGTTGAGAAGAAATTTTCCCCCAGGTCAGATAGGCAGAGACCCCAGAGGGCATTCACTTTCTCCACAGCACTAGTCACTTACTGTTTTGAACTAGTGTAAATGGTGGATTCTTTGTAACGTGACATCTTTAAATCAAGATTTGATGATTTCAGTAACTCAACTAGAGATTATGGAGCTATTACAGGAGTGGGTAGGTGAGGTTTTGTAGCCTGTGATGTGCAGAAGGTCAGACTAGATGATCATGATAATTTTGATCGCTTCAGGCCTTAAAGTCTATGAATCAATGAAATATATATGACTTACATTCATATCACAGAACGCGCCTAATATATTGCTTTCTTGGGCAGAAATATCCTGGTTTAAAAAAAGAGAGAGATAAATATAATTAGCTAACAATAGAAATAGAAACAAATTGTATGAAGGAAACAAAACCCAATTTTAAAATTGCCACACTGACTTTTGCATTTTCCGATTAAACTTTTTTTTTAAACTGTATTTACAAATATGTACTTATAAACTCAGGACAATGCTCCAGCCATACAGGGAAATTTCATACCTAATAGTTTTCCTTCTTGGAGTTCTTCTATACCAATTCAGATGTTTCCATTACCAGCAGGAAAGTAATGTACCCAAACATCTGAACTGCCATAGGTAAATGAACAGAGAATATACTGTATAATCATAAACCTAATGAATATTCAAGAGCTAAAAAGTTTAAAGTTAGTCATTCTAGTTCAGTTTAATAAACTTCTTCAAGTCCAATTGTAACATTCTTACACAAACATCTAATTGACAGCTTGTAGAACCTGTATCTGGTATCCTTAAAGGGAAACTGTCAAATTACAAATCATCCGTCACTCAATTTTTAAATCTATTATTGTTGCAAGTAACATTCAAGATTACTATAACTAAAGAGTTTAATAACAACATCTCCTAATATGTTTACATTGCGCGCTGGATAGCATTTTGTAGACAGTCTATTTTACTGTTCCCCCCTATTAAATCAATTTCCCATATTGTTTGTATGAATCTTTCCAACAGCAAAAGAGAAAACATTTTTAAAAATTGTAAAATGTGATTGTGAAACCAAAAAACTTATTGAAATACTATCAAACTAATTTTTACTTTAAAAAATAATTACTAGTTTTCATGTTCACGATTTCCCTTTAAATTCGGGGGTTGGGGGGGAAGGTTTTTAAACATTTAATTTAACTGAAGTTTTTGGAGTTAATTTCAAATTGACTAATTTCCAGAGTATCATTTAAAACCACATTACTGGGGGTATTTTAGTTGTGATGGAATCAAACTTTAAATTATTCACTAAGGTTACAATATAGGAATCTAAATATACTACATATTTCCCCCTCACATTGAACTCCAAATCATCACTCAATAGTGTTCTTTAATTATTTTTAAGTATTAAAACACATTTTTCTGGCCAATAAATAAGAAAAAGAGTATTTCTGTGCTCTGCCCATGCCACTACCAGAAACAGATTATGCATGGGAAAATTACCAGTTGTTGAGGGAAGTAGAATTGTTCATCATTTAAAGTACTGCTCTTAGCACCTGGCAGCTGAAAGACAGTGGAAATCTATGCATTCAGCGCATAGAGTTTAGTGATAGTAGCTGTTTTGCATACTTCTTGCCTCAAGACTTCTCTTCCTATGAAGTAGCCATACTGGAGTAAACACTGACAACAATGTGGCAAGAGATCTCTGCAGCATTGGAGAGAGAAAGAGTTTGACTTACTTGGCTAGAATTAACCTGAAAATCTGACAGTCCTACTTTGGCATTCTAAACGGAATACTCAGGGCATTGAGATTTCCACAAGGTCACCTTTTGAGCCAAGTAACAGAAGAGAGTTCCCTATGAGAACCAAAGGAAGCAAAAAAAACTCAGAGGTGAAAACACCTTCATCTGTTTTTATGGTCCCTGTTGATTTTAAACAGACCACGACCACAAACTTGTCTGAATTAAGGTGTACTTGTCTTGTCCAGAGGTCTTATTGCCCTCAAATCCAACAAATGTATATGCCAGTTCTTTGTCCTGGAAGGCCAGGTCCTCTGTGCTGTCAATATGACTATGGGGGATCCCAGTATTCTGGGCTGGCATCCATCGTCAGTTGCACCCTTTCTGGTTCCTAAATGAAATTTTCCTTCAGGATGTTTTCTCTGTTCAGCTCAGATAACTCTCATTAGTCTCTTCCAGTTTTACCTCAATCTTTGCTATAATAGAGATGCATGCTGCTAGTAAAAAAAAAGTCAAGGGGTAGAAACGTCCCCTAACCTATGGGACTTAGAGCAGGACAGTAGAGTCCCCAGTAGGCTTATATACCAACAGATCATCTTTTTTCTTGTTTTCTTCTTCTTGTTAGATATTGCAGTTTTGTGACCCTTTCTGACAGAAGGGACTTCTGCTCATTAGAAATCTCTCTTCTCCCAGATGTGTGAGTATCTGCAAAGGTTCCATCAAGTACCTGGTAAGAGCATCAGTTTATATCTGATACAGAACATTCTGAAGGACTGACCACACTTCACATTTCCCCATAAACCCACTGAAGGACTTAGTCATTATCATTATTATATTAAGGTAGAAATCAAAATGTACTAGAAGATTTCCAAACACAGATATATCAATCCTTTCTCTGAAGAAATTACAAATTTGGTATAAGAAACTAGCTGAAAGTGGGAATCATTTTTTCTGACCTGCCTAGACAGCAAAAAAAGTTTTCTTCTCTCTCATCTCTCTCTCCAGACCATGATTTTGATATATTCATGGCATAATAGTGTTTACTAATCTGAGTGGTCAGTGACTCAAGATGTCACATTGTTGAGAGTACTGGTGAGCCACAATGCAGCCACCCAACTTATGTTAGTGGCTGGTCTTCTTACACTATGTCAGCACATCAGCCAAAAAAATACTGCCAATGTCCCGTTTGAGATTTCTAACTCTTCATGGCACAATGACAAAAAATAAGACACACAAATACTTCCAAAAAGAAAAAAAGGTTGTTGTCATCTCTCTAAGTGAAGCAAGTGTATTTATACATAAAAAATTGCTCCAGAGCTGTTTCTGCCATATTCCTGTGAAGGCAGGGAGAAAAATTCATGTTCAGTTTTTTTAACTCCATGACCCTATGAAGCACAAAGGCAAAATCCCTTTCATATTAACATTAGTTTTAACTGGTATGAAAGACAAAAAGATAGACCTACTCTCATTGATCTCTACTAGTGGGCAGCTGTATCACAGACCTATTTATTTATGATGATAAAGTTTAAAAGAAATTATGAAGGCCATGCTGAAATGTGGTAGGAAAGTCTTACTTACTGGAATCCTAACATTCTCTGGTTCATTAATAGAGATATACTTGAGATCACATATATTTGTAAATACAGTTTGACATTTTAACTTACAGATTTATACTCCAACATGATCGAATATAGCAAAGATACTCAAATATGCCCCAAACAAAACAAAAATCACTCATCTTCCCAGTTTAATAATTTTCAACTAAACCAACATTTATTGCCAATTTTTGGTGAGATCCACTCATTCAAGGACTGAATATAACTCATGCAAACACACTAGCACGTATGCTAAATCACATATCATTTACATATATCTTTACAAGTTAAGAGCAAATAGCGTAATAATGTGAAACCAAAAGCTTATCTACTCAAAGCAGTGACACAGCTTTAAGTTTGTGGGTTTGGATAATTGTATTTTAATGCGCCAATATTTTGTAACATCCACATAAATGTATTAACGGCTGCTCATGCATTTTCTCAGTATAAACTTTCTTAACAACGGCAAATATACTCATATCTCAGTAATATATAAGTGTAGCATGTGCTCTATTTAGTCAGGAACAGATTTCCGCAGCTGTAACCTAAAATAAACCTTTTTAAGAACAAATTTATTTTAATTTGACAACTAGAGTCCCCAATATAGCTACAAAAGCATTTCCTTCTATATCTGGGAATGAAAAGTTTGTAAAAAATGAGTTTTGAGGGTGCATTTTTCAAAATAAATTATGTAAAAAATATATATTTAGCAGTAACAAAGTAACATCACAATGAAAAACTTATAAAGACAGTAGTCAAGTTTGCAGAGCTGCAGCTGTAACAGTTATTCAGTTGATTATAGAACAGCAAAAAAGTGCGGTCTCATGCAAGTTTTAGTTTGTAAATTTTGTTTATAACAACAGATTTAAACAAAAAGCAATTAAACTACATTATATTATTTTTGGAAGGAAGATATTTGTAAATACAGTTTGACATTTTAACTTACAGATTTATACTCCAACATGATCGAATATAGCAAAGATACTCAAATATGCCCCAAACAAAACAAAAATCACTCATCTTCCCAGTTTAATAATTTTCAACTAAACCAACATTTATTGCCAATTTTTGGTGAGATCTACTCATTCAAGGACTGAATATAACTCATGCAAACACACTAGCACGTATGCTAAATCACATATCATTTACATATATCTTTACAAGTTAAGAGCAAATAGCGTAATAATGTGAAACCAAAAGCTTATCTACTCAAAGCAGTGACACAGCTTTAAGTTTGTGGGTTTGGATAATTGTATTTTAATGCGCCAATATTTTGTAACATCCACATAAATGTATTAACGGCTGCTCATGCATTTTCTCAGTATAAACTTTCTTAACAACGGCAAATATACGCATATCTCAGTAATATATAAGTGTAGCATGTGCTCTATTTAGTCAGGAACAGATTTCCGCAGCTGTAACCTAAAATAAACCTTTTCAAGAACAAATTTATTTTAATTTGACAACTAGAGTCCCCAATATAGCTACAAAAGCATTTCCTTCTATATCTGGGAATGAAAAGTTTGTAAAAAATGAGTTTTGAGGGTGCATTTTTCAAAATAAATTATGTAAAAAATATATATTTAGCAGTAACAAAGTAACATCACAATGAAAAACTTATAAAGACAGTAGTCAAGTTTGCAGAGCTGCAGCTGTAACAGTTATTCAGTTGATTATAGAACAGCAAAAAAGTGCGGTCTCATGCAAGTTTTAGTTTGTAAATTTTGTTTATAACAACAGATTTAAACAAAAAGCAATTAAACTACATTATATTATTTTTGGAAGGAAGCCGTAATTATGGTCCCTTTTCGCCTTCCTAATACTGTGACTATATGGTAACTCAAATTATCCAATTAGATCCAACATTTTATTAACTGCTTTTACCTAGACCAATCAAGAATTATTTTAAGAATGTATTTAAGGGAGTGGCTCATCTCCCAAAAAGCATCAATGGAAAGACCCAGTGAATTCAGTGGGAAAGCTGAAACATCCCCATCCATCCTGTTTGAAAACTACAACCACCCAAGCAGAGACTAACCTTCAATGATAACTACTCTGTGTTTCACAAAAAAACAAAATATGCACAAGTTAGGATAAGATATACCTCTATTGTGGGATGAGTATTATGCTTGTAAGCAGTATACAGAGGAAACTGAATCTGAAAGATTTTTGCCACACACAGCAACAGTTTTTCCTTCTCATCAGTGCTCCATAAGCTAAAAGCATCAGTGCTCTTTGCAGATTCTTCCTCTGTCAGGATACAAGTTCTTGTGGAGTCTAACTTCTTCTCTGTGCATTTTTGTCGTTCTCCATTTTCTTCTTCATGAGACTCTCTTTCTACATTCAGTGGCTCATTGGCTTGATTATTCTGATCTTGCCATGTTGAATCTATATTAATAGTGCAATGTTTACAGAGCTGGTCCCGTAGAGCTTGAACTTGGGCAATCACTAAGTTAATAAGCGCACATACTACTTGGTTAAAGATCTCCAAATGCTTATACTCCTTGAAGCAGCACAGACATTGTCTGCAAACAAAAACAAAATAAAAAAGTGAAAATTCCTGGAGTGGCTCAGAATTAAAATATCTAAAAATGAGAAGTTTGGACTCCATCAACTTAAAGAAACTAATAAATAGTAACAAAAAAAGACTGATCTTAATTTTTTAAAAGTGACTAATTATAAGGAAGTTTCACATTTAAATATATTTTAAATAACAAAGCATATGACAGACCAACAAAGCCAGGAAATTCAAAGTGACACTGAGACTCCAACGTCAAGCACCAATACTTAAGACTTCATTAATTGCATCCCATTTCCAGACGCTCACAGAGAACTACACGGTCCCAACTACTGTTCGGCAGTTTTACATTATTTATATATTTTACAATGGTAGCTATGGCCTGCATGTGTTCATCTTACTGAGTCATAACACCAAGATATTGTGGAAAAATCCTCATAAGACACTTTTCAGAGTGGGTTCTAGCCGATGAAAGCTTATGCCCTAATAAATTTGTTAGTCTCTAAGGTGCCACAAGGACTCCTCGTTGTTTTTTCATAAAACACTGAAATTCAAAGTAATAATTCTTGATTTTTCCCCCCATTTTCTTTAGAAAAAAAATGTATGTGGCAGGATAGTTCACATTAAGCAACAGCATATGTAAGGTTTTATAATATTTTTCATTACTATCATTTAGCCTGTTTACTGCTATGTTCTTCAACAGCTTCTGGAATGCCAGCCAGTGCTTCAAAGGTGTGTTCTAAACACACACACCTAGCAGGAGACATGGCACAAAAGTGGTTACATGTAAATGAAGGCCAGAATTTCCTTTATTCTCCCATCATTTTAGTCACACTACAATATTGTACTCGCTCTACTTATTCTATTCACTCTATTTCCCGCATATTTTTTACAACAATTGAGGTCCAATATGATGAGTTTAAAGACACTGATGAAAATACCTTTGCGTCCAGGAGTTGATATAAGCAAATATCTTGAGTGCATGTTCCTTTCGGAGCTGCAATCCATCACCACCTTCGATGTCAGATACTGAAGAAAAACAGTAAGTCGTTAATGGCATATGTAATATTAAATGTGACTTTTAACTGCTACATTAAACATAAAATATCAAACATAAATTTTGTTCCTAAAAGACCGAATTAGAAAAATCAGACTTAGAACAGGAACTGCATTGCTAGCCAGAATACAGTAACATAATATTGCAGAGGTTTTTCCAGCACAAAACTCTTGGATCACCACACTTACCTTCATAGATCCAGTAATCTCCCCAACACCAAGAAATCTATTATCTACAGCCTGGCACTCAGATACCACAGAATATGCTCTGAGGAGAAAGTCCAGGGTATATATCTTACACATTCAAAAACAGCCTTTTCCAAATTAGGACACTCCATCAGAGAAGTAGATCACATCATGGAGTGGGCCACTCAAACATCCCAAGAGAACCTGCCTCAATACAGAAATAAAACCCTCTCCTGCCAAACACTTCTAGCTGTCACCTACCACCCCACAATGGAATCTATACAGGGTATCCTCAAACTACGACTCACACTCAGAGGGGCTCCATCCTGAAATAACTGTTTCCTGAACTCCCTTTTCTGGTCTTCAAACACCCCCCAACGTCTCCAAGCTCATCATCAGAAGCAGGCTCCCCTCAGACCAGGACACGCCAACTCAAAGCAGCACCAGACGCTGCCAGAACAACAGATGCAAAACCTGCAGACATATCTCCACTGTTACAATGATCCATACCCCCACCCAACACATCTTTCAAAATCCATGGGTCTTACACTTGCCTATCACATGTGGTGTTCCTCATCCAGTGCCCTACATGCGCCCATACAACTATGTGGGTGAAACCAGATGATCACTAAACTTTCAAATGAACTCACACAAGAAAATAATAAAAGACAAAAACACACTGGCTCTGTTTACATTACCAATTGAACAACAAAACTTTTGTCGTTCACAGGTGCTTAAAGAACCATGTCCCACACACCCACCCAAGACAAGAGTTTTGCCACAGCAAGTGTCAGTGTAAACGGCTCGTTGTTGGCAGGAGCACTCTCCTGTCGAGAACAAGAACCGCGCTCACTAGGCGGTGGAAGTATTTTGTCAGCAAAACTGGTGACAAACAGCGTTTACACTGACTGACTTTTAGTGACACGGACATGTCAACATGTTCGTGTCGCTAAAAGCTGTGTAATGTAGACAAAGCCACTATCACCTCTAGGTGAACACTTCTTGCAAAGCAATCATTCCATATCTGACCTACCAGTCCGCATCCTCAAAGGAAACCTGCACAACACTTTCAAAAGATGACCCTGGGAGTAAAAATTTAGAACTTTGCTAGACACTAAAAATCATGGTCTTAATAAAGACAATGGATTTATGGCTTATTACAACAATCTGTAACCCACTAACCCCCCTTTTTGTCCTATGACTACAGGGGTGTTAATGAGCCACTTCACCTTGAATAGTCCCTTAGAATATGTGCTAACTACTTATGTTAAACTATCTGTTCAATCTTGTATTTAGCTGTGACACTCTAAGACCTTGTCTACACTGGCAAGTTTCTGCACAGTAAAGCAGCTTTCTGCACTGTAACTCCTGAGGTGTACGCACTGCCAAGCCACTTAGTGTGCAGAAATTGCACAGCTGCAAAGCTGTAAAAACACCCCCTGATGAGAGGCGCACGGCTTTCTACGCTGGGGCTACAGCACCGCGGTGCCAGTTTAGACACCCTGGTTCATTACAGCACGGCAATTGGCCTTCGGGAGGTGTCCCACAATGCCTGTTCTCACCTCTCTGATTATCAGTTTGAACTCCACTGCCCTGCCCTCAGGTGACTAACCGTAAGCCCCATCCCTTAAATTCCTTAGGAATTTTGAAAGTCCCTTTCCTGTTTGCTCGGTGATGCATGCAGTGGTCTCAGCGCATCTTTCCAGGTGACCATGCCTGCTCCACGCACCAGGCGATCCCCCATTTGGAGCAACGCCGAGCTGCTGCACTTCATCAGCATTTGGGGAGAGGAGGCTGTTCAGTCCCAGCTGCGCTCCAGCCATAGGAATAATACCACCTACAGACAGATTTCACGATGCATGACAGAAAGGGGCCATGACTGGGACACACTGCAGTGCAGGCTCAAAGTGAAGGAGCTGCGGAACGCCTACCACAAGGCGTGGGCAGCAAACTGCTGCTCCGGTGCTGCGCCCACGAGCTGCTGGTTCTACAAAGAGCTGGAGGCAATACTCGGTGGCAACCCCACCTCCACTGCAAAGGCCACTGTGGATACTCCGGTGGCTCGCATGCCAGTCGAGAGTGGATCGAGCCAGGAGGAGGAAATCTTTTACAACAATATGGAGAGGGAGGGGGACTCAGAGGAAGACTCAAAGGTCAGAGACGCATGTAGCCAGGAGCTCTTCTCTATCCCAGAGGAGGCTAGCCAGTAAGTTGTCGGAACTTGGCGAAGTGCAAACAGGAGAGGTCATCCCTGGTAAGTGGCTCTGATTTTGGGAATCGCTGAAGCGAGTTGTTGGGGGCAGGAGGGCTGCAGAAAGCAGACTTGTGTCTGTATGATGTGCGTACCACTACATGCCTAGTTTGAGCGGTGAACAGGGTGTTGATTGACTCCCTCACTTCATGGGTATCTGCCTCAGAGATCTCCATGAAACTCCCATGGAGATACTGGGGAATCCGCTGCCGCAGGTTCTTTGGCAGAGCTGCTTTGTTTCTTGCCCCATTAAGGGTAAATTTCCACGCCACTCTGCCGTCACGGGCGGGGGGGGAGGGGGAGGAGAGAAGGGACCATTGCTGCACACAGGCAAGCCACATAAGGGTCAGAGCAGAAGCTGCAGTCTTGGGGAAGACTCTCCCTTGATTCCCTGCTAACCCTCAGGAGCGAGATATCTTCCATAATGAACACAGCATGTGGAAAATGTGGGGACAGTACTGATTATAAGACACACCCCCTTACAGTGCTGGCTCTCCCCAAGACCCATGTGCCCAGTGTACAGTACAGTCCTGGAACACTGATTTCCTCTGCCCCTGCAGTTACTCACCATTTTGGGGGTCTTGTGGCTCATGTGTGCTTGCTTGGGGTCAGCCATTTAGTGATAGGTATGTGGATAGTGGCTGTGTTTTAAATCACTGAATCAGTAGTCTGTGTGTTGCAAACAATACTACTTCTGTAAAATGTTGCATTTTAGCTTCACAGATATGACCTTGGGAGCCCAGCCTCCCTCTTTCTTATTGCCGACTGAACAGCCACGCAGAATTAGAAAGCGGCCACAAAAAACTAAAGAGGACTTTCTGCATGAGGTCATAATGCACTCTGCGGCTGAAAACCAAGAATTGAAGGAGTGGTGGGACAGCGAGAAGAGAAAGGAGAACGCGGCACGCCAGAACGAAGCTATGGAGCGACTCTTAAACGTTATGGAGCACCAAGTGGACACACTCCAGGTGCTACTAGCACTGAAAACCAAGCAGCTCCACGCCTGCCCTCCCCTGCAGCCGCTGTCGCAAAACTCTTTCCCATGAGCCCCCCCAGACACCACCAACACATTCTTATCAACCTCCTGGCTCCAGTCTGTACCTGCTGCATTCCACTCTTCCCCCGTCACAGTCCAGCACTGCAGACTCCCAGTACGCACAGCACTCAACACCCATCTCTCTGCAGTTTAGCCCTGCTGAAGTACAGTACCTCCTGCGCTGTACTCCAAAGGAGAAGGTTGGAATGGATATATGGACATACACAAATCTTTAATCGTCCTGGTACCCCACCTCCTCCTAGGACCTTCCCTTCCCCCATCCCTCTCAGTGCTGATGTGTTTGTCTCCCTCCTCCGGTTGTTGTTTTTTAATAAAAGAATTATGTTGGTTTGAAAGCAATCTTTATTCCATTAATTGAAAGCAAACAGAGCCCTACAAAGCAACAGTCAATTTTCTTAAACCTTCATAGTGCAACGTCTGCACCAATCACAACCACTTCCTAGCATTACAAGCACTGCACTCCCTAGCATAGCAACAAATATTAGTGGCTTTCAGCTTCAAATTGCTGCCTTAAGGCATCCCTGATCCTTATGGCCCTGTGCTGAGCCCCTCTAATAGCCTTGGTCTCTGGCTGTTAAAATTCAGCCTCCAGGCACTGAGCCTCAGCGGTCCAGCCCTGAGTGAACCTTTCACCCTTCCCTTCACAAATATTATGCAGCATAGAGCACATGGCTATAAGCATAGAAATATTGTCATTGGCCAGGTCCAGCCTCCCAAATAGGCAGCACCAGTGGGTCTTTAAATGGCCAAAAGCACACTCAACAGTCATTCTGCACTTTCTCAGCCTGCTGTTGAACCACTCCTTGATGCTGGCAAGGTTCCCTGTGTATGGCTGCATAAGCCACAGCATTAAGGGGTAGGCAGGGTCTCCCAGGATCACAATGGGCATTTTGACTTCCCCTACAGTGATCTTCTGGTCCAGGAATAAAGTCCCTGCTTGCAGCTTCCTGAACTGACCAGTGATCCGAAAGATGAGTGCGTCATGCACCTTTCCAGACCAGCCTGCATTAATGTCCGTGAAACACCCATGGTGATCCACAAGTGCCTGGAGAACCATTGAGAAATACCCCTTCCGATTAATGTACTCGGTGGCTATGTGGTCTGGTGACAGAATTGGAACATGTGTGCCATTGATCGCCCCTCCACAGTTAGGGAAGCCCATTTGTGCGAAGCCATCCATGTCACGCATGTTGCCCAGAGTCACGGTCTTTTGGAGCAGGATGTGATTGATGGCCCTGCACACTTCCATCAACACGAGTCCAACAGTCGACTTTCCACCCCAAACTGGTTTGCGGCCGATCGGTAGCAGTCTGGAGTAGCCAGCTTCCACACTGCAATCACCACGTGCTTCTCCAATGGCAGGGCAGCTCTGATTCTCATGTCCTTGTGCCACAGGACTGGGGCAAGCTCATCACACAGTCCCATGAATGTGGCTTTCCTCATCTGCAAGTTCTGCAGCCACTGCTCATCATCCCAGATGTGCATAACTATGTGATCCCACCACTCAGTTCTTGTTTCCCAAGCCCAAAAGTGGTGTTCCACTGTGGCCAGCACCTCTATGAATACCACAAGCAATCTCATGTCATAGCTACTATGCATGGCAAGATCAATATTAAACTGCTCTTGCCTTTGTAGTTTAAGGAATAACACCACCACCGTGTTAGTGAGAGCGAGCAGCATATTGGTCAACAGTACAGGATCCATTCCTGCAGACCAAAGAGGCAGAGCAGAGCGCGCAGTACACAAACCATTGAAAGATGGCGCCAAATGCAGATGGAAGCACAGGGATTGCTGGGATGCAAAGCAGTGCATCATGGGGCATTGGGACAGGACCCAGGATGCCCCGCATCGCCCTCTGCCTTCCCACAACTCTTAGCAGCAGAAGAGGAAGAGATGCTTTGTGAAATAGCTGCCCAGAGTGCACCGCTCCAAATACCGCTACAAGTGCCGCAAGTGGTGAACATACTATTGTGCAGGCAGCTGACAGTGTGAACACACAAAAGCGGTTTCCCTTTAGCGCTCTCTGAGTGGAGCTGTAAGAGAAAGTTACTCACCTTGCGGTAACTGAGGTTCTTCGAGATGTGTGTCCCTGTGGGTGCTCCACTCTAGGTGATGGTGCGTCCCAGTGCCGTTGATCAGAGATTTTCGGTAGCAGTGCCTGGTTGGGACGCACGCACTCAGCTGGTATCTCCCGTCTCGTTGAAATCTTCTTGAATGTGTGCGCCCCACACCCTCCTCAGTTACTTCTCTACCGTGGAGAATCATACTAGTACTCCAAAGTAGAGGGGAGGAGGGCAGGGAGTGGAGCACCCACAGGGACACACATCTCAAAGAACCTCAGTTACTGCAAGGTGAGTAACTTTCTCTTCTTCTCCGAGTGCAGGGCCATAAGGATCAGGGATGGGGGGGCGCATGGGAAAGAGTTTTGCGACAGCTGCTGCAGGGGAGGGCAGGCGTGGAGCTGCTTGGTTTTCAGTGCTAGTAGCACCTGGAGTGTGTCCACTTGGTGCTCCATAACGTTTAAGAGTCGCTCTATAGTTTCTTTCTGGCACACTGCGTTCTCCTTTCTCTTCTCGCTGTCCCCCCACTCCTTCAATTCTTGTTTTTCAGCCGCGGAGTGCATTATGACCTCATGCAGGAAGTCCTCTTTAGTTTGGGATAGAAAGTAGGGATAGAAAGTAGGTAAGTATATAGGTTGGTTGAGGTGGAAGGTCGATACCACCTTAGGAAGAAATTTAGGATGTGGTCTCAAAGTGACTTTGTCTTTGGAGAAGATTGTGTAGGGAGGGTGGGTCATTAGGGCGCTCATTTCACCAACTCTCCCTGCTGATGTTATATGTCAACTAAGAAAGCCACCTTCATGGACATATGGAGATGAGAGGAGGTAGCCAAGGCCTCAAATGGAGGTTTCATGAGAGCATGAAGAACGAGGTTAAGATTCCATGCAGCCGCTGTTGGGTAAATTTCAGGGTAGAGATTTTGCAGGCCCATGAGAAAGCATTTTATGGTGGGGTGGGTAAAGAATGAATAACTGTCTAATAGGTCATGGAAGGTGGTAAGCGCCGCCAGGTGCACTTTGATGGAGCTGAGCGAAAGTCCGTCCTGTTTTAGTTTCAGGAGGTAGTCTAGAATGTTAGGGAGGGTCACGTTATTGGGTGCTAAGTGTTTACGTGAGCATCAGAGGGCGAAACGCTTCCACTTCTGCAGGTAGGTTTTACGAGTGGAGTCTTTCCTACTGTGCAGGAGGACATATTGGACTTGCTCGGAACAGGCTAGTTCATGGGTTTGGAACCATGAAGCAACCAGACTGTGAGGTGGAGCTTTTGGAGCTGGGGGTGAAGAACCCGTCCGTTGTCCTGGGAAATGTGGTCTGGCCTGTTGGGGAGAGCCCGTGGGTGACGAGAGGACATGCAGAGTAGGCAGGGATACCACATCTGTCTTGGCCAAGCCGGAGCAATAAGGATGACCCAGGCCTTGTCGTCCGCAATCTTCTGAAGAACCCTGTGTAACAGAGGGATTGGTGGAAGGTGTACAGGAGGGAGTTGTTCCATGGGATGAGGAATGCATCTCCTAGGGATGCAGTCCCGAGTCCCGCTCTGGAGCAAAATGGAATATTTTCGATTCTGGGTCGTGGCAAAGAGATCTATTGACGGGGTGCCCCAGAGGGAGAAGAGCTGTTGGAGTACTGCGGGGTGCAGTTCCCATTCGCATTGTGTCAAGAAGTGCCTGCTGAGTGCGTCGGCAGTAGTGTTGTGGCAGCCTGGTAGGTAGGAAGCATTGATTTGTATTCGATGTCGTATGCACCAATTCCATAGTTGAATGGCTTCCATGCACTGGGTTCCCCCTTGTCTGTTTATGTAGTACATGCATGCTATGTTGTCTTTTAAGGCCCGAAGAGATTTGTTCTTTATGAGGGGAAGAAAGTGAAGGCATGCTCGCCTCACTGCTGTGAGCTCTAAGAGATTTATGTGTAGGTGCGTCTCTGATGCGGACCACCGGCCTTGTGCCCTGTGCCGGCTTAGGTGCGCTCCCCAACCGATTAGGGAAGTGTCCATGGTGAGCATGAGCATTGGGGAACACTGCTGGAAGGAAACCCCTGTGCAGAGGTTTTCTGGACTTATTTACCAATGTTGGGAAGCTATAACATTGGGAGGAAGAGGAGTTAGCAGCATCCCTAAGGTGTGTCTGTTGGGTTTGAAATTGGAATTGAGCCAGCCCTGGAGACATCTCATGTGTAGCCTGGCGTGGTGAACCACGAAGGTGGTGGCTGCCATGTGACCAAGGAGCTGTAGGCAGAGTCTTGCCTGTGTCCTGGGATGAATAGAGAGTGTGCGTTTGAGCTGCGTGATAATGAGGAATCTGTGATATGGGAGCGAGGCCCTGCTCTGGATTGAGTCGAGATGAGCTCCGATGAACTCGATCTGTTGTTTAGGTGTCAGGGTGGATTTTTGGATGTTTATTTGGAGGCCTAGGCTGTGAAAGAGGGAGATGGCGAAAACAGGTAGCTTGAAGTGTCTCGCCATAGGAGTTGCCCTTGATGAGGCAATCATCCAGATAGGGGAACAGCATGACCCCGTGTTTGCAGAGGTGAGCCATGACCACGGCTAGAGTCTTGGAAAAAAACTCTCAGTGCTGTGGCGGGTCCGAAAGAAGAACTCTGTATTGAAAATGGTTGTGACCGACTGTGAATCGTAGGAAGCGTCTGTGAGCTGGATGAATTGATATATGAAAGTAAGCATCCTGTAGGTCGAGGGCTGTGAACCAGTCCCCTTGATCCAGTGCAGGTATTATTGTGCCCAGTGTGACCATCTTGAATCTTTGTATCCTCACGAATTTGTTCAGTTGGTGTAGATCTAGTATAGGCCTCCATCCTCCGGTCTTTTTCTGAGTTAGAAAGTAATGGGAGTAGAAACCTGTCCCTTGATTTTGCGTCGGCACAGGTTCCACTGCACCTAGTTGTAGAAGATGCGCCACTTCTGTGCGAAGTAAGTGGTCGTGAGAAGGGTCCCTGAAGATGGACGGGGAAGGGGAAAGGGTAGGAGGGTGGGAGATAGTTTGTCTTTATCAAAAGGGAGATCCTCCACCTTGGTCTGCAGTTCTTTGGGGATGCCAGATGCAGAGAGCCATGAGGACCTGCGCATAACCACAGCAGTTGCAGTTGTACGGGCTGCTGTGTCTAGAGATGCCTATAGGGCTGTTCTGGAAATCAGTTGGCCCTCAGTCAGGATTGATTTGAAGTCTGCTCTCCTATCCTCTGGAATGTAGGAGGCATATTCAAAAGTTTATTGTAATTATCAAAGTCGTAACTAGAGAGGGGAGCAGAATAGTTTGCAATTCTGAATTGTAGTGTGGAAGATGTATAAACCTTGCGGCCCAAGACATCAAGGCATCTAAGGTCCTTGTCTTGCGGGGTGGGTCGATATTGTGACTGTTTCGTCCTCTGTGCAACTGCATCCATGACAAGGGAGTTTGGTGGTGGATGAGAAAATAGGAAATCAGCGTCCTTAGCAGGGACATAGTATTTACGTTTGGCCTTTTTGCAAGTTGGTACTAAAGACACTGGGGTTTGCCAGAGAGTGTCAGCCAGCTCCAGGAGTGCTTCGTTTATAGGGAGCACGATTTTTGAGGGCGCAGACGGTTGAAGGATTCTGAGGAGTCTGTGTTGCGTCTCCTGAACCTCTTGAAAGGGGATATCTTGATTGAGTGCCACCCTCCTGAAAAGTTCTTGAAATTGTTTACAGTCGTCCATGGCCCGTGGAGGCAGAGGGAGGAGGGCTCAGTCCAGGGCTAATGGAGAGTTAGGAGTCAGTGAGTCAGGATATAGTGAGTAACTTGCATACTCAGGAGGGGGCTCAGGCACCTTAGAAGTGGACGGACCAGGAGATTGAGGCACAGAAGGAGGATGATTGGTAGGAGGATGTTGCCAAGGGTACCACTGAGGCCAAGGCATAGGGTAGGAGAACCCAGGTGTCGCCCATAGGAGGGCGAAGTAGGGAAACTGAGGCTGGTTGCCTTGAGCCGTGACCTGAGGTGGCAAAGGTGCCTGTGGAGGAGAAGCAGGAGGGGAGAACTCCGCTTGCTGCTGTAAATCAAGTTCACCGTCAGTGAAAACCAGTTCAGGTGGAGAGAGCGGCGGTTCAAAAAATGAGCCCTGTGTATCTAGGAGCGGAGAGTGAGGCTCAGGTGGCACTGAAAGGTCACATTGAGTGAGAAATTGTTGCTCCTGCTCCCTGGGCTGAGCTGAGCCTGCTCTCTGCTCTAGCTCATTAGCAGGAGAAAGTGAGTGACAGTAGTGCTGCAGACTGCTTGGAGGTGCCCTGCAGGGGGTCTGCTACTGGTGCCCAGGTGGTAGATAGGCTTGGTGTCAACGTTCTTCTCCCTGCAGGGGAGGATTGCGCTGGTGGCACCATGGCCGTTTTTGGTGCCGAGGAGCAGCACGCTGCCAGCACCGCAACCGTTTTTGGTGCCGAGGAGCAGCGCGCTGCCGGCACCGCAGCCGTTTGCGGTGCCGAGAAGTGCGCTTCCGGCACCGCGGCCGTTTGCGGTGCTGAGGAGAAGCGCGCTTCCAGCACTGCGGCCGTTTGTGGTGCCCAGGAGGCGCGCGCTGCCGGCCGTTATTGGTGCCAAGGAGCAACGCGCTGCCGGCACCGCGGCCGTTTGCGGTGCCGAGGGGACCAGAGCCACAAGGACCTTCCTGACATGGGAGGTCGGATCCCTGCCTCTGCGCTCTGTCGGAGCCGTGCCTGAGGCATTAGAAAAAGCTGAGGCACCTGCCTTTGGTGCTGTCAGCACAGAGGGTAGGGATCTCGCGGGAGACCCCTTACCCTTGTTAAAGTCTCTCCTGTGAGACAGTTCTGCTTCTTGCCTTCGCTCCAGGGAGGGTGAAGCAACACCACCCACCGGTTCCGATCTGGCTAGGGAGCGTGTGGGAGCGGGTTTAACCTTTCCCGTCTCCGAAAGCGGCTGTAAGGATTTTTCCATCATCAGCATTTTGAGCCGCAGATCCCTGTCGCGACAAGCTCTTGACTTGACGCTCGCGCAATACAGGCACTTCACAGGGACGTGGGTGTCCCCAAGGCACTTCACACAGTATGAGTGCCCATCTGTCCGTGGCATGGATTCCTGACAGGAAATACACCTTTTGAATCCTGAAGCTCCTGGCATTATGAATTAGAGATGGCTGAGGAGAGTGTCTCAATGGGAGACAAGCCTGAGGGATTTTTTTTTAAACTAAGTAACTAACTATGTAACTACACTAAAGGAAGGGAAACAACTGGGATGTAACTAATAATTATTTCTATGTTCTTTGTTACTGTTTCCTATAGAGACCAAGGAAGAAAAGGCAGCACTGCCCCGAGTTCCGTCTTCGGCCGAGGACGGTTGAGAAGGAACTGAGGAGGGTGTGGGGCGCACGCACTCAGGAAGATTCCAACGAGATGGGAGATACAACTGAGTTCGTGCGTCCCAACCAGGCACTGCTACCGAAAATCTCCAATCAACGGCGCAAGGGACGCACCGTCACCTAGAGTGGAGCACCCACAGGGAAAGCACTCGAAGAAGAACTGCCGGCGCTGTAACTCTGCCAGTGTAGAGTATCTTACAGCACTGCAGCAGCACAGCTGTACTGATACAGCTGTGCCCCTGCAGTGTGTGTGGTGAAGATGTTCTACAGGAGAAGCTCTCCTACCAACATAGCACTGTGCACACAAGCACTTATGCCAGAGTAATTTATGTTGCTCGGGGGGGCGGGAGGAGAAGGGGGGTGTTAGTCACACCCCTGAGCAACGTAAGTTTTGCTTGCCGATTGTGTCGTGCAGACATAGCCTACGCACTTTTCCCAGACCTTTCCCAGGAAGAGTTTTGTGTAGCTTGAAAGCTTGTCTCTCTCACCAACAGAAGTTGGTCCAATAAATGATATTATCTCACCTTGCTTTTATTTTAGTATCCTGTACCAAAATTTGGCTAATGCCAGGAATTTCAAGCAGAGAATGTAAAACCTCTATAAATCATGTAGTTAAAATGTACCTGATCCCTATGGTGTCTAGGCACCCAACTGTGCAATAGTATACTGTGGTTGGAAAGTTTTTGTGCTCCTAGCTAGCAAATATCTTACACACAAAAGGCCGAGGATTCTTGTGAGTGTAACTGAAAATTCTATGCAAGATTTTCAAAAATGGTTGCTAGAGTAAGGCTTTTAAAACCACATAATGAAGCACTTAAATAATTGGCCTGATTTTCAAGAGTGTTAAGTGCCAACTATCTCTCATCAACTTCAGCAGGAGTTATCAGGTGCTCAGCACTTTTTAAATGAGTGCTCTTCAACAATTTCACTGAGCAGCACACTTGAGCTTGAAGAATCTGATATACAGATGTACTGTCCAAAATTTGTGAGATGACCATGCATCCTGTCCTTCTACTTAACAATTCTTGACAGTGTTTATATTTTACTTTAGATTTTATCTATTTTTGTTATTTCTGTTTGTTTCTGACCATTTCCTTCAATGTTAGACCAGCTCAGTCAGAAATTCCTACACTAATGTTTAGCAGTCATTAATCACCCATTTGCAGTATTTGTCACATTTACTAGAACTAGACAAACTATCTAGTGAATTCAACACAGGGAAGAATTAAAAATAAGATGAGCTACCCAGTTTTCTATCAAATCATGTCAGATGCCCTGCCCACATCCCAGAAGTGTATAGATTCTGGCAAGGCAAACTGCAACAACAGGACTCAATTCTACCTACTCCACTCTCTTCAACATCCAGTCGCAGATGATTCTACCCACTAGTTACATCCCTTTCTCCTGCCAACAATAACTCCACCTATTCTTATTTCTCTTTAGGCTTCTAGATCATTCTAAAATTTTCTTATTGCTTTTTAACCACCATAAAATAGAATCCTGACATTCTGAACACTTCCTTTATAGTTTTAAAAATAAATTTAATTCACTGATTACATAGTAGAAACACTGGTCTCTAATTTCAAACAATTTGCAAATATAGACACTTCAGACTCTCAGAAGTTGGGAGGAAAAAAACAAAGTAGGTTTAAGAATTTGAAGCCTTCCAAAATCTGAGAGAGACAAGGTGGGGTAAATGCTGTCAGAAGTCTTAAAAGATCAACACTCCGATTCGGAAAATACAGAACCCGAACCACCAAAAAAGAAAATCAATGTTCGGTTGGTGGCATCTGACTCAGATGATGAAAATAAACATGCATTGGTCCTCAATGATTTGGATCATTATCGAGCAGAATCCGTCATCAGCATGGAAGAATGTCCTCAAGAATGGTGGCCGAAGCACAAAGGGGCATACAAATGTTTAGCATATCTGGCATGTAAATACCTTGCAAAGCCAGCTAAAACAGTGCCCTGCGAACACCTGTTTTCACTTTGTAAATGTGACATTGTAAATAAGAATCAGGCAGTATCTCCCATAAATGTAAACAAACTTGTGTGTCTTAGCAATTGGCTGAACAAGAAGTAGGACTGACTAGACTTATAGGCTCTAAAGTTTTACATTGTTTTGTTTTTGAGTGCAATTATGTAAAAAAAAATCTATATTTATAAGTTTCACTTTTACGATACAGAGATTGCACTCCTGTACTTATATGAGGTGAACAGAAAAACACTATCTCATTTATCTTTTTTATAGTGCAAGTATTTGTGATCACAAATAATATAAAGTGAGCACTGTACACTTTGCATTGTATGTTGTAATTGAAATCAATATATTTGAAAAATGTAGAAAATATGTAATAAATTTAAATTGGTATTCTATTATTAAACAGTGCTGTTAATACTGTGATTAATCGTGACTAATTTTTTAATCTAGTGAATTTGTTTTGCATTAATCACTTGAGTTAACTGTGATTAATTGATAGCCCTAAGAAAAAAACTCACTGATCTGAGGTGTCTTCCCCCCTGGGTGTGGGGAGTAAGGGTTTTTTCTGGCTCCAATCTCATCTTGAATTCCTTCAGTTTTGCAAGCTCCAATATAGACTACTGTCACTACACAATTTTAAAAATTAAAAATTCCAGTGCAAAAAAAATTTAACTTGGAGGTAAGGTTAGGAAACACATCACTTCAGAGAACAATCATTAAGAGAATACAGAAGTTTCCTTTAAAATAAATACACTACACACACAGAAATTGCAGTGCCTATAAATGTGATGCGTCAGAAGAGACACCATCAACTTAAAAAAATCACATTTGTCTCACTTTTTTTATACCTAGTATAAGCAACACCTAAGATTACAATAAATGAAAAATTGTATTTTTTTTCCAGTTTGATTTATATATTTGACAACACTTTATAAACAACGCGAAATCAGTTTAACTGTTTTCCCTCTGGTTTGTGTGGGTCTTAGACATAGCCACTTTGGAACAAAATTATTTACAAAATAAAAGTGATTGTAAACCCAAAAAAACCTGACTCAATTTCAAGTTCATTGTTTAAAAATAAACCATGAAATTAGAGAAAAGTCCCCTAATTCTGCCCACTTATCACCCTCCTAAACATAAATGGAAACATAACAACATGATTCTCAAAGAATACTGGTTTATTTTGTTATGTTTTAGTTTACAGAGATTGCACACTGCTACATCAGAGACCCATCCGCATTTGCGTTTTACAAAATAAACTCCCATGATACTTGGTTTCTTTAAGACCACATCAGAGCACTGCAGAATCCAAGAGCCTTGCCACAGACATTATGTCAAGCTTGCCACATAATACACAGGGTCTTGACAATAGTACACTTACCATATTCCACGTTTGGGCAAAATGCTGCCATATTTAAGATATCTTAGGCCAGGTCTGCACTGCAAGCATACATTGGTATACCAAAGTGGCTCAGGCGTGTGAAAAATCCACACCCCAGTTATACCAACCTAACCTCCAGCGTACACAGCACTATGACAACAGGAAGGCTTTTCCTGTCAGCATAATAACCACCTCTCACTGAGGTGGATTAACTACACCATCAGGAGAAGCTCTCCTGTTAACATAGTAGCGACTTCACTGAAGCACTACAGTGGCAGAGCTACACTGGGGCAGCTGCGCCATTGCAGCTTTTTAAGTGCAGACATGCCCTTAAACAGCTTAAACAACTGCTTAAAAAGCTTCCAAAATGCATTCAGAATTTTGGAAACTTAGTTGTATACAATCAACCTGACATGAAAAATAGGAGTTTAACTGTATATTTATATGCTTTCCATTTTTATTTTTAAAGAAAACTACAACGTTCTCTTAAGGTTCGTTTTTCTCTGAATCTTAACTCCAGGTAATCAGAGGTTTGGTTTGTTTATTGGTTTTTATTTGATAGTTTGTTCTTAAACTGGCCTGGAAATCCTCCTTCTAAAACACACATGTTTCACTTACTCAGGGTGAATGCAAGATAATGGAAAAGATGCTTACCAAAACATTTTTAAAAGATTAGCAAAGAACAAATTAGGTTTATAAAAATAAGATTTGGAGCCAGTAACATCAGATCAGAACATCAATTCAATCTGCACATAATTGTATCCCTTGATGCCTACAAAAGCATTCGACAGCGTTGAATGGAAGGAATAGTTCTATACATGTGCAATAGTTTGCTTTGAGAGGTATACTATTAAATTATTAACTTTTGGACTTTTATTTCAGCCTAGACAAGTTTATTTTGGTCAGCATCTATAAAAAATATTGCAACTTACGGTGCAAGAAATTCAGAGTTAAGGAGGTAGTATTAAACTTTATGTAGATTTATACACTTGTATACACTAGGAATTCTTCCTTTTCTCTTCTCTAATTAAAACTGTACTACAGAAGTTTGGCAAGATGTTCCAAAAAACAATACCAATTTTTAATGTGCATGGATGAATGAGAGTTTGTAATATCCGGAATCACCATCCCAAGAGATGAAAGAGATTAATCAAAGTTATTTCACCTGTTATGGACAAACTAAACATAGGAATTACCATCCCAGGTCAGACCATCAGTCCATCTAGTCCAGAATCCAGTTTCTAGTGATGGCCAGTAACAGCTGCTTCAGAGGATAGTGCTAGAAATTCATGGGAATACCTAACTTCCAGCACCTCTTTCTCCAAATTACCCCCCCAAAAAGGTAGTTAAGGATACGTGTGGTCTTTTAGTATACAGTAACAATGTAGTGTTTTTGTGTATGGTTTTTTATTTTTATTTTCATTCCATAAGATCTTCTTGAAAGTGCTGTTGCCTCGTAAGGTTGAGGATGGGAACAGATAATGAATGGGGAAGGGGGAAAGAGAGAGACTGGAAGGAACTGAGCGTACTGAAGGCAAACTGAGTGAGGGGAAGGAGAGAGTGAGGGTAGAGGAGCTCTGAAAGAAGGGGGGAGGGATAGCTCAGTGGTTTGAGCATTGGCCTGCTAAACCCAGGGTTGTGAGTTCAATACTTGAGGGTGCCATTTAGGGAACTGAGGTTTAAAAAAAAAAAAAATCTGTCTGGGGATTGGTCCTGCTTTGAGCAGGGGGTTGGACTAGATGATCTCCTGAGATCCCTTCCAACCCTGATATTCTAAGGGTTAAGGTGTTAATTAGGGAACCAGCACAGAGAGGTGCCCTTACATTCCCGGTTTGGGAGAGAAAGGAACTGCGGGAGGCCACACAAGGAGAGTTGGATGTGGAACAGGGGGACTTCTGGAGGAGGTGGTGCTGTGAGATCAGGGAGTGTAAAGGGCAGGTGCTAAAGGTTACTAGGGAAGGTGCTGCATGCTGCTGAGGGAAGGAAGGGGGAGGTGCTAGGATTGGAGGCTGCTGGGAGCCAGGTAGGGTCTTAAAGCATTGGAGTAGGGGTGAGACACAGAAATAGCTGTCCTAAGCTATTTATAGCTCAGCCAGCCCACAGAGGGAGCCAACTGAAGGGTATTTCTTCTTTCATATGCATCACATGTCAGTATCTAGACTGTTCAGCCATCCAGCTATTGCATCATCCAGAGTAGCAAGGTGTTGTAGTCCACCTTCCAATTTTCTAAGGCTTTGGCTACACTTGCACTTCAAAGCGCTGCCGCAGCAGCGCTTTGAAGCACTAAGTGTAGTCAAAGCGCCAGCGCTGGGAGAGAGCTCTCCCAGCGCTGTCCGTACTCCACCTCCCTGTGGGGAATAACGTACAGCGCTGGGAGCCGCGCTCCCAGAGCTGGGGCTTTGACCACACTGGCGCTTTGCAGCGCCGCAATTTGCAGCGCTGGAGAGGGTGTGTTTTCACACCCTGCTGCAGCGCTGCAAATTTGCAAGTGTAGCCAAGGCCTAATTGTGCACTCCACCACCACCTTTGACTTTCTGTATTGCTGCCTCACAGTCACACTATCAAGATTGGGCTAAGCCAGTTTCTACATTATGACAGTCACTCTGGCTGTTCCAGTCAACAGCCTATTAATCTTAGCCCAGGATCTGCATCCCAGGTTTCAAACAGGTGGATATAAATTATGGCTTTTGAAATTCTTCAGCATGCCTGTCCATCTAACCCATGGTTGCTTCAACTCCGTGAAGACATAGCTGACAGCCCTGATATGCCAACATGCCTATAGCCTTCTCGTAACATGCCCCAGGAGTAGGGTAAAGTGAAACATAAGTAAACAAAACGCTGAACACAGGCAGGGAGGGTACTTTGGAGATGGCACTTCCCCACTCCCACCCGTGACAGGCTTGACACTACCACCTACATGTGTAGGGCTAAAGATTACCAGCAAACAAGTACAGCAGCATCTGAACTTTGCAGCCTATACAATGATCCCATTGATACAAAGCTGTGACAAAGAGGAGAGTGAGGACTGGTGTTTCAGACCCAAAGCCTGCAAGTCAATCCAGTATTCTGTGTCCATAATGGATAGATGAAGGGGGACTCTAAGGCCTGGTCTACACTAAGGGGGGGGGGGTCGAACTAGGGTACGCAAGTTCAGCTACGCAAATAGCGTAGCTGAACTCGAAGTACCCTAGTTCGACTGACTTACCCGTCCAGACGCGGCGGGGTCGAACTCCGCGGCTCCAAGGTCGACTCTGCCACCGCCGTTCGTGGTGGTGGAGTTCCAGAGTCGACCAGAGCGCGCGGGGAGTTCGAACTATCGTGTCTTGATTAGACGCGATAGTTCGAACTCCGAGAAGTTGAACTCACCGCGTCGACCCGGACGGTGAGTATAGACCTACCCTTAGATGTACAGCTCTCCCTCACACCATTAACTCATTTCAAACAGAACTGTAACATGCAAATTAAATAGAGAGGAAAGATAATGATGATGGGTTAAGTCTCCTCCGTCATCACTGTGACACTACTTAAGAATAACTTGAGCTGCTGAATGGGCCCCAAAGGTGAAATTAAGTTAAAAAAATATTGTTAATAACTGCTTGATATCAGTTTACTTTCTTCTAGGATGCCTATTCCCAGAATATTCAAATGTGTTTCAACTTTCAAAAAGTTTAATGGGTTAATAATATGCCATTGTTAGCTAGAGGGGCCTGAACAAACATAAGACTCAAAGGAAATGCCTTTTACATTTATTTAAGCCACCGTTTTTACCCTGTTTTAAGTGAAAAATTAAATGTAATCTTAACTATGGCATCACAATCAGACCTCTCCATAATAATGTGAATGGCTGATATACACTATAGCACTAAAAAAACCACTATGAGTTTCCATGTCAAGAAAAGGACACTAAAAAACCTGCAGGGTACTAGGAGATTGCAAAAGATGAGAAATGTAAATCAACTAGAAGAGGAGACTGTATAATTCCAAGTGTAAACAAATGAAGCTCAGATTATAAATACATTTTTAGCAAGAATTTGAGGGCTAAGAGGACACACTGTAATTAGACCTCAAGGACAACCACCATGCTAGACTCATGCAGGATATCTTATATCTAAAGGTCACTCAACACTAGGGTTGCCAACTTTCTATTGGCACAAAACTGAACACCCTCACCCCGCCCCTTCTCTGAGGCCCCGCCCCCACTCACTACATTCCCCCTCCCTCAGTGGCTTGCTCTCCACTACCCTCACTCACTTTCACTGGGCTGGGTCAGGAGTGTGTGTGGGGGGAGGGCACAAGGGCACTAAATGGGGGTGCGGGCTCTGGGGTGGGGCCAGAAATGAGGGGTGCAGTGTGCGGGAGGCAACTCTGGGCTGGAGCAGATAGTTGGGATGCGGGAGGGGGTGAGGACTCCAGCTGGGGGTGCGGGCTCTGGAGTGGGGCTGGGGATGAGGTGTTTAGGGTGCAGGAGGGGGCTCCAGGATGGGGGGTTGGGCCAAGGGATTCGGAATGTGGGAGGGGGCTGCGGGTTGAGGCAGGGGGTTAGTGTGTGGGAGGGGTGAGGGTTCTGGGATGGGGAGGTGCAGGCTCCGGGATGCAGGAGGGAGCTCCGGGTTGGGGTGGGGACTCAGGGCAGAGGGGTGGTGTGCCGGGGGTGAGGGCTCTGGGCTGGAGGTGTGTGCTCTGGGGTGGGCCTGCGGATGAGGGGTTTGGGGTGCAGAAGCGGGCTCCGGGGTTGGTGGGGGGGAACTCGGGGCTGGGGCAAGGGTTGGGATGCAGGAGGGGGGGTGGGCTTTGGGGTGGGGCCAGGGATGATGGATTTGGGATGCAGGAGGGGGCTCTGGGTTTGGGGGGACTCAAGGCTGGGGGGTTGGGGCTCAGGGTTGGGGTGCAGGCTTACCTTGGGCAGCTCCCAGTCAGCAGTGCAGCGGCACTACCTGTCCTGGCTCTGTGCTGTGCCCCGGAAGTGGCCAGCAGGTCTGGCTCCTAAGCGGAGGGGAGGGGGCACGAGACTCCATGGCACGCACTGCTCTCGCCCACAAGCACCACCCCCCGCACAGCTCCCATTGGCCAGGAACGAAGCCGGTGCTCAGGGCGGGAGCAGCATGCGGAGAACCGTGACCCCGCCACCTAGGAGCCAGATCTGCTGGCCGGTTCCGGGAGCAGCGAGACAGGCAGGGACTAGCCTACCTTGGCTCCGGACAGCACTGCCGACCAGACTTTTAACAGCCTGATTGGCAGTGCTGACTGGAGCGGCCAGGGTCCCTTTTCGACCGGGTGTTTCGGTCTAAAACCAGACACCTGGTCACTCTACTCACTACACAAGTGCAAAATCAAATTGTAGTTAAAAACATTCATTTAAAAATATTATGATAAACCTAGAAGGATGTAGACATCACAAAATAGTCAAATAAACAAAACACAAATGTAGCTATTAAAGAGACATTTCCATTTTAAAGATGTTATATTGCAATGACAGCAATTTTGAATATATGGAAGATTATACAGATATACAGATAGATTAATATTTATGCAGGGCCAGAACCTACCTACAAAACAGAAAACTGTAAAAAACATATATCTTCCTTTTTATATACAGACTGAATAGAGAGAACTGAAAATTGTGAGCTATATTAAAAAGCATAAAGGCAGTAACATAGGTCTCAGAGCATATATATAAAATGATGTTGTGCATACAGAATTAGTCTTGTCCAAGCAGTGAACTGGTGGCCGCCGGACAAGCAGCCGCCGAAATGCCCCCAAGAAGCGGCATTGTCAAGAAGCGTCGCCGCCAAAATGCCGATACTTCTTGGCGGCATTTCGGCGGTGACACTTCTTGGTGTTGCCACTTCTCAGCGGCATTTTGGTGGCTGCTCGTCCGGCGGCCACGCTCCTTGGTGGCTAGTCGTCCGCCACCTGCCACACAGAAAGGTTGGGGACCACTGATCTAGACTACCCCTGACAGGTGTTTGTCCAACCTGCTCTTAAAAATCCCCAATGATGGAGATTCCACAACCTCTGTAGGCCATTTATTCCAGTGCTTAACCACTCTGACAGTTAGGAAGTTTTTGCTAATGTCCAACCTAAACTGCCCTTGCTGCAATTTAAACTCTTTGCTTCTTGTCCTATCCTCAGAGGTTAAGAACAATTATTTTTCTCCCTCCTCCTTGTAACAACCTTTTATGTACTTGAAAACTGTTATCATGTCCCCTCTCAGTCGTCTCTTCTCCAGACTAAACAAACACAATTTTTTCAATCTTCCCTCATAGGTCATGTTTTCTAGATCTTTAATCATTTTTGTTGCTCTTCTCTGGACTTTCTCCAATTTGTCCACATCTTTCCTGAAATGTGGTGCCCTGAACTGGACACAATACTGCAGTTGAGGCTTAATCAGCGCAGAGTAGAGCAGAAGAATTACTTCTCATGTCTTGCTTACAATACTCCTGCTAATACATCCCAGAATGATGTTCGCTTTTTTTGCAACAGCATTACACCGTTCACTCATATTTAGTTTATGATCCACTATGACCCCCAGATCCCTTTCCACAGTATGCCTTCCTAGGCAGTCATTTCCCATTTTGTATGTGTGCAACGGATTGTTCCTTCCTAAGTGGAGTACTTTGCATTTCTCCTTACTGAATTTTATCCTATTTACTTCAGACCATTTCTCCAGTTTGTCCAGATCATTTTGAATTTTAATCCTATCCTCCAAAGCACTTGCAACCCTTCCCACATTGGTATCGTCTGCCAACTTTATAAGTGTACTGTCTATGCCGTTATCTAAATAATTGATGAAGATATTGAACAAAACCGGACCCAGAACCGATCCCTGTGGGACCCCACTCATTATGCCCTTCCAGCATGCCTGTGAACCACTGATAACTACTCTCTGGGAACGAGTTTCCAACCAGTTATGCACCCACCTTATAGTAGCTCCATCTAGGTTGTATTTCCCTAGTTTGTTTATGAGAAGGTCCTGCAAGACAGTATTAAAAGCCTTACTAAAGTCAAGATATACCACATCTACTGCTTCCCCGCTATCCACAAGGCTTGTTACCCTGTCAAAGAAAGCTATCAGATTGGTTTGACACGATTTGTTCTTGACAAATCCATGTTGACTGTTATTTATCACCTTATTATCTTCTAGGTGTTGGCAAATTGATTGCTTATTTATTTGCTCCATTATCTTTCCGGGTACAAAAGTTAAACTGACTGGTCTGTAATTCCCTGGGTTGTCCTTATTTCCCTTTTTATAGATGGGCACTATATTTTCCCTTTTCCAGTCTTCTAGAATGTCTCCTGTCTTCCATGAGTTTTCAAAGATAATTGCTAATGGCTCAGATATCTTCTCAGTCAGCTCCTTGAGTATTTTAGGATGCATTTCATCAGGCCCTGGTGAACTGAAGACATCTAACTTGTCTAAGTAATTTTTGACTTGTTCTTTTCCTACTTTAGACTCTGAACCTACCTCATTTTCACTGGCATTCATTATGTTAGATGTCCAATCGCCACCAACCTTCTTGGCGAAAACCGAAACAAAGAAGTCATTAAGCACCTCTGCCATTTCCACATATGGTAGCATTAGGATTGTTTGGGTGCCTTAACTATACATTTCAGTAACATAACATGTTTGAATTTCCTTTAAATTAAATCTTAACTCTGAATTCCTGCATATATAATACTTGGTATAGGGATAACTGCAACATCCCTGTAAGATATTTTACCCTAAATTACTGATATGCACTCTCAACTCTTAACTTTATCTTAACACAGTTTGAGTGTGAATTTTCTTTTCTTTTTTTAATTAAAAAATGTTATACATGAATAGCAAACAAGAAGCCCAATGAGACTATTACCACACAATGTAATGATCTGATCTGAAGTACTTTTTTTTTATTTTAACTTTTATGGCAATATTCACCAGTATACTTTGTAGCTGTTTTATGCCACTCGGAGCAGCACAAAGCAGCAGAACATACTTGCCAGATAGCTGGCATTTTACAGCTACTTTGCATTGTCACAGTGCAAACCAGCTGCACTGCCGATCCCAGTTTCTCCTTAGCTCCTGTCCTCCAAAAATCCCCCAACTCTTGCACCTCCCTACATTTCACAGCACATACCATCCAACTTCTCCCTCCTCCTTGTATCTCACACTCATTTGCACACATGCAACACACCAGTTTCCCCCGCCCTTCCTGTTCCACTCACCCTTCCATATATACACCTAGTTTCCTCCTCCTACCATCTGCTGAGGAGATCTGGTGCAACAGGTGGCCTTTCAAAATAAACATATAGGATTAAGTTTTGTTTATTTTTCTGCCATTAGTTTTTGAAACTGGAAGTTTAGATATCAGCAGAGGCTGGTATATAAAAAAATTTCCTCCTCCATAGAAAATTTCAAAACTGGTGCCACCTCCAATGATTCTCAGCTGGACTGAGGTCATAGCTGCCCTCAGGTAAAACGACTTCTTTCAAAATGGCCACAGCCTCACAATGTTTTCAGGGAGAGTTAAGCAAGTAGCCTATGTCCTTTGTCCTACTAAGAACAACTGGAAATGGCAGCTACCATGAAAGAGGGCAGTTCTACGCGGAATTATTTTAAGTAGAACATAGCCAGAAAAAAACAGGAAGCGGGGGAGGGGGGGAAAAGGGGTAGAATGAAGAATGGGGAGAGAGCACAGAAATTAGGAGAGAAAGCTAGGCAAAGGAAAAACATACACACAAAAATAAAAGAAAACTGAGAGGACAGACAAGAAAAGCTGCAGATCTGGGAAAAATAAAAAAGAGAAAGTGGGAACTAGATGTATAGGGTAGAAAATGTAGGAAAGAAAGGGGTAGGGACTTCAGAAAACAAGAAAGGAGATTCACAGAAGCAGATACTTCTTCCCTCTCCACAATGCCAACTTGTGGTCTGTGCACCACCTAACATAGAACACTTCCAGGCAGTCGGAAGAGCTGTTTCTGTTACTGTTAGTTGAAAACACACAGGGAGACACAGCCAAATTGCAAAGTGACCTGGAGAAATTAAAGCAGTGAAGGATGAAGGCCACAGGGTAAGAACTAATCCTAATAATAAAGGGCCATACATACCACTGTGTGAAGCACAGGGGAGCAAAATGAGCAGGAAAAAAAAACCCTAAACATACCAAAATGGCAATGTCCATATGGCATAGTCTCCAAGACTACAGAAATTCCTCCATATAACCATATAACTGGCACTTCAAAAATCTAGAGGCAAGAATCCAGGGTCAGAGGCAGGATTAAGATCATGGAATGGATGCTCTCCAAGGCACTACCACATTACCCATTCACATGCAAAAGTCCTGACCCAATGATTATCTTATAAAAACTGCCCATCCCCAAGGTGGATAAAACTTGATGTAATTAATTAAAAACATTTTAAATTGAAATTAAATAAGTCACCAAGACCAGATGATATTCACCCAAGAGTTCTGAAGGAACTCAAATATTAAATTGAAGAACTCCTAACTGTGATACATAGCCTATTGCCTAAATCAGCCTCTGTACCAGATGACTTGATAGCTAAAATAATACCAATTTTTAAACAAGGCTCCAGAGAGGATACTGGCAATTATAGTATTGTTAGGTAAGCCTAACTTCAGTACAGTAGAACCTCAGAGCTATGAACACCAGAGTTAGGAACTGACCGGTCAACCAAATACCTCATTTAGAACCAAAAGTACACAATCAGGCAGGAGCAGAGACAAAAAGAAAGCAAATACAGTACAGTACTGTATTAAACATAAATTACTAAAAAAACAAAGGGAAAGTTTAAAAACAAGATTTGACAAGGTAAGGAAACTGTTTCTGTGGTTATGTGGACTCCTCATTATTTTTGCTGATACAGAATAACACGGCTACCACTCTGAAACCTGTTTCTTCGGTTTTTCATTTAAATTAAGATGGTTAAAAGCACCATTTTACTTCTGCATAGTAAAGTTTCAAAGCTATATTAAGTCAATGTTCAGCTATACATTTTTGAAAGAACTATAACGTTTTGTTCAGAATTATGAACATTTCGGAGTTATGAACAACCTCCATTCCCAAGGTATTTGTAATTCTGAGGTTCTACTGCAACGGGCAAATTGGTTGAAACTATAGTACAGAACAGAATTTTCAGATTCATAGAAGACCACATTATCTTTTGTAAAGAGAAATCATGCCTCACCAATCTATTAGAATTATTTGAGGGTGATCCACTCAATACAGTATACTTGGACTTTCAGAAAGCCTTTGACAAGGTCCTTCACCAAAGGCTCTCAAGCACACTAACCAATCATGGGATAAGAGGGAAGGTCCTTCTCATGGATCAGTAACTAGATAAAAGATAGGAAACAAAGCGCGGAAATAAATAGTCTATTTTCACACCGAAGAGAAGTAAATAGTGGGATCCTCCAAAGATCTGTACTGGGACAGGTGCTGTTCAACATATCTATTAATGATCTGGAAAAAGAGATGAACAGTGAGGTGGCAAAGTTTGCAGTCGATACTAAATTACTCAAGATAGTTAAGTCTGAAGCTGTCGGGGAAGAGTTATAAAGTGATCTCACTAAACTGGGTGACGAGACAACAAAATGGCAGATGAAATGTAATGTTGATAAATGCAAAGTAATACACACTGGAAAACACAATCTCAACTATACATATGAAATGATGGAGTCTAAATTTACCTGTTACCACTCAAGAGAGATTTTTGAGTCATCGTGGATAGTGCTGTGAAAATATCCATTCAATGTGCAGCAGCAGTAAAAAAAAGCTAACAGAATGTTAGGAAGCATCAGAAAAGGGATAGAAAATAAGCCAGAAAATATCATAATGCTACTTATATAAATCCATGGTATACCCGCACCTTGAATACTGCATGCAGTTCTGGTCAGCCCATCTCAAAACACAGATATTAGATTTGGGAAAAGTACAAAGAAAGGCAACAACAATGATTAGGGGTATAAGAACAGCTTTCATTGGAAGAGAGGTGCTCAAGGCTAAGATTCTGTCATGGTTATTTTTAGTAAAAGTTATGGACAGGTCACAGGCAATAAACAAAAATTCACAGAACCCGGGACCTGTCTGTGACTTTTGCTGCTGCAGCTCCATGGTTTCCCCCATCACTGTGGTAGCTGGGGGCTGTGGAGTTCCCCCTTCGCCCACGGCAGCTGGGAGCTGCAGGGTGACCATATTTCCCAAAGAGAAAATGGGACACCCCAGCCGCTTGCCCGAGGCGTCCCCCTCCCCCTGTGCGCTGGAACCCTGAGGAGGGCCCCCTCAGGAGTCTGTCACCTGTCACTGGAACCCTGCCAGGGCCCCACTGGCTGTCAGCTCCAGAGTCCTGCAGCCCCTGGGGCAGAAGACGCAGCCTTAAAGATGTTCAACTTAGAGAAGATTCAACTAAGGGGCATGTGATAGAGCAGTGGTTCTCAACCAGGGGCACGTATACCCCTGGGAGTACACCGGTCTTCCCGGGGGTATATCAACTCATCTAGACATTTGCTGAAGTTTTACAACAGGCTACATAAAAAGTACTAGCAAAGTCAGTACAAACTAAAATTTCATACAATGACTTGTATATACTGCTCTATATGCTATACCCAGAAATGTAAGTAAAATATTTATATTCCAATCCATTTATTTTATAATTATATGGTAAAAATGAGAAAGTAAGCAGTTTTTCAATAACAGTGTGCTGTGACACTTTCGTATTTTTATGACTAGTTTGGTATGCAAGTAGTTTTAAAGTGAAGTGAAAATTGGGGCATGAAAGACCAATCAGACTCCTGAAAGGGATACAGTGGTCTGGAAAGATTGAGAACCACTGTGATAGAGGTCTATAAAATCATAAATGTTGTAGAGAACATGACTAAAGAAGTGGAGATTACCCCTTCACATAATACAAGAACTAGGGGTTACCCAATGAAATTAATAGGCAGCAGGTTTAAAATATCAAAAGGAAGTATTTCTTCACACAATGCACAGTCAACCTGTAGAATTTGATGCTCAGGGATACTGTGAAGGCCAAAAGTAAAACTGGATTAAAAAAAGAATTAGATAAGCTCCTGCAGGATAGGTCCATCAATAGGTATTAGCCAAGATGGTCAAGGACACAACCCCATGGTCCAAGGTGTCCCTAAATCTCTGATTGCCAGAAGCTGGGACTGAATGATAGGGATTGGCTCACTCAATGCTTAACCTGTTCTGTTCATTGACTCTGAAATATCTGGCACTGGCCACAGTCAGATACAGAATACTGAGCTAGATGGCCCATTGGTGTGACCCAGCATGACCATTCTTATGTTCTTAAGAATTAGAATTATGTTCTACGTAACTAGACATTTAAAATTATATTTGAAAGTGACAACCTATATTAAGACATACCTTACTATAATCATTAAATACAAAAAAATATTAAGCAGTATATGTTTGCTACCAAATTTTAAAGAAAATCAGGCCACTGAACGGGTGGAAATTCCTCACTAAGCACCTGGAACCTGAGTTGGAGCCTTTTACAGCAGCAGCCTCCTCTGGAGGTGCAGAGAGCCTATTTTCTTTTCAGTTTATTCAGCTAGTGCAATTCAATGACTTGTTCAATCAAAGTAAAGAACCCAAATGGGAGATGAAAAACCAGGAGAGTTTGTTTTTCTCTTCCAATCTATGAACAAAAACTGGATCTGAGAAGATGAGTTCTACTACTTCTAAAATCTTGAAGGGCATGGTGACTAGAAACAATCAGTTTAATTCATTAACTACAGATACTACTACTTTTGTTAGTTTTAAATGCAAAATGGCTGATACACATTTTCATCCAAGGAGGTTGACACAAATCTCAAGTAAAATATTAATCAGTGCTTAGTAAATAAGAGCTGCATCATTCACCATCTTCTAACATAATAAAAGATGGAAAAAATAATAATCTGAATAATGTAAATTAAGCTAAATAGATGCTTAAATAAATTTATATAGATATATTGTAGCCTCCTGGCTAGTAAAAAGTAGTACCAAATTTTGCATAAAGGCTAAATGTAGTTGTAAATAATATGTTTTAATAGTTATCAGCTAGTATGTATAGATCTTTCTTTAGGAAAATAACTAAAAGGTACCAGTGCAAAATACAATTAAAAGCAATTAATTTAAGGTTGCCTACTTGCTGATTTAAATCGCTTTGAATTAAATCAATCCACCCTGCTCATCCTACTCTAAATCAGACAGACAACCACTCCTAACATCAGGGAGATGCTGAAGCAGCAGAGCTCCTACAGTAGCGGTGGGCAACCTGCAGTCCACGGACAGCCCATCAGGGTAATCCGCTGGCGGGCCGCCAGACAGTTTGTTTACAACAAACTGACCGCTGCTTCCCACAGCTCCCATTGGATGGGAACGGTGAACCACAGCCACTGGGAGCTGCGGGTGGCAGTGCAAATGTAAACAAACTGTCTGGCGCCCACCAGCAGATTACCCTGACGGGCCGCAGGTTGCCCACCACTGTTTTACAGGAATCAATGCTGTAATGAGCTGCATGGTCAGAAACTTTTATGGAAGCACAACACACCTGGCACATGTCTCAGGATCTGCTTGGAACATCCACAAGTTTAAAGACACCAAACCAACTTCTTGTTAAACAGAGTGAAAACCAAACACCCCACAAAAAGTTGGCAGAAAACTTCTTGAGTGGGAACTTTCCTAAACAGGAAATTATTTGGTCTCAAGTTCAACATTAGCAGAAGTGACAAAGGGACATTCATAATCATATTAAAGCAATTTTATTTTGTCTCCTTAATTCTACATCTCTACCCCGATATAACCGGGAGGGGGGCTGCCCACTCTGGCGGATCAAAGCAAGTTCGATATAACGCAGTTTCACCTATAACACGGAAAGATTTTTTGGCTCCCGAGGACAGCGTTATATCAGGGTAGAGGCGTATTTGAATTATTTACTCATGTAACCAAGAAGGGCTGTTACTGTAGAGACTGTGCAGAATCATGATCAGGTATATGGAAAGATGGTGGCCCATCAAAATATTTCTATCTTAAAAAAGATCCACAACATGAAGAAGTTTGAGAGTCACTGCTATAATGTGATTTCCCCAATACCATTTTCTACTATAAGAAATACTTATCCAGTCTCACAAGATTAAATCATAATACTCATTATATACAAGAGAATGGTTGTAGTAACTGCTTGTATTTGGTTCATAACACAATAAAACTGAGCAGAATTGGATTTACATAACTAATCTTCAGCACTAATAATAGACTGGTTTGTGTAATGGGAAAGAACTGTCTTCAGTAGTATAAATCAGACAAATTTCAGGACAAAAGAAAAAAGTGTTATTTTAGATAAGACGAAATAACGGCAAACTCTAAAAGTTGCATACACAAAAAACTAAGGCATCTTTCTAATTTTGGAAACCTCTTTAAACTAGAATTCTTACCAATTAGAGTGCTTTTCATCTTCAAAGCTCTTTACAATTACAAATATTAATGTGAAATTTATTTAGACATTATCTTTGACTCTCACCTTTGTTTTTGCTTTTTAAAGTAATGGTTTTTGTTTAATATGTCAGTTTTATTAAGGGGGAGGGGGTCTCTCTTTCCATTTTATTTTTATGTTTCTTCTTTCCTGGTTATTCTTACCTACTCTGAGCTAGGCTCTACAAAGCTCACAGTCACAGGCCCCAGGAGAGGGAACTATTTACATAAAGAATCTATTTTCATTTTTAAAAAATTGCTAGCCTGTCCCCTTACAAATACCTAACCTTATGTTTTCAAGGCTATGTAAATTGATTGCTAACTTTTAAAGAAACAAGCAGCATGGTCCACTTCTCCCACAGTTGTGCTAACACATTTTTTATATAAAAGTGAGTCCGTTATCCCAACAAATCCACCCCACAATCTTTTGGAAGGTTCTGCACATAGAGACGTGATAATGGTGGACAGGAAACAATTAAATTTGGCAGCAACAGATACAGAAAAATGATGTTTTACAGGCCTCTCCAAAACTACAAAGGCTGGCTCTAGACAAGTAAGATCATTAACTTCCAAATTTAATGATAACCATTGAATGACTAGTATTGGAGGTAGCCGTGTTAGTCTGTATCAACAAAAACAATGAGTCCGGTGGTACCTTAAAGACTAACAGATTTATTTGGGCATATGCTTTTGTGGGTAAAAAAACCTCACTTCTTCAGATGCAGGCATTATATAATGACAAGAGAAGGGAGTACCTCACAAGTGGAGAACCAGTGTTGACAGGGCCAATTCGATGACTAGGAGAGGTGTAGCAGGATTCTGCCTACAACAGTTGCAAAGCAAGTACTCTGTATTTTCAGCACTTTTGCCAACAAAATACTTCCACCCACAATGAGCGGCATTTGCGTTGTTAACAGGAGCGCTCCTGCCGACAATGCGCTGTTCACGCTGACACTTGTCACAGCGAAACTTTTGTCTTTCCGGGGGGGGGGGGGAGGAAGAGGGGGAAGGGTTAGCACCTCTGAAGGACAAAAGTTTTGTCATTCAATTGACAGTGTAGATAGCCTTAGTGATATTTTTCCCCATAACAAAAAATTAAACATTACAGGATACTAGAAAAATTTGGGATTTTTGTTCTACTTCATTGTAAGTACAGTTTCACTGTGTTAAAGGTTGACTAAAAGAAGGTTTCACTGCACACAGAATGTAACTAGGACCTCCGCATCCTCCAGGAAGGTCTAGATACGTATTATATCCCTTCAAGAGTATCTGATAGAAGGCCAAATCAGCTGTCTTCAGTACCTAAGTTATAAATACTAGCAAAACCCCTGAAGTTAGTTTCAAGTGTTTGATAGGTTTCTAATTTAAAAATGCTTCAGTTTATTTTGTAACAAACTTTGCAGACCATCTGAAAATTCTGAAGGACATGAAGCTGCCTGTAAATATTTTATGATATGCCCATCTGTTTGCTAGTTATTGTGCTGTTTGCAATATGATTACAAGAGGGGGGAGGGGTCACTATCTATGCAGGAAGGGAGACAATTAGTTGATAGCAACTGCTGTGAAGTCTATCCCTGACCCCCTGGTTGGCCACATAAATTGGTTTAAGCAGGTTCAAGAGACAATGGTGGAAACAAAGGATTTTGAAACTGATCAAAGGATAGCCCCTAAAGAACAGGGGGGAGAGAGAAGCAGAGACTGCAGGGAAGGAAGCCAGATGAAGGCAAGAGGCCAGTTACCTGGAGGGATGCACTCAGATGTGAGAAGAAGTCAAAGGAGCAGCAAGCCCTGACCAGTGACAAGCGTAACCAAGAACAGGCCTTTATAATGCTTGCCAAATAAGAAAGACAGTCACTGGAGTTTATAAAAAGTCACTACACCCTGTATGCTCAACTCATATGTTTGTTTTGTTTTTTAAAGATGCATGACTTATAAATATATTCTATTCTTAACTCTTGGAATATTACCATTTTTAGTCTGGTACCCACATGAATCCTTAGGCGTATGCATGTACAACATTTTCTGTTTTCCCCAGACGGTACACATCACAGTACACAACATAGCAGCTGTAAGTGTTATCACATCACATGCTGTAAATGTATACCAACTATGCACACGTTTCTTGGCTCATAAGCTCTTTGAGGCAGGGACCATTTATTTCAAAATGTTTGTACAATGCCTAGCAAAACAGGATGCTACACAGCTAAGTTTGACATGCTTAAATGTAGTACTTAACCTTTGTATTTTAAAAAATAAATAATTACACTGATCATTACCATTCCTGAGAAACTAATTTTTTTTTTTAAATTATGGGCCCCAAATATTGCTACATTTATTCAAATTGCATAGTATTTACTCATGTGTACACCCACTGACAAATGCGATAGGTTACAGAATCAAGCTTAAGGACTTGAGATCCTGCAATGAGCTCTCCATGCAGGCAGATCCCTGTACCACAGTGTTTCTCAAACTGGGATCACCGCTTGTGTAGGAAAAGTCCCTGGCGGGCCGGGCCGGTTTGTTTACCTGCCCCGTCCGCAGGTCCGGCTGATCACGGCTCCCACTGGCCGCGGTTCGCCGCTGCAGGCCAAGGGGAGCTGCTGGAAGCGGCGGCCAGTAAGTCCCTTGGCCCACACCGCTTGCAGCAGCCCCCATTGGCCCGGAGCAGCGAACCGCAGCCAGTGGGAGCCACGGTCGGCCAGACCCACGGACGGGGCAGGTAAACAAACCATCCTGGCCCGCCAGGGGCTTTCCCTACACAAGCGGCGATGCCAGTTTGAGAAACACTGCTATACCAATATAGAGGTCATTGCTGGACTGGGGCTCCAATCCTGCAAACACTTATGCACATGGCTTTATCACACTGAAGTCAAACAGAACTACTAATGTGCTTAAAGATAAGCTTGTACATAAGTATTTGCACTATCATAGCCTAAATTGGTAAAATTCATTGTTCTGTCCTATGAACAAAATAGGGAATTCCCATGTGCTCTCAACAGAGCATCAAGGCTCAGCAGTCTGTTTCTTTGCTGAATCTCCTGTAATACAAACAATGCCAGATAATTACATCAGAAATTTCAAAGTAAATAAAGACAAAAGGCAGAAGTATTTTTTGGGGGAGGTTGTTCTGTATAATAACTGCCCTCTAACAGTGAAGCAAGATGATGCTGTTGAACTTTCAGTTTACATTCCTGAATCTCTGTCGAGATACTAATTCAGTAGTTTTAGTACAGTTAAGAGGCAATCCCAAATGCTCAGCAGACAGGAAAGAAAATTGCTAGCAGTCTCAGGCTCACACATTTTGGTCATGATCTCATTTTTACAACAATTTTTCATTTTTACTGAAATATAATTTTTAACATGAGGCGTGCAATGATTTTTTTGGTGCACATAAATTAAAAATCCATGTAAATAATGCAAGGGCACTAAAGTAAAGCTATACAAATAAAGATATTAATAATAAAGCTAGGACTCCCTCTTTAATTCACTCTATTACATTTAGCTTTTCCAGGTAGCTTATATATTGCACCACCAGTATTTTAATGTCTGAACACAAAATTATATTCAGCCTGATTACAAATGACAACTGTTTCTGTGGGTTTAAGACAGCTTTTTATGTTGTTTGAACAGAGTTTATGGAGGTTAAATGTAAGACAACAGTGAAGCATAACTTTCCCCAGGAAATTAACTACCAAAGTCATCTTTCCTTTTCAAATTTAAGAATAGCAAAATCACATCATTAAAATATACAGAACCTACTACCCTATTTACAGATAAGCCACTGTTAAAAAGAGAAGGCATGCATTGAACACTTATCTTTAATTAACAAGCCAATTATTTGAACCCAATTTAAAGATGGTTTCCAAACTAGATTAATTATAGAAATCAAGTAACATTAGGCTTCACACATTGAAATTTATGTTTTATTACAGCCTAAAACATTAACATTTGAACAGACCAATCTTTATTAAATTTATACATTGATGCCATCAGGCCACCACCAAATGAATTCTCTCTTCCAATAAAGTTATCAGACTAATACACCACTGATAACTAAACTAGTCCTACAGTCAATCTGTTAAAAATCAGTTGTTTAAAATAAACTGGCAGATCAAACACACAATCTACATTTTATCAAAATTTACCCTATGCTCCACCCCAAATATTGTACTGGGGGGAGGGATGATAGGATAGCATATGTATGCAGAGTTGTTGTAGCCCTGTTGGTCCCAGATATTAGAGAGACACACAAGGTGGGTGAGGTCATATCTTTTATTGGACCAACTTCTGCTGGTGAGAAAGCAGCTTTCAAGCTTGAACAGAGCTGAAGTTGGTCTAACAAAAGACATTACCTCACCCTCCTTGTGTCTCAGGATACGAATGATTAACATAAGTAAACAATGCGAACAAGCACTGCTCAAAATAAGATGTTAAAATCACAAACTTGACCAAACCAGCTAGTAAAGTGATTTTAACAATCAACAGTTGCCTGAGGTTAATTTGTAATCTGTTTTACTCATGTCTCCAGGCCCCTAGGCCTACTGTCACTTGGGTTTATAACTTAAATATTTTGCAAAAATAGTGATGTTGATCATAGCTAAATAGCAAGTGTTTACAGCAAGAAAAAAGGGGGCACTAAAACACATGTAAACAGAGTGATATGTATCAATATTTTAAAACTGAACAACCAGTGATCAGGCCTCTCGGGAGTTAAAAAGGGAATGAGTCCTAAGGTAGTACTTGTAGCATGATCTACCTTTCGCTCCATCACAGTAAGAGCTGCCTCTAAACTGTATATACATCAAAAGCTAAATGGTGTTTATTAGATGTAAACCTTTTCAAACTTGCTTCTAGTCACAGCTTTACACACGGTTGTGTTTATTAAACACCCCAGCACCTCCACACCAAAGGTATTGGATTAAGTTGGTTTATTTATTAAGCACTGCCTACGTACACAACATTACAAAACACGGAAGAGATACTGGGCCTGCCCCCGACAGCTTAGTTGGAACCGGTTCCAGGAGATGCCCAAGGCCTGCTGCACAGGAGGTGAAAGATGCTTTGTACCGGATTCGGCTGGGCTGGGCTGGAGGGCCCCCCACCTCCCCGGGCTGCAAGCGTGCGGGGCCCGAGCCCCCCGCCTTAGGGAACTCCCACTTGTGATGCGGGAACTTTGGAAGGAGGCAAGAGCCAAGTCTCAAGCTCTGAGACACCAGGGAGCTCGCCGGGCCAAGAAACCGTTTCAAAGCCGGGACGGACGCGTGTCAGGGCCAGGTTCCCCCCCGCCAGCCCGGTCTGAAAACGGCGACACAAGACTGCCGCCCAGCCGAGGACCCCAATACAATGGGTGGGGGGCGGATCATCCGCCTCCCTGCTCCCAGGGAACCTGCCCAGGCCGGGCCTGGCCTCCAGCTCCTCAGCCACAGGAGCAGCTCGCAGCTCTTCGCCCGGCGGCACTAGGCCTTGCTGCGGCTTCCCGGGCCGCGATGGAAGGAGCGGACTGGGCGCCGCCGGGGAGGGCCTGTGGCGGGGGGGCACGACCTCCCTGCGCTGAAGGGCCCAGGAGGGGGAATTATGACCCCGCCCGGGGCCCAGGCGGGCGGATTATCCCTACCCCGGGCGGACGGGTCTCCTCAGCCCAGCCCGCGGCACGGGAGGCCCCGCCGGGCGGGAAGGCCGTTATGCCTCCTGCGGGGGGGCCCGGCCGGGCGAGGGGGCGGCCGCACTTACTCTCATTTAACACCTCCAGCAGCTCGGCGCAGCTCTCACACATTGTTCATTAACAGCAGCAGCCGCCGCCGCCGCCTCCTCCCGACCATTGATTGATCCACTCGGTGCTGATTGATGATTGATGGGGGGCCGGGCGGGGAGAGGGGCCGGTCTGGGATCCGGGAGGGGGGAGGGGGCGGCTGATCAATGCAAATGAGCCTGTGGCGGCGGCGGCGGCGGCGGGGAGGAGAAGCCGAGTCACTCACTGGCTCCCAGGGACTCCACGCGCCGCCATTTTGCTGTGGGGGAAGGAGGAGGGGGGCAGGGCGCTCGGACTCAGCTCGGCTATTTCCGACCAGGCAGGGGACGGAGGCGGCCGAGTCCCTGCGCCCTCGCCCCGCCCTCCAGGGCCGGCCCTCTCCCCCTCCCACCCCGGACTGAGCGGCGGGGGGTGGGGCGGAAATCGGGACCGGAAGCGTAAAATGGCGTCGGCTGCAGCGAGGCTGCTCCTCCCCTACCCGAGGGGCAGGGCCCGGGGGGCTCCCCTCAACTCCCTCTCCCCCGCCCGAGTGCCCTTCGTGGCTTCACTGAACAGCGATCTGCCCTGCCTAACGCGTTGTCTGGCTGGAGCCCTTTAGTTTCGTGAGTCTTACTAACTGTAATCGGTGAGAAATGTGACACTTGGAGAAAAATTATTTCTTTAACACTTCCATTAAAAAATGCAAAGTTTGCACTGGAATCTAGGACTGACATCTTGCCTTTGCAGCTACCCATGTGCAGTCACTTGCCCATATCACATATTCAGCACAGGTCTCTCGACCCTCACATGTCTTAAATGGCAGGTTTATGAATGAGCTTTCAGATAAAGCTTGCAGTTCTCAGCACCTGAAGACAGCACCTTTAGCCTGAATGTACCTTTACCGAAATGTACATATATTGTTCCAGTATAAGGTATCACGTGTTCTCCTTTGACTGTTCTTTCCCCAAACCCAGTATTTTCTAGATTTTAAAAATTGCCTTTTCATTCGTGTTGTACCACCCCGTGGTGAAGTAGTATATTGTTCTACATAGATTTACATAACTGATTGCCACATAGCATGTGAATAAGAATAGATGCAATGCAAAAGTTGGGATTTTGTTTAAACAAACAAAAACTTGGCCAATATTTTTAAAAGACTATAGTGATTTTGACTGCCTCAGCGATTGAGTGCTCAAATGATGAAAACTTTAAAGGGTCTGATTTCAACACTGTCTGAAACAGTGCAGTGTTAAAGCACACTAGGGTGCTTTTAGTGTGCACTAGCAGGATCTACACAGACCAATTAGCAGGGAACATGTTAGTGCATTCACAACCCCATAATGCACATTGCATGCTGATTTGCTGCTCTGCTAGATATGCCCTGAAGTCCAGAATTACTAGTCACTTGGAAATCTTGTCTACACCTAAACAACAGCAAAGGTGTAAATTCCTCCTCCCGCTCCCTGTTCCTTTCAATAAAGTGTTAAGATCAAACCCCAGTTTGTATATTTAAATGCTAAATTTATTAAGCCTAGAGCAAATGCCCTTTAAAAAACAATGGTAGGTCAAATTACTCCATTGTAAGAAATAGGTCAAATTCTATTCTCAGTTACAGCTACTACCCCTGGATATAATCCCCATTGATTTCAATCAACTTTCCTGTTGCTAGTTGTTGTTCAATTACTTGCTGCATAAAGTTAACTAGAACAGCTATAGTCCTCACCAACTATTCCAGAATAGCTCCCTGGGGGGTATAAGAGTGTCTTTTTTCCAGGTTAGTGAATTAAGCTAAACCAGAAAAAAGCACTCTTCTTCCAGAATAAGTGTGTGTCCAAACAGGAAGCTAGTGTTGCATAGCTATTGCACTTGTAAGTTAAGTAAAATGTGAATATAAAGTGTAGTCAGGCATTAAAATACAACATGGGACTACAAGTGAGAAAGGGAGGAAGAATCTGGCTCAAAATAGTGAATCCTAAAAACACCCCTGTGAAATATTATTTTCTCAGTTGCAGATGAGGAAACTGAGACCACAGTAAAGCTTGTAAACTGCATTCAATTAAATAGTTGTAGATTTTTGTATTTTCTGTTAGAAATAGAGGAAGACAAAATAAACTATAAATGCAATATCATAAGTGTAGTCTCAAGCAATGGAAAGTTAAGCAATTGAAGTTAACAACTTTGCACATATGTAATATTTATGTTTTCCTTGTTACAGAGTTAATGTCACATTTAAAAGAAATACAAACATGTTAAGGGATAGACATGCACAGTAAGGTGGCACATCCATGGCTTTAAGAAGCCATGCGGGTTGATGCCACCAATTCCCTCCTACACAGGAGCACGGAGCCAGCAGCAGAGGGGATGGAGGGCGGGTATTGGAATCCAGATAGCGACCAAACGTTTTGAAGAAGCTCCAGTTGGGATAAGTAACCTTCTTCAAGTGATGGTCCCTATGTGGATTCCAATAGTGGGAGAGTAGCAAGCAGTGTTCAGCACGGAGGTGGGCGCGAGGTCTTAACAGCAGTCAGTGTGTGTAACAGCTCATCCGACAGCAAGTCTGCCAGCACGGCAGGGGCAATGGCATACTGTGTGGCAAAGGTATGGACGGATGACCAAGTGGCCTCACAACAAATGTCCTGTCACAGAATGTCTGTGAGGAAGGCTGACATGATGGCATGAGCCCGCGTGGAATGAGCCGTGACCCCTGGTGGGGGGCGAATGTGAGAGGGAGTATAGCCGTCAGTAATGCAGCACCAGATCCTGCAGGAAACAGGTTGTGAGGAGAGCGCATTGTCTCAAAAGCAGTCAGCAATGGCGATGAAGAGGTGTGGGGAAGTGCAAAAGGGGCGGGTGCATTGAAGATAGAATGTGAGTGCCCTACATACATCCAGGGAGCAGAGCGCACAGTTTCTTGGGGAAGCATGTAGCTTGGGGTAAAAGGTGTGGAGATGTACACATTGATTGAGGTGAAACAGGGATGCCACCTTAGGGAGAAATTTGGGGTGGAGGCGGAGTGAGACCTTGTCTTTGTGAAAGACAGTAAAGAGAGGGTCCGCCATCATGGTTGCCAGTTCACTGATACAATGTGCAGAGGTAATGGCCACAAAGAAGACGACCTTCATGGAAAGGTGGGTGAAGGAGCACATGGCATGGGGTTCAAAGGGCAGTTTAGTGAGGGCAGAGAGGACCAAGTTAAGGTCCCAAGGAGGGGTCGACTTGCAGACCAAGGGAAAGACATTGAGAAGGCCGCAGAGGAAGCAGACGGAGGTTGGGTAAGTGAAGATGGAGAAGCCATCCACCAGAAGGAGGAAGGCACTGAGCGCCGCCAGGTGGACATGAACTGAGGAGTGAGTGAAGCCAGATTGTCTGAGGTGTAGGAAGTAGCTCAGGATGACAGGGATGGAGATGTAGCCACGGTCACGTGACCAAAGGGTGAAGCGGCACCATTTGGCTTCATAGGAAGCTCTGGTGGATGGGCGCTGGTTGTGCGTAAGGATGTTGCAGATGGGAGCAGAACATACCGTGTCTATCTGTAAGCCCCATCCAAATATCAGGTCGTGAGGTGAAGAGGGCAAGATTGGGGTGTTGGATGTGGCCATGGGCCTGTGTCAGGAGATCAGGAAGGTGGATTGGAGAGGAAAAGAAGGTCTGTAAACCAGTTCTGGCAAGGCTAAGCAGGGGCCACAAGGAGGACCATTGCCCAATCCCCAGCATATTTTGAGTGGGACTTGCAGAAGCAGAGAAATGGGTTGGAAGGTATAGCAGAGTTAGGTGGTCCAAGGGAGGAGAGGGGCATCATCTTGCAAGCCTGGGCCTAGAGCTTCCTTAAAAGGTAATAATTGGAGATATATGAATCTCCTAGAACTGGAAGGGACCTTGAAAGATCATTGAGTCCAGCCCCCTGCCTTCACTAACAGGACTAATTTTTGCCCCAGATCCCTAAGTGCCCTCCTCAAGGATTGAACTCACAACCCTGGGTTTAGCAGGCCAATGCTCAAACCACTGAGCTATCCCTCCCCCCTTCTTGAAACAGAAGAGAGAGTTTGTGATTGTCCACCCTGGCAAAGAGATCCCAGCGAGGTATGCCCCAATGGCAAAGATGGAGCGGAGCATGGGGTCATGGAGTTTCCACTCGTGGTTGGCATGGAAGGAGCAACTGAGCTGCTTGCACGGAGAAGGTGCACCAATTCCAAAGGAGAACAGCCTCTGCACCGAGGGAGGGGGAACGGGCCCCACCCTGCTTGTTGACATATATGACCATCGCCATGTTGTTGAAGAGCAGTTGGACATAGCAGGAGTGGAGGAGTTGCAGGGGGCGCTCAGCAGGCCAGGCGAATGGTGTGGAGTTTGAGGACATTGATGTGCATTCTTCCCTGGTCAACCAGAGTCCCTGGGTTATGTGGCCTTCCACATGCACTCCCCAATATGCCAGAGAGGCATCGGTGGTGAGTGGCACCAGAGGTGTGAAAGGGACACCCATTAGGATGAAGGACAGGTTGTACCACCAAGTGAGGGAGGTAAGGACAGAAGTGGGGAGAAGGACTGGTTTGGTGAGAGAGTTCGTCTGTGGGTTGTAAGTCAATCAGAGCCATAATTGAAGGCAGCGCATGTGAAGGCGGCTGAAGAGTGTCACTGCTGTGTAGGCTGTAATATGGCTGAGGAGCGAGAGGCACCGGCAGATGCATGTGCATAGTCGACAGCAAAGCATTGCAATGAGGGCGGTGAAACAGTCTGAGGGTAGGGAGGCTGAGCCGCAACAGAGTCAAGGCATGCCCCTAGGAAGATGAGGTTGCAAGTAGGAGTAAGTGATTTTATTTAGTTGATGCAGATACCAAGTTTGCCAAGCAAGGCACGCAGGGTTTGGATAGTGGTGAGGAGACGAGTGTGGGAAGGTGCAACAAGGAGCCAGTCATTGAGGTAGGGAAAGAAGGAATGTCCGAGGCAGCACATATATGCTGCCACTATGGGGGCCAGTGGCGATACCAAAGGCAAGGACTCAGAACTGGTAGTGAGAATCGCCTACCACAAAGTATAGGAATTTGTGGTGGGCAGGATGAATGTCAGTATGAAAACAGGCACCCTTCATATCGAGAACTGAGAACCATGCTCCATTGGGAAGACACAGGAGTACCAGGGGAAGCGTGAGCATCTGGAAGCAGAACTGCTGAGTAAGCAGAGGTTCAGAATAGGGCAGATACCACCCCCTTTCTTCGATCTGAGAAAATAGGGGGCGTAAAAGCCAGAGCTTTGATAGTGCTGCGGCATGGGCTCTATGGCCTCCGTGCAGAGGAGAGCATCCACTTCCTGTTGGAAGAGGTGGTATTGGGAGGGGTACGAGGGGCGACCATGAGGAGGGTGGTGAGGAGGGAAGGAAAGAAATGCTTTCCTATTAGGTAGCCCTGGCAGGTGATGTCCAGCACCCATTAGGCTGTGGTAATCTTGCCCCAGCTGCGGGCAAAGAGGGGCAAGGAAGCCTCCAAAGATGACATGGGGTGTAACTGTGGAGTGGAGGAAGGTTCGCTGTGTGACACTGCACCCCATATTCTTCATAGTAATATTATTATATGATTATATCATAATTATGATGTATTTTATTGCAAGATAAGTCATCTGAGGTGTCATTGGAAAAGTTATCATTTGCTGAATATGATTATCCTATTTGTAATGTATGCATGTATCATTTTTGTATCTGAAGTTATAAATACAGATTATGTATCTGGACTTCCAATGTAGTTACACCTGGGTAACGCTCATTAGATAAGATGCTTTCAGTCTACAGAGTGGGTGGGGAATGGCCTATTCATGGTGTGGTGGAAAATTAACCTGGTCCTGATGGTCTAGGCTTTTACATGCTTGGTCTAGGCCTGCCTTGCAGCTAGCAGGCCCCAAACCTGAGGTAAGCTAAGTGTTGTGCTCCCTGACAGCAGCGGTCAAAGGTTAAGACACGGGGGAGGGGCACAAGGGGGTGGAAAAGCCCCGAAACAAGAACAATTTGCAATGTGTCTACTGCTTATGAAATATAATAACCACTCGTGTGAAGCAATTATCTGAAATGAATTTTTAGATGTCCTCCCCTATCCCAATTGTGTAATTGGCCCCATTGTGTAACTGTACCCTATAAAGGACAATTGTGTAAGAAACACCCCATAAAGTACCGAAAAAGACCTTAACTAAAATTGCACCCATACCAGGCGAGGTTGCGAAAAAACGCTGGAAAGTACCAAGAGACCCTAACTCTCTAGTTCCTAATAAGGTCACTATTACCCAAGTATGTGTATCTTAATTCCTAATATGGACACCGTTACTTAACTGTGTGTAATTTGTTTGCAGTTTTAAGCTTTAAAAGCTCCTGTACGCTTTGCTTCGGGGGAGCAGTTCCAATAGCTGCTGCCCCCAGCGCGTTGGTGTGTTATCAAAAAACAGGCCTCAGGCTGAGTCTCTGACCAAAAATGATGTGTAGGTGAATTTTTCCACAACAATGGTAATGGGACATTAGGAAGAACAATAGGCCTTAGGCGAAGCTTATCCCCCACCTGATGAGCCTTCCTGAGAATGCTACAGGCAGCCTGTAAGTAATAGCTGCTATGACTCTACAAGGACATATGACCAGGCCACATGATGCTGCACTCCATCTTGGGATGTCAGTTTTTTTCCACAAACTGGTCTGGGAACCAAGCTTTGAAACAAAGTTCCCTGCCCTATGCAAAATCTATATAAGGCAGGGAGTGACATCATCTGTGGTTTTGCACTCTCTACACAAGAAGACTCCTGGAAACACCTGAGGACCAAAGACTGAACTGGGGGAAGTGCTGGACACAGGCTAAAGGGATTTCTAGCCTGTGTATGAAACACCTGGGGATTCCAAGCTGCAAAGCAAGCATAGCTCATGCCTTAAGAATATACAAGTCTGCCTGTACCATCAGTTAGGGTGAGAATCTGCTATTAATATCTAATCTGGTATATTAAGTTTCAGTTGTATTTTTGTTTATTTGATAGGTAATCTGCTTTGATCTGTTGCTATCACTTATAATCACTTAAAATCTATCTTTTGTAGTTAATAAATTTATTTTCTATTTTAATCCAAACCAGTGAGCTTTGACTGGAGTGCTTGGGAAAATCGCTGCTTGGTTACCACAAGTGTGCATTTTTCTCTTCCTATTGAGGGAGCGGCAGGACGGATATTAAACTCATATACTGGCCAGATTTGACCAGGGCCAGACAGTACTGCTCAGGGGTTCTAGGCTGGGAAGCTGGTGGTTAGAAAGCTTGCATGTACATGCAGCTGGATGTGCCCCTACCTGTGTGAATGCTGGTGAAAGTGCAGGCTGGAAGGCTTTGCAGCTTGTCACAGAAGTAATGAGAGAGGGAGCCCAAGCTGGTGGGTCAGGGGGGCTCGGTAATATCTCAGTTCCAGGTGCACCCACCGGGGGAACCCATCACATGCGGTTCTCTGCAAAGGACTCAAATGTTTTGTCTGGAGGAACAGTGGATGAACATAAAAGCAGCAGAGGTAGAAGTGGTAGACTGCTGCAGATGGCAGTGGGGTTGCTCAGGCTGGAATTGGGGGTAAGATTGGTACGTTTGTCAGGGGTGGGAATGGAAGGAGGATTGGTTTTGCCTATAAGTGGGGGCAGGAGTGTAGAGGGCCAGGGATTGGAGGGTGGCTCGGGAGACTTTTAGGGAGTGAAGGGACTAGTCAATCTTGTCACTGAAAAATTTCAGTATCAAAGGGAAGGTCTTCAAGGGTAGTCTGGACCTTCTTTGGGAAGCCGCTGGATTGTAGCCATAAGTTGTGAAGAAGCACCACTCCAGAGGCTAGCGATCGGGAGGTGGTATCGGTGGCATCCTCTGCAACTTGAAGCATGACTTTGGAGACCAGCGTGCCTTCATCTATGAGCGACTGAAAGTCATGTTTGTCTGGGGGAAGGAAGTCGAGGAACTCCGAGTTTGGTATATGAACGGGAATCATACTTGGCCAGGATAGCTTAGTAACTGGCGGTACAGAATTGGAGGCCCACAGAGGAGTAAACCTTACATCCGATAAGGTCAAGTTGTTTGGCTGCCTGGTCAGGGGGGATGGAGCAAAGATGTTGTTGGCAGGCACGCTCCATGGCCATCTGGACCACCAGGGAATTCAGAAACAGGTGTTGGAAAAGAAAGTTTGTATCCTTGGCCGGCACAGAGTAGCGGCATTCAGCCCGCTTTGGAGTAGGTGCACAGGAAGCCAGTATGTGCCAGACCGCCTGTGGAGGCTGAAGGATGGCATTAGGGATGGGTAAGGCAGTATGAGCAGGGCCTGGAGGCTGAAGACTATCCAGGAACTGGTTCATGGGAAGGTTAAGGGCAGTGGCAATATAATGAAGAAGGGCTTGATATAGAGCATGGTTGTCTGGAGATGAGAGAGAGGGACGAATGAGTGTGTCAGTGGGTGAGGAAGAGGCATCAGTGGGGACCTGCTGGGCCAACAGCTCTGGCGGTGCCAGAGGCATGGGCGGATCGGGCAGAGCAAGGAATTCCAAATGAGCGCCGTAGGCGGTGATGGCGCATGGAGAGCGTTGATGGGTAGGAAAACCATGGGTTGGCAAATTGCCCAGAAGCCGGTGGGTAAGGCTGCCATCTGGGGTGGCAATAGGCTGGCGAGAAGGCAGGATCTGCACGAGTCTGAGGATGGGTCCAGCAGAGGTGGAGTCGGAGCAGCAGGAGGCAATGGAAGATGGTCCATCAATAGGAAAGGCTCCTCAGAGGGGTCAGAGGACCGATGGTAGCTGGAGCCAGCAAACGGCAGCATCAGCTCTGCCGTATCAGTCAAGGGGGACAGGTGTCCTAGTGTTCACAGAACTGGGTGGGAGAGACCGAATGGTCCCAATGGAGTGGACGGTGATCGAGGCAAGGGCTGGGGAGCGGTCACCAGGGCCAAAGTTGACGTCGTCAGAGCACAGTGCCTGGACTTATGCTTTGAGCAAGATTTCAGGCATAGCTCAGGGAGGAAACACTGCGCTTGTGGGCGGTCCCCGTTGGGGGAGCCACCTTTGTGCCCATGTATGCTTCTTATGCACACGATGCTGCTTGGGCAGATGCGGCAGTGCTGCCAGTGCTAGGCAGGACGGGATGGGAGGGGACTGGCCGCTGGGGTGGATCAGTGGTCCGACGGATCCATCGGTGCTTGATCCTGTAGCACACGAGGGCACATTGTCTCTTCCATCAGGAACTTACGGCAGCAAAACTCATGAGCTTCCTGGGTTCAGAGTGGGAAGGAGTGGCAGATAGAGCAGCATGCAGTGACATGAGCTTCACTGAGGCAACAGAGGCAGCATTGATGCTCGTTGCTCACAGAGAACGAGCCAGGGCAAAGAAGCACAGTACCTAAACCTGGCTTGCCTGGGCATAATCCCAGGAAGAGGAAGAGTCCTGCCAAGGGGAAAGGCTTTGATTCCAATTCCAAATCTAACAAACGGACTACTAACAAGCTGAGGGATGGGAAAAAACGAGGACAGACAACTATACTATGAAGAACTATATACAGCAATAACAGGAGAAGTGCAGCCCTGAAAGCAAGCTAAGACCACCGAGGAACAGGGGTTTCAACTCTGGCCATGAGGCGATAAGAAGGAACTGGAATGGTGTCGACCTGCACGGCTTCTTAAAACCTTGGACGCACCATGCAGTCAATGCACAACGCATGTGTGGGTCAACGGACACTACTATGAACTATTCCAGCTCTGGTACACGGCGCACATGCATACCCGCAATTGGAATCCACATAGGGACCATCCCTTGAAGGAGAACTTGAGTTCTCTAAAAAAAAATAAATCAAGCCTTCACTTTATCAAATTCTTTCTTCATGGTAAAAAAATAAGTTTATCAAAGGACACCATTGCTCTGAATAGTCTTCTTTGAACGTTTGAGAACCGTAAGGTTGAATGAGCAGCACATACTGTTATAAAAGGGCACGACTCTCCTGGGCTTGAATGAAGGTACCAATCCTGCTTTTTTTAAGCTGTTACTTCCCAAGCTGCAGCCCTGACATTGTCATAGGGTTTTATGTTATCTAAATAAAATACACTTCTCATTTGCCCTGTGCTTTGTCAGTGCATTCTGAAGTGGTATGGAATTCTTCCAGCTTGACCTAAGAATGGACACTATATCAGTCTACTAGCTAACATTACTAGAGTAGATCAGCTACTAAATTCCTTCCCTTATAGCATCCCATCTCCTGGGCTCATTACAGAAGAAGACACAATTGTGAATGCATATCTATAGCATCTGCCTTCTGATTTTCTTAAGGGGGATGCTACATTACTGTGTGAATTCTCTTTGCAAAGTAAGTGATACATGCCACCTTCTGAACAGGATCATACTCTCCATCTGCAACAACATGATAATATCCATTATTCCTTACATTGTGAAAATTAAAGAGGGAAGTCAGAACCACACAAAAAGCAATTCACGGAGTACTCTACAGCCAGTTCTTCTATCTTACCCACAGAATAAAAGCATTATATCTCCCAGACGATAGCCTATTGCTGATCCATCTCCTGAAACTGTAATCTTTTTTTCCCACAGCCACCTCAGACAGCATTGAATGACTAAGAGGGCATGTGCTATATGGTGAGGTGGCAATGAATTGCATTGATAGATGGTGCCAAATTTTCAAAACTAAGTGCAATAGATGCAACTGCAAAAATCTCTGTGCACTTGTTTCACCTGCAAAAACCTGAATCTTTGTATTAGGTCTTAATCTGGTCATCATCAGAAAAAATACCACTATTATATGGCACTCTTGGATCTCAGGGATTCAGTGGGAGTGTCTATCCTGCAATGTAAGCCCATGCTTGAGCCCAGGTTTAAGGCTAACTCAGGGCGGAGACCTAGAGCTGGAGGGTCTGAGCTCGAGTCAAGCCAGGATCCAGGGTCTGAGCCCTATTGTTTTGCAGTGTAGACACAGCTCCAGTTGACTGAGGTTCCAGGATTCAGCTGGAAGTATCCCACAATTTTGTGGGACAACTTCCTTAGTCCTCGCTATCCCAACAATTAGTAATCCACTATATTGAAAACAGAAGCCACCCCCCCTTTGCAAAGGGTAGCAGCTCAGGTCAGCATAAGACCAGCCATACTGGGTCAGACCAAAGATCCATCTAGCCCAGTATCCCGTCTTCCAACAGTGGCCAATGCCAGGTGCCCCAGAGGGAATGAACAGAACAGGTAATCATCAAGTGATCCATTCCCTGTCGCTCATTTCCAGCTTCTGGCAAACAAAGGCTAGGGACACCATCCCTGCTGATCCTAGCTAGTACCATTGATGGACCATTAATTTATCTAGTTATTTTTTAACCCTATTATAGTCTTGGCCTTCACAGTATCCTTGAGCAAAGAGTTCCACAGGTTGACTGTGCGTTGTGTGAAGAAATACTTCCTTTTGTTTGTTTTAAACCTGCTGCCTATTAATTTCATTTGGTGACCCCCCCTTGTTCTTGTGTTATGAGGAGTAAATAACACTTCCTTATTTACTTTCTCGATACCAGTCATGATTTTATAGACCTCAATCATATCCCCCCTTAGTCGTCTCTTTTCCAAGCTGAAAAGTCACAGTCTTATTAATCTCTCCTCATCCGGAAGCTGTTCCATACCCCTAATAATTTCTGTTGTCCTTTTCCGAACCTTTTCCAATTCTAATATATCTTTTTTGAGATGGGGCAACCACATCTGCACACAGAATTCAAGATGTGGGCGTACCATAGATTTCTATAGAGTAGGGCTGTCAATTAATCGCAGTTAACTCTCACGATTAACTCAAACAAATTAATCACCATTAAAAAAAATTAAGGGTGATTAATTGCAGTTTTAATTGCACTGTTAAACAATAGAATACCAATTAAAATGTCTTAAATATTTTGGATGTTTTTCTACATTTTCAAATATATTGATTTCAATTACAACACAGAATACAAAGTGTACAGTGCTCACTTTATATTTTTATTACAAATATTTGCACTGTAAAAATAATAGTATTTTTCAATCCACCTCATACAAGTACCATAGTGTAATCTCTTTATTGTGAAAGCACAATTTACAAATTTCGATTTTTTTGTTACATAATTGCACTCAAAACCAAAATAAAGTAAAACTTTAGAGCCAACAAGTCCACACAGTCCTACTTCTTGTGCAGCCAATTGCTAAGAGAAACAAGTTTGTTTACATTTACAGGAGATAATGCTGCCTGCTTATTATTTACAATGTAACCTGAAAGTGAGAACAGACGTTGCATGGCACTTTTGTAGCTGGAATTGCAAGGTATTTACATGCCAGATATGCAAAACATTCATATGGCCCTTCATGCTTTGGCCACCATTTCAGAGGACATGCTGATGCCACTCATTAAAAAAAAGCATTAATAAAATGTGTGACTGAACTCCTTGGGGGAGAATTGTAAGTCTCATCCTCTGTGTTTTACCCGCATTCTGCCATATATTTCACGTTATAGCAGTCTGGGATGATGATCCAGCATGTTGTTTGAAGAACATTTTCACTGCAGATTTGACAAAACACAAAGAAGGTACCAATGTGAGATTTCTAAAGATAGCTACACTATTCAACCCAACATTTAAGAATCTGAAATGCCGTCCAAAATCTGAGAGGGACGAGGTGTGGAGCATGCTTTCAGATGTCTTAAAAGAGCAACACTCGAAGCGGAAATTACAGAACCCAAACCACCAAAAAAGAAAAGCAACCTTCTGCTGGTGACATCTGACTCAAATGATGAAAATGAACATGCATGGTTTTGCATTGCTTTGGATCGTTATCAAGCAGAACCCATCATCAGCATAGATGCATGTCCTCTGGAATGGAGATTGAAGCAGGAAGGGACATATGAATCTTTAGCACATCTGGCACATAAATATCTTGCAATGCTGGCTTCAACAATGCGACACAAACACCTGTTCTCACTTTCAGGTGACATTGTAAACAAGAAGTGGGTAGCATTATCTCCTGCAAATAAAACAAACTTGGTTGTCTGAATGATCGGCTGAACGAGAAGTAGGATTGAGTGGACTTGCAGGCGCTAAAATTGTACACAGTTTTATTTTTGAATGCAGTTTTTTGTGCATAATTCTATATTTGTTAGTTCAACTTTCATGATAAAGAAATTGCACTACAGTACTTGTATTATGTCAATAGAAAAATACTGTTTTGTTTTTTTACAGTGCAAATACTTGTAATCTAAACAAAGTGAGCAGTGTACACTTTGTATTGTGTTGTAATTGAAATCAATATATTTGAAAATGTTGAAAACATCAAAAAATGTATATAAATGGTATTTTTATTTTTTAAATTGCACGATTCATCACAATTAATTTTTTAATTGTGCAATTAATCACGATTAATTTTTAAAATTGCTTCACAGGCCTAATATAGAGGCAATATGATATTTTCTATCTTATCTATCCCTTTCTTAATAATTCCCAATGTGGATGTTTTCAGAGAACTATCCAGAATGACTCCAAGATGTCTTTCTTGAGTGGCAAAAGCTAATTTAGACCCCATCATTTTATATGTATAGTTGGGATTATGTTTTCCAATGTGTATTACTTTGCATTTATCAACATTGAATTTCATCTGCCATTTTCTTGCCCAGTTTTGTGAGATTTTTTTGTAGCTCTTTGCAGTCTGCCTGGGACTTAACTATCTTGATTAGTTTTGTATCATCTGCAAATTTTGCCACCTCACTGTTTACCCCTTTTTCCAGATCGTTTATGAATATGTTGAGCAGGACTTGTCCCAGTGCAGACCCCTGGGGAACACCACTATTTACCTCTCTCCTTCTGAAAACTGACCATTTCTACCCTTTGTTTCCTATCTTTTAACCAGTTACCAGTCCATGAGAGGACCTTCCCTCTTATCCCATGACAGCTCACTTTAAGAGCCTTTGGTGAGGGATCTTGTCAAAGGCTTTCTGTAAATCTAAATACACTATATACACCAGATCCCCCTTGTCCACATGCTTATTTACCCCCTCAAAGAAATCTAGTAGATTGGTGAGGCTTGATTTCCTTTTACAAAAAACATGTTGACTCTTCCCCAACAAATTATGTTCATCTATGTGTCTGACAATTTTGTTCTTTACTATAGTTTCAACCAGTTTGCCTGGCACTGAATTCAGGTTTATTGGGCTGTAATTACCAGGATCACCTCTGGAGCCCTTTTTAAAAATTGGCGTCACATTAGCTATCCTTCAGTCATTTGGTACAGAAGTTGGTTTAAATAATAGGTAACAAACTACAATTAGTAGTTCTGCAATTTCACATTTGAGTTCCTTCAGAAGTCTTGGGTGAATACCATTTGGTCCTGGTGACTTATTACTGTTTAGTTTATCAATTTGTTCCAACACCACCTCTAATGACAGCATTAACCCATTCTGTTCTCATCACAATCTGCAAGCACACTATCAGACAGGCTCCTGGTTTTGCAAAAGAGAGCAAACCTATCAAGCTTTTTGCAAAACAAGCTGTTTCCTGGTAATGTGCAGGGCATGCAGTAAAGTTTTCCCTACAGTGCACCATGGTCTTAGGGCTAGAGCAGCCACCTTTCAGGGCGGGGGGAGGCCCCCTAGGGACTCTGGGATAGCGTTACTTTGACTTGGGTCTGCACACTGCAGTGTGGATGCCATAGCCCTAGGTTCAAGCATGGGTCAGAAAATTCTTGTCCTAGTGTTGAGTCTGAACTTTTCATGAGTTTAAACTTAACCCAGACTTGATGTCTCTATCTGAAACTTTTAATCAAAGCTCTGACCTGCGAACTACTCATGACACCCCCCCTCCCAATAAGTAGCCATCTCCTCCTTTGTCTTCTCTAATTTACATTTTAACCTGTTTTATCCTGTAGAATCTTGATTGATTATGCATGACCATTATGATCTGTTAATCACTTTGTTTACTTCTATGTATAAATATTGATGCTCAACCCTAATAAACTTGCCACACTTACTCCGAAGCTTTTCTGTAAGCTAAGGATGGTGTGAGCCCGTTGATCAACGAATTGTTGTCTGGTCTCTGACAGACTTGTGAGCCCCATACCAACTCCGCACGAACTCGGGTGCTGGAGAGGTGAGTAAGGACTTGCTTTTTACCTAACAATTTGGGGGCTCGTCCGGGATTCCTTCTGGTGCGGTGCCTCTGTCCAGTGGCCGGACCACTCATATACGAATTGGCAGGCGCCACGGGAGATTTCTCCCAGCCAATTCAATATTGAGGGGTCGTGTACTGGACAGCAGGATAAACGCCAGTTGGAGGGCTCCTGTCAGACACCATGGGTCAAGGGACTAGCGTGCCTCTTGAGAGTCCGCTGGGGATTGTAAATAAGTTATGGAATGAAGGGAAACTCCCAGTACAGACAGGAATGTCTAGGAGGAAGTTGTACACACTGTGTGTAAGGAATTGGACTGGGTATACCGCGGTATTGGCCGACCCGAGATGAGGTGGTTTTCAGATGGCTCTTTCAACAGGCTGCCTTAAGAGGAGTAAGGAGCCAGATCGAAAAGACCATCCGGGACAGTTATGTTACTGGTTTTGTTGGGACACAGCAGCAGAGCTGTGGAAATCTTTAAAAATTATGGCAGTCAGGTATTCTTCCGAGAGTGAACCCCCTCCATGTTATTTCGATGAAGGGTGTAAACCACGGCGTGTTTTAACTCGTCAGTTGGTCCCCACTGCACCTGCCCCTATTCCTCCGCAAGGGGACTCTCTCCAGAGTGCAGAGGGGAATCTGCAGGACTCCAAATTGGAATCTCTGCACAGTGATAAGGAGGAAATGGAGGGGCACACCTCGGGAGGAGTAATTACTAGGCAAAAGATCAAGCAGATGCAGCAGGATGCATACTACTCTTATTTCGTTTTTTGTGAATCAGTCAGTACCCCCTGTAAGGGATTATTTCTTAAAGTTTCGCCCTGGTTGGGGAGGTGAGTCAGTCACTTCAGTGTTGGACGTAGCTGATTTTGCATGGGAGAAAGAAAGGGAAAGTAGTAAAAAGAAAGAGAAAAAGGAAGAATATAAGTTGATGGCTTTAGCTTTTCGCGGTGGTATTCGAGGCAGAAGCCATGGCCATGGCAGGGGATTTCAGGGTGCTCGGGGAAGAGGGTCCTGGCAACCCCAGCCACCAGGAAATTGTTTTCAGTGCGGACAGCCCGGTCACTTTAAACGTGAATACCCCTGGGGACGCCCAGAGGGTCCGGTCGCATCCGCAGATACTTACACCAGGGACGAATACACCCCTGCACCACCAGCCCAGCCCGTTCCTCAGGCCTGGATCAACTACGGGCAACAGCAGCAGCTGCAGCAAACTCAGCCTTCTCAATGACGGTACCCCGGGGGCGAAGGCAAACAATGTGATCGTCTTATTTCCCTAATGTCTTTAGCCGGCTCCTTCCTCACTTTCTCCCCTCCCAGCAAAGAGCCTTGTCTAACCCTTTCAGTCCAAGGACTGCCTGTCTCTTTCCTCATTGATACTGGAGCTACTTTCTCTCTTTTAAATCATGCCCCCTCTCCCTGGCTATCCTCTGAGGTTAAAACTGCAACTGGGGTGGAAGGCAACCCACAGTCTCTGGGACTCACTTTGCCTCTAAATGTTATTTAAGCTGATAAATGTTTTTCTCACCGTTTTCTTTTTTCCCCAGCTTGTCCGATCCCTTTGATGGACCGGGATTTACTCTGTAAGCTTGAGGCTACTTTAACCTGCACTCCTGAAGGGGTAGGATTATTGATGACAGTGTTAGGAGATTCGGCCCCAACTCAGGGTAATTGGGAACCCCCCCCCTCTCTCCCCTGACCTCACTGACTTGCCTTCAACCCTCTGGAGAATTTCTGACACTGATGTTGGCCTGCTCCTTTCGGCAGAGCCAGTAAGGATTCAAGTGAAGCCCTCCTTAGCCCCCCCCGTCAGTCCCCCAATACCCCCTGTCGCTGGAAGCCCGGGAGGGCATCCGCCCCATTGTCGAGGGATTCATTGCACAAAAGCTAGTCCGCCCTCAGCGCACTCCCTGTAATAACCCAAAACTGCCTGTCAAAAAGCCTCCTAAAAAGGACGGAGACCCTATTCGTTGGCGCTTTGTACAGGATCTACGGGTTATTAATCAGTATGTGGTCCCTCTTCATGCAGTAGTTCCTGATCCAGCTACTATCATCAGCCAAATCCCCTGGGATGCTGAGTGGTTTACTGTTATTGACTTAAAATCAGCCTTTTTCAGCATTCCTGTGCACCCAGACTCTCAATATCTCTTTGGTTTCACCTGGGAGGGACAAAGTTATGTCTGGCAACGACTTCCTCAAGGCTACAGAGACAGCCCCACGATTTTCAGCCAATGCCTCCGCCACGACTTGGAAGGCTTCACCAGTCCGCAGGGATCCACGTTAGTCCTATACGTAGATGACATCCTACTAGGTAACCGCGAAGAAGCCGCCCTCCGCATCGATGGTAAGGCACTTTTATTATACCTACACACCAGAGGCCACAAGGTAGACCCTAACAAGATTCAGTGGGTCTCACAGAAGGTCCGATATCTGGGCTTCCTGTTAATCCCAGAGGGGAGACAAATGGACCCAGTCCGCATAAAGACTATCCAAAACTGCCCTCTGCCAAACACCAAGAAACAACTTCGAGGTTTCTTAGGATTAATTGACTTCTGTCGCCCCTGGTTGACGTCCTGCGGGGAGTTAAGTGAACCGCTCCACCGACTCACTGCTAACCTTGCTCCTGACCCTTTGCAGTGGTCCCCAGACATGATCCAAGCCTTTCAGTTACTCAAGGACAGTGTGGCCTCTTCCATGTCTCTCCGCCCCCCCAATTACAGCAAACCCTTTCACCTTCGACCCTGTCGCTCAGGGAACCCCATCCTGCACCCGGACTCTGGCAGCAGCTGCCCTGCTGATCACAAAGGCAAAGAGCCTGACCCTGGGTCATTTTACCACGGTCTGGACCTCTCATGCCTTGTCAGCCCTTCTGCGTAGGGGCACGACCCAAGTCTTTTCGGCCCATCGTCAGCAGCAGCTAGAGGCCGAACTCCTAGAAGACACTAACCTAATTTTTGAAAGGTGTGGGCCCCTTAATCCAGCTACCTTGCTTCCTGACCTGCCAGTCCTCCAGGATCAGCACGACTGTGTGGAAGTAGTTCATAGCATCTTACAGATAAGGAACAACCTGTTTGACGTGCCACTGGACAACCCTGATTGCATCCTCTTCTCGGACGGAAGCTCCTTCTATGTTGATGGCAAGCGTTTCACCGGTTATGCAGTCACCTCTGAATGGGACATTCAAGAGGCCGCCTCACTGCCAGGCAACTGGGGAGCCCAAGCCGCCGAACTCTATGCCCTGGCCCGAGCTTGCCAGTTGGCCGCTGGTAAGACCGTTACCATTTTTACTGATAGCAAGTATGCTTTTGGAGTTGTGCATTGTCACATCCACCTCTGGAAGTTTCGAGGTTTCCAGACAGCTGCCGGTAAACCCATTCAGCACCTCCCCCTCATCCACAAGCTTTTGGATGCCCTCCAAGAACCCTCGGTCCTGGCTGTAGTTCACTGCCGGGCCATACTAAAGATGATAGCCCCGTCACCCGTGGGAATGCCCTGGCTGACGCCTCCGCCAAGGTCTTACCCTTAGCCATGCCCACGTTGGCTATTGTAACCTCCCCCTTTACTCCACCGCACCCCGTACCGGTACCCGCTGCTGAACTACAGTCGTGGGAGAGCCTCGGAGCCACTCTGGTCAAAGGGACCTGGCTTATGCCGGATGGCCGAGCCTGCCTCCCTCGCTCCACATACCCCGTGGCAGTTCGCTGGCACCATGATAAGGGGGGGTCACTACGGCACGCACGCCCTTGTGGTCACCATCGCTCGCTTTTGGTATGCTCCAGGCATTCAACCCTACTGCCTGTCAATAGTGAAAGCATGCAGCACATGTCAGCGTAATGGACCTGCTCCGCCTCTTAACAAAATTAAGGGTGAAAGACCTCCGCCTGCTGCTCCATTTCAACATCTTCAAATTGACTTTGCAGATATGCCAAAGGCTTTTTTTTGGTTTGCCCTCTGACTTCATGGGTCGAAGCTTTTCCTACTGCTAATTGTACTGCTGCCACAGTGGCGAAGATCCTCCTTAGAGACATTGTACCCCGTTTTGGCATCCCTCTCATACTTGATTCAGATCGCGGACCCCACTTTACTGGTAATGTCCTTGGCCGTTTAGAACAAGGACTGGGCATTTCACACTCCTTTCATACACCCTACCACCCCCACTCTAGCGGGAAAGTTGAGCGTATGAATAGGGAGCTTAAGCTTACATTGGCTAAATACTGTCAGGAAACAGGGTTAAAGTGGCCTCAGGTACTTCCCTTGGTCCTGTTTCACCTTCGTACTCGCCCAACCCGTGTATTGGGATTATCCCCCTTTGAACTGCTCTATGGACACCCCCCTTTCAAAGGCGGGGCGCTACCACGTGCTGATGTTTCACTATTGGGAGGGGATCATATGACCGCGTGCCAGTTTCTCTCCCTACAGGCTCGCCTCCATACCCTTTGGAAAGCCTCGCAGTTTTCCCAGACCGTGCCACTAGAAGAACAGATCCACCCATTCCAACCAGGGGACTTCGTCTGGGCCAAAAAGTTCGTTCGTGGCGACGCCCTCCAGCCGAGGTTTACTGGACCCCACCAGGTTCTTTTAACAACCCAGACTGCAGTGTTCCTGGAAGGACGCAAATCCTGGATCCACCACTCCCACGTCAAGCCAGCCGTAGTGGACCACAGTGACGGACCAGCAGCTCTTGCCACCACTGAGGACACTGCCTCTGACCAGTGGACCAGCTTACCTCTTTCAGACATCAGACTTAAATTGACTCGAAAAAAAATGAGAGGACCTTTTATTCTGACAACTGTATGTTTTTTATCATGCCTTTTTAGTTTATTTTCTGCTTATGAAGATAATGCTTTTATTAGATATTCCCACGAGGTTAAAACTCGTATTTTAGGAAATAGAAGTACTTGCTGGGTATGTACTCAATGTCCAGTAAATGCAGAACAGGGACTCCCATCACCCCCATTCCCCTGACCACTGCTAATATGACTTGGATGCCACCGGCTAGAGTAAAAGATCCAGTCCAACACAATCTTACATGGGACAAAACAGGAGTGCCAATTAACAGATATCTCAGGGTAACCAATCAGACAGGATCACTGTGTTTTGTTAAAGAAAAGGGGTCAACTTTTGTGGGAACAAGTAAATGCAACATGTATTTTAATGGCACCGCCTTTAGTAAAAATCTTGGCTTCAAGCCTTGCGCATCCCACTTATCCCATATGTGGATCCCTCACAAGCCTTCAGAGTCAGCTTTTAAGAAACCCTGCTCAGATCACGAGGGTGTCCAACTAATTGTTAAGGGATATACGATTGCCTTCTACAACTGCTCAAGCAGTACTACACTGCACTTTGAAAACACCACTACCAAATTGTGCCTCTGCAGTTCGCACGACCCCTCTGCGTTACCAGGGGAACAGTGGTTCAACGGGTGGTGGGTTACCTCCTACTTTGAGAGATGGAATACCTGAAACGCAATGTATGGAACATACTGGGTGTGCGGGCCCAAAGCTTATTACTTTCTCTCCCCTGATTGGGCAGGGTCATGTTATTTAGCGTGGCTCACACCGCCTTCTCGCATCTCCCTCACCCCCCCCCCTTTTCCCCACGTTCGTAACATCCGTGAAACCTTCAGAGATATTAATATCCGTGATGGTTTGTCGTGGCAGCGGTGGGCTGGTCTTATTAGCTTGAGGGGTGGTGTCATCCGTCTACAGGGACTACTAGAATCTTTAACCAATGAAACTGCGACCCTATTTGAGAATCAGGCCGGGGAAATGTCCCAACTGCGCCAGTTAGCTTTGCAAAACCGAATGGCTTTAGACATAATGTTAGCAGCCCAGGGAGGAACTTGCGCCCTCATAAATGAAGAATGCTGTGTTTTTGTAAACGACACCTACCCTGACACTTTTTAACATACCAAACATCTAAGGGAAGTGGCTAAGAACTACTCCTCTGGCCAGCCACCTTATGATTGGTGGGGAGCCTTATGGAATTGGCTGCCTGGATTTGGGTGGGTTAAAAAAACTCTTGGTGGGTATTGTTGGGGCCATAGTAATCCTTATACTGTGTTGCTGTATTCAGTGTGTCCCCTCCCTCATAAACTCATGTGGGTCAGTTTATTCTTTTCCTACTTCAGCCAAAGGCCTTACTCTCTTCGAGTTGGCCCAGGCTGAAATTGCCAAGCGGCCCTTGGCTCCTTAAAATGGGGTGTAGCTTTTGGTAAATAGTTATCCCAAAGCTACAAATGGAGGAATGTTGAGTCTGAACTTTTCATGAGTTTAAACTTAACCCAGACTTGATGTCTCTATCTGAAACTTTTAATCAAAGCTCTGACCTGCGAACTACTCATGACACCCCCCCTCCCAATAAGTAGCCATCTCCTCCTTTGTCTTCTCTAATTTACATTTTAACCTGTTTTATCCTGTAGAATCTTGATTGATTATGCATGACCATTATGATCTGTTAATCACTTTGTTTACTTCTGTGTATAAATATTGATGCTCAACCCTAATAAACTTGCCACACTTACTCCGAAGCTTTTCTGTAAGCTAAGGATGGTGTGAGCCCGTTGATCAACGAATTGTTGTCTGGTCTCTGACAGACTTGTGAGCCCCATACCAACTCCGCACGAACTCGGGTGCTGGAGAGGTGAGTAAGGACTTGCTTTTTACCTAACACTAGGGTTAAAATACAATGTAGATACTCAAGCCCAGTGTTCCCTAACATGGGTCACCTGACTTGAGTCCCACTAACCCTGGGCTTACGTTGCAGTGTAGACATATCCAATGTCTACAATGGTGTTTGGTAGGTCCAAATCCCAGTCTTGCACATGACCCTCTATAATGGGTCGTTTTTAGTGCACATAATTGTGTGTTGCATCAGACACTGGCTGATTCAACCAAGGCAGTACTTCTGATAAACTGGTATAGTTATCCAGAAAGGATGGAATCCATTGCAGTGGAGAATCCCTGATTTCACTAAAAGGAAACCTGTACAGAAAAATCTCCCTTTTTGTATCTCAGCCCTGGTAAAAGTTAAAGTTATTTGTGAAAGTCTAGAGCTGGCTAAAATGCTCATCACCAGTTTAAATTATATACATATATTTTTGAAGGGCCAGATAGGATAGATTTTTTCAATCTGCTCAGTGCATGTAAATGTAAGTGGTTCCCACCCCTCCATTTACATTTCAAAACTAAACCCATCCGCCTCTTGCAATTATACTCAATGACTCAAACACGGTATTTGCATTTTTAACCATTTGCTTTATAAGCCTTATGTTTCAACCAACACAACTAGACTTTTAAGTCAAGATCTTGTGAAGATGAAAAGTCATAACATTTGACTTTCCCTAGATTAGAGAGAATAAACTGGAAGTAATTTCTAGTGATGTATATTAGGACACACATTTAACATGTTTTATAACAATAGGTAACATGTACAGCTGAGTGTTACTAAGAGTTTACAATGAAGATGATGTCTAACTGGCTTTTCAACATTTCAGTCAGTGAATTACTCTCCTTTGTGTGCTATATTGAACAGAAATACACGAATGCTATTAACTACTGTGGGGTGTGGTAAGAATCGTAGTGTGTAAACTGAAAGATCCTGGGGCCCCACTGTAGAAATGAGTCTCAGGCCAGGTCTGCTATACAGGCAAATATTTCTAATGTAATGTCAAGATGAGGGTCTGATTTTTTTGCCACATTTCTATACTGGCAAAAGCCCTACTGTACATCATCCCTCTTGTGTTAGGTGGAGCTGGAGCTGGAGCTGGAGCTTTGGTGTCTGTCCCTGAATGAGAGGATCATCAAGTGGCAACAATACCTGAATAGTCTCACCCTGGTGGGACAATGGAGGTTGTTGGCAAATCCATTAACTTTTAATGACCCTCTGTCAGCACTTCCACTCAAGGGCTGAACCATAGTAAACCTTAGCATAAGGTATCACAGACTGATTTTTTTAAAAAGAGATGTCGTTCTAAGCTAGGGGGAGACACTGTCACCAGAATGAGAAAACTGAACAGGAGATGGGCAGGAAGGGCCTGGACACCAAGAAGAATGCTGATTAGAACCAAAAAGGCTCTCAGGAATGGTGAGGAAACTAAGGGTATCTTTACAGTCTGATAAAAGATCTACAGCTGAGTTATTGGTGGCTTAGGTTAGCTGTCTTAGGCTCATAGTGCTCAAGCTGTGGGGCTATAAAATGGCAGTATACACATTCGGGCTCAGGCTGGAGCCTTAGCTCTGATATCACATGAGAGGGGAAGGTCCCAGAGCCCAGGCTGCAACCTGAGCTCAAATCTCTACACTGCAGTATTTAGCCCTGCAAGACCAAGTCAGCTGAGAGGTGGTGTCATAAGAACAACCATACTTGTCAGACCAATGGTCCATCTATTCCAGTATCCTGTCTTCTGACAGTGGCCAATGCCAGGTGCCCCAGAGTGAATGAACAGAACAGATAATCATCAACTGATCTTCCCGCTGCCCATTCCCAGCTTCTGGCAAACAAAGGCTACACCACCACCCCTGGGTTTTTATGGCAGAGTAGCCATAACCTCAGGCAGGCAAGTGCATACCGGTAGTTTTGTTTTTTTGCTTAGATCAGTAACTTTCTTATACTTTTCATCAGTAAAGCATGTGTGGTTAAGAAACTCCTTTGCAAAACCTGTGCTCTGATAGAAGTCATATGGTCCCTGAAGAGTTAAACTGTAAACTGAAGTGCCCACAAGGGTGCTCTGGCTAGAGTGTACATAAGCTACCGAGGAGACTTCAGTACTGGTCTTCAGGTCTAGGCAAGCTGGGCCATGGGGACCCCACAGCCCAAGAAGGTATACAAGACAGAGTCTGCATCCCAGGAATGTGCCTGAGAGGCCAGACCTAGAGACACTGTCTGGACACCACTTTGACACTCATGGGGGCCAAGTATATGGAATCTAAAGATTGGGTCCAATGTAGCAGACTTGTGACAGTCCGCAGGAGGGAACTCAACCAAGGCTGTAACCCCAGCATAGGCTGCATCTACCTTAGGAGCGAAGTTCCCTCTAAGCTGCATGGCTGGCTATCAAGGACCACGCAGGCAGAGAGAGGCGCTCTTCCCTCGGCCCAGCCCTGCTGGAGCTGCCGTGACTGTGGAAAGGCACCCAGCCCAGCCCTACCCCACCAGAGCTACCACGGCCGGGGAGAGGCACCCCAGCCCCGAGCTGCTGTGGCTAGAGAGGGCTGGGGGGAATCCTCTCATTCGGTTGCAGCCCCTGGGGAGTCCTCTCTCCCAGCCCGAGCCCTCACCCCAATCCTCTGCCCCCCAATCACCTCATCCCCAGCCCCACCTCAGACCCCGCACCCTCAGCCAGAGCCCTCACCCCTCTTGCACACCAACCCTCTGCCCCAGCCCTGAGCCTCCTCCCACATCAAGCCTCTCAGCCCCAACCCCACCACACATCACCTCTATATTGGTGCACATAACATTCGTTCTGCACACAGCTGTAAAAAGTTAAAGGGAACACTAGTTAGGAGGGTTTGCTGGTATAGATATGTTGGGAAACTTGTTCTAATGTAGACTAGGCTTCCCCTACTGAGAGTTAAAAACCCTATTCATAGGTCTCAATTTTGGGGAATAGACCTAGAGAGACCACCGCACACATTATATATAAAAATTAGTTATATGTGTGGCTTATCAAGGAATCTCCTTGCTAGCGCTCCCCAAAATCCTCAGGTCAGCCCTCTGAATGGTGGTATGGTCATGGTAGGCAGGAATGTTTTACAGGAAGGTGGATAGATAATAAATATTGTTTTGCAGGCCCAGCCAAAAATGCCAAGTCTGGATTTGGTGTTCAGCTTTCACAGAAATACTAACAGACAAAACAAAATCTTACTTCATTAGATACTGACAATGATACCAAGTTCTACCTAAATGAAACAGGTTATATATACACAGCACCACTAACAAAATTTGTGAAAAGTAGACTTCAATCCACACACTTATCAGCACATTTTCTTAACTGAAGCCAGTTACTATGGCTTCTGTAGAATGTAGCTTCCCGCCCTGCCCCACCCTCAGGCTAAGTTCATCAATACCTACTCGAAGTCTTTAATGAATCAAGAAAGATTTAGGATTTGCGATAATACAAGTAGAACATGAAGAGTCAGAAAGCTTCAAGTATGCCAACTAAATTTACACACAGATTTGCCTAAGAAAACTGAAACAAGTTGATAGTAGTAGGTTGAGGCAATGGCATTTAAAAAAAAAATACAGGGTGGTCAGATTTTTCAGGTGAAAAAAATCAGGCCCCTTGTCATGGTGTGGGAGAGCTCACCGTTGATGATTTTACCAGAGTCAGGACAGCGTGCACAGGAAATTTTTGGCATGTAGGAGGTGGCAGGGAAGAAAAAGCTTCTCATTCCTCCCACTTTTCATTCCTTTTTCCTCACTCACCCCTCTTCTCCATCTTGCTTTAATTTTCTCTGTGGTTCTGCTACCCTTCTATTCTCACCCTTGTATCTCTCTCTCACTCTTGCTGACATATCTTCCATCACGTCCATTTTCAATCCTGCCTCCCCCATGCTCTTTGTTTCTCCTGTCACAATCCAGTGATCACCTGTGGTGCAAGGGAGATAAGCAGAGGCATTTCCAGCAGTCCCACAATGCTGCATATGGCAGCAGTGCAGCTGAGCAATGAGCTCCAGGCTCACCGGTTGCAACAGTGCCTCCAGTTTCAAGTTCCAAATGGATCCAGAAGAGGGCTAGTGTGAGAAGGATGGTCATCAGGAGACTGCATGGCAGCACTAGTATATCCCAAAACCTGGGGATGGCCCATAAGGTGCACATGCACTCACCCAACATGCTGTCAGTTTCACCAGATTCCATCAGGTAGCCAGACTCCTAGGGTTATGCTAGGACCAAACACTACTTTCTAAAATAATGCTAAGGCAGATCCTGAAAACTGTTCTTCAAGATGTGTTGCACATGTCCATTCCAATGTAGGTGTGTCGCACCCCAAGCACAGATGATGGAATTTTTTCCCCTTGTAGTATCCATTAGGTTAGCTCTATCGCCTTCTGTGCCACGCGCTCATAGTATTGGTATAAAGGGTCCTGCTGACCCTGTGCCCCCTCAGTTCCTTCTTACCAGCTGACTCCAACAAGAGGAGAAGGGGGGGGTGGGTTTTGGAATGGACATGTGCAACACATCTCAAAGAACATCAGTTTCAGAAAGGTTACTAACTTTTTTTCCCCCCTGGAGTGCTTGCACATTTCAGTTCCAATGTAGATGACTCTCAACCAGTTGCATAGGAGGTGGGCTCAGAGTTCATGAACAAGCTGACAGCAAAACAGCTCAGCTGAAGCCAGCATCGTCTCTGGCCTGCTGAGCAATAGCATAATGTGTTGAGAACATGTGCATTGAAAACCAGGTTGCCATTCTGCAGATGTCTTGAATGGGGACTTGCACTAGGAAAGAGGCCAAGGAGGCCTGCGATTTTGTAGAATGAGTGGTCAGGTTCACTGGAGGCGGAAAGCCAGCCTGCTCGTATCATGTGTGAATGCACGATGTAATCCAGGAGATTCTCTGGGCAGAGGTAAGACAGTTAGTTACCTACCTTTCATAACTGCTGTTCTTCGAGATGTGTTGCTCATGTCCATTCCATTCTAGACATGCCGCTGGGCCTACTTCCTCTGTTCCTTCTTGCTGACAACTCTGACAAAAAGGCAGCAGGGTGGGTAATGGAATGGACATGAGGAACACATCACAAAGAACAAGTTATGAAAGGTAAGTAACTGTCTTTTCTTCAAGTGCTTGCTCACGTCAATTCCATTCTAAGTGACTCACAAGCAGGATCAGCGGAGGTAGGCTCGGAGTTCACAGCCTCACAGCTTGCAGCACTGTTCTGCCAAAGCCAGCATCGTCTCAAGCCTCCTTGGTCAGGCGTAGTGCAATGCAAACGTGTGGACAGACAACCAGGTTGTGGCCCGACAGATCTCATGGATTGGCACCTGCACCAGGAAGGCAGCTGACGATACCTGCGCTCTAGTTGAATGAGCTGTCATGATCACTGGCGGGGGCACCTTCACCAGCTCATAGCAGCAGCGGATGCAGGCTGTGATCCAAGGTGAGATTCTCTGGGCTGACTCTGGGCAACCTTTCATCCTGTCCGCAACAGCAACAACCAACTGTGTTGATTTACAGAATGGCTTTGTTCTATCAATGTAGGCCAGTGCTCATCTGACATCCAGGATACGCTGCCTGCGCTCATCATCCTTCGCATGAGGCTTTGGGACAAAGGACTGGTAAGTAAATGTTTTGAACCAGTGTGGAACTGGGAGACAACCTGGAACTTGTCCTTATGGAAGACTGTATATGGCGGTTCTGACGTGAGCACCCTGATTTCGGACACCCTATGGGCCAAAGTTATAGCGACCATGAAGACGACCTTCCAGGAGAGAAGCAGAAAGCCAAGGATTTAACAGGGGACTGATGAGCCTGTACAGCACAAGATTCAGGTCCCAAGGGGGCACCAGGTCTTGGACATGCGGGTAAAGATGCTCCAAACCCTTCAGGAAGTACCCATTCATAGGATGGGTGAAGACCAACTGGCCCTGAAGCGTAGGGTGGAACACCAAAATGGCCACTAGGTGTACTGCCATTTGCAGGGAGCATCTGGCCACCGCTGTACCCTACTCCACCAGAGTGCCAAACCCTGAGGGAGGGATTCCTGGAACTTTTTGAGACCATCACAGAAATTAAAATTGTACAGGCCCAGCAGGACCTGATGGTTTGCCACCTGAAATTGTAGGCTGGCGGTAGAATAAATCTTTCTCCCAAATAAATCAAGTTTCTTAGCATCTTTGTTTTTGGGAGTCAAGGAGGTGGGGACCTGCTTGTCTTTTTGCTGGCAGATACAACTATCGAGCCTGGGGGCAGGTGGGGATAGAGGTATTGAAACCTTTGGCCAGCACGAAGTATTTTTTCTCAGCCGATTTCGAGGTGGGTGGGATGGAGGAGGAGGTCTGCCACAAAGCTATTTTTGGATATCTTGAGGACCCCCTCATGCACACACAGGGTGACCCAGGCAGGCGTAGAGGCCAAGAGGACATTGAAGACAGTGTTCTCCTGCTTTGCCATCTCCTTTACCTCGAGCCCAAGTTCTCGACCACATGCCGGAGAAGGGCTTGATGTTCCCTAAGGTCATCCGGCGGGCTGGCTCTGGAAGGTCCCGCAACTGCCTTGTCTGGGGACAACAACAAGGAAGACTGGACCACTGGTGGGGATGTTGGAGTCTCGACCACCATCAGAGAAAGAGGCTTCGGGGTGGGCAAAGGTTCCTCCGCCCTGATTTCACAATGGGCTTCCAGTACCGGGTCCAGTGCTGGTGGGGCCACCACTTGATGTACTGCTGGGGCCGTCAAGGAGGCATAGTCATAATCAGTATGTCCTGTGTGCTCCAATAAGGCCACTACACTGGCCATGCTGCTAGTGCAGTGCTGCAGACAAGGGAGCGGACTCTGGTGCCCAATCATGCTGATGAGACGTTGGTGATAGGCTAAATTGGCCTTCTGTACCAGAGAAACCCCCTTCCGGCAACCAGAGAGGGCTGTCGACGCCTGCATTTGTTCAGTGATCATGGCTACTGGTGACACTTGCCCAGGAATTGACTCTGTGCCAGAGAATAGAGCCGTGGGGATCTGGGAGCTCAACTAGGAGACCCGTGACACAATGGGGATCTGCACCAGGATCCCCAATGCGGTGTTGAAGATTGATGCCTCCTGTCCAGCGACTGGCATTGTTCCCCTCTCCCCTGAGGGGTCTTAATGGCAGGCTTGCCCTCTTGGAGAAATTTAGCTGGATCCTGCAGCACTGGGGTTGTCAGCGGAGCAGGTGGAAACCTGTGCTCTCTCTGTGCCGAGGGAGCTTGGGATGATGAAGGTGCAAGCAGAAGTGCCAGGAGTCAGTGGCAGACCTTTAAGGGGGCTTGGCACCCCAACCAGGGAGGCACAATCTCATGACTCCGGAACAGCCTGGAGGGAAGCCTGGGTCCCTTGATTGATGACCTTGGGCCTTCTTGCTTGGTGCCAGGAGAGCTTGTTGGCCTTCTTCTTTGGCACCGGTGATGGAGAACGGTGCCAGAAGGAGCCAGGTACCAGCGATGCGCTATGCATGGAGGCCGTGGCATTCTGCACAACCTGCCTGGATGGCTCAGAAACCAGGTGGAGGGTGGAGTCCATCAGAAGAGCCCTGAGGCAGATGTCCTGCTCCTTTGGGGTGTGAGGCCGAAAGTTTTTGCAGATCTGGCACCACTCCTTAACGTGCGACTCCCCCAGGCACTTAAGGCAGCTGCTGTGAGGGTCACTCACAGGTATAGGCCTGCTGCAGTCCAAGCAGGGCTTAAACCTGGGAGACTGGGACGTGCTGCACCTGGGGCAAAGTCCCGCTGAGACCCTAACTAACACACACAACAACTACAACTACTTAAGATTAGCATTACGTATAACAGCCTTAAGGCATGAAGTTCAGAATGGTAGACAACTGCTAGCTCTTACTAAGCAAGAAAGGCGCTCCGACTGACTACCATGGGTAGTAAGAAGGAACTGAGAGGATGTAGGGCCGGCGGCACCTGATATACCGTGGCATGAGCACAGCACTTCAGAGGGCACCACAGCCAGCCCTATGGGGATCGCTAGAAAGGAATCGACATGAGCGAGCACTCTAAGAAGAGAGGAAGGCCTTTCATCCTCTCTGCTATTGCTATGAATAGCAGAGTTGATCTGTGAAACAGCTTGGTCCTGTGTATATAGAACGCCAGGGCTCATCTAACATCCAGCGTGTCGGATGTTGCTCCTCCCTGTTCAGATGCAGTTTCGGGAAGAACACTGGTAGGAAGATTGCTTGACTGCAGTGGAACTGCAAAAATCACTTTCGGAAGGAAAGATGGGTGTGGATACAGCTGCACCTTTTCCTTAAAGAAGATCATATATGGGGTGCTGATATGAGGGCATGAATTTCGGATACCCTTCTGGCTGAGGCGATGGCCACTAAAAAGGCCACTTTCCAAGAGTGGTGAACCAGCAAGCACATTACCAGTGGATAAAACAGGGACCCATAAGCTTCAATAAGATGAAGTTCAGGTCCCAGGAAGAAATAGGATCTCTCACTTGAGCAGTGTATAACCTCTCTAGGCCTTTTTAAGGAAATGGATAACCATCTCGTGTGAAAAGACAGACCAGAGATCGCCCAGGTGCTGGAAGGCCAAAATTGCTGCTAGGTGGACTTTGAAGAAATAGCTAGAGGCTTTGTTTCAGATGCAAAAGGTACTCTAATATAGACTGCAACAAAGATTGCACAGGTAGAAGTCTGAGCTGGGAAGGCCAGATGGAGAACTGCTTCCATTTTTGGAAGTAAGTGGTCCTGGTGGAGGGTTTCCTACCGCCTAACCAAACTTTAGACTTGCTCAAAGCATGCTTGCTCCTCCGGATTCAGCCAAGAAGCATCCAGACTTAGATGAAGAGAGCTGAGGTTTGGGTGGAGCAGCTGACTGTGGTCTCAGGAGATCAGGTCTGGGTATAGCGGAAGCAGAAGCAGGGCCTCCACAGAGATGGGTAGTGAACCAATGTTGCCTGGGCCATACATGAGCTATGAGAATGACTCATGCCCAGTACCATTTGATCTTCATCAGAACCTTGTGCATTAGTGGGATAGGAAGAAAAGCGTAACACAAATCAACTATCCATGATAGCAGGAAGGCATCCGTAAGAGACCCCAGGCTGTGGCCTTGCAGAGAGCAGAACTGGTGGCATTCCTGTTGCTTTGGGTACCAAACACGTCTATCTGGGGAGTCCCCCACAGTTGGAAAAAAGACAGGTACCCTTTTCCGTAATTGGTGTTCTTCGAGATGTTTTGCTCACGTCCATTCCATATTAGGTTTGTGTGCTCGCCATGTGCACCAGAGCGAGAAGTCTTTCCCTCAGCAATATCTGTAAGCGACTGGCTCCGGCGCCCCCTTGAGTGGCGTGCACATGTCACAGTATACAGGGCACCGCTGGTTCCTCCCAACCCTCCGTTCCTTCCTGGGAAAGGAGGGCAGGTTGTGGATAGACATGAGCAACACATCTCAAAGAACACCAGTTATGGAAAAGGTAACTTGTCTTTTCTTCTTCCAGTGCCTGCTCATGTCCATTCAACTTAGGTGACTATCCCTTCACATTCTTCTTTGGCTTCATGACCAGAGGAAGAATCAGGGCCAGTGCAACCATTTAGGCGACCTAGGCGGTCGCCTAGGGCACTGGGATTTGGGGGCGCCATTTTCTTCGGCAGCGACCGCGGCGGCCGGATCTTCGGCCATCCTGGTCGCCGCCGGCATTTAGGCAGAGGGAGCTGGGGCAGGGGAGCGCGGGGAGGTCCGCCTGCAGCAAGTAAGGGGGGGAGGAGGCAGCACGAAGGGAAACTCCCCACCCCAGTTCACCCCTGCCCTGCCTCCTCCCCGAGCACACCATGTCTGCTTCACTTCTCCTGCCTCCCAGGCTTGTGGTGCCAATCAGCTTAGGCACTGCAAGCCTGGGAGGCGGGAGAAGTGAAGCAGCGACGGCATGCTCAGGGTGCTCATGCATGGAGCAGGGGTGAGCTGGGGCGGGGGGGAGCTGCCGCCGGGGGGGGCACAACAGGGCAGGGGCGCGGGGGGCACAAGGTGGAAGTTCCCCCTAGGGCGCAAAACATCCTTGCACCGGCCCTGGGGAGACTGGTGCTTGCTCGTGGACGGCGCTGGAGGAGCACTGCACATGGAGGCCACAGTGCTCAGTGTGGAGTCAGACTGCTGCTCTGGTGCTGGAGTGAGTGCTGACTCCATTAGGAGCACTCTTAGATGGATATTGTGCTCCTTTGTCCTAGGTTTAAAGGACTTGCAGATAAGGCATTTGTCACTTATGTGCCCCTCACCTAAGCACCTTAGGCAGCTGGTATGTGGATCACTGACAGGCATAGGCCTTAAAGCCTGGGGACGAGGGCATGCCACGTCCCCTGGCTGAGTACCATTCGGGACTAACAAAGAGTTGAAAACTACTACTAAGGGTTTAACTAAGATTTCAAAGTTCACAAGAACAAAACGTTAGCCGATGCAGCAGATGTTCTAGCACCGTTGCTGGCAGCAAGAAGGAACGGAGGGTGGGGGGAGCCAACAGCGCCCCTTGTATCATGCCATGTGGGTGCCACTCCAGACGGTACTAGAGCCAGTCCCCTACAGATACTAAGGGAAAAAATTGTGGCATCAGTGCACGTGGCGAGCACACACACCTAATATAGAATGGACATGAGCAAGCACTCGAAGAATGACTTCTTTACGGCTACTTTGTGTTTCTTCTTTGGCATTGGCGATGGGGACTGGTGCTGAGATTCGTGACTGGCAGGAGTACTCTGCACCAAAGCTAAGGTGATTGGAGTGACTCGGCTCTGAAATGGATCTCAGGGCTGCCTCCATGAAAAGGACCTTCAATCTCGCCTACCAATCCTTTTTTGTGGAAGGTTTGAAGTCCCTGCAGATCTGGCAGCAGTGCTTTTTATGAGACTCCCACAAGCACTTGAGACAGCTCGAAAGTGGGTCACTCAGTGGCTTCAGGAAGCACAGGGCTTGAAGCCCAGTGATCAAGGAATGTCCTGCATTGGGGAGCAGACAAACTTTGTTAACTAAGTGAGGAGTCCAACTACAATATAACTAAAAACTGACTATCACAACTTTAAACTGTATACACTAGAAAAATAGAGAAATAGCGAAAAACACTGGGGAGTTTGCCAAAGCAAACAAGAGCAGTTCCAACAACAGTCACAGGCAGTAAGAAGGAACTGAGGGGGGCATAAGGTTGGCAGGGCCCCTTATACCAATGTTATGAGCATGAAGCACCAGAGGGTGCTAGAGCCAACCTGACGGATACCACAAGGGGAAAAAATTCCAGCAGCTGTGCTCAGGGCACATACACCTACATTGGAATGGATATTTGCAAACACACAAAGAAGAATGCACTGTTCATTCACATTAATATCACAAGGAACAATTTGGAATGAGGTTTTTTTTTTGTTTTTTAAAGGTTGGGACAGTACTGGTGGCAAAATAAATTTGCAGGCCAGATTGAAAAAAGAAAAAGCCACAGGAAGCCCTGACAGCACCAGATATTTTCACTGTAATCATCCAACAACTGTTGCGATAACTCTTCAAGGAACTCACCAGTTCTTTCCTGCTGTACAGAATCTCAGAACTTCAACTGGGAGTAAACCATGAGTGTAACCTATGAACGTTTCCTCTCCAGGGACCTTAATTCCCAAGTTGCAACACCCTTGCTTTCATCCCAAATCATGTTTTATTTTCTAGCTTCTCCATTAGATCACCAACTTCCTAAGAAGTCACTCAGTTTTGTTGATGCACTTTCAACTTTACAGAAAAAGGTTAATTATTTCTTCACACTATTTGCAGATAGAAATGAAGTGCATAAATTAAGATTTTTCTAAAGGGACTAGTGATTTTGAGTGCCTCAATTTTCAAGTGACCAAACTTGACCCAGTTAAAGGAGCCTTTGAGGATCTGGGCCCAATCCTTTAATAAGGATGCTGCTGCTGCATCAACCTCAGAAATGAAGGAATACCATGGGAATCCAGAACTATCAAATTTCAGCTCCTAATTGAGGGAGGCCAGGGGTTGGAAAGAGAGGAGTATTTTCCTCATTGCAGCTCAAATCAGCTTTCAAAGCAGAATTGCAAATGGGTATGATAGAGCAGATGGTTCAGCACTCCCATCTGCATGTCTGGAAAACAAGAATCTGAAAGAAAAAAAATGTGTGACCAAGCTCCAGAAAAGTCTGAGCTGCCTCCTTTATTCCCATGAAGAGAAGAGTGGCTGAAGTATCTCATACTGTTCACAAGCTAGAATTAAATCCTTGTGAATTCTCCAAATGGGTCATTTTTGTGACCATGACTCAGTATGGTATTCTAATTGATCCCTGACAGGTTCTTACTTCTTTTGCCCTTTCTGCATTTTATCAAGGCACTACTTGCAATATTTTTCTTCTAGTTCTGTACTCTGTGCAGGAACTGGCAGCTAAAGTCTTGCTGTCTACTGCCCAACACTGGTGGGCCACATCCCTTCGGCCTTCTGTCAAAATGAGTATTTCCAGAGTTTTCTGTGTAAATCTTAAAACCTTATTGGAAATTAGATCAAAGTCCTTAACAAATTAACAGACACTGAATATTATCAGTTTGTATGTTAGACCACCACCCAAAAAAGCTTTTGGAACAGAATTTTGCTGTAAAACATACTAAACATTTTATGGTAGCCTGGAATGAACATTTAGGGAGTGTCCACACCAGTCTTTACAAGTATGTTAACTATCTCACGTAAATTACCAACCAATTAACTTGAAGTAAAAAATTTGAGCGATGACAAGCTTTGTGAATATTATCACGAAAAATGTATGTATGTATACACACAATAGAAAATTTGCAATTTTGAAGAACAGTGCCAGATGCTTCAGAGGGAAAGAACAGGGCAATTTCAAGTGATCCATCCTCCCATCCAGTCACAGCTTCTGGCAGTCAGAGGTTGAAGGACACCAGAAGCATGGGGTTCTGTCCCTGGCCATCTTGAGCTAATAACCATTGATGGACCTATCCTCCATGAACTTGTTTTCTTGCATGGATAAGTACATCATACCTGGATGACAAAGTGCAATTTTTTACAGCATGCAGAGTTCCATGTATTTGGAAACAGGCATGCATCTTCATAGATCCATTAAGTCTGCAGAGTGCAAGGCACCAATATTCAGGAAGACACAGTGAGTAAGACCATTGTGAGGTTTCTAGGTTAAAAGGAACCTCCAAGTTAGAATGAATCCAAAAACATTTTTAAGTTTCAGCTGCTCCAAAATGTTAATTCAAATAATAAAATAGCTATTTGCTGAGCCCCAATTTAAATAAAAATTATCATGGTAGGATGCGGTCCGAGAAACATCAATTTAACTTGAGAAAAATAAATCAAGCTGTGTATGAGAAATCAACTTTATAATGGGGGAGTTGTTTCAACCTTAACTAGAGAGATTATGGAAAGATGACCTCTCTCCATAACCTCTCTAGAAGTATTATATTTTTCTTTTCATTAAATAGGCTGAGTTATTTTAAATTTCATGTAGAAGGCACTTCTTACCTCCATCTAGTTTCATGACCCTTCTTATTTCTGCTCTTTGTTGACCAGAAGAATGGGGCATTCATGTGATACAATCACTTTACAGAATACTTCCTGAATCTTCTCCATTTTAATAGATCGTATTTTGTCTATTTGATTTCTGCTGCGCATAAGTCTTCAATGAGTTCTCACTGCCTAGCGCTCTTAAATTACAACCGACTCAGAACAGAGTATGTACAAGTAGTTCAACTTATCCATTTCAAATAAGCTTTACCTTAGATTCTTCTACATCATTACTTCTATTTAGAAACTGAAATATTTTATCTGCTTGTTGCAGCATATGCTCAATTAGTGGGTGACAAAATTACATTCATTATGGATATTAATGTAGCCCCTTCTCTGAAGAAATGTCCGCATAAAGGGGGAGTGCAATAGCTGCGCTACAGCCAGTATGGAGTTGAGAGTCTTATGGCTCAACCTAACAAAGTTATATCATGTTCCAGGACACAAGAGGTTTGAAAATCACTGAATACTGACTGGTCTTGGTATTGCCCCCCTCCAGCATTAAAGGCTCAGATTGACAGCGTTTGTGCTGCCAAATGTTCTGCAGACAGGTATGGATCTGCCTTTATTAGTACTAGGCAAAGGAATCAAGCAAGCAGATATGTGCTTAAGCACAACTGTGGGGAAAATGCCCACACCCACAAACATTTTGGTTGAGTATGTTCTACGTAGACACCTGCTAATGAACTTTAATTTGATTTGAGAATAAATGCACAATACAAAAAAGTAACTACAGTATTCAAATTTTATATAAAAAAGGATCACACTAATCAACTAACCTCATTTCCTTTACAACTTCACATGAATGTTGTATTTTAGTATCATTGTGACAGTCCTAAGACTGCAGACCAGAGGAATGCAAGCTGTTCCAAGAATCAAAACATCAATAGTTTGGACTGACATATGCCTTTGTTAGATGGCGAAGGAGAAATGCTAGAGAGGGGAAGCTAGGATGTCAAATCAAAGTGTCAGTCTTCTTCCTTTGGTTTCACTACTTCATATACCTTTGAAAGGCATTAAACTACAAATATAGGTGAAAAATAGTTTAATATTGTTCAGACCTGCTGATGCTAGCCTAGTCAGAAAATCAGGCATCTCATTTTGAATTTCTGAACTGAAAAACACAAGTGTAAGCTCTTCTTGAAGAGCTCTTGCAGGTTAAAGTTTGTCATTGAAGTTACAGGAGCATTTATCTAGCCTGATACTCATCTACCTCTTATGAGATTCTTTTTTCTATACAAACATTGATGTGATCACTGCATTTTATCCAATAAAAGATAAGCCAAAAGAAGGAAAATAAATGTAAACCAATTTTATTTTGCTTTTAGGTAGTGTTCTTAAAGCACTACAGCATGGTAAACAATGTAAATTAGTATAAGTCATCTCAAAAGCCAGAGTTCTCTTTTTATGAGTTGTTAAAAAGATGCAGCCTATTCTAACAGGATAAATATTTTAACCATTTCACTTCGAGTTAATGAAGGCTCACAAATGAGCAACACTCCTCATTGAGGAAAACAAAAAGCTGTTGTCGACAAAGCGACAGCACACACACAAAAACAAAAGAACTGTGTAAAAATAACTAACTGTACTGTGTTCCCATACTCTTTTGAAGTTGCTTTACAGTGGGATGATATGCACATGATCTTGCTGCAAACTTGTCATATTACTTGTAAATACATGTAGCCTAGCCTTACCATTCAGTCCAAAAGCTGCTAACTGTTCAGGTAATGCAGCACTATACTCCTCTGCTTAACAATCAACTCAGTATGTTTTACTCATTATCTTTTCTTCTAGACTGCAGGGCAGGTTAGAAAGAAAATGATCCCCTCATTAAAAATTGATACTTTCACAGGAAAAATGTGTAATTTTGAAATAGACTTAACAAGGTATGTTTTACCTCTCTTTTCCCCGTAGCCACAAAATGGGCATGAAGTATTTTCTTTTAAAATGCCTTAATTCTCAACTTCATGCAAATCTAAATAAAGATGACCAAAACAAAAGCTTAAACAATGGAAGGATATTTCACAGAAAATTTCTTATACAAAAAACACATAAGAAAAAGGGCCACTAGGTGACATTTTAATTTACAAATTGGCATCATTTTGGTCAATATCCAAGTGCTGTTTTCTTCTACCACAACAAAGCAGCTGTACAGAAAGAAAACTGCATAACTGGTTTTATGCATTTTAATCACACATTTCCTCAGGAATTTCATGTGGATTAAGGATGCCAGGTACAGACATCTGAAGCTTATGTTTCTCCTCCTGAGCCTGTCGAAGGGCTGTTTCTCTTTCTTCCAGGAATAAATCAGATGTGTCTTCACCTGCAAATTCCTACACAAATAAGTAGTTTAGTTAGTTCAATGTAAGTGTTTTGAAATCCAAGAATAAAATGTAAGAAGTTTCCAAAACCCAGACATTTTATATATAAATATGAAAAATCAATTTCACACTTGACTGTCAGAACCAGAATTTTTTAAAAATAATTTTCTTATGCAACAGTTGTTGCCACTAAAGCCTAAATCATTATAATGAATGTAGTCGCACCCTGCATGATATTTGCATTTTCACTAGCTGCTGCGGGTGGGGATACCAGCCTCATCTTTTGAGTGGTCAGTATTTGGGGTCCCATTGAAATGTAGGCATTACAACATCAAAATGTTAGAACTTGAATCTACATTGTAATTCTATTTAAGATACTTTACTGAGGGACATTCCTTCCTTTAATTATCTCTTGAATGCCAACTTTTATTTCTATTTTTTTAAAAGGAAATAGAATGGAATCCTGACTCTAGGAGATACAAAAAACAAAAAAGTTTAGGCTCCTGAGGACTGAAATGCTTTGGCTATCCCAAGTTAAATATAGGGGAAACTGGGTGAAATATAATAGCCTGTGATATACAGGAGGATCAGGCTAGAAGATCTAATGGTCCCTTCTGGCCTTAAACTATGGAATTATTCCAAAACCAGGATTGCAATATGGCCTCTATTTAAAAATGGGCTTACTACACATCTCCCAGTTTGGAAAGATTCACAGCTGCATAGAAATCCATAAGGTGCATCAATCCATTCTCTCGGTCTAAGTAGTCTAAGGCAACAGGCATTTCTCTGCACCCTTACTGAAGTGGCCAATAGTCAAGACTGTGGCCCTACAACTCTGAGATGGTGAATTATAAAAACACGCTGACCTGTTGCATGACTTTTCATAAGTGAACCAGCCTCTTCCGTTTTGAACACCACATTCAACAGTCATTTAAAATTTACGCTAACATTCTAAACATACCTTAATTTGGACCAGGAAATCCCTAAGGTGTTCCTTGAAAGCAGGAATATCCTGATTTAAACTGAAGAGTCCTGTTACAAATAGCTTAACCTGTGCACTAAGAGTAAAAATACCAATTAGTACATGGGAAACACAAGAACCATGCTAAAAAATTTTTTAACAGACACAGCACACTTACTCTTGCAGATGAGGAAATGCAGATTTAAGAAGATTAGCAACATATTCCTGAATAAACATTTGGTTGTTCAATGGATTTCCAGGGTTTAAAGGTGTACTTATTTTTCCTTCTTCTACTAAATTGAACATGTATGCAAGAATTGATGCATGCATTGTCAAACCTGCATATGTAAAACAGAAATGAAATTACTTGTTACTCAAAATAAATTCCTTTATTGTTTAAATGATTGCTGTACTGTTTCCCTCAACCTCAAGCACACTCTTACCAGCAGTATGTGAAGTGTCTGTTACAACAGAAAAAATATGCTGAAGAATGTCACAGAAATAAGTCTGATAAAAACTCTGAGCAGCAGCCTCTTCTTGTGCAACGTTTTGTAATAGAGTATAAAGTATCTGAAGACCTGAAAGAAAGCAAAAGGGTGAAAATGACCAAAATCTTTTCCATTAGCTTTCCTTTCCGGAAAAAATTACATATAATCAAGTTCAGATTTGTGCAAAGAGAAGTCTGACCTAGACAGAACTATGCGAACCAATATGGAAAGATTTTCCAGGAATTTCTTCAAGTAGCTACCATATTTTTGTGGATTTGTTATGTTTACTAATTATCAGCACCTCAGGCCCTTACCAAACAAAAATCGTCCACTTAAGTGATACCTTTGCTGTGATAGCGTATATTTAATTGCAATAATCACATAAAAGCAGGTCAAGTAAAGCTGACTAGAAACGCCTAAAAATTTTTTTGTTGGAATTTGCTGATATCTAAATGTTTTGCAGAAATGGTTAGATTTAGTCAAACTTCCAAAGAAATCCAGATTTCCTGCAATCTCCCCGCTTGGCTTCTCCACAGTCCATCTGGTGATCTGCTGAGACCAGGCTTTTAGGGTCCACAGCTCTTGGGCAACCTGCCAGGCACTTTCCTAGAGGGAAAGGACCCCCTGGCTTCTAGACTTCTGGGGCCAGGCAGATTCCTGACTCTGGGAGTTGAGCAGCTATAGGATCCCCTGCTCCCAAGCTCCTCAGCAAACCACCAGGCGGGCTGTGGCCCAGCTGGCACTCAGGCTCCCCTTTAATTCACCATAAGGTTGAAGAAGGGCTGGAAACCTCAACTCCTGGAACTCTCAGAGCTGGCACTCCCTGGCTCCCTGTCAGTTGGACTACCAAGGACCTCCCCACATGCCAGGCTGCAGCGGAGCCAGGAACCTTGGAAGCCATGGCAGCTAAGACTGGAAATGACAGTTCTTGTCAGTTTCACTGCTGCCCTGAAAATTGACTAGACTCCTGTCATTTTCAATCCACAGCAGCCATGACTTTTCAGGGTCCTGGTTCTGCTGCAGTGACCAGACAGACAGCTGGGGACCTCGGACAGCATATTTCATTTTGCAATCACCACATTTTGTTCTTCCAAAACAAAACATTATATGATTTCAGTTCTGCAAATTTTTTCTAAGTTTTTGGCTTTTTGTTCCAATTTGGGATAATAAAATTTCTGAAAATTAAGTAGTTTTTGCAGAACTGAAAATTGGTTTCCCATTCAGCTCTACTACCAATCATCATCATTAACATTACAAAAATGGCAAACACCAAGCTCCCTCCATCACTACTGTTCGGCAACAATTTGGAGAACAACCCTATAGTTAGATACTTATTTAACAACAGATAAGCTCATCAGACCTTGCCCCTCTCTCTATACAACAGGCTGCATTGCCTAAAATGGGGGAGAAGTCTAAGGTCTGTGTAGGGATATTAAAGAAGGTACTAACTGATTCCCCCAAGTGACAGTGACCCCCCCGGTTCACCAAGTACAAAAATCCCCCCAGGTTCACCAAGTACAAAAATCTTTTAAGTTCTTATGTTAAAACTTGTAAGCTCCTGTCTGCAGAAAACACTGATTGTATCTGTCCTGTGAAAGATACTCTATTACTATGTGAAACTTACAAACAAGTTAATTGACTTTGTTCTTGAAGTAAACACTATGCTAGCCTTAAGATGTAACTGATACAATGTAAACAAACAGACTCTCACCCTCCGTGATTACAGGGCCGGGAATCTCATAGGAATTAACACATACCCCAAAAGTGGTGGAGACAGTAAATTAAAATATAGTTAAGATATGGAATGTATGTTGATGAATGTTTGATGTACGTGAATGGTTAGGGAGGTGCCAGCCTGGAAAGGATCCATCGGCTGAAGAATGTGTCAAGTGGACCACCAGACAACCCCCGGAGGGTAAACTGGGATCCACTCCCAACACCTGGAAGGAATGTGCCATCTGCTAATTGAGCCAACAACAGCAGGATGAAACAGTTCCCATAGACTAACACAGGAATTAATTCCTATAAAAATGGACTCTAAAAACTCCGGACTTTGAGTCCCTGGTTCTGCTGCCAACCTCCAAGAGCATCAGGTGCATCTGACACAGACTCGGCTCCATCCTCATGACCAAGATACCTGGCCAGTAACTTGGCATGAGCAACTTCTAAGCTGGTAACTATAACACCTATACAGAACCTGAATGGATGATTGTGTGAATGAAGAGTGTGTGTGTGTGTGTGTAATAAGTAGTGATAGGAATAAGTAGTAAAACAACCTTGTTTGCTTTTATTTTTTGCCTTATTATATTTACAATAAATGTGGCATCTTTGCCTTATCCCTCTTAATAAGATCCTGCTGGTTTTTATTATATTGGTATAACATTTGTTAGTTTTCCAGTGTATTTGAAGATAGTCGGATGGCCTGCACCAGCATCTCCAGACATCTCCCCCTTTCTGAGGAACTCCCTTCTAGTCCCAATATGGATGCCTCCTATTGGGGTTTCCTTCTTGTTGAAGGGTGGGGAGCTACAGGAAAGGAAAGGAAGCCAGCAAGGGGAGCAACAATAACAGGTACCCTCTCCTGGCTGTAGGACACTTGCATTCAAATATTTTAGCTTTATACACCTAGACAGACAGCAGAAGCCTGTGAAAATAATGACTAATGGAAAATATTGATACAATATAGCAATACCACCTCCACAAATATATATTTCCCTAAGTTGATCTACATATCACATACTCCCTCAAAATATAAAATTCAGACCTATTAACTGGCTATATTCAAGTTTATAAGTTTAAAAATACAGTAGAACTCTATTCACCTGTATCTGCAACATTTCTCATTGTGTGTTTGAAAGCCCAAATAATAGAATCCAAAACAAGTTTGAACTGTGCAGGTGGAATGGCCAGGAATGCTGGAAAGCAATGAGAATTTACTGCTTGGAGTAGCAAGAAAAAGTTTGTTCTATGTTCAGGATACTCTTCAAAGTCCTAAAAAGAGAAATACATAATGAAATTCCAAGTTCCTTAAGCAGCTATAGTACACACCACTAGCTATCACCATAACAAAAATCTGACCCAGTAGCAGAAACAGCAGCAGCTTTTCAACCCAGGACAGCCTTTTTCCTTTTAAAAAATTATTATATAAGGAAATATTAACAATTTCAGGACAGTATATGGACTCACTGCAATGCTTTTTGACTTAGAGTCTGATTAACTCATCAGAACATAAGATTATCAAATTGAATCATCAGTCAAGCCAAAGTTCTTCTAGTTAACATGTAAGAACTGTGCAAGCCATTCACATACCACTTAAGTTTGTATACAACAGTAAAATACAAGAGTCAGACACTTTGCAGAACAGAAAAGGGGCAGAAAGGATGCAGCAGAAGGGGGAAGTTTCACAATATGCTTGCCTTATAGCACCAGGAGCCCATTAGAATCCCACCGTACAACCGCTACTATTTTGTGAGGTTACATGTTTGGTGTAGCCACAAGGCAGTTACTTTACATAGCATGCTCCCTTCAAATCTGGTGGAAGCTACATTGTTCACTAGTATACATGAACATGAGGAGAAGGGTGCAGGAGGAAGCCAATGGTAAATGCCATTGGGAAGACCAGAGTAGAGTAGAGGAGCAGACCCTCTTCCAAGGTGCTCTGGATTCCACGTGGATGGAACCTGATTACACTGATGCTCAGGCTCTACAGGGTTTGAAAACTGTCCCCCCCACCCCACACACACACTTCCTCCCACAAGATGAAACAAGTTTCCCTGAATTTTTCTTCTTTTTGCCTATCAGGAAAAAAGGGGACAGCCATTTAGGCCTAATTGTTAACTCCAAACCACACAATCTCTTCCTGCATGCTTAGAGAAATATGAAAACCATAAAGGAGAATAAAAGGACTTTGGAACAGTTTGTAAGAACATGATAAACACAGTTACAATTTAAAAAAAATTGGAGAAATGTTCAGGCAATATTCTAGAAACAGGTCTGAGGATAGCATGACTCCAAAGTATGTTTTTCCTCTTAGAAAAAAAGCTCTCTAGCGTTTATAAGCTACTAAATAAACAAGACCCCTAGGAGCAGGTTAACAATCTGTGGCTCATACAATGAATTACTGTATTTTCTCACAATGGGGTATCACTTTTCACAAAGATTCAAGGGCTAGTAATTACAAAATTATGACTGGAGTCTTATTCACCTGACAGCTGAAGGAAGAGCTGGGACAATATTCCAGTTCCATGAGTATCAAAACCTTAGTTGCTTTTGACAAGAAGTTTTCATTAGTAACGTAAGTCTTGTCACAATCCACAAAGAGGTAACCTGATGTGTGGCTCAGAAACAGCACCAACTCTGGTGTTGATATTTTGGGAATTATTTCTGGCCATTTCTTACTTTGTATACTACCTTTCTAATAGTGCTTCTCACTCTGACATTTCAAATGTTATGAAATTATGTACATATCACTATAGGTTATACCATAAGGATTTAAATCACACAAGGTATTTTACCATATAACTGCTCTAAGGATAAGTTGTTTTTCTTAGCTTCCAAAAATGGAGGACTAGCAAGTAGTTCTTATTTAGAAGTCTTTGGAAGTTTAATGCCGTGGGTTCCCAACTGTGATCTACAGGAACCTAAAATGTCATAAGGCTGACTCCTACTAGCTTCCTGCTGTACAGACTTATAAGCTCTTAATTGCAAGTTCCCTTTCAAAAAGCCAGATCATTAATCAAAAATTTCAGTCTTGGGAGGCTAAAAGTGAGATGTGTAAATCCACATTAAGGCACCTATGTTCAAAAAAAAGTAAGCTCATTAGGGACTTGAAATAAAATCAATACTTTCTTAATTTCTTTACCACATAAGCACTTGCTGCAGGAATGTTAAATAATTTAAAAAAGGAGGGAGGTGGTCCACAAGACACTATTCAGATGGGGGTCACTATGAAAAAAAAATTGAGAACCCCAATGTGTTGACATTTGGGGCTGGATTCACAAAAGCACTTATGCCCTTAAGTCCCAGAATCAGGCCCAACTGATTCACAAAACCCCAGTTAATGGCCTCTGAACCCTGTAGGCACCTGAAATCATTTGGCACTTGAATTATTGCAGTAAATATTCCCTAGGTGTCTATGTTTCTGCCTCTGAGCATGTGTTGTACAGCCTCATGCTAGAAGTCTGGATGCCTAAGACTCAGAGCAATGCACAAACTGGGAGAAAGTAAGTGTTCCTCAACTTAGCTTCTCTCTGGGGGCCCGATCCAATAAGCGTGCTCAGCCCTAACTTACTACATTGAATCCCTATAGGTGAGCTTGCATAAAAACAGCCAGTAGTTGGGAAGAGGAGACCCTCCCTCATAACTTTTAGCCCACTGGTTAGGGTACTCACCGGAGATGTGAGAGACCACTGGTTCAAGCCACTCTCTCTCCCCACTGACAGGGAGAAGGGATTTGAACAAGAATTGCTGCTTAAGTGAGTGATCTAGCCACTAGGCAATAAGGTATTCCGAAATAGGGGTTTCTTTAGTCTCCCCTGATGACAGAGTTCCACTGTGGAGCAGGAGAACTGGTCCTAGGTCTCCCTACCTCTCGAGTACGATAATCACCAGGCTATAGACCGGGGTAGGCAACCTACGGCACTTGTGCCAAATGCAGCACACGAGCTGATTTTCAGTGGCACTCACACTGCCCAGGTCCTGGCCACCGGTCCAGGGGGCTCTGCATTTTAATTTAATTTTAGATGAAGCTTCTTAAACATTTTAAAAACCTTATTTACTTTACATACAACAATAGTTTAGTTATATATTATAGACTTATAGAAAGAGACCTTCTAAAAACTTTAAAATGTATTACTGGCACGTGAAACCTTAAATTAGAGTGAATAAATGGAGACTCGGCGCAGCACTTCTGGAAGGTTGCTGACCCCCTGCTATAGATACACTCATGCTTGCTCTCTTTGGCCTAATGATTCTTTTCAATATTTATGCACAGTGCAACAGTTCACCATTGGGCTGAAGAGAGTAGAAGTATAAGAATGACTCTATAGACTGGTGGTTAGAGCACTCACAGGAGGAACAGCTTCACAGGAGAGACTGAGGGAGCATACACATCAGAATATCTTCGAGCTGAGTCGCTATGGCATATCTCTGAAAAGTGGCAGATGTCTGTTCAAATCCCTTTTCCCCCTCAGATGATGGTGGGAGGACCTGAACTGGGGATATCCCAGATCCCAAGTGAGAAAAATTGAGGGAGCCCCCCCCACTTACAAAAACAGCATAGGCACCGAACACCAAGAGAGGGTCTGCAGCTGAGAATCCCAAGCAGAGGGAGGTGCCTTACCACAGCCTAGACCCAGGCACCTATCTCCAGCTGCGGCGAGGCTAAGTACATATCCCTCAGTTTAACACCTCCCGCTGGCTACCTTAGGAGGCGCCTCCTGGCTTTTGTGAATCCCATTCTGAGGGGCCTCTCTCCCCCCATTCATTGTAAAGGGAGCCAAGCCACCTAACTCAGGCTTTGTGAATACCAGTGATTTTCTAGGCACCAAAAAGTGATGCATGAGGACACTCAGCATCATGCCGAAGGGTAAGTCTATACAGCAATGTAAGCCTGGGTTTGAACCCAGGCTCTAGCCTAACTCCCTGCTTGCACCCACACATCAATTGTGCTAACCTTGGGCTTGGACCTAGGATCCCAGGACCTTGCAAGAGTGGAGGGAGAACCTAGGGGCCAAGCCCTATTACTTTCCTGTGTGCACGTGGCCCTGGCTTTACTTGGCTCCCAGAAGTCCTCCAGATGTATCCCAGAGTTCCCAGCGGCAGAGTAGGAGCACTGCAAACAGCCAGCGCAGTGGCTGCACCATTACTGCCTGGCTGAGCGTGCTTCCTGTTCCTGCCCTTCTCTCAGTGGTGGCAGTTCCTGCTCTGGCTCCTCCTCGCTGCTGTGTGGAGCTTGCAGGGAGCAAAGGTGACAGGCAAGAGGCAGCTTCTGGCTGCCAGGATGTTGGGGTTTAGCCCTCCCCTGGCCGTATTGAGCCAGGAGCTCTGCTGCTGCCCCTCCCTGCAGGGCAGCTGCTTGGTCTGAGTCCGCTCTGTCTCTTGCTCCTGGTGCCCAGGCAGCATGGACTATGAGGGCAGTGAGTGGGAGCCAGACCAAAAAACTTCCCCCAGCCTTCCAGGGATCCCTTATCCCTGTCTCCCAGGGTGTGACAGGGGCAGGAATAAGGAATGCCTGGGAGGGTGCTGGAGGACACTGCACCCCAATTCCTGTGGAGGCACTTCATCGCTCCGCAGCAAGCAACAGCCAGGATGAGGTGCATGTGTCATTTTCCTCTGAAAACTATATTTTATCTTATTTCAGAATAAACTAACCAACCAAAAACTCCTTAACTGAACATACCATTTTAAAAATTAAGAATTGTAAAGTTTCATTTTAATAGTTTGACAGTCATGGAGACTGATGTCCTCATTATCGTTAGAACAGGCGTACATGGGCATTTTCCTGCCAGTGTGACTCAACCTAGAGCTGGAGACTACATGGTAATTCAGTATAAAGCCTTCTGAGACTGCAGTCATTCTACTGAGATAGCCACCAAAGGAGCTTATTATGCAGTTTATGTACTCGTGTGCTCCTTATGGGCACCTGAATCTCATCAACAGCAGCATCACAGTTTGGAAACAGGGTGGGAAGTAGCATTTTCCCACAATGCACCACATTCCCAGTGCTAGAATTTTGACACAGGGTGGTGGGTGTGCTAGGCACTATAGAATAGGGTCTGTGTGCTGCAACATGGGCGCCAGAGCCCTAAGTTCAAGCACAGGTCAGAAAATTCAGGGTTAACATGCAGTGTAGATGCTGAAGCCCAGGGTTCCCTGACACCGGTCAGCTGACGCAAGTCCCACCAACCCTAGGTTTACATTGCTGTAGAGACATATCCTACGTTTCTTTGTGAATATAGTCCTTGGCTCCTATACTTGGGGAAATGCTGTAATATCACCTATCACGGTCATATCTGTATAATCAGTAGCAATAGCCAACTCCCTAGTAGGCTTTGTGGAATGTCTGATTCTCTGCTTGGGATATCTTATTTGGTTGGTTTTATGTGATGTATTATGGAGACTGTAGGTATCCAAACACAAAAGATTACCACTTACCTTATTGATCATATTTAACGTGCATTCAAAAACAGCATCAAATATCTGAGGTATTTCAGCAGTAATGTGTCCCCCCAATTTATTTACAATGATAGCCATTGTACTGAGTACTTCAGGTTCTCTAGCAGCTGGAACATTTCTCTGGTAATCAATGAGGACTGCATCCAACAAAGGAGGAACAAAGTTTTCAGCTACCTGGTAAAGAAAGCAGAACATTGTTAGATAACTAAAAGAGTGTTTACAATAATTGCATAATTAATGCTTTGTAGCAGAGTATGAGTTACTTTAGATACCTACAAATAATTTAGGTCCTAAATGCATTTTTTAAAAAGGAGCTTGCCAAATATGTACATGCATATTACTTTTCCTGTAACCAGCAGTGACCCCTTTAGAATTATTTCTACCCTAGTAATCATTGTTTTAGATTATTGATCATGTAGATCCATTTATTAAATCTAGTAAATCCTCTCGGCTATAGCTCATACAGTTGTTGCAATATCACTTTATTATGTAAATCTCACTCGGGTCTCCTGAAAATGAGTTGCTATGACAAAAGCAGCGAGTGTTAATTATATTTTTGTTCTGCTGTAAAAAATGTAGATTTCTCCCAGAGTGTCTTATTTATGAATGCAGCAAAGAGTCCTGTGGCACCTTATAGACTAACCAGCGTATTGGAGCATGAGCTTTCGTGGGTAAATACCCACTTCGTCGGATGCATGTAGTGGAAATCTCCAGGGGCAGGTATATATGCAAGCAAGAAGCAGGCTAGAGAGTTTAGAGTTTCCCTTCTTGATTGCATATATACCTGCCCCTGGAGATTTCCACTACATGCATCCGACGAAGTGGGTATTCACCCACGAAAGCTCATGCTCCAATACGCTGGTTAGTCTATAAGGTGCCACAGGACTCTTTGCTGCTTTTTCAGATCCAGACTAACACGCTACCCCTCTGATACTTATTTATGAATATTGCTAGTTACTTTAAAAATCCACTTACCATCTGAGGATCGTTGGACCTGCTCACCCAACCAGAAATTAGTTTTAGAGTTTCCCTTTTTACTGTCCTCATACTTCTAATCAGAGGTTGTTTCGTAACCATTTCACCTGAAAAGGTTTTAAATTTTATTACAACTCAGTTAAAAAGGGTTTGTTGATATTTGAATATACGAAAACTGACTTTTTACACAGAAGTTTTATGCCAAGTTGTTGTCAATCCTACACTTCATTTAGCAGCTCACGCTCTTTGTATGTGCCTATCCTATGCACCAAGTAGTCTCTCACTGGGAAAATATTACATCAGTTCTAATCTCCTTTCCTTTTCACTCAATGCCCCACGTATTTTGGTCTCCTTCCTTTTGCCCTATCTATGGCATATGATGTCACAAGAGCAAGTCAAAGGGATTATGACCGTGCAATATAACTGCTAATCTGCTACAGTATACTACCAATGGCAGGCAGACATGCTCAAAACAGCCTCCAGCTGTGATTTTATTACATTACACCTTCCAACCTATACATACTATGAAACACTGTCTAGGAGCAGATGTACATGATTGGCCAGTTAGTTGTCCTCTCCCCCTATCATCTGTCCAGAGGTTGCAGGACCTCCACACTATCTACAATTGATTGGAGTGGGTCTTGCTTTACAGTCCTACAGACATTTGTCAGAACCATGTTAAGTCCTGAGACAGGTGTGATCCAGAACTATGGGATTACCCAGTAGTTGCAAATCCAGCACTTCACCCCTACAGATAGAGCTTCAAGAATATAACTTCTGAACTTCATAACTACACATTTCTTGGCAAGGACAACTGCTGGCCTTTGGAGCTGCACAGAATCAAAGATATACTCTCTGGTATTGAAGGCTTCACAGAGATCAATTGTACAGAAACTCTATAAACATCAAGTACTACAACTCTACTCACTATTCATCTGTGCAAGTTCTACCTGTATTATGTAATGAATTTGTACATTCCCAAATACCAGCATATGGGTAGCACCGACTGGTACAGCAGAGATGGAAAAGCCTTTAATTGCTCTCTTAGAACGTCCTATGGCGCAAAAGCAAGACCTGTTCCCAAACTACTGTAACCAACCTCCCCAACCTACCTCCGTTGAGAGAAAGCACCTTATATGTAATATTTGTATTTTTGTTTGACAGAAATGTTATGCAACTGTTAATTTCTTTCCAGTAATAACTTTTGATTTATAAAGTCTAGGCCCTGAATTTCAGTACAGATCATTTATTCAGAAGACAAAAAGCTCTTATGTAGCAGCAAAATATTAGCTTAACATATTAGCACTTTTCAAACAGGATAACTGAAGAATGAAAAGGGAATTCTTGGCTCTGATTTAAAGAAACTACAATAAGCCAAATTTTCAAGTGTGCGTTTTATTGCAAAATATGGGATGAGTTTTCACTTCCACAGAAAAATATTTACTGTGTTTTACAACCCCACAATTTTTCTTATTCATAGTTTAACAGTACCAACTCTTTTTCCATCAAGAGAAGACAGAAGTTTATCTGAATATAAAGGCCAATAAATCTCTCATTACTCTGAAAGGCCAATATAAAGTTAAGTAAGCTATTTCCTACAATAAGCATGTGGTTATTTATTGATTAAAAGGAGATAGTAAGAGTAGATGGTATTATTCCCATTTTGTTAGAAATAACATGGAAATTCTTACCATTAGCCTGAATAGCTGCAGAAATATTTTCACTTAGGCACTTGTACACATTCAGCATATCTAAATAAATTCTTCCAAGCTGTATCACAAAGGGGTGTCCGACTGCTTTACATGCTCTTACATTTGTTTTCAGAATGCTACCCAGCTGTTTAACTGTTTCAGGATCCTTTAGAATATCAACATTCTATTGAAGAATAGTAATTAAGTTAGTCTCATTAACTGAACAAAACTGAGCTTCTGGTAATTTTTTATGAAATAAAAATTCAGTCAGTCAGTCAGTCATTTCAAACATTTACCCTATCAATGTGTTAAGACTATCTCACTGCAGGAGACAGCACCTATACTGCTGCTGTGGCTCATGGCACTTAGTGATGGCAAGAGCGACAATGGGATGAAATTGGGATTACTTCAATATCGCTTTTCTGGAGAAGTATCATGTACATGAGGAGCAGTACAAGTATAATCCCAAAAGCATAAGGACAGGGGAATGGGAGAAGAGGCACATGAGAAGGTAAAAAAAAAAAAAAAGTGAGAAGAAACAATGGTCCAATGGCAGAATAAGAGATAGAGAACAAAGCTTGTTCTTGTCACAGCAGGGATCTGCATAAGAAAAACAGGTCTCTTACTTTCCTTCACAAAAAGGAGGATTGCTCTTCAGTGCATAGCTATTAGCAGTGGCTGGAGGAGAAGACAACCCTCCTACCTGGAGTAGTGTTACATTAAATGTGTGGTGCACGTGAAGGGGGGGGGGGGGGGGAAGGAAAGAAGAGTAGATCTCTTTTGAATACACAAATTAAACCCACAAACAGGTAAGCACCATTTTATATTAATACAAGAAATATGCTGCTAAATTCTTTAAAAGAATATAAAACCCACTTCCCTTTTGTTCCCCCTCCCCCATTTTCACAATACTTTATCATGCCAATTATCCTACTACCCAATATTTGGCCAGGTACCTCCAGAATTAGTCCATGCAATGCCAGATCAAGCACAAAATTAAACCTTATTAAAAATCAAACATTCAGCAGGATCTCTCTGAACATAAAATACTTAGAAGTTAACATTTCCATGGTGCTCTTACTTTTGTTGCCTGCTGAATTATGCTGTCCCACACTTGATTAGGGAGCAACATGTATTTTTCTATCAGATGCTCCTGTACAGTTTGGTCAGTCTGTGCCCCAATCATGTATCCAACAGCTTCATAGAATGTATGCACCTGATTTGAACAAGAAACAAGTGAGATAGGAAGGGAAGTTTTCAGAGTTAAGACCTAATGTTAAAACACTTCTTTATGCAGCCATTCCTATATCTCTAGTGAAAGATGCACAATTTTTAGAAGTTGTTCATGAAGAGTTGAAGCAGAAAGTATGTTTTAACTGAGAATATTCCCAACACACACTTTACACCAAACATCAAAATTGACTATTTTTGGATGTTTGCTGGACTCCATTAAAACTCTTTCAAACTTCAGATTCTTTCATCAGGTTTGTTTGCAGGTTCCCAGTTTTTTTTTTTAAACAACAAGGTTTATATCAAACTGGGGTATCGGGTGTACAGCAGGGAGGAAGGCCTGTTTTAACAAACCCTATGAGGTCCGCCAAAGTAAGGTACCTGTCCTACTGACTCAGTAAACTATACAGTGTAGTGTACTGTAGGGAAAAATGGAGAGGGAATGGGGAAACAAATTGAAATTTTGTCACATTTAAAAACTGTTTAGAAAGAACACTTAACATGAGTAAAAGTATTTTATTCAGTCCTTCTCCATGCACCCCATTTACCTCCCTCCTCTCCTTCCATATCCCCACTCCTTTGCATCACCTTCATCTTCCTTTCACATTCTATCAGTCTGTCTTCCCCATCCTTATTCTGCATCCCTCCGAGAGCCACACACTGCAAGACCAGGGAGCTCAGATGCATGACACCTAATTCCCTTTTAGTACATGTCTCCCTCCAATTTCTTTTAGGGTACATTTGGAGGGTGATTAAAAAAATCACTTACAATAGGAAGCTAATTATATCTTTCAACTATGGAGTGGCTATCACCACTCCCTAAACTAGATCTTCCCCAGATGCTAAGCCATTTTACCCACAGAGAAAGTTGCAAGAATCACTGCTACAACATATACAGTAAGTTTGTGTTTGTCTCTAGTTTTATCAAACTATGGTTCCCATTTGGCATAATATGTACTGTTTGTTTTACCTGTATTCTTGAACATTTCAGTAGTTGCATGCTGTTGGTGGGATACTACTCTATGCCATGTTAAAATCATTAACAAATAAAAACAATTAGATGGAAAATGTTTGAATAATTTTTGGGATAAACATTTTAACAGAACTTAATTCTTGTTAAAGAAATAAATGGGAACCCATTAAACCCACTTAATCTCCTGGAGAGGAGGAAGAATGAAGTCTGCTGAAGGATGTTAATTAAACCCCCACACAATGACATACGCATTCTTCTAGTGCCACAGGATTATGCCCTACCAGCAAGACTAGGAAACAGAATTTAAGTCTTCTAGAAAGCACCACCACCGTTTCTCCATCGCTTTTAAATACTAGCCAGAGCTACTACGTATCATTGCTGAATTTGACATACCTGCTGTGGCTGAAGATCACAAATGATTGTATTAATGTTGTTCAGGATCTCATCAATGAATGGCATGACTTCTCCCACTTGAACCTGAACAAAGTGTCGGCGGCATTTCTGTGCTATTTTTATGAAAGTATCACAAGCCATATCCTGGACACCATCATGGGTTTCTAAATTAAAATATAATTGTGTGAGACTTTTATGCTCTTTACAAAGATTCTACAGGTGTGTGTACGCGCGCGCACGTACACACACACACACACGTGTGCAATCAGCAGCTCCAATATGAAACTAATATTTGAACATTTAGGTCCCCAAAAATTTAAGGTGTTAGTGAGCAGAAAAGTGATGAAATGTCAAACATATTTACCATGCATGAATTCAAATAGCTTGTTGACTACTGTCTTCAAAAATTTCCAGTGAGCTCTCAAAAACCGTGGATATTGACCTACTATATACATGATATTTGATGCAATAATAGCTTTGTTATCTTTCCCTCGCTTTTGTTCACAGAGTCCCAGAAGATCCTGCAAGGGGGGAAAAAAAAACGAAAAAAAAAAAACCTGTACTTGTCTTCCTTTTCATGTTTAATATTTCTATTTTCTTAGAACTGTGATGGGGCAAAATTTAAAGTACTATAACCAGCAATGCTAAAACTGTAGTTTGGCAATACCTGACAAATACCAAAAAGATCACCAAATCAGGCTTCATAATTGTTTCAATGCATTTGAACAATGGAGATTAAAGTTAGGATATTAGAATTACAGAGATTTACTAAAACTTTTTGGAAGGACAAGAAAGCAGTTTTCTACCCAGAAATTATTTTAAATACAGCTCATTAAGAGTTGTCACATGAACTTAAATTCACTTCAGGTATGGATGTAAAAGTGTAAGCAATCCTCAGTGTTTTGTACCAAGTGAAGGCAAGCAGTTTGTGAAATTTATTTAATAAAAACCAAGCAGTCTTGCGTTCTTCCTGTAGTATAAGGGACTGGCTACCTACTAGTCTATATTGGTGAGTATAAAAGAAATGACAACTGAACGAAATAATTTAATATGAATTACTGTGTGAATTTTTAAAACATGGTAAGAAATGCCACTTTTCTAAGGAATCTTGAATTTTACCAAGCAGAGCCTCAGTTTTGACAGGTTTTCCACTCCACCACACATCTATTGATAAAACTAAAATTCTAATAAATCTAAAATGTATATGGCAAGAATGCTATTCTCCCCTCACTGCCTATAGCAGTGAAGGTTACAACCTTAAAGTAAAGAGAAATGCATGCTAAACTTAACTTCTTCTGAATTAACCCAGTGTAAAACTTATCTGGGTAATTTCTTTGATAGGCATGATAGCCAAGGCTCCTTTTCACATGATTTTATACAAATGTAATATATCCTGACTAGTCAGTTTGCTTTTTTCTACAGTGTAGTTCAATAAAAATGTGCAGCAAATGTTAATATCTTCAAAGAATTTAAAAGAAATCGCCATTGCACTTTTTGAACCTACCAGCTGTTCTGGCGTGAATGTGAGGAACCCACAAGTTTTATGACATTATACCTTAATTACTGTAACAAGAAATCGTTTTTCATCCTCTTCATGCATTGCTCCACTGATTGACCCAATAGCCCAACAAAGAGTATTCAAATTCTTCCATGACCATTCTGTTCCATTCACTTGATTGTGAAGTTTTTCTGTCATTATTCGTTCAGTATCTGCATAATCCAGATGTGTAAGATAAACTGAAAGAAACAATTACATTTTAACATGTTACAAATCCACTTTTTAAGCAGTCACAACTCCATAGCAGAGTTTGAGTTCTATTTCATACATATGCAGTTTTCATACAAAACTACAGCATATCCTTCCTTCAAAAGTTCACGCTGGACTGTAACTTTAGGATTTAAGTAAATGTTAGTTTACGAGTTAAAAATAATTAAAAACAGGGTTCTATAAAAATTTAACATCTACGTAACGTTTTTTCTTTGTCCTAAACAAGATAATGCAGATAGTTCACACTTTCTATATAGTTAACGTTAATTGAAATCTTGTTCATAAACTGCATTTGGAGAACTTAGACTGCTATTAAGCTAAATTACTAACAATGGTTGTATCTAATTGTTAAGATTACATAGGCTCAGGTAACCCGTAAGTGAGGCCAATGTGACATAAGTGGTAAATCAACCCATCCCCCTCGTTAGTGTGCATGCAACAATTCTATTGGTTGTAATGACTCAGTGCTATAATGGAGATGGAGTTCCCACTCGTAGATAACTTGATTCAACTGTCACTGTTCTTTCAAGATTCTGTGGATGCATGCTACCTTGGGCCTCATGTTGAAAAGTCCCTCACCGCAGTGCTGCCTGAGCTCCAGTTGCACACAGACATTTCAAGACTTCAGAGACAGAGCTCTCCCACACTCAATTTTACACAGCAATGGTCTCATTGACTGTCCACCACATCAGTAAGTCAGCTGCAACTTGAAGGCCAGATTCACCAATATGCTTTGGCTGCTTTGTACTGCTCTGGCCGTTCTAAACCCAGTTTAACTAGCTGGTGCACTCTTAGTGGTACACCAAAGTAGTCAAACTACAGTTAAAATAAAATAATAAAAAAAAAAGTGACTTAAGGTTGACACGTATATTTACATCATATTGCAGGGTAACAATGTTTCTTGTTTAGTGTTCCTGTATGAACGTTTTTTTTTGTTTTTGTTTTTGTTTTTTTTAAAAACAGAGCTAAGGAATTTCCCTGAAACAAACTACATCAAGATGAAGTTGAGGTTGAGCATATGTATCAGTAACAGGTGTAAAAAAAATTTCCAGGGATATGATGGTTGTCTCAAAACTAAGCACTAGTACACTCAAGCAACCTTAACTATGCCTGTAATGTCAGGAGAGAGGAAAAAGTATAGATTAAACAGACTCAATAATCTGGGATAACCACCATTAAAATGCCTTACTCATAATCCTATATTTATTCCACGATGTAGCAGAGTTGGGTGCCTTATGTTTAGATTTCTATTAAGTATATCTTTAACTCTAAATTTCTATGGTTTAGAACACTGTTGTAAGATAATTACACCAGTGTAACTGTTTTATTTTTTAAATCCTGAAGTTACTGATGCACACTTTCAACATCAAGGTTTTTTTGGGTCTAGGAATATACAAGATGAACACATTACATGGCTAGAATTCAATGACCAAACTGGAAGGTGAAGAACCATCACTGAACAGATGAAGATATCAAGCAGAAGAGTAGATATATTACATACCTAGAACAAATGCTGAAGACTACTGTTTCTTAGGTATGTAATAAACACTGATCAGGTATTCTACAGAGTGGTCAAAGGATGTGATAATGTTCACAACTCCTACAGATATTTTGCTCAGACAATCTTAAATATGGTGGTTCACAGTGCTTGCCAGAATTATTCATGACTAATAGATGCACAATTTGTAGTCTAATAATCCAAAGTGGGGTTTTTAATTTTTCTGAATTTCCTTTAGTAAACCTTTAGATTTTTTTAAATTATACATTGGAGAAGTAAATGAAGTATTTTGTATATTTGTTCAACAAACATCTTGATACTTTCTAGCAGCAGAGACTCTTTCATAATGCTTAGTATGAATGATTTCTAATGTTTCATAATGGAAACACTCTTTCAAAGTTGTGATGTAATGGGAAAACCAATTTTATTTCTACTATGCATGATACTGTCAAGATGGTAGCTTGTTGCTGGTTCTTTTTTCAAAGGAATAGTTAAGCTTAAAAAAAAAAATTCTTTGCAAGTATCAGAGGGGTAGCCATGTTAGTCTGTATCTGTAAAAAGCAACAAAGAGTCCTGTGGCATCTTAGGGTACGTCTTCACTACCCGCCGATCCGGCGGGTAGCAATCGATTTCTTGAGTTCGATATATCGCGTCTCATCTAGACGCGATATATCGAACCCCGAACGCGCTCCCGTCAACTCCGGAACTCCACCAGAGCTAGTGGCGGTAGCGGAGTCGACGGGAGAGCCGCGGACGTCGATCCCGTGCCATGAGGACAGGTAAGTAATTCGAGCTAAGGTACTTCGACTTCAGCTACGCTATTCACATAGCTGAAGTTGCGTACCTTAGATCGACCCCCCCCAGTGTAGACCAGGCTTCATAGACTAACATATGTCTGACATGCGTCTGATGAAGTGGGTATTCACCCATGGAAGCTTATGCTCCAATACATCTTAGTCTATAAGGTGCCACAGGACTCTTATTTTTTATTTTATTTTTTATTGACTACACCTTCTGAAAAGTTCTCCTTTGGAGCTGGTATGTCATGTCTCAGACAAGGAGACTTGTAAAAAGTTGTTTAAGGAGCCACAGGGACATGCTGGCTGCTTCCAGGAGTCATAGGGAGCTTGTCTTAGCCCTGCTGCGCTGTCGACTGCACTTTTAACAGCCCCGTCAGTGGTGCTAATGGGAGCTGCCAGGGTCCCTTTTCAACCATGCATTCCGGTCAAAAACTGGACACCTGGCAACCGTACTCCACGCTGAGGAATGTCAAAGCTTCCCAGAACTTTTGAAAGTGGAAGGGTGAATGCCTACAGGGCACCAGAGTTCAAAACAGCGAGCAGAGCAGTCATGGTGGGCACTGTAGCACACTGAGGGAAGCCATTTATATTGCGATAATGAACGGCAGCGTCTACAGTGACTAGTTTGTCACCTTAATTTTGCCACAAAAAAACCCTGTATGGCGCTTATCAAGGTGGTTTTATTTTATTGGCAACACAGAGTTTTGCTGTCAAAAGTAGCTTTGTATTGTGTACATCTCCACTATTTTGTTTGCAAAAACTGCCTTTTGCTGACAAAATTGGGCAATGTAAACAAGACCTTAGTTTCCTTCACCAATGAGCTTTAACTGCAGAGTTTGGTCCTAATAATTAAAAACCTTTAAGATAATGCCCCTAAGCTACTTCCCCCTCCTGTATACACATTTATTTTTCCATTAACTTATTAACTTTTTTTCTGGTGCTACTTACTTAAAATGGTTGCATCTGACCATAATAAATTAATAGATAAACTTCAAGACAAAAAAATGACAAGGAAAAAACTCCAAAAATTAAGTCAACTGCTTCTCCGGGGATAGTCTTCCTAGAGTAACACTCCATTCCCTGTTCTTGCATTTCCTCTCCCTCATACCTTCTCCCCACACTTATCTTGATCAGTAGTTATTCTTCCTTGCATTTTCTATCTAAATTAGAGTGTAAGCTAGCATTTAGTCAAAGGATTTAATATTTTGTTGCTGTATATTCATAAGATCAGATAAGTCGTTAACTTACCCAGCGTCTCCCTCATATTCTTGTACAAGTTTATGGAATCTGTATCCTTCATGAATTCTCGTACAACTTCCCCCTGATCATTTTCCACAACCAGCACTTCTTCTGGTTTAGCCATACGGCTAACCATTAACAACCGGACCTATGTTTACCAGAGAATCAACAGTTTTAGATTAAGACAAATTTAGGGTTGGGCATTTGACTAGTTCAAGAGTAAACAGTCAATTGACCAGTCAAATATTTCAAAGCACTTTTTCTTAGGAGAGTAAAACAGGAAGACTTCATGGTCTCCAATAGGTTTAGCCTTAGACAGACACTTATGCCTAGTTATGAAAGAAGTTACTAACGGAGTTATTTTGACTCAGAAGAATGCCAAAAAGAAAGGCAGTATGATACAATCAAAATATAGTCTCTTCCACTGAGGCCTCCTCTTTCCATTAAGAGGACGACTATATTTTGGCCTTGAAAGGCAGAGCACATACACACTTCAACCAAAATACAAACAGGACTTCAAAATATATGCTTTAAACCAGAAGACAAAGATAATCTTAGAGGACTTGACATGCCTACTGGGCACCTCTCAAACAAATAGATCAAATGTATTGGAAAGTTAAAATTCAATTTCCAAACTTCTGAGATATTGGAAGATATCAACATTCATGCTGCATGAATAAACATCTTGATTAAATGTTTAAATTTTTCCATTTAGTTTGTATTCAATATGGGTGATGAGATTATGTGATTTTTACCACTGACAAAGGTTTAGATGCCATGGACTAACTAATAAGTAGTGTCCCTCCATGTACTCTGAAGTATTAATGCACAAGATATAAAACAAGACATAGCTGTGCCACAATTTAATAGCTCAAGGGGTGGAGTAACTAGTCACCAGCCAAAGCAGGAATGTTGTCAGAAATATTCCCTTATACAGAGGCACTGGTCATACAAAGCACACATTTCCTTTTGTACAAGGATGTATGTAAACTTATGGCTAAGGCTACGATTTAGTCACAGGTATTTTTAGTAAAAATCAGACAGGTCGCAGGCAAAGAATTTTTGTTTATTGCCCGTGACCTGCTAGGATCCGCTGAGCAGCAGCTGCTCTGGCCACCCCCAGGACTGCTGCCCTGGGCTGTCTGAGCAGCGGCCAGTGTGGCTGGCCCCGGGGTCAGTCTAGTAGTGGCTGGCTGCGGAGCCACCTGAGCAGCTGGCCCCAGAGATAGCTGCTTGGGCAGCCCTCGGGTCAGCCACCCAAAAGTCACAGAATCTGTAACTTCTGTGACCAACACGGAGCCCTACTTATGGTACATTCAATTAAACATGAATTCCCCCAACATTACCTTTGACAGAACAGGCAGATAAAGCTGTCTCCTGGGAGGAACATCAAAATGTTGACTTCCCGAAAGCAATGGAGAAGCAGATGTCGAAAATGGACTCTCTCTATACAGTTCAGCAGCCAAATGATTCCAGTATTCAAGACAAATCTTAAAAATTTCAGTTTCTTCGACTTCTGACACCAGCAACATATAGTGAAGAGCCTACAGAAATGTGATTTACACAAAATTGAGTTATTTGGTCAATCAGTATTTTCTGTGGCTAATACCTTGATGCTGAAGGTTTATTTATCCAAACCGTTTTAGTGGAAGTCTTTTTATATATCTTTGCCATAATGTTTAGAAACAAAAGGAATTAATATGTTATAATTACAATTAAAGGTCAGCACCAAGAAACGATCAACTGCCATGACTATGACCACAGAGAACTTTTCCAACATACGCACCTATACTTTTGAAAAGTTACAATAACCTGATTAAAAGGTGATAATTTCTCAAAATAATTGAATCTCTATGTATAATTCTTGATTAATCAAGATAATCATCTCTTAAGTTTCCGCAAAACACCTAAACCAAGGTGTTTGTCAGCAGGACAATACCAATATCTGGCTACTCGAGATTACCACTGCCATAGTGTTGTGGAGTTCAGCATTTTGAAGTAGTCGTCTTTGCTGCTCACAGAAGGTAGATGTTTAAACTGCTGACAGAGGAAAGGCAAACATTCCTCATTTGCACTCAATGAAAAATTTCCATCAGGACACATGAAGGGAAATAGAAGTTACTTTTATTCATAACTTCCTTTTTCTCCTTACTGCAATGGTGCAGACCAATATGCACACCACAACATTAAAAGGAATCTATTTGGTATACTGTATTTCTGATATATAATCATGAGTTTCGGCTACACGCTCCAACATTCAATGCTCTCTTAGCTAATCTTTCCCTCCAGCTGATCCCAACATCCCACATCACCAGCCAACTGTGGACAAGATCAGTTGGAAGGAGTGAAATATCTTTAGATGTAGTCCCCATAGGCTGTGCACACTAGGAGAATCAAGTGATCCATAACTGAACTGATTTAAGACAATGCAACGTATTCACAACAGTTAAGTCAAATCAGTTTCAAAACGACATGAACACAGTTCTAAACAGTTTCATTTGCAATGCCACCTGAGTAGCACAGAACCCTGCATAGCTCCCACAAGCAGTGAATTGAGAGATTTCAAAAAGGTCCTTGATACAATATGGGATAGCAATGGAAGGACTAGTTGAACTACTACTATATGTTTGCCTTCACACTGGCAAAAAATTTACTAACCTTTCCATAACTTCTTCTTATGTCCATTCCATGCTAGGCGTGTGTGTGTTGCATGCACTGTTGCCAGAGATTTTTCCCTTAGTGGTATCCATAGGGCTGGCTCTAGCGCCCTCTGGTGTCACATGGATATGCACTGGTATAAGAGGCGCCGCCGACCCTGCACCATCTCAGTTCCTTTTTGCTGGTAACTTCGACAGAGACGAAGGAGGGTGGGTCATGGAATGGCCATGGCAACATATCCCAAAGAACAACAGTTACAAAAGGTTAGTAACCATTTCTTCTTCAAGAGCTTGCTCATGTCCATTCCATGCTAGAAACAGTACCCCAGGAGGTGGGCTCAGAGTTCATGTACATACTGACTGTACCACTGATCTCCTGAAACTGGCATCAATCTTGTGCCTGTTGGGTGATGGTGTAGTGGGTTGCGAAGGTACAACTCAACTATCAGGTCACGGCTCTGCAGATGTCCTGGACTTGTACCTGCACAAGAAATGCTGATGATGAAGCCTGGGCTATTGTGGAATAAGCAGTCACAATGGCCGGAAGCAGGATGTTCGCCTGCTCATAGCAAGCCTGAATACACGCAGTTAGTCAGGATGAGATTCTTTGCGATAAAACAAGTAGTCCTCTCATCCTTTCCGCTATTACTACAGTGTTGTTTGGATTTGTGGAAGGGCTTACTCCTTTCAATATAAAAGGCAAGAGCCTGCCTAAGGTCCAACGTACGAAGCCAATGTTCCTTAGTGGGTGTTGGGTTTTGGTAAGGCAAGTAGAAAAATGACCTGATTGTTATGGATTTGTGACATCATCTTTGGTAAAAAGGCTGAATGGCGGTGCAGTTGGAACTTGTCAGTGAAGAACACCATTTAAGGAGATTGCGACGTAAGGACTTTGATATCAAAGACCCTGCTGGCCGAGAGGACAGCCAGCAGAAAAGTGAGCTTTGGAGCACGATGCTAACAACTTAAGGGGGGGGGACACCCTGTGAGCCTCGACAGGATCAAGTTTAAGTCCCATGGTGAAGGAGGGGTTGGTTTGCAACCCTGAGGATAGAATCTTTCCAACCCCTTGAGAAACTAGACCGTCATCTCGTGGGAGAACACTGATCTGCCATCACTGGAGGGTGGAAGGCTGAAATGAATGAACCTTAATAGATGAGAGAGCCAGACCTTGCTGCTTTAGGTGGAGCAGACAGTCCAAGACATACTGCAGAGAAGATCAGAATGGAGAGAGATTCTATTCAGAGGCCCAGCAAGAGAAATGTTTCTACTTAGCCAAGTAGGTAGCCCTGGTGAAAGACTATTACTTTGCAAGACCTGATCCAAGCAGACCTGTTCCTCGGGGTTCAGCATCCATACAGTCAGGCTGGAATGGACATGAGCAAGCTCTTGAAGAAGAAATGGTTACTAACCTTTTGTAACTGTTGTCCAGTAAGGCAAGGTTCAGGTGAAGCAACCTGCCATGGTCTTGTGAGATCAAGTCTGGGCAGAGTGGGAGCATGAGTGGTGCTGCCACCGAGAGGTCCAGAGGCATGCCAAATCAATGCCAGCGTGCTATCAGGATAACCCCTCTCTTTTCTCATTTGATTTTTAGGAGAACATTGTGAACCAAGGGGATTGGAGAAAAGGTCTGTATAGTAGATGGTCTTTGCACATGAGCAGGAAGGGATTGAAGAGGGAGCCCGCACAGCAAGGAGTACTGATGGCATTTCCTGTTCTGCTTGGTAACAAATAGGTCCAACTGGGGAGGCTCTTACCTCTGGAAGATGACCCTGACGACTTCCAGGTGAAAAAAACCAAACCACTCATGGTGAGAAAAAAAAAAAAAAAGCTCTGCTGATGTGATCCTCCAGCACATTTCAGGCTGAAGATTGAGCTTGTTGATATAAAACATGGATGTGATGTTATCTGTCAGGACCTTTACCACTTTCCTTGAGGTCTAGGGAATGAACTTGTGACAAGCTAAGCCCTGAGTTCCCAGACATTTATATGTAGGTAGAGTTCTTCTTGGGACCAGAGGCCCTGGGTCCTGAAATTGTTGAGATGGGCTCCCCACCCTAGGTCTAACTGAGGTTAAGGCTACAGACAGTTGAGGATCAGCAAAGGGTACCCCCTAACATTACAGATTCTGGGTCTCTCCACCAGGTCAGGGAAGCAAGGATTGTAGGTGGGATAGTGAGTCTAAATGGTGTCTACTCAAGGAGTAGACTTATGTCAGCCACATCTGGAGGGGCTGGAGGCACAGCCTTGCATACTGTACCAGGTAAGTACATGCTTCCATGTGTCCCAATAGTTTGAGGCAAACCTGAACAGTCATTATTGGTGGACTGTGATGTTGGATATCAGGTCCGACATAAGTTTGGAATTGGGCCTCCAAAAGGAAGATTCTGCTTGGGTTGAGTCAAGCACTGCCCCGATTAACTCTATTCTCTGAGCTGGGACCAGAGTTGACTTTGCTTGTTTAATCAGCAGGCCCAGTGCCCAGAAGGTGGCCCGGATTGTACTGATGCTATGCTGTACCTGAGCATGCAACTGACCTTTGATCAGCCAGCCATCGAGGCACGAATAGACTTGCACACAGTGCATGAGGAAGGCTGCTACTCCTGTCATACACTTCATGAAGACCTGTGGGACTGCTGATAGGCTGAAGGGGAGAGCGATGAATTGATTGTGGCGCTGACCCCGTACAAACCTGAGAAATCTTCAGTAACTGTGGAAGATAGAGATGTGAAAGTAAGCTCCATTAAATTGAGGGAGGCGTACCAGTCTCCTGGATCTAGGGAGGGTATGATGGAGGTCACAGAGACTATGTAGAACTCTAGTTTCTTGAGATATCTGCTGAGGTGACGCAGGTTCAAGATGGGCCTTAGGCCCCCTTTGGCCTTCGAGATTAGGAAATACTGGGAGAAAAACTTCTTCCCTCTCAAGGAACATCCTCTATAGCCCTGTAGTGAAGCGGACTGGCTGCCCACAGACCCAGAGGGGGTGGGGTCCCTCACTGAACCTTGGTGGACGGAGCCACGCCACACTCAACCCTCCCACCAGAAGTCAGTGGGTAGGACAGGAAGTATAAAAGGTGGGCTGGAGAACTCAGTTGGGGCCTCAGAGGAGCCAGACACCTCCTGCGAGCTCCTGAGCTGGGAGGCTGCCACAGACCCCGAGGAAGTGGAGGACTGCCAGGACCATTTACAGACCCAAACACGGAGGAGATGCAAGCCCTGACAGAGGCCCTCTTCCCCAATGACCCTCTACAGAGACGGGTACATTCTGAGGGGGAGTTAGGAAGTGGCCCAGGGGTAGCCGACCCCTGTCTGACTGCAATGCTGACAGCAAGTGAGTCAGCGTGTTGCAGTCAGGATCCCCGCTGACCCAATGGCAGACTGCTCTGCCACTGCTAGGGCCCTCGGCCGGGATGCAGTGGAGTGGGCGGGCCTGCGTCCCCCCGCCACTCCAACCCGTGGGTTGCAGTCTCCCCCTCTCTCAGGCAAGAAGCCTGCGCTTGTCGGCTCTCCGCCAGAGCTAGGAGGCCCGACTGTTTTGCTGCTCAGCCTGAGTGCAGGCCTGAGCCCTCAGACCCTTTGCTGCCCCACCCTGATTAAGGGCCTGGGCTAACTATTTGGCTACCCAGCCCAAGTACAGGCCTGAGCCAGAGACTCTTTGCTGCCCCGCCCTGATCGGGGCTGGGCTCTGTGTTTGTTGTTCGGCCCTGATCACAGACCTGCGCTCACATCTCCCATGGCCCCGCTGATTTCCCACGCCAAGTGGCCTCTCAGAGACGTAGTGAGGCAGACTGGCTGCCCACAGACCCGGAGGGGAAGAGGCTACTCTCCCCAACGGACTACAGGCCCCCACAAGTAGTAGGGATTGCATCTCCCTGGCAAGGAATTGCTGATGAGAAGGGCCCCTGAAGAGGGAACAGGGTGGGGGATGGGAGGGACGGGTAGATACAAACTGGAGGGTGTAACCAACCGTTACTGAACTGAGGACCCAACAGTCCGATGTTATCTATGACCATGCTTGGCTGAAGGGCAACAAGATGGTCCAACAACAAGAGAGGGGACGAATATGGAACTCAGACTGGTGTAACGCCCTCTGATGCACCTTTAAAAAAGCCTGTGGATCAGTGACCATTGTGCCAGGATCATGGAAGTCTTGCTCCTAGACAGTGGTTGGTGCCGGCAAGGAGCTTAGCACTTCCTGCTCTCTCCTGTCTCTGGCTGTCTTGGCTGCTGGAGGTCCTTGTGGGGTTGGTGGAATTGAGAGAGACAGGTCCTTTGTCACTTGGAACGCCACCGGTGTTGAAGGAGGCAGCGGACACCTAAGCACCATGGCTGCTTCGAAGAGTCTATGGTGGGTCCCGAACCAGACTAGGCGCTCTAGGTGGAGTTGGCAGGCCATCAGTGGCTCGGTGAGGACAAGTGACTTGGCATGGGTCTCATTGAGCTGTTTATTTCCTGCACCACAGAGCGCCCTCTCTCTGTGTGCTGTTTCTTATGCTTCTTCCTCAGCACCGGAGATGAAGAACGGTGGCAGGAAGAGCACTGTGCCGAGGGAGTGCTTTGCATGGATATACAAGTGCTCAGCACCGATGTGGAATAGCTTTGTTCCGAGACTGGTCTGAGGGCCACCTCCAAGAGAAGGACATTCAGCTGAAGAACACTGTTTTTTCTAGTGTGAGGGCTGAAGTCCCTGCAGATCTGGCACTTACCTTTAATGTGAGTCCCCCAGACACTTTAAACAGATATAGTGCAGGTCACTCACCTTGCATTGGCTTGCCGCAAAAGGAACAGAGTTTGAAGCCCAGGGACCGGGACACATCCAGCCTCTAGGGCAAAAAGTCCCTCGATTGCAGAGACAACTATTTACACTACTATATATGCTAACTAAGATCTACACTAAATATAATAACTACACTAAGAATAAATGGAGAAAAGTCCAAACCACTTGCCGCAGCAAGAAGGATCATTCCAGCAACCATCATAGGTGGTAAGAAGGAATCAAGAGGATGTGGAGCCCTTTATCCCAATGCATATGTGTGCAACTCTAGAGGGCACTAGAACCAGCCTTACAGATACCACTAAGGGAAAGATCTCCAGCAACAGTGCACACAGCATGCACATACCTAGCATGGAAAAGACATGAACAAGCACTTGAAGAATAAATCAGTTCTTAAAACTCCAGAAGCATAGTCTTCTGCAACCAGTTTTTAGAACTTTTGTAAAACCAGTTGAAGCAGCTGCATAGGATTTGAAGTGTTTCATAAGCATTCCAGGGACTTAGGCCCACATTTTTAAAAAGGTATTCAGGCTTTGCTGGCTCACTGTTGCAACACCTGATTTAAGAGCCTAAATCTCATTTTCAACAGGGATTTAGGCACTTAGTCTAAATTCCATCAACACTTGGTGACCAAGCAACACCTAAACACCTTTAAAAATCTAGGCCCTGGACTCTCAGATTACTGATTCTTTCTAAAGCAGAAAACAAATCTATATAGTCTTACCAGTTGCACCTGACAGAACTAGGAAGTCAGAATGAAGAAACTGTGCTACGAAGAACACCTCAAAAAGAGGCCTTGTCATTACTAAAGATTTGAACCTTTTGCAACTAAACCCACTGTACTGAAGCAATTTAACAACGAACAATTCAGCGTATTTGTGCTAGCTATGCTGAATCAATTTAAGATACTTTGCACTGTCTGCCCTGTGTCCCCCACTAGCATTGTCCTAAACACTGTCAGCTGCAATATTCTGGACCCTGATCAGAATACTTAGTTCAGCTTCCAGAAGCAATGCAACGAGGGAGATTTCAAAAGGCTACCACACTACAATGTGGGACAACAGTCGAAGTAGCAGGAGACCCATGTCTGCTAATATGCATCCACAGTGATGCTAAAACAACCAAGTCAGAAAGTGAATCTAGTTCCACATAAAAATTTTGAAGCAGTTGCTCATGAATATGAAAATACTTAGTTGTTTGAAGGGCCGAGCAGGAGAAGAGGCAGAAGCAGCAGCAACACAGAACAGCTGACACCCAGCACAACCTTGATTCGCAACACACAACTAAAGATATCTATCCTATGACTCAAATCCTACAATCATCTTTTAGTTTCTTGTGGGTAATGGGCCAAAACAGATTGAGAACCACTGTTCTAATCCTTCTGATGGTGCAGAACAGTTTTCTGCAGCATATTCATGAGTACCTTGCCCAGTTCAGTTTTAAATGATTGAAAAAATGGGGCTTCTAACAATTCCGTTGCAATTTTATTCCCCAGTTTAAGGACCTGTCTACATTACAAATACAGACTCAGGGGCTCCACTGTAGCTGTTCTATACTTGCTGCTTAGACAGATTGCCCTTTAAGTGTTTGATAAAATCTTGCAGGGTTTCAGTTTCACACCCTTCTCAACTGCAACTGAATTTTTCTTTTATTCTGTTTCATTGCATTGCTCTTAGTTATATTTCATGACTGAGAGGAAAAAGGGATGCAGCAGCAACTACGAAAAGAAGGAAGCAAGCAGAATTGTAGTAATACTGTAAGCTTTGATTACTACTACATATGTACAGTATTTAGCATAATGAGGCTTTGATCTCTAACTGCAACCTCTAGGGATATGTGTACATGGCAATTAAACACCCATGGCTGACCTGTGCCAGCTGACTCAGGCTGGGGCTTGTGGGGCTGTTTAATTGCAGTGTAGACGTTCAGCCTGGGCTCTAGGACTCTGCAAGGTGGAATGGTCCTAGACTCAGGCTGCAGCCCCAGACCAAATGTCTACACCGCAATTAAGCAATCCCTTAGCCCGAGCCAGCAGGCATGGACCAGCCACAAGTGTGTAAATGCAGTGTAGACATACCCTAGGTGCTGCTGCAATGCAAATATTGTCACCAAGAGTGCATGGTAAATAGGGCTTAGCGTTCTGCCACTTTTAACCGTTAAAGATTACCCCAATGGCATGTATTAGTGCAATGTATATCTCTGTTACTACATAATGATGGGATACTGCCCTCTGCGATTAGGTTGCTCAGTTTAATACTTAAAATTTGAAACAGATCACTTTTCGGTGGTTATGATAAATACAGAGAAGACACTAGGATAGTTTAAGTCGAAAGCTAAATATTATATTACACATACATACACTCCTCTCTCACACAGCTTTCAAGTTTTACCATGTAATTCTTTAGTAGCAGGAACTCTATCTTCCTATATATTTGTACAGCATATAGCACAAAATGGACCCTGATCATGACTGCAGTCTTTGGGCATTGTGATATAAATAATGTAAGGTCACTGCATATAAAAGTGCAATTCGCAGGTGTTACCAAGTGAAATATCTTTAATGTGTCTTAATCAGGGGTTTAAGCATTTGTTCGTTATGGGAAGGTAACCCAAGGACTTACTTCTCTAACTGCTTTTCTTTTGTGGTGAGTGCTACAGATTTAGTTTAAGTAACTGCACTAGGGACACATCATTTGAGGCACTCATCCAGCACAAGGACGTACAAAGTACATTAACTGCCACTATAGAACTTACCTCCATTAAGGTTTCCCTCAGATTTAATCTCTTTTCTATAAGCTGACCATGTTCCTTGAGAAATGTGCAGAGAAACAAGCTGAGATTCTGAATGAAGTTCTGTTCATCATCTTTTCCATTGGAATAGGCAAGTCGGATATTGGTGTTTAAAGGAAGCATCTAATAAAACAGGAATTAATTTTCTAGGTCAACAGTTTTTAAAACTTTTGTACAGTACGGATCACACCAAAAAGGTCTCATATACATCTCCTCCTCCTATTTGCAATTGTGCAATATTACCTGTAGAAGCCAGGGAACTTGGGTGTTTTTAATTAACAAAAATGTTTTGTCTTTTTTAGGAAAAAACATTTCTGCTATTCACTGCATTCCCCTCCTCACAACCACCCTGCAAATGCTTCTCCCCTCCCTCCACCACCCCCACCCCAAAAAGCACACAGTTATTCTGTATGGAAAGGTCCCAAGAAATGTGAATGAATTCCATTAATCTTTAATATGCTATACAGTGCCTAGATAATAGGGCCCTGGTCTTCAAGGGCTAACCACAATATAAATAAAAATAATCTCAATGGGTTACGTTTGATGACTGCCTTAAGACAACAGTGTTGACATTAAGTGTTTCAGAGAGGAGCGGGGGAACCTATCTCTCTAATCTGCTGCCAAGATTATATTTTAGTGTTAAATTTTAAATTAGTTTGGTTCTAATACAATTTATCTTTATAAAACAAAAAACTAATTCAGTCAAATGAAGTCTTAGAATAAGTAGAAGGAATTCAAATGGAAGTGTCTGGGCCAAATTCAGCAATGATATATATAATGTGGTACTAAAATGGGTTTAAGTATTTTAACATATCATAAATTTGGCATTCAATTGGTCCATAAAGTGAACAACAACTCACTAAGCCTGGCAAATTTAAGCAGTAAGATGTAAAAGCACCTAACAGGAGCACGGAAGAACAGAACACAAGCTGCCAAACTAAACAAAGAGTAATACTCAGAACTCTGACATGTCTGAATTTAGCCCCAAAGGGTGTAATTCCTATTTTTTTCAATGGGAGCCACATTAGGATTGTGAAAAATCCTGTTTAAAACACTAGCCATATGTTTTCAGATGCTTTAAAACTTGCAGGTTCCCTAGATGCTGCAAGTGAACAAACAGAGGAAAATTAAAAGAAAAACTCATGTAGTCATTTACATTTATGAAAGATGACCTAAAAAAAGACTGCAAGCATCCATACAAGGAAGATCTGTTCATAAAAATATACAATATTCAAGTTGCTGAAGATGCCATCCAAGGATGCAGATAAAAATATGACAAGGATATTGTTCATAAAATAAAAGGTGAACTTTACGTACAATCAAACTTAGGTACAAACATATACCTGGGTGCATAGCATGCTATTTGAGCTTGAGAAAGTAATAAACTTGATCAACCTAATGCACATTGTGGAAATAAGGCAACCAGCAGCTGCTTGGTAAATGACTGGGTGAAAGAATTGGTGCCCCAGATTTTCATTGACACTCCAAGAAACTCAGGAAGACTGCTACTACATTCACATCCAACTATCATTTTAGATTTCACACTGAGCATGAGGATTACTTTGATTAAAATAGCAGCATTCATATAATACAAGGAACACTTCTCATGAGAGAGGCACTGTACTTAAAGCAACTGGGAAAGGCTTGAGAGACTTGTCAGATTACAGGCTGACACTATTGTCACATCCTCAGTGGAAATCTGTCTCGCTCGAAGACAGAGGTGGGCAAACTTTTTGGCCTGAGGGCCACATCTTGGTATGAAAATTGTATGGTGGGTCACGTATGCTCACGAAATTGGGGTTGGGGTGTTGGAAGGAATGAGGGCTCTGGCTGGGGTGTGGGCTCTGGGCTGGGGCCAGAAAAGAGTTCAAGGTGTGGGAGGGGGCTCTGGGCTGGGGCAAAGGAGGGGGTCAGGGGTGCAGGCTCCAGGCGGTGCTTACCTGAAGCAACAGCACGTCCCCCCCTCCCCCAGCTCCTATGTGGAGGTGCGGCCAGGCGGCTCTGCGTGCTGCCCCATTAGCAGGCACCGCCCCTGCAGCTCCTATTAGCCGCAGTTCCCAGCCAATGGGAGCTGCGGCGGGTGGGGGGTGCGCTTGGGGTGGGGGCAGCACGCGTAGCCCCCTGGCTGCCCCTAAGCATAGGAGCTGGAGGGGGAACATGCTACTGCTTCTGGGAGCCTCAGCTTACATATGCAGAGCGGCCTCCAACCCTGCTCGCTAGCTGAAGCAGGGCAAGCCCCAGACCCTGCTCCCCAGCAGGAGCTCGAGGGCCAGTTTAAACCGGCTAGAAGGCCGGATGTGGCCTCTGGGCCGTAGTTTGCCCACTCCTGCTCTAAGAACTATCACGATCACAAAAAAACCCAAACAAAACAAAAACAAACCAAGAACTGAATCAAGATAAGGAACCTTTTCCATTACTTAGCCAACATGATTGTCTCAAATACAAGGTCATGAGTTGAGTCTACACAAGAGAGGAAATAAACTGAATACTGATGACATAATTTAGTTCATTTCTGGTCTTCCAACACTTAAAATTGAAGATCCAAAATTCAAACCCATAGCCTATATTTGTGAAAGAGGTTGAGCATAATCTGCTGCATGAGGATGACTGTTAATTGTGGAAGACAGAACCACTGAAAACAAAGTGTTTTTAGAATTGACTCCTGCACTTCAGTCCAGCCAACTTGGTATCAAAAATGCTCTAAGCTCATTTGGATAAATTTGGCTCAAGCTTTGTAGTAGTTTAGATGCTGAAAAAGCAAGTACATTGGTAAAAGTGTTTTGATATCCTAGAGCTAATGCACTTATAGTTTTCCATTTTGGATAAAGTTTATGCCTGTGTTTGAGGAATAACTATAATTAAGTACATGACATGGGATGTATTTCATTTCAAACCATTCTTTCCCCCCCTTGATTGGGTAAACTACAACCTTGAGTTCCATCCCTTTTTATCAAAGCCAGATTTTATCCTAACAAAATCCAAGTAAACTATTCATTTAAACATGCACTGAATGCCGAAACAGTAGAAGATACAATACTACTTTGTTCAAAAATGCATTTTAGTAGTACAGTACAGTATGATCTACACCAAGGTTGAAACTTAAATTGTTAACATCACTACCAAAGTTGGTTTAAGGTCACTATGAGACCTTTATTCATCAAGAGTTGACGTATAACATGAACAGATTGCTAGAAAATGCAAATATCTGCTTTGGAAGTCAACTTTGATCTCAAAGATTTTTGTCCGTATGTATGCTATATTCCACACACACTTCAACTGCTTCACTGTCTCAAAACCAATTTGCACACCACACCGCAAAATCCTAGCTCCATTACTATCCCCATGTCGGTTTTTCTTCCGCACTGTGAAAACCACAAAATAGTTTGGGGCCAGGGAGGAACAAGCTATTTAGTCCAAACAGCTTGCAAGCTCAGCCAAAGCAATTTTTATACATAAAGAAACTTAAGGAAATTTCCTGTCAAAAAAGTATTAAGTTGCAGTGAAAGCTGTAAATTTTTGTTACCTGGGGGAGTGGGGGGGAAGACGGACTCAGGAACATTGTGATCTTCATAGAAAGTCACAGCCAGCACTAAAGGTCACCATCCAACTTAAGTTTGCCATGAATCACATAAATCATGCTGGGTCAGCCCAATGGGCCATCTAGCCCAGTATCCTGTCTGTGACAGTGGCCAGTGCTTGAAGCTTCAGAGGGAATTAACAACAGAGCAATTTAGAGTGATCCTTTCCCTGTTGTCCAGTCCCAGCTTCTGGCAGTCAGAGATTTAGGGATAGCCAGAGAATGGGGTTCTGTCCCTGACCATCTTGGCTAATAGCCATTGAGGGACCTATCCTCCATGAACTTAGCTAACTCTTTCTTTAACCCTGTTGTGCTTTTGGTCTTCATAACATCCCCTGGTTAACTGTGCGCTGTGTGAAGTACTACTTTCCTGTGTTTGTTTTAAACCTGCTGCCTACTAATCTCCCTGGGCGACTCCTGAATTCCTGTGTTATATGACGGGATAATAATATTTCCCTATTCACTTTTTCCATATCATTCGTGATTTTATGGACCTCTATCATATCCCCTACTAGTCGTCTTGTTCCATACCACTAATTTTTGCTGCCCTTCTTGATAACTCTTCTAATTCTAAAATATCCTTTTTGAGATGGGGAAATCAGAAGTGCACGCAGTATTCTAGGTGTGGGCATAACATGGATTTATATTTTGGCATTATGATAATGTCTGTTATCATCTATCCCTTTCCTAATGACCTCTAACAGTTAACTTTTTTGATGCCACTGCACATCAAGCAGATGTTGTCAGAGAACTATGCACAATGACCATGTGTTTTTTTTTTTTTTTTTTTTGAGTAGTAACAGTCACTTTAGACCCTGTCGTTTTGTCTATATAGTTAGGATTATTTTTTCCCAATGTGCATTAGTTTGCACTAATCAACAGTGAATTTCATCTATTTTGTTGCTCGGACACCCAGTTTTGAGAGAATCATTTCTCAGTCAGCTTTTGACTTAGCTACCTTGAGTAATTTAGTATCGTCTGCAAACTTTGCCACCTCACTGTTCACACCTTTTTCAAGATCATTTAATACGTTGAACAGCACTGGTCCCAGTACAGATCCCTAGGGGACCCCACTATTTACCTCTCCACTGTAAAAACTGATTTATACATATCCTTTGTTTCCTATCTTATAATCAGTTATTGAGCCACGAGAGGACCTTCCCTCTTATTCCACGACTGCTTAATTTGCTTAAGAGCCTTTGGTGTGGGACCCTGTCAGAGCCTTCTTAAAGTCCAAGTACACTATATCAACTGGATCACCCTTGCCCACGTGCTTGCTGACACCCTCAAAGATTTTTCATAGAGTGGCGAGGCATAATTTCCCTTTACAAAAAACATGTTGTTTCTTCCCCATCATATCGTGTTTATCGGTCAGATAATTCTGTTCTTCACTATAGTTTCAACCAATTTACCTGGTATTGAAGTTAGGTTTACTGGACTGTAATTGTCAGGATCACCCCTGGAACCTTTTTTAAAAAAAAAATCAGCGTACATTAGCTATCCTCTAGTCGTCTGGAGTAGAAGCTAATTTATGTGATAGGTTACAAATCATAGTTACGAGTTCTTCAATTTCATATTTGAGTTCCTTCAGAACTCTTGGGTGAATACCATCTGGTCCTGGTGACTTATTAAGTTTAATTTATCAATTTGGTACTAAACCATCTGACACCTCAATCTGGGGGCAGTTCCTCAGATTTGTCACAGAAAAAGAATGGCTAGGTTGTAGGTATCTCCCTCACATCCTCTGCAGTGAAAACCGATACAAGTATTCATTTAGTTCTTCTGCAATGGCCTTGTCTTCCTTGAGTGACCCTTTAGCATTTTTATTGTCCATAGGCCCCAACGACTCGTCAGGCTTCCTGCTCCTGATGTACTTAATTTTTTGCTGTTCATTTCTGTGTCTTTTGCTAGATGTCCTTCAAATTCTTTTTTGATCTGCCTAATTATACTTTTACACTTGATTTGTCAGAATTTATGCTCCTTTCTGTTTTACTCACTAGTATGGGACTTCCAATTTTTAAAGGATGTCTTCTTGTCTCTAACCACTTTTACTTGGCTATTTAGCCATGATTTTTTGATTAATTTTGATTGACTAATCTTTTTAATTGTGTGATTAATTTTTTTTTAAATCACTTGACAGCCCTAGTTACATTTAGTTACCAAGCAGTTCAGCTATATTTACCTCTTGAACAGATAAAATGGCTACTAACCTTACATAACTGTTGTTCTTTGGGATATGTTGCTCATGTCCATTCCATGTTAGGTGTGTGCACACCATGTACACTATTGCTGGATATTTTCCCCTCAGTAGTATCATGCGCCACTTGCCACTCACTCTTTCAGTTCTCTTGCCGGTCAACTCCAACAGAGAGGTAGCAGACTGCGTCATGGAATTGCCATGTCCAACACATTTTGAAGAACAGATATGGAAAATTAGTAACTGTTTTGCTGAGTGCTTGCTCTTGTCCATTCCATGATAGGTGACTCACAAGAAATACTTCAGGAGGTGGGCTTGGAGTTCAACACTGTTCTTCCGAACCTGTCATCATCTCAAGCCTGTTGAGTGATGGCATAGTGGGATGCAAAGGTATGCACCAATGACCAAGTTGCTGCCCTGCAGATGTCTTGGATTGGGACTTGTGCGAGGAATGCCACTGAAGAGGCTTGAGCTCTTGTGGAGTGAGTGGTTAGGATGGCTGGAGGTGTAACACTGGCTTGCTCGTTGTAAGCCCGAATACATTCGGTTATCCAGGATACCTCTGGGGCTGATACTGGAAGCCCTTTCATCTTTTCTACTACCGCTACAAAGAGTTGCATGGATTTGCAAACGGATGTAGTCCTCTCAATATAGAAGGCTATGGGCATGTCTAACATCCAGTGAGTGAAGCCGCTGATCCTCAGAGTTCTTGTAAGGCTTTGGGAAGAAGACAGGCAGGAAAACAGCCTGGATGGTATGGAACTGTGAAACCACCTTTGGCAGGAAAGCCAGGTGGGGGCACAGTTGGACCTTGTCCTTGAAGATCACCGTGTATGGTGGTTCTGATGTAAGGACCCTGATTTCAGAGATCCTTCTGGCTAAGGCAACCTTCCAAGAGAGAAGCAGTAGACGGCACAATACTAGGTGGTTCGAAAGGAGGGCCTACGAGCCTTGACAGAATCAGGTTTAAGTCCCAAGGAGGGATCAATTTGTGAACCTGAGGGTAGAGTCTCTCCAGTCCCTTGAGAAACCAGACAGTCATCTCATTAAGAGAACACTAACCTGCCGTTCATTGGCAAGCAGAAAGCTGAGATTGCTGCTAAGTGCAACCTTGATAGATGCAAGGGCCAGACTTTGCTGCTTCAGATGGATTAAGTAGTCCAAGACAGACTGAGGGGAAGAAAGAACCAGAGACCTTGTTGAGATCCCCATAGTAAGAAGTACTTCCATGTGTCCAGGTAGGTAGCCCCAGTGGAAGGCTTCCTGCGACTTAGTAAGACCTGTGGAACTTCCTCTGAACAGGCCTGCTCCTCCAGGTTCAGCCAAGTATCACCCCTGCAGTTGGGTTAAGGAATGCAAGGTTCGGGTGGAGCAACCAGCTGTGGTCTTGTGAGATCAGGTCTGGGTGGAGTGGAAGCAGAAGAGGGGATGCTATTGATAGGTCCAGCAGCATGCTGAACCACTGTTGACATGGCCATGCTGGAGCTAGAAGAATAACTCTTGCCTTATTCTTGATTTTCAGGAGGACTGTGTTAATCAGAGGGAACAGGGGAAAAGCATAGAGCAGGAGCCCTGTCCATGGGAGCAGAAAGGCATCAGAGAGGGGGCCAAGCCTGTGCCCAAGCAGCAAGCAAAACTGATGGCACTTCCTATTCTCTTTGGTCCCCTGGGGAGACTCCCACTTCTGGAAGATGAACCTGGCGATCTCCAGGCGAAGAGACCACTCACAGTGAAAGAAGAAGGATCTACTGAGGCGATCTGCTACTGTACACTCCAGGCTCCCGAAAGGTCTGATGGAATGCTTCATGCAGAAGTCCCATAGGCAGATGGCCTCCTGACACAGGGCAGAGGATCAAGCTCCTCTCTGTTTGTTGATATAGAACATGGCCATGGTCTGTCAGAACTTGCACCACCTTGCCTAAGATTTGAGGGAGGAACACCTGACCGGCTAAATGTACAGCCCTGAGTTCCCTGCTGTTTGTGTGCAGGGAGAGTTCTTCCTAGGACCATAGGCCCTGAGTCCTTAGGCTGGGAAGCCCACCTTCACAATTTCAGTCTGACGTGTCCGACACTAGGGAACCAATGGCTCAGGGGCTCTAGAGGGTACCCCCATCATCATTGATCTTGGGTCTTTCCGCCTGACCAGAGTGGCGAGGACCAGGGCTGGAACAGCGAGCACCAAGCCCAGGTGGTGTCTGTTCAGGGAGTAAACTGATGCCAGTCACATCTGTAGAGGCCTTCCATGCTGAACCACGTAAGTGCATGCTGCCATGTGCCCCAGCAGTTTGAGGCAAACTCAGGCTGTCGTAATTGGGTGGACCATGACCTTGGATATCAGATCCAACTGTCTGGAATCAGGCCTCCGGAAGGAAGGCTCTGGTCTGGGTAGAATGAAGCACTGCCCCAATAACCTCTATTCTCTGAACTGGAATAACAGTTGACTTTTACTTGTTTATCAACAGGCCCAGTGCTCAGAAGGTGGCTTAGACTACACTGATGCTGTTCCAGATGTGAGCCACCGACAATGTATGGGTAGACCTGGATGCCTCACCGCCTGAGGAAGGCCACTACTAGTGCAATATACTAGTGAAAACCTGTGGGGCTGTAGATAGGCCAAAGGGGAGAGTGATGAAGTGGTACTGGCATTGGTTCACAAGAAATCTTCTGTGGCCACAGAAATAGAAATGAGAAAATATGCGTCTTTTAAGTTGAGGATAGTGTACCAGTCCCCTGGATCCAGGGAGGGTATAATGAAGGCTCAGTGGTTTGAGCATTGGCCTACTAAACCCAGGGTTGTGAGTTCAATCCCTGAAAGGGTCATTTAGGGAATTGGGGTAAGAATCTGTGTGGGGATTGGTCCTGCTTCAGGCAGGGGGTTGGACTAGATGACCTCCTGAGATCCCTTCCAACCCTGATATTCTATGATTGTTTCTAAGGCAACTAGGCCATGCAGATCATCAATTTCTTGAGATACCTGTTGAGGCGATGCAGGTCGAAAACGGGCCAGAGGCCCCCCTTGGGATTAGGAAATATCAGGAGTAAAACCCCTTCCCTCTCAGGTCTTGAGGAACTTCCTTCATAGCCCCCACTTCCAGAAGGGACTACACCTCATGGGCAAGGAGTTGCTTGCTTGAGAGAAGGATCTCTGAAGAGGGACGAGGGTGGATGAAAACTGAAGGTTACAGTCAATTGTCACTGCATTCAGCACCCAGTGGTCCAATGTTATACAGGACTATGCCAGGGTGAAGTGGGACAGATTGTCCAAAAATAAATAAATAAAATAAAATAAAAATTGGGGAGGCTGGATCTGAAGCAGGAACTGGTATAATGCCTTCGGACGCACCTTCAAAAGGCCTACTTAAGCCCATCAGAGCATCTATGAGACCCCTGGTGGGAGGTTGAGATGGACAGAAGAGGCTGACGCTGCTTGTAATCTCTCCCCCTTCCTTTTATAGGGTTCCTGTCTCAGAGGTGGTGCCGAAAAACTAAGTGGTTGTTGGGGCCTGAAGAGCTGCCTGAAGCAGATGGAGCGTAGAGGCCCAAGGACAGGAGGGTGGCCCTTAAGTCCTTCAGGCCATGAAGCCTCACGTCTGTCTGCTCCAAGGACAGTAAGGAGCTTTCAAAAGGGAGATCCTGGATAGACTGGTGGACCTCATGAGGAAGTCCCGAAGACTGGAGTCAAGTGCAACGCTTCATGGTGACTGCTGAGGCCACTGTCCTGGCTGCTGCGTTGGCTGTGTCCAGAGCCAGCGGGAGAGAGGTCCTGGCCACATTCTTACCCTCCTCCAAGAGGGCAGCGAATTTCTGCCTTGAATCTTGAGGCAGAAAGAATTTTAAAATTTGGCCAGGGCGTCTCACGGATTGTAACTGAATCTTCCTGGCAAAACTTGTTGGGTAGAGATACACTGTTGAAGGCTATCCGTTGAATAAATCCCCCCCCCCCCCCCGCCAAAAAAACAGGTCTGGGTTTTTTGTGCCCTGCCTATCCCCCTTGTTGGCTGCTGACACAACCAGGGAACCCTGTGTGGAATGCATGCGCAAGGATAGGTACTTGAACCTGCATGCAGGCACATATTTATTTTCTGACCTCTGAGGTGGCAAGGGGAGGAGGAGTTTGCCAGAGAGCCTTGACTGGACCCAATAAAGCCTCGTTAATGGGTAAGGCCACTCTGGAGGGAGCTGCCACAGCCAGAATGTCAGTAAGGCTGTGGGATGTTTCCTTAAGCATCTCAATTTCCATCCCCATGTTAGCTGTTATCCACTTCAAAAGGTCCTGATGGGCCTTGAAGTCATCCTACAGGAACAAGCTATTGGGCCCCAGGATGACTTTGTCTGGGGAGGAGGCTTCCTCAATGACATCCATGGGAGCCACATCCTGCACATTGGTATCGGGGTTGGTACTGGAGTCAGAGTCCAGTGCCAAGTGGGAAGGGGTCGTAGCCCACCTCTTCAAGACCACAGAGTACAATCGATGGGAGGGAGAACCCAGTACTGGGGGACAACTCCCAGGGTTTCAGTATGGCCACTGATCCTTCGGCCAGGTGCTGATGGGGGGAACCTGCATCTGGTGGTGGCTCTTAGGCTGCACATGTTTCCCCTTTGGACTCTGATGAGGAGTCCTCCGTCGGTGACTATGTTGGAGTGGTACACCTCTCTGCCTCCATATGGTGCTGAGAGTCCATGGACCAGTGGCAGACTGGAGGTCGTGACAACAGGATCAGGGCGGGTTTACACTTAGAGTGCAAGGGGGCCCGGTGCCCAGAAGGAGCTCAATGCTCCCAGTCATCAGAGCTGGCAACTGTCCCATCGGAGTCAGGAGGGATGGGGGACCGCGAGTGACAGTAAATCCTTGACTGCTGCAAAGGCTTCTGGTGCTGTGGTGGTTTCCGAGTCTCAGCGGCAGGTACCGCACCAGACTCAATGCTCTGGGCAGAGTTGATGGTGCCACAAAGGGACCAAGGGTGGAGTGGCGGCCCAGTGCAGTTTGAACTGCGCTGTCTTCCCCATGCTTGTCCTTTTTCTGCACCAGTGAGTGCCCTCTGTCGGTGCACTGTTTTTTGTCCTTCTTCCTTGGCACCGGAGACGGTGAAAGGTGCCAGAGGAGTGCTTTGTACCGAAGCCAAAATGCTCAGTGCAGAATGGGAGCAACTTGACTCTGTGGCTGGTCTGAGTGGCTTCCATTAGGATAGCCTTCAGTCTTTTTTCTCTGTCATTTTTGATGAAGGGTCTAAAGTCCTGACAAATCTTGTCCCTCACATGAGTTTCTCCTAAGCACTTCAAGCAGATGGAGTATGGGTCGCTTACAGGCATGTTTGCTAAAGGAGGCACAAGGTTTGAAGCTCAGGGATTGGCGCATGCCCAGCCTCTGAAGCAAAGGGAGTCCCCTCAACAATAGCGACTATCTACACTAACTACAAAATCTTTGTACACAAAAAACTATGTTTAACAAACAAAGAATTAGAATCCAAAAACCACTGGGAAGAAGCTTTGCCCAAGCAAGAGGGGTTGTTCCAGCAGTGGTAAGAAGGAACTGAGCAAGCATGTGGCTGGCAGCACCCCTTATACTGGCACATGAGCGTGCGTGGCTCCAGATGGTGCTAGAGCCAGCACAACGGATACCGATAAGGGAAAAATCTCCAGCAATGGGGCACACCATGCACACACCCCCACGTGGAATGGACATGAGCAAACACTCGAACAAGAACCTATGCTCCACTTAGGGCTAAATCAAGAATAGCTTCTCCTTTTGTAGGTTCCAGGACAAGCTGCTCCAAGAAGCGGTCATTAATGATGTCTAGAAATTTTACCTCTGCATCCCATCCTAGAGTGACATACACCTAGTCAGTCAGTATGGGGTATAGTTGAAATCCCCCACTGTTATTGAGTTTTCCGTTTTTACAGCCTCTAATCTCCCTGAGCATCTAACTAGTACCATCATCATCCTGGCAGGTGGTTGGTAGTATATTCCTACTGCTATGCTCTTATTATCAAACACCAAAATCTTTTTTCTAATATAAACACCAACCACAAAACCAAAAACTAGAAGACAATTCTGTACTGAAACAATGCACATCAATGTATCAGTGACTGAAAACTTAAAAGTAATCTAAATTCACTTATTGATAGACAGACTGAACAAGAGTGCAGCATGTTCTTACAGAGAGGCCATCCTTTAAGGTCAAACAGCTAGAGTTAAAAAAAAAAAACACCACACTGCTTTTATATAATTTCAATAAAAGCAAACACTTCCAAGGGTATCATATAGGATAATCACCAGGGGGATTTCTGGTTTCAACTGCAGAAATACATGTCTAAACTAAGTCATTCAGAAGGATGCAACTACCATATCTGAGGCTACAAACCTAAGGACCAGGTAAAATATTATGTAATGTACACAATGAAGATGTACTGATTTAGTGAATTTACTACACAACAGTCTGCAGTGTTTTCTGAAGTCCTTATGAAAGCTTCCATCAAATGCATTATTATTATTATTATTTTTTTTTTTTTAAACGCAAGCTAGGCGAACTTGCAAGGTCAAGTCAATGACGGCAGGACAAAAACAATGGTGGTTTAGATAATCTCAACTATGCATTTTCATGTTTTTGTTGTGTTTGTCTTAACCTGATCTTGAATTCTTGAATATAAGAGTAGCCTGAAAAGATACTCTTCAAGTAACCGATAGGTACTTACAATCTTAACTTCACTTTAAGAAGTATTTTGCTTGTGAACCTTTAACTTTTGAATGAATCTTAGTAACATCTTTAAAAATAAACTTACAGTATAACATTCTGCTGCAAAAAGATAACTAGTTTTCTATAATGAATGTGTATTGGCAAATATAAGCTAAGCTTCCTCTATTAAATTGATTTTGCTAAAAAAAAATACAGTCAAAATTTAAATTAGGAAAGTTTATTTTGTACTAAGTTAAAAAGTTACCTGTTTCAACTGCATCATGGTCAGCGTAAAGAGGGTTACAAACTGTTCCTCGTACTGGCTTACACTGACACCTGCAATCTCTGTGAGGCACTTCAAAGAGACGTTTCGAAACATGGGAACATTTAAAAACTATAAGAAAGATTTCAGAAAGAAGATTAGGGATATTATAAAAAAGCGAATTACATATTAAGCATTTTATTTCGGTTAACTAAAGCTTCCATTTTATTTGCTAGTAACCATCAATGAAAAACAAAAACAAAAAACCCCCCACATGATTACCTTGTATATTAATGTGCTGATTAACTTGGTCTCAAAAATGTATCCCAGTGGAATCCAGTTAAGGAATCTTAGCAAAGTTTCCAAAGTTGCATGAACAAGAGGAGCGTTTTGAGAATTTTCCTGTAATGGAACAAATATATAAACTACTTTACTCTCTTCCTACGAAATTCCACTCTATTTTAAAAAAAAGTTATTGAAATTAGACTTACCATCACAAACTGACACAGTTGAAATATCTGAGAGAATTCATTGCACATACTAAAAAAAAAAATAGTAAGATGTTAAACATTCAGCATCGCCACATTCAGTGAACTACACTGTCCACTTCAATAATGCTGCTTTTGCAGTAAGAGAAAAGTTTCTGTGAAAATTATACAGATATCTCCCCATGTGCAAATTTTGGTTTGCAATCACAGGCACAGAACACCAGTCCTGCTCACAATTAAGAGGGCTGAACTATACTACAATAAATATAAATGTAGAAGCTGATCACAAAGCAGAAGTGTACACAGCTGCTAAATGAGTCTGGTAAGGTTTAACAGTGTCACTAAGAAAAAGGGAATCAAAATACTCAAATCGAATCTCAAATTTAAAAAGCTACTATGGTAACTAACCAAAAACCTTCAATAAGAGCAATTCTGCAGCAGAAACTAAAAATTTGATGTACATTAGAAGTACGTGAAAAATTACAGAATATTTTACTTGCCTGTCTTTCAAATGCTTCGCTTTCACTTGAGTTATCTGTCCACTGGAGAAGTCAAAAACTTCTTCACTTAACAGTTTAAGTATCACCATATTGTTCTGGCAAAGACTCTCACTTGTCCGGCTTGCCCCTACGATATCACTTATGAATGTTGGCCAGTGTTTGGGCCATTCCTGTTTCAGTATCTGAAAGTACATAGAACATCCATGTGGTTGGTACAGCTTTCTTTCTAAACATCCCATACGCAAAACCAGTTCTTCTGGTTAAATTTGTTAGGTGTATAATTTTCTTAATGCAAGATTAAAAATGAAGTAGGAGCTAGAGTTTACCTGAACAAGAATCATATTCAGTTTTCCAATATACACTTTTTCTTTCTAGAGTAGAGAAAGAGAGTTAAGTTATCAGTAATGCTTTCCTCCCTTCCCATTTCCCTAAAGAGAATTCACTTACTTCTACACATGTTGGATCAGACGAGGTCTTGATAATTAAGCCGACAACATACTTTTTTATTCCTACAAAGAGAGTTAAAAATTAATTTTCAACCTGATCTTCTATTATGGATAAACTACCTACACATGGAACCCTGAATCCAGAAGCATTAAACAGTCTCTCAGCAGTTGCACATGTACAACTTCAAGCTAGTTTTAATTACACATGCAATGGGATCAACTGGAAGATACAACCCAAAAACATCTGAAACGCTCCAAAGAATATCAGTTAGTGTCTTCCAATCACATGCATATTTTAGTTGCATGAACTGCATCAAATGGAAGCTGCAGAATGACTAAGGATTGGAACGTTAAATTTTCTTATTTTAATTTCAATAGACTGTGTGCTCTAATCCAAATGAATCTATGTGCTTTACTGCCACTAGAAGTTCTGCCAGGTTTCTTGGGCTTCACAAAGATGGAGGCTGCTGCAAAAATGTGAAATAAAAGATACCTCGGGTACCAACTGTGGAAAGCCTATTAGGCTACTTTTCCCCAGGAACTGAGTCTGACACTAACCAGTCAAAAATGTCAAATATAGCAATTAGAAGAGTTCTGTGTAGCTCGAAAGCTTGCCTCTTTCACCAGCTGAAGTTGGTCCAATAAAGGATATTTCCTCACCCACCTTGTGTATCTAATATTCTGGGACCAACACGGTTACAATATTGTGAACATAAGCAATTGGCAGCTAAGGTAACGCTGCAAGAGAGTTCACTGAGTACAGTGTATTCCCATCCCCTATCGCTTTTAGAGTTTGTCTACACTTTGAAAATCTTTAAAAACAAAACAAAACAAAACCCCCCACAAGTTTAGCTAGATTGGTGTTAAAATGGTGGGAAATACCGGTATATAGTGCAGACAAGGCTATAGCCAGACCTGTTTTAACCACCACTTAAACCAACTGAAAAACATGTTTAAACAAAAATGGTGGTAAAAACAGGCCTAGCTTTCTCTACATTATGTTTCTGACCATTTTTAATATAATTTCAACTGACCCAGTGGGAATGTTTTTGTAAGTTTCCCTCTGTACAGGCATGGCCATAGAGACATTATTCTGTTCACCTTGCCCATTTGAAATCATTTGAAAAAATTTAATAAATTTTAAAAAGTTTCAGTAATTTTCTCCATCATCAGATGCCATGTGTGAGCTTATCAAAATTATGCTTTCCTACAGTCTCTAACTTTCTATCATCATCACGACACGAGTCACTAACACATTAGTTCAGGTCCACAGATTGGGCCTCGACTGATATATATGCATAATAGTTTTATAAGGCTGCCATAGATTGAACTCGTTTTACTTTTTTGATTTTAAAGCAAATATAGTACTTATTCATTAACAGTCCCACTTCTATATGGCTTTCACACAGCAATTAGAGAATCTGTCACATACTAGACAACTGAAAAGAAACTTTTCTAGAAATATATTTTTCTTTTGAATAATAGTTTAAATACACTATTTTCAGAAACAAGATATCATAGCCACTTAAAGCCATGTAACATTTGGATCCATTACCAGTTGTGAAGCGATCAGAGCAGTGGTCCCCAAACTGGGAGTCATGAGGAGTTGAAAATTATGCAAAGGCTGATGGGCCAAACCTGAGCAGGGCTGTGTGGCACTGGAAGTCACGTGCATGTCATGCACAGTATGTACCATTTTGTTTAACCAGGCTCAGGGTGAGGCACCAATACTCCTTGTGGTTGTGTTGGCGAGATCCTCTGGCAGTGGGAACCTGTGCCAGGGCCAATGTGCCTGCACAGGGCCTGAATACCAGGGCTTTGGAGCTGTGCTCCGGCTCCGTTCCAGCTCCAGGCAAAAACTTGCAGCTCCACTGCTCTGGGCTCTGCTCCAACGCCCTGCTGAATACCCAGCGGCACCACCACCACTGCCAGGAGTAGAAAGCTAGGCCAAGACCACCAGCAATGTGGTGTAGTGGGGATGATGTGTGGGCACTCAGCGCCTTCTACCCCAGCAGCCTCTGATACCTGGGGCTGTACAGGTTCCTCCAGGGCTAGGACACACTTAGCAGCTGCCCGCAGCATGAGTAAATATCCTCCATCCACTTCGGTGTTGCCTGCACATGGTATTGGTGCCTCTCCACAAACCTGGCTAATACCAGGAACTATCTCCTCACCTCCACCAGATCCCAAGTATCTCCCTCAGGACAGAAGGAAGCACTCCCCCTCTTCCAGCCCAGGGGTCAGGTTAACAGAGTTGTAAGTCCAAAGGGGGACATGGCATGAAAAAATTTGTGAGCCACTGAATTAGAGCAGTGGCTCTCAACCTTTCCAGACTACCGTGCCCCTTTCAGGAGTGATTTGTCTTGTATACCCCCAAGTTTCACCTTACTTAAGAACTACTTGCTTACAAAATCAGATATAAAAATACAAAAGCGTCACCGCACACTATTACTGAAAAACTGATTACTTTCTCATTTTCTCTGTATGAAATTTTAGTTTGCCCTGACTTCGCTAGTGCTTTTTATGTAACCTGTTGTAAGACTAGGCAAATATCTAAATGAGTTGATGTATCCCCAGGAGTACATGCACTCTGGTTGAGAGCCACTGCTGTAGACAACAATGGACCAGGAACTTAAAGCTCTTTGCATATAAATGGTCACATGACCAACATAAGTGACTGTTTATAGATTTTACCTTGAGAAGTAACATATTTCTTACCCTAGGGGTGGAGAACCTTTTCTCTCTCACAAGCCATTGAACCACCGGGGGGGGGGGGGGGGGACAAAAAAAACCAGCCCACACACAATCACGGGCCACTCACCCGCCCAGGGAGGCGCGACGGCTCAGGGTTTCCCCCCACAGCGGGGCGAGCCAGTGCTTGCAGCTCAAACCCCGCAGAGGGGTGCGCCACGGGGCGGATGAAATTAACCAATGGGACTGATTCGACCCGTGGGCCATGGTTCCCCACCACTGCCGTAACCCATTAAAAAGCCTAAACTACCCAGTTCCCATTGCTTTTGGGGAGCTGAGATTATTCATTTCTACTGTAACTATATATTACTTACAGGGAGTATTATGCAATTCTACTCCAGATTCTTTTAACGGACCAAGTCATAGATTATATTTCTGAATAGGAGTAAAAAATATTTTAACTTTAACCCTTCGATAAAGTTTACAATAATGTTTCATTATGAGAGCAACTCAACGGAACTGCTGTCACAGGATATGTTTAAACTTGTTTAAACAGTGAGTCAAGCACATGAAGAACTTGTTTCATAAACTGCATTCTCCATTACTACTACTGTTCAAGCTTTAAAAATTTTAAACTTCCACACACCATTATGAAAGTGTTCTCCCTTCTCCCAAATACCTGCTAATATCTATTAACAAAGCTTCTTAATGTTCTGGAAGCACACTGAATGCTTCATAGAAGTTTATTTTGCGGTCTTCCCCCATATTGTAGGAAAGAATGGAGTGTTCATAAACTACAAATGAACAAGAGCAGAATGTCTCTTTTTCAATCAAGACACCAGTTAGGACTGACTGTAAGGGGACACCTACACAGCAATTACGCCAGCCACAGGTGTTTAGGTCAGTCAACTCTGGCTCGGGGGGGCTGTAAAATTGCTGTGTAAAACTTTCAAACTCAAGCTGGAGCCCAAGATCTGGGACCCTCCAAGAGGGGAGGATCCCAGAACCCAGGTTCCAACCTGAGCCCAAACACCTACACAGCAATTTTTAGCCCTGAAGCCAGAGTCAGCTGATCCAGGACAGCTACAGGTCTTTTATTCCAGCGTAGACATATCCTAAACATCTTGCAGATGGTACTCTGCTATGGAGGAGCAAGTCTATATTGTGAAGTTGGAAGCCATTCTGGAAAGAAAGGGTTTCAGGGGAGACCCTGGCTAAACAATAGGTTGAATGGACAGCTGGACAACAGCGGCGGACACAATACCTAAGTTTAATAAATACTGTAATCATCTTAACTAAACTGAGAAATGGGAAATGCCTCCCACACTTTGGCATGTTTGCGGCTTTTTAAAAAATACACACATTTTAGGTTGTAATCCCTTGTCTGTATCTGAACAGCCCATGTTCAACGGGGCCTCAGTCCTGACTGAACTATAATGTCTGTTCCTAGCCTCTATTACATGACAATGTGCACCCTTAACTGGATTATGCAAGTGCATGCAGATCCTCAGATAGAAGGTACTACATAAGTGACAAGTATGTCACAAAACTACCTTGTGAACTTAAGACCTTTATGAATAATACTGAATTTTAAACAGATATATAGCAGTGAAACGTCATCTAAAAGTACGTTTAATATTTTTATAGTCTAAGTACTATAAAAAAAATAAACTAACCATATGTGAGACAGGCAATTACATACTCCCACTTTATACAGAAAGGGAAACAAAGGCAAAACTGAAGTGAATGCTCAAGGAAATTCAATATCAGAATTAGGACTAGAATTCAAGACTTCTGGACTCCCAATCCCGTACTCATACCTCCAAGATCACAGATCGAGATCCATGACTCTTGTGATAATTGGCCAAGATACATGTCAGGTTTGAACAAGCTCTGAAATACTGTCTTCTTACCAGTACCCTTTAGAAAGCGATAATACTTTCCCAACTATCTTAAATTACTTTTAACACCTTTAGAGTTGAGATTGGTTTGCAAATGAAAAAGGTTGAAAACCACTAGACTATATAATCACAATGATCCCTTCTGGCTTTGGAAACGATGAATAATAAAAGAGTGGCATTTAGTACAACATCCTATTTTCTTGTTCTCGTAAAAAGTAAGGGGGAAAACAGATTTTTTTCCCTTCCTGTCCTCTCCCTGAAAATTTTATGCAGACTCTTATTCCCCCAATTAAAGTACATCAGTATGTGCCCTCTCCCCATCAATGAAGTAAGCCAACTAGGGCTGTCAAGAGATTTAAAAAATTGATTGTGATTAAGCGCACTGTTAAACAATAACAGAATACCATTTATTAAATATTTTGGGGTGTTTTCTACATTTTCAAATATACTGACTTCAATTACAACACAGAACACAAAATGTATAGTGCTCACTTTATGTTTAGATTACAAGTGTTTGCACTGTAAAAAAATAATAGTATTTTTCAATTCACCTAATACAAGTACTGTAGTGTAATCTCTACCATGAAAGTTGAACTTACAAATGTAGAATTATGTACAAACCCCCCCACCCAATTTAAAAAATAAAACAATCAAGTCCACTCAGACCTACATCTTGTTCAGTCAATCGCTCAAACAAATTTGTCTACATTTTCAGGAGATAATGCTGCCAGTTTCTTGTTTAAAATGTCACCTGAAAGTGAGAACAGGATTCTCATGGCACTGTTGTAGCAGGTGTCACCAGATATTTACGTGACAGATGCGCTAAAGATTCATGTGTCTCTCCATGCTTCAACCACCATTCCAGGGGATATGCGTCCATGCTAATAATGGGTTCTGCTCAATAACAATCCAAAGCAGCATGGACCGACACATGTTCATTTTCATTATCTTAGTCAGATGCCACCAGCATCCGAGACAGCTATAACATGAAATATATGACAGGATGTGGATAAAACAGAGCAGGGGACATACAACTCTCCCCCAAGGAGTTTAGTCACATTTAATTAACTTTTTTTTTTTTTTAAACGAGCATCATCAGCATGGAAGCATGTCCTCTGGAATAGTGGCTGAAGCACAAAAGGGCATATGAATGTTTACATTTCTGGCACATAAATTCTTGCAACGCTGGCTACAAAAATGCCATGCAAATGCCTGTTCTCACTTTCAGGTGACATTATAAGTAAAAGGAAGGCAGCATTAGATCCTGAAAATGTAAACAAACTTGTTTGTCTTAGCGACTGGCTGAACAAGAAGGAGGACTGAGTGGACTTATAGGCTCTGAAGTTTTGTACTGTTTTGTTTTAGAGTGCAGTTATGTAGCCAAAAAAAATCTACACTTGTAAATTGCACTTTTTTTAAAAAATAAATTTCAATTGGTATTATATTGTTTAACAGTGCGATTAATTTGAGTTAATCATGTGAGTTAACTGCGATTAATCGACAGCTCTAATGCCAACCTAATTCCATAACCCACTAGAGCTGTAAAATGGGGGAGGAGGGAAAGAGTCCTTCATCGCACCCCATGAATAAGCTGCTTCTGCAGTTCCCTGCTTTTGGTAGGCCAAGAGCTTAGTACTAAACTAAGCCCCTTGCTCTTAGCCAATGTGTTATACTGTCACTGAACACATTCATTGTCAAATGATGCTAGAGAAAAACATTCAGATTTCATAATAGACTGATTAAACAAGTGTCTGCACTAACTCAGTGAAAGATAAGCTACCTTTACCACAAAAGTAGAATTTCATTTCACATTACAAAGTCAATTACCTCTCATTACTGGACCACAGGCACAAAAACCAAGGTATCTTTCTGGGCAAGCTTTCCATATTTTGTATCAGAAAACCAACCCAGTTCTCAATTTCCCATTATCATGGGACATTCCCTACAAGTGTGCTCTCATTAGTTAAGAGTAACATTATCGTAGATTACAAAGTTCCTAATACTAATCAGCCCTATACAAAAAACACTTATAACATTTTAAAAAATTTAAATAAGCATCAGAAGACTTTGCATCAGCAATCACTGGTGAACATGTAGTATTCTTTCCTTCATTTTATTAACTGAAGTGCTTGCATTCAAGACTGTGTGCCATTTTACTACTCATATACTCAAAAGGCACTAGTTCAATGTATGGACTGAACCAACACATTCTTCTTCCCACTCTACCCCTCAGAGGCCTTAATATATTTTCTTCCAGAGCTTGCAAAGTCACCTTGTACACTGAGAATTGACAAAAGCAATGCGTTCTCCCAAGAGCTGAGCACCCTAGCAGCAAGTCTAGCTCATCCCTCTTGTGACCCGCATCTTGACACCTCAATATAGCAGAGACCAAGTTGCCAACAGTACACTGGGACAGACACTTGGTCTTTATACTTTTCTTTTTTATCTTAACATCTTCCCAAGAGTTCTGTATTCCAAGAATCCATGTTTGTCCAGATGGCCCTTTTTTTTTTTTTTGGGACAGGCCTTTAAAAACACTAAATTTATAAAGTAGTTTAAACCGCTGACTTTATCTTTGTTCCTGATCTGGAATCAAATCACGAAGGATACAGTTAAAATCGGCACAAAAATGACCAACATATTCATCAATTTTAAAAACTAAACTGCAATACTTGAAAAAACCAAAACGTAGCTATGCACAACTTCAAAAGCACTAGTCCCAGAACACCTCAAAATGCCAATCGCCAATAGGGCTGTACAGTGTTGAGAAATTCAAGGCAAAATGAGAGTAGAGATCCAAGTCCAAAGGACACATCTTCAGAAGATTGCTTCCTGCATTTGGAACTTTGGACTGAAGGCAAAAAATAAATAATCCCAATGAATGGAAATTCCACTAGTCCAAGACCTACTACTACTAAAGCCCGCATCAGTAACAATAAATATGGCCATTCTGAGGAACCAATAACCATTTTAAAACAGTTTAACTAGTTTGTGTCTCACAAATAAGACTAGAAACAAATGCTGTACCCCAAAGGAAAAATTAAGAGGTTCAGCTTTCCAATGGCACACGTCACTAGTTCATCTCCCATAGACCTCATGATCCCCAAATCTTTAAATCAGGTCATCCCAATAACCTTGTTTTCTCCCATTCACAATTGAATCCACACCTAATTTTAAACAGCTACAGCACTTCACAGGATTGTGACTATCAGTAGAAACCAACGTTTTTTTCCCCCCATCTGAAAATAGCTGGCATCCCCAGCTTTCAAGGCAAGTCATTACTACTTTAACTACGTTTCAATAAATATTTACTGTGAAAATCCAGCCAGAGGATGGTAAGTGTTGTAAAAATAAGATGGTAATTTTAATTACCTGATTCTGAAGTACTGGTGTCATAATGCTTATTTTGTTACTGAAGGTTAAACTCCTAAAAAGTCAATCTTAAATGTGGCCCCATATTTTACTTTTATCCAGGAGAGAGAGTCTTGCCCTTCAACTGGATGATTGGGTCAAACTGAGCAGGCCTCAGCTCCACCTATGTTCAGCTTGTGGGCAATTAGATAGCCAGATAAAGGTTAGAGAAGTTCAGTTCTCTGCTATTAGTAAAGGCAAAAGATGAAAACATGGCAGAGCTGAAATACCCATTCAGCAGGCTCTACCCCCTCCTCCATCTGATGCTGCTGAAGCCAAAAAGATGGAGCCACAGAGCCTTACCACAACTCCGCATATCTGGCTCCACTCCCCTTCCCGATACAGTTCCCAGGTTGTAGGGCAGAAAACAGAAGTAGTTTCTTTTAGCTACTAGTACAACAATCCCAGCCCTAATACTGATAGTCCCAACCTGCCAAAAGACAAATGAAACTAAAGAGTATAGTGTAGACGAGTGTGATTTTCAATAGAAGAATGATTTTTCAGCTACTGTTACAAGTAACATCTAAGACAGTTTGGTCTATTCTCCCCCGCCCCCACCCTCGTACCTCACACACAACTGGTTTTTTCTGGCCTGTGCACTCATTAATCCAATGCACGTTTAAGTCATTTACTCATGAAAATGTGTTATATCTGGTCAACCAGTTCACTCCTGCATCAGATATCCCGAGCTTTTACCACATGTGATGTTGGGACTGTTGCCACCTACTTATTTATCCCCGCCCCTCTCCACTATGGGACACAAGTGGTGCTGAGTTAGCAACTACTCTGTCCTCAGCATCAACTGCTGACCCCCCAGCTTTTCCCCACCTTCCAGTTCCAATTGTAGGAAGTCTGAATAAGCATCAAACATATCAATCAGCTGCCAACTGTTTTGCAAATGACACAGAGTGCGTGAAGGAGAGCAGCTGTGGTAAGTACTGTATAGAGAAGTGGTGCAAGAGGAGAGCAACAGAGAGCCTACTTTGCTTGGGGGCCCAATGTGACATTGTGGGCATCTTTGTTCTTATCCAACAATCTTTCCCACAATGATCTTACTCAAAACTGCCTTCTTCTATGCCTTCTGCATTTGTCTTCTTGAGTCAAATAAGCATGTTTACAGCCAATTTCTCCCCCTCCCCCAATTTAAAATAAATCTACTTAGTAAATTATGCCCTGCCAATGGTGCCATCCTCTACCATCTGAACATCTATTAAACACATTAATTTGACTAAACTTCGTATACAGTCTGTACCAATTCTCTATTCTCAGTGACCCATTTTGCTTATGTCTTACACACAGCAAGAAGGTTGTTGTTTAATCTCACATTTTCGTTTTTTCTAACCTACTATTAGACTTACTAGATTTCAAGTTGAAGATGTCCCTTTAGAGCCCTGAAAAATTCTCAGAAGTTCTACAGAGTTTAATGTTTTTATCTTGGCTTTGACGCCACTTCCTGAGAGACTGTGTGACTTCCTGCTACTGATGTCACGAACAAATCCCACTTCTACATCTATTGTTGGAGCAATAATCTTAAATATGGACAAAAATATCACATTGGATGGGAAACAATGATTTTTTCCATTAGCATTCATCAGACAGTACTCTTCATCAAGAACAGGTCCTCTTTAAAACCCGGAAACTGTAGTGCTTAGCACAAGAGAAGCAGCAGCACAAGTTCAAGTGGCATTTCAAAACTTCACTGAGAAAAATCACAGCAGAAGTAATATTTTAAGTCTCCTGGAACTTCAGAAGTTTTACAAAACCCACTACCAGTAACAAAAGAGTATAAAAAAGTTTAGAACGGTGACAACCATGTTCAAGAGTTTTTTACATAGCTAATACTACCATGAAATTAGTTTAAGGTCCAAATGTCCTGACTTGCCTGAGCTAGAAACATCTTGATGGATTAACTATTCCAACTATTTCCTCTCACTGGCGAAGGACATCTGATCAGTTCAGAATACTGCAGAGTTTAGCTAAGGATTCTTATCTTCATTTTATCAGTTATACTAACCTCTGCAATTTTAAAAACTTGTGCTGTAGACCAGTGGTGCTCAACCTGAGGTCTAGGGCTCCATGGGGCGCCGTGAGCAGGTTTCAGGGGAGTCTGTCAAGCGGGGCCAGCACCAGACTCACTGGGGCCCAGGACAGAAAGCTGAAGTTCCCCACTGCATGGGGCTGAAGCCCGAGGCCCTGAGCCCCACCACCTGGGGCTGAAGCTGAAGCCTGAGCAGCTTAGCTTCATGGGTCTCCCTGAGGCCCCAAGCAATTGCCCTGTTTGCTACCTCCGATGCCGACCTTGGCTTTTATATGCAGAAAATCAGTTGTGACACAGGTGGGCCATGGAGGTTTTATAGCATATTGGGGGGGGGGAGTGGAGGGGGGGCAGCCTCAAAAGGAAAAAAGTTGAGAACCCCTGCTGTAGACTAGTGATAGAAAGGAGAATAGATCCAAGAATCAAGATTGATTCATGGAGTTCGAAATTTCTTTAAGGGCAAAAAAAGCAAAGAAAAAGTGACAAAAGTGGAGGTTTGCGCCCTACATGATTTTAAGTTACAGAAATCTCAAATTTCATATCTCTTATTTTTATATAACTTTGAACAGACTCTGAAGTATCTAATTGTCTAGTGGAATGTGTTAGCAGCAGATACAAGTGTTCCCTTATCTGCCAATGTTATTTTGAAAAAAGTTACCAAAACAATGTACACATTTTTTTTTAACCACTTAAGGAGTTCTGTAACAGTCAACAGAGATATCTATGGCCTGATTATCAGAGTGCTGAGCACTCTCTCCAACATCATTACAGTTAATGGAAGCTGCGAGTGCTCAGCATCTTTGATAATCAGCCCAGTAAAGAATAGAACACTTGTCCTGATATACTCACAAACGTTACAGTATGTATCATTCATCTAGTAAATCCAAAAGACAAACCAGCTATATTTGAAATTGAAAGTTGTTTAGGTAACAGACTGAAGTTTCTAAACGTCAACAAACATAGTTAACTATCAAATTCAAAATCGTCATACAAAATGTAGTGTATTTTCCTACCTTCACACTGGTTCCTTGGAAGAATTTTCCATCTTGTTTTTATCACATTTTCCAAAATTTGCAGTCCATAATACTGAAAATTGGAGAAGAACATTATGTGAGTATGTTATTGTAGGACTGACAATAACTTTTAGGATTCTCATTCAAGCAAACATTCACACTTAACATGTAAGATTTCAAAAATATTAAACTAACAAATTTAGTTAAAAATAAAGTCTATTCACCCATTTACTGAGTTGTTCATGCATTTTCCTTGTTTTTATTGTTTGCTACTCTAAGTAAGTCCTGCTGTTTGATCATGCTCACACCAGGAGGAGAAATAAAAAAAAGCCATTTGGCAGCCAAAGGGGCTATCTGTAGAAGAGAAAGTAGCAGCCAGATATGAATTCACAACATAAATGACTGCCCATATGTTCAAGTATTAAGATAACCAGGCTCCTAAAAAATTTAGCAGCTTGGATGATTTCCTCTACTATTCTTCTGAGCTGAAAGATCTTGGTTTAGCATTATATGTATTGTCACTGGCACTTTCTAAAGAAAGTGTTTCCCAGACTTCACTGGTGTGTTACTTAAGGAACAGCAAGACAACCCACAGGTTTACTTAATTTCAATCCCCACCCCTACGGCAGCTATTTCTACAATTTAAAGATGATCTTTTTTGCTCAGTCAAAAGTAATTAAAATTTTAACATGCACTCTGAAATCCTTTTACCTTTCAGGTATTGCTTCCTGGACTCTGACCCAAAAATTTGGCAAGCGTTTACTTGGGAGGGGAGACCAGTTCATTCAATCCATTTTGTCCCTACTGCCTACTCACCATAAGTAGTAAAGAGACTTCTGGCATGACCAGCAACTTAATAAGTCATGCACTTTAAAAGTGAACAGACAGAAGGGAAAAAAGGGAAAAGGAATTTTGTGTTTCTTTAGTCAGTGGTTGCTTAGGGAGGAAGCCAGTACCAATGCCTGAAAGGTAAACTTATTCATGTCTATGTAGTAGTATGACTAGAGTTTGGCTGAGAATAAGAGTTCATCTTTAAAATGGTTAATTGTCACACAAAGTAGAATTCATTAGCATTTCAACCAAAGGGATCATGTAAACTGCACACTTTAACAGCACAATGTAGACTGTCCCAAACTACATTGTACTCAAAATATTAACTTTTTGCTGTTCTCATCTTGACAGTGTTTACTTCCATATGCCTTCCTGCTCACTACAAATTTTTGCCTGTTTCACTCAAAAGTTCCACATTTGCAGAATATTCCTTAGACTTCAAAAACATTGTACGTAGTTATTCTGCAATTACAGAAAACAAATGGCATTTTTTTCATAATCAGCAGTAAATGTTTATCTTCTGGGTTTTGTTTTTAATTTTGTACAACTATCTAACAGCTGAAGTGAAGCCAAGATAACATTTGTACAGGAGAATCTGATTCACAAGCATACAATTTCTTTAAAAACAGCATGCTCTACTTTATAGCAAGCAACCTCAGCAACTAAAACAGTTTTATAGGTATAGCCTCTGTTTCTGTTACAGGTAAATAGAAGCTAACAAAACAAAAACAAAAAGAACTTATAAAAGCTGGTGATAAAATTCAGTCTAAACTCAATGGTTGAACACTGATATCAGACAGTATTAACATTCCCAAACCAGCTCTGAACCACTTTAAAGTTCCCAAATTGTATGGCTGCAGTCACATTAATAATACACTTAAAGCTAATGGCTAACCAAAACTGTATCTTTACTTCCTTAACAACTCCCGAAAGCTGTATTTTAAACAAATCAAATCACTTTGCTTTGAAAAGGGGATGGAAACTTTTTGTTAGAGTTTCACACAAACACATACACAAAAGTAACCTGAGACTGCTAGACAAACTTAATTCCCAACTTTTTAATGATACAGGCGAATGTCTAACCATCATTCTGTTTATTTCCTTTTCTAGATTCCTCGTCTCTTTTTCCCTTTGTCCACTATTTTTTTTACCGATTTATTTCTCCCAGTTTCTGTATAAGAAAGAAGCAACATGAACCTTGCCAACTTTAACTTCGCTGTATCACTTGCACATGAACTGAAGCAACAGAGAAAGCAAATGCTTCAACTCCATTACCGTGTCCAATCCACCCTCCTGGCCTACCATGCTAGAAGACTTTGTAAGCCATCCTGTGGAATAGATGCTGATAGCTGCCAAACCCTAGCCTGGATGATGTAATCTTTTTAAATCTTGGGGGTTTTTTTTTTTGGTTTGTTTGGGTTTTTTTTTAATAGTTAGTGATTTCTGGCACTGTGTTTCAAGTACCTGCCCAGCTCCAATAGTTGGAATTCTTTTCAGCCCAGAATTGCAAATACTGGCCAATTCTGAACGTCTTGGATTGGATTCCAGTTAACGTACTTTTTATAGATTATAGACATCTATACAAACACACATTTAAGTAGCACTCAAAGTAAAGTAATGTCTTTCTAGTAGTTATTTAGTCTCTGGTTTTATCTTATGCTAAATATCAGAAGCACTGCAGAAATCGACTGCTGAGTTATGAAGGTGAGGGACAGATAACAGCAAAGACTGAATGAAAAAAATGCATGAAATGATCCCTATGGCAGAAATTTCTATGGTACCCTTATTAATTACTTATTCTATGCATTGAATCCCCTTTCCCTCCCACCTCCCAAGAAACAAAAACAATTGATGAACAGAATTCAGTTAAAGGGAATCAAAAGGGTAGACCTTGTGGAGGCCTGCCGTCAAAGCCTAGCTGTGTCAGTTGCACAGGAAGACACCCCTTTTCTTCCTATTACAAGCAATCAACATAATGGAACATTATGATTAATATCAGATAGTGTTAACAGCTTTAAAGATAAAATATGATTGCATAAAAGCCAAATGTCATAGTGCATAAATTTAGCACCAAATCATTTGCAATTTATGTAAATTGAAGAATTCTTTACCTGTTGCTTTCTTTCTGTTCCTCTAATCATCTCATTTTTCACAAGACAAATTTGAGTTTTTAAAAATACTGTTGATAAATCAACTTAAACATTAGTAATGTCTGTCAGTATAAAAAGCAAAGTTTACCAGGCAAGCAAACAGGCAAACACTGTTACTTAAAGGTTAGCACTTTGAGGAAGTTCTTAAACTGTTTTCCCCTAAAATTTACAGAGTAAATTTTAAAAAGTTAGGACTGTTTCATGAATACTATCTGAATTCAGAAACATATCTGAACATGGCCATTTTCTGTTCGAACACAAAGTATATTAAAGTAACGTGTATCAAGCAGAAAACCATGCATAAAAATTACTTTATAATTAAGAGAAGTGTGAGTCAAACTTAAGACAGTCAAAATACATTTTGATCAACTCTTCTGTTCAAATTGCTTAGAAGTCTTAGAGTAAAATGTGTAGACTTACAAATAAAAACTGAGTTCTGTCCCCTTAATCAGTCACTATAATGGTGGCAGGGTTTAAAAAGTTGTACAACTTAGTGTGCTCTGCAAGCCAATACAGATTCTAGCCAACACTACAAAGTGTTCGGGATGCCTAGCTTGTATTGATTAGACTGCCCAAAATAATCCCAGTCTTATCTGTACCTTCAAAATACTTAGGAACAAATTCTGCCCTCTGTTATGTGCATGTCTCCCAATAACGAGAGCAAACATTTATTCAAGGACAAAATTTGGCCCTAGCAGATTTTATATTACTCAGATCTGTACTTATACCAAACTCATATGAATTCTGCATGTGCTTTGAAATACTTTATTCCTAATTTATTTCTTCCTTAAGAAAACTGTGTCAATGTAAAGGGAAAATTAAATGCTAGGCCTGTTTACGGCAGAGTTAAATTTAAAGCAACTTTAGGAATAAAAACAATTAAAAAAAGTGTGGTTTGAAGCAACAAAAGCTAATGCTAAAAATGAGATACCTTCCTCAAAGTTTATGAATGGAAGAAAGGGAGAAAAATCAATTAAAGACCAGGGGCTTACTTTGGTGTTCATATTCTGAGAGAACTCCAAAATAGTATCAACTCTGGTCCATGCATCAGGATGTTCTTTTAAGTGAGTCAAGACTTCCTGTGCCATCCTTTGCTAAAGAAGGATAACAAAAAACACAATTAAATGCATTTTAGAAGCTATTTACCATAATAATGAATAAATATATACAAAAAAATGAGGTTAAATAAAAAATGTATCTTGAACAGTTTAAGCACTTACCACATTAAAACCAAAAGTAGTCTGAATTAAGCAAGGAGCAACAGATCACATCAAATGTTTTCTGACTCTTTGGGTCAGCAAGTTTTGTTAATTAACACTTCGACATTCTCTCAAACCAGAATGGAATGGAATTAGTCCATAAGGAGAATATGTTCAGAATAAGTTCTACTTAATACTCTAAATTTACAAGCTTTCATATATTCAGAGAATTTGAGGTCTGAAGGGACCAATAGATCATCTAGTCTGACCCCCTGGGCTTTAGTGCAAATACTTGCATTACTCTACTTGCATTAGAACCCACTGAATCCCGAAACAGAATGCACTTAAGTTCTTCATGTAAAGAACTATGCAAATACGAAATAGTATTATTGTACTCGAGTGACTTTAAAGCAATATCAAGGGTCTCCACATTTATTGTCTCGATTTCTGTTGCCTTACAAGTAAAAAGAGAGGTATTTCTAAAGACAGCACTGCATTCTTCCCTTCTCCCTCATTAAAACCATTAACTAGGGCTGTCAAATGATTAAAAAAAAATTGCTGCAATTAATTGTGAGAAAAATAATCAATTAATCACAGTTTCAACAGCACTGTTAAACAGAATACCATTTATTTAAATATTTATGGATTTCAATTACAACACACAAAACACTGCTCACTTTATATTTCTGATTACAAATATTTGCACTGTAAAAAAAGGAAAAAGTACTCGTAGAAATACTGGAGTGCAATCTCTTTATCACGAAAGTGCAACTTAAATTTTGTTTAACCTAACCGCACCCAAAAAAAAATGTAAATCTTTGGAGCCTAAAAGTCCACTCAGTCCTACTTTTGGTTCAGCCAATCGCTAAGACAAACAAGTTTGTGTACATTTATGGGAGATAATGCTGCCCGCTTCTTATTTACATCACCTGAAAGTTAAAACAGGAATTTGCATGGCACTGGCATAGCAAGGTATTTATGTGCCAGATATGATAAACATTCATATGCCCCTTCAGCTTCCAGAGATACTTCCATGCAAATGACTGATTCAATCCAAAGCAATGTAGACTGACACATGTTCATTTTCATCATCTGAGTCAGATGCCACCAACAGAAGGTTGATTTTCTTTTTTGGTGGTTGGGGTTCTGTAGTTTCTGGATTGGATTGTTGCTCTTTTAAAACTTCTGACAGCATGTTCCACACCCTGTCGCACTCAGATTTTGGAAGGCACTTTAGATTCTTAAACCTTGGGTTGAGTGCTGTAGCTACCTTTAGAAATCTCACATTGGTACTTTCTTTGCATTTTGTCGTATCTGTAGTGACAGTGTTCTTAAAAATCGAACAACATACTGGTTTGTCATTCCAAGACTGCCATAACATAAAACATATGGCAGAATGCAGGTAAAAATCACAGAGCAGGAGCCATATAAAGGAATTCAGTCAGAAATTTAATTAATGCATTTTTTTCAATGAACATCATTGCTATGGAAGTGTAAGGGGACTGTTGACCCCTTACTGAAACTCAGTAGGGTTTTTTGATTAGCCGTCTCCCAGTACCAAAAGAAAGTGGAAGGGCCAATGAGAAATCAGGACCCTGAGATTGACAGTACCAGGTCCAATGGGGAGAGGCCAATGCTCCAGGTCAGCCTCATTGACAGGGCAGGCAGGCCAATGAGGGAGTCAGAAGCCCAGGGGTCCCATCCTTTGTCTGAGCTGGAGCTGACAATGGCCAGAGCGGGCTGACGTAAGGACAGAGCAAGAGCCCAAGCTGAGCTGGGGAGCAGAGCAATGCCAGCCAGAGGGGAAAGTGGAGCAGCCCAGGGAGCTGAGCTGGAGTCAGAGCAGCAGCAGTGCTGAGTCACAGTGAAGCTGGGCTGGAGCAGTCCGGAGCCAAGCACAGTGAGCACCAGAGGAAAGCAAGGGGGATCCTGCACAGAGGGTCCAGCGCAGAGAGATGCCACCAGCCAAGAGGCCTTGCAGGACGGACTTGGAAGGGAGGGGGGAGGGCAGCACTGGGAAGAAGGGTCCTACCATCTTGAGTCCGAGAGCGTGTGCGGCCACTGCCAGCGCAAGTGTTCAACCCACTGCATCCATGCAGCACAGCCAGGGCCTGGCATCTGTGAGGAACAGACTGAATTTCCCTTACCCTCCAGAAACAGATGTTTTTGGTTCCCCCGTGCTCACAGAGTGGGGTTATGTTTTCCTTTATCCAGATGCTACTAAACTGCTCAAGATAGTTAAGACCAAACCAGACTGTGAAGAACTTCAAAGAGATCTCACAAAACTAAGCGATTGGGTAACAAAATGGCAAATGAAATTTAATGTGGATAAATGTAAAGTAATGCACATTAGAAAAAATAACCCCAACTATACATACAATATGACGGGGGCTAATTTAGCTACAACTAATCAGGAAAGATCTTCGACTCATCGTGGATAGTTCTCTGAAAACATCCACGCAGTGTGCAGCGGCAGTCAGAAAAGCAAACAGGATGTTAGGAATCATTCAAAAAGGGATAGAGAATAAGATGGAGAATATCTTATTGCCCTTATATAAATCCATGCTACGCCCACATCTTGAGTACTGCGTACAGATGTGGCCTCCTCATCTCAAAAAAGATATACTGGCATTAGAAAAGGTTCAGGGAAGGGCAACTAAAATGATTAGGGGTTTGGAACGGGTCCCATATGAGGAAAGATTAAAGAGGCTAGGACTTTTCAGCTTGGAAAAGAGGAGACTAAGTGGGGATATGATAGAGGTATATAAAATCATGAGTGGTGTGGGGAAAGTGAATAAGGAACAGTTATTTACTTGTTCCCATAAGAACTAGGGGCCACCAAATGAAATTAATGGGCAGCAGGTTACAGTTAACTTGTGGAACTCCTTGCCTGAGGAGGTTGTGAAGGCTAAGACTATAACAGGGTTTAGTCCATTAATGGCTATTAGCCAGGATGGGTAAGGAATGGTGTCCCTGGCCTGTTTCTCAAAGAGTGGAGATGGATGGCAGGAGACAGATCACTTGATCATTACCTGTTAGGTTCACTCCCTCTGGGGCACCTGGCATTGGCCACTGTCACCAGACAGGATACTGGGCTAGATGGACCTTTGGTCTGACCCAGTATGGCCATTTTTATGTTCCTTTAACCTTTCCCATTTTTTCCTTATTTTTTAATTGGTTGCTGTTGAATAAATTATATTTGCTTTGAACTATATGTAATATCAGCGGGGTCAGGGAAGCGTTCAATGAGAAAAGAATATCTTGGACAGGGGACACCCTAGCCCATGTCTTAAGTGACCACGACAAGACTGGGAGTCAAGCCCCACAAGAATCCTGGGCCCAGTCTTGTTGAGGTCACAAGGACTTTGCCACACAGGAGTGGGGAAGGGGAGTCCTTGAGGTCAGGCAGGGCATAGAAGCAAGGACTCAGATTCTTTCGCTAGCCAATTTCACCAGAGTAGTGTGTGAGCCAGAAAAGTTCCCTACAATAGCGAGACCATTCCCCCACTTACATAATCATGTCCCCTGGATTGTTGGGTGAAGCATGAAGGGGCATATGAATGTTTGGCATATCTGGCACATAAATACCTTGCAACACCGGCTACAAAAGAGCCATTTGAATGCCTATTCTCACTTACATCTCCCATAAATGTAAACAAACTTGTTTATCTTAGTGATTGGCTGAACAAGAAGTAGGACTGAGTAGGCTCCAAAGTTTTAAATTTTTTTTTTTGAGTGCAGTTATGTAACAACTAAATTCTACATGTGTAAGTTGCACTTTCATGATAAAGAGATTGCACTACAATACTTGTAGGAGGTAAATTGAAAAATACAATATCTTTTATCTTTACAGTGCAAATATTTGTAATCAAGAAAATAAAGTGAGCAATGACCACTGTGTTGTGTGTTGTAAATGAAATCAATGTATCTGAAAGTGCAGAAAACCAATACATATTTATAATAAATTTCAATTGGTATTCTATTATTGTTTAACAGTGTGATTAAAACTGATTACTCAATTTAAAAAAAAAAATCACTATTAGTTTTGAGTTCATCACTTGAGTTAACTGCAATTAATTGACAGCCCTATTAATAAGGATTATACAGGCCAAAGTAGGCCCTCGGTGACCTGTCCAACCATCCTGTCTTCAGTGGGTGTGCAAAACAACAATATGAAATTTAGATCAGTTTATATATCTGAGTGCCTAAAATCAGACTCCTAGATCCACACTTAGAGAGTCAAATAAGTGGGCACTTCTGGAAAAAAGCCGATTACCAAAAAATCCACTGCAATCAATGGAAGGCTGGTATTCGGCACCTGATTTTATGAGAAGGCAGGTTTGAATTTTTTTTGTGTACTAAACAATGGTGTATAAAAGGACTAACAGAATCTACCTCACTCTCCCAGGCATAACACGGTTAAAGGTTACTTTTGTCACTCAAATTAGCAAATGGATCTGAATGTAGATAAGGAGCAGATTTATTGAATAAGTATGTGCACTTACTTTATGTACTTTACATACATTATGTACACACATGTAACAAAGACAGTCCCCTGGCTCAGAGGGCTCAAAATCTACATGTCCAACAGATGGCAAACAAGATGGACAAACTAAATATGGTAGGGATGAGTTAAGACACCTGTATGGAATTTTACATATTTTACATTCAGATCAAAATACGGAACTCAGCAACCATAACTGTAAAGGTCTAACTTGGGGAAGGGCAGGAATGATGAAGTTAGTAAGAATAAAGGGAACAGGAAAAGAAAGGAGGGTGTAGATGGGCATTCATAGCTTCTCACTTGCCTACCTGATAAGCAGGTTGAGGTTTTGTAATCATTATGGCAAAAGTGAGCCTTAAGGACAGAGGCATTTTTTCCACGTGTAAGTGGTTTCAGGGGAGAAAGCATGGAAGTCTTACTCCTTTAATGGTTAAGAGAAGAAATCTTAAATAACTTAATCTCAGCTAACTTTGCATTCCTATTGTTTCTACCAGTTTTGAAGCTGTGCTCTGTGCCAAGTCTGCCTTTTAGAGGCAGTGCTTCTGCTGGCACTAGTGCTTGTTGTGGAAATATACATACGAGAGTCAGTGATATGAAGACACTCACTGAAAAATGTGTGCATCCACAGGAACACACACTTTTTAATACACTACATACTGAAACTTTTCATGAAGCAGCCATGTATTTATGCTCTGATACAATTACACCTCTACCTCAATATAACGCTGTCCTTGGGAGCCAAAAAAATCTTACCACGTTATAGATGAAACCATGTTATATTGAACATGCTTTGACCCACTGGAGTGCAAAGCCCTGCCCCCCCGGAGCACTGCTTTACCGAGTTATATCCAAATTTGTGTTATATTGAGTGGTGTTATATCGAGGTAGCAGTGTATATGCTTAAATATAATTTGCTTTTGACAATTTTATTCCATTTCCCTTTTTCAATTCTTTTGTCATTAGTTTATCTAAGTGTCAAAAGCTTAAAAGGCACACAATCCACTGAAATTGTACCCATTTGATTTATAAGGGGAACCATTCAATTTCTTCCATTGACAGAGCAATGGCACTTTTTCAACAAAATTGTTTAGTATTCAGCATTCAAAGGATATATTCTGGTCGTAATTCCTCCTAACATCCAATACCAATTCAACAAAAGAATACTAAAGAGAGAGCAGATATCTTAAAAGCTCCTTCAAGACCTGCTGCATATACTATTTAAATAGCAAATATTCAGGAGTCAATACTATGTTACTTTGCATAAGAAATTTCACAGAGCTTCAGAATATATGGGAAATTGTCATATTATGAACTTAAACTTGTGACCGCTTAAGTTTGGAAAAGGAGCTCACACATCGTACACACCTCAGAAGATGTGCACAAGGCCAAACAATGGGTTTTAGCATCTATAAGAATCTACACTAAGAAACCTGGCATAGCAGACTACCTTTTATGGAGGTACCAATATATAAAGTGGGTATGTGTGTGGCTGGTTTTATTTGTTTATTAGTGAGGGGGGAAAGGGGACAGAAAAGGTGTTCAGTTACAAATATTTAGCCTCTTTATGATTCCGTCACATTCTTTAAGTCTTGTTCAATGTTTGATACTTTAGGGTGGGATACTTGCTACAAGCCATTACTTGCCACAAAATCTGTGACACTGTCCAGATATTATAAAACAATGAAAGTATGCCAGGAAAACAGACATGTTACTATTGTTTGAGCAATACTTATCTTTAAAAATTAAACACCTAGCTTTTATATAGTGCTTAGATAAACTGATTTTAAAAGACAATAGAAGGTTCACTTTCAGACAGGTAGCATAAAGCAACTTTAAAATATAGTGAGTACGAAATGCCAAAAGTCTCAATCCACTGAATGTATATGGAAAGAGTGGCAAAAGAAAGAGTATAACTGAAAGAAAAGTCCAGACATCACATACATTTTTATAATGTCTTTTGTTATGTATGATAACCAGAATTATTTTAAACAAAAGGTTTCCCCCTTAAATATGATCCTGGAGTGAAGTCAATGGTAAATTTGTGACATCATAACTACTTCCATGCTAACAGAATGTCAAACATGGCATGATTATGACTTCCCTGCAGGAATAAAGTACAGAAGTTGGGCTGTGAGGGAGACAGCTCTTATCAAAGTACACCTTTTCATACATTTAACAACAGAAGAATGACTAGGTAAGCAGATCCTTTTAGATATAAATGTTCTCTTCATGTTTGTCTTATCTTAAGGCCTCCTTTAAAACTGGGACACAAATCAGCATCAGGTAGTCTGCCACATTTGTAAGGTACCTTGTCACCAATACTATGAAATAGTCTTTCCATGAGTATTCTAGTCATATCAGAGTGAAATTCCTTCTGGTTTAACTCCTGTTAAAATGTGTTGGGTGAACTTGAAATGAATTGAAATTATTTTACTTAGTGTTCCTCTAAGGATTTATAGACTAATGTAAAGTTTTAATATGGCCAACTCTATAATACTCTTGAATTAAGACTTCCATATTTTGGACATGTATTTTACCTGGGCTCCTTCTCCATGGTACAGGCAATTCACCACATTGTCCAAGAGATTGATATCCAATTTCTGGTTGAAATCCAGCAGCTGACGAGCTGCATGGTCTGCTAACATTGTCATAATTGCTGGCATAGATTACTGCAAAATAAAATTAATCAGATCAAACTAGAGAAGTCAATCAGTTTCCAGCAACTTTGTAAGAAACTATTTCTACAGCTGCTTTTAAGTGACCTGTTCAATATAGCCATCTCACTTCAAAACTGGCAAGGAAAACTGCACAATTAAAAGTTTTCTTAGACCTCGAAGATAAAGTTATATATTGATGTCACTGCATATTGAATTATGAAAGTGCAATACTGCAAATATTAGAAAAACTTCAATATTAACCATGTCTATCTGAAAACTTACAAATTATAATGCCAAACAAGTTGGTAGTAGGTTTTACACAGGAGACTTCATACATGTGAATAAATTTAAGTTTAGCTGGCCTTAGTCTCCATTCCAATTCAAGGTAAGACTGTAGATTTGAGAATCAGAATTCAACATGTTACAGCATTAGCAAGCCACACTAAAAGCCAAGTTAGGTTAACAGCAATAAAATTTTAAACAGATATTTGCAAATTTAATGTGTTTCAACTGGAGGTTTTTTTTGTTTAATTTTCTGAAAATATTCTCGCAAATACGTTTATTGACAGGAATATTTGCCAAAAACATTAAATTTAAACTAATATTAAAGAATATTCAGACAGACTTTGGAATTTCCATACCAAATATGCACACTTGAAGTCTAGTTTTATGATTTTTGTGGAACTGAACTGTCACCTATGTATCCAATCAACAGCAGCCCAGATTAATTTTCAAATATTTGCAATGAACTGCTCACAGATGATAGATGCACCAGAATTATTCAACACACAAGTAAATTGGAGAAGTCAGTGCTAGCCTTAGGAGTACTTTTTCAAAAAGAAAAACACAAAATGTATTAAGTTTTCAGCATCAAACTTATTTGCCCACTTTTAACTACAAAAAAAATCTGACTAAGAAGGGGACAGTGAAGGTCTCCCATACTAAAGGAATAAACCTACCAACAGCATATTTTCCACCCAAACATACATATATATGTTAAAGTACAGTGCAGCAAAATCCAGAGTTTGAAAAATGTATAGAACTCTTACAAGCCAAAAAGTCATAAAAGATTGGAGGGGCATCCACAGCAGTGAAGGCAAGACACTCAGTTAAGAGTAAGGTATCATTTGGAAGGGAATCATCATCCTGGATCGGACTGGAGGCTCTTTGCATATCAACCTTTGATTTGTAGGTATTTGATCAGCTTCATGCCTCACTTTGGCTGCTGGGAGAAAAACACACACACACACACACACACTCTTGCTCATAACTTCCCCATGCAGCTATAGAGTGAAATTAAACATGACTGTCCATTTCAGTGATACCCATATCATTGGCCAGCAGCAGCAAAATCCCTGAACAGCAGCAGAAGCACTGGAGATATTTGGGAGGCTGAACATAGAGCTTCTAGTAGTCCTTGTGGCTATTTCAAAACAAGCTTAATACTACCAAAATTGTTGGATTAGATCCCCCTGATTCACCAGCAAAACTACTGGAAGTAATCTGTATCTTCATTCCCAAATAATTCCTAGTGTATGTTAAAAAGTTACTGTTTCTTGATTAAAAAGAAACTAGGTTTAATTTATGCCATCCAAGTTGAATTGTTAAGCTTAGAAAGGAAGACAGAGGCTGTATTCCAAGTCTGTCCAAGTAATTACTACATAAATGTGAGAGAGACTCATGCATCAAAGTGCTCACTCAGAAAATTTCTTTCATTGGGATTTATATAACCAAACGTGCTAAATAAGTTTTCCAATACCAGAGGGGCACATCTTTATTCACTCAATAATTAGTCTGCTGGCAAAAAGTAAATATTAGAGCAGCGGTTCTCAAACTGTGTCTCGGGACCCCACAGTGGGTCTCGACTCTGTTTTAATGGGGTCGCAAGGGCTGGCCTAGACTTGCTGGGACCCAGGGCCAAAGCTGGAGCCCTTTATTAGAGGGATTCTTTTTATTACATCAGTTACCACTTTTAGAACAAGTATGTATGCTTAGTAGGATATCAGAATTAGAACCATAATCTGAAATAAAAAATATCTTAATTGGTTCAATATTTTAAAAATAATCCACCATGGCTGTCAATTTTTTCTTCACTCCAAATATAAATTCCATACTCCACTATGGTTATAAAAATGGCAGATTCAAAAATGTCAAATCTGAAGAAGCAAGAAAAAATGAGAAATCATGTGAGATACTAACTCTGGAAAACCCTCCTTCCTGGGGAGAACTACAATTGCATCTTGGACAAAGTGCCAACTGGTAAAAAAGCAGTAAAACTATTCAATTCATATAATCTTCGAGTTACATTCAACTCCCCCTCCTCCTAATTCACATTCGGACACGCCCCCTTCCGTTTGCATCTGCTGCACATGGCTGAAGAAGTAGGCAAGCTGCTTTTCAATCTAACCAACGTTTAAATTGACAGACACATTCAATTTAGGTGAAAGCCTCCTCCAATTGCTTTAAAACGGTCTTAAGAGCGCACTTCAGCCTCCACGTGACTAGAAGTTATTAGTCACGTGGAAGCAGAAAGGAAACATTTCTAATAGAGCACTTTGCCACTCCCAGTATTATCTTCAAAATGACCTACCTACTGGTGAACTGAAATACAAAAATGGCGGCTTTGTGGTCAATGCCAACTGCGATTAACTTGATTCCCTACTCCTAATAATGTGCCTACATCAAGTCTACAGTATTGCATGCGATCTGCTAGACTCCCACCCCCATCCACAGATCAGCCTGCACCAAAAACGCTTCTAAATGCCACAATATATTAATGCAACAGTGCTAATAAAACTGGAGTGAAAACAAACCAAATATTATCAAAATTAATAAACATGGGAAGAATCTGACACTTGCCGAAGCCCAGAAGAATGAAGACTTACTGCTTACATAGCTACCCGATGTTTCAGTGGCCTTGTGCAATGAAGTCCAAGAATAGTTATACCAAGTGTACCGATTACCGTTCATAAACAGATTTAGAATAGCAGTTTTAAAACGATTTGGGCTGGGTGAATTAGAACATACACGCAAAAACCAAGTGAAAACTGCTTAAAAACACGCGAGTTAAACTCTAGGTCAAATACAACTCTCTACAAAGAGAGACAGCTACGCTACTTCGGGCTGCGCGGGGGCAGCAGCACGCTTCATTTAAGGATAGAAGTAGGAGAAACATACAGTTACCCCGCCCCATTCAGCGAGCGAACAGCTCCACTTCTAACTACAATGGAAGTCAAATCAGCATCCCCACCACACTCTTACACTCTGTGGATTATTTATATCAGGCAATTAAAAGTTCAGGTTTCTTCTAACTGTATAGCCTATGCACAATTAGACATGCACAGCACACCAGACCTGCATTATACACCAGTTTAGACACATACAAAAATGTTGTGCATTTATATTAAAGTTAATACCGCAGTTCCAGACACTAATGAACCAGCTTGTTTCCCTCCCCCGTATACGTGTGTGTATAGCAATAATGGGTAGCAGAACTTTGGTTAAATCTCCTTGCAAAGCTGCAGACACATCAGATTGCCGAACATTTATCCAATTCAATGTACATTCATTCGAATTATTATCAGCAAGATATCTGATGTACACAAATACTGCAGTCACACACATGTGAACACACAGACGCACACCCACCCAGCGTAAAGGCCGTTGCTGACTTCCCTTGCAAAGCAGCAGGAATACCGCAGTACATGGAACATTTATACCATTAAAACACACAACTACACGCCAATCGGTTTGCCTAACAGACAGTTAATACTAAAATATCTACCGGACCGGGGGGGGGCGGTGAAGGGTTGTAGGGGGTTAGGAATAGAAGGCGGTTTGGTGGGTTTCTTTGCAGAGAACAGCAGGGACACTGCAGCCCCTCCCTCCTCTCGGTCCCTGCGTTGTATACAGGGCCACCCCACGTGATCCAGGCGGACGTTTCAATACTGCTGCACAGACACACAAAAATATTTCTGGAAACTTCCACTCCTAATAATTTACAGATTATGTCCCTAGTTTCCCGAGTTCCCAACGCCAGCCCCAGTCCCACACTTCACCTATCACGAAAGGCACAAAATGACCATAATCTACCCCCACGAGCCTTCACAGCAGCCTCCCAACATCTTCTCACACGCTCCTGCTTTCCCCACATCCGCGGCACCAGTGGTAGAATCTGTGCTCTCAATTGCACAGCCAACACGTCTGATGGTGGTACCCCAAAGAGCACAATTCTCCCGCTCCGAGTCTTGCACCCCGCTTGTGCCTCTCCTACCCCACAGACTTTCTGTCCCCCTTCTGGCCTCTTTCAGTCCTCCCACTTTCTCCCCCAATACGTGACCCCGCACCCCAGGATTTCAACCCCCACAGTATGAAGAGTTACTTACCTAAATAGTTTTACAGCCTCTGCCTTTAAAAAAAATTCGGGCGGGAGTGTGAAGTTTCCAACCACACCAAAAAAAAAATTAGGAGAAATCACACACACGCGCGCCCTCTCCCCTACTGAGCGTTTATTGGTGTCAACCTTCTTCCCCCACCGCCTCCAAGAGACGCGTGCACTGGGCCGGTTGTATGACACACGCTCCGCGCGGGCTGCTGCTACCCCCTGGGCAGGCTCACTTGCTCCCTGCTGCCCCTGGCGCGCCCTACAAGGACTCGGCCCCCAACTCCCCGCTCCAGGGCCAAGGCCGCCCAGCGCCGGGGATGGAGCCCCTCCCTACCCGGCTGCTTGGCTCTGGCTCCCCAAGCCCCGGCTCGTTGCTTTCCTGGAGCTCCTTGAGTCCCTAGTTCCCCAGGCCCCGCTGAGTCGCTGCGTTGGTGGGCCCCGGGTCTCTCGCTCGCTCGCTCCCCAGGCCCCGGGCGCCTCTGGCTGAGTCTCTGCCTGCCCGGGCCCCCGCTGCTCCCCCTGATCTGGCCGGTGCTCAGTTCACCCCCATCTCCCCCCCGCTCGCACTAAACTTTGCCCCCGTGGATGTGTCGGCGGCTCCCCCTGCGGGCTCCCCTGTGAGCAGGTCACACACACAGCGACGGAGGCAGCAGCGGCGGCGGCAGGGAGTGAGCGCAGCGTTTCTCCCCCTCCTAGTGCCACAGACTCGGAACCGGCTCAAACCGGTTCAGACTGGGAGATTCCATCTCGGTTTAGTTTTCAGCCCATGGCGCCGCGAAGCGTTTGGAAACCTCGGGCCTCCGCCCAGCTGCTGCTCCCATTGGTTCCGAACACGGTCGCTGCGCAGGCGGCCTCGCCTCTCAGTGGACAAGGCGCCTGTCCGTCTGCTGCGCGGCCGTGAAAGGGAGGAGCGGGAGGCCCCGCCTCCTCTCCAGCAGCGATTTGCCCGCAGAGGGGGGTGGTGGTGGAGTGGCAACCCTCGCTGACTGGCCGCGCAGGAGTGTCGCTCAAGGGCGAAGCCCGCCCATATCTCCCGACCGCGGGCGCAGTTTTTACCTGCCGCCTATTGGTTGGGCGCTTGGCATGACGTAGGAGTTCGATTGAAGCTTTTTACGACTGTGCATGTAGAAGGGCGCGCGGTTGCGTAGAACGGGTAGCGAGGCGCCGAGAAAGCGCGGGGCGAGGTAGCGGGACCGCTAGGCGAGTGCAGCGCTTGTAGGGCCCTCCCGCGGGGTTGTTCCTAGCAGCAGCTTCTGCCTCAGCGTTCGCTGGGAGGGAGCCGGGGCTAGTGGGTGCGGCTGTCGCTGGTTTGTTGGGGCAGCGGGAGAAGGGCCCAGAGAAAAAACCGGCGGGGGGGGGGGCTGTTGTGTGTGCCAAAGGGAGCCCCCGCGGTTATCGCCCCCGGGTCCTTGTGTGGCCCCATCACCGTAGGGCCTCGCAGCCATTGAGTCTTTGTCTTCACAGCACTCCTGTGAGGCAGGGCGGGGCAGTCCCATGTTACAGCAGGGCAGCGGGCGCAGAGGGTCACTGACTCGCCCAGGGCCCACAGGGCAGGAAGGCCCTGGCTGAACCGGGAATGCCTGGCCTATTAGCATTTTATAGTGAATGGGGGTGTTGGGACAGCACTATCCTGCTCTCTGGTGGCTAAAACTGGCCAAGCGATGACTGTGTTGCTCTTCAAGAAGGTTTGAGAGTGGTAGCCGTGTTGGTCTGTATCAGCAAAAACAAGGAGTCCTTGTGGCACCTTAGAGACTAACACATTTATTTGGGCATAAGCTTTAGTGGGTCCAAAAGCTTATGCCCAGATAAATTTGTTAGTCTCTAAGGTGCCACAAGGACTCCTCATTTTTTCCTCTTCAAGAAGCAATTCAGTGACAAGAGATGTGACCTGAGAGGGTGGGAGGAGGAGGCCCTTAATAACCACTCTTTGATGGGGACATGATTAGTCCAGGGGTCGGCAACCTTTCAGAAGTGCTGTGCCAAGTCTTCATTTATTCACTCTAATTTAAGGTTTCGTGTACCAGTAATACATTTGAACGTTTTTAGAAGGTCTCTTTCTATAAGTCTATAATATATAACTAAACTATTGTATGTAAAGTAAATAAGGTTTTTAAAATGTTTAAGAAGCTTCATTTAAAATTCAATTAAAATGCAGAGCCCCCCCCGGACCAGTGGCCAGGACCCGGGCAGTGTGACTGCCACTGTATATCAGCTCGTGCGCCAAAGGCGGCACGCGTGCCATAGGTTGCCTACCCCTGTGATAGTCTAATTATAGGGTGACCATACATCCCATTTTGGCTGGACAGTCCCTTTTTAAAGCCCTGTCCTGACTCTTTTTTTTTTTTCCGGCAAAACGGTATTTGTCTGTTTGCTCTTCCCAAGTGAGCATCAGTTGGCAAGAGCAAACTGGACAAATGAACAGTTTTGCCAAAAAAGTGGGATACGACCCCTAGAAAGGCACGGAGGAACATGGGAGGGGACAGGAGCAGTTTGGGCAGGGTCAGCCCTGCCCTGTGTGAGCAGGGGGTCTTGGGCTGGCCCCATGCACAGCAGGTGGAGGGGAGCCTTGGGCTGCAGGGGGGCTTGGGCCAGTCCCACCTGCAGGAGAGAGAGTGGGGGGCCCTATGAGGGGCCTTGGGCCAGCCCCAAGCAGTGTCATCTTTTCCCTTTGGGAAAATATGGTAACCCTATCTAATTATGAAGAGTAGAGCACATTCCTGATTTGCTTTATTTTTGCAATAGCATTGATATATGTGAATGTGTTTAATTACACTCATTTTCAATAAGTATTGGCCGTACATGGAATACAGTGCCCAGAATCAGTATGCTAAGTAGTAGTGTCTATTCAAATGCTGCTTGGGAAATACTGTAGGTAGGAGTTTGTGTTGTAACATATTACAAATTTTTAATGGGAGAAAAGAAGTGTGAATCTTCTAATGCACTTTTGAAGTATTTAACCCTCATTCCTATAAAAATATAGATTTTTACCACATATATTCTTAATCAGTTTTGTTTTTCAGGTGGGATTTGAATCAACAATACCACGATTTGAGCACCAAATCCCTAGCACAAGGAGTTTCCTTGGCAACATAAAAGTGATGCCTTTCAGCTGTAACATGCTTTGTCATATTGGTGCTTTTTCAAAGGAAAACACATAATTTGTAATGCTAAATACTGAATAAAGTTAGACTTAAAGACAGATTATTTGCTTTGTTTCATAGGGGTTGAAGATGCTGCTTAAAAAGTATATAGCCAAATAGGAGGAAAAACATATACAACTTCTGTTTAGACACTTTTGTGTAAATTTTCACAAGTAACTACTGATGACGGGATGGCTAACTTGAAACCCTGTAGAAGACTTCTTGCCTCACAAAATCAAGTTCCTTTAAGGTGTGTTAAACTGACATCCCAAAACCAAGACTCCCCAAATCACTATGCCTTAGAAAATTTAGGCCAATTACAATTAGTCTTATAAAAAGCCATGCCACATAATACTTCTGGTGACATGCATGGGATGAGAAGAACTCAACCAATGCTTCTTGAGGTTCAATGCTTTTTCTATTTTTGTTCTTTGTTTTACTATACAGAAAAATGTATGTTGTACTTTTCCTAGATGCTTTAGTGCTTACCTAATCAGGATTTCTCACTTTACATGTGAAGTACTTAAACAGTAGTCCCATTAAAGGCTGCAGATGAAACATACATTTTGGCACTTAAGACTATAGCTGGCCATCTATGGTATGAGTAAGCCTTCATCACATTATAGTAGTGGATATTTTTTAACAAAAACACAACACAACAGTCCAGGGAAGAAAAATTATAAAAAGCAGCCTAAGAAAAACCTGCTTTTTTTAGGAAGTGGTTGGTCCCCTTTGTATTTCCAAAGTGGAAAATACTACACCCAGATCTCTTGATTGTATCACTGAAGGTAAAAGAGAGAGTAAAAAATCTTTGAAGGGGTTCATGTGGCACCTGACATCACTGCTTAGGGAATTCTCTGAGGTTATATATTATTGGCAAAAGTGTATCTACAAGGAGACTTAATTTTGACTGCCTACATAGGTCTGTCAAGCTTTGCTTGTTTGCTTCCTTGATGTAACTTACGGAGAAAAGTCACTGAAAGACTCATTTTAAAGAAACCTCTTAAATTCCTGGCTTTCCATTGTTTAAGGTAAAACTTCTGAAAATAAACTGGAAGTATGCGAATGTAGTAAAGATGCCCCCATCTTCCACTACCAACATATGTACTGTCCACATCAGATGTTTCTGAACGTATTAGAGTCATAACTACTTGACATCGGAAACTGTGTACAATGCTCGTTTGACCACGAGCTCTGTCACTTAGTCTAGGCTATAGACTATAAACACCTCAACAACTGGGTTTTTTTTCCAGTTTGTCTGAAGATTTAAAAAAGTCTCTAGTTGTAGACCCTGTAAAATAATACCACCATGGTTTAAATAGGAGAATGTATATAAATGAACTGTGAGTTGGGTAGGTATATGGGGAAATCTGCCCCCACACCTAAAATCAAATACGGCAGCACAATACACTAGAACCTGAAAGTGATAGTAAAATAGTCTAGAGACAAAAGTGAAATTGACTTGTCAGTTTTCATTGACCAAGTTGAAATGAATACAACAGCAAATATAAGTTAGTGGCAATAAATATTTTTTTAAAATACCTATGGTTTTAATCACTTGTTAGAGTAAAAAAGGCATATGATGTAAAAGTTACACTATTTAGTTTAAGTAATTGTGAGAAAACGTGAGTGATTTTCACAGTGTGTTGCACTTTAAAGAAAATACCAGTAGACGTGCAAGATTGTATTTTACCTACTTTACACAGACTGGAGTTGGGAATGTGAAATATCCTATATCTTGCCTTTGAGTTACTTTCTTCAAAATATCTCCTGCCTTCTCTATGCAATTTAAAACACCTTTGCCTCTGCTGTATCTGATAAAAGGTTAATAAGAAAAAAAGATTGTAAGTTAGGTTTCTAGTTCTGAATAAAATATTATAGTCCATCTTTTTGCCAAGTTATGGACCTTATCACACCAAGAGTTCATAAGCAGAAATCTCTATTTTATAATTGGTGATTTCTGCTTAATAACTGATGACATGGTCCTGCCCTATGTTTGCACGAATGTGTGTCTATTATGGAAGGCAGATTAGAAGATTGCAGATAGCTTTCTATTATAAAATGGATTTTGGTTCCCCACCTCTTAAATTTGTCAAAACTAAGACAATAAACACCAAATGTTTTGTGTGTTTGGTCCTCTGTCAGAGAAACATTGTTGAATCAATTTTAAGATATAGAAAGTATGAGAGTTTTCACTTTAAGACCACATTTTTTGGAATGGCATCTCAAAAGCAGTTTGAGCTAGAAAATCAGAATTTGTTTCATTCACCTGTGCTTAGGAACCTTTTTGGAAAAGTATCATGCTTAAATTGAGTTATTAGGAACTCCAGTAGTTCCATTGCAAACCTTTTTAATGGTCAGAGACTCTAAATATAATCATCTTGCATTGTGGAACTAATGGCTTTTCATTGTGCTATACATGTCATCTGAGCAATGAGATCATAGACTTTATTCTTTGGTGGAAAAAGCCTGAAGAAAGACAAACTACCTACACATTTCTTTACATGGACTCTGCAGAACTAAGGCCATGTCTACACTACAAATGTTGACTGATGTAAGTTATACCAATGTAAAGTTACTCCAGTTAGTATGGGCACAAGTGTACTTGGGGACGTGCATCAGTGCTGTGCATACTCACCAGGAATGCTTATGTTGATTTGCAGTTCACCATGGCATTGCTGCTGATCCCTGTTGTATCTCTTCGCCTGAATCCCCCATGCAGTCTGCTAGTAGATGTTCATGTTTGTACGACTGCTCTGCAGCTGTGCCTGCAAAGCTGCTTCTCCCCACAGGCCCAGGAAATGATGTGCTCACCAAGCTGGGCAGTCAGGAAAAGGCATTTCAAAAACACATGGAGCTTTTAAAAGGGGGGTTGGCGTTCAGGCTCTGACCTCTGGGCAGGGGATTTCAACAATTGTGACTAGAGCAATCCGTGTCAGGCATCATGGGACAGCTGCTGGAGAACTGTTACAGTCAACATAGGTTACACATTGTCTACACTGGGCATGTCTACTACAAAAATAGGTCGATTTTATAGAAGTCGATCTTTAGTAAGCGATTTTATACAGTCGATTGTGCATGTCCCCACTAAGCGCATTAGGTCACTGGAGTGCGTCCTCAATACCATAGCTGGCATCGACTCACAGAGTGGTGCACTGTGGGTAGCTATCCCACAGTCCCTGCTGCCCACTGGAATTCTGGGTTAAGCTCCCAATGCCTGATGGGGCAAAAACATTGTCGCAGGTGGTTTTGGGTGCATGTCATCAGTCTCCCCTCCATTCCTCCCTGAAAGCAATGGCAAACAATCATTTTGCGCCTTTTTTCCTGGGTTATCCGTGCAGATGCCATAGCACGGCAAGCATGAAGCCCGCTCAGCTGCACACTGCTTTTGTGAGCATTGTAAATACCTCGTGCATTATCCTGCAGTATGCAGAGCCTAGCTAGGAGCCTCCAGCATGGGAAAGATTGTGAGGAGGACATAGAGACAGACGTTCCTGAAAGCACAGGATGTGGCAGTTGGGATATCATAGCAGCATTGGGGCATGTAATACAGTGGAACGCCAATTCTGGGCCCAGCAAACAAGCACAGTCTGGTGGGACTGCATAGTGTTGCAGGTATGGGATGATTCCCAGTGGCTGCAAAACTTTTGCATGTGTAAGGCCACTTTCAGGGAACTTTGTGAGTTACTTTCCCACACCCTGAAGTGCAAGAATACCAAGATGAGACCTGCCCTGACAGTTGAGAAGCAAGTGGCGATAGCAATGCCTGACTGCTACCGGTCAGCTGGGAATCAATTCGGAGTGGGCAAATCTACCGTGCGGGCTGCTGTGATTCAAGTAGTCAGGGCAATCAATACCCTTCTGCTAAGGAGGATAGTGACTCTGGGAAATGTGCAGATCATAACGGATGGCTTTTCTGCACTGGGACTCCCTAACTGTGGTGGGGCGATAGATGGAACGTATATCCCTATCTTGGCACCGGACCACCGTGCCAAAGAGTACATAAACCGCAAGGGGTACTTCTCAATGGTTCTGCAAGCACTGGTGGATCACAAGGGCCGTTTCACCGACATCAACGTGGGATGGTTGGGAAAGGTGCATGACGCTCGCATCTTTTGGAATGCTGGGCTGTTCGGAAAGCTGCAAGAAGGGACTTTATTCCCAGACCAGAAAATTACCGTTGGGGATGTTGAAATGTCAATAGTTATCTTTGGGAACCCCTTGCTCCCATGGCTCAGGAAGCCGTACACAGGCAGCCTGGACAGCAGTGAGGAGCAGTTAACTATAGGCTGAGCAAGTGCAGAATGGTGGTAGCATGTGCCTTTGGATGTTTAAAGGGGTGCTGGCGCAGTTTGCTGTGTAGGTTAGACCTCAGCAAAAGCAATATTCCCATTATTATTGCTGCTTGCTGTATGCTCCATAATATCTGTGAGAGTAAGGGAGAGATGTTTATGGCAGGGTGAGAGATTGAAGCAAATCACCTGGCAGCCAATTTTGAACAGCCAGACACCAGGGCAAATAGAAGAGCACATCGAGGTGCAGTGTGCATCAGAGAGGCTTTGAAAAACAGTTTCATGACTGATCAGGCTACGGTGTGACAGTTGTGTGTGTTTCTCCTTGATGCAAACCCACCCCCTTTGGTGAATGTACTTTCCTGTAAGCCAATCCTCCTTCCCCACTTCGACCACAGCTGGCACAGGAAATAAAGTCCCTATTGTTCTGAATCCATTCATTCTTTATTTATTAAAAAAAAACTTGAGATCACTGAGAACTCTGACTAGTAAAAGGTAGCCCAGGTGTACAAAGTATTTGATAATGGGGCGGGGTAGGGGAGGAGGGAAGGATAAGGCCACATTGCTTATTGTAACCACACTACAAATCAAAGCTGTTTGAATGACAGCCTTCTGTTGCTTGGGCCATCCCCTGGAGTTGAGTGGCAGGGTGCCCAGAGCCTCCACCTCCGCATTCTTGGGTGTATGGGTGAGGAGGATATGGAAAATGGCAAGGAGGGCAGGTGGTTACACAATGGATGCAGCAGAGATGAGTTGCTTTTCCTGCAGCTCCACCAGATGCCTCATCTGTCCATTTGCTCCCCCATTAGCCTCAGCATCCCCATCCTGTGTGTTCCGATCATGCTCACTGTATGCTTTCCTGGCATCTGCCACTGGGAAGACTGCATGAGCTCGGAAAACATGTCATCGCCAGTGCATTTTTTCGCCTTCTAATCTGCGATAACCTCAGGGACGGAGTTGATGTGGGGAGCATAGAAATATTTGCATCTGCGGGGGGGGGGGGGAAGGGAGAGTAGATTTTAAGAAGATACATTTATGAGAACAAAAGGGAGACTCTTTCACAGTGAATCAAGCAATTCACAGCAGACAGCACATATGTTTTAGGTACAAGGTCGCATTTTGCCTTATATTGAGCGCCTGCCGATATGGTTACACATCACACACGGCTGGGCAACAGAATTCAGTTTCCAGTCAGCCATGGTAAGCCAAAGGCATAGGCAGCAGGTTTGTATAATTTTTGGTGCCCAAAATGGTGGTGCCCGCCCCGCCCCGTAAGCCGATATAAAATGAAGCTACAACGTGTCGGCACCACAAGATTACAAGGGTCAATTAAAAGTGGAAAGTCAGAAGCAGCACTTGCTTCAATATACGGTATTATATTTTGTTGCACCTGTTGTGACAAAGTGGGAATGTTCTTAATGTTTTCTCTGAATACTGTGTGGGTGCCTCAGTTTTCCCTGCAAGGTGCCAACTGAAGTGTTGGGGACAAAGAGATCAGGTGGCCTCCTTGTCCAGAAGAGACACAAAGGCTAGAGGAGGGAGTGTCAGTTTGGAGCTGGCTGGGGAAATGGGGAGAGGTCCAGAACTTGGGTCTAGCCTCCCCACCCTCCAAGATGGACCTGACTGAGGGGTCCTGTTTTCTGTACCTACAAGCTCTGTTTTAGACTGTGATCCTGTCGTCTAATAAACCTTCTGTTTTACTGGCTGGCTGAGAGTCACGTCTGACTGCAGAGTTGGGGTGCAGGGACCTCAGGTTGCCCCAGGACCTGCCTGGGCAGACTCGCTGCGGAAAGTGCACAGTGTGGAAGGGCATGCTGAATGCTCTGAGGTCAGACCCAGGAAGGTGTAAGCTTCTTGCCCTGCAGACAGTATGCTCAGAGAGAGGAGGCTCCCCCAGAGTCCTGAATGGCTTTATATGGAGTAGTTTCAAAGCATCCCAGCATTCCCTTCCACACCATGCGCTTCCCAGAAGTCCGCACAGGCACTGACACTCTCTCCTCTGGCCTTTGTCTCTTTTCCAGGCATTAGGAGGCCACCTGATCTCTTTGTTCTCCAACACCTTCAGTTGGCACCTTGCAGGAGAGCGGCCCAGGCCATCAGTTGCCCAGAGACAGGGTTTTGGCCATTCTCTGTGCAGACGGCATCACACTGGCACTCTAGGGCTCTACAACAATCACACACCCTTATCCCACCATCTAGATTCTTGAGAAATGCATAGGGGAAACTGAGGCACCCAGTATTCAGAGAAAACATTAAGAACATTCCCACTTTGTAACACCTGTATACTTTAAAGGGTGTAAAATAATCAAGTATTGTGCTAAACACAATGATACTCCAAACTGACCACCAAATTTAAGTTGCACGTTTTTCCCCTCAAGTGAGGGCTCTGGGGTGGGGCTGGGGATGAGGGGTTCATAGTGCAGGAGGGTGCTCAGGGTTGGGGTGCTGGGGGCGCAGGCTCTGGGGTGGGGCAGGGCTGGGGATAAGGAACTTGGGATGCAGTCAAGCTGCCCCAGGGCTAGGGCCAGAGAGGACTTCCCACCCCCTTACTGGCAGCAGCAAGCTCCAGGGGAGGGACCCCTCCTTTCCACCCTCCCCCCCTCCCTGGCAGCACACTCACTCTGCACCACAATCACTGCACATGCTCCTAGGGACTATCTCAGGTCCAGAAAGCTCACTCGCCTCCCCTATCGTGGGTACCGGGGCGGAGGGTTGCTATCACGTGTGGCCTCCCCTGCTGCTGCCCGTGGGTGCCAGGGGGTGGGGGAGAGGGCTCCCAAGCACATGTGTGCCTCCTTCCCCCTCCTCTCTCCCTCTTCCCCTCCCCTGGTGCTCCAAGAGGCTGCCTGCCGCTGATCTCTATAGCTTTAGGCAGAAGCAGCACAAACAAGGGAGAGAGTCACTGGTTGTTTTCTTTCAGGCAGGGACGCTCCGAGGCAGGGGCAGGGCTGGGGGAGAAACACAGCTCCAAATATTGGTGGAGCACAGCCCTCAGCCTTGAATATTCCTGGTGCTCGAGCACCTTGAGCCCATATAACCTGCCGCCCCTGGCCAAAGGGTACGTGGGGTTGGCTTCTTCTGCGTTCATAACATGTGGGAATGGTTTCAAACTGCAGCGCCCTCCTTTCCCACAGCAACCAGTGCGGGCTGGGTTTACCCTTTAAAAGGAGGGGCTGCGGTTTTGGGGTGGATGTGCAACACACCCATCCCACCCCACCTTCCCCACCGTCCCCTTCTCCCCCCCCCCCCACCATGGCTATTCTCCAGGATGATCCCTTTTAGCCAAGCGCAAACAGCCCCACATGACCTGGGTCTAATGTGTCGGGGATCACCAAATAGAGGGGATTACTGGTCCCTTACAAAAATTCCCTTATTTCAGCCAGGTGACCAGGATGATATCACTCTCCTGAGGCTGACACAGAAAGATGAAGACCGAATGTTGCATGAATGCGACCAAAACCCAGGACCATTGACTGCCATGCTTTGTGCTGCAATGATTCCAGACCATTTGCTACTGGTTTGGCGTGGTAAAGTGTCCTACTGTGGAGGACAAAATAAGGAAGCCTTCCCCAGAAACCTTCTGCAAAGGCTTTCAGAGTACCTCCAAGAGACCTTCATGGAGATAGCCCTGGAGGATTCCCGCTCCATCCCCAGACACGTTAGCAGACTTTTCCCATAGTTGTACTGGCCGTGAATGCATCCCAATTGTTCAGGGCAAATCAAACATTAAAAGCAATTGCTTTAACCCCTGTAGTGTCATTACAAATGTGCACTCACCCAGAGCCTTTCTCTCCACCTCAGGGTCTGGGGACAACCGCCTGGGAGGTATATTGGGGTGAGGGGGAGAAAAGTGGCTGCTGCTGGGGAGCATGGATTCCTGCTGCCCTGCTGCACTCTCTCTCCTCTCCCCTCCCTCACAAAATCCTCATGAGGCTGCCACCTTGCAGGTGTCCACAAAGAGTGTTGGGGTACTGGTAGGGTCCCTCCCTAGAATGGCATGCAGCTGATCATAGAAGCAGCATGTCTGGGGCTCTGACCCCAGGTGACCGCTGCCTTTTCTTTTTTTTTTTTTGAGCTTGTTGTTCTGAGTTCCCTTTTTTCCTGCTGTGTGTGTGTGTGTGGTAGTGTCTGCCCTGTCCACCATGCCCTTTTTTTTTTTTTATATATATATATTCTTCTCTGCTGCTGCGGAGTTCCTGCCTGCACAGATTCTTCTCCCTACAGCAGATCCAGATCCGCTCCCCGTCACTCCACACACTAGAGTTTTTGCAATTCTGGGGGGACTGCATCTCATCTCTTCTGCTGAGCTTTGCACGCTGACCAAATAGGAAAAAAAAAAAAAAAAAAGTTCCTGTGTTTTCTGTGTACCTGTGGTGAGTTGCAGTTGAGTGAAACTGTGTCCAGAGAGCACACACATTGGACTCTGCTCCTGGAGCAAGGCCAAAACAATCAAAACAGTGCTGCGTGCTGCGTCTACACTACCACAAACAGGAGGAAGGTCGGTTTTAGTTTTCGCTCCTCGCTCGTAGAAGAGGTAGTTTTTTTAGAGCTTTTTAGGGCAGCGGGGTCAGGTTTTGTTTGTTGTTGTATTTCATTTTAAAAAAAAATGCGCCTAAATTCGACCTAACCTACAGTACCTAGACCAGGCCCCACACATGGACTGCCTATGCTCAAAACTGGTGCAAACATTGCTCAATGTTGTTCAGTGGTTACTGCATACCCAATCATGGGCTTACACATCGGGGGGACAATCTGAGTGCAGAAACATGCATAACTAAGTAGATACAAGGTGACCTATGCTGATCTATCTTTGTAGTTTAGACCAGATCTCAGACTGGTTCACAGACTTTAGGGGAATGTGCAGATAGTCTCCTCAGACCTACTCAACTCCTTACAATCTTTAGAACAGGTTAGTTTGAATGACTTTAAGAGGTCCTCAGGCATAACTTTAAGAAACTGTTGCAGTTCCAGTAAGCAGAAGACAAAGAGGCTAATTTACACAGTTGTCATCAATAATTCAATCAAATGTACATACTTTATAGAGGATAAATAGTTCTACATCAGGTTTTATATTGTTCGTTGACTCTTTCAAAAATGCCTACATGAAGTTCAAAGCAAATAAACCTTATAAGCTGGAATTAAGGTTGTAAATTTCTATTGATTTAAGGAGAAAAAATATTTAAATTTTTTATGAAAACAGCAAGATAGAAAAATTCTAAGTTGAGGTATAACTTAAAATTTGCACAGTATGAAAATGCAGAGGTCAGGTAAGCCAAACAACCTAAGTACCTCTTTTTAGTTAGTCCATTTTTTATTTAATGTTAGCATTCATACTTAGTTAAAAGAAGTGCTAAAAATAACAACTTTTCAAGAAAGCATAGTGTACTGTCTGGTGATCTCTTGCCTCTGTATGATGAACACCACTGTTATTCTGTGCATGCTATCACTGCAGATTTCCCTATATACTCACCCAAACCATAGTTCATCTACATCTATCCTCCTATTTCAGTGATGGTGGACCTCTTTTACAGAGTCTACAACTAGATTGTGAACTCCTGGCCCTGTTGAAGTCAATGGCAAAAGTCTTCTGGCCCTGTTGAAGTCAATGGCAATAAGGGCAGACTTTCACCTGCTGTTTTCACCTTTCCCTGGATGCTATTACCAGTTATGACTGGCTGATCCTTTATTTACACTCCAAATAGGTATGTGACATGAGTAGATGGCTCATTCCATTTCTCAGTGGACAACTGGCCACAAAAGCCAGTGGTCACTAACTGGCGTTCTTGTGAGCAATCCTGAAAGGGGGCCAAAGATTGGATATGGTGACTGAACCATTGTGAGAGGACATCTGGACTGAGGCACACTGGTGGAGCAGCATGGGGAATGTTTCTTTGCTCCTGCCTATAGTGTACCAGTTTGAGGGATACGTAGAGGATTTCAAGGTCCAGGGCTGCTCATCTGGCATCTTTCGCTAGCACTACTATTGGAGTCACCTCACCACTGTACTTGTTTTTAAATAGACTTAGGCCCTCATCCTGCATTTCTTGAACAGCCAGAATTGCCAATGAAGTCAATGGTAGTTTCAGGTCCTCAAGGAATGCAGGCTGTATCCTGCACAGGCTTTTTTGAAGAACAATGAGTGTACTGATTTGTTTGAGCAGCATTTCCCCTGCTGTCACCAGGACAGATTAGGTTTGTAGGATAGCTTCCATATGATCATCAGGAGACAATGCAAAATAAACTATAATGACTTCAGACTTGCAGCCTAATTCTAATACTTTTAGTCACTGATTACAAGGTTATAATAAACAGAAATGGTCTGTGATGGTGTGACAGGGCGCCTGAGACGACCCATGCCTGCCAATAGTGGGGGAAGAGGGTGGGGCAGAGTGAGGGCAGCTGGCTTCAGCAGTGTTACCGAGCATGCTCAGTCCATGTGAGCACGCTCAGTATAAGCCAAGCAGCAAATGGCGGGGGGGGAGGGGGAGGGAATGGGCACGTGACACCACATGCCCCCTACAGATGTCGCCTCTGCAGGGTGCTGTACGTAGCACTAGGGGCACCTTCTTGTGGCCACATCTGGGGATTAGCTATACTCAGGTCTTAGGCCCCCTTTCTGCTGTGAGCTGCACACTCTGCCATCTCTCTCTTGCTCCCTGCAATTCAGAGTACTCAGTCTTCATGGCCCCCCTCTATTCACATGATTAGATCTTCCAGGGAATCAAAGTATTTCCATACCAACAGTCTCAGGCAGTCTTTTCATGCACTGCCCTCATGGTTCCACTTCCTCAGTGGCCGGCAGGGGAACCTGGACCTGCCCACTACTCTGGGTTCCAGTCCAAGGACTCTATACCTGGCAGCTATGGTCTGCTTTCCCTCAGACCTTGTGCTCTTTCCTTGGACTCCTTCCTACAACTTCTGGCTCCTCGCTCCTTGGGGTGTACCAACCTAAACTCCCTCCTTCCAGGGAGTAACTGCAGACTACTGAATCCTGTAGCCTCAGATACACCTCCCTACTCCCAGGGAGTGAGTGCAGACCACTGCCTGCTCATCCCCCAACCCCCTTTCTGTTGCCAGCTTCCTGCCTTTATAAACCTGGCACAGCTCCTCCCCTCAGCTAGACATCATCAGCAAATTAGACTTTAGCATATCCTGGCTTTTGGTGCAGCCTATAGGTTAATTGGCCTAATTTAACCCTTCAGGCCTTGTGTGGGATGAGCAGTCCATCACAGATGGCATCCACTTTCTTTAGAGCAGTTGTGTTCTCTTGCATAGCTAAAATCTGTTAGCTTTTTCAGGCATTAGAACACCATGCCCATGAATCTACTTTTGCTTGTGCAGGAGCAGGAAGAATCATTAGGATTTTTCAGCCCCTTGTAGTTTCTCTATGTAGGGATTAAAGAGCCATTAAGAATAGGGATTTGCCTCAGTGTCCATAGCTCTGGGTCTCCCACACCCAAATGTTGCGTACTGATTGGCTGCTTCTCTGCTTATTGGTTCAGTGTCTGTATTGGATTCCCTTTTAACTTTGAAAAAAAATATTATTTTATCCAAAAAGTCATAGAAAATTAAATGCAGTTGTCCTCTGAACAGAAATTGTGATAAACTTAGAAACTAAATTTAGTTACTGGACTGCGAAATAGAGAGATCATAATACTGATTTAAGAGAAAAGTTCAATGCAAACTTCACTATAGAATCTCTACAGATGCCTCCATAATACATGCATATGCCTAGTCTTGCAAACCTCTAGTCACATGATTAGATCTTTCATTACTCTCACTGGCTTCAGTAGGACAACTCAGATAAGTAAGAGTTGGCAAGTTCAAGCCCATAGTTTGTAAAGCTTATTGGGAACCTTAGAGGTTAAAGGAACTTTTGAAATTCTGTGGGGTGAATTGATGCAAGACATTATCTATTATTTTTAGTTACTATATACAGTTGCCATGACAAATTTTACTCCTGATTCTAAATCAAGTTTGTTTTCAGTGCTCACAAACTATACTATAAATTGTCTAGAAAGACTTTGTGGAACATGAAGTCTTTTTGAATTATTCTAAGGATAAAATTGGCTTACGAAGTCTGAGGTTGTTCTGTAATATTTTATGCAAAACATAAAAAATGTTGCTAAGAAGTCTCTAATAGCACTCAGTAATGTTATAGGACAAGGGTGACATAATGGTAGGGGTCTACTGTAGAAAACCTAACCAGGAGGAAGAGGTGGATGGTGAGGCTTTTCTTAAACAATAAAATTATCCAAAGCACAGGACTTGGTGGTGATGGGGGACTTAACTACCCAGACATCTGTTGGGAAAATAATACAGCAGGGCACTGGGTTATCCAATAAATTCTTGAACTATATTGGAGACAACTTTTTATTACAGAAGGTGAAGAAAGTGACCAGGGGAGAGGCTATTCTAGATTTGATTCTGACAAATAGGGAGGAACTGGTTGAGAATTTGAAGATAGAAGGCAGTTTGGGAGAAAGTTCATAATTCTAAGGAATGGTTGGAGGCAAAACAACAAAATAAAAACAATGGACTTCAAGAAGGCAGACTTGAGCAAACTCAGAGAATGGATAGGTAAGATCCTGTAGGAAGAAAATTTAAGGGAAAAAAGTTAGGGAGTGTTGGCAATTTTTTAAAGAGACATTATTAAAGACATAAGAGCAAACTATCCCAATGCATAGAAAAGACAGGAAGTATGCTAAGAGACCATCCTGGCTTAACCAGGAGATCGTCTATGATCTAAAACTCAAAAAAAGAGTCATACAAGAAGTGGAAACTAGGTCAAGTTACAAAGGATGTATATATGAAATGTAGACACACACACACGTGCACACACATATGTTCACACGCACACAGAGAAAAGCCCAGGCACAAAATGAGATTAAACATTTTACAAATACATCAGAAGCAAGAGGAAGACCAAGGACAGAGTAGGCTCATTAGTCAAGGAGGAGAAAAGACAACAGAAAATACTGCAATGGCAAAGTGTTACATGCTTTTTTTGTTTCAGTTTTCACCAAAAAGGTTAGCAGTGATTGGGTGAATATCAGTGTGATGGGATAGGATCTGAGACTAAAACAGGGAAAGAACAAATTAAGAATTACTTAGGCCATGTCTACAGTACAAAAATTAAGTCAACCTAACTTACTTCAGCATACAGCTGCTGCAGTAATTACGTTGCTTGTGCATGTCTACTCTTTGCTCCTTGTGTCAGCTGTGCACATCCCCAAGGGTGCTTAGGTCAATTGTGCTGTCAGTGTGGGGCACTGTGGGATGGCTCCTGAAGCCAGTACCAGTTTATGTAAGCAACACAGTGTCTACCCTGAGGGCATGTCTACAGTACAAAATTATGGTGACCAAAGTTACATGAGCATACAGCTGCCACCCTAATTAAATAGCTTTTGCGGGTCCACACTACACTCCTTGTGTCAACGGTGAACGTCCTCATTAGGAATGCGTGCATCAATGCAGAGAGCAGTGTACCATGGATAACTATCCCATCATACAACTCACCACCATATAGCGTAGGGAGTTTTGGGAAGGTTTTGCAATGCCTCACGGGGCTTAAACAAATCATGGAGGGGTGACTGCGAACATGATTTCAAGGTCCCATAATGCAATGGTCTCAATCCCATAGTTTCATCTTGCATCCCCTAATGTTTCATGCCTCTTTTCAAAATCCCCACAAACCCATGTGTCCCTCCTCACTGTCCACCATCTGTGTCAGAAGTATGAATCTTGCACAGCTCTGCACTATTGTGATGAGCGTAGTAAACACAGGGTGTCTAATCCCACAATATTTGCAGAACTGCCAGAGGAGCCACTGGGAACATGATGATTCCTTGCTGTGGGACGTAGGAAAAAAACAATTAAAAAATGGTGGCATTCACAGAGCAGCTGCAGATGGTGGAGTGCTGGTTCTGGGCTCAAGAAATGAGCAGTGACTGGTAGGATTGCATTGTCATGCAGGTTTGGGATGACGAGCAATGAGTGCAGAACTTTTGAACACGCAAGGCCACATTCCTGGATCTGTGTGCAGAGCTCACCCCAGCTCTCCAGCATGGCCACACCAAAATGAGATCTGCACTGACAGTGGAGAAGCAAGTGGCAATCGGTCTGTGGAAACTTGCAACTCCCAATTCCTACCGATTGGTCGGGAATCAATTTGGAGTTGGGAGATTCACCATAGGGGCTGTTGTGATGCAAGTGGGCAGGGCCATAAATTGCATCCTGCTACCAAGGACTTTGACTCTGGGCAATATGCAGAACATAGTGGATGGTTTTGCAGCAATGGGGTTGCTAATCTGCAGTGGGGTGATAGATGGCATGCATATCCCGATTTTGGCCCCAGACCACTTTGCCACAGAGTACATCAAGAGTAAGTGCTACTTTTGTATGATAAAGCAAGCATTGGTGGGAAGAAGATATAAAGAGGGGAAAATGATATCACATGGATACCTCACTCAGCCTACAACAACACACCTGGAAATACCTGAGGAATAAAGACGGAACGGAGGGAAGTGATGGTCCCAGGCTAAGGGATTGCTAGCCTTGTATGAAAACCTGGGAAACCCAACCTGCAAAGCCAAGGCAGCGTATGCCTTAAGAATCTGCCAACCTGTTTATCACTCAGGGTGAGAATTTGCTAATTCATATCCTACTTATCTAGTATGTTAAGCTCAGTGTGCGATTTTGTTTATTTACTAGGTAATCTACTTTGATCTGTTTGCTATCCCTTATAATCACTTAAAATCTATCTTTTGTAGTTAATAAACTTTTTTTTTTGCTTTTTCTAAAACCAGTGTGTGGGAGTCATAACTTGGGTCAGAAAGCTAATAAAGTGTACTTTAAAGCAGTCGTCTGAAGCCAACTTGAGAGACCTTTTTCCCTAACAACCTTTCTCCCCCATGGGTGAGCAACTGGCCACTGCGAACCTGCTGTTAATTACCCAATACTGTTCTAGATGTTAGGTAAATATCTGGGATGTTCTAAATCTATTGCTTATGTTTGTGTGTGCTTAAATCTAATAAACTGCAGTTTTAAATAAAGCACACTTACTTGCATGAATCGTATCAGATGAAATTGCTGTGTTCCTATTAATTTATTTCTAACACCGCCTAAAGTGAAATAGTTAAGTTGCCCCTGTTGGGGGTTCTGAAAACCCTGGATAACAGATTTTGGCGCACCAGCCAGGAGCTCGTGTAGAGGAAGGGAACCATTGATGCAAGTGGTTTGTGTGTTTGTTGCAATAGGTGAAGCGGGCAGTGGAACAGGGTAGCAACCTATAATTCAGTTGATTTATAGTCACATTCCGTTGTTGATTTATGAGCTTAAGCTCAAAAGCCTGGTTAAGTAAAAAGATATGTCAGAAGGACAGGGAACACCTGGAAAGAAAGAAAAGCTAGAAGTAAATTTGGATAAGAGCTTGGCAAATTTCATGCAGGTGCATAATAATGATTTTTGGAAGCCTGAGAGCTTTACCGATCCCAGAGCATTCCTGCAGCTCTGTAAACATATGGTAACGATGCTAACAGATAAGCAAATAAAGAAGTTAAAGGCAGAAATAAAGAAAGTTAAGAAAGACAAAGAAATATCCAGACTCAGGGCAGCTCAAATATTGGCACTGAAGAAGCAGGAGTGTGACAGGTTGGAGCAGGAAGTGTCTGGATTGAAACAGAAAACGGAAAGTGAATCTGTTTTTACAGCCTTATCAAAGGAATCCCAGAATAAGAGCCAAGCAGATCTCAGGGAATGTAAAAGTCAAAGTTGTGCACTCGGGCCCTGTGGGGAGAGCAGAAGGGAATAGTGGTTACAATTTGTGGGAGTCGTAGCCTTAGAAGGGGTGGGGGTGAATCAGATGAGGATGTTGATTTGTATTATCATTATAATGATCAGAAGTGTTATCCCCATGAGCTTCCTTTTCCCTTGGACTCTTCTGGGCAGTCCCCGTAGGGTCCCTTGCTTGAAACACTGGAAGAGCTGCAGTCGCCCATAGCCCCCATTAAAAGCAAGATTGGTACCCAAGGGGATAGCCCAAGAGGGGAAGAATGGGTAGAGGTCAGGCTTTTCACCCCTAGCCAGGCTAGAGCCTCAGGAAAACTGGTTGGCCCATTAACCCAGAGCACAGCCTTGGAATGGCTGGCAAAGATAGCTGGCACCCATGATCTCTGGCAGATGTGGCAGCAACTCCCACTCTCCTCTTGGAGCCAGGATAGGGGCTAGGGGTCCAGGTTCCCAGATGCTTTGGTCTGCAGAGCCCTACTTCTAGATTTGTTGTTGCTATCTGTATTTCCTCGGCTTAGGTTTTCCTTTCTCCCTGAGTCGTTCTTTTTTCACTCCCCCATCTCCGCTTCTTCTCCCCCTCTCTCTGCTTTTCCTGTCTCCACCTCTGCTTCCCCCTCCCTCCCCCGTCTGCTTTTTCTCTTTCTATTTCCCCCTCCCGCCCCCGAAAGTATTTACTGTCTTTGAAAATATGGTTGCCAGGAGAAGGATCGGGCCCAAAGATTGAAAAGTTTGTGTCCACATGAAGCGATCTCGTTTAAAGCCCTGGCTCCTCCTAAATAAAATTTTAAAGGAGGGCAAAAAACAAAAGTGGGGGATGGGAGGAAAGTAAATGAAGACAGCACCTTCAAGGGTCGAGTCAAAGCTCTTAATCCCTGGCGGATGGAAATTTGAAGACAGCTTGTGGGATTGAATGTGAGATGCTGAAGCTGGATGGATTATTTGTGTGTGGAAGGGCTGGCCTTTTGCTTCTCATCTGGCCAGCTAATTGTTGATAAGACAGGTGGTGTGTAGAATGATGATAATTACTACTACAGCTTACACTGTGTGTGTGGGTTTTAATAAAATTTTTATTGATTGTGATTGCTTATGTATATGTATATAATGCTGAATGGGAATGAAGATGGATGCATACACACACACACTCTCTCTTCTGCTTCTTGCTCTCCTGCTCTTGCATGCGCAAAAACAGATGATGTGATACAGACTTATACAGTGTGCAGTGCAGTAGTGCAGCAGACATCATTGAAACAACAAAACAACAAAACAAGTACAGCTGTGGATGCTTCTTTTTCTTTGAAAGAAATCATCAAAAATTTCAAAAATGAATTTTACTGATGAAATCCAGAGTATATAACTGATGTTGTGTGTTGTGTATGAAAATGAAAATAAACAAAAAAAAAAAAACCCAAGAGTCTAGTGCAGAAGAAGTATATATATCTGTGGTATATGTACTTTGAAAAAAACTGAGAAACTAAGATGTCAAAACAACTCAAGTACAGACCTGATAAAAATGAAACCTCATAAAATTCTATCTAGCTCTAAAAGCCCAAAGAGAATTTGAAAACCCCCAGAGTTTTGTGTGCTGTTATTGTGTGATTTGTGTGGTGGGTTGTAGTTGTTGTTGGGATTGTTTGTGTAAATTATCACTAGGAGAAGGAGAGAGAAAGTAAGAGGAGGGGGAAGAAAGGGGAAATGAATGAAAAAAAAAATGAAAACTAAAGAAAACTAAACTCATAACTGAAAACTAGAGAAGAAGAGAAAAGAAACTAAAAGAAGAACTACACTAAGATAACTACTAGTACTTGTACTGATAGAATGAAAAAATAGAGAATGAAGATAGTGAAAGAAAAAAAGAAGAGAAGAAAAAAAAAGAAACGAAAAAAAAAAAAAAAAAAAAAAAAAAAAAAAAAAAAAAAAAAACAAAAAGCAAAGCTGGCTGCTGAGCTGAATTCCACTGCGCCTGGAGCTGGCCGAGCGCCTGGAAGCATTGACGCTCGCTCCCCTCAAGCTCGGTCAAGCTCAGCAATCTCAGCCAGAAAGAAGCGCGCCGCTGCGGGGAACACAGCTGCAGGGGGCGCTGCAGGGAGCTGCCGCAGAGCGAGCGAGCGAGCGCGCGCGCCCGAGAGGTCGCGGGTGAGAGAGCGGCTGGGAATCGAAGCGGCTGGAAAGCCGCGGCGGCGCAGCCCGCGGGGCGGACGACGGCTGGGAGGAGGCGACTGGTGGGGGGGGGAGCACCGGGCTGGGCAGGGCGGGAGAGCCGCTGAGAGGGGGAGGCAGGAAGAGCAAGAGAGCAGGGCAGAACTGCTGCATCAGCAGCAGACATGATTTGATCAGCATCACGGACGGGCTGATGGAGAAAAGGGGCCCCTGATCCTGGCTGTGGCGTTGGCCTGCCTGTGGGGGGGAGGGGGAAGGGGGTTTGGGAATCAAAAGGGTTGTAAACTGTTTGCTTGTGCTTGGAGCTCTGAAAAGGGGGAGGAGGTTGGCTCAGGCGGTCCTGAGTGTCAGGCAGGGGGGAGTATGGAGATGATTGGAGGAGTTTGGAAGGAGTTTGAGGAGGAGAGAGAGAAACAAAGGGAGAAGATGGACTGAGGAACTGGAAGAACAGTTTTGATTGACAGTTTTGAAGAGCATTCACAGGTCTAATAAGCAGTTGCATCAGTACCTCTACAGCATGAGCATCTAGACCCCAAAAAGCAGTGCTCTCATGACTCAAGAGCATGAGCAGGATGCCTAATGAAGAGATATATGAAGATGAGATTCAGATGATGAGCTGGTAGAGGAATTCCATGATGATGTTATTTCTAAGGATGGAATGATAGATTTAAGCAGAGAATGCAGCATAAGAAGAGAAGATGAAAGAAGAAAAAGCAGAGAAGGCAGCCTTAGGTAAAAGAAAAAGCAGTGAGGCAGAAGGAAGATGGAAAATCTAAAACAGAAAAACAAGAAAAGGCAAAAAGAAAAGAAAATCCAAAAAGGAAAAGCCCAGTGGAAAAAAAAGCAACAGGAAAGTGGTAGCCAAAAGAAAAAAAGAGATTAAAGAAAAAGATCAGATTAAAAGGAAAGAGAAGGATGAAGCTGAAAGTGAAAGAAGTAAAATGAAAAAAGATTAAAGAATTAGAAAAAAAAAGATTGAAAAGTTAAAGTAAAAAGTAGAAAGAAAAATTAAGAGCAGTGAGACAAAAGAAGGGAGTGAAAAGAGAAGCAGAAGCCAGGAAGTCAAGAGCAGTGAAGTAAGTACAAAAGGCAGATGAATAGAAAGAAGAGTTAGAAAGAAACCATGAGATGGTGGAAAACGAGAGATGCAAGAAACTGTATTGAGGAAATAACCATGCTTAGCAAGAGATAAGATGTAAGCTTTGAGATAGCAGTGTGAGAGCTCACAGAAGAGAGAGATGAGAGAAAGAGATTCAACAGAAGAAAGAAAAAACATTTGGAAGAAGAAAACAAGAAAGAAAAAACACTGGAGGTGAACATGGAAAAACATTGGCAACGAGAAGAACATTAAACTTGAAACAGTACAGTGAGAAGTGCGAGCACAGCTGCAAGAAAGAGCACAGCAGACAAGAGAAACTCAACTCTCAAGCAGTCCTAACTGAATTGTAAAAGAGACCAAAAGCAAGAAGCTAAAGAGAAAAGTGTAAAGAGAGAAAGCAAGTAAGAAAAGTCAAAGTAGATAAGAAGCAAAGCAAAAGCTGCCTTCAAGCCAGCAAGCTGCTGAAGAGCTGCGTCAGAAGGAGCTTAGTGAGCCAAAGAAGAGCTGTGCTTGAGCAAACTGTTGAAAGCAGAAAGCAGCTCAAACTTCTTTTGTGGCTCCTTCATAATCATTTTAGGAGCCTAGCGAGGCTTAAGGAATGTGCTCATGCCTCTTTGGCCTGCCCTAAGAGCGGCAGGGGCCAGGCAAAGGCGCAAGATTTACGGCTTGCTTTGTAACTTAGACGCCAAATGCCAGCCTGCCTTGCGGGAAAACATGGTATTGCGATTAAACATGTCAAGGAGGACCGAAGACCGGAGCAAACTGCGGCCAAGGGGTCAAAGGGAAAATGGTGGGACAGCAAGCAGGTGAATGGGAAAGGACCAGCAGACTTTATGGAAAGGGGCAGGGGTGTGTGGTGCCAGGGCAGGATGCGTCCGTGGTCAGGTCCATGGGAGCCAGGGAGTAGAGGAGTCCTCAGAGCAGTGCGCAGGCAGATGATGCAGAGCGGCCTCAGGCGGCAGCCGGGAGATGTCACGGAGACAGAGCATTTTTGTTCACGAGCTGCAGTTTTTTTGTGTCACTTGAGTTTTCTTTCTGATCCTCCATGAATGAATTACTTGTGTTGAATGATTTTTTGTGTTTATGAGATGATGTTTTTGTTACTTGTTAATTTGTTTTTTTGTTTTTTTTTTTTTGTTTTGTGTTTGTTGTTTTTTTTTTGTTTGTTTTTTGTGTTTGTTTTTTGTTGTTGTTTGTGTTTTGTGTTTTTTTTATTGTCCCACCTTTTTGTATTTTTTTTTTTGTGAGTTTTATGTTTTTTTTTAAAAAAAAAAAAAAAAAAAAAAAAAGGAAATTTGGTTTTTTATTTGTTTTTTTGTTTTTTTGTTTTTTTTTTGTTTTTTACATTTTTTTGTTTTTTTTGTTTTAAGTTTTTTTTTTTTTTTATATTATTATTTTTTTTTAATGTGAGTTTTTTTAATTATATTTATTTATTTTTAAATGTTTTTTTTTTTGTTTTTGTTTTGTTATTTGATTTTTTTAATTTTGTTTTGTGAATTTTTTGATTTGTTTTTGAATGTGAGAAGTTTTGTTTTGTTGATTGTGAGAGATGTGGAGCTAGTGGAATGCTGTGTGAAGCTGGCTGGCCTTGTGTGTGATTAGTTGAACTTGTGTGTAATTAGTGTGTGGTAGACTAATTGTGTGATATTGCATATTGCTTGTAAGGTGTGTTGTGGTGTGCATTGGGCTTATATTGAATTAGATTAGCATTATGCTTATGGATGTATACAAGATGGATGCATCTGTAACAAAGATGCAACAGCTCTTGCTCTCTCTGCTCTTCAACAGCTCCTGGAATTTTTGTTAAGGCTGGCTGAGCATGCAGTGAAAATCCAGAGTGCACTGCTACCACTGCCAGTTGCCTCCCTGTAGGAGGCCTGGTGCCCCCAACTTCCTCAGCAGTGGCACATTTGGACACCAATGGGTGGGGGAGATTCATGGGTTATGTGGAGTTTGAAGGAGGGGCGTTCAGACAGAATTTGTTGTTAGATACAGGTGCAACTTACTCCTTAATAAGTACCCAGAATAAGGACCTGTTTGGCCCTCTGGCTGGAGTTAAGACCTTACAGGGGTTTAATGAAACAAAGAGTGTTGTTCCCTTTTGCAAAAATATTTTGTATTCAATATAAAAATATAAAATAAAAAGCAATTTGGCTTAATCAATTTAAATTTTTTAAAAACATTAAAAAAAATAAGAGTATTAGCTAATTTTGCTAACAGGGTTCTATGAAAAATGCCTCCTGGCACATCCTGGGAACCAGTGAAGATTTTAGCAAGTTACCAGATAGCAGCCCTTAAGGCATCTAAAGAATTGAAGTGGCCCACATGGAATTCAGAAATTTTGGCAATTTGTGGACCAAAAATAAAATAGAATGCAGTAAAATTGAGGCAGAAATCCTAGTTACAGACCCTGATCCCGCACCCCAGAAGCAGTACAGGTATCCAAAGGGAGGCGGAAGCCAGCCTGAAAGATACAATTTATGGGCTTTTAAACCAAGAGGTTTTAGTCAAGACCCAATAATGCTGCTCTCTGGCTGGTCCTCAAAGTTGATGGCAAGACCTGGAGGCTCGTAGTTAATTTTTGCTCCCTTGATCGGGTGTCACCGCTGATGGCTCCCACAGTGGCTAAGTATCAGAAAGTGATAACCTCCATTGTGTGTGGAGGGGGAAGGGAGGGGGAACAGTGGTTTTCAGTTTTGGATTTGGCCAATGCTTTCTTTGCTATCCCTTTACCTTGGGACTGCTATTACAAATTTGCTTTACCTTTCAAGGAAAGCAGTTGTGTTTTGCTAGGGTCCCCCTGTAATCAAAACCTGGGATGGGATGGGATGCCTGAAATAGACAGTGTGTTTTTTTTAATGAAAATAACATCCTGATTTGTATTTAGACCAAAAATATTTTTTTGAAAGTATTGAATAGAGTGTTACAAAAGATTCAGAAAACTGGGTTTAAAGCAGTGGTGGGCAACCTGCAGCCCACATGTGTGGCCCATCAGGGTAATCTGATTGCGGGCCACGAAACATTTTGCTGACATTGACCATCCGCAGACACGGCCCCCCACAGCTCCCAGTGGCCGCAGTTCAGGTTTACTCCCTGTGAAAAAGGGGTTTTGGCAGTAGTTTGGGTTTTGCATCATTGGGAATATCTGGTGGGATTGTCCCATTTTATTGAAAACTGCCCACTCCCCAGTGAAACATGTGCTTACTGGCAAAATTAATAAAGGTCATGTCTTCAGCCACAGCAAGCCCTAAGCAAATTAGGGCTGATGAATTTGCTGAGCCCCAAGTGGGTGCTCAAAGCACAATTAAGAATCTAAAAGCCCCTTCAAAGGGTGGAGGGGAAAAAGGGTCTTAGGCCCAAATGTGTCTCAGTACAGACTAATAAGTTAGTTAAATGTATAAGTTACATTTAAATGTATACTTCCCTCTATATAGGGAGGGCAGACGTTTTGTTTTGCTTTGTGTTTTAAATTATTAATTATGTGACTGCTGGAAGACCTTGGAAATGATGCATTCCTGTGTGCTGTTTTGGCTGGCATTTGGATCACCGGCCTCCTCCTCTGATGCTCTGAATTCGGAACTTGGTGTGCCCGCAGCATGGGAAAACTTCCTGTGGATGACAGGAAGGCAAAGTAAATGACAGTAAAAATTAATGCAGATCCTGGTGACCAGAAAAGTCTCCAGCAGTACTGCCAATACCTCTTGGAAGTGGTCAAACGCAATGGCACAGAAGTGACCCAACCCACAACTCATCTCCAGAAGCCACAACAAAGCATCTACTTTGGTGGAAAGAAAAAGCAACAGCAATATGGAACTTTGGGATTGCAAACTGGTGACAATTTTAGTTTAAATTTTAGTTCTTTTCCCACCTGTAAACTCCTTTGAGTTCATTTATGAATGGACATTCCCAAGTGGACAGTACCGGAAAAAAGACAATTTATGTTAGGCTGAAACACTCCCTTTTTTTATTCCCAAACATTGGGCAGGAAAGTTTTGGGGAGGCAAAATTACAAATAAAAACACCATAAAGTGAATAAAAGGCTCCTTTGCCTTCCATTTAAAAGGCTGCGGTTCTCAAAAAAATTATACAAAAAATAATAATAATTAAATGGTGTTTTAATAAATAGTCAAAAAATATAAATTTTTAAACCACCTGTAATTAATTTAATTAAAGCATATATATTTCAAACCAATGTAAATAAGCATATAAAAATAAAAAGCAAATTAACTTAGTCTCTATGTAAATGTACAGTAAAAACAACAAAATAATATCAATAAAAATAATTATAAATAAAATAAATGTAATGGGTCAACACCTAAAAAATTTAGCAATGCCCCAAGGGTATTTTTAAATCAGCTAAGCTGCATACAGGATGGGGTGGCACAAGTTTTACAAAAATAAAATCAATCCCCAAAGAGAACCATTTCTACCCCTTGCAGGCTGTTGGTGCCCTCCAAGGTAATGTTTCCTTAGCCCTGGCATGCACACAGATGCAAATGTAAATTATTAATATAGTAAAAAACATAATTTAAAATAAGTAAAATACTTCCATTAAAAATGTAAAGCCTACTTAAATTTTTTTTAAATTAAATATAAAAATGAAATACCTTGTAGCCACAAAGTATATATTTAAAAATAACAAAAAAGCCTGTATTTATTAAAATAAGTTAAATTATTATAAAAATGTTATTTAAGCATTCCTATTTAAAATTATTTGTAAGTTGCTAGGCAAAAGGTGCGCAAAGTCATAATTACCATCCACCATGCTTCTAATTAAATTAAATAAGTAATTAAAAGGGTTAGCAAAAATTCAGAACAAAATTAATAAAAGACATTATTAAAATGGTCCCCCACAACATTGGGGATTTAATTTGGCCTTACAGTTAATTGTGTTAGTTCTAATGTTTCAGATGGCATTGGTTGTTGTGCTTCTTGTACTGACATGCTGAATTCAGAGGAAGAGTGACTGGTTGCAAAGTCAGCTGTTTTATAGACCATGGGTACGCCCCCAAAATAAGTGCATAAAGTTTGGTCCTTTACAAGGCAACGTCAGGGGTGAAACCAGAAAGTGCCAGTGAGAAGATTTTTCCTCGGTCTCAGTTGAAAGCCTTGAGCCTAATGCTAAACCTTCAAAAGTAACTCACTAAACTCATTATCTACAGTATATGTAAAGGCCTTAATATTAAAGACATATGGCCTTTAAGGAGGGGAATGTTGCCCTGGATTTAAGGGGTGTGTATACCCCAGAATGTGATCAAGTTAATTGGAACCATATTATATGCATTCACGCACCCTAAATTAATAAAATAGAACACCATACAGTTCAAGTTTAATTTGGAGACAGGCTTTTAGGAGCAAGGTCATATCTAGCTGGCAGTTTCTGCTAATCAGAATGGGAGAAGGGGACAAACAAGTAAACAATTAAGATTAAAAACCTTGGTGTTTAAAAAACCTTAAATCTAGACACCTCTAATATTAAAAGTTTATTAAAAGTTAAAAAAGTAATAATATATTAGGGGTCATTATAATCTGTGTATTTTATAAAAGTTAGTTCTAAAAAAAGTTAGCTGATAAAGTGTATTTTAAAGCAGTCCTCTAAAGCCAACTTAAAAAATGATTTCCTAACAATCACTGGTGGGTAAGCAACTGGCCACTGCAAACTTCTTGTTAATTACTCAATACCCTTCCAAATATTAGGTAAATATCTAATCTTATTGCTTATGTCTGTGTGTGCTTAAATCTAATCAACTGCAGTTTTAAATAAAGCACGCTTACTTGCATAAATCTTCTCAAATGAAATTGCTGTGTTCCTACTAATTTATTCATAACACCACCTAAAATAAAAGAGTTAAATTGCCACATTAGGGGTTCTAAAAACCCCGGGTAACAGTAACTGCAGCTGGGTGTGTCACTACCTGTATGTGTGCTGGAGCCTGTGAGAGGGTTTGGCAGGCTGGTCACAGCAGTACAGTGTAAGAGCAAGCCCAGGCTGGTGGGTCAGGGGGGCTCAGTGGACCCCAGTTCCAGGTGGCACCTCTGGGGGAATCCGTCACAGATACTAAATGGGGAGGTGTTGTAAACAGGAGGATAGAGCAGTAACACAAAATAATCTGGAATTAAAATCTAGCAGAATGTGGGAAAATACAAACTAATGCACCCTGAGAAAAAATAATCTGAATTACACTCAAATGTGTGTAGGAGGGAGAAACTTGGAAAGCAGTTATGCTGAACAAAACCCAGGGGCGAAAGTGGACAGCAAATTAGACACAAATTTTCTGTGTGACATGGCCAGAAGAAGGCCAACATGAAATTGGGCTGTATATCTGGAGACATCACATGTCAGAGCAGGGAAGGCAGGACTTCTCAGTACAACTCTAGTGAGACCACACCTGGAATATTACATTTAGTTCTGAGCACCTCATTATCAGAAAGATGAAGACAGAGTGGCATCAATTCAGAGAAGAGCAACAATGATTGCTTTATGAGGAAAAAACGAAAGTAATTAAATATGCACATCTTGGCTAAGTGATGAGTAAGTGGGGACATAACCATCTATAAATACCTTCAGAGTATAAACAGTAAACACCAATGATAGAGAGACATTATTTAGCATGGTGCAGAGGACATAACTAAAATAATGAGATGAAACTGAGACAGGGATAGGTTTTAACTATCAGGAAAATGTTGGGACTTACAGAATCGTGGAATAGTTTTTCATGGAAAGTACTGGAAGCATCAGTCATGAAGAGATTTAAAGGTAGACTTGGACAAAACACTAGACAAATATATTGCAGAGAACAATCCTGCACTGGCAGGGAATGGAGTAGATGCCCTTAAATCTTTTTAATCTCTACTTTCTTTGACTATCAGATGCTTCCATGATGGAGGAATTACATTTGTAGCCAAATCTTGCTAACTTCACTCATATGAGTAGGACAGCTAGATCTGGTTCTGTTGAAAAGTACATAACTTTTTTCTCTGCTTTGATTGTGGTCTGCACAAGGTTTATTGCAAGTCTTTTGTACTGTATTCTTATGACAAAGGTGTTGGTGGTGTACCTCTATAAATTAACATATGTATTATAAGTTCTTTCTATCAAATTTCAATAATTACAAAAACAAATGTTTTATGTAAAGTAAAACTAATGTGTCATCTTTTTGGATAAAGTTAATTTAAAATATATACAATTTTAAGTTGTGTATGTGTGAATTTAGTCCCAGATCCTCAAAGGAATTTAGGTGTTTAACTCACATCAAAATGTTTTAGTCCCTGTGAAAGATGCCAAACTGAGCCCTGGAGACTGAATTCCTCTGTTTATTCACAGACTGTATACTATATTGGCAGTGGCAGGGCAAGCTTCCCCATACTGCCCTGCCAACATGCCTCACTTCTGGCCCACTGGGATCACCAATGCAGTTAATTTCCATATCCATTCAGTACTTGGCCTCTCTGAAACGGCCATCCAGGGTCCTAAGTCCCTCCCTCCCTCTCAGGGTCCTAGAACCCACACTTCAGCCTGAGTCTGAATTTTACACTGCAATTAAACACCCCCATAGCCCAAGCATCATGAGCCTGAGTTGGCTGGCACTGGCCAGCTACAGATTTTTAATTGGAATTTAGACATACTCAGAGTGCAAATGAGTACAATCTGTGCTGATGTTTTGTGATATCAATCTGCTGAGAACTTGTTCAGATTAATTCCAAGCAATCATCTGACTGAAAGTTATTACAATCAGTCACTTCAAATAGAGGCAACATCAGTCACTATGATGGCATAGAGCATCCCCTACTGCCTGTCCCCCTCTGCTATCCAGCCCTTTGGCCAAAACAAACACTGTCTCATTTAAACAATAACTATGGTATTTATTGTACTCAAGGCACAATTTAAAAATATCGATGTGACTTTTTTGTGATAATTTGACATGGAAAGAGACTTATGACAAAGGTTAACTGCTGATTATGTATATTAATTAAACAATTGGTTTAATTCTGGGAAAAACACTAGTTTAAAATATGTATAAAATTGCTTGAGAGATACATAGATTCCTTTCAGTTTATTCAATAATGATTTTAGATTTCTTCAGGGGTATGTTGATAAATTGTGATGACTTGATTTTTGTATACAGTTAAATAACTGAAGAGAATCTATCTTGGATTAAGCTGTAGGTCCATCTAGTCCAGGGGTGGGCAAACTATGACCCATGAGCCATTTTAAGCCGGACTGCAAGCTCCCGCTCCAGCTGGGGCACAGGTCAGGCGCTACACCATGCGGGATAGGTCAGTGGCTTGTGCATTGGTCTGCTAAGCCCAGGATTGGGAGTTCAATCCTTGAGAGGGCCATTTAAGGAACTGGGGTAAAAATCTGTCTGGGGATTGGTCCTGCTTTGAGCAGGGAGGTTGGACTAGATGATCTCCTAAGGTCCCTTCCATCCCTGATATTCTATGATTCTATGACTCCTGGAAGCCACAGCTTGGCCCCACTCTAGCCGGGGCACAGGGTCAGTTCCATGTTGGTCCTGGAAGCCATGGCATGGCTCCGGTCCAGCTCCTACATGCTCCAATGGGAGCTGCAGAGGCGGTGCCTGGGGATGGGGCAGTGTGCAGAGCCACCTGGCTGTGCCTCTGCATAGGAGCCAGAGAAGGGACATGCCACTGCTTCCAGAAGCCGCTTGAGGTAAGTGCCACTTGGAGATTGCACCCCTTAGCCTCTCCCTATGCCCAAGCCCTAGTTTCCCCTCACATTCTCCAAACCCCTCAGTCCCAGCCAGGAGCACCCTCCTGCACCCAAAACCTCTCATCTCCAGCCCCAACCCAGAGCCTGCATCCCCAAGCAGAGCCCTCACCTCCTCCCACATCCCATCCCCAATTTTGTGAGCATCTATACCCACCGTACAATTTCTATTCCCAGATGTGGCCCTCATGCCAAAAAGTTTGTCCAGCCCGATCTAGTCTGATATCATGCCTTTCATCATGACCTATACAGTGCCTCCAAGAAAGATATACAAACAATGTAACTAAGACCTGGTCTACACTAGAAAATTAGTTCAGTTTAAGTACGTGTCCGGGGTGTGAAAAATCCACACCCGTGGGTGGCATTGTTATGGCGACCTTAATCCCCATGTAGACAGCTCTAGGTCAACAGAAGAATTCTTCCCTCGACCTAGCTTCCGCCTCTTGGAGCGATGGATTACTTACGTTGATGGGAGAACCCCTCCCATCGGTGTAGGTAGTATCTGCAAGGCTGCTGCAATAGCGTTGCTGTAGCTTTTTAAGTGTAGACAAGCCCTAATTTGTGTAGAATCGTATATTTTGTAGGACTCTTTTCTCAGCCCAAGACGGTGATCAACTAACTCCCTTTATTATGTAGTTAGAATCTTGCCATCACCTTTCTCAGCTGCAAATAGCTAATCATGAAATTATCTAGTCATCTCAAAACCCAAATAGGATATTAGTCATGGTGACTTCCTGTGGCACAAATTAGAAAGGAGCATCTGATTGCTTTTTTCCTACACTCTCAATACACTTACACACCTTCCTTCAAGTCTCTATTTCACATCCTCAGGCTAATCCCAGTTCTCTCTAGTTTCTCTTCATAAATAAACATCACACTGTCCTAATCCATCTTCATCACCCTTTTATGACCTTTTTGAGGTGAGGTGACAAGTTGAATTTCGTAAACCAAAGAGCTGCATTCTCCAATCGGATTTTTGGATACACAAGGAATGAGAATTAGGCCCCAGGCAAGGACATAGCTATAGAGTATCATTTTTCAATCTTTTCTCTTAACACTTCCAATTATTCTATATTATTTTTTTCACTTCAGCTATACATAGACCAGATATCCTCATTGGACAGCCGTCTGACAGTCCTGAGACTTTTTCCTTAAATATCCTATGATTAAGGAGTCATTCAGCATATGAGAAATTTAGAGATGTAACAGTATTAATTCTTACATGTATTCAAGTTACATTAATCTACCTTCATGACAGGAGTAGTGGAGCACTTCCATTTTGTTTAGACCCATCTGGAGTTTTTCATAATCATGGGTTTTTGTTTGTCTGAATTTTGTCCCATTCACTGAATTTCACTCATTCACTGTCATCTTTCCTCTCCAAATTGTGGTTTAAAAGGTTATTTGCCATTGTGGCTCATCATCATTCCTATTAACCACGGAGGGCTTATTTAAGGCAAAATATATGTGGTGTGATCTGCAAAGTTGCTCCATAACAGGCAATGTACTAGTCCAGATACTGAATGAAGTCAGTGGGTTGTGTATTAATAATGCTATAACAGAAGTAGCCACACATACCTGTCGTGAGGGAGGCAGCTATACCAACAAAGGTGATGTCAATGACAAATAGAAATTTTGACATTTAAATTATCTGCTAATCAAAACATGTAAGAAAGGAAGAATCATGTCTGCATTTCCCAAAATGTGGGGTGCATGAAGGACCAGCAGGTGAGAAGGAAAAGATGTAGGCCTTTGATAAGTTATAGGAGGACTGCAGGGTGAGAAGGGCTCAATTGGATTAATTTCCTTGAAGGAAGCTCGGGACTAAAATTTTAGAAACACTGGTCTCAGGGATTGCCTGCCCAGAGGAATTGGGAATTTATGTTATATTCTCATTTAAACCATGGCTGCACCAACAATATTCCAGGAAACTGGTCCAGATCAGAGTTAAAACCTAATTTAACACAGTTTGTGACAGTGTTGTGTGGATGCAGACCCTGTTGTATGGTTCTTGTCATCAGGGATCTATGGCAGCATGATTTCCCTGACCAATGTGATTGTGGATTTAGTCTGAGAATTGTGTTATAAAGTAAAACTACACTATTGGCATTTACTACCATGTCTACAAGAAAAAGCTATAACATGATTTGGCTAGTACAATTCTCTGCTAGATGGCTCCTAACAACAAGTACCTTTAAACATGATCAAACCTTGCATGTTTCAGATTATAGTGGGGATAGTTCCTTGGATTTCTAAGCACTCTTTTAGAAGTTACAAAAAGTTTACAAGAAGTTTTAAAATTACATGTCAGTGTAAGAGCCCCAAGACTGATCCTCATACTTTGTACGTGGAATAAAATTACTCTTTTCCTTTCCTTAGACTCACAAATTTACTTTGTATTTAAAATTATTGGGTTAAGAATTACAAGAAGTAGGGAGGTGGGAAATTATTTCTAATCAACCAACCTAGCCTTCCAGCTTTATGAGTTTTAGTATCTTTTATGGCAAAGAAGAGTGAAGAATTTGGACATTAACTTTAGGCCAGCAATATATGTAAAGGAAAAAGTACTTGACAGTTTGATACAAATATTAAAATAAACCTATTGTGTAATTAAAATATAAATTATTAGACATCTCTTCCATGAGAAGCTCAGACTCACATTAATTTTGTTTCTCTTATGGAAAACATCATTGGTCTATAACATACTGAAAATGCTACTTTAATATTATTTTTAGCACTTCAATTCCTGAAGTTATACTATATAATTGGAGATATACCTATCTTCTAGAACTGGAAGGGACCTTTAAAGGTCATTGAGTCCAACTCCCTGCCTTCACTAGCAGGGCCCAGTACTGATTTTTACCCCAGATCCCTCAAGGATTTAACTCACAACCCTGGGTTTGAGCACTGGCCTGCTAAACCACTGAGCTATCCTTCTCCCCATAATGCAGGGTAACCAACAAAAATACATGTTGTGTTCAGCAGGTCATCCAAGTATAATCAATACCCCATTAGAAGGAATCTGGCACTTTGACAGTTACCACTAACTAATTTTATCTGCTTTTTAACTGTAGAGTGTAGTACAAAGAAATGATACAGATGGTTGAATTAACATAGACCAGCACTGTATCATAAATACAGTTTCAAAAACAAATACATCCACTAGCAGCCAAACATAAAACAAGCTTGTTATAACCTGGAAATATATTAGGTCTTGCAACTCTGTCTGTTTGTTCTCGGTGGTTTGGGGAGTAGAGGAGAGTAGGAGCCTCCGGTAAATTAAAGACATTCTTTAGCATCCCAGCCATGAATGCAGTGAAATTCCTTTACAGCTATGCAATATACTTAAAAGAGCTTCAGCTGTGTAGTGTTCTGCATGTAGTAGTAAATAGCCAGTGGGAAGGGGCTAAACAAAAGTATTTAAGATTCAAAATGTTTTATCTATAAACAACCCTGAGAAAATATAACACTGACATTTGTCTTGTTATCGGGTAATATGGTGATGTAATGACTAAAAAGATGTTCTCCTTATGATAGCATTAAGTTTGTCAATCAGTCACTTTGTTTATCCATGACTTATGACATATGGACTTATGGTAAGGCCAAATTCAGCTTGCCTTTCATGAGCTGTCCCATTGCCTCCTTGGGCATTCAAAAAATCATAGAATATTAAGGTTGGAAGAGACCTCAGGAGGTCATCTAGCCCAACCCCCTGCTCAAAGCAGGACCAACACCAACTAAATCATCCCAGCCAAGGCTTTGTCAAGCCGGGCCTTAAAAACCTCTAAGGATGGAGATTCCACCACCTCCCTAGGTAACCCATTCCAGTGCTTCACCACCCTCCGAGTGAAATAGTGTTTCCTACTATCCAACCTAGACCTCCCCCGCTGCAACTTGAGACCATTGCTTCTTGTTCTGTCATCTGCCACCACTGAGAACAGCCAAGCTCCATCCTCTTTGGAATCCCCCTTCAGGTAATTGAAGGGTGCTTTCAAACCCCCCTTACTCTTCTCTTCTGCAGACTAAAAAAACCCCCGTTTCCTCAGCTTCTCCTTGTAAGTCATGTGCCCCAGCCCCCTAATCATTTTTATTGCCCTCCGCTGGACTCTCTCCAATTTATCCACATCCCTTCTGTAGTGGGGGGACCAAAACTGGACGCAATACTCCAGGTGTGGCCTCACCAGTGTTGAATAGAGGGGAATAATCACTTCCCTTGATGTGCTGGCAATGCTCCTATTAATACAGCCCAATATGCCGTTGGCCTTCTTGGCAACTGCTGACTCATATCCAGCTTCTCGTCCATTATAGTCCCCAGGTCCTTTTCTGCAGAACTGTAGCGGTGCATGGGATTCATCTGTACTAAGTGCAGGACTCTGCACTTATCCTTGTTGAACTTCATCAGATTTCTTTTGGCCCAATGCTCCAATTTGTCTAGGTTACTCTGGACTCTATCCCTATTTCCAGCGTATCTATCTCTCCCCACAGCATAGTGTCATCTGCAAACTTGCTGAGGGAGCAATTAATCTCATCATCCAGATCATTCACACAGTTGGAGTAGGGATTTCCTATAGCTTATTCCTGTATTTGATACATTTTAAATCTTTGTTTAAAAAAAAGTTTCCAGCTCTTCTAAATTGGGAAAAATAACCTTGAAAATATAAGAAGAAAGGAGAGAAGAAACACTGATTTTAAACATAATATTCCCTCCAATAGTATTCATATCAAAAGTTTTTCAATAACCAAATTCTGCATGAGGCTGTCTTCCGAACATATATATTAAAAATAATAAAAAACAGTCTGAACAGTGAAATAAATCCATTAATATAGTCTGGAGAATCAGCAAAATACCAGTAAAATATTGGAATTTCAGCCCTTGCAAACTGAATTTGTTTCATTCACTGTAAATTAGTGTCATTACTTATCTTTCTGACAGTAAGCAGTGGAAGGTCACTGCTCAGATTCAAACAGAACAGTTTAAACAATTAGTGCCTCAGAAGAAAAAAGCAGGCAACATAAACACAGTCAAAAAGAGAAAGTTCAGTCTCTGCTAGTTATATCCACTGCTTCTTGAGGTGCTGGTAAGAGTTTTACGTGGTTCTATGTAGTAATCCAGGAGCAGTGTTGTCATCTTCAAAATGCATGGTCTTCATGTATATGATTTGTTGTGGAAAGGCTATCAAAAGCAAAGCCAACAACTGTGTTTCAGCTAAAATTAGCCAGTGTTTCTGTACTTGGAATCCCAAATTCCTATCAGAGTTTTCAGTATCGGGCAACCAAAGTGAATAGTGAACAAATTTTCAAAGTGAAAAAACAGGATGCTTGTTGGTGTGGGCACACAGAGTATGTTGGATTTAGTGTGCGGGTGCTGGGTGGAGTTGGTGGCCTGTCATATACAGGAGTCAGACTAGATAATCTAATAATCCCTTTGGGATTTAAACTCTAGGGGCATGTCCACACTAAACTCCTTCTGTCAGTGTGGACAGTGAAAAGGGGCAGTGTGGGGGGCTGAGAGCCAGGGCTCGCAGCTCCATGCAGCTCTCCACTGGGAGCCCAGCTGCCTCCTGGGCATCTTGGCTCCCGACTCTGCACCAGGAGTTGGGGACAGCCCCCTGGGCATCTGACCTCCTTGCTCTCGGCCACCTGGGCTTCTCTCCTCCCCACTGGGAGGAGGGGACAGCCTCCCTGGGCTTCTCAGCTCCCTGAGTGGGGAGCCAGGATGAGGGGCAGCCAGACTCTAACAGGAGCCCACCACCAGCCTGGGCTTTCTTGTTAATTTCACAGCTCCAGCATGGAGCCCTGAAATTGTCAAGAATGACAGCAAACAGCCAATGTAGATAACACAGTATCTACATGGACACTGCTTTGCCCTAACTACACTGATATAAGCCTACCTCTCTTGTGGAGGTGGAGTTATGATGTTGGTGTAGTAAAGCACTTACATTGGTGGGACCAGGCTGTAATGTAGACACTGACATTATTAGGTCAACATAAGCTGCCTTAGTTGACCTACCTCTGTAGTGCAGAGCAAGCCGTGGACTCTAGGGGTATGTCTACACTACCCGCTGGATCAGTGGGTAGTGATCGATCCCTGAACGTGCTCCCCATCGACTCGAACTCCACCAGGGCGAGAGGTGGAAGTGGAGTCGACAGGAGAGCGGCGGCCGTTGATCCTGCGCCATGAGGATGTGAAGAAAGTCAATCTAAGATATGTTGACTTCAGCTACGCTATTCTCATAGCTGAAGTTGCATATCTTAGATTGATCCCTCCTGGTGTAGGCCAGGCCTAGGAGTATGCTTGTAGTGGGGGAGGGTGGTCAGAGAGGTGTGCACAGGAGGGTTTTGGCAGTGGAGTAAGCAGAGAAAGAAAGGCTTCCTGCTTCTGTCTCTTCCCCCACCCAACACAGCAGCACTCCTGAATTTGCCTTCTCAGACACCCTGTGGAATGGACTGTGTGTGCTGGGAACATGTGGGTAGAGGAAAGGTGCTTGTTGGGCAGGCTCATGGAATCTGCAGCTGTTTACAAAATCACTGCTTTGTAAAATGACAGGATGGTGGGACACTTCTGTTTTATTCAGGGACACATCAGCCTAAAGTGCTGATGAAAATGCTGATACTGTAATTCCTATTCCCCACTCTGGAATTCTGGGGCCCGGATCCATGACGGGACTCTAGGGCCCGGATCCATGATGGAAATTACTCAGTATCACAAGGCTAACTTTCAGGCACTTAGAAAATCACAGGAACAACAATGTGATCCATAAAGCCCACATTAGGCACCTAGGCTTCCTATATGATGCACGGGGAGAGACAGGTGCCTAAGAATGGGGTCCACGAAAGCCACACACCAGATGGGAAGATGCCTAAACTAGCCAATGGGAGATGCTAACCTGAGGGGTATGTCCTAAGTCAGGTGTAAGCACCCTATGGCATGTGTGCCAAAGGCAGTATGCAAGCTGGTTTTCAGTGGTACTCATACTGCCTGGGTTCTGGCCACCAGTCCAGAGGGCTCTGCAATTTAATTTTAAATGCAGCTTCTTAAACATTTTAAAAACCTTATTTACTTTACATACAACAATAGTTTAGTTATATATTATAGACTTATAGAAAGAGACCTTCTAAAAACATTAAAATGTATTACTGGCATGCAAAACCTTAAATTAGAGTGAATGAATGAAGACTCGGCACACCACTTCTGAAAGGTTGCCGACCCCTGTTCTAAGTCCTGTCCCTCTCAGGGTTTGGAGCCTAAGTCCAGGCTGGAAGGAGACTCCTAGCTCTGCTTGTGATCCACAACTGGGATCCTCTCTCCCGCAGCCAGGCAGCTTAGGCACCTATGCTGTTTCTTCTGGAGGATGAGTTAGACCTGCTTCACTGCACACAAAATGTGGGCGAGAGGAAGGTGGTGGTTCCTGCCTTATAACTTTTAGCCCAGTGCTTAGAGCACTCCCCTGGAATGTGGGACACCCAAGTTTAATTCCCCTCTTTGCCTGCTGGGGAGAAAGGATTTGAACAGGCATGGTTACCTCTTAGGAGGGTATTCTAACCACTGAGTGATGGCATAGTCTGATGTGGGCGGTGGAGGGAAACTCTCCATCTTTCCTGTTAAAGAGCAGGGGGACTGGACCATGAGTCTCTCGTCTCCCGTGGGTACCATAACCACAGGACTATACAGTCATTCTCTTCTCTCTGGCCAAGAGACTCTAAATATTTATACACAGTGGAACAGCTTCAACAAACAGGAGAGACTCAGGGAGCCGCACATCAGACTATGGTCTAGGCACCTAAGCACCTTTGTGGATCTGGGCCTTGGTCAAAACATGAGTCTCTCTAGTTTCCCAGTCTTGCATAGGTGCTGGAACTAGTTTGAACTGGTTTCCATTATATACAGAGTTTACAGTTTGGTTCAATAGCTCTCAGCACCCCCTCTACAAAAATTGTTCCAGCACCCCTGCAGTCTTGATTTTCCATGCTGCAGAATAAGTCACAGAAGCATGTCTTCCTTTCATTTTGCTGCTAGTGATTGGATACAATCCATTAATGAATGAGAAGGAAAAAAATACAAGAGCAGGGGAAGACAATTAAATGTGTCCTTCTTGCAGAGAAACTTTTCACCCCATGGCCACTGGGGCTATTGTTTTTCACTTTCTCTGGACTCGGAACCCTTCCCATCAGGTGATCTCAGAGGGTATGTCTACACAGCAAATCAAAACCCGTGGCTGGCCTGTACCAGCTGACTCAGGCTCACAGGGCTCAGGCTGAAGGGCTGTTTCATTGCTGTATAGACTTCTGGGTTTGGGCTGGAGCCCAAGCTGTGGGACCCTCCCACCCCATAGAGTCCTAGAGCCTGCGCCCCACCCTGTGTCCAGAAGTTTTAGCCTATACAGCAATGAAACAGCCCCTCAGCCCGAGCCCCACAAGCCTGAGTCGGCTGGTACAGGTCCACTACAGATGTCTAGTTGCTTTGCAGACATACCCAGAGACAACTGCTTTACCCAAGTCTTCTACTCAGCAGTTCTGACAAACTTCTGCTGTACAGAAGTATCTAGTGGAGATGAGAATGCAGCTATATCTACATCTTACTAATCAGTTAGGGATATTGCTTTTCCCTCCCTTCTTCATACACAGCGTTATGCATGAAAGTTGAGAGCAAGTTAGACCTAGTTTACAATGCAATATGGCTAAAATATAACCAATGCAATTTTAGGTGCATACACAAAGGCATCATGTCATGGAGCAGAAAACTTTACAGTCACTTACTATGGTTTGATATCTTAGCTGAAATCCTGGCCCTGCTGAAGTCAAAGGTCAAAATTCCTTTGACTTCAACAGGGCCAGGGTTTCACCCCTGGAATATTCTATTCTGTTCTAGGCAACCATTACTAAAAATATTTTAGCAAACAAAAGCAATTCAGAAGGGAACAAAAATGATCAGTAGCTTGGAGGGATGATATGAGCAAAGATTAAAATAGCAAAGTATAGCTTGTCTGACTGTTAGTTAAAATTATTTGATGGGCAAAGAAATGTAGAGAGGAATTATTCTGTGCAGTTTACAGAGGTATAGTTAGCATATTGGGATGAAAGAAAGAAAAATATTAGGAAACACTTTGTGACAGTGATATATATTAGGATGTAAAACAGTCTCTCAAGGGAAGTGGTAGAAAGTCCATCACTTGAAACGTTTAAAATTAGATAGGCCAATACACTAAAAGTGACTGTAGGGAGCAATCGTACACTGGCAGAGTGATGGACTGGATTATCTAATTCGTCTTTCCCCTCTCTAACTTCTGTGGTGATTCTTTGACTGCTTTCTTGCTAGCTCCAGCATTTGTTGAAGTTAGAGTGCAAATTAAAGTGCAAACTGGTCCTTCAAACATTCCTCCTCCAACTGAGATAAGAGCAGCTACCACAGTGAAGAAGGCTTCCATTGTTATACCACTGCCCAAGGGCAGGTTTGCAGCTGCAACTCAGGCATCTTCTGATAAGGTCAGTTTAAATCTTTGAAGAGACTTATGACAAATGCCACCACTGAGGGAACAGAGTTGGGCAGAATCTTACTTTTCTCATCCTCTGGGACAACACCTGCTTCTCCTAATTATCTCAATGTGAAAAGTACAGACAGAGGGAGGGATAGCTCAGTGGTTTGAGCATTTGTCTGCTAAACCCAGAGTTGTGAGCTCAATCCTTGAGGGGGCTATTTAGCAATCTGGGGCAAAAATCTGTCTGGGGATTAATCCTGCTTTGAGCAGGGGGTTGGACTCCATGACTTTGTGAGGTCCCTTCCAACCCTGATATTCTGTGTCTGACTTGGGGGGCACCACAGAGGAAGCCCCTGACTCCTCTCAGTACTTATGGAAGAACTGGCTTTTCTGTGCAGCAATATCACTAAAATCCTTCAGATTAAGTATAGTACCCACATTTGTTACCCCCTCAGGGGAGCTCCTCATTATAATAGAAGAAAGACCACATAGTACCAGTCAGCATTCATCATTAACATCTGGGCAGCCCTTAATATGAAGTTTATCCTTCCCAACAATTCAGTTTGATTCTACAAGCTTCCCACAGAAAAAAAAATCAAACTGTGGTTCCCAGTTCCCAAGGTGTAGCCACAAATATTAGCAGTTTTATGGTAGCACCTAGAGACCCCAATCAACATTAGTGCCCTGTTACTCTAGGCAGTATACACACACATACTGCTAGAGAGTCCCTGGCCTGAAGAGCTTACTGTACAAAGAGACAAGAATGGGGAAAAGGCTACAAGTAGAAGATTAGGAATTAGAGAAAGAGACTAAGAGACTTGCCCAAGGTCACTCAAGAAATTTGTGGCAGAGCTGAGTTGAAGCCAGATCTCCTGTTCCATTGTCTTAACTACAAAGACTAATGTGAAACAACTGCCTGGAAAGGAGTGGGTTAAGAAATCTTTGTGTATCACATGGGTAAGTGGGGTATATAAGGAATAGGAAGGTGGGGTCAGGGGTCAACAGGACTAAGATATCTCCTGTTTTTCCCCTGAGTGGTAGAGGCAGAGGAAAACCTCTGGGGATTGTAGCCTGCATTTGTCAATTGAGTTGTTTTATTTTGTGTTGTTTGTCCTTTGCTTTTAAACAATAAATCACACTGAGAGGCAAGAGGCAAGGCCCATTAAGAACATAAGAATGGCCATACTGGGTCAGACCAAAGGTCCATCTAGCCCAGTATCCTGTCTTCCGAGAGCAGCCAATACCAGGTGCCCCAGAAGGAATGAACCGAACAGGCAATCACCAAATGATCCATCCCCTGCCGCCCACACCTAGCTTCTGGCAAACAGAGACTAGGGACACCATTCCTGCCCATCTTGGCTAATAGCCATTGATGGACCTATCCTCCATGAATTTATCTAGTTCTTTTTTTAACCCTGTTATAGTCTTGGCCTTCACAACATCCTCTGGAAGAGTTCCACAGGTTGACTGTGCATTGTGTGAAGAAATACTTTCTTTTGTTTGTTTTAAACCTGCTGCCTATTAATTTCATTTGGTGACCCCTAGTTCTTGTGTTATGAAAAGAGGTAAATAACACTTCCTTATTTACTTTCTCCACACCAGTCATGATTTTATAGCTCTAGAATAATAGAATCATAGACTTTAAGGTCAGAAAGGACCATTATGATAATCTAGTCTCACCACCTGCACAACACAGGCCACAGAATCTCACCCACCCACCTGTATGAAACCCCTAACCTATGTCTGAATTATTGAAGTCCTCAAATCATGGTTTAAAGACTTCATGGTGCAGAGAATCCTCCAACAAGTGCCCCGTGCCTCACGCTGCAGAGGAAGGCGAAAAACCCCCAGGGCCTCTGCCAATCTGCCCTGGAGGAAAATTCCTTCCCAATCCCATATACGGCGATCAGCTAAACCCTGAGCATGTGGGCAAGACTCACCAGCCAGACACTCAGGACCTCTATCATATCCTTTAGTTGCCTCTTTTCCAAATTGAAAAGTTCCAGTCTTATTAATCTCTCCTCATATGGACGCAGTTCCATACCACTAATCATTTTTGTGCCATTTTCTGAACCTTTTCCAGTTCCAATATATCTTTTTTGAGATGGGGAGACCACATCTGCACCCAGTATTCAAGATGTGAGTGTACCATGGATTTACATAGAGGCAATATGATATTTTCTGTCTTATTATCTATCCCTTTCCTAATGATTCCCAACATTCTGTTCACTTTTTTGACTGCTGCTGCATGTTGAATGGATGTTTTCAGAGAACTATCCACAATGACTCCAAGATCTCTTTCTTGAGTGGTAACACCTAATTTAGACCACATCATTTTATATGTATAGTTGGGATTATGTTTTCCAATGTGCATTACTTTGCATTTATCAACACTGAATTTCATCTGCCATTTTGTTGCCTAGTCACTCATTTTTGTGAGATCCTTTTGTAGCTCTTCGAAGTCTGCTTGGGACTTCACTATCTTGAGTAGTTTTGTATCATCTGCAAATTTTGCCACCTCACTGTTTACCCTTTTTCCAGATCATTTATGAATATGTTGAATAGGACGCGTCCCAGTACAGACCCATGGAGGGCACCACTATTTACCTCCCTCCATTCTGAAAACTGTCCATTTATTCCTACGCTTTGTTTCCTATCTTTTCACCAGTTACCGATCCATGAGAGAACTGTCCCTGTTATCCTATGACAACTTACTTTCCTTAAGAGCCTTTGGTGAGGGACCTTGTCAAAGGCTCTCTGAAAATCTAAGTACACTATATCCACTGGATCATCCTTGTCCACATGCTTGTTCACCCCCTTAAAGAATTCTAGCAGATTGGTGAGGCACGATTTCCCTTTACAAAAACCATGTTCATATGTGTCTGATAATTCTGTTCTTTATCATAATTTCTGGGATCAATTCTGGAGCCTTTTTTAAAAATTGGTGTCACATTAGCTATCCTCCAGTCATTTGCTACAGAAGCTGATTTAAATTATAGGTTACAAGCTACAGTTGGTAGTTCAGCAATTTCACATTTAAATTACTTCAGAACTCTGGGGCGAATACCACATGGTCCCAGTGATTAATTACTATTTAATTTATCAATTTGTTCCAAAAACCTCCTCTAATGACATCTCAATCTGGGCCAGTTCCTCAGATTTGTTACCTAAAAAGAATGGCTCAGGTTTGGGAATCTCCTCGCATCGTCAGCCGTGAAGACCGATAGAAAGAATTCATTTAGTTGTTTCTCCACAATGGCCTTATCGTCCTTGAGAGCGACTTTAGCACCTTGATTGTCCAGTGGCCCCACTGGTTATTTAGCAGTTTTTCTGCTTCTGATGTATTTAAAAAAGTTTTTGCTGTTACTTTTTGAGCCTTTGGCTAGCTGTTCTTCAAATTCTTTTTTGGCCTTCCTAATTATATTTTTACACTTCACTTGCCAGAGTTTTTGCTGCTTTCTATTTTCCTCAATAGGATTTAACTTCCACTTTTTAAAGGATGCCTTTTTCCCTCTCACTGCTTCTTTTACTTTGTTCTTTAGCCACAGTGGCACTTTTTTGGTTCTCTATGTTTTTTAATTTGGGGTATACATTTAAGTTGAGCCCCTATTATGGTGTCTTTAAAAAGTTTCCATGCAGGTTGCAGGGATTTCACTTTTGGCACTGTACTCTTTAATTCCTTTTAATTAACTTCCTCATTTTTGTGAAATTAAATGCTACCATGTTGCATGGTTGCATGGTTTGTGTTGGGCTGCTGTGGTGTTTTCCCCGCCATAAGGATGTTAAATCTAATTATATTATGGTCACTATTACCAAGTGGTACAGCTATAATCATCTCTTGGACCAGATCCTGTGCTCCACTTAGGACTAAATCAAGAATTGCCTCTCTCCTTCTGGGTTCTAGGACTAGCTGTTCCAAGAAGCAGCCATTTAAGGCATCAAGAAACTTTGCCTCTGCATCCCATCCTGAGGTGATATGTACCCAGTCAATATGGGGACAGTTATTATTGGGTTTTTTATTTTTATTGACTCTCTAATTCCCTGAGCATTTCAGAGTCACTATCACCAACCTGGTCAGGTGGTTAGTAATATATCCCTACTGCTATAGTCTTATTATTCAAGCATGGAATTACTATCCATAGAGATTCTATAGTACAGTTTGGTTCATTTAAGATTTTTACTTCATTTGACTCAACACTTTCTTTCACATATAGTGTCACTCCCCCACCAGCATGACCTGTTCTGTCCTTCCGATATGTTTCGTACCCTGGTACTACTGTGTCTCATTGATTATCCTCATTCCACCCAAGTTTCTGTGATGCCTCTTATATCAATATCCTCATTTAATATGAGACACTCTAGTTCACCCATCTTATTATTTAGACTTCTAGCATTTGTATCCAGCTGTCTGCCATTAGGTGATGTAATTGAATAGGACTCTTTTTTATTTGACTGTTTCTCATCAACAGCCTACCCATATTTCCATCCTTTACTCCTTACTAGGACACAGAGAATCTCCATTAATAGATCCTCCCCAAGGGATGTCTCTGTCCGAACCATGTACTCCTCCACATCTGTTGGCTTTCCCCCAGCCATTAATTTAAAAACTGCTCTGCAAGCTTTTAAATTTTAAGTGCCAGCAATCTGGTTCCATTTTTGTTTAGGTGGAGCCCATCCTTCCTGTATAGGTTCCTCCTTTCACAAAAGGTTCCTGTAGTCTATTGTGGGGAGTGGCTCTTCTCCTCTGGGTCTGTGGGTGGCCAATCTACCCCACTACATCTCTGGGGGGGGGGGTCACCTGATGTGGGGAATCAGCAGGGAGATGGGCAACGTGAGCTTGGGCCTGTTATCAGGGCCAAAGAACAAACACAGATACGGAGCCCCAAACCCTGGTTGGGGCGGGGCAGCAAAGAGCTTCTGGCTCAGGCCTGCACTCAGGATGGGCAGCAAACAGTCAGGCCTCCTAGCTCTGGCAGAGGGCTGACAAGTGCAGGCTTCTTGCTTAAGAGAGGGGGAGACTGCCACCCACAGATTGGGATGGCAGGAGGGGGTGAGGGGGACACAGGCCCACCCACTTCACTGTGTCCCGGCCCAGGGCGCTAGCAGTGGCAGAGCAGTCTGCCGCTGGTCAGCGGGGATCCTGACTGCAACACGCTGACTCACTTGCTATCAGTGTTGTAACCAGACAGGGGTTGGCTACCCCAGGGCCACTTCCCAACTCCCCCTCAGGGTGTACCTGGCTCTGTAGAGGGTCATCCTGGTCACTGGGGAAGAAGGCCTCTGTCAGTGCTTGCAGCTCCTCCGTGCTCAGGTCTGTAAATGGGCCTGGTGGTCCTGGCCAGTCCTTGGCTCTCTGCAGCAGCCTCCCAGCTCAGGAGCTCACAGGAGACATCTGGCTTCTCCAGCGACTGCCTCCCAACTGAATTCTCCGGCCCACCTTTTGTACTTCCAGTCTCACCCACTGACTTCCAGTGGGAGGGTTGAGCGAGGTGTGACTCCACCCACCAGGGTTCAATGAGGGGTTCCTCCCCCTCTGGGTTTGTGGGCGGCCAATCTGCCCCACTACACACATCAACCCTCAAGTCCAGCTCCCAGTCTTCGGGGCTGGTCTCTTGATTCCCCCATAAGCAGGAGAAGAAATTAGCGTTCGCGTTCTCCTTACCTGCCCGATGCTTGATGTTAAAGGTGTATTGCTGGAGGTTAAGGTACTAGCGCATCAGCCTGGCGTTAGAGTTCCTCATGGTGTTTAGCCACTTCAGCGGTGTGTGGTCGGTGATCAGGACAAAGGGGGCCCCCAGAAAATAGTATCTGAGCACTTCGATTGCCCATTTGACGGTGAGGGCCTCCTTCTCGATTACCGAGGGAAAAAGCTTGTGGCTAAGGTAGAGGATGGGATGTTCTTCTCTGTCCACCTGCTGGGAGAGGATGGCCCCAAGCCCCACCTCCAAGGCATCTGTTTGAACCAAAAACTCCTGGTTGAAGTTGGGGCTGAATAAGACGGGTTCCTGACAGACTTCCCTTAAGAGTCTGGAAGGCATCTTTGCACTCCACTGACCAGTGTGCACGGCAGGGGCTGTCCTCAGTGAGGAGGGCCGTGAGCGGGGCTGTGATCGATGCAAATTGGGGCACAAAGCACTGGTAGTATCCAGCTAGGCCTAAGAACGGTCATACCTGGCCCTTTGTCACCTGGACTTTTCCTATGAGGGGGTGGACGAGGCCCCGGCCAAGGATATATCCCAAGTATGTAGTATTCTGCCAGTTGATTCAAAAATGTTTGGAGTTGGCCACGAGCCTGGCCCCTTGCAGGGTCCAGAGGACGGCGGCCACCTGATTTAAATGCTCATCCTACTAGCGGCTGTAGACCACGACATCATCCAAGTAGGCCATGGCGTACTCCGTGTGGGGATCCAGGAGGCAGTTCATCAGGTGTTGGAAAGTTGCTGGGGATCCATGGAGGCTGAAGGGCAAATGGGTGAAGTGACAGAACCCTCTCAGCGTAGCGAACGCGGTCTTCTCTTTGGAGTTCGGGTCCAAGGGGATCTGCCAGTGGTCCTTCATGAGGTCAAGGATCATGATGTATCTGGCAGTTCCTCGGGTGAAAGTAACTTAAAGGACTTACCAGTACTCCAGAGTCCTGAGCAGGGGGTGGGAAAGGGCATGGCCTCAACCAGAAGAGGCGGGGCCTTTAGAGCCCCAGACCCTTTAAATGGAGATTTAAAGGGCCCTGGGCTCTGGCTGTGGTAGTGGTGGCTGGGAGCCCTGGGCCTTTTAAAATCACTGCCAGAGCTACCAGCTGCAGCAGTGGCTGGGAGCCCCAGGGCTCGTGGGCCATTTAAAGGGCCCAGGGCTCTGCTCCGCCACAGAGCCATGGGCCCTTTAAATCACTGCCTGAGCCCTGCTGCCAGAGCCCTGGGGTAGCAGCCCCTGGGGTAGCAGTGGTGGCCAGGGGCTCCGGCGGTGATTTAAACGGCCAAGGGCTCCCAGCTGCCACTACCGCAGCGGAGCCCTGGGGGTCCCAGCTGCTGCCACTACCCTGGGGCTCTGGCAGTGGGGCTCGGGCGGTGATTTAAAGGACCCAGGGCTCTGGCCACTGCTACCGCTCTGGGCCCTTTAAATTGCCACCCGAGCCCTGCTCCAAGAGCCCTGGGGTAGCAGCAGCAGGACTCCGGCGGTGATTTAAAGGGCCAGGGGCTCCCAGCTGCTGCAGGGAGCCCCAGGCCCTTTAAATTGCTGCCTGAGGAAGCTGGTCCTGTACAGCATACCGGCTCTTGCTGGTATGCTATACTGGGGCATACCGGCTTACTTTCACCTCTGCAGCCCCCAGATGATTGAGGAATTAATCGATCCTGGGCATCGGGTACATGTCAAACTTTGATATCGCGTTCACCATTCAGAAATCTATGCAGAATCAGAGGGTTCCATTGGGCTTCGGAACCAACACAATGGGACTGCGCCACTTGTTCTGCGATCGTTCCACGACTCCCAGCTCCATCATCACTTGGACTTCCCTTTCAACCATTTCCTATGTTTGTTGCAGCAATGGTCTCTTACCTCCTGATGTACTCCCAGCCAGTAGGAATGGGATAGGACTTGGGCCAGGGTCTTTTCTTGCCCCAAATGGCCGGCCACACGGCTGCCATGTGCAAGCTTCAAAACACCTTTCCGATGACACTGGGGAATGACCAGCTGGGTCCGAACCTCCTGTGTTTGTGGGTCCCGCTCCACCCAATAGAGGCAATCTGGTATGAGTTCAAATCAGGGCCATTGCACTGCTCTTTGAATGTCCATCACAGCCCTGTTAATGCAAGCCACCTGGCATGACTGAGTGTAGGGTCATCCCCCTGGTCTTGAGGGAAGTCGGGTAGGGTGGTTGTTGAGGGACCTTCCCCCAGGGAATCTGGAAGCAGAGTTGGGATCCCAGACTGATCAGGGTCCTCTCCTTCCGGCCTCCCCTCCACATTTTCAAGGGGTCCCCCTTCTTCAGCCTTGGTGTCCCCATCTCCAATGGGGTCTCCTTCTAGGGCCAGCTGGGTAGGAGATACCCCAAGGCTGGCCTCCCGCAGCAAGTCATTAAAGCCTGGCCAGTCTCGGGCAAGGATAATGGGATAGGTGAGAGTGGGAGCTAATCCCACTGTCATTTCCTCTGTCACACCATTTATCGTCAGGAGTACCCTGATGCGGGGGTACACACTCACATCCACATGGATACACTAGAGTCTGCTCTCCCTCTCCGTCATTCTAGGGTTGGGGATGACCCCCTGATGGATGAGGGTCTGCCTACACCGTGAGTCCAGGAGGGCCACGACTCATCTCAGCCCCATCCCCATGGGTGTCATCAGCTTCGGGGTGGACTGCTTGCGGGCACAGGACTCTCCGGTACAGACCTGGCCGAAGCTGCAGTCCATCTCAGCACATTAAGAACATAAGAATGGCCATACTGGGTCAGACCAAAGATCCATCCAGCCCAGTATCCTGTCTACCTACAGTGACCAACGCCAGGTGTCCCAGAAGGAGTGAATCTAACAGGTAATGATGAAGTGATCTCTCTCCTGCCATCCATCTCCACTCTCTGACAAACGGAGGCTAGGGACACCATTCCTTACCCATCCCGGCTGATAGCCATTAATGGACGTAACCTCCATGAATTTATCTAGTTCTCTTTTAAATCCTGTTATAGTCCTAGCCTTCACAACCTCCTCAGGCAAGGAGTTCCACAGGTTGACTGTGCGCTGTGTGAAGAAGAACTTCCTTTTATTTGTTTTAAACCTGCTGCCCATTAATTTCACTTGGTGGCCCCTAGTTCTTATATTATGGGAACAAGTAAATAACTTTTCCTTATTCAATTTCTCCACACCACTCATGATTTTATATACCTCCTTAGTCTCCTCTTTTCCGAGCTGAAAAGTCCTAGCCTCTTTAATCTCTCCTCATATGGGACCCGTTCCAAACCCCTAATCATTTTAGTTGCCCTTCTCTGAACCTTTTCTAATACCAGTATATCTTTTTTGAGATGAGAAGAGTGTGCAGCAGCAGTCAAAAAAGCAAACAGGATATTAGGAATCATTAAAAAAGAGATAGAGAATAAGACAGAATGTAAATACTCGGTCATCAAGAAGGAGGCCCTCACCGTCATGTGGGCGATCGACGTGAACTATCCACAATGACTCCAAGATCTCTTTCCTGATTAGTTGTAGCTAAATTAGCCCCCATCATATTGTATGTATAGTTGGGGTTATTTTTTCCAATGTGCATTACTTACATTTATCCACATTAAATTTCATTTGCCATTTTGTTACCCAATCACTTAGTTTTGTGAGATTTTGAGGTTACCCTGCTCCTGCCCTGAAGGGGTTAAAGCCAGCCCTGGGAAAGGGCTGTGGCTGGGGCAAGAAGCCTGGTCTGATTGGGGAAAGTGGTTGTAGCTGGGCCACACCCCAATCAGGCCTGTATAAAAAGGCCAGGGAAGCCAGGAGCAAACAGTCTCCCTTTGCCTGTAGAGGGAGAAGGGCCTGGCTTCAGGGAGCTAGACATAGGGTACTGGAGTGGAGCAGGGCTGGGGAGCTCCTGCCTGGAAAGCCCCAGGCTGCAGCCTAGCATAAGGCCAAGAGGTACTGGGGGTTGCAGGGGGCAGCCCAAGGGGTAGGCAAAGGCAGCAAGTCCAAACCCCTTTGCCTGTGATGAGTGGCTGATACTGCAGTCTGCCCCAGTTGTTTTTTCCCCCTTCCAGTCCTCACTTCTTCCCTCTTCTTTGTGGTCATCTTTGCTTTTCTCCTCCCATTTCTGTCTCTAAGATCTGTTCCTCCAGCCCTCTTCTCCACTTCTGTCCCTGTTTGCTGTGCCCCTGAATCAGACTCCCTCTTTATGCTCACATCATGGTCTCTGCCTCTCTTCTATCATATCTGCCCCCTTCCTTTTCTACTTTTCCTTACTTACATTCAGGCTCCTTTTGCATTCTGTACAGTGTGGGTGGAGAGGCAGCATGGCCCAGATCTTCAAAGGTATTTAGGCATCTAAACTCAATGGGAGTTAGGCACCTGAACACCTTTGAGGATCTGGACCCATATACTTAGGTTTTACTCCAGCAGCACCCACTCCTGCCCCCTTTGTGCAGAAGCAAGAAGAGAGGTCCCAGAGAGAACTGGTTGGAATGTCCAATGACCGTTTTGTTAGCAATTCAATTTTTGATGAAAATCTCCACACAAAAATAAGCAGATAATTACCCTATGATTCCATAACCTTTAACATGTGCGTCCATGGTGAACACTTGCTATAAAAGTAAGAGTATTGTGAGCCCTGTGAAATGAAGCCATAATATTTCTATGGAAACATGAAATTATATTTCATGAAGTCATAATTACGTAGCTATAGTTTAACTTTGCAGCAATGAGAAAATGGTGTCTGTAAACTACTTTTATTTCTTAGAGGCTCTGAAAGTTCTCCATCAAAATATTACCAGTACAAGTGCCATACTTTACAGAATATAAAACCCTTTCCCCCTCCCATTATCACAACATTCTTTGCTCCATTTGTTCTTCTCTTTCCTCCCTAAGAACTAAAGCTTTCCATCATATATTTATAACAGCAAAGCATATAGCTGCTAATTGTTCGGGAATTTATGTCCCTTAGCACACATCCTGTGTTTATTTCAGAATTATTAGGATTTTCCATCAGAAAAATTGTATGCTGAAGCCTAACAAATCATGACTGTATTTATGCAGTGAATGATTCATACAGAAGTATAATCAGAAGTGAGAGTACAGATGACTAATCCCCAGGGGTGGCTCTAGACATTTCGCCGCCCCAAGCAGGGCGGCATGCCGCAGGGGACGCTCTGCTGATTGCCAGGAGGGCGGCAGGTGGCTCTGGTGGACCTCCCGCAGGCCTGCGGAGGAGGGTCTGCTGGTCTTGTGGCTTTGGTAGACCACCGGAGCCACGGGACCAGCGGACGCTCCGCAGGCGTGCTTGTGGGAGGTCCACCGGAGCTGAGGGACCAGCGGACCCTCCGCAGGCACGCCTGCAGGAGGTTCACTGGAGCCGCGGGACCAGCGGACCCTCCACAGGCACTCCTGCGGGAGGTCCACCGGAGCCGCCTGCCGCCCTCCCAGCGACCGGCAGAGCGCCCCCTGCAGCATGCTGCCCCAAGCACGCGCTTGGCGTGCTGGGGCCTGGAGCCGTCCCTGCTAATCCCAAGAACTCCATCTTCACTAGTGAATTTTGCATTTAAGGCCTGATCCAAAGTCAATAGAAAGGCTTCTACAGACTCTTATGAATTATGGAACAGACCCTTATAGCATTTGTTCAAGCACTTGGAATGTTTGTAAATTGTTTCACCCAAATATTCAATCTTGGATGTCAAAATATTTATCCTGGTGATTTCAGTATGATTACTTGTGTAGTTAGGCACTAACCCATGTCAGTAAGGATGGTAGAATCAGGTCTTATATAAGCAAATTATCACAGAACAATTTACTACCGTATTATTCCTGTTATGTTGTGCCTCATCCTGACCGATTACTTCAGAGACTTGTGAGTGCTCAGCACATTTAAGGATCAGACCCTAACAATTGTAGTGCAATGCAACAAAAGCACACAATGAATGCAAGTGAAGAGCAGCTTGTGGGGCCACAGTTAAAGAGGCCAGGTTTGGTCAAGAACCATAACTTTGACCAGTCTTTGTCTATGAAATGATGTGAATTTCAAAGTTATAAGTGAACTGATTTTTGTTGTTACATCTAATGTAGGGCTCTGGTGGATTTCACTTGTCAAATATTGGTATACATTGTTTTCATAAGACCTGCTTGTTATGTTTTTATTTTTAAAACTTTAGTAACCTCTTACATATATTGTAATGTTCTCCCCACTTTTCTATATAATCTGAGATCTTGCCACCTGAGCCTTGTAAATTTCCTCTCTCTTATCTAACCCCTGGAGGCATTTTAGCATCTATTATAGTTGATTCCAGACATTCCTGCGGTAATTTGTCAAATTACAGGAAATCTAATTGGTCTTAATTATAGGTTTGTCATCAAAAGTTGACTTGACCAGAACAAAAGTTGCACACCCATACTTTTTTTTTTTTTGAAGATTTCCTTTACACCGGAACATACCCACATTCCTAGCTCTGTCCACTTTCCCTTCATTTTTTTTGCAAGGTGCTGAACTAGTTGTAATGTGCTGTACATGCAGATGAGCACCCTTTACAAATATATCAATATGCATCAAGTGGGACATAGTATGGTGGGTCTGTCCACCAACTTGGGGACTAGACAGCCACACTCAACTCTGTTTTAGCCTTCTGCTCAAGTTCTTTTATTTTTTTGCCACACAAACTTAAGAAATATAGAAAAGTAACAAAAGTGATAGTCCTGATCTGCACTAGTACTGCAGGGTCCTCTACGCCTTAATAGCTCAAAGTTCATAGCCTTCCCTTAGCCTCAGGGGGACCACAGTGTTAGCCAGCCAGCCCACCCTCAGGAAAATGTTTCTCTCTCCAAGGGTTTGGCTACACTTGCAAGTTACAACACAATAAAGGAGCCTCGGGCGCACTAGCTCACTACCCGTCCACACTGGCAAAGCACGTAGAGCACTCTGACTCCGCGGCTACAGCGCGGCTGGTACTCCACCTTGGCAAGTGGAATAACGTTTGTTGGGCTCCCGCTGGAGCAGCGTGGCACCAGTGTGAACGAGGTGTTGCATTACTGCACTCTGATTGGCCTCCAGAAATATCCCATAATCCCCTTAAGTCAAGTGGCCACTCTTGTCTTTATTTTGAATCGCAGCAGGAATGAGGATATGTCCTTTGAAAGCTCAATTTCTGACAGCTGGCTGCTTATCTGCCCCGAGACAAAGCATTAGTGTGGAACGCTGTGAGTGAGAGAGAGGCAGGGAGGGGAGGGGAGGGGCGGGGTCTGCTGCTGTCTGAACTTACAAGGCAGCATGCTGATATGCTCTCTCTCCTCCCACATATACACAACACACTCACTGTCACACTCCACCCCGCCATTTGAAAAGCATATTGCAGTCACTTGCATACTGTGATAGCTGCCCATAATGCACCATTCCCAATGATGCTACAGGTGCTGCAAATGTGGCCTCGCCAGTGCGCTTGAAGCTGTCAGTGTGGACAGGCTGCAGCACTTTCCCTACTGCACTCTACGAAGGCTGGTTTAACTCAAAGCGATCTATATCTGCAAGTGTAGCCATGCCCCTAACCTTCCTTTTCTTAGGCAGCTGGGTCCTCACATATCTTTTTGCTGGGAATCAGAGCCAATCATTAGCTGCTGCTTAGCTGGATCAGTTGCCTGTTGGGCTACTCCTTAGGCTGGAACTTGCAGCTCCCTAGGTATTGAAAAGGACAGAACACACTGCTACAGTGGGGTGGGGGGCTGTTTTTCCTGCCTGGCTGTTTAGTATTGTCATATGTTACAAGGCTGTGTTTATGTTTATTTTGATATGTATTGAATCATTTACCCAGTGTGTTCAGACAGGCACCTCTTGTTATTTAAAAACTCTAAATCTGTAAATTTAATTCCTTATTCAACCTCTTCAAGGCAGATTTTAATATCTAGCCTTGTGAGTTTATAGCAAAAGTAGAAATTAGTTAGCTTGAATATCAAATAGGCAGTATTAGCTATTAGACCAATTTGAATGTTTTAGGAGTGACAGTCATTAGGATTAAAAAGTAGGGATGTGTAACAACACTATCTTGAAAATAGTACAGTAAATATTTCACCATATTTGGTACAGTAAATGGTTTATGCCATCTACTGGTCTGGTTAGGATGTGCATTTTCAGTCTAAAGAAAAACTGAGAACGAATTTTACTGTAGTGCAAAATGGTAACCTAACCTGCTCACCACAACCAGCAAAGAGGGTTTAACACTATTAAACACATCTACAATAGGTGCTACAGTATGTGATATTTAAAATGTGTTAATTAAAAGGTTAGCTAACTTTTTGTTTAAAACACCTTTTTTCCTAGTCTAGAATAGGCTTGCCATTTGTGCACATTTTCTCAGGATCAATCCTTTTCGGAAATAGCTGTCCCAGGAAATCTGTAAGGGTGCACTACCAGCTGATTAGTTTTATGGGCTTAGCATCATCGCAGGTGTCCCACATTTTTGTACCTTAGAGGTGGCAACCTTAGTCTAGACAAGGGCTAGAAGCATTTTTCTTGGTCAGTTTGATCCCATTTACACAGGTTTCTTAACTGAATTTAACAGCCCCAGCTGAACATGGTTTCAGCTGTGGCCAAACTGGGTTCTAATATGGTTTGGCTGGCCACTGTGGGTGCAGTCAAACTATGTTACAATGTCTTAGAAATACAAAAGATCCCATATCACCTCAAGTTATAATAGGGTAAAACACATTCCCCTCCCCCACAGTGGTTTGATGTTTACATAAATGTTAAAGGTGCAATAAAAGAGATGCTGGTAGAGGATGAACTGCAGCTCGATAAATTCCAGTTTTATGTAACTCCCTTTTATCTGAAATGCCTTGGTATCCCACAGCCTAATTGTAGGCTTTTGTTTCCCTGTTTTTTTGAAAGCCTGATTCATCAAAAGTCTTGGATGTCCACTCAGACTTTTGTGAAATTTAGATTTGCCTTTTGAAGTTACACCAGGCATTAATTTGATATTAAAGATTCAGTAATTTGCTCTGAATATCAGTCCTACTACTTCAATATACAATACAGTTTTAGTATTTGTTTTAATATTATTGTTACCAAACTCCCATAAGGTCTTTCAGCCTTTTGCATTTTCGTAGTTGTTTTTTATTTCCACTTGTGGCAAAGACATAACCAATTGGCCCACAAACTCTGCAATTTCACTGCCTGAAAAGTTGTTACATATGTGGGAACAGCAATCTTGAAGTAGTGTTACTCGAGCAGATGCCCACTACCTAGTACAGCATAGGGATGAGGATTCTGTACATCAACACCACATGCAGCTGGCTAAATGCTAAGTCTGGTTACTTTGGCTATGGGTGGTCTGCAAGGACTTAATCCTAGATGAAGAGGCAGTGTAGTCTAATAGAAAGAACAAGACTCAGGAGATGGGAGTTCTATTCCTAGCTCTGCCACTAGGTTTCTGGGTGACCTTGAGCAAGTCACTTCATCTGTCTATGCCTCAGTTTCCCAATCTGTAAAAAATAGAGATAAATGGTACTGACCTCCTTTGTAAAGCACTTAGAGATCTACTGATGAGAAATGCTATATAAGAGTTATTAGATGGATATTTTGTGCATATCTAGATTTGAGGCCCAGTCAGATGTCATGTGGAGTGCCTCCTGCAAGGTGTGAATATCCTCAAATTCCTCAGGTTTTGGTTGTTACTTTGGATTGTGTTTGACCTACTGAGGCTTCCTGGTGACATCTATAGTACCAGAAGTTTACCCTCACAGAGGGTGTTACATATAATTTGTGTATTTTTTGAGAGTCATCAAGCTCTCCATTTACTATGACATCAGGTCAAAAATTAGTAGAGTGAATACATGGAGTACTGGGTTGTATTTTGAAGGCAAAATCCTAGACCTATTGAAATCAACGGCAAAACTCCCCTTAACTCCAGTGAGGTAAGTTTTCACACTGAGTTCCAAAAGGGATTCAGTATACTGATGGCAAAAATCATCATTAAAATTCTCAGCTTTTCAATTTTCTTTCTCCTGCAATAGCAGGAGGTACACAAGATGTCCTTATTTGTTGTTCCATGATTGATTTCTATAATTATGTGTAAATAAATTAAAGTAAGTGCACAGATAATGCAATTGCATGAACAAATAGCTAATTATGGTCAGATTATAGTAATTATGATCATAGCAATTGTGCATGCAAATTAAGTGCATAATTGCACATCTAAATTGTTTTAAAATATCAGGCTACAATTCTCCATCTCAATAGTGTTTCTTTCTATGCATATTCTTTCCCAATGATTTTTCTTTATATTACTTTGTTTCCTTTTGGAGACAGATAATACCACTGAAAGAATTTCTAGCTGCTACTCCTAGATCTGAAAAAGAGAATGTTATCAAGCTCATTTAAAGATGGTTTCTTTCTTTCTTATTAATGACCATTAATGTTCCTTCTTCAGCTAGGTAGGAATATGCATAGAGAATGGATTATCCCTGACACAAGTACTGACCAAGGGGAAGGGAAGATGGGTTTGATAGTCTTTATTTACTACCTCCCCACTCCCAAAATAAAATTGCTTGTTAGAAGTTACAGCTGGCTGTTTCTAGATAAGGTGCAGAACTGAGTAAGGCTTGGCTAACAGGCAGTAGGCAATGTGTCCCACTGAATACAGCCCTGTGCTGGTGCAGAGCACAGCAGGGGGACCAAGCAAACCCTATCCTGGAGTTGCTGTGGGGCAAGTCTGGGCACAGGAACACTCTGGTTCTGCCTACAGCTCTTCCCATCTCAATACACTCACTGAGGCCTGGTCTACACTAGGACTTTAATTCAAATTTAGCAGCGTTAATTCGAATTAACCGTGCACCCGTCCACACCACGAAGCTATTTAATTCGACATAGAGGGCTCTTTAGTTCGACTTCTGTACTCCTCCCCGACGAGGGGAGTAGCGCTAAATTCGACATGGCTATGTCGAATTAGGCTAGGTGTGGATGCAAATCGACCTTAGTAGCTCCGGGAGCTATCCCACAGTGCACCACTCTGTTGACGCTCTGGACAGCAGTCCGAGCTTGGATGCTCTGACCAGCCACACAGGAAATGACCTGGGAAAATTTGAATTCCTTTTCCTGTCTGGCCAGTTCGAATCTCATTTCCTGTGTGGACGTCGTGGCGAGCTCAGCAGCACTGGCAACGATGCAGAGCTCTCCAGCAGAGGAGTCCAGGGAATCTCAGAGTAGAAAGAGGGCCCCAGCATGGACTGACCAGGAAGTCTTGGATCTCATTGCTGTGTGGGGCGATGAGTCTGTGCTTTCGGAGCTGTGCTCCAACAAACGTAATGCCAAGACCTACGAGAAGGTCTCCAAAGCCATGGCACTCAGAGGATACAGCCGGGATACAACGCAGTGCCGCGTGAAAGTCAAGGAGCTGAGACAAGGCTACCAAAAAATCAAAGCGGCAAACGGACGCTCTGGAGCCCAGCCCCAGACATGCCGGTTCTACGAGGCACTGCATGCCATTCTCGGTGGGTCTGCCATCACTGCCCCACCAGTGTCCGTGGACTCTGAGGATGGGATAGTGTCGACGGCCAGTTCCTCGGCGATGTTCACAGACGGGGAAGATGAGGAAGGAGATGAGGAGGTGGGGGGCAGTCGACAGCGCTTACAATGCTGATTTTCCAGACAGCCAGGATCTCTTCATCACCCTCACTGAGATCCCCTACCAACCCTCCCCAGCCGTTACCCCGGACCCTGAATCAGGGGAAGGATCAGTCTGTAAGTGCTTTAAACATGTTAACATTTATTTTTAATGGAGCAGGAATAGTTACTAGTTGAAAAGAAGGTCAATATATATGGGGATAGAACTGAAATCCTCTTGGGAGATCTCCGAGAAGCTCTCCTGGAGGTAATCGAAAAGCCTCTGCATGAGGTTCCTGGGGAGAGCTGCCTTATTGGGTGCTCAGAAGTAGCACACTTTTCCACGCCAGGCTTTCATCTGGTACTCCGGGACCATTGCCTCAACGAGCATGGCAGCATAGGCCCCTAGTTTGTGCTTGCTTTCACGCAGCATGTGCTCTCTATCTCTTTCTGTGACCCTCCTCAGGGTGATCTCGCTCAGAGACTCCTGCATTTAATTAGAGTAATTTGTTTACTATTAGTATTGGGAGTGCTTCACTGTTCCTTTGCATAACAAGAAGCGTCACTTTACAGCCACGTGGTGGAGGCTGCAGAGTGGCAGCATACAGGGATCTTTTCCAGGGAACAAACGCAAGGGGGTGGAACAGGGGCAGAGTTTATGCTTTCAGGATTGCCTGCAGCAAGAGGACAGTGGTATACATTCACTTTTAAGCAGCCAAAAGTCTTTGGCTTACCATGCCTGGCTGCTCCACGGATTTTGCTGTCCTGCCCCGCTTGTCTGATCTGCAGTGCAATCCCCCAGGCAACAAAAGCGAATACCAAAAATTCAAACTTTCCCTGAGTGACTGCGCATGAGATAGGTGCTGTGCATGGTCTTGCTCACAGAGACTGACTAGACTATGTTTCTTCTTTGCAAAAATGTATCTTTGTAAGGAATTCACTCCCTTTTTCCCATCACACAGCTGCAACTATATCCCGACCTGCTCCAGCATGCCCCTCACAGAGGCTGGCGCAGATTAGGCGGCGCAAGAAAAAGACACGGGACGAGATGTTCGCAGAACTTATAGGCTGCTCCCGAGCCGAGGCGGCCCAGCAGAGCCAGTGGAGGGAGAACCTCTCTCAGGGTATGGCTACACTGGTGATTTGCAGCGCTGGAAAGCCTCCACCAGCGCTGCAATTAGTAAGTGGCCACACCTGCAGGGCACTTCCAGCGCTGCAACTCCCTGGCTGCAGCGCTGGCCGTACACCTCACTCGGCATGGGGAATAAGGATTGCAGCGCTGGTGCTGCAGCGCTGGTCATCAAGTGTGGCCACACACCAGCGCTGTGATTGGCCTCCAGGGTATAAGGCGTATCCCAGAATGCTTTTATAAAATTACTCTCTTTGTTTTGTTATGCAGCCTCTCTTTGTTTTGTTGTGAACGAGCTCCGATCGGAGCTCCGAACAAACAGAGCTCCTGTTTGCTGTGATCATCTGTACCTGGCTGTAAACAATCAAATGAGAGGCAGGCAGGAGAGTGAATGAAAACAGAGAGGCCGATCAGAGCTCCGTTTTGAACTGCTTATCTAAAAACAAACACTGATCACAGCAAACAGGAGCTATCTGTACCTGGCTGTGAACGATCAAATGAGAGGCAGGGAAACAGCGTTGGATGCAGGGTTCGCAAACATTTTGTGATTTTTCAATCTCTCTCTTCCCCGCCCTGTCACAGTACACCACAGGGAGGAGTGAAAACAGCGGAGAGTCCGTTGGAGGCAGGCTGTTTGCAATTAAGAGTTAAGACTAAGGCTCATTTTGTTTTTTTTTTTTTTTTCATCCAGGAAGCTAACACACAGTGTTGGCTCCAAAATCCTCTCTCTATCTTCCCCGTCCGCTCCTGTCACAGTACACCACCCTCCACCCCCCTCTTTTGAAAAGCACGTTGTTGCTCTTGAATGCTGGGATAGCTGCCCATAATGCAGCACTCCCAACAGCGCTGCTAATACTGCAAATGTGGCCACACACCAGCGCTGGTAGCTGTGAGTGTGGCCACACACCAGCGCTGCTCCTACACAGCTGGATGACCAGTGCTGCAAACTACCAGCGCTGCAAACCGTAAGTGTAGCCATACCCTCAGCATCAGCGCTCACACAGCGAACGGGAGGACAGATGGCGTCTGGAGGACCAGCAGGCGACTCAAACGCTGCTTGGGCTAATGAGGGAGCAAATGGACACGCTCAGGCGCCTTGTGGATGTTCTGCAGGACCGCAGGCAGGAGGACAGAGCCCCCCTGCACTGTATCTGCAACCGCCCTCCCCCGCCACAAAGTCCAATACCCCCCTCACCCAAAATAACAAGAAGGAGGTGCGCCAAGGGCCGTGAACACTGTCATTCCACCCCAGCAGAGTGCTCAAGTACCAAAAAGCTCTCATTCGCTAAATTTTGAGAAGTCCTTCCCTTTCTGGGTCACCCAAGGCCAAATCCCAGTTTCATCCACTAACTGTGTAGTTGATTATTAAAAATAGTTTGCTGTTCATTACTGTTTCCGTCATTTTTCTTTACAGAAGACTTTGTGTGAAGGGGGGGAGGGGTTTGGTAATTGCATAGGATAGTCACCATTACCAGGTACAGACACGGGGGCAGGATCTACAGCAGGTCACACACACAGTGCAGTCACTAGGCACCCTGGTCAGTCTGGGAGGTGTTTTTCATGTTCTGTGCATAGGCGGCAGGTGCCCTGCTCCAGCTATATTTGGAGCTGGGTCTCTCCCCCGGCCCTGCCTGGATCGGGCCCTGGCCTCCACGGGTCTCCCCCCGCCCCGCCGCGCTGCGTCCCTGCCTGACAGTAGAGTGGCTCCCCGCAGAAATGCTGTCTGCTGCCCCAGGGTCCTAGCGCCTGCCATCCACAAATGGCAAGGCAGGCTGCCCTTACCCTGCCCTTCCACCATAGCCCTGAGCCTCTCCAATGCCCCAAACCCTCAGCCCCAGCCAGAGCCCTCATCCCCCTACACCTCCTCCCCCTTCCCACACACCCCTCACCCCTTCCTACACCCCCACCCCCAGCCCAGAGCCTGCACCCCTCACCCCTTGCTGCACACCCACCTGTAACTGTCCTCCCCCCAGTCCTCCCCTGCCACAAGGCCACAGAGCCCCCGTACACAGAGTCCCGAAAAGGAGGGATGGCAGGCTCCATTGAAACAACCAGTCCGGCACTGCAGACCGCTCTAGGAGCAGGAGCCTGTCATTCCTCGAGTGTAGAAGCGGTCTGTACATCACTGCACACCCTACCCACCACAGTCTGCATCCCTGTTTCAACCCTTTAACGCGAATTCATTAGTAAAGAAAACGTTGTTAATTAACAATATTCCATTAGCTTATTGGAAGGGCGGAAACGTGGTGACCGGGTATGTAACCGCAAAAAAAAGTCAACAGTAACTGAAACAGGGGCAGGTTCAGCTTCTCTGTAAAGAAACTGAACAGTCACAGGTTACCCTGCAACCTGAGGAATCTATCTTTCAAAGCCTCTCAGATGCGCAGCGCTTCCCGCTGGGCTCTTCTAATTGCACGGGTGTCTGGCTGAGCGTAATCAGCAGCCAGGCGATTTGCCTCAACCTCCCATCCCGCCATAAAGGTCTCCCCCTTGCTCTCACAGAGATTGTGGAGCACACAGCAAGCAGCAATAACAATGGGGATATTGGTTTCGCTGAGATCCAAGCGAGTCAGTAAGTTCCTCCATCTCCCCTTGAGACGTCCGAAAGCACACTCCACCACCATTCTGCACTTGCTCAGCTGGTAGTTGAAGAGTTCCTTGTCACTGTCCAAGGCGCCTGTATAGGGCTTCATGAGCCAGGGCATTAGCGGGTAGGCTGGGTCCCCGAGGATCATTGTAGGCATCTGCACATCCCCAACAGTTATTTTGTGGTCCGGGAAGAAACTACCTTCCTGCAGGCGTCTAAACAGACCAGAGTTCCTGAACACACGCGCGTCATGAACCTTGCCCGGCCACCCGACGTTGATGTTGGTAAAGCGTCCCCTATGGTCCACCAGTGCTTGCAGCACCATTGAAAAGTAGCCCTTTCGGTTAATGTACTGGCTGGACTGGTGGGCCGGTCCCAGAATAGGGATGTGAGTCCCATCTATAGCCCCACCGCAGTTTGGGAATCCCATCGCGGCGAAGCCATCTATGACGACCTGGACGTTTCCCAGGGCCACTACCTTTGAGAGCAGTTGCTCAACGATTGCGTGGGCTACTTGCATCACAGCAAGCCCCACGGTAGATTTGCCCACGCCCAAGTGGTTTGCTACTGACCGGTAGCTGTCTGGCGTGGCAAGTTTCCAGAGGGCTATGGCCACTCGCTTCTGCACACTCAGGGCTGCTCGCAGCCAGGTGTCCTTGCGCTTCAGGGCAGGGGACAGCAAGTCACACAGTTCAAGGAAAGTGCCCTTACGCATCCTAAAGTTTTGCAGCCACTGTGATACATCCCAGACCTGCAGCACTATGCGGTCCCACCAGTCCGTGCTTGTTTCCCGGGCCCAGAATCGCCGTTCCATAGCATGAACATGACCCATTGCCACCATGATCTCCACGGCGCGGCATACCGTGCTTTCTGAGAGGTCTGTGTCACTCTGTGACTTCATGTCCTCACCGCGCTGCCAGAGCCTCCTCGACCGATTTCTCAGCATCTGACTGTTGAAGAGGTGTACAATAAGGTGTGAGGAGTTGACAACGACCATAAGTGCAGCGATGATCGCAGCGGGCTCCATGATCGCAGTGGAGTGCTGTGGCGTCCGCGCTGTCACTAACAGGAAAAGTGCGCGAACTGATTTCCCGCCGGCGGGAGTGACGGTTCAATGATGACAGTTACCCAAAAGCACCCTCGACACATTTTTTCCCCCAGCAGGCATTGGGGGCTCTACCCAGCATTCCAATGGGCAGCGGGGACTGCGGGAACTGTGGGATAGCTGCCCACAGTGCACCGCTTCCAAAGTCGACGCTTGCCCCGTTAGTGTGGACTCACAAAGTCGAATTAGTATCCTTAGTATGGACACACAAATTCGACTTTGTAAGGTCGATTCCACAAATTCGACTTAAGTTGAATTGAACTACTCTTGTAGTGTAAACATACCCTGAGTCAAGGGCTCCTCGGGGGAGGAGCATATAGAATCAGCGGAGCCAACTCTGAACCTGCCTTCTAGGCTCCCTGAACCAGCAATATTTTGCAAATACCTATGCTAGCCTTATGCTTGTTTTGCAGCCCCCTTGCACCAGAATAACCTGTTCCATGGAGCCATCGGGTACTAATGAATTTGGCTTAAAAAATCCACCTCCTCATAGTCTATTTTGAATTAAAGAAGCACACAAATATATATTTACACAAACACATTATACCTGAGCTCAGTGCCACTGACATCAATGGTAGCTGGGTTGGATCAATACTGAATAATAGGAAATATTTGAGTTTTAGAAATGAAAAAAAGCTTAGTGTGAAATCCCTACAGACCCACAATGGAATTTAAGACAGCTAGATGATTGATTAAATAATGGGTCTGAGTGAATGATGGGGGTGGGGGTCACCTCTTGTGGCTGCACAGGTGTTAGTATTTGCACAAAATTAGGCTGAGCTGGGGCACTTTGAAAATCAGCCTACAAACGATCCTTCTATAAAACTGAGGAGTTTGACATTACAAAGTCAGCATTTTCCAGTAGTTGCCACACGGTAGCATCTGCACAAAAAATGATTCTATAGTCTTGCAAATTGCAAATCATGAATCCAGCACTAAATCAACAGACACCTTAGACAGTAAAACAGATTCATGTGCCTAAAATTTGCTTTCCAACAACGAGATTTTTGCCCTTAACTTGAGAGTTTGCTTTAGGTTGGAGTTCTTTTAACTCAGAAATCAGAATCTGATCAATATGAAATAGAAATTCTAGTCTTAATTGCCAGAGATCTCTCAAACAGTACACTGAGGAGGAAACCTCTTAGGGCAGGGGTAGGCAACCTATGGCACGGGTGCCGAAGGCAGCACGCGAGCTGATTTTCAGTGGCACTCACACTGCCTGGGTCCTGGCCACCAGTCCAGGGGGCTCTGCATTTTAATTTAATTTTAAATGAAGCTTCTTAAACATTTTTAAAACCTTATTTACTTTACATACAACAATAGTTTAGTTATATATTATAGACTTATAGAAAGACCTTCTAACAGTGTTAAAATGTATCACTGGCACGCAAAACCTTAAATCAGAGTGAATAAATGAAGACTCGGCACACCACTTCTGAAAGGTTGCCGACCCCTGTCTTAGGGTCATTCTCCAGTAGGGCTGATATGAAACTCGGTGTCAGAGTATACATTCAGAACTCTGTTTTGTTTTGCAGACAGAGAGGTTAGCCTCATCCCAAAGGATAATCCTTAGAGGTTGGCTTGTTACAAATTGGCTTGGAAACCTACAAGACTCTAGCTTTCTGAAATTCCCTTCATGCTATGGAAAAACTTGCTCTCCACTGCTGGACTATGCACAGCTCTCCAGGATTGCCCTCATTTCTCTTGTAAAGGACCCAAGATACAGGGCTGGCAGTAGACGCTGGAGTCTGGTTCTCTCTCCAGAATCTGCCAATGAGTCATCTAGAGCAACTGAAAGGGAGTCACAAGTAACTCAAGGTGCTCCCTATCTTCCATTGCTCCCAGCCACCAAAAAAGTTTAGGACTGAGTTTAGGACCCACATTCCAATTCTTCACATGATGATATAGTGAATAGTGTGCATCTAGTGGGTCATCAAGTTCTTTGATCCTCCCTGCAGGAATCATCCAAAAGTGGGGAGACCTCCCCCTCTTCTTACTAGTGCAGAAGATGGAATAAATAAGCCCTCTGCACCCATAGAACACTGATTTTTTTGGAGTCATTGCATCAAAGGATTAGATCAGGGGTTGGCAACCTTTCAGAAGTGGTGTGCCGAGTCTTCATTTTTTCACTCTAATTTAAGGTTTCACATGCCGGTAATACATTTGAACATTTTTAGAAGGCCTCTTTCTATAAGTCTATAATATATAACTAAACTATTGCTGTATGTAAAGTAAATAAGATTTTTAAAATGTTAAAGAAGCTTAATTTAAAACTAAATTAAAATGCAGAGCCCCCAGACCAGTGGCCAGGACCCAGGCAGTGGAAGTGCCACTGAAAATCAGCTTGTGTGCTGCCTTTGGCACACGTGCCATAGGTTGCCTACCCCTGGATTAGATTTATTACCATGGACCCTCCCCCTCACTAACAAAGTCATTCCTAATACCACACCCACACAGTTATATCTGGTCTTCAGTTACCAGATATAGTTTATTCCTCAGGGATCTCCACGTTGATCAAACAAAGGGCTGTAATCCCTCATGTTAGAGGAGATCTCCCATCTCTCCCAATGAGGGTACTTGTTTATTATGGTAATGAAGTAATAATGATGCCCGCATGGCAGGCTAGATTCCTCATCTAGACAGGGAAGCATAGCTTGACACTTAATGGCAGACAAGGTAGGGTTGCTGAAGCACAGAGTGTATGTTTTCTACTATCTTGGCGACTTCATTTAGGATTATCTTTCACAAGGGCTATGTCACTGATTTTTGCATAACTTGCACATAAAGCAGCTACAGAAGTTAGGTTACTTAGGGCCCTGTAAAAGAGTCTCCCCCATCCTAGCATCAGACCCTACCTCTGGTTTAGGTTCCCTACTCATGTAAGCCATTAGGCCAGCTCATCAGCCATCTGTATTCCCCCACTATCAGCATTTCCTTCCCTTTTCCTAGGTAGGGATTTATTATTCAAACAATTCAACATCAGTCACAATAGGTAAACCAGGTCCTGCTACCTAGCTCTCCTAAGCCTCAGAGTCCTTTTGCTACTATCAGCATAGGCCTTTCACCTGCCTGCTATGGCAAATCCCCATCCAGGGGCTCCTACACTACAGGACTCTCTCTCTCCCTCTGAGCAGAGGCTGCCCTTTATAGCCTAGCAGACCTGGCTCTGCTTCATGCTCTTCTACCATGTCATCCTCCTGAGATTTATTGCCTTCACCTGGGAAGGCAGGTGGGGGCTGGCACAGTATCCAGCTGAGCACTAATCTCCTTATAGGGCCAGCTCACCCAGTAACAGCCCATAGTTTTAAAGTTTGCTAGAAGAAGAGCATAATGCATTAGTTCAGAGCAGCACATTACTGTCTCCTGTTCCAGGGCGAGATGAAAGCAGTCTGCAGTCTTACATATGTAGTCACCACCATTATGGGATCCTGTCATATGGCTATGACCCCATTATGGCCCATCCAGTTTGGGGTGGGGTTAATGGTGGCAAAGGCCACCTAAACAAAAGTTGTCTGCTGGGCTAGTGGGAGGTCTACCACTGCGCCTCTTTGGCTAGGCTGAAGCCCCCCTCATCCCCGGTCCACCACTCCCTGTTTATAAACAGGCTGAGGCCTGTCACGGAGGAGAGAAGCCCTACTTCCACCCATATGAGCAGAGGGCTTAGTGCAGGGGTGAGGGGGTCTTTCAACCACCTTCACAGCAGAAGCCCTGTCTGCCACTCCAGCAGAAGACTTGTGTGTGGGAACCAGTGCTGACTCCACTGACCACCAAGAGGGCTCTGTGCCTGAGACATTCCTGCCCCTCTAAGCAGAGGGCTTTGTGTGTAGCACCATACCTTGTGAAATCAGCTACCAGGCTGCATGTGCATGAGCCATAGCCAATTAAATCTGATACTTGCCAGAAAGGAGGCTTGATCTCTGAAGCACTAAACCATTACAAAATAGCTAGTTAAGAGTATGATCCTTTTTTGCAGGACAATCAATTGGAAAACTCCCATTGACTTCAGTGGGGACAAGATTAGGTTCTAATTTAGTTGCAGGAGCAACAGATTTCTTGCCTTGTGTTTCATCTCTGGTTTAAATTTGCTCTCTTTCTCACTCTCTCTCTGTCCTCCCTGCTCCCCCTTTAGCATTAGCCATGGAGTGTAGAGGATGGGGACCGACTGGCTAAGCAGCAGTTCTGCAGAAAAGGACCTGGGGATTACAGTGGACAAGCAGCTGAATATGAGTGAACAGTGTGCCCTTGTTGCCAAGAAGGCTAACAGCATATTGGGCTGCATTAGTAGGAGCATTGCCAGCAGATCAAGGGAAGCGATTATTTCCCTCTATTAGGCAGTGGTGCAGCCACATCTGGAGTATTGCGTCCAGTTCCCCCCCACACACACTACAGAAGGGATGTGAACAAATTGGATAGAGTCCAGCAGAGGGCAACAAAAATGTTTAGGGGGCTGGGGCACATGACTTATGAGGAGAGGCTGAGGAAACGGGGGTTATTTAGTCTGCAGAAGAGAAGAGTAAGGAGGGATTTGATAGCAGCCTTCAACTACCTGTAAGGGGGTTCCAAAGAGGATGGTACTCGGCTATTCTCAGTGGTGGCAGATGACAGAACAAGAAGCAATGGTCTCAAATTGCAGTGGAGGAGGTCTAGGTTGGATATTAGGAAACACTATTTCACTAGGAGGATGGTGAAGCACTGGAATGGGTTACTTAGGGAGGTGCTGGAATCTCCATCCTTAGAGATTTTTAAGGCCCAGCTTGACAAAGCCCTGGCTGGGATGATTTAGTTGGTGTTGGTCCTGCTTTGAGGAGAGGATTGGATTAGATGACCTTCTGAGATCTCTTCCAACCCTAATATTCTACGATTCTATGATGGTGGAATGCACATTAACACTAAACAATGACAGAATACTGCCCTGCCTGAAAAATTGCAGCAGGTTCTGCTAACAGACAATGTTATGCAGACTGGGGAGTGAAAATTTACAAACAGTATGAACTGTAATGAGGAATCATTGCCCACCCTATTATTAAATATGATACTCCGAGAAGAAATTCAGTAATAGGAAAGAGCTATAAATCTTACATACTGATGTTGAAAATATTGTTGCCATAGATCATTTTAATTTAAGAGAAGGGCAGACAATTTGGGGTTATGTACCACTTGCCATGGGCAAAGGAAACTTGCATTATCCATCCTGATATAAGACTGCTAATTCATAGGGCCATATCCTGAAATGTTTACAGCTTTTGATCAGTCCTTACTCAGGCAAAAATTTTATTGTTTCAATCATGATAATTCCAGTAGAAAACATAAATGCTAGCAAGCATGACTATGAGAGTAAAGGACTGAGTAGAAAATGAGTAGGGGCTTCAGGATTTGGCCCAGTGCCTTTACAGTCTTTTACTGTGCGTTGTAAGCAGTTATGTGATAGCACTTGCTTGTAGCTATTAATGTTTCACACCAATATACAATGGTAAATATGCTACTAAATAGTAACATGAAATTATCATCCATTATAAAAAAGACTATTTATCATAAAGCCCATTTGCCAAGGCATAACATGGGAATGTTTGCAGCTTTCTAGTTATACTAACTGCCCTTAAAAGCAGTCCTGGCTCTAAGCTTTTGTACTTATTTTACATGGCACTCTAGTAACTTCTGTGAAAAGATCTGGGTAAAGGGTCAAAACAACAATCCAGCTATTTAGCACAGTTCTTTCGTAAACAAATCACCAAAGCATTTGACAAGCATGAGGTAATAATCCCTCGGACTTATTTTCCATAAGTGCTCTCTAGACAAATATAAATGTTTCATTAACTGGTATAACTGTTTAAAATCAAAAGAAAGAAGACTAAAGTTGTGAATGGTTTGTCACTATTAACCTCTGGAGCTGATACTCATGTTACATGTTTTCGCTCTGATCTTGTAAAAAGGATGAGATTCAACATATCACGTGCTTACTAGTGTTATTTATATTTCAATAGTACCTCGAGAGTGAGATCCCCTTGTGCTAGATGCTGTAGAGATACATACTACTGTGATACTGATCCATAGTAAAAGACATTCCCTGCTCCACTCCAAAGAGCTTATGATCTCAGTAGCCTAGAAAAAGGGTAGGAGAGTACTCTTATTCCTGTTTTTTGTAGCTAGAAAACAGGGGCCCAGACAGATTAAACGACTTGCCCAAGGTCATAGAGGTTGTCTGTGGCAGAGCAGGGATTTGCACCTCAATCTCGTGTCAGCCACAAGACCATCGCTCTTCATCTCTTACTGCAATTTATCAATCACAATTAATGTCATGGTATCATTTGTACACCCAAGTGAGGGGAAGATGTTGTAGATGATCAGTGTGCGCCAGCCTTTCATTTCTGCAGGGCTCAGTTTTGACTGCAATTGCGTAGGAAAGAATTTGACGGTTATTTTCAAATAAAAGGAGACTAGATAGAAGACGTTGGGTGTAAGCTAATTATTTAAATGACTCAATACTGTAACAGAGCATGCTCTTGGGTCAGCCCACGTAGATCCATTATTTCCGTAATTTGATTTCTTCAAAAGGCATACAAGCTCTGCCAGAGTGTCTACACAATGCATATTTTACCACAACCCCTATCTAATAACAAAGGTCCTAATGAACATACTGTAGCCAGAATATTTCACTCCCTACCAAAAATAACCCTATTACACAGAATATAACAGTCCACACAATTGTTTACTAGATATAAAGGCTGCAAATATCTCAATATAATCTCCCAGCTATGGAGTTCCAATGTCAAGGTGGTCAGAGAAGAGGATAGTGGTGAGGAATTTACCTGACTGCTCTTGTGAAGTGTAAGGTTCAGAAACAGCACATATTGGCTCAATTATTCAGCATATCGTCAATCCCATCATGAAGCTGAAAAGCAGTTTAGTTCAGCTGTTTAGGCAGAGCCCATACAAGGCACAATGTATGATGCACCTAGGTAACTGGACATGTGTTAGGGGTTTATGAGAAGAATAATACTTTCCAGGCTATTAAAGCCAAGGTGATTCAAAGTTTCAGCCAGCCAGTCCACGTTATTAGCACCAAGATAATTTAAAACACCAGGCAATTTGGGCTGTTATAAAACAGTAATAATTATATGCAAAGTGTTGTATCATCACTTTGTCTATACTCTGAGACTCTGGTGCAACAGAGATGATTTAAAATACCAGTCAGGCTAGATTGTTATTACTGTAAAGATGATTTACAATACCTGTCAGAACAGGCTGATAGACTAATAAATTAACACAGATTAAAAAAAGTCTTTTTCAAACTTTAAGAATACACTATAGCAAGTGTTTTGCACACCATTGGAAAGTGATACTTATGTTACTCCATATGTCTACAAATGATCTAGGACACCAATGTTTTCTGGGGGATAGTCTAGAGCTGAATCCAGAAAATGTAGTCTTGTTTCACTAGTGGCAAAACCCATGTAATATCTTCAGCATTTCTTGTCCTCATGATTTCAGTACCGTTACATACATGTTGCTTATTTGGAATTTACACACAGAAGCAGAGTTAATCATCAGCTAAGATAGATTTCTGCCTACCTCATCTTAGCAAGGGGGATAACAGAACCGCATTGGGACTGCCCAGACAACAGGCCCTCTCTAAACCTCTTCACTATCAGTTGCACATGTAAGCCATGTACTAAGCATCTGCACTATCTCATGAGATATAACATTAGATACCATGCCCATCATCAGGCACTATGGTCTAGTCACTAGAGTGCTGGACTAGCCCTCAGGCAATGTAGGGTCTCTTCCTGGGCCTGCTGGGGGACCTTGGCTAAGTCACTTCTATCTCAGTGCTTCACTTCCCCGGTAAATATGGATACTGCGGCTTGCAATTTATTGGTGAAGCACCATATAAGAGCCAGGTATTGGTGATGATGATTTTAAAACCTTAGTTAAGTTTGTGCATTTATGATGACGAATTACTAGGAAGGGGCATAAATAAGAAAGTAGAAAACAAGACAAAAAATTCATCAGTTGGTTACATTTGCTGGGAGAGTCGTAAAATTGGGATCCTTTAAAAATGTTTAATCAGAATACTTTTTCCTAATAGATACAAACAATGGGGAAATGAAGATACGTAAGTATAGACAGAATTCATCCTATAACTGTTCACATCATTGGCCATCCCTTCCGCTCTGCCAGTGCTCCCAGTACACTGATTTGTCAACTTCTCATTCAGTCACCTCCAGGTCTCCTTCCATATGGCCCCCTATGCATGGTAGAACTTCTCTGAGCTCATTTGCAAACTCACTCTGTGTATATTTAAAATACCTCTTTAAGATCCACTTCTGCCATGCTGCCTAGAGTGAACTGAGTTGACCTGTATATTAATTGCCTACTGCTGTTCTCCTTTCCCAACCTCTGACTACTTGTGTTTCTGTCTTTAGACTGTGAGCTATTCTGAGTAGGGACTGTCCTTACTGAGTGTTTGGAAAGTACCCAGCACAGAATGAGCGCTACATACAAACATCAAATATCAACATCAACACTGACATTAATGATCAGATGTTGATTGAATTGTAGATTCTCACAAAGGGGCTTTTGAAAGATTAGGTCCTGAACAAACATTCTCAAAATGATATATGCAAAATAAAACCAGGACAATAATAATTACTGTCTGCAGATACCTGAACATGTACTTCTGCTATAGGGCACTTCTATGACAGGGAGCATAAGCCCTTTGGGGATCATCAGATGAAGTTTTTGGATAAGAACTGCCATTCCCCCCGTTTTGTCTCTACTGGGACAATCTCCCAACGTCCTTGCAGAAGAGGTGGTGAGATAGGTAAGCAAGCCACAGATTATGTTCTAAAAAGATCAGTTACTGCTTCCAGGAAATCTGAAGGCTCACTCACAGGAAATTTTGTTCCTAACCATGTTTCTAACTGAGGGCTTGTCTACACTTACTGGGGGATTGACATGCAGCAATCAATACATTGGCGATTGAAAACCTGCTAAATCGATTGCAGATCGCTCTCCCATTGACTCCTGTACTCCACCGTATTGAGAGGAGTAGGGGGAGTCGATGGGAGAGTGTCTCCCATCAACATCATGTAGTGTGGATCCCGCAGTAAATAGATTTAAGCTACGTTGACTTAAGTTACGCTATTCACGTAATTCAAATTGCGTAGCTTAGATTGACTTTTCCCTGTAGTGTAGACAAGGCGTGAGTTCTCTGTGGGTCTGTGAGAGCAGAACTGCAGAATGAGTGGGCGGGAATTCCACCCTCTCTTTCTTTTCTGGAGCTGTGGCAAAGCAGCTGAGCCAGCTGACCTAGATATATTTTCAAAGATCCTCTGATTTGTGTGCACACAGCACACATTTGTACATGCAAACAAGCACTTCTGTACACAAATCATGTTGGTAGGCACATTGTTACCCACTTCATACCAGAATCTTTGTGTATGCAAACTGAAGTCTCTAGTCACAGTTATTTTCCACATTTCCATTGATTTGTTTATGAGAAAAATGTCTTGTCTCCCATCAAAAGGGATAAAAGAGGGAGAAAGAAGGACCTTTGCAGAAAGGCACAGGAGGGAGCTTTTGTACTTTGTATAGCATTGTCTCTTTACATTGTTTATTTCCCTTGTTTGCTTCTGCTATTTATTAATGTCATATCTTGGGGAAATATGACCTGTGACGGGGGACTATGAGATTTTTCTATTATTGCAATCATGGGAAAACAAGCCATTCAAACACTGGAAAATGGCTATCTGTCTTTTACCATGAATCATAGAACCTGGGTCTGTTTAGCAGCATTGATCCCAGCCAGGGGTGAAAGTAACTTACAGGACTTACCGGCACTGCCGGAGTCCTGAGAGGTGTGTGGCCTCATCCAGAAGAGGCGAGGCCTCTCAAGATTTAAAGGCCCTGGGGCACCAGCTGTGGCTGGGAGACCCAGGGCCTTTAAATCAACCAGGGGCTCCCAGCTGCAGAGGTGGCTGGGAGCCCCCTGGGGCTCAGGGGCAAATTAAAGGGCCCGGGGCTCCGGCCGCAGGGGGAACCCCGAGCTTTGCAGGGCTGGGGCAGGGATTTAAAGGGCCCAGAGCTCCTGCCGCTGAGGGGAGCCTGGAGCCTTTAAATCCTGGCCCCAGCCCGGCAGCCGGAGCCGTGGCGGGGATTCAAAGGGCTCTGGGCTGCCCGCAGGCGGGGGAGCTCTGAGCCCTTTAAATCTCAGCCGTGGTTGGGCAGGCAGCCCAGAGCCCTTTCAGTCCCCACCATGGAAGCCGGTGCGGTCTAGCACGGTGTACTGGCTCTTGCTGGTACGCCGTACCCAACCGGACCGACTTACTTTCACCTCTGATCCCAGCCTTTTCTCTGTGCCCTTTCCCACTTCTGCTCTGCCATTTTAAGAGGAGAGTCTAAATAAGAAGGTATTAAAGGGTGTTAATACCTTTGCTGCTGAGCATCCTGAAAAAGCATTTATGTTTGGGGTGCATTTATTATGTGCATCAATCATTAATAAAAATATTGATTTTAAAAATGGCTAATGAATCAAGAAAGTCAAGTCAAACTCATATAATCCTTGCTAGAGATCAGAGATGGTCCAGAACCAAAATCTCACACCCAAGCATCTGCACACTTCAGCTGCTTCCAGCTGCTGAATGTGGCTGTGAACATCACAGTTAACTTCTGTCTAGGATTGTTGTAACCAACCCCAGAGTCAAAGATCCCCAAATCTTGGGGCATTTGAAATCTGGGTCTGGATCTGAATATTTAGAGCAGGGCAGGGGCCTATCTCCACCAGATATTGTCGTTGCCTCTTCAAGAAAAAGGCATATATGAAAACTGCAGTTAGAAGAGCAAGAATTTGCTAGGTGTAATCACATTCTTGACCATCGCTGAAACAAATTTTAGCTAACTAATCAGTGCAAAGCATAGAAAGAAAAAGAATAAATGCTAAAAGGGGTAACTGTCTAAAACCAGGTTTAAAGCTGCAACAGTAGCAGTAGTTGTAAGAACAAAGATTGTGATGAGGTTTTAAGTAGGGCTACCACAGCCAGGATTGATGACACCTGAGACAAGCTTTAGGACCATGTTCTCAGTAGGCCTAACGTCATCCACTAATGAATGTGTGTTATAAGTTGTCAAGGCTGATTCCCACGCTGGCACTTTGAGTGCAGAAGGTGGGGGCCCGCAAGGATTCTAAAAATTAATACTGGCCACTCCAGGCTTGTATTAAACTCCCAAGATTACTGCGTTTTTCTGACCTTGGATGAGTAGATGCTGCCACCACCCAAGTGCAAAACCCTTTGAGAGCCCAGGAAGGTGCACTTGGGAATTCCTTCCTGTGGGGTACCCTCAAGCCTTTTATCCCCCCTCCGGAGAAGAACTGAGAAAGAAAACAAAGGAAATCAGATGTTGCCACCAGCTAATCAAATAACATATGCACAAACCTCTTAGGGACACAAAAATCCAAGCCTGTTCTATAAAAAAAGGTAAATGTTATTAAAACAAAAATAAATACATCTGGAACGTAGGTTTTTGCTAGGTTTTAAAAAAACAATTACAAGGATTAAGCATCAAGATAGCTTCTTGAGGTCCAGCTTAAGGGTTGCAACAAAACAAAAGCACCTGGGGTGAGCACAGAGGAGTCCACAAGCCATGAAGAAATAAAAGAGAGAAACCTAATCATGTCTTCTTAGACATTTCCTGATCTACTTACATATCTGGGGTTTCAAATGAGTAGTTTCTAGACATGATCTGGGGAGAGGGATAGCTCAATAGTTTGAGCATTGGCTTACTAAACCCAGTGTTGTGAGTTCAACCCTGGAGGGAGCCACTTAGGGTTACGGGGCAAAAATCTGCCTGGGGATTGGTCTTTCTTTGAGCAGTGGATTGGACTAGATGACCACCTGAAGTCCTTTCTAATCATGATTTTCATACCTGGCCCAAAGCTTTATCACAGCATCGCTGCTCTGTCCCCCATCTCTGGAGAACCACAACAGACAGACAAAGGGTATTTTTTCCCCAATTTTAAAAAGTTCTAGCCTTCCCATTGGCTCTTTTGGCCAGGTGCCCACTGCTTTCCTTTTACCTATGGATTTTTTAACCCTTTACAGGTAAAGCAAGTAGAGAACAGCTACTAACAGGGATTTTATAGCTAACTGGCTGGCTGGGTTCCATAAAAGGAAGCTAACCCCCCCTTCATTTATCACATAAGTCCTCCTCTATGCCTGATCTGTTTGGCTATGAATCTGTTATAGTCTCAGTTAAAAGACTTCAGCTCACACTCATGTTTTTTATTGCTGAAGGTCCTTGGTTCAATCCCTGATGTTGGGCATCAGTCTAAGGTTCAAGGAGTCAACAGAGGTCAGGGACATTTAGAAGCAGGTATGCAACTGTGACATATAATGGATAACCTATCATAAAGGGGAAAACTCATAGAATAATTGGAAGAGACGCTCTGGGGCCTATATTGTAACTTCACACTATTTTCTGAAAAATGCAGAGCACAAAAAAAAATAAAACAAAATGCAGGGCCAAATTATGGCATTTAATCACTGGCTTGCATAGGGGGTTGTACAAAGCTACCTGCTCTATGGGGAGCTTTATGAGCAACCAAGAGGTGGCTGAAGCTTTTGGAACAGGGAGAGGATGAATCTCCTCTTTCCCTTCCCTTTGCGGGTGTAAGCACAGATGATTTCTAGGCATGAGCTCTTACTCTCCAACTCTAGAAACCTGTGACAGAAACCAACTGTCCCACTGTCTCCCCATCTCAATATCATCTACTGCATCCAGCAATGATGGATAAGCAAATTGCTGTAAAGGGATGTTTCTAATAAAATGAAGTAGCGGTGAAATCGTAAATAATGTTGACATTAAAATTATCATTAGATTTCAGAGTTAACATTCCATTGTGATGAATGGGGCAATTTACATTGCTTTCAGAGCTCTTGCTTCAGCCCGTCTGCAGACTCAAAACAACTCTGTTTTGGTTTCTAGTCATCTCGTGTTTGGAATGGTTTCTTTGCACACAAAGGTGCTAGAAACATAATTAAAAAAAATAGAAAACATAGCTTTCAGAGCATGGTTCTCTGGCAAGGGGCTTTGGCTGCAGAACCATGGAATACATGACTCTGTACTACATGCATAATAAATTCAGATAAATTAATCACACACTGTATAGTGTGACTGCGAACTGTGTATCTGTATAGTGGCAGGAGCATTTTTTGGTCTCCTTTTGTAGATGCTTGTGCCCATATCCCGAGTTGTGTCTAAGGAGCACTTGGTGTAGCTCAAGAGAGGGCCTCACCTTTGTTGCCTCCTCATCCTACGGCCATCCTGGTGCCTGGCTGGTTCTGGGTCTGAAGTAGAGTAGCCTGAAAGTTGCTCTCTTTTATGCTGGAGGCCTGTAGCCTCAGGGACCATTCTGGCAGCTAGAGATCACGAGGACTGAGGAATGAACTGGCCATGTCCCGTTTCCCCTAGCCATTACCCCCATGTTGGTGGCCCAGAAAGGAAGAAAGGTTGTGTAGGCTACATTAGATTTAGGACAGTTTTGCTCTGCCTGAATGGTGCAAGGATGTCCCATAACACCAAAGGATTGAGACCTTAGGTTATGACCTTTAATGGGAGTCTTGCTTGAAGAAAGAGTTTAGGATCTGAACCACAAAACACTATTGACACAAGTGGAGTGTGTGTGCCATTAGTTTCCCCTAAGGAAGATCCAATATTCTACATTTCTGAAAGAGCTGGGTTTAGAAAGAAGTGATTCATTATATTTCTTGTTCCTGTTCTGATATGATAGAGTACCTGTTTTGGAATTGTCAAATATCACACCAGTCATCTACCACATACTGTGTTCAAGACATTTTCAGGCAAGATAACTAACTCTAGCAGATACTCAAGTGAAATAAATTGAATTCCTAGTGAAACTGTTACTTATTTCTAAGAAATTGTACTGACCTACTGAGAGTCACAGAACCTTTGCAGTTCAATTATGGACTTGTGCCAGGTTCACCATGTATGACACTTAAATTTAAAGATGAAACTGAAGCTGACACTATAAAACATCCTACTTAGCTGAATGCTTCACTCAGCTAAGAAACAAATAAAAAGTTGGATCATATTTCATGGTTTTTTAGATTGACCTTGGTCAAGCTCTTCAAGCATTTGGAGGCAACCCTCTGTTGACATTTTTTTCACAAGCATAAAGGGTGCTGAATGCCTTCAACCTTCCGAGATTGAACAAGCACTTTAAGCAGTATGCAGACGGAATGTTACCTTTCAAGCTTCAAACAGACTCTGTGCATGTTGTCAGAGATGATCCTTATGAACTTCATCACTACTGTGTTGAAGTATTAGCTCAGGCTGCTCTTCAAGTACTTGGATACCATCCCTGTACACTAGTTTGTTTAGTTTGAATCTATCAAAAGTGGGTAATGACACGTGGGGGTTGTTTGTTTAGCTTTCCTTGGGATTGCAGAAGGTCACCTCTCAAAATAAAGTTGCTCATTGTGGTAAATTTCATGACACTATATTTGGGCACAATTCCTTACCCAAATCAATTCTCATCCAATAAGTGGCTCACAGATAACTTACAAAAAGCATAACAATGGTCAGGAGGATCACGCTTTGCTATTACATTTTGCAGTCCTTGACCCAGAGGTCTGGTTGGAAAGTTGGAAGGGTCCATAGTCACTAACTTGCTATGTCCAGGTGGAAGATTTCCAATTTTCTTTAAGATTTCCCCTATTCCTCCTGGTCAGGAGTGTCTCCAACTCCAGATTTTGAACCTGCTGGTAACATTGTATGTGACGCTCTCAAGTTAAGTCCAGGATGAATCTCCTGATTTTACAGTTTTAAAAGCTGGCCGGTATATACATACTTGGTACTAGACTACTGCAATTTGGATTACATGGAGAATTAAAATGTGTCCATTTTCATAAAGCACAGTGACATGGGGACACATTGCTAAGGATGAGAGTGTGGTAGCGGATTTAGGTTATTACTCCCAATTCTGATTCCAGCCACAAGCGATAAATAGATTCCCAGTGAGAACAGTAACGCTAAGTCAGCGGCAAATCTCCCTACAGATGTCTTTAGGAATTTGTCATGCCTTTGTCCTGTTTGTTCAGTGTTTCAGCTTTGTCTGGTGGATCTGAATGTTCCCCTTGTGTCTCCTTTGCATATTGTTTTTAAAGTATTCTTACAGATCTGATATGATTAATTTAATAATATTCCTATGTCTACACTGAAAACATGGGTAATATGCTTCTCTGTTGACAAAATATTCAACAAAGAACTAATTGGAATAAAAATAGATTGTTGTCAATAAACTTTAGAGCTGGATGACTGGACTTCTCATTCTTAAAACTCTTCATTCTGTAGGCAGTTGTTTTAAAAGATACACAGTTACCAGTGATAGGTGGAGCCAGCATGTCCATATACCAATGCAAATACTTCCAAAGTTGGGGGTTATGATTCTATACATGAATTCAGAGGCCAGTTGATGAGTTTGGATATGGATCTAATTCCAAATCTGAAGTTCATCATAGTTGGGGGTGTTCAGATCCCAGATTTAGTCCCATTTTTAAGTCACATATTCTTCCAGTGTTTTATTATGTCGATGTGAGGCATGACTGGTTCCAGCTATGAAATGCAAAGTTGGTTCACAGGGTTTGTGGTCCCTCTAAAAAGCTTAAATATACATATAATAACTACTATAGTCCCTCCTTTGCCCCCAGCCCGTTGTATCACCTACTTTCCTATGATGCCACATTCTCAACAATGAGCTGTTCATAGGGCAGCAGAGGGGAAAGAAGGAGTTCAGGCACTCATATACTATAGTGATGAGTACAGGATAAGACTCTATACAGAACAGAATAGTATGTAGAACAGAATAGAATAAAATAGAGAGGAGAGACTGATAATACAAGAGGTGGAGCAATGACTCTAAAATGCCTAATCTGGAAGTAGTAGAATAAAGGAATATTTTGTAAACTTTTCTTTTTAAAAAAAGACAACTTGGAGCTCTATATTCCAAGCTCTATATTCTAAGCTCTATATTCTAAATTCTGCTTCAGGCTTTGGGCATCCCCAAAAAGCTGCAGCCAGGAGAGGAATTGTGGAGCACTATTGTTGCACCCTGATCCATGGTCTTCAACAACTGTGGAGTTGAAACTCTGCAGCTCTTCCATGTGTCCTCCATACATTGAGCAACACAGGAATATTCTGGGGCAGATTTTTAAAATCAGGGGGATTGAGGGAAGCAACAGAAAACTCCTCTTGCCAAATGCCACTTGGCATATCTGTGGCTTTGCTAAAACAACTCATGCTCAGAAGCATTTCTTGAAGAAAACAGATTGCCTTCCCAATAAGAAATCTACATGATCTCTTTGTTATGCCACTGTGTGCTCACTGGTCTGACTTGAAAAAACAAAGACAAGGTTGGTGAGGTAATATTTTTACTGGACTAACTTCAATTGGTGAGAGAGACAAGCTTTCATGTTTAGTTTGGAAAAGTGGAGATTAAGGGGGAATATGATAGCGGGCTTCAGATATTTGAAAGGCTGCCACAAAAAAGATGGAGAAAAGTTTTTCTCTTTTGCCACAGAGGGCAGGACAAGAGGCAATGGGTTCAAACTACAGCACAGCAGACTTAGATTAAATCTCGGGAAAAATTTCTGAACTGTAAGAACAGTAGGACAATAGAACAGACAGCGTCAGGAGGTTGTGGAAGCTTCTTCACTGGAGGTTTTCAAAAGGAGGCTGGGTAGCCATCTGTCTTGGATTGTTTAGCCACAATAAATCCTGCATCTTGGCAGAGGGTTAGACTAGATGACCCTTGCAGTCCCTTCTAACGCTATGATTCTATGATTCTAAGCTTGCACAGTCAGTCACTCTGAATATCTATTACTCATGCGCTTTCATTTGGTGTACTGTAGAGCATGTTCAGATTGGTTCAGTGGGACAAATATTTTTCAATAAACAACCAGAAAGAGAAGAGTTTTGTTATTAGCAAGCTTCCTATGTGAAAATACTTGTGACATGACAAACAGTGATCTGACACATCATCATAATATCTTGAGAAATTCTGTCTTCAGTAACTAGTTAAAATAGCTTTTTTTGCAGATTGTTTCATAAAGGATATAATAACATAATTCTTCATATAATGATATAAATTAAAAATCTTAATCTGCAAATTTTTAGAGGGCCATAGAACTCGACTGCAAAATGATATGTTATGAAAAGGGATACAGGGATACCGATGCAATCTGATAGCTCCCTTTGGAGTCCTCAAAAGTAAATTTAGTCTGTTAGAGCTTGTGCCAACAGATTTCTAGCACAGAGGATGTAATAGATCTCTTCACTTGGCAGTTGCTCTTCATCTACTGCAGCAGTTTTCAAACTATGATCCAGGGAGCACTGGTGACCAGAAGAGCATTTGATGGTCTGTGGAGATCCAGATGGTCACATGGTGCTGGCTCTCCTCTTTGTTATCAGCACCTCACTTGTATTAAAGTCAGATAAAAATACATTAATACTTCCCTAAAATTACTTTTTCAATGGAGGAATTGCTGTAAGTTGTCACAGGGGTGTTATAAAATAATAATTCTCTATTCAGATTTGGTCCACGCCATGTCCTGCATCGCCTGAGGCCAGCTTTCAGTATACTCCAGTTTTCTTCACATCGATCTAGTCCTCTGCTGACTTTTGAGCTTTTATTAACTCCTGGAATTAATACAAATCAACATATTTGTAATAATAGAAAGCAGACTTAAACCTGAAGGATCCTTGGGTAGTGGAGGGTTCCTATACCACCCTCCTCTTGAATGCCAGGAATACCTACATTGAAAAGTAAGCTCAAAAGTTTGTCTCTCTCACCAACAGAAGTTGGTCCAATAAAAGATATTACCTCACCCACCTTGTCTGGGTTTTAAAGGGGCATTTCTGAGGCTTCCCAGCAATCTCCAGCTGCTCTAATTGCCCCCTGGAGCTGCTGGCAACTGGTACAAGTCAGAGTTGCTTTCAGGAATCCAAGAATCCATCCAAGGTCAGTGGGCCTCTCTGGGATTTTCCAGCAGAATGTCCAGTCATTGAAGAAAATGTACTATTTGTTATCACTTTCTGCTCACAACCTATAGCTCTATTTTCAGTTTCTTCTCTGGGGTCCTTCTTTTCAGTCTGCTTTACTGCCAGATGCAGTTTTCATTTGGAGTTATGAAAAGACAAATGCAAGAATATATCTTTTTGGTGTTCAGGTGAGTATATGGACTGCTCCCCAGCCCAGTGAAAAACATTTCAGATCTTCTGGCCCACATCAGGCTTCATTTGTGAAAATTTCTTCTGCTAGACAAAGAGATCCTGAGCTATATTTGATCACTTTCCTAGTCTTATTTTCTCCATGGACGTTCTCAAGTCTCCAACTCTGCGTTTTCCTGCATGGGATATTTATGTATTTCTCGGGTCAATATTGACTCCTTTTGAATCTGTGCTGGTCTGGGAATTGCATCATCCATTGCATCACATGTCAAGGTTAATTTTCCCCTAGCTACAGTTTAACATCTTCAGCTGACAGCCGGTAAGTTGCAAATTCTTTCCTGTGATTGTTTTCACATATATAAAAACAAGGAAAAGACAATTCTTTGAACAAATCCTCATTTTCTGTATGACTTCACATGAGATGTCCATATTAATCCATCTGTTCAATCAAAATGAAGGCTAAAACCATACAAGGTTTTCTTTAACATGGAACAATTCATCTACAATCCCCAGAAAATTTGTGTTTCTAGGATTGACAAGGATCTTAAATCAGCAACTGGAACTAAATCCTGGGATAATTCTAAAACGGAATAAGGGCTATATTAGACAGTGTGATTTGACCTTCCTGCTTTAACTCTAATCTGATTATTATATGGAAAGTACTGTTTTTTTTTCCATTTTACTAGAAACACAGAAGAGACTTATGCAAGGTTCATGGTTAGCAGCATTTTGATTCGGATTATTGTACAGTGTCAGTAAGTAAAACTGAATGTAACCCGATGTGGGTATCTGGAGAGCCATTTGATTCTCTGTTTCAGCATTGCCACCACTCTACTAGCAAGAAGCCTCCCTTCAGAAGATTCAGAGGTTACATTTTGTTTGGATAAGCACCCAAAAGTTTCCAAACGTTATCAAAATGAACAGAACCCCAAAAGATGGGCTGGAAACCTTATGGGAATACATTTTCTTGTAAGATTTCTGGTCATTTCTATTTATGGACAGGCAAGAATCAGGAAGTACAGAACTATGCCAAGTACATATGATCTTGATTCAGATCTCCCAATCTGAACCACAGATCTGGATCTAAATTCATAGCTTGAACCTATCCCCATAATGGGTAGAGTTCAAACACCAAATCTAAATTATACCCCTTCTGCCCCTAAATTTAAAAAGATTTGGAATCATCTCCAGCTTTCAAATCACCAAATTTAGGATAATTTGGATCAAGAGTCTTGATTTGTACTATAGAAATAAGACATTCCAATCTTGGTTCAGTCTTCTCTGTAATGCAAAATTAAAAATATTTTGGGGAAAATTACAATATCCAAAGTTTTCTGAACCTTAGAAAAGATTCAGTGGACTGTAACTCATATTTTAGGTGAAGGATTGAAGCAGTTCTTATTTAAGTCAATGGTTCCCTAACTGGTACTAGTTGTTTATTTAATCAATTTTGCATCATCTTTTAATAACTTTGCCTCTAATGTAGTCTATAGTGAAGAAGCCCTAGTGGAACTATTCAGAGTCTGATTCATCATGGTTGAAAACTGAGCAATTATCTGTTTTGCCCAGAAAATCAGTCATAACAGAGCTGGCCTCTCGTGCACTTGGAAGACAGTATCAGAATGAGAGGATAAGAATCCATCTGCTAAGCTGGTTGGGTTTGACAGTGCATCACCCCATTATATGTGGAAGATCCTGGGGGGATTAGATTCACAAGATGTGGGTAGGTTGCTTATCTATGATTGCTTGCCAAAGGCAGCAGTATAGGCATCTCTACTCTTTATCTGTTTGTCTTATAGATTTTGAATTATTCAGGGCAAGGATCATGTCTTTTTTTTATGTTTGGAAAGTGCCTAGCATGTTGTGTCAGTGTAGCAGGGTGCTGGTGCAAAAGCATCTAATTAGCCCCTGCCCAGTCAGCTCCAAACAAGGGAAGCAGATTGGGGCTGATGGAAAAAGCCTGATGCCGGCCTGAGGATTGGTAACACCTGCTGGCCCGGCAAGCCAAGGGCTATAAAGGCTGGGAGGGAGCCAGGGGCCAGCTAGAGAGGGAATTGGAGGCCTTCTAGCTGAAGGCTGACTGCCTGTAAGGGAGGTTGAATAATCCTGTAAAGCTTGTAAATAGATAGACACTGTGGGTGGGATAACTGTAGGTAAATGAAGGCACAGGTGTTGTACAACCCTGAAGCTTCTCTGAGCCTTATTGGGGCAGCAAGTGTGCCCCAGGAATTGGGGGTGGGTTGTGAACTCTGTTACAGTGAGCTACCGAAAACAATTCACAAATAGCCTTTGTTGTTGTTTAACAAGAGGGAATATTTTTTTCAAATTCAGTTTGGGAATGTGGTCAAACTGAAATGCTCAGGTTTGAGCTATGAATCAGGAACCATCACATAGAATATCAGGGTTGGAAGGGCCCTCAGAAGTTCATCTAGTCCACCCCCCTGCTCAAAGCAGGACTAATCCCCAGACAGATTTTTGCCCTAGATCCTTAACTGGTCCCCTCAAGGATTGAGCTGACATCCCTGGCTTTAGCAGGCCAATGGTTAAACCACTGAGCTAGCCCTCCCCCTGGAATTGAGCACCTTACCAATTATTGCCAGGTTTGAACCATCCCTTCAGGGAAAGGTAATTGAGAAATGGATGGCTGAGTAACTTTGATAAAACCTGCATAATATGATTTTCAACATCTTCCCATTAGATATCCCACCCCCAAATGCTATGGTGATGTAATGAATTGTATAATGGACACATTTTTTGTTGAGTGATGGATGTGTTGCAGCTGCTTTCCATACTCATAATGTTAGATCTAACAACTATTTTCAGTTATGGATGGGCAATTAGGTGGAGTTTCAGATTTTGAGAACCTCTTGACCTATCTAAGTGGGTTCACAGAGTTAAAAAAATCAAAAAAATACCCTTTCTGCAGCAAGTGGGGGAGAAGTGGAGGGCCACTGTAGGATGGGTTGCACAGTGTGTGAACCATCTATGAGCATGTACACTGCAAAAACTATAGCTGTAGTGCAGTTCTTAGAATGTGTAAGATGTGTGGCCTTACTTTTACATCTTATAGCATGGGTCCTTCCCCTCCACCTCCATTGCTCTTTGGTGGAGTGGACCCCTGGTGGCACCTCACTTCTACTCCCTATAGGACTGTGATGGGGCAGATTGGCCTCACACTGGTACTGAGGGGGTTAACCCTCCCCTCTTAGCAGAGGAAGCCCCACCCCTAAGGCTCTGCTGGGCATGCTCCAACTGGAAGTCAGGTATAAAAGCCTGCAGAGCTGCTCAGTCAGGGCTGGTTGCTGAGGAGGAAGGATGCTTGGCAGAGGCTCCTGCCCAGGAGCTGCTACAGCCCTTACCAAGGGCCATTGCCCCTTTTTGATGTCCTCAGTTACCTGATCCCTGTTTTGCCTCCAAAGGGGGCAGTATGGATTCTGGCCGCTAGGCTGCATTACCCCACTTGAGGAAAGACTGTGTACATACCCTGGCCATTGGGCCACACTGTGCTGACTACTGGAGGAGAGAGGGGGTTACCACTCCCCCCACCCCTGACTTAAGGGGTCAATGAGGTACAAAACCTGCCATAGGGACACAAACCTGATAGCATCCAATTTCACCATCTCATTTCAAAACTCCAGTGTCAGTGGGTTTGAAGATAGGCAAAACTAGTCCACATTCCTACTTTTTATACTGAGGTGAGCTACCCTGGTGTGTGGGTTGGTGGTGATCACTTTTGAGTAGTTCCATTCATTTGTTATGGGATGGGTATATCCGAGCCTCATAAGCCATCTGGGTCCTCCTGTTTGGTTTTGTTCAGTATGTATGTGGAACCTCACAAAGAGCTGATAAGGCAGGGGAGTTATCACTACTATCATGATCTGTGATGCTGATGTTACCTAGCATCAAATATCATCACCCTTTCTGATCACAGAGATTCCAGTCTACTGTTGTCTTGTTGCCTGATTCAGATTGTAGCATGGCATGAGACAGCTGTTTGTGGCTCAGCCTGGATAAGATGGAGGATTTTCAACAGTCACCAAATAGTGAGATTTGCTATTGTCTGAATACAAGTCTGAATTTATCCTCCCCTCACGTTCGCCACCAGCAGGGAATGAGGATAGTTTTACTCACTGTTACTACCCTGTCTTCTAGTCTATGCTTTGTATCACAGGAAGGACATGGAGGAGGTGTTTGGCTCTGGAAATTGAGTGCTGGGAGAGGGAGATAATTGTAGGAGGAGGATGTCAGCACTGGTGAAAGGAGGAAGGCCAGAGGGAAAGGGAAGGATGTTGCTGCAAATGAGAACACAGGTATCTAAAATGGCCTCTGCTTGTGGCAGCAGCCATGTTAGACACTTGAAATTTGTACAGCTGTTGGGGTTTTTTTTGCATTTGTATGAATACACATAAAAATGAAATGCCATGATTCATATCTGAAAAGCTAAGTCACTTCTCAAAACACATTTCTACTGCTAAGTCCTTGTCAAGCTTGCAGAGAAGTAACTAAATCAGTTTTAATCCATACCTTTTGTTGTTTGGGTGCAAGTTTGTGTAGACAAGGACTTAGCCCTAAAGCTTTCTGTATTAGTCTTCCAAAACATTGGAGACATCATAAGAAGACAGGAGGTAAAATATCAAGTTAAATAAAATAAACAAACCAAAATAGAAAAACTCTGACAGCATGAAGGCTTGACCTTCTAGCTATGAGGTATTTATTATGTATGTATATGATTGTAATGTGTGTTTAAATTTGTTTGGACTGCACTGCTACTTCTAATGTTAGATTGAAGACTTGATGGGACATCTCCTTTTACTTTTGCTAGAGTGCCAAGCACAATTTGTACTCTTAATAAATAACTTTTAATAACTTGAAATGAAGGTTGATTCCGTGCCTCTATTTTCATATTATTTTTGCACAGTTTCAGTTATCTTATTATGAACAACCAATATTTGATTTATCACTTGTGAGCTGAAAAGGGTAGAACACCTGGAATTTTCTTGGGGTTTTTTTGGTCTTCAGACAGACAAAGACAAGCCAAAACAAGAACATCAAAAGTAACACCCAGTATTTTACACCCATGTGTATTAACTACATAGAATTACTTCCCTGGGCAAGTTAAAACAAAGAGAATGCCCTGTTTTTTCAACACTTTTATTTTTACAATTGTCTAAACTGACCTTTCAACTTAAAACTAGGCCCAAAGTCCTGCACCTGCAAACTTTTACTCACACAAGTAATTTCATTGATGTCACTGAGACTAGGGAGTAAAAACTGTTTGCCTGAGTAAGGGTTTGTAGGGTAAGGCCCCAAATAAGCATCTGGCTCTACAAGGTAGTGAGCTCCTCCCGGAGGGGCTGAGTATCCTCATTTTCCAATGAGATCAACAACCGTGCAGCATTGTGCTCTAAAACAGCTCCATTCTAATGCATGCTTGGCTGATGCAGACACATCCCCCACTTCCTTAAACATAGGGAACATACCTGGCAAGGACATGGTTGAGTATGCTATGTTCTGCTGATTGCTGGCCAGCAGAATAGTGGCTAGGGAGCCGTTACAAGTGTGTGAAACTTAGAGAACCTCTGAGGTTTCTCTAAGTTGAGCCAGAGACTGACCTGTCCAGATATTTCAAGGGATCAGAATGGGGAAGATGTTAAGAACCTCCTTTTTCCATCTCCCCACCCCCAGATACTGATCTGCCCCACTAACTTCCACTAAGAAACTCCTGAGTGACACCAGAGTAACTGAGAAGGGAGTCAGGTCTGATTTCTGTTACAGAAGTGCAGTTCTTTATGCAGTCAGATGATTTTTGCTCATTGATATGGAGTTTTCTCTGGTTAAATTATAGTTTAATAATAGAGGGCAAGATATAACACTGCCTGTTTCCCCATCTTCATATTGCTAATATACTGGTGCTCTGCCTGAAAGGAGCACGGCAGATTTGGTTGCAGTCTGTATAATAAATGTTTTAATGTTTAAGAAGACATTGTTAAGATAAAGAACATATATTTACAACAATTTCCCATGTAAACCATTCAACTTCTAGAAGTTGGAATAAGTTTAAAATGTATCTAACATTATTTTCATTTAATTTCACATACCTATGAGGTCTGGAAATCTGGAGATTTTATGTTAATGAGCTAGTGCCCAAATATACATATTTGAGGAATGTGCATTACACCATTGTGTGGCAGTCTATACCATTATGTTCATCGCTTTTACAAGACTATGATAAATTTTGTACAAAGTATGCCTTGTGAGATGATATTTGAAAACCCATAATCTGCTGAACATTGTCGTTCTAAAATATGTGTAGCAGCATTGTATGTAAAGTTATAAGATTCTATTGTATAACATTGCTGTAACATGTTCCAAATTTAGAAAGACAGGACCAAACCAGTTTTTCAAAGACAAAGACACACTGGCACCCCAGACAGGTATCAACAATGTCAAGTGGAATATCACTTAGTTAAGCGACCATTCTCTGGCAGGAGGAAGGCAAGAACAATTTCATCACATGGATCGTTCAAATCTCATGTCCACAAAGAGACTCTAGGCACCAGCAAAACAAGCTGGTGCCTAGGGCGGCAAAATCTAGGGGGCGGCAAAAGGCTGGGGCCCCAGCTCATCCTGCCGCTGTGAGCCGAGGAGCAGCCCGTCCCCTGCAGCCGGGGGGGGGGGGCGGCAGGCTGAGCTGGCGGACCTGCCGCAGTCATGCCTGCGGGAGGTCCACCGGAGCCCCGGGACAACTGGACCTGCCGCAGACATGACTGCGGCAGCTCAAGCGGAGCCGCCGGACCCGCGAACCGTCCGCAGCCACGGGAGGTCCAGCCGAGCCACGCGGGACCAGCGGTCCCTCTGCAGTCATGCCCGCGGGAGGTCCGCTGCTCCCGCAGCTCCGGGGCGCCTCCCGCGCATGACTGCTTGGGGCGGCCAAAAAGGTAGAGCCGCCCCTGGTCACCATGACTCAGCAAGAATGTTTCTAGCAGAAGAAATTGAATTTTAAAGAGGGATGAAAAACGCTTAACCTCACTCTCCTCCTTCATCTCTGCTCATGACATCAATGACTGTTAAATAACTGAACTGTGTGAGGGAAAGGGGGGAGTCCTAGCTGAAAGGAAACTCAGCCAGCAGAGTGCAAAGCATTTGGTGAGAAAGATATTTGCTTTTAAATTTACTTAGCTTATTAAATTAGGCACTTAGTTTCATTTTCTTTTTCTTTTCTTTTCTGACCTTTATGCCTCATTACTTGTAGTCACTTAAAATCTTTCTTTTCTTTCTGTAGTTAATAAACTTATTTCACTGTTTTATCTAACCAGTGTGTGTGGATTATTAAAATGTGTGGGAAACTCCATTTGGAATAACAAGCCTTGTGCATATCAGTTTCCATTGATGAAATTACAGACTTCATATGAGCTTGTTTTGTCCAGTAGTATGCTGGACAATACAAGATGCATATTTCTGGGGAAAAGTCTGGGACTAGAGAATCTGCAAGTGTTTTTCTGCAGTGTAATTAATGAGTGGCTAACTAGTAGCACTCAATACCGTGAATCTGGGAGGTAGTTACATGCTAGAGACTGCGTTAACTGGCCAGGAGTAGCTGATCACCAGTAAAGCAGAGTAAAAGGCATCCCAGGTTGGAGAACTGAGGAGACACAGCTATTCAGCAGTCCAGACTGTAGCCAGGGTAATGTCACACATTGGCAAAACCCTCTCACACAAAATCCACCAATTCTGCCCCCCCCCTTGCTGTCAAATGTATCAGTTCCCCATTCAGATTCCCCCATCCCTTCCTCTCTGTGTTCTCTTCTCCTTCCACTTCTCTGGTTCCTCCCCACTCTGTCCCTTGATTTTCCCTGTCTCCAGCCCATCAGATTTCTGAGAGAATTATGGGTTTTACAATAAAAGCATGAAATTTGCCAAAATCTCCAGGCATGACCTAATAAAGATTTTTAGATATGGGGCCTTCGTGAACTGTAGTAGCAATTGTAAATTCTGAATGCATTTTTTCTACTGATGTTTTTCTGATTGTTTATGGTATGAAACCATCCCAGTGGGTTTTTATTTTTATACATTTATAGTCCTATTGTCTTGTGTCCTACAAACTAAAGCAATGAATTCTGAGGGTTTGAGGTTATACAAAAATATTAAGAATTAACATGCTCTGTAGCGTGTCACCAGAGAGTATTTACTAAAATAAAACTCCATACTGACTCCATGCATCTGAAGAAGTGGGTTTTTTACCCATGAAAGCTTATGCCCAAATAAATGTCAGTCTTTAAGGTGCCACCAGCCTCCTCAGTGTTTTTACTAAAATATTATTTACATAGAAAAATAACACAATAAGTTTACAAGTTTCTGTTCATGAACAGAAAGTTACATTCCTCTTTGCTAATAATGATATTTCAGATTGATCTATGCATAACAGGATATTGCTCTGTCACAAAAAGATTGAAAAGGCAGCTTACATAAATATTCAGCCTAAAACAAATTAAGAATCAAGAAAATCTTTCATAGTCTTCAAGATATTGAAATGTCATGTTCCCCAACATTTTTCAAGGAGAAGAGCTGAAATTTGGTCTTGGAGATTTCCCTTACGTGAGTTTGGTAAACAAGTGGAGTTCACTTTGCTTAATAGTCTTTGTGAATGGTTTGGTTTTATCTTGCAATCTGTCTGTTACAAAAGTGGTGTACTGCTGCTGCCTGATCTTCTCAAACTCCCTAACAGAGACAATCGCAGCAGGATCTGCAATGTCTCTGGTGTCCAGTTTAACAAAGTCTACACTCTCTTCTGAGAAGGGGTTGTCCATGTCTTCTTTGACCTCACCAAGTGCCTTGAGATGATGTGCAAAAGATGCCTGGACACCTTTTACCTGTTCACAGTGCTTTGTATTAGACCCTTTTCTGTTGATTCCTCTTTCTTCTGCGGCTAAAATTCTCCTGTCAACCTGCCCACTACTGGTCCTGCTATCATCCAGTGCTGAGGGCCTCTAGACTTTGTGTTAGACCAACAGCTCCACCACTCCCTTTGATTACAACATTATTTTGTTCATGAAGTTGGTCAAGTGTGATTACAGAGAAAACATTCTTTGTCTTGTGAGCTGTGAAGTTCCTCTTTAGAAACTCTCTATCTGTGTCTGGATTCACTGTGGGAAGGCTTACCATATCTCAGAGGTGAACAGGCACTCAATGCCAAGAACCAGGGTGGCAGCTTTCCAAGGCATTCATTGTAGAGAGCAAAATTTGCCTGGTAGATTGACAACACATAGGTCAATACAAGAATCTCCAGCTGAAGTGTGGTATGCAAGAAGTGGAACAGTAGGTTTTCTAGTTTTTGCTTGTCACACCATTTATTATACCCCATGGGGACCTCATCTTCCCAGAGATCTTGGGTATACTGTGTGTGTGCATTCTGGAGAAAGATATAGAGACTGCTGATAGTTACTTGGTGGGCATTCCTAGTACCTGTGACATGATACAATTTCAAGAAGGTGTCAGGAATTCCTGGGGAGGCTACTTTGACCTGAACAAGCGATTTTGTCCATCCACTAGCCTTCTAGCCAATCTCCAATCAGATTTTTTTTTAAATATAATTGGAGATATATGAATCTCCTAGAACTGGAAGGGACCTTGAAAGGTCATTGAGTCCAGCCCCCTGCCTTCACTAGCCAGACCAATTTTTGCCCCAGATCCCTAAGTGGCTCCCTCAAGGATTGAGCCCACAACCCTGGGTTTAGTAGGCCAATGCTCAAACCACTGAGCTACCCCTCCCCCCATTTCCAGAGGAAGATCACCCAGCATAATGACAAATTTGTCTTCTCCATACCCAGAAGGCCTGGTCCATTATATTTGTTTGGTTATGGTGAAAAGAGGCTGATCTACAGTGATCACTGGCACTTGGCATGACTTTATGTGGTGTACAGTATTCCTTATCACATCCAGAGTGTGATGAATCATTGCCACAGACTTGGAGTCATCTGGAAAGAGGAGAAGAAATGCAGTGATTGCCAAGGCAAAATCTGGCACTGGCTGTTTGCTGGCAAGGTAAGCTGCCCGGGAAATGTCTTGATCTCCATTGCTGCTTGCCTTACTTGTTCAAGCCACCTGCATTCTTCTTGTAGGGCTTAGGTAATCAGTTAGCAGTCAGTCTTGATTTCAACATTTGTGGCAGAGATGGGAGCATTAGTTATCTTCAAGATGAATGGAAGGATAACTGTAAAACTCAGGAAGTGATGATCGTCTTCTTCACTGATGCTGCAGTCTCACAGTCCGGGTGGAAATTCCTTGGACAGCTCCCTCCACCTGAGTACTGGGATGCTGAAAAGGTGATATCCTAGTTCCAGAGAAGGAGTCTGTTGCTGCAGTGGAGTTGGGATTGTGGTCTATGTTGTCTATTGCTGCAGTAGTGAACAGACCACCACAAAGCTTTAGAGGACAGACTACACTCTCATCCTTGAAGTGTTGATATGAGCTGTTTGCCATGCTGGTAGAGAGAGCCAACATCTGTCATAGGAGGTGGACAATCCAAGTTTAAAGAATGTATCTACTAGTTCACTTTTTCATGTCTGTGCATGAAGTGTTAAACCAACGTAGACTGGTAAAGACATTTCTAAAGCTTTGTTGTGGTGGAAACTTTCTGTTCCTTCACAGTGATGGATGTTGTTGTTCTACTACAATAGTTGTGCCAAAGTAAGGGTAGGTGGACAAATGGAAACTTGTTCTGATTGAGTTTTAATGTTTGGACCATCCAATATCATGGACATCAGTGCCAACAGTGACTCAGGCACAGATTTTGCTTGGCATCCTGGGTCAAATGATCCAGTAAACTGTGTTCATTTGAAACATGTCACTTTGAATAATTTTTGCTATTTGGGACAGGTGAAGTGCTTCTTTGTCAGTCTTCTTTGCATGTTTTTTGGAAGGCATGTCCAACATCACGGCTGAAGGCAAGGAGCACATCATGTCCTTCTTGTGGGCTTGGAGATCTGGAATGTGTGAAAGGATATACGTTTTTAGTTCAGTACTGGGAATGCACCCAGCCAGTGTTACCCTCTGCTGTTCTACTATAGCTCATAGTTATAGAGCCTTGTGAGGTCTGCTAGTTTAAAGACTGGAGCCACATCTTCATTCAGTCTTGCCTCTTCAAAGTATGCTATCAGTTCAGCAAAGGCAATCCCATGCAACAGCTTCTCTGTGTTACTTTGCTCTGTTTTCTTCTCCCTGACTTTGTTGTAGAGAGACACCAAACATCTTGTATGATACTTTGCCTCTTGGGCCACTAAGTTCCCTGCACTTAGTTTCCAAAGCAAGCACTGGTCTTGCAGCTGAAGTGCACGCTTGCAGACTTGACTGTCAATGCCGAGGGCTAGACGGACCTGGCTCTCAAACAAGTTTATCTTTTTGACATATATGAAATATTAGTAATAGCCAATAGTAATCCAATATCTTTCATTACTGTGTACAGTTCATATTATCCAATCACCAGGCAGCATCACATAAAATAGCACCTGAAAGAAAAAAAAGGAAAGGTGATTACATTCTGTCAAGACCACACTGACAATCAAGTTTAGTACAAAATGTGTTCTTACACCAATTTTAAGGTCACATTGAAGCAAAACCAAGACTATATCCCTTTATAGTTGGAGTATGTTATGTTATTTGCCAATTATTAAAATGTTGTTAAAATGGCTGCCACAGCCAATACGGCATTAGTTGGCAATGGGCCCATATGTGAAAATCTTTATTAGGTCATGCCCTAAGTCTCTTTGGAAAATTTCATGCTTTTGTCATAAAACCCCCAATTCCATCCTTTTTTTTTCCTCCAGAGATTTGATCAGCTTTGCAGTTCCCCATAAACACTGGGGGTGAGGGGGGGGGCAAGGGGAGGCAAAGGGTCTTTCCTTCTCCCTCCTCCCCAGAGGGTAGGTGCTGGGAAATAAGGAGCCAGAATCTTGTTCCCTCTCTAGCATGCTGTTCCCTGGGCTGGCGGCTGCTTGAAGAGCCTGCCCTGTTCTGCTCAGCAGCCACAGTAATGAACGGCTTTGCCAGAGCACAGAGCCTCTGAGCTGATTTCATGAGGCTTCCCCTGGTCTCCTGAGTGGTTAATTGAAAAGGTGGCTATTAAGGCAGCCCAGAAGAGCATGCTTGAAATTGCAAATCTCCTAGAGAAACCAGGACAGTATGTTTTGCCAACCCCAAGTGTTAAAAAATCATGAATCATGCCCTCTCAAAATCTTGAGATTGGCTTAAAAATTCATAAGGGTTTTTTTTAAATAATCAGGTGTGAAAGGATTTTTATGGGTAAATGTCAGGAAAACTTGATTTTACCATACAGACACAAAACAACAAAAATATTGCCATCAATAATCAAAATATACCAATAGGCAAAGTAAGAAAACTTATTAGCATTTGATTTAAGGATATTTACTTTGCTTATTTTGACATGTGATGCTGATAATTTGTGTTTTAATGGTGTGACAAAGTTCCTCCTCTACCTTGGTGGGTCCTGCACTTATTGGCAGATTTTCTCACCTCAGTGATCTTCCCCACAGTCTGGGTCAACTCCTCCTGTGTCTGATAAGGAGTTGGGAGGTTTGGGGGGAACCCAGGCCCACCCTCTACTCCAGGTTCCAGCCCAAGGCCCTGTGGATTGCAGCTGTCTATAGTATCTCCTGTAACAGCTGCATGACAGCTACAACTCCCTGGGCTACTTCCCCATGGCCTCCTCCAAACACCATCTTTATCTTCACCACAGGACCTTCCTCCTGGTGTCTGATAACACTTGTACTCCTTAGTCCTCCAGCAGCACACCCTCTCACTCTCAGGCCTGGTCTACACTAGGCGCACACTAGCAGGCACCTTATATCGATTTTAATGGCTCTTTAAACTGGTTTGTACTCCCCTCCCCTAGAGAGAGGAGTAGCGCTGTATTAACATATCGGATTAGGGTTAGTGTGGACGCTGATCGACGGTATTGGCCCTCGGAGCTATCCCACAGTGCACCAGTGACCGCTCTGGACCGCAATCTGAACTCGGATGCAGTGGTCAGGTAAACAGGAAAAGTTTGAATATTTCCTGTTTGCCCAGCGTGGAGCTCCGATCAGCACGGGTGGCGATGCAGTCCGAAATCAAAAAAAGAGCTCCGCATGGACCATGCGGATGTGATGGCAGGCAAATCCGTTCTATCCGTTCTATCAGCGCTCCGTTAGAATCCAAATCTCCAGACAGACGCCATAGCAGGGACTCAGCGCACTGCAGCGTGACGGAAAGCCAAAGAATCAAATGGATGCGCATGGACTGGAGGACTGAAGCTATCCCACAGTTCCTGCAGCCTCCTAAAATTATTTGCATTCTTGGCTGAGCTCCAAATGCTTCTAGGGTCAAACACAGTGCCCGCGGGTCAGGCATAGCTTGGCAATCTACTCACCCACCCCACCCACCCCCAGAAGCGAAAGGTAAAACAATCCTCTGACTCTTTTACATGTCACCCTATCTTTACTGAATGCTGCAGATAGGCAGCACTCAACACCAACATCCTTGCTCCCCCCCCCCGTCATGGGCGGCTGATGGTACAAAAAGATGGAAATCCATCCTCATCATCAGCATAAGCTGATCGTGCAAAATGATGGAAATCTATCCTCATCATCAGCCTCAGCTGATGGTACAAAAGGACTGGTAACCATCCTCGTCATCAGCCTATTGGCCCTAATTTTTTCTGGTGGATGGATGGTGCAATATGGCTGGTAACCATCCTCATCATAGCAACAGGGGGCTGAGCTCCATCAGCCCCCACCCTTCATGTGTAAAGAAAAGATTCAGTTGCCCCTGGACTAGCAGTGGGATGCTGGGCTTCTCTCCTACACACTGCTTAATGTCCTGTCTGGACTATCATAGCAGCTGGAGGCTGCCTTCCACTCATTTCTCACTAACAAGTCAGTGTGTCTTATTCCTGCATTCTTTATTAATTCATCACACAAGTGGGGACAATGCTAGAAAGGCTGGGGAAGAACGGAATCAACAGGTGGGGTTGTTACAGGAGCACCCCTGTGAATAGCATACAGATAATTTCTGCGGCTCTGACACAGAGCAGGTGGTTCTCTAGCACACTTGCCTATATTAGGCAGCACAGATTCTATTTTTAGATACCAACTAAAAGAGGGATTGACTCAGGAGTCATTCCTGGCTGATCGGCCAGGGGCACTTATGACAGCAGCCAATGGTACAAAACGATGGAAGGTACAATATGGCTAGTAACCACTCTTCTGGCTGATTGACCAAATGGTACAAAAGGACTGGTAGCCATGATCATCCTCAGTTCCAATTTATGGAAGGGTTTGGATGGTGCAATATGGCTAGTAACCATCTCTGCTGTCATGCAAAAGCAAAAGCATGCTTCTGTGTAGCGCTGCTGAATCGCCTCTGTGAGCGCATCTAGTACACACGGTGAGAGAGAGTCACAAGCAAAACAAGCTCCATGATTGCCATGCTATGGCATCTGCCAGGGCAATCCAGGGAAAAAGGGCGAAATGCTTGTCTGCCGTTGCTTTCCCAGACGAAGAGTGACTGACGACATTTACCCAGAACCACCGACAATGATTTTTGCCCCATCAGGCACTGGGATCTCAACCCGAAGTTCCAAGGGGCGGGAGGCTGCGGGAACTATGGGATAGCTGAATAGCTACCCACAGTGCAACGCTCAGAAATCGGCGCTAGCCTCGGACCATGGACGACACCACCGATTTAATGTGTTTAGTGTTTTATAAAATCTGTCCCGTAGTGTAGACGTACCCTCAGCTCCTTGTGCCTCTTGCTTCCAGCTCCTCTCACACACTTCCTCTTCTCTGGCTCCCCCTTGCCTGACTGGAGTGAGCTCCTTTTTAAACCCAGGTGCCCTGATTAGCCTGCCTTGATTGGCTGCAGGTGTTCTAATCAGCCTGTCTGCCTTAATTGGTTCTAGCAATTTCCTGATTACTCTAGTGCAGCCCCTGCTCTGGTCACTCAGGGAACAGAAAACTCTTTCTCCAGTGGCCAGAAGACCTCCTTTCTGCTCCTCTGCTGTAGAGGGTAGGAGGGAGAGGGCTGCTGCTGCAGTTGCTGTTCCTGCTGCCTCACGGCTGCTTCTGCTCTGGCTCCAGCTGCTCCCCTGGCTGGGCTAGACACCTCCACCTACCCCCTTTCTCTGCTATCTGCTTGCTGGCTGGCTAGTAGATTTCCCCCCCCCCCCACCACCCAGTTGCTGCTGTTGCTCCACCCACAGCCCCTTTGGGGGCTGGCCCCCCCCCAGAGAGAGGGAGGGACCCCAGCTCCAGGCCTTGTTGCTGAGGAAGCCACCACCACCATCTTCTGGGCGGGTCCCTCCTGCCTAGCCGCCAGACCACCATCTGGAGCTGCTGGAGCTGCTAGTGCTGCCTGCTGCTGCTGGAGGACCTCGTTGAGACTCTGAAGGCCACCGTGGAGGGCACCTAAAGACTAGTATTTTTGGACTGTGCTCTTGTGGTGGGACACTCCCTCCACCACCCCTGGCGGCGTTTCCATCTGCCTCATTCTCCTGCCTCTGGGACTGAGCTGCTCACCCTCCACCATTTGGGCCTGCAGCAGCCAGCTGCATTGACTTTTTGCACAAGTGCCGGTGGGCACACTCCCACCCCTTGGTCTGGCCTGTTCCTAGTTTGATTTTTGGCCCCTCCCTCGTGCGCCATGCCCTCCCGTGCGCTGCCGCGTCCCCCATTGGCGGGGGCCTGGGCGGATTTTAATAATAGTTTGCTGGAGGGGCCGGATCCTAACGCTTGTCTCGGAGTTCTGGCTGGCCTGGCGATGGATCGCGCGCCGCGCCTCTTCAGCGCGCTGGGATGGTGGGACCTGGGAAGGCGCCTCCCCCGTCTCCACGCCGAGCGACCCGGACCCCCCGGAGGATGATCCGGCAGAGCAGAGTTTTGAAGCGCCAGCGGAGTCTTGAAGCTGGCAGAGCCAGGATCGAGCCGAGAGCCGGAGCCCTCCGGGCGAGCGGAGGAGCGGGCCCTCGAGGCGAGCGGCGATGGATGCCCCGGGCCTCCTACTCACATTTTATCCCTCGAGATCCCTCTCTCCCCGCTTCTTCCGGACTATAAAAGCTCCGAAATGGACAGGACCTACTCGTGCCTCTCTTCGGCTCAACACTGGCGTGATTGCTGTATCCAGTCCTCCTATACCTCCGACCTCTGCTCTGGTGTCGGCCGGGATTTCCTGGCCAACCTCCGGGCTGGCGGTTCTGGAGTTCTTGGCCTCCAGGCCCTGCAGAGGCCTATACAGTGTGGGGTAGTCGGGCGTGGCGTGGTACACACACACACCTTCCGCCGCTTCCGGGCTCCCGACCGGGGCAGCAGCTCTCTCCATCCTCCAGGTCTTGCGCCAGAGGCTGGTCTTGGCAGGAGTCACCAGGGGGAGAGACTCCTGGACTACGACCGGGAGACTGGCTGATCCCCTGACGCTCAGCAGCGCATGGGCATCTCAGCCTTACACCCCCGCGCGTGCGCGGAGGGTGAGGGGTGAACTGCCCCGCTGCTGGGGTTTACCTCGACGGGTCCCTGGGTCCGGCACGGCCGCCCCCCCCACCCTCACCCCCCTGATCTTTCTTTTTTCCCCCCCCCCCCCCTGCCCCTCACCCCTCTCCTTCACTCACCAGCAGCCGGCCGATCTGCTGGCCGGTTTGTTCCAGACGCGCGCCAAGGAAACATTCTGCACGCTCGCTCACACCTTCACTACCTCACTTCTCTCCCCCCGCCGCCCCGCCCACGGGACCTCCTGGGACCTCCTCCTGGGCCCTCTAGGTGAGGGGCCCGTATTCTGCCTACTCACCTGTTTTGTCTATGCACTCCTATCGTGGGGCCCCCAAAGTCGCGGATCTCTTCTTCAACTCCTCCTCTAACTGGCCATCTAAACTGGCCATCTAAACCAGGAGGAGGGAGGTTGGCCGCTGGGATTTCCTGCGACTGCCTATTTCTCCCTCCCCTCCTCGCTCATCACACCGGGCGGGCTGGTTGGGCGCGGCGCCCACTGGCTCCCTTGAGGCTTCGGTGAGGAGTGTGGGCGGGGTTTCTCTCTGTCCCCTGTCCCCATCTGGTTCCCTTCTCTTAGCCCTGTGCCTCCCTCCCTCTTTTCTTTTTTTTTTTTTTGTCCCAGGTACTTACTTAGTGTCCTGTACCTCCTGACCTCTCCCTTAGGCTGGGGAGGTCTCAGTAGTAGTGGCACCCGCCTTCCTTCCCACTTCCTGGACCAGACTCCTGTACCCCACTGGTCTGGGTCTGTCACAATGGTTATAAAGCTTTATTTTTTTGAATCTCAGTCCACTGTCAATAAATAATTGCCTGGTCCTCTCCCTCATAATTTCCCTCAACTGTGAAAAATTAAATAAATAAAAATGGAAAAAATGCATAAAATCCATAATATTTTGCAACTGTGAATTTTAAATAAAATAGAAAAAATCCTTAAATTACACATGGATATTATCAGTCATAATTATATAAAAAAATTATATTCTGCCAACCCTAAGAATAAAACAGTTTGGTTCTTTTATTTGCCTTCTTATTTTTTAGTCTCTGAGGTTCACTATTCAAAGCTTTTATCTGCAACCATGAGGGATAGAAACTTACCTTAATTTAAAAAAAAAACGAAAAAAGAAAAACAAAATAGAGATTCTCATTTAATCAACTGACCCCAGGACTTCAGGTTTTAAGAAAACTACCAAATATTGTGAGGCTTGCAATAAAATCACAAGAATTGGTAACACTGAGAGGTAACAGATCTGATTTTACTCTGCTTGGAAAGAAAACTAGACTAGTCAGCTTCACTTTCTGTTCACATCATAGTACTTTTCACTTTCTGGTTGTAATGCACATTATAGTGAACCTTGCTGATGTGTCTGAGTATGTTACACACACACATATTGTGACAGAGTAACTTCCTGTCATAGTATTTTTCCTGCCCTTGTATATAATCTGACATTTAAAGTATTTAATTTTAATTATGACTAATATATAATTAATAATTATTTAACATTAACACTTTAAATGTAAGATATGTACACATTTATTTTGTATATTAAATAAATCCTTCCCAATCCGCCTCCTCAGTAATGAAAAATGTTGTGCATGTCAATAATTGAAGCCTGACATTATACTATATAAGAACCATCAAACATTTAAATTAACAGAATATATGTGTTTTGTACTGTGAAGAACCTAGCTCACTTCTGGGCACGCTAAAATAATTAATAATAATTATAATATGCAGCACAAGGACCCTTGTTCATATTCATCATGTAGAAACATTTCTTGTAGTGCACTGAATTTATTGATGCAGACACAGTGTCAAAATGAGGACGGACATATGGATGGATATTAAACGTCAGGCTGCAACATTTATTAAGCGTTAACAGAGGGGATGGGCGCTACCCACCCATCCCCATACTCTGCTATACTAGGGATTTAATTGGTTCCAGTGTGGGTGTCACTGGGCTCCTACCATATAACCCTTAACTCCGGGCAGGCTCTCCTCAGCATGCCCGCCAGCAGGACTCAGCTCTCTGAATCCTACCACCCTCCCCGCTTGCAAGAAGGACAGAAAGGGCACAAGGGTGGGTACCTTGGCCTGCGAGGGTCCCCGCATAGACGGCTCGTGCTTCCCCGTACTGGGGGGGGGGCCCACAATCTAAAGGGGAGACACAGGACCGCCCCGCGTGTCTCCTCTGCCCCGCAACTCCCCCGCCCCTGCCCTGCACCCAGCCCGGGGCTGTCGCACTTTCCCCGCTCCACGTTACCTCCAGGGCGGGACCTCTGTTCTTCCCCCGCTGTGCCGCCCCTTGCCCCGGCACAGTCAGCCGCTCTCCCTGGCAGCTGAGCCTGCCTGGAGAGCCGGACAGAGCCGCTTCTCAGGCGGCTGAAGCTGGCCGCTCCCACAGCGCAGCGGGGGTGGCGGGAGCGGGCTGCCCCCTACCCAAGCCTGACTGCCAGGGACAGGAGCCAACCGAGCCAGAAACGGCCGGGGGGGGCTCCAGCTCGCTCCGCCTCTGTCCCCTGCAGCTGGACCAGGGCACTGGGCGGCCCGCCACGACCGACCCGCCCCAGCCAGGTTCTCTGCTGCGCTACACAGTGTGAGAAGTGGCTGGTCCGCCCCTCCCGCTCCCCGCCTGGGCCTGGCGCACTGCCAGGGACAGGGGCCGGGCATGCCGGTGGCAAGTGCAGCAGGAAAAGGACAAAACCCCTCTCCCTGCCCACGCCCCGGCAGGCCAAGCAGCAATCCGGGGGGAGGGGGGGGCACTTGATCCCGCATGCCTCCACTCCACATCCCCTGTGGCTCTAAGGTCTAACCTCTGCCCAGGAGGGACACAACATCTCACCCTATCCCATGAGACCAAAGCCTATCACCAAAATCCCAGGTCTTTTACCCTCTGGGAATTGTTCATTTTATCCTTTTAACTGCCCTGGAACCCAGCCACAAGTTGTGATGAATTAACACAACCAAGTTTCTGAGTTAAGTACTAAGCACATTCCTGCTTAACCCACTGTGGCTTGAAGGTGCTGTGAGGGAGGTGACAGCTCCCTGGTCCTCTGCCAATTGGCTTATGAGAGAAAAATATCCCTTCTGATCCCCAAATGGGCCATCAGCTAGACCCGCAGTATTCGTCAGGACAGGTTCCCATTACTAGTTCAGGGTGCCTAGGGTGGGGCTGCTGGAATGGAGCTGGAAGAGGCTCCCTATAGCTCCTATTCCAAATTAAATCCTTGGCCAGCTCCCCTCCCCGCCCCCCAGCTAGCAAATGGGTGCCAAAGATTCCAAGAGGGTGGAAGAGCTATCTGGTGTCCTTCAGCAGGTGTCTCCCACTCTTGCTTCTGGAACTGTCCCCTTTCACCACTAGCCTCATTAAGTTCCCCACCTGTTGAGGCAGGTGGCTGCCATTTTTGTCAGCCAGAGACTCACATAACTGGACAAGAGCTGTGTAGCTGTACCGCAGCTTGAATGAATTTGAGAGTTGCTCCATTGTATCAATAAAATGTTTTCTTGTCAGTCTTATTAAAAGGAATATAAGTGGTACTCAAATTACAGACACAATACATTTCTGCCTCTTGATTCTATTGGTTGCAGGAAGAAAATTATGAATTACAGTTGAACTTGAGAGTAAATCAAATCAGGCATGTGCACTTCAATCGTGTCTGTTAAAGAGTTTTGGACACTGGTGTAAGGCAATTGAGTCTCCATCTGTTTTTTTCTCACACAAGGCGTTGTTTCATGGGGCACCAGTGCAGACCTGTAACAGGAAAAATATCATTTTCTAAATAATACTGGGCACTTTTGAAATCCCACTACCTCTCATCTACATCTTTAGGCATCTAAATACATTTAAAAATCTGGCTCCTAATGACTTTCAATGGGAGCTGGTTTTAACTCTTTTGGGCTCCTTTTAAAATCCCAGCTGTAAAAGTGAGAAAATAAAAAATAATAATTGAAAAAAATCTAGGTTTTCATAGTACATTAACTCTGCAATGTTACACACTGCTGTCTATTTAACTGTGTAACCTTAGTGATATGTTACTGTATATTTTAAAATCAGGGGGAATAAGGTTTGAGGAGTTTATGACCTTTATATGAGCATAAATGTTTCAACAGAGAATTGGTTTCTGATTTGAAATGTATCTACAGTAGCTGTTTTCTTACATTTAAAACATCCTAGATATATATCTATTAACTCTCATATAAACGTAGGCCTTCCTGGTGCATGTTGTTGCTTGTGGGTGGACCCATGCAGCTACTCAGATCCCCATGTGCAGCAGTACCCGTATGCAACAACTTATTACATCTGGGCCATAAGCCTCAATTGTGCTTTTAAGGCAGAGCCCTTGTTTGGGGCAGTGCAAAGCTATACCCTGCATAGGGATTCCAGAAGATCCATTACACAAATAAATTTGAGTGACTGCAAAAGTTTAAGATAACAGCAAGTCTAAAGTTGGGAGGTGCCATGCTGGACACATGTTGAAATGTAAACCTCTATTATAATTAGGAGAGTTTTACTTCAGGATTAGATTGAGCCAGTAATAGTGAATACATAGTACAAGAAATTCTTTTGTGGCTCACTTGAGATTTTCAAAAGCTCCTAAGTGACTTACAAGCACAAATTCCATTGAAATGAAAATCTCTTCAGTGCTTTTGAAAATACACATCAACTTTTGCATGATTTAAGCTTTATTTATTTATTTATTTATTTAAAAAGAGTTATTTACTTGTAAAGAAAACCTTACCAATATGAATCAATGCAGTGCTGCCTTCTAGTGTCTGCAGGCAGAAAAAAATGAAGCAACATCTCTTTCACAGCTGTGAACAGCCCTCATTCATCTCAGCTGAGTGTTGACTCTGGAGCCTAATGACAATTTAAAGTTTTAAATTTTGTTAATTATTTCACTGTTGATCATTTTAACAAACATCCAGCTGTTCTAAGACTTTAAGTACAAAAATTGCATCATTTCCCCCCTAATCTGACCCACTGGTCTTACTATATGGTCATTATCTTCTACTGTTATTTTGGGGCAGTACTCCCTGCAATATTTGTAGTATATGTTTTATTTTTGCAGTATTAGCATTACCTTTGCTTTGTATTTTTATTTCATTTGTATTCAAGCTAGAAAAAATTAAGAAACCGTTGAGAAAACTGGGCTGATTTTCGCTGAACAAAATGTTGTATTACAGATATGAAGGGGCCAACAAAACCAAAATCTGTTTCCTTTGCTGCTGGCTGAGAATTTGTGACCTTGCAAAAAAGACTGGTTATATTAACAATGGCTCAGCATATTTTACAAGCTAAAATTTAACTTTCACATTCTTGGCAAAAAACAGAAGAGTCGGTAATTTATGTCTTAAATATGCATGAAACATTACATTCAGCATGGCCATTTGGAAAAGTATCTTTCTTCTGTAAAATGGAATACATCACGTACTCGAGAGCGTCTTGGCAGAAGATGTTGTACTAGGACTATATGTTCTAGCTCAGTGAAAAGGTCTCAGTTCAGCAAGTTGACTACTGAGCTATACAAATAAACTCAATTATCCTCAACCATTTGCACCTACAAATGTTATTTTTGATGTTCTCTTTCTCTGATGACCTTGACAATGATGGTATTTTTTTAGCAATCTACAAACACACTCAGATTTGCCACTGCATAGTTTACAACTACAGCTACCTGAAATTTGGCTTTGCAAGAGTCAGCACAGGCATTTTCTCTGCTCAAACACCCTGTGGGCCTGCACACCTGAGTTTCCATTTGAATCTCACTAAATATAACCCAGTTTCACATCCAGTCATTGGCACCCATGACTATTGTATAAATTAGATGTAAAATAATAAATTTGGCTATGTTCACTTAAAATTGGGCCCACTAGTCACCAAAAACTGAGCTTAGCTTAACTGGTAAATTTCTTTATCCTTAACTAATCTTTTTGATGAATATGGGCTTAGTTTTTTATTTGTAATAAAGCCCCAAAGCAATATATTTGCCTTGATTTAGCATTCTCTAAAACATCTCAGTAAGCATTCTTCTTAATAGGCTGATTTATTTATATTTTAAATAATTAAAAAACCTATGTGACACTCTGTAACTCAAAGTGACATCATCACTTGACCCCTCTCCTCTCCCCTCTCAACACTAGAAGATCACCTGGAAGACAAAGACTTTGAACTGGTCCCAGGCGGGGAAGGGAATCCAGCCAGTGTGCTGAACTGTGAACTGCCTGTAACATCAGGGGCGGCTCTAGCAATTTCGCCGCCCCAAGCACACCGGCACGCCGTGGGGGGCGCTCTGGCGGTCGCCGGTCCCGCGGCTCCGGTGGACCTTCTGCAGATGTGCCTGCGGAGGGTCTGCTGGTCCCGCGGCTCCGGCGGAGCATCTGCAGGCACGCCTGCGGGAGGTCCACCGGAGCCGCGGGACCAGCGGACCCTCCGCAGGCACGCCTGCGGGAGGTCCACCAGAGCCACGGGACCAGCGGACCCTCCGCAGACAGGCCTGCGGGAGGTCCACTGGAGCCGCCTGCCACCCTCCCAGCGACAGGCGGAGTGCCCCCCGCGGCATGCCGCCCCAAGCACGTGCTTGGCGCGCTGGGGTCTGGAGCCGGCCCTGTGTAACATCCTGCCTGTTAGGATGATTCAAATCTTGTTTAGTCTCTACAAATTAGACTGAGAATTTATTTTTGTTTCTTATGTAACCAACTTTATCTTTCTATCTATTTATAATCACTTAAAATCTATCTTTCTGTAGTTAATGAATCTGTTTTTATATGTTACCTAAAACAGGGTGTTTTTGGTTGAAGTGCTTGGGGAATCTCAGCTCAGATTACAAAGGCTGGTGTGTCCACTTTCCTTGCACAAAGTGGCAAACTAATTAATGAGCTTGCACTGTCTAAGGAAGTCTTGAGCAATGTAAGATGGTATATTTCTGGGGTACAAGGCTGGTGGCTGGGGTGATTGGCTGGTGCCTCTCTCTGTGATTCATGAGTGGCTCAGGGAGTATTCATGCAATATAGCTGGGTGTGGGGCCCCACCTGCTGATGGCTGAGTGATCATAATGTCTGGAAAGGTTCTGCTGCTTGTCACTGGCATAGCATTGTGTGAGACAGGCCAGGCTGGAAAGTTAAGGGAGCACAGCAGTGCCACAGTTCCAAGTTGTACCCTGGGGATCCCATCACAATCTATCCAAGATGCCCTAACACATAATTAATTACAATGAAATCACAGCAGCATTAAACTAATCATTTCAGCAGGAACTCAGCCAGCCAGACACCTACAGAAATTCCTCATACCTTCATCATTATAGGAAGCATACCTCTGCCGGTTATATCCTGCCTAAATTGAAGGCAATTAATTCTGTTCTGAACACATTACATTGCACATGTTATTTGTGGGTTGGCAGATGGAAAAATATATAAACAAAAATGGAACTCTGTATGATTTTTTGCTGACCTGGTGAAGGCCAGTAACAAAATCAACCATAAAAGTGGTTCACATGATCTAGGAAAAAGGGTGGCATAAATAAAAAGCACAAATCTTCCATCAATCTGTTAATGAAAAAAAGGACAGATGCATGGGAGTTTTGCCTGGGTAAGCAGTACAGGATTAGACCCCAAGTATTGCCAATATCAATGAATATACACCAAAAGTAAAACATTCAGGTGGCTCATAGCCTACACCAACTTTACTGCCTTTTGCAGTCATTGTTAATCATAAATGGAGCAGTAACAGTGTTAGTTTAACACTAAACATGGTGAAATAGGTAATTGTTGCAGATTAAAATGCCATGTGAAATGAAAGTGCCATCGAGATGCTTTCTAGTTGCTTGGCATGTATCCCATATAAGAAGGGCTGTTTTTCTTTGATTACTAAATGTAACCATTTGCCACAGGCTAAATAAACCCTCCCACAAAAAGACAATAGCATTAACCCGTGTAAGTAATAGTATCTTTAATTGCTATTCCCTGCTGGAACTGGCACGTGAAACCTAGAAACATGATTGCTTGTTCAAGTAAGATTTATATTTCTTTTACTTTTTTCCCTCGTTTAATTTTACTTTATTTTTAGCTATCAAAATTATTTTTAATTTTGCTGCATCTTAAAACTATCAGCCTTCTTATTTAAAGTAATGATTTTTCTTTATATAAAATAATTTATTGACAACGGCTGTTATTGGTGCTTCAACCCACATCAGTTAAGTATTGTTGGAATACAAACAGTTCTATTCTCAAATAGTTTACATGGTGTGTGAGTGATTTTCATATAAACTAAAAGAAAAATTGATGGAATGTATCTTTTTCATTAAACTTACACAAAGGGCAGCAACATTTCTAGATGTTTCCATTTGAGGCCCCATCCTGCAATGGGATTCATATGGGCAGACTCCTGCCCTTGAGTGGAGCCTCCACCCAGATAGTTCCACTTTAGGACTGACTTCTTCACAATCACTTTTTTGCCTACCACAGGAATCCTTAATTTAAAGCACAATGAATGAAGCAGTTATGACTTGTAATACTGTAATTTACATTTCAATAAATTAGAGTGGAATTTTACACACTAACTGGCTTTTCTCTAATCAACGCATGTTGTGCCTAATTCTGCATTCTTAAGCACCCATCTGAAGTCAATAGGTGTTTCGAGTACATAAGAAATGTAGCATCAAATTTTCAGTAATTTGTTTAACAAAATTAAGTTTCCCCCACACATACTCCAGTTCTCAAATAACAGAAGCTATAATGAGGTTTCCGTACTACATTTTCATTTTCTTTAGCTCAGTGTATTTCAGCACATTTACTTGTATACCGTGATGTATTATCACATAATTGAAACTAAACTACAATTGCTAGAATAATTAAATGCAAAATAATAACAGTAACAATAATAAGTTAATGCAACCATGTGGTTTATATTTCAGCAAATACAAGTAAGGACATTCAAAATTACATTTCTCACATGCACTGGAGCTCCTCCTTGCAAATATTTAGTATTTTGTAATATTAGTTTGTACATTATGATAATTATATGCCTTATTATATCTGTGCATTATGGGTGAGTTATGGGGTACTGAAGGAGGCCAGGAATCATAACTTTGAATTTCCTGACTTTGTTTGCGCAAAATCTCAAGGATAAGATTGTATTAACATTGTTTTTTGCCTTTGGTTTACTTTAAAGAAAAGCAAAGAGGTTGCTGTATAATTTGGGCTGTATGGTTGCACAGTCAAATAAATATACATTTGAATCCACTTTTGTATGCTGTTTTACCCACTATGTACTGTGCCCTGAACAGAAATGTGTAATTTGAAATCAGGGTTGCTGGGGGCTAAATTTATTAAGATTGGCAAAAGCTCTCACATCCTAAATGAGGACAAAATACATAGTGGGTTTAAAATTTTGGGATTACCAAATACAATAAATAAACAAATAAATTTTAAAAAAAATCCAATCTGGAATAGCAGTTCAGAAATATTTTAATTAATGAAAAACACTAGGGGATTATGTTCAAATATGTCAAAAAGGGCCAAAGAGGATTATATCAAATGTCCCTCCAAATTTTCATTTGGTAATAAAGACAAACAGGAGAAATTTCTGTTCAAAGGAGAAATGTTGGAGAAAGTTATATGTGCCCGAAAACAAGGGTTTAAAATGACAGTATCACCGTGGCAACAACCAGGGCACTTTTAGAGAGATGCTATTATTTTAGGTTAAATTCTCCTGCTTGCATAGCTGCCAAATTGATTCAAATTTATTTCCCCCCTTTCCTGTCTGAAGTTGGAAAAAAATTAAGATTTTTTTTGCTACAAATAACCAAAATCACCCATAAATAATAGATCTAAACTATTGTAAAAAACAAACTTTCCATACAATTTTACCAAAAGGTACTGCTCCCCTAGTTTGTTCTCCTTCCCCCTTCCTACTATCTGCTATTCTTAAGCAATATTTGTTCTTTCTTCTTCAGTGCCCAGGTTTTCACTCAACTTCATTTTTCATCCCTTTTATGTTTCTCTCAAACCTATTTTTCTTCGATAATTGTTTTCTCTTCTGATATTGGTCTTTCTCCTCAATTTACCCTCTTTCTTTCCTCCCTTTCTTAATCTGGGCAATCTCTTCCACAACCAACCCCCTTCTCAAGTTCCATTTCTACCTCCCTTTTACTCTCCTCCACCTGCCCCCCTTAGACTGTCTCCTCTCTCCAGTTTTCTTCCCTGTCTCTGACTGCCCTTCTTGGTCCCCTCCAATTCTCCCTTCTCCTTGGCCTTCAGAATGGGGGCAAAGTGTAGGCCTGGTTCCCCTTCAGTTGTAAGCGCTGAGCATTTTGAGGGTGAAATGGTGGCATCTGTGGATGTTGCCCTCCATGTGCGGGTGGGTTGGCTGTCTTGTGGTTAGGGTTGCCAACTCTGACTGAAGCTATTCTGGGAGATTCCCCGCCCACCCTCAATGATGTAATGTCATTTTTGTAAAATCTCCTGGATTGTTTTCTATGGTCACCAGGAGATCGGTGCCGATTCTGGGAGACTCCAGGCCAATCCTGGAGGATTGACAACCCTAGGGCACCTCCCTTGGGTCCAAGATGCTTCCCCATGGGGTCTAGCATTTCTAATAGTGGGTTGCCAATGCTGTAATGAGTCTGGAGGGTTCAGACCCCTCAAGGGTGTGTGGGATGGGGGCAAGGGGGTAGCACTTCTGCCAAGGCCTGCCACAAGCCACTCCCATTGTTTGGAGGGAGGAGAATTCCCCCCATTTGGAGGAGGCTCATTTTCACTCAGTGGGTGGGGAGGCAGGAGGGAGCAGAAGGTTTTGCTGAGTGTGGTTCTGTGAGGGATACAGGGAAGTTCCCCTCAGAGCTCCCCACAGCCAGATGCAGCAGCAACCCCCGCTCCCCAACAGGAGGCTGGAGGGAGAGGCGCGCGGGAGGAGCCCGCCCGCTCCGCTCAGGCGCACGCTGCGCTCTGGTGGGTAGGAGGGCGCGTTCAGAGCCGGTCCCTGCTCAGTGCGCCGGCGGCCGGGGGATTGGAGTCCAGTCCCCGGCTCTCGTGCTGGTAGCAGCGGCCGCACCCCAGCCCAGGAGCCGACGGCGCAGGTTCAGCCCACACACAAGTTGGGAGTCTCCGGCGGCCGCAGGAAAAAGCCTAGGACACGGTAGGGGAGGGAGGCTGTGTCAGTGCTTCGAGTGCGTGTCTGCGTGTTTATGTGGATGCGCGCCGTGTGTATAGGCGCAAATGCGTGTGTGTGTCTTCATGTCCGGGCGTGTATTGGGGGTCTGCATGGCTGGGTACGTGCGCAGGCGTGTCTGCCTCCGTGTGCAGTGTGAATGTATGTAGCGGGGTGTGAGCCGAGTGTGCATCTGTGTGGATTGTGCGTTCATATGTGTCTGTGGATATGTGGTGTGAACGCGCGTGGAGCGTGTGTCTGTGCGGTCCTGTACAAATATCTGGTTATTTTAAAAATTAGTACCTTTATGAAAAGTAGCTGTAATCACTTGTGTTTAAATTATGTATCTAACTAAACGTTGTTTAAAATATTTCTATTGGGTCGATCTACCTGCAAACTAACCCAGGCTTAATGTTATCAGAGAACGAACTGTGTTCTGATAATTTCTGAGCAAAAGAGAAATTAAACTATACCTGCATGAAATTAAAAAAAAATTAAACACATTTTATCTGTATCTTTTCCAAACATATAAGATAAAAGATAAAAAAAATCTAAATAATGCAGTCATAACTTGAATTCTTGTATGAAAAATACATGCAAAGTATTCTTCCTATTATAATAATTTGGATGTTCACAGACCATTTTCAGATACATCTTTCTTTCTATACCAATTGAGATTTTTTTTATCCTCCTTCCTTTTTTGTGTTTAGTTTTTTTTGTGTGGCTACCATCCTGCCAAAAAATTATTTACCAAGTCTGCAACTGAGACAGTTGTGTTTATTCTAGGAGTTTACACAGATCTCTGCTATCCTTACACTTCTGTTGAGGGGAGATGGGACAATCAGCCAGCTGAATAGTTCAGTCATAAGCATAGAGACCTTGGGATGTGAGGGTGCTGTGAATACAGACTCCAGCTATGCAGTACAATTAGTCTTTATGACAGAGAATACACTCTGATTGCTCTTTGTAGCGGGAGTAGCAGTGTTGGTGAGAAGAATCCACAGTGTTTTTTCAGGTTCACATATAACAGTGTTAAAAGAATGAGAATGCTTTTATCTTCTTGATGGCTGCTTTCCTCTTGCTAATCCTGGCTTGATCTCTGTAGGTGCCTTATCATGAAGGTGACACCCACTAGGCGGAATAGGGACAGAACTGCTTTCAGAATTCCCCACAAGTGCTGCCACTACTAATCACTTGATTATTGGCATATGTAGGGTCAGTAGTGCCATAAGTGATACCAAGTCCATTTTTCTCCTCCACGGCAATATCTCTAGTCTTAAATAACCCCTATGCCCAGTACTACTAAGATTTGTAAATTCGTTGCAGTCATATTAGCTGCCAGAACTGAAAGCAAGTATGACTGCTGCTTTCAAAGTATATGTGATACTTTAGGGAGACACTACCAGCACTTCATTATTTTAGTTTAACCACAAATCTAGGAGCAACACTGTGTATTCTAAAACACAGCCCCACTAGTGTGCCTTACCTGTGACCTGAAGGGAATAACTCTAGAAATGAGAGTGTAGTTCAGTTTCCATGTCCAGTCAAATGCTGGTGTCTCAGCTGAAACTGTCAACAAGGGCCAGAATTTGGGCTCAATCCTGCAAAAGAAACTCCTTCCTGAAAAAGTCTATAAGACTCCTAAGCAGATAAATTAAAAGGACACTGCAACTAAATGAGTAGGGTTAATAGGAAGAAAAGCCAATAGCAATGAGCTATTCCAAGGATACTTACAAAAAAGGGGGGAAAGAGGTGGGAAAAAAAGTTTGAAAGAAATATTGTTAAAAATACCGGCTCTGTTATCTGAATTAAAATGATACAATAATGTTTTAAGACAGCAAAGGGGAGAGGGTTTTAAAAAAATCCATATTTGAGGGCCTGACCTTGAGTTCAGTGACTTTTTGTCTGAGTGATGAGGGCAGCATTGGACACTGAAAGGGAGAGTAAAGAACTAAAATAAAGCAAAGATTCTTTAAAGAATTTGATTGGTCTTCTTAAAAGATTATTGTTGTCAGGGGTGATAAATCCAACATGTAACCACTCCTAAAACTTCCAGAATTCACTTATTTAAGGCTTTATATGCCCTTTTATTGTTGTTTTTAACAACGAAAGAGGGTGCTGATGGCCAGTTGCTGTGATACATGGCAAAGAAACAGCAAAGAGAAGAGAAGTAATATTTGGGGCCCAGGGAGTTTACACATTCAATTCCTTCAATCATGTGAAACCCTAACATGACAAGAACTGTGCACTGCCATTTGGTTCTGAGTGTTGGCATCCCTGTGTAAGTATAACCCACGTTGCTGCCCTGGAAGTCCTGAGAGAGAGGAGGAACTATTTTCGCTTTTTGGTGCAGTCTGATATTAGTCCATTATTCTTCTGGCTGAGCAGAATTAGTCAGGACCATCACTAGATCCTGTCAGCCTATTCTCCCATAGAGTAAGACAAGACTCCTTCCCCTTCCTCCCTCATAACTTCAACTAGGGAGAAGAGAAGTGGCTTCTGAAATTGAAGCGGTTTCTCTTGCTCAGTGGAGAGCATACTGTTGCTGGACCATTATTTTACAATTTTCTTCCATTTTTATTATGAACTGAGAGAGAACTCAGTTATATTTTTACATGTTTGCAAACATTCTTGGGAACAAACTAGGACATTTTTCATAAGCAGATCAAAAGGTCATTGGGTTTTTTGAATGGTCTTCAGTCAAAACTCATCTATCTTTGTTTTCTAATATATTTCCTGTGCACCTTATCTTTTGAACCTTTAGATAGCTTAACTGAACTGAGTAGTGTTAAATGCAAAACCTGCTCCCCTGACAGCTTTATTTTTAATTTGTTCATATCAGGATAGCTGTAATCTCCCTGAAATAAACTCACACTTTTATTACAGAAATGTTGCATTCAAATTATTTTTAAAATAAAACTCAGATGATCAGGAACCTCTTTTGATGCTGGTGCTATTCCTGTCAGTTATGAGCTTGTGCAGAACTAACCCTCCTTACGCTTGGGATGGCTAATGGCAAAAATAAATCTAAACTGAGGGATGTTTCTAAATCCTGTACTTTGTCACTTCCTTATTGCTTTTGAATGTCTCAGTACCTGTCTCACTAATGCCTTCAGAGTCAGGGACAGCAGAATCACTGGAGGATATGTGTGGATCCTTAGGATAAACACTAATACTGAACTCACTAAGCACCATCTAAGCACATTTGAGAGTAGAATTTGGCTTTACATCATGTGAAGACTGACAGCTTATGTTTTATACACTTCTTCATGGATAAACTGAGTGCTAAAGTTACCGACAAAGGGATCCCTTGTCTTGTAATCTTAGTGTCATCTAACTCTACAATGAAGTCAGTGACATTTTTGCCCTCCATATGTTGAGAGGAGTACATGGAGAAGACATCTAAGTGGCAGGAGAACATGTGATGTGCTGGGAACTGGCAGGGCTGGATTAACTCTCCTGTGGGCATGGGGCTATTAGATTTTGTAGGGCCCCTGTATACAAGCTTTTTTCCCTGGGAGGGAGTTTGGTGCAGGAGAGGGCTGGGGCAGGGCCTTGGGGTGCAGGAGGGGGATTCTGATCTGGGGCAGGGGATTGGGATGCAGGACATCTCTGCATGCCCCTGCGGGGAGGGGAACAGTGTGTCTCTCTGTGCTGCTTGTGCCCGCTAATGTCGCCCCCGCAGCTGTGGTGACGGTGCTGGGGGCGAGGACAGCGCGCGGAGCTGTCTCCCCAACGCCAGGGACCTCAGAGACTTGTCAGCAGCAAGTCACTTCCGGGAGCGGTGTGGGGCCAGGCCAGGCAGCTTGAGCTCCCTGGAGATCGCTGCCTGTGATTTATTTTTGCAGGGTCCCTCTTGAGCCGGTGCCCTGGGCTGCAGCCCCAAAAGCCCTTGCCTTAATCTGGCCCTGGGAACTGGCAGTATTTTTAAAGATTGTATCAGTTAATATATTGAGTGACCGACAGCTTGAGAATTGGAATGTGTTCATGCTTCCCCGGGCTGGGAGCGGAGTCACGGCTGGGCTGGGGGCTGAGGCTGGGGCTGAGAGCAGGCCCATGAGTGGGGGCAGTGTGCCAGTGGCTGGGGGCCAAGGGCCAAGAGTGGGGTCTGGCGGCCAGGAGCAGGGGCTGGGAGTGGGGGCTGCAGCTGGGGTGGGGCCAGAGCAGAGCTGGAGAGTGATCAGTTAAGGTGAGCTGTTGTCATCAGGAGAGAAAAATAACTGTTTGTAGTGGTAATAAAACTGGCCCATTTCCAGCACTCGGCAAGGAGATATAAGGATGTAGTGGGCCAGTTTCATTACCACTACAAACAGTTATTTTTCTCTCCTGCTGACAACAGCTCACTTTAACTGATCACTCTCCTTATAATGTGTATGGTAACACCCATTGTTTCATGTTCCCTGTGTATATATCTTACTTCTGTATTTTCCACTACATGCATCTGATGAAGTGAGCTGTAGCCCACAAAGCTTATGCTACAATAAATTTGTTAGTCTCTAGGGTGCCACAGGTACTCCTGTTCTTTTTGCGGATACAGACTAACACGGCTACTACTCTGAAAATTGCCTACCACTATACTTTGTGCTTTGAGTCTTCCGGTGAAAGGCACTATATACTTGAATGCAAAATATTATTTATTAGTATAAATGTTGGAGTGTGTTGTCATCTGTTCTTTTATTACTTCATGAACACTATTTGGGTGTTTCCATCATCAGTGGAATATGGAATAAGAAAACAACAAAATAAAATAATGACTTATTTCTGCATATTTAGAATTTCATGCTATCTTTTTTATAGTTCTTTGAAAAGAATTACAAAATTTATGAAATTTATGAAACAAATGAATGGCAGGCTAAAAGTAAAAAAAAAAAATAGATTTGGTATTGATCTAGCCAAGATAGGTATTTGCCTACCTCTTAAGTTTGCCCATCTATTGCCTCTGAAAATATTCTAGAATACTTTGGCTTGATTCTCCGTTGCCTTCCACCTTTGTACACCTGTGCAAAACAAGTGGAACATGTGGCCAAATCAGAATTCTCTAGGAACTTACACTAGTGGTAGAATTTTACTCCAGCTTTACACAGGTGTATATGACTACTTAAGAGGCAAGATAGTAGAGCATCAAGCTATTTATCTTTTGCCTTAACTTTATGCTTATGCAAGTTATTCCATTTGAAATTGTTTAAGATGTTCATAACTTTCTTTAACATTTTCCTTTTGTATTAAGGCCCCAATAAGCATGTGTATCAGTGATTTGCCAAGTTGGGGCCTAAAATTTCTTATGTTTAATCTCAGGTCATATACAAATGTTTAAGTTGCACATTACATAAACTTGCCCACCTACTTCATAGCAGATGTGTATCCTCCTCCCTATCTACTGATCAGCCATTCAGAATTCTGCAGTTACCCGCTTCCAGCTGTCCAGCCTCAGATAGATTCCCCCCTCAGTGACAGTCCTGCAGCTTCTCCTCCCAGCTGTCAAACCTTTTGGGATTTCCCCAGCAAAAGCCCTCTGAATTGTAGATGCACTGAGGAGTGCTGGTCCCAATGCTTCAAGAAAGTGCAAACTTCCATGAGACACTATGGTATGCTTACTTATTCCAAGAGACTTGTTAGTAATGTTGAATTGTGGGGCTCGAAATACACTTCTATTTGGATTTATTTTTCTCCAGAGGCATGACTAACTTCACTCCTTTTAAAAATCTTAGTGGACTCTGCTAACTTTACTTAAAGCTGTTACAAAATTAAATTGCCTTTTTATATTATAACAGATTTTGAAAGATTTAAACACTGACAAATACAAATAGGCACCTAGTGGGATTTTCAAATGTGCCTAAGCAGGTCTGTGTCTCACTCCCATTGAAAACAGGCACTTAACCTGTTTAGGTGTTTTTGAAAATCCTACTAGGCATCTATCTACACTTTTAAAATCTGGCCCGAGGTGCTGTGTGGTTTGATGTTTTTAACAATTCAGTAAAAGCATGCTAACTTTTTAATTAATGAAAAGGAAAAATGACACAAGGATGAGGCCAAATTATAAAAAATAGAATAGCAAAGGATTGAGAAGATAACACAAAATTCATATACCTTGTACCCTGTAAAATACGTTTTCTTGATACAGGTAGATATCACAGCAGAGTGAAGCCATGGCTACAACACAGGACTGGTAGTCCGTTAGAGCTGGGTTTTACTCCTAGCTGTGCTACTGACTTGCTGTGTCTTTGGGCAAGGTGTTTAATGTCTGTGCCTCAGTTTCCCCCTCCACAAGATGGAATAACAATACCTACTCTCCTTTGCAAAGTGCTTTGAGATCTATGCATGAAAAAGTGCCCATATAACTGCAAAAATTAGCATATCACACGTGAGTTACATAATCATTGTTGCACTTGCTTAGGTTGACTGAATTTTGTTATAAACAAAACAAAGTGGCATGCCTCAGTGGGTATGTTATAGTTAGATGGGTGCCATACACAAACAAGGAATTCCCGGTGATGCACTTAATAGATTCACCCTCTAAAAGCTAAGGACAGTATTGCTCTGGACGCTGGTCAGGCCTCTGTATACTCTTCTCAACAGACCCATAGAGCTGATAGGACATCCCCAGAACAATGAAACTTGGTAACGTTTACCTGGCATCTGATTCAAAGTCTGTTCCCAGGACTCTCTAGTCATCGTAATTCTTATAAGGCCTGATCCAAAGCCCGATGAGGTAAATAGGACTGTTGACTTCAGTGGTTTTAGGATCAGGCTCCTAGTGAGTCTAGGGCTATGAGTCTGCTTTCCAAACTTTTCACTCTTTCTAAACAATGGTGATAGTTTAATGACACTCATTTTTGGTTTTGTTTGGAAATTTTCATCATGCAAATATGATTTTTTCTTAGTCTCAGGCTGCTTGGCAGGCAATATAATTTGTCCTAGTTTAATGTCGAGTATTACATTTTTTATAGAACTCTGGCGGTGGCCTTCTGGATAGCACCAACATTTCATAAGAAAAAAGGCACTGAAGCAAACAAGGTAATTTTATATGTTATTGAACATCCTGCTGGGTTGTAGCTAAATGCCATCTGCTGAAAGGTTGCAATCACTATAGAGGAACACTATTCTCCGATTATAAAATGGTGCATTATGAAAAGCATTTTTCATTATAGTGAGTCACACAAAACTACATTTCAGGTGAATTAAAGTAGTTGAAATAATAATGGGTATGTTGCTCCTCTGCATGCTAATAGTATAGTAGATATACTTTTTTTGTTAGCTTTTTGGAATGGAGGCAGAATAGTCTAGTGTTTAGAGCACCCAGCTGGGAATCAGGAATTCTGAAGTCTCTTTCTTGCTCTGCCACTGATTAGCAGTGTGAACATGTACAAGTCACTGTGACACAAATTTTCAGAAGTGTCCTGTAATTTTGATTGTCCAACCTTGAACACTCAGAGTTTGTGTTTTAGAGATGCTGAGTATCTGCCAGTTGCTTAAACTAGGGCTGTATATTTTTAGCATCTATAAAAATCAGATCCCGGATGTCTAAAGCTAGGCACCCCCAAAATGAGACATTCTGAATTGCTTTTGAAAATTTTGGCATTAACATTTTGATACCTTATTATTATCTCCTTGTGAGGCTTCATTGATTAATGTTTGTAAATGCCTTGAAAACCTTGTCTATAAAATGCTGTAGAAGTGAAATATTTTGTTATTTTAGTCCTACTATTAATAATAAATAAAGACTACTGTATGTTTAACTTGCATGGGTAATTTTAAACTTCTGCTATAGGCAGTCATGAAAGAAAATATCATTTAAACTGCATGTATAATCAAGTTAAACAGTTTTAATAATATGCACATCATATTCATATTCCATATTTATTTTGTATTTTGGACTCTTACATTTTCATAGGGTAGTTAATTCAATTCTGTTGATAGCTCTTGTGTTACAGTGTTAATTCTACAAGTGTTTTATTATGGCCATCAGAATTATCAATAGATTTCAGAGCACAATAATTTTAACCGTGTGCTTCCATGGTACCAATGTTGTACTATACTGCAAACAGTCTTTGATCAGTGAAGTTTTCACAGTGAACCAGAATTTTAGATCTCATTATAAAACAATGCAATTATGTGCTGAACAAAATCAAACCTCTGGAAAAGCATCTGAAAAAGATGAAAGGCCGGAAATGCTGATCTCTCTTTTTAACGGAAATAAAAAGAGATTACCTTTGATTACAGCTCATTCTGTTTATATTAGAAGGGAACAAAGGCATATAGTGCCAGATCCTCCTCAACTTGTGTAAATTGCTGTAGCATAGTTGAAGTCATTGGGCTATGACAACTTATGTCTGCTGAGGATCTGTCCCATAAATTTCCCTAAATAGGGATGTTCACTTTGTCCTTTAAATTACTTTAAAAAATCATAGTGCCCTAATACATGTTCTTAGAGCTTTTGCATAAACAGTAGATGTAGCTTTCCTTCCTCTCACAACTGATATTGAACCAGACATTTATTTCATGTGCAGTAATATTTTTCAGTATTAATATTGAGAAATGAATAAGATTGTATGGTCTTTGGGGCAAGGACTATGTCTTCTTGTAAGGTGCCTTTCAGGCTTTTGAGCTATAAAATTAATGAGTGATAATTTTGTAATGGCTGCTTCCCTGCCCAGAAGTTTACTTTAGATCGATGACAACAGCAAGGGAGGACAACAAAGAGATGACTGGGAAGGGCAGGACAAGGGCAGTAGGATTGTGTGCTGCCTGAGGATGCTAGTGCATATATGTGTCTTGATAATTAAGATATATGATAATGAATTCTCTTTCTAGAAATAATTAACATGAATTAAATGTAAGAGTGCGGAAAACAGACATAGGAACAGCCATACTGAATCACATTTCTGGTCCAACCAGTCTAGTGTCCTCTGTATGATTGTGGCCAGCACTGCAGATCTAGGTCAGATCTTGAGCCATGTTAAGACTGCTTTGTGCCCCCTAGCATTGTGCTGAGGATCAGGGCCTTTGTGTTTTGTTCATGCAATGCCTCAAACAGAAACTATTTGTGAATCTGATGTTTTTACTACAGAAACAGGCTGTATAAATTACGTGTGGAGTTTGGAAACTGATGTGTCAGTCTAAGTTAAGTGAAATGTGATTAGTGAGAAATGCTGGATACTGTGTGCACACTTTACTGTGTTGCTAAAGCTTAAACAGGGCTTGATCTTGCAAGGTGCAGAAGCACTCTGTCTCCAGTCCAGCGATGCATGTAGATGTGCTCAGCAAATTGCGAGTTTGAGTGCTTGGTGAACAGGAATGCATTACAGCTGGACATTTTTTAAGAAGACCCAGGGTGAAATCCTGGCCCCGTTGAAGTCAATGGAAGTTTTTCAATTGACCTCAGTAGGGCTAGGATTTCACTCCAGATATTCTAATTTTTTGTTAAACTTTCTGGGCTAAATTCTGCCTTCAATTACACCTGCCAAACCCTACTGAAGTACCAGAGGGTAGATTTTGTCCATATGGCTTTAATTCAGTACTAGTGTCATATAGGTCTGTTTTCATTTTTTAAAAAATTCTGGATGATTCAATGGATTATCTACGTGCCATGGCGAAGGAATTGGAAAAATCACTGAAATAGTTTAACATAAAACTATATTACAGTGACAGGAGAATGTAGGTTTTAAAAATACTTATTGACTGTGGCTGTAGTTTGAGTTCACCTATAATATGCAGTTCATTTCAGTTTGGCTTGACACCTTCCAGAGAGAACCTCATAGCACTGAGTACGGTGCAAGGAAAAATAACTTGATTCCTGGACTAAAACTAGAAAGGGTTAAATAACTGAAAAACTGGGGAAGCCAAATTGCATAATTAGATTATATGTAGAATTTGTTACAAATATACACAGTATCAAATAAATTATGTCTGATTTATCGGAAATAGCAACAAAGAGTCATATTGTATGGCGAAATAACCAGATCTAAGGATGCATGTCCAGCCTTTCAGTATGGTGTGATAAATGTGAGATGGCTCCATTTTGAAAGGTTGTAACCTGTAACAAGAGTTTTCAGTTATTAAAGAAAAATCATAAGCGAAAAACAGTAATGAAAGCTTTTATATCCGATTCTTGAATCTGTAATGATTTGTTTAGTGTATTGCCAATGTCCCACCAATATTGGAAAACCTGGTATTTTTTCCTTCCCAACTGTCTTCTACAGCATATGTAGAAAATACTGCACTGTTATCTGAAAACCTGATTCAAATTGTTCTTCTTTAAAACTAGAAACCTCCCATATTTCTGTAGGTGGCCATTTTCCTTTCCTTATGTTTTTTCTTCTTTTTAACCAAGAGATCTCTTCTCAGCTTACTTGTTTTCTTCAAGCTCTTTGTTGCCAAATTTTGTATGCTTTTCCATATGCAAAGCACAGCCATATACATTCAGTATGAATGGCCTTAATTTTACATTTAATATTACAAGAATGACAATACAACCTGTAGACGTGCGGACTCACCCCTACGGTGCCTCCTGCTGTTGACTCCTGGGAATTAGCTCACTTCCAGCCAGGAGCGCCCTCTGCAGGCCGCTGATCCACCTGTCCTCTTGGCCCCTGTGTCCCTTCCTGGACCCCGGTGCCCTTTTAACTGGGGTGCTGCCCCCTGGCAGTACCCCACCAATCTGGGTCTCCCCTCCCTGGGGAACCCCCAACCCACTATCCCAACTTTGCCTCAGTATAAGGCTACTGCCCAGTCTCCATCTAGCCCCCATTCACTGGGGCAGACTGCAGTATCAGCCACTTATCATAGGCAAAGGGGTTTGGACCTGCTTTGCCTACCCCTGGGCTGCCCCCTGCAACCCCCAGTACCTCTTGGCCTTATGCTAGGCCACAGCCTGGGGCTTTCCAGGCAGGAGCTCCCCAGCTCCTCTGCCTTTCCCCAGCCCTGCTTCACCCAGGTGCCCCATGTCTAGCTCCCTGCAGCCAGGCCCTTCTCCCTCTACAAACAGAGGGAGACTGACTGGGCTCCTGGTTCACTGCCTCTTACAGGGGCCAGCTGGGCCTGATTGGGACCTGGCCACAGCTGACCCTGCTTTCTCACAATCAGCCCAGGCTTCTTGCCCCAGCCACAGCCCTCTCCTGGGCTGTTTTAAGCCCCGAAGGGCAGGAGCAGGTAATCACGCTGCTATAAACCGCAAAAGTAAGATCACCATGACAGAGGTACTCCTCCATAAGGCCTTGTCTTTGGAAGTCGTGGGAAAACACTGATGTAAATACCTACAGTGCCGTGTCTCCATTCAAGCCATGCTGTTTGAAGTTCAGGTCAAGTACAGTTCTGTCCCATGACCACCCTGGTGCTGCATTATACCTTTGCAATTGCACTGGCATTTGGGTACCTCTCCCTAAGTTCCCAAAATAGCTTCCTGAAGCTGTGGCTTTTGAGAGAGCTTGGAAAGCTTCAGGGAGACCCGGGGAATTGTAGGAAATGAGGTCATATTCCTGTAAGTCTCCTGGTGCCCGTGCTGTTGGCTAGTGCTTTTATCAGAATGGTGGCCAGGGTGACCAGTTAGCTCTTGCCCATTGCTCAGCAAAAGTTTCTGCTGAAGTTTCTATAAAGCAGTGAGCAGACCGCTGAGGCAGCTAAGCGGAGGCAGTGGAGGATGTTCTGGCAGTACTTGCTGAGAGCCAGAGACCAGTTCGCTGATGCAGTCATGATGGAATCGTTGTGCTTTCATTGAAATCCTAGGAGATGGCTCTCCACTGTGCTTGCAGATCAACTTCACGGGGTCTCATGTCACTTTTGTGCCTGGACTATGCTCATAGACAGGTGGGACAAAACTATTCTCAAGCAGCATTGGCCACATAACTTTGAGATGAAAAAATAGGCTTCATTTAAAGATGCAATACACAGAAAATAAGTTATAACTGGCACATGCTACATATGCCACAAAAATAATTAACCTTCATAGAAGGAATAGCCTCATTCTCATTGTTTATTTTTATGTTCTCAAGTAGGAGAAACGTCTGCCCTCTTCTCTACTTTTTGGGTCCTACTTAACTGAAAAATCTAGTTGCATATGTATAACCCTCTACAAAACACATAAATCCTCAGTCTGGCTTTGTTGGGATTTGAAATAGGCTCAACAGGATCAACCAACTACCACATTAATGTGCTGAGTCTGTTCTCTGGCAGCTACAAATGAATTTGATAACATGAAAAATTCCTGTGTGGAAAAATGGAAAGCTGATCTCCAAATAAAATCCTCTCTGGGTTAAGAAATCCCCTTGCACTATGGAATATTATTCAACATCAGACAAGGGCAAAGGACAAACTAAACCACTCAGTAATACATTTCTCAACCTGAAAACATGTTTCATGAGATTAAATTTTAGCACAAACACAAGCTGACTCCTGCAGTCTTCACACAGTCAAAACTCCCAATAGGAGTTGCATGCATGTAAAGGGTGCATGATAGTCCTATTTGTGGTACTAAATCTGTATTTTTAGATAACAGTTTCCATTACAAAATTAAATCATGATAATTTTTTCCAGGCGTGGGAATTTGTTTATAATGGGGCAAATCCAGCTGTTTATATGTAAACATGACCTAATTTTAATGAGAATTTTGCTTGAGTAAGTATTGCAGGTGAAATTGACAGTTCTAAGGCGCGAGTGGGACTGAAGTGGGGCATACAGCTTTTACTGGCCCTTTCCAGAGGGCTGAGTTTCACACTGTATAATTTGGACCAGTATAATCAGTCTTTTGAATATCTGAGATGAACCCAATACATTTTCTAACATTCCTGGGATAAAAGAATTTCTGTTGTGATATGCTGAAAACACTGGGCTAGATTCACAGGCTGCTTGTGCCAATGTAAATGACGGTATAATTCCCTTGGGATGGAAACTTCACCAGGGGACTGAGTTTCATTTGTTTTGCTGTAATGCAACTCTTGGGGCATGGCATAGCAGCAGGGACTGATACAACACAGAAAGCGGATGGCATTGCCAGGAAAGGGATACATAGCATGCCAGGAGAGTCAGCTAATGCAGCAGCTTTCTAGAGAAGATGTCAGCAATAAAGTGTCTATAAGGGACCAGTGCACAATGAAATTGTTACTCTGGCAGAAACCTGACAGAGGGCAGAGGTAGAAACATTAATTTCCCTCTAAAGAAGGTTGAACATCATTCAGGTATAATGGGTTTAGCTGGCACAGGCAAGTGTGATTATATCTTCCTTTGCCAGCTTAGCCAAATTTGTCTATATTGGGTATTTACTATAGTTCCAGGATGCAATAGGAATAGCTCACTAGGGAAGTTTCCTTAAGTCCAATGTAAGTAAAGTTTAAGTTTTCTCTACTGTCATACAATCAGAAATGCTGTGTAAGAGGATACTTGCACCACCTGTATCTCCTATAATTATCCTGAACCCAACACTAGATTTTGTGCCCCTTTTTTTAAAAGACATACTGCTAAATAGATTTAAAGTATGTTGCCTTTAGAACAATAAGTGAGCAGCACTATAGCACTAATGAAACACCAGGCGCTTGGCAGATCTCTGTCAGCTGAGAGAAATAACAAAAGCAGTAGGATAAGAACAGACTAATTTATTCTACTCTTTTATATGCAGCATACTGACTTGCAAATTCCACAGTGTCAGGAGAAAAGTCTGTTTTAAAGTCTGTTTCATGTGCTATAAATTACCTGAGGGAGAGTCTGAATCTTTAAAGGGAATTTAGATAATTTCTCTTATTTAAAAAAAATGCAGTATAGTAACATATTCTCAAATGTTCATGCTAATTTTATATATAAAAATAGACATTAAGCTATGGATATCATAACTAGACTTCTGCATTCCGATTGCCAGCCTTTTGGTCAGTTTATAGAACTTGGCAGTCTGCAGTCAGAGAGGAGCCAAACATTTTGTTATGGCTTTGGGAAAGGGTGAGAAAGTAAAGAAGAGAAGAAAAAGATTTATGAAGTCTTTGTTGAGCTGTATGATGATTAGACTCATCTTACAAACCTCAGGGCTAGATCCTGGGATCTGGCAGAGCTATGCTCAGAACCAACGTAGGACTGGAGGGGGAAGGTGTGAAAAGTTGGCTCTCAGACACCTTTCTGCTCTTTCAATCCTGGGGCTGGTGTCGAGACTGTTTCAGTCTATGCTGTAATTTATCAGAGCTTGAGGGCAGCCAATAGTAATCGTTCCACACCCCTGACAGGTCCTCAATGCCAGAGGGCCAGATGACACTGGCTATGCCAGTTTTATGCTTGCTGGAGATTCCCCTACACCAGAAGAGTCTTCAGTTGCCACATTAGGGCAACTTTGCAGCTACTTTGCACTATCTGAATAGTAGAGCAAAAAACGTCTGGAAGAGAGGCTGAGGACCTGACCCAACTTGTTTGCATAGTGAAGGGAGTTGAAATTCCTGAATTTTTTCTTTGTTTTGTTTTGAAAGATCCATCTTTAGGGTGAGTATGCTTCAGGCTTGTCTATGCACAAACTTGCAGTGATTTAATTTATCAGTTTAGTTACACTGGTGCAAAACTGTGTGGACACACAAATCTGTTCAAAACTAGTTATATCTGTTTAGCTTGCACCTGTAAATTGTAATTCAGATTTAAATCGCTTAAAGTATTGACACACAAAACTGCACCAATTTAACTAAATTTGTTTAAAATCCCAGCAGTCAACTGTGTGTTTAGACCAGCAAAGTAGGAATCAAGGTATCTTTATTAATAACCAGGGCATTTTTACATAGATAAGTAACAATACACAATGTGTTAATTCTTCTTCTTCGAGTGCTTGCTCGCCGCACGCCGCATGCACAGTTGCTGGAGATTTTTCCCTCAGTGGTATCTGTAGGACTGGCTGAGGTGCCCTCTGGAGCCGTGTGCATATGTGCCAGTATCAGGGGGGTCAACCGGCCTCACACCCTCTCAGTTCCTTCTTACTGCGCGACCATGATGATTGTGGAAACGGTGGTTCTTACTGTGGCTTCTTGATGGTTCTTTCTCAGTGGTTGGACTTTCTCTGTTCATATTCAGTATAGTTTCCAGAGTTAGTGTATATAGTAGTGTTAATGATTGTCCCTGTCATCAAGGGACTTTTTGCCCCAGGGGTTGGGCATGCCCTGGGCTTCAAGCCGTATGCCTCTTGTGGCAAGCTGATGCCAGTTAGTGACCCACACACTAGGTGTCTAAAGTGTTTGGGGGGAGTCTCATGTTAAAGAGAAGTGCTAGATCTGCAGGGACTTCAAACCCCATACCAGAAAGGACAGGGATATTCGGCTGAAAGCCATTCTTATGGAGGTGGCCATCAGACCAGTCTTGGAGCTGAGCCACTCCGAATTGGTGCTAAGTACTTTGGCATCCATTTGGAGCGCTCCCCTGGCACTGTGTTCTTCCTGGCACTGTTCTCCATCTCCAGTGCCGAACAAGAAACATAAGAAACAGTGCATTGACAGAGGATGTTCTCCAGTGATGAAGAGAGACAAGTGGGGAGGGACTGGTGTAGTGAGACCCATGTCGGACCAGTTGTCCTCCCCAGAGCCACTGATGGCGCTACAGACTCCTGCTAGAGCGCCGACTCTGGTATGGGACCACCACCAACTCCCGGGAGCAGCTATGGGGCCAGACATTTGCTGATCCCCTTGACACTGGAAGCCTTTTAGGTGGTGTCCTTCCTGATCTTGCTGACCCCTCAAGGACTCCCGCTGGCTAAGGTGACTGGGGTCAGAAGGGAACAAGGTCCAGCAAGCTCCATCCTGGTAGTGACCATGGCGGCACCATCCAGAGGCAAGTCCTCCATGCTAATAATGCACCATTTTGATACTGGTCCCCAATCTCTCGGTACCGCCTGGTGGTAGAAGTGGGTACTGCACCATCATGGTCTCCAAGGGAAGAATCTTCTTCGGAGTCATGAGGGGAAATCCTTCACTCCATCGAAGACCTACCAGTACCCAGCCTCTGGGCCTCCAAACTTTGATACTGGCCTTCTTGCCGTCGCCTGGCCACAGGGCCACTGGCCGATGCAGTGGCAGTACTGGAACCCTTGAGGGTTTCTCCCAGTACTGGGACCCCCTTCCCACCACTCATACTCAGTGGTATCAGGTAGGTGGGTTACTGCCTCTTCTCATCTGGCGCTGGACTCCAACTTCTGCTGACGTCCAGGAGATGGTCACAATGGACATAGTGATAGCAGAGAAGAGGAGGGATTCCCTCTCCCATCATTGGCCTCCTCCTTCTGGATGAGGCAGTTGCAGGCCCTAGTACCCTGCTCCCTCAAGACAACTTCAGGGCCTACCAGGACCTCCTGAAAAGGGTCACGGCAAACTTGGGTCTGGAGGCTGCTGCCTCCTCCAGAGTGGCCTTACTTATAAACAAAGCAATGTTGGATCACGTTAAGACACTGTGGCAGACCCCTTCTTTTCTTCCTCAAAGAGGGAGAGAAGAAATACTATGTCCCAGCAAGCGGGTTTGACTACCTTTACTCGCACCCGCAGGGATCCTGGGTAGTGTGTGTGGCAAATGAGCGGGAGAGACAGTGACAGTTGAGTGCTACCCCAAAAATAAAGAAGCTAAAAGATTGGAACTTTTTGGATCGAAAGTTTATTTGACGGGCAGTCTCCAACTATGTATCTCCAGCCAGCTGGCTTTCCTAGAGGAGATGTGATTTTAATCTGTGGGACTTGCTGTGCAAATTTAAAGTCTCCCTCCCACAGGAATTGAGGCAGGAATTTGCGGGCATCTTAGGGATTACAAGACTGTGGCCAGGACCTCCCTTCAGGTGGCTCTGGACGCGGCCAACTCAGCAGCCAGGACCATGGCATCAGCAGTCACCATGAGGTGCTGTTCATGGCTTCAATCATCTGGCCTTCCTCATGAGGTTCAGCAGTTCATCCAGGACCTTCCCTTTGAAGGCTCCTTACTGTTTTCTGAGCAGATGGACTTGAAGGACTTGAGGGCCACCCTTTGTTCCTTAGGCCTTTACATGCTGCCAGCCTCCAGGAAGCACATCAGACTCCAGCAGCCTCCCAGGTTTGTGGCACCTCCCAGGCAGGAGCCCTACAAAAGAAAGGGAAACGGTTACAAATGACAACAACCCCTCTCTTCTACCTCAGTCTCCCAGTTGGGCTCTCATAGATATTTCAGTGGGGCCACACAGGCCTTTTGAAGGTACGCCTGAAGGCATTACCAGTCTCAGCTCCGGATCCGGATTAATCACAGTTTTAATCGCATTGTTAAACAATAGAATACCAATTGACATTTTTAAATATTTTGGATATTTTTCTACATTTTCATATATATTGAATTCTGTGTTGTAATTGAAATCAAAGTGTATATTATTTTTATTACAAATATTTGCACTGTAAAATGATAAACAAAAGAAATAGTATTTTTCAGTTTGCCTCATACAAGTACTGTAGTGCAATCTCTTTGTCGTGAAAGTGCAACTCACAAATGTAGATTTTTTTTGTTACATAACTGGACTAAAAAAAAAACCCTGTAAAAACTTCAGAGCCTACAAGTCCATTCAGTCCTACTTCTTGTTCAGCCAATAGCGAAGACAAACAAGTTTGTTTACATTTACAGGAGACAAAGATGCCCTCTTCTTATTTACAGTGTCACCAGAAAGTGAGAACAGGCATTTGCATGACACTTTTGTAGCTGGCATTGCAAGGTATTTACGTGCCAGATATGCTAAACATTCGTATGCCCCTTCATGCTTTGGCCACCATTCCAGAGGACATGCTTTCATGCTGATGACGCTTGTTAAAAAAATAATGTGTTAATTAAATTTGTGACTGAACTCCTTGGGGGAGAATTGTATGTTCTCTGTTCTGTTTTATACGCATTCTGCCATATATTTCATGTTATAGCTGTCTCGGATAATGACCCCAGCACATGTTGTTCATTTTAAGAACACTTGCACTGCAGATTTCACAAAACGCAAAGAAGGTACCAATGTGAGATTTCTAAAGATAGCTACAGCACTAGCCAAGTTTTAAGAATCTGAAGTGCCTTCCAAAATCTGAGAGGGATGAGGTGTGGAGCATGCTTTCACTCCGATGCGGAAACTACAAAACCCAACCACCAAAAAAGAAAATCAACCTTCTGCTGGTGGCATCTGACTCAGATAATGAAAATGAACATGTGTCAGTCTGCGTTGCTTTGGATTGTTATCGAGCAGAACCCGTTATCAGCATGGACGCATGTCTCCTGGAATAGTGGTTGAAGTGGTTGAAGCATGAAGGGACATATGAATCTTTAGCGCATCTGGCACGTAAATATCTTGTGACGCCGGCTACAACCATGCCATGCGAACGCTTGTTCTCACTTTCAGGTGACATTGTAAACAAAAACTTGTCTGTCTGAGTGATTGGCTGAACAAGAAGCAGGACTGAGTGGACAGGCTTTAAAATTTTACATTGTTTTATTTTTGAATGCAGGTTATTTTGTACATAATTCTACATTTGAAAGTTCAACTTTCATGATAAAGAGATTGCACTACAGTACTTGTATTAGGTGAATTGAAAAATACTATTTCTTTTGGGGGTTTTTACAGTGCAAACACTTGTGTCACAGAGTTTGGGAGAGACAAGGCCCTGCATCCTCAGCTTCCTGCGATTCACCATGACTCTCAGCCAGCCAGTAAAACAAGGTTTATTTAGATGACAGGAACACAGTCCAAGACAGGTCTTGCAGGTACAGACAACAGGACCCCCTTAGTTAGGTCCATCTTGGGGGGGGGGGGCCCAGGGAGGCCAGAGCCCCGTCTGGGCTACCCTCCATTTTTCCAGCCAGCTCCAAACTGAGACTCTCCAGCCCCTCCTCTCTGGCCTTTAGTTGGCACCTTTTTAGTGGAGAGGCCCAGGCCATTAGTTGCCAGGAGACAGAGTGTTGGCCATTCTCTGTGCAGACAGCATCACAGGGGCCTTGTGGGCTCTGCAATAATCATAAACCCTGATCCCCCCACCTAGATACCTAAGAAATGCATATGGGGAAACTGAGGCACCCACACACAGTATTCAGAGTAAACATTAAGAACATTCCCACTTCGTCACAACTTGTAATAAAAAATAAATACAAAGTGAGCACTGTACACTATGTATTCTGTGTTGTAATTGAAATCAATATATTTGAAAATGTAGAAAACATCCAAAATATTTAAATGGTATTCTGTTATTGTTTAACAGTGAAATTAATCACAATTCATTTTTTTAATTGTATGATTAATCATGATTCATTTTTTAAATTGCTTGACAGTCCTAATAAATAACACTTTCCTATTCACTTTCTCCATAGAATTCATGATTTTATAGACTTCTACCATGTCCCCCCTCAATGGTCTCCTTTATAAGATGGATAGTTCCAGTCTTTTTAATCTTATGGAAGCTGTTTCATACCCCTGATCATTTTTGGACTTAACTATCTCGAGTAATTGTTTTGCGTGCAAATTTTGCCTTTTCACTGTTCAGCCCCTTTTCCAGATCATTTATGAATATGTTGAACAGTACAGGTCCCAGTACAGATCCTTACAGGGCAGGGCTGGCGCAACCCATTAGGCGACCTAGGCGGTTGCCTAAGGCACTAACATTTGGGGGGTGGCAACCACGGCGGCCGGATCTTCGGCCGCCTGTCGTCAGCGGCATTTTGGGGGCGGGACCTTCTGCCGCCTCTGTCGGGAGTAGTATTTCAGGGGCGGGACCTTCCACCGCCTAGGGCAGCAGAAAAGCTGATGGTGCTCCTGCTTAGGGGACCAAGGTATTTATCCCTCTCCATTGTGAAAACTGACCACTTACTCCTACTCTTTGTTTCCTATCTTTTAACCAGTTACTGATCCATGAGAAGACCTTCTCTCTGATACTATGAATGCTTAGTTTGCTTGATTAGTTTGCTTAAGAGCCTTTGGTAAAGGACCTTGTCAAAGGCTTTCTGAAAGTTGACATTATCGACTGGATCACCCTTGTCCACATTCTTCTTGACACCGTCAAAGAATTCTAATAGATTGCTTTTGTAAAGGGAAATCATACCTTACCAGTGTTGACTCTGCCCCAACATATTGTGTTTATCTATGTGTCTGGTAATTCTGTTCTTTACTATAATTTCAACCACTTTGCCTGGTACTGAAGTTAGGTTTACTGGCCTGTAATTGCCAGGATCGCCTCTGAAACCTTTTTTAAAAATTGGATTTATGTTAGCTATCCTCCAGTCATCTGGTATATAGGCTGATTTAAGTGATAGGTTGCATACCACAGTTAGGAGTTCTGCAGTTTCACATTTGAGTTCCTTCAGAACTTTTGGGTGATACCATCTGGTCCTGGTGACTTATTACAGTTTAATTTATCAATTTGGTCCTAAACCATCTCTGACATCTCAATCTGTGAAAGTTCCTCAGATTTGTCACAGAAAAAGAATGCCTTGAGTGTGGGGATCTCCCTCACATCTTCTGCAGAGAAAACTGATGCAAAGAATTAATTTAGCTTGTCTGCAATGACTGTGTCTTCCTTGAGCGTTCCTTTAACATGTTTATTGTCCAGAGGCCTCACTGACTCCTTGTCAGGCTTCCTACTTCTGATGTATTTAATTTTTTTTTTTGCTGTTCATTTCTATATCTTTTGCTAGATACTTTTCTAATTCTTTTTTGGCCTGCCTAATTATACTTTACACTTGATTTGCCAGAATTTATGCTCCTTTCTGTATTTTAGTCATTAGTTTTTGACTTCCAGTTTTTAAAGGATCTCTTCTCGCCTCTTAACAGTTTAGCCCTGATGGCACTTTTTTGTCTTCTTACAGTTGTTTTTTTAAAATTTGGGGTATACATTTAATTTGAGCCTCTATTATAGTATTTTTAAGTACAGTAACTCCTCGCTTAACGTTGTAGTTATGTTCCTGAGAAATGCGACTTTAAGCAAAACAATGTTAAGCTAATCCATTTTCCCCATAAGAATGAATGTAAATGGGGGAAAAAAAATTTCACCAGACAAAAGACTATATTATATATATGTATATACACACACAGTATATGTTTTAAACAAACAATTTAATACTGTACATAGCAATGATGATTGTGAAGCTTGGTTGAAGTGGTGGAGTCAGAGGGTGCGATATTTCCCAGGGAATGCCTTACTGCTAAATGATGAACTAGAACTTGGCTGAGCCCTCAAGGGTTAACACGTTGTTTATGTAGCCTCATACCCTACAAGGCAGCATGAATGGAGGGAGGAGAGACAGCATGGCAGACAGAGACACACACCCTGAGTGAGAGAGAGATGCGCATTGTCCCTTTAAGTACGCTGACTCCACTCCAAGTAGATCAGGAAGTTGAGACAGCAGCTGCTGCCTGCAAGCTCCCTCCGTCCTGAGCCCTGTTGTTAGTCCCCCCGCTCTATGGAGATGGGGTAAGCGGGGAGCAGGAGAAGAGGGGAAGGGAACACCCTGATATTTGCCCCCCTCTCCTCCGCCCCTGCACAGCAAGCAGGAGGCTCCTGGGAGTAGCTCCAAGGCAGAGGGCAGGAGCAGCACATGGCAGTGGGGGGAGGGACAGCTGAACTGCCGGCAATTGATAGCCTGCTGGGTGGCTGCTGTACAGGGAACTTAGGGGAGTGGGGAGCTGATAGAGGGGCCGCCGGTTCACCCTGGTTCCAAGCCCCCACCCGCTAACTCCAACGGGCTGCTCTTTCTGCAAGCAGTGGACAAAGCAGGCGGCTGCCAAACAACTTTATAAGGAAGCATTGCACAACTTTAAATGAGCATTTTCTCTAATTGATCAGCAACGTAACAACAAAACAACGTTAACTGGGACGACTTTAAGTGAGGAGTTACTGTAGTCTCCATGCAGTTCGCAGGCATTTCACCCTTGTGACTGTTCCTTTTATTTTTTGTTTAACTAGCTTCCTCATTTTTGTGTAGTTCCCCTTTTGAAGTTAAATGTTACTGTGGTGGGTTTCTTTGGTATCGCTCCCCCAAGGATGTTCCATTTAATTACATTATGGTCGCTATTACCAAGTGGTTCAGCTATATTCACCTCTTGGACAGATCCTATGCTCCATTTAGGACTAAATCAAGAATTGTCTCTCTTCTTGTAGATTTCAGGAAAAACTGCTCCAAAAGCAATCATTAATTGGTTGAGAAATTTTATCTCTGCATCCCTTTCTGAAATGACATATACCCAATCAATATGAGGGTAGTTGAAATTCCTCTTTATTATTGGGTTTTCTGCCTTTGTAATCTCTCTAATCTATCTGAGCATTTCACAGTCACTGTCACCAGGCTGGTCAGGTGGTCAGTAGTATATTTCTACTGCCATACTGTTATTGTTCAAGCATGGACTGTCTGTCCATAGAGATCCTATGGTACAGTTTGATTCATTTAAGATTTTTACTTTATTTGACCCTATTCTTTCTTTCATATATAGTGCCACTCCCCCACCATGTGACCTTCTGTCATTCCTATGTATTTTGTACCCTGGTATTACTGTGTCCCATTGATTATCCTCATTCCACCAAGTTTCCATGATGCCTATTATATCAGTATCCTCAATTAAAGCCAGCCAGTCAAGTTCACCCATCTTAGTATTTAGACTTCTAGTGTCCCTTAATATAAAACAAGTAATTCATGCTGAACGTGCATGGTTGGTCCAGTGTGTGAAAAATACATCACAAACAGGGCCACATTCTTTCCCAACATATTCAATGCAATCCCATTTCATTTTGGGACAGGATTTGACCCATGGAATTTAATAACTTATTGTTATAGCAGGCATCACCAACTGGCAGTGTTACAGTCTTCCAAGATTTTTTCCTTAACATGTGGGTGAATGTTTTGACTTGGAAGATATGCTGTATTATTGTTCATTTTGGGTTATGCAGGGTACTGTGTAGAGGCAGTGGTCCTTGGAGAGGGAGCTGTGTGAGCAGCATGAGGATTTGTTCTCTTCTTTGGTCTCTGATTAGAGTCTATTCTTGAGTCAAAGTTGCTTCCTGGGAACTGGGCACTGATGTTGGATTAAAATTCCAGAAGGAAGGGATTGCCCTGCATGCTGTTTGACCACCTTTGTTCCAGGACTGGTGTGTGTGTGTGTAAATAAAACAAGTTAAATTTAGAATCTATGTCACTGCAGGTCAGCTTCTCAGTGGAGGAGAAATCAAAGCCCCTAATATCTGTTGGTTCTCAATATAGGGATGACACTGGTGTCAGGACAGGGGTTTCAGAAAGGCAACAGTGAATGAAATTGCTTCAAAGAGAAATAAGTAACCATGAAACTAAATTCAAGGTTTATATATACATCTCTTATACTTTCTTACAAAAACGTTTGTTAATTTGTTTCCAACATGTAAAAATAGCTATGAAAGAACATTACAGTTATGAAAATTTAAGTGTGCAAAAATATGGAACTTCTCAGTTAAGATTGTTCCAGGATGTGAATTCTTGTTAGAGTAAATGTTTTAATGTGCTAATAAAATTCTTTTAAAAATAATATATTAGCTTTTTCATGTTTGAGAACAAATAAAGAGAAAATGAAAAAAAGTTAATATTGCAATGGCAGACCTAGTTTTCAGCATTTTTATAGATCCTCTTTACAGTGGAAATATTTTAAATATTCACATGCAAACTATATTCATGTTTTAGACTTTCTTTAAAAGTATTAATGGACATTTACATTAACATAGATATTGCATTTTATTAATAACAGTGCACAGTGCTTTGCCTTTTCAGTGTCCTCCATCTAAGGATTTCAAAGCATGTGTTTGGTGCAGAATGGCTATAGAAAGGTGTTCATTGCAGTGTTGTTATACACTGGTAACTACACAAGCAGAAGTAATAGAAAATGTTTGCTGTAGCTATTGGTGATTAGAGCAGAATCCTGTAGCATGCATATCAGTAGATACATGAGGAGCTGGGCTATTTTCTGGATGAACTAGCTTTAGCTGGAGGTGTTTGCTTATTGTATGGTTTGTTTAGTTTAATGTGAGTTTCAGGAAGGATATGGAGGGGAAAGCAGCTGTGGACTAGATGGTGAAAAGCTTCTTCTGTACTTTTTGTTTTTCAAAGCAAGCCAAGACAGAGTCTGAAACTCTGATCCTACCAGAGAGGCAACAGACCCTGTCCAAATGGTAAAAGGTCAGCATTAAAGCTGTGTTCATATAAAAGGTGTTTGTACAAAGTGAAAAAAAATAACCCAACAATTTAGCTGTTTGGGAAAGAGGCTGCACATTTCAGTCCATCACAAGGTAACTCCGTACACAGGCTATTCAAGCACAAACAGGAGTTGGCGCAGCCCTGAGGCCATGACCTGGAGTGTAAAAAACAGCTGCTTTGGCTATAAATAGACCTGTGCTTCTTCTCACGTGAAGCATTTTTTGTGGCGCTTTCCATACAAATGAAGAGGAAATTGTCAATTTAACTGTTGGTATTTTAAGTTAGATGTACATGGCAGTAACAGTATTCTCATTTGAATGCATGAAAGTCAGACTGTTATCAAGTTTCAGTCTTATTGTATTAGTATCATATAATAGTGATGCCATTCGTTTGGCAGTAGTAAAGTCTGTCAGCCTTTCTGTTATAACCACCAGAGCACAGGGGTTTATAACTAGGGTGGAAAACAAAATTACTCTGATTTATCTGAAAACATGTTCATACAGGAGTGATCATATTTTACTCAGGAGCATTTTGACTTACAAGTGTGTACAAAGTATATTTCAGGTGTTTTTAGAGTGACTTTTAGTGTTGTGAATGGTGCCAGTTTGACCCACACAACAGATAGAGCAGAGTAGCCGCAGTGTAAGTTTCACCATATTGCCTTGCCAATGTACCTCAGTCCTGACCCAGAATGAATAGTCTCTGAGTGGGCAGTTCAGCCTCCATGTTCATTCAGTCCTTTGCCTCTTTGCAGGCTAATTAGTATCACTGCAGTTGTGGTTATATTTTTTGTAACATAGACATTAGTCTGCTAGAAACACATTTCATATAATAGGCCACCCTGTCAGTAGTCAGACAAGCCATAGTTTGCTGTGGTACCAGTCCCCCAGCTTCCTAAACCCTACCTAATAGGTAAAATCAAGCATTTCACTACCCAGTTAAAGACAAACAAGAGACTTCCTGCAGCCAGAGGGCTAAATCCTAGCCCAGGGGTTGGCAACCTTTCAGAAGCGGTGTGCCGAGTCTTCATTTATTCACTCTAATTTAAGGTTTTGTGTACCAGTAATACATTTGAACGTTTTTAGAAGGTCTCTTTCTATAAGTCTATAATATATAACTAAACTATTGTTGTATGTAAAGTAAGTAAGGTTTTTAAAATGTTTAAGATGCTTCATTTAAAATTAAATTAAAATGCAGAGCCTCCCCGGATCGGTGGTCAGGACCCAGACAGTGTGAGTGCCACTGAAAATCAGCTCACGTGCCGCCTGCGGCACACGTGCCATAGGTTGCCTACCCCTGTCCTAGCCAGTGATTCCATGAGAATAGGGAGGTACATCAGCCTGGCAAAATTGTGATGAGATTTTTCATTCAGGCAGAAGTCACCCATCCATCCTTACCATTGTGGTAGTGAAAAGTTAATATTTCACTTACTCATTAAAACAAAAATCAGTCTGGACAGGCTGGGCAAGTAGAATTTTGCAAGGATTTACTGCCATATAACCCAGCTCTACATTAGCCTCACTAATTCTGAACAGTTTGGGAGAAGTGTAGAGCAGCCGGAATCCCTCAGAGAAGAGTGTTGGCTCCTCCCAATACCAGCTCAGCCTGTCACTCACTCCCTATTCTCCATGCAGTGCCCCTGGGGTTACTACAGCAACTCTGTTAAGCTGCCATGGCAGAGAAAGATAAGCAGCAGTCAGATCCCCACACTAGTGGTCCTTTCTCTAGATAGTCTTGTTTCCTTTTATGGGCAGAGGCCATAGTTTGGGTTTATGTCATCCCTTCTCGTGATTCCTTTTAAACCCTGATAATTTCTGACCCTTTCCTGGGTGACAGCTGGAGTAATTGGAGATTAAGGAGCACATGGCTCCTTTAAAGGAGGCTGTTACCCAGCTTTGGAGATTAGCCACCACTCCCCAAATCAGGAGCACTGTGCACATACAGCCTCTTGCTGAGAGGTGGGGCAGAGTTAGAGCATTGCTAACCCCCACCTCTCAAGGATCACGATGACATTGGCCTAAAAATCGTAACAGTTTTTAAAAAAATACAATTTAGATTTTTTTATATTGGCCTTCTGGTTTTGAGACTTTAGAGTTCATGGGGTCAAGTTTTCAAGCTTTGTTCCATGACTTCCCCCTGCCCCCCATTAGAGCTGATAGCCTCACCTAATTACATGACTCTGGAAGCTGGGGCTTCAAGAAAAACACCAAATATCACGAGATTTGTGATAAAGTCACAAGAGTTAACAGGGGAGTTACAGACTCAGCAGCCCTCCTGCTCCAAAAGGGACAGATTGTGACAGCCACAGAGCAGCCCCAGGGGAAGTGAGGCCCCTTCTAGGATGGCTAGGCACACTATAGCCACAGAACAGGTCTGGGCCCCATACCAAGCAGGCAACAGGGCCAGGTTTTGGTGGTTTTAAATTAGGAACCCAAAAGGATTTTATCAGTGTGTTTTTTAAGTTAAATTTGCCAAACACATGACTGAGTAGCTCACCAGAAGGCTGTCTACATTCTAGGAACTCTATTTAAAAGGAATGATTTCTATTTCCTAGCCAAATATTTAGCATTTTCCCCACTCTGAACCACCAACCCCCCCCCAAATCCCTCTTAGTCTTCTCTCTGTTATCAGCAAAAACAATGAGGAGTCCTCGTGGCACCTTAGAGACTAACAAATTTATTTGGGCATAAGCTTTGGTGGGCTGTAACCCACTTCATCAGATGTTATTATGTTATCAGTGGCATTAATAAATGTGCCCATAAATATAGCTTTTCTATAGTGGTATATTTGGGGAGAGGTGTCAACTAGCATAACCTGCTTCCTACCCCCAAGAGAGGAGCACAGGCCAAACATCTCTAAGCACACTTATAATATGCTGGGGAATTTCCTAATTAGCCACAGCTGGGTCCAGTTAGACTTCCTTCCAGGTCAGGTTCCCCTACAGTCCTTGTGCTTAAGGCATGTAGCTATGGTCCTTTCTCCTCCTCAGAGACAGGATATTGAATGCTCTCCCTGCTGTTCCCTGTATGGAATAAATATACCTCCAAACAGCGAAGCATAGATCCCAAAAGCAATTTAGGTGATGCAGCACTTAACTTGTAGGTGTCTAGGAATAACAATGGAATCCACAAAGCTTAGGTTCCCTGTACAATAAATGGGGGGGGAGGGGTAGACTGAGAGCACAAAACCAGCATGTTAGGAGGGGAGCTGTCTCAGCTAGCCAATGGGAGATGCCAATGAGAGGTGTGTTTGTGCATGCTAAGCCCACGCCTCTCATGGAATTAGGTGCTGAAGTCCAGGCGATTCACGGCTGGAACCCCTCTCCTGGAGTCAGGTGGCTTAGGCACCTAAGCTGTTTCTTGGGAGACGGAGTTAGGCACTTGCTTAACTCCACACATGATGGCTGGGAGGGAGGCCTCGCTGCTAGCCTGTAGCCCAGTGGTTAGGGCCCTCACCCAGAAAATAGGTCTAATCCCCCAGTTCAATTCCTTCCTCTACCTGCTGAGAATAGGGACTTTCCACTGGAGTGTTGAGTGACTCTCATACTGTCTATGGCCCAATTAAGATTTAATTATTCAGTTAAAATGAAAAAGCTTCAACAAAAGAGATTGAGATAATTCAGGCTGCTCAGTAGTTGGAGCACTCACCTGAGAAGTAAAAAGCTCTAGCTGAAATCCCTTCTCACCTGCTAGAGGTGGTAAAAGAACTGGGGGCTCCCACATTTGGGGCAGGTACCCTAGCCACTGGGCTATGAGGGAGCACCTGCCCCTTTCCCACAATGTCTGTTTTGTGCGAAGTTGGGGGTGCTCAGAAGCTGTACACTGGACGGGGGCCCGTGGGAAAGATAGGTTAAGGAACACCTATCTTCCCCTGGTTTGTGGATTGTAGTAGAGCTTAGGTGTGAGGTAGGCATCTGGATGCCTAAAGAGAAGCAGCAGAGGAAGAAATATAGGTAGCTGGGAAACGTTTATAGCAGAAATATAGGGTATGTCTACACTGAAATTAAACGCCTGTGTTAACTGACTCAGGGTTTCCAGGCTTGGGCTACAGGGCTGCAAAATTGCAGTGTAGACATTCAGACTTGGGCTGGTGCTTGAGCTCTGGGAGCTACAAGGTGGAAGGGTCTCAAAACCCGGGCTCCAGCCTGAGCCCTAATGTCTACACCACAGTTTTACAGCCCCACAGTTTGAGCCCTGTGAGCCCAAGTCAGCTGACCTGAGCCACCTGCAGGTGTTTAATTGCAATGCAGACACCTACAGGATTTTTATGGATCACAGTGGTGCCTAAAAATGGAACTTCGGTGCCTACATCTGGAGTTTAAGGACCTAAGTACCTTTGCAGATCTGGGCCCTAGTAATATATAGAATCTTAGAAGTGAAATGGGTCCTGTTACAGAGGGCAGTAGGCATCTGCCTGCAGTTATGGAAATCTGCCAAGCACTTTCTAGAATCTGTAGGGGGTTATCTAGAAACCGGCGTAGAGAAGGTTTCTAGACACAAAAGCAACCAAACAAAAAATCATCAAGGGAATCCAGATTCAGTAAATACTTAAATGAGAGCAATTATTGTAGGATTTAGTGTAGTTATAAGGCAAATTAGATAGAGGGAAATTTTTCTAAGAGTCCCTTAAACTGTCAGTAGTGGCCATATGTTTTTCTTATCATTGTAAAAATATCCTACCTTTTCCTTTAAACTATACTGACTCAAGTGAATAGCTGCCACATTCTTGGGTTTCGAGTCTATAAATATATATGTGCTGAAACTGATATATTACTCTCAGTGAGAGCACTCTAATAATGTCAGTGTTTTAACCTCATTCATCCTCCAACAGTCTGTACCATATGTCATCTCAGCCAGGGCCGTCCTTACCCATATGCAAAGTACGCAGCTGCGTAGGGCACCAGGAAACTTGGGGCACCACATTTCCTGGTGCCCTGCGCAGCTGCATGCTGCTCCAGCCCCTGCCCCGCCTCTTCCCCAGTCCTCCCACCCCACCTCTTCCTGCCCCGCTCCGCCCCAGCCCCGTTCCCACTCCTCCCCTTCCCCAAAGCCTCCGCCCTACTCTGCCCCAGTCCCACCTCTTCCCACCCCTGAGGACTGCAGCAGGGCCGGGCCTGCACGCACCGGCGGCAGGAAGTGCAGGGACCCGACCCCAGCCACGCCACCGGTGAGTGCTGGGTATGGTTCCTCCCTGCCCCCTAAGCCAGTCTCCCTCCCCCCCGCTGAGGCCTGCCCCCCCTATGGAGGGGGCTGCGTAGGGCCCCAGAATAGCTAGGGATGACTCTGATCTCAACTATAAACTACAGAAACATTGGCTAAGTCCATCGAAATAAATGATACTGCACCCACTTACTCCAGCAGTGAATTTGGCTCATCATTTTTGATCAGTGTTCTTCCTGGCAGATAGTCTGTTGTGAGTGTCTTCAGCAGGAGTAGATGTTGAAGCAATCTTTCCTTACAGCATTTTAAAATGATATTTTAGATTGTCCTGTAAGTGTTTTTTTATATATTTTGTTCTCCCAGCAGAGTGTCAGTGGATTTTGGCATTTAAATCTTGTCTATTTCAGTTTGTGATATTGTACAGGCCAGGAAGGTCAAACATTTAAGCAAAACATTTTAATAATCAATTTTTAGCAAAGGCTGTGGAAAAGATACTAATACCCTATCCAGTCTTTTCACTTCATTCCTAGAGGCAGCAGGGTCTATTGTTTAACTTATATTATGGTAGTGCCTAGAAGCCTCAGCTGGCTTGGGGCTTCATTTTACTAGGCACAGTACATACACATAATAAATGACAGCTCCTGCCCCCAAAGAACTAACAAGCTAAAATATCTAGTGATTAGAACAGACACTTTGGAATTCTAGATTCTTATGCCTTAATCTGCAGTTGAGTTGCTGTGTGATGTTCAGCAAATTACTAAGGCCCAGATACACAAAGGTACATAGGTGCCTAAGTTCCAATTTTAGGCACCACTGTGATTCACAAAACCCCTGCTCGACCGCCACCTATTCCTGTAGGAACCTAAATTCACTTGGAGCCAAAATGTCCACTGTAAAAATTTCCTAGCCATCTAAGTTTTTCCAGGCGTGCACATGTTACTGCCTTACTCCAAGCATCTGGACGCTCATCTCCCTTCTAAGTCTCCAAGCAATCCACAAACCAGGGGAGGATGGATGCTCCTGCGCCTACCGTATCCTTGGGGCCCAATACAGTAGGTGTACTTGGAGGCACCTCTCAGGAGCAACACTACGATCCACAAAGCCTGAGTTTGGCCTAGGCTCCCTAGCCAATGCATGTGTTGAGAGAGGTGCCTAAGAATGCGACCCACAAAAGCTAACAGGCTAGGTCGGGAGCCAATGACAGGAATATGCGCTAAGACCCTCCCCTCTCTCAGAGGTAGGCGCCTAAGTTCAGGCTGCAGGGAGGTGCCTGTCTCTGCTAGCAATCCACAAATGAAATCTAATCAACTGGAGCCAGGTGACTTAGGCACCCAAGCTGCTTCTTGTGGGAATGAGTTTGGTGCCTGCCTTACTCTTCACAAAATGGCTGGAGGAAGAGGTGGTGCCTACCTTGTAATTTTTAACCTGAAGACTAGAGCAAGCGCCTGGGGTGTGGAAGACCCAGCTCCAATTCCCCTCTCTCTGCCAGAGGCGGACAAAGGCTTTGAATAGGGGTCTCCCACTTCTCAGGAGAGTGCTCTAAACTCTGATTCTGTGGTTTGTACATGTTGTTTTCGTTGTGCAAAAAGCAAGAGACAGCATCTACCCTAAAAGCCCTATATTGTATAAACTTTAGGACTCCCTGAAAAGCCCATCATTGTCAGTCTTAAGGTAAAGGAGCTACTACAAAGTGACAGGTGACATTGCCTTCCCCTCAACCACTGAGTGCACTTGTGATTTGAAGCACTCCATCTCCAGATCCGGGTCAGTTGTGTGCTAGTAGTAGAATTTACCTCATGAATAGGGCCATACCAAATTCAAGGCCATGAAAAATGCGTCACGGACCGTGAAATCTGGTCTTTTGTGTGCTTTTACCCTATACTGGGGTCAGCAACCTTTGGCACACGGCATGCCAGGATAAGCACCCTGGCGGGCTGGGCCAGTTTATCTGCCGCATCCGCAGGTTTGGCCGATCATGGCTTCCACTGGCTGCAGTTCGCCGCTCTGGGCCAATGGGGGTGGCGGGAAGTTGCGGCCAGCACATCCCTTGCTCGCGCGTCCGCCGCCCCCCCCCCCTGGGGGCGGACCGCGGCCGGCCAGTGGGGATCGCGATTGGAACCTGCGACACGGCGGGGTAAGAACAAACTGGCCCGGCCTGTCAGGGTGCTTACCCTGGCGAGCCTCATGCCAAAGGTTGCCGACCCCTGCCCTATACTATACTATATTTCACAGGGGAGCATAGGCGGCAGGTTTGTATAATTTTTGGTGATGCCCAAAATGGTGGTGCCTCCCCCCCACGACTCTCGCCCTGTAAGCCGATATAAAATGAAGCTACAGTGCGTCGACACCACAAGATTACAAAGGTCAACTAAAAGTGGAAAGTCAGAAGCAGCACTTGCCTGCTTCAGTATACGGTATTATATTTTGTTGCACCTGTTGTGACAAAGTGGGAATGTTCTTAATGTTTTCTCTGAATACTGTATGGGTGCCTCAGTTTCCCCTGCAAGGTGCCAACTGAAGGTGCTGGGGACAAAGAGATCAGAAGAGATCCAGAAGAGACACAAAGGCTAGAGGAGGGAGTGTCAGTTTGGAGCTGGCTGGGGAAATGGGGAGAGGCCCAGAACTTGGGTCTAGGCTCCCCACCCTCCAAGATGGACCTGACTGAGGGGTGCTGTTTTCTGTACCTACAAGCTTTGTTTTAGACTGTGATCCTGTCGTCTAATAAACCTTCTGTTTTACCGGCTGGCTGAGAGTCACATCTGACTGCAGAGTTGGGGTGCAGGGACCTCAGGTTGCCCCAGGACCTGCCTGGGCAGACTCGCTGCGGAAAGTGCACAGTGTGGAAGGGCATGCTGAATGCTCTGAGGTCAGACCCAGGAAGGTGAAGCTTCTTGCCCTGGAGAAGGTATGCTCAGAGAGAGGAGGCTCCCCCAGAGTCCTGACTGGCTTTGTATGGAGTAGTACCAAAGCATCCCTGCATCCCCTTCCGCACCATGCGCTTCCCGGAAGTCCACACAGGCACTGACGCTCTCTCCTCTGGCCTGTCTCTTTTCCAGGCATTAGGAGGCCACCTGATCTCTTTGTTCTCCAACACCTTCAGTTGGCACCTTGCAGGAGAGCGACCCAGGCCATCTGTTGCCCGGAGACAGGGTTGCAGCCATTTTCTGTGCAGATGGCATCACACTGGCACTCTAGGACTCTACAACAATCACACACCCTTATCCCACCATCTAGATCCTTGAGAAATGCATAGGGGAAACTGAGGCACCCACACAGTATTCAGAGAAAACATTAAGAACATTCCCATTTTGTAACACCTGTATACTTTAAAGGGTGTAAAATAATCAAGTATTGTGCTAAACACAATGATGCTCCAAACTGACCACCAAATTTAAGTTGCACGTTTTTCCCCTCAAGTGAGGGCTCTGGGGTGGGGCTGGGGATGAGGGGTTCACAGTGCAGGAGAGTGCTCAGGGTTGGGGTGCTGGGGGCGCAGGCTCTGGGGTGGGGCAGGGCTGGGGATAAGGAACTTGGGATGCAGACAGGCTGCCTCAGGGCTAGGGCCAGAGAGGACTCTCCCCCCTCCTTACTGGCAGCAGCAAGCTCCAGGAGAGGGACCCCTCCTCTCCCCCCCCCCACCCCGCAGCACACTCACTCTGCACCCCAGTCACTGCACATGCTCCTAGGGACTCTCTCAGATCCAGAAAGCCCACTCGCCTCCCCTGTGGTGGGTACCGGAGTGGGGGGTTGCCATCATGTGTGGCCTCCTCACCCCTGCTGCTGCCCGTGGGTGCCGGGGGGCGGGGGAGAGGGCTCCCAAGCACGTGTGTGCCTCCTTCCCCCTCCTCTCTCCCTCTTCCCCTCCCCCGGTGCTCCAAGAGGCTGCCTGCCGCTGATCTCTATAGCCTTAGGCAGAAGCAGCACAAACAAGGGAGAGAGTCACTGGCTGTTTTCTTTCAGGCAGGGAAGCTCCGAGGCGGGGGCAGGGGAGAAACCCAGCTCCAGCTATTGGTGGAGCACAGCCCCCAGCCTTGAATATTCCTGGTGCTTGAGCACCTCAAGCCCATATAAGCTGCCGCCCCTGCAGGGGAGACCAACGTTTCTCAAATTGGGGGTCCTGACCCAAAAGGGAGTTGTGGGTCAGTTGCAAGGTTATTTTAAGGGGGTCGCGGTATTGCTACTCTTACTCTGTACTGACTTCAGAGCTGGGTGTCTGGAGAGCGGTGGTTGTTGTCCAGGCACCCAGCTCTGAAGGCAACGTCCCACCAGCAGCGCAGAAGTAAGGGTAGCAGTACCATACTATGCCACGCTTAAATTTATTATTTTTAAAATCCTGACTGTGAAATTGACCAAAATGGCTTGTGAATTTGGTAGGGCCCTACTCATGAATACTACTGCTGTTATTTTTAATGGGGATATTGCATGTAATTCCTTGTGCATCAGAATTATTGGATGGGATTTGAAAAGTGCATAAGTGACTGAAAATCTCACTGAAATATCGTAAAATATGTTTACCAACAACATCAAAGCTCACACAGATCTTTGTTTTCAGCTATTGCTCTTCATCATTTCCTATGGGCATGGAGTTTTGCTAGTAGAGCGGAGCGTATGAAAAGTCAAGCTATGAAAAACACCTTGATGCAAGATAGCGCTTACCAGGTATAATTTTTTTTTCTTGGCAGTGATTTGCAGCAGGTCTTAAAAATCCACGTGCTCATGGTGAAAGGAGGCTTTCTTGGGTAAATCTGATCAATTTCTGTGGAAAGTAAATTTTCATTTGAAAAAATGGGTCTCTTCTCCCCCCACCCCCCACTAGTCTTACACTGACTTCCAGTGGCCTTATTTCTGATTTAAAATAGCATAAACAAGAAGTGAAGCAGGCCTCACATTTCTAACCATTATAAACATGAACCGCAAGTAAACTGATGCAGTGCTGTCTTCCTAAGTCTGCAAATGTACAGTCCAAGTGCAGTGTTTCTGTTGTTGCTCAGAGCTTTCCCAAGATGCAGCACAGTAAAAGCTAATCACTCTGGTCATTTGTGTCTGTTGCTATTCAGAATCCTGTGGGCAGTTGTGAAAGTGGCAAGAATTAAAGTTAACTCCACCCTAATGCTGGTGGGGAACGCTGTGAGCCTAAGTAGGCAATGGAGCTATTCACTGAGAGGGATTACTCAAAAACAAAGATATAGTTAGAGTAGTGGACACCCCATCCAACCAAGGATTCTCAGGGTACTTCTTCACTACCCGCCATATCGGCGGGTAGCCATCGATTTCTCGGAGTTCGATATATCGCGTCTCATCTAGACGCGATATATCGAACTCCGAACGCGCTCCCGTCGACTCTGGAACTCCACCACCGCGAACGGCGGTGGCGGAGTCGGTGGGGGAGCCGCGGACGTCGATCCCGCGCCGTGAGGCCGGGTAAGTAATTCGAACTAAGGTACTTCGACTTCAACTACGCTAGTCGCGTAGCTGAAGTTGCGTACCTTAGATCAACCCGCCCCCCTAGTGTAGACCAGGCCTCAGAGAGTTTCACATTCATCTGACATCTAGTAGCTAGAGACTGATATGAAAGAGCCAATAAAAAGGGGCCAGAGACAGCATTTTGGTAGAAATTCCAGCATCCTCCTCTTGCCTGGCAGCTGTGGGGAGATTGGTCTCTTACCACAGCATTACCCCTGGCCAATTCCCACCCATTCATCCTTTGTACAGGCCAGTAGCAAGTGTAATTCTCGGACTAGTAGGTGTCTGGTAATATTTCCAAGCCCTTCAGGTGAGAATATGGGTGGATGCATGGAGAAGTGTGAGGGTGAGCAACAGTGGGGGGATGAGACGGGCTACCAGAAGAGAGGTAGGTATTTAGAGCACAGGCACTGACTTATCTTTCCTGGTGAGTGCCCCACCCCAAGGCCCTTGCTCCGCCTCTTCTCCCACGGCCCTTCTCTCGCTCCGCCTCTTCCCTCTCTGCCCCCGAGGCCCTGCCCTCGCTCCACCTCCTCCTGCTCCCTCTCTGCCCCCGAGGCCCTGCCCTCGCTCCACCCCCACCTGCTCCCTCTCCGCCCCCGAGGCCCTGCCCTCGCTCCACCTCCTCCTGCTCCCTCTCCGCCCCCGAGGCCCTGCCCTCGCTCCGCCTCCTCCTGCTCCCTCTCCGCCCCCGAGGCCCTGCCCTCGCTCCACCTCCTCCTGCTCCCCTCTCCGCCCCCGAGGCCCTGCCCTCGCTCCACCTCCTCCTGCTTCCTCTCTGTCCCCGAGGCCCTGCCCTCGCTCCGCCTCCTCCTGCTCCCTCTCCGCCCCCGAGGCCCTGCCCTCGCTCCGCCTCCTCCTGCTCCCTCTCCGCCCCCGAGGCCCTGCCCTCGCTCCACCTCCTCCTGCTCCCTCTCCGCCCCCGAGGCCCTGCCCTCGCTCCGCCTCCTCCTGCTCCCTCTCCGCCCCCGAGGCCCTGCCCTCGCTCCACCTCCTCCTGCTCCCTGCGCCCCGAGGCCCTGCCTCGCTCCGCTTCCTCCTGCTCCCTCTCCGTCCCCGAGGCCCTGCCCTCGCTCCACCTCCTCCTGCTTCCTCTCTGCCCCCGAGGCCCTGCCCTCGCTCCACCTCTTCCTGCTCCCTCTCCGCCCCCGAGGCCCTGCCCTCGCTCCACCTCCTCCTGTTCCCTCTCCGCCCCCGAGGCCCTGCCCTCGCTCCACCTCCTCCTGCTCCCTCTCCGCCCCCGAGGCCCTGCCCTCGCTCTGCCTCCTCCTGTTCCCTCTCCGCCCCCGAGGCCCTGCCCTCGCTCCACCTTCTCCTGTTCCCTCTCTGCCCCCGAGGCCCTGCCCTCGCTCCACCTCCTCCTGCTCCCTCTCTGCCCCCGAGGCCCTGCCCTCGCTCCGCCCCCTCCTGTGCCCTCTCCGCCCCTGAGGCCCTGCCCTCGCTCCCCCTCCTCCTGCTCCCTCTCCGCCCCCGAGGCCCTGCCCTCGCTCCGCCTCCTCCTGTTCCCTCTCCGCCCCCGAGGCCCTGCCCTCGCTCCACCCCCACCTGCTCCCTCTCTGCCCCCGAGGCCCTGCCATCGCTCCACCCCCACCTGCTCCCTCTCTGCCCCCAAGGCCCTGCCCTCGCTCCACCTTTTCCTGCTCCCTCTCCGCCCCCGAGGCCCTGCCCTCTCTCCACCTCCTCCTGCTCCCTCTCCGCCCCCGAGGCCCTGCCCTCGCTCCACCTCCTCCTGCTCCCTCTCTGCCCCCGAGGCCCTGCCCTTGCTCTGCCTCTTCCTGCCCCTGCTCCGCCCTCTCCTGAGGCCCCTCTGTCACTCCATCTCTTCCCACCCCCACTCCACCTCCTCCCTGATGCCTAATAATTGAAAAACATTGATGCAATTCAGTTCTATTGTTGTATTAATTTAATTATGTTGATAAGAGTGACAGTAACAACATGTACAAAAATAAAAGCTGTACATATAATTGATTTAGCTGAATCTTATTTCAAAACTGTGATGAAGGGTGTGTGTGAAACTTTCTGAATGTAGCTTCCTGGTGAATTAGAACACTTTTCTAATGTCAGTCTGTCTCTAAAATGTGGCCTGTAGCTAAGAGTTACTTTTTACATGAAGTGGGTCAGATTTTTGTATTTCAGTTCAGAACTCGAAGTGCTTTATGAAACATTTTTTACCAACTTTACTAGTAGCAGATCTTAGCTATAGAAAATACATATAAACTGGTTCAATAAAACAGGTTTGTTTGTATTAGTATGGTGAAAAGCTTTGTTGATCTTTTGCTATTTCTATTTTAATTGAAGACACTCTGTGCACTTTCTGCTCAGAAGAATCCCAGGAAAAAAAGTGGATTATTTGAGACTACAAGTGCAAGAAAGGTAAAGCCAAAGCATTTGCTACTAGACCAGTTACAACTGCATTCAAGTTGAACATGTTTTCTCTACTTCCTGGTGCTTAAAACTTTGGGCCTGGTTTTTACCTTTTACTTGCACTGGATTTACTTTAATGTAATGTGAAGTTATTCCTTAATTATATTAGTGCAAATGGTAGCAGAATCAGCCCTGTAGGGTTAAGACCAAGTTGAAGGTGGTGGAAAACCACACAGGTTAAGTAAGTGTGTGTAAAAATTATTTTGACACTTTTATTTGTCTTTCTTATGTGGCTCTTCTTCTTTCATCTTGGATGCCTCGTATTTCCGTAATTATCTGCACCTTAAAAAAATAGTTTTTTTTCCCCATGCTGTTTTATTCCTTTGATCTATTGATCTGGAAAGGGCTATAAGGCTCACTGTTTCTGCCGTTTTGTTGTGCTATTTTGGCTGAGGTTGGAATCTTTGTCAGCTAATTATTTCACTCCCTTTTCTCAGTCCTATTTATACCTCTTAGAGGGACACTGTCAACTTGAAAAAAATCTCACTTCTGTCTGAAAACTTTTTACCTGCTATTATTTTAGTTAGCATCAAAGGTTATTATAGCAAAATATGAGATCTTTCTTCCAGCTTGATTACTTTGTGCATTTGACAGTACGTGGTGTACAGTCTTTTTCACTATTTCCTTGTATAGCTAGTCAGGTTCCGCTGTTTGTGTGGGCTTTTCATACAGCATCAGGGGAAAGAAAAAAGGTAAGAAAATGTGATTTTTAAAATCACAGAATTGTCAAGGGGACTCAGGGGCAGTTGTAGTCCAGTAACTGAAATGACTGTACACTGAATTCCATTTTCTAAATGGACTAGATTTCAGGTAGACAGTGTTACTTTAAAATTACTAAGAGGGTCTGGTTCTCCAGAGCTCTGCACTGTGAATAGTCATTTACACCTGTGTAAAGTGACTATAAAACAATAACAAATCAGAATGGTAGCAGTTTACACCTACAATAAAGCAGCTATAAGGACTTCCACAAGGAATATCTGGGAGCCTTTGGTGCCTGAAGCATGTTGGGTGCAGATTGAGATGAGGTGGTCATGACTCCAGCTGTTCTTGGGTGGCACAGCTCCTGTAGGGGCCATTGCAGTTGCAGTGCAAGTTAGGGCAACCCTTAAGGCTGCTCTAAACTGTGCGAGACTTGGTCTAACCCCCAACAACCCCAGAATAGGGAAGGTGCATTGGCTTCCCCCAGACTGAGCACTAGCAAGGGGATGAATTGGAGCTAATGCTTCAAGATCTATGGATGAAAAGCACTGTATAAGAGTTAGATGTCATTATTATAGCTATGAATGGGTGTAAATGATTACACAAGGTGCAAAGTAATTGAGAATCAAGCCATAATTTTTAAAACTTGGAATACAATTGAAAGTAGAGAGAGTCTGCAAATGAGAATTTCAACCTGGTGAGTATCTATCAATGTACTATGGAATTCAGTGCCACTACTATAATAATAAATAATAAATATAAATAATAAATCTAGGGAAGAATTCTGTACCTGCCAAATCCTGCATTTCTTAGTCATTCCTTACTGCAGCGAAATTCCCATTAGCTTCATGGTAGGCAGAGTGATTCAGTGGTCAGAGCCCTAGTTGGCGAACCAGGAGAGCTGGAGTGGTATTTTCAAACGCGCTTACATGATTTATGATTACAAGTCACTTAGGAATTTCTGAAATTTCTATAACTTGGTTTTATTCTTGGTCGAGATATAGGGTGACCAGATAGCAAGTGTGAAAAATCAGGACGGGAATGGGGGGTAATAAGCACTTATGTAAGACAAAGCCCCAAATATCGGGACTGTCCCTATAAAATCAGGACATCTGGTCACCCTATCTAGTTACTAACTTGGTGTGTAAATTTGAGCAAGTCACTCAGCTTCTCTGTGCATCAGTTTCCTTATTTGTAAAATGAGAATAATAATGCTTACTTTGCTTAATAAAATACCTGGAGATTTATGAATGCTAAAGGCTTCACATCATGGTAGTAACCTCCTTAGGAATATCTCCATAATTCAGTACTTAGAGCTCTTATTTATTGTTCTGTGCCTACAAATGGAGATTGGAGGAGAATGCAAGAATGCAACAAAAAAATTAACTACAAATTAACGATGCTTTGATGATATCTTGAAATAATCATGCTGTTTTGTTTCTTTAGATATAGTACAGTTGACTTAACTATTATTTTTTGAGAAAGTAATACAATTAAAAATGGGTCCCACAGCTGCAGACTTCCTTTCCTCCTATTCACTTCAGTCTCAGTACCCCCTCCAGATCTACGTACAAAAGCTGCAAGGATTATGTATCAAATCTAGATGTTTCCAGAGACATCCAGGGGCAGAAAATCAACCTACCTCAAGTGGAGAAGCCATCGGAGAAAATTTCAGCACCCATCCAGTCTGTTACTGCTGTGGATAAAAGTAAAGTAACAACAGACCACAGTCGATACCTCAGGGCTCGCTCAAACACTTTAGTAGTGCCTTTTCTTAGTACTAGAGAGATTAAACTGGAAAACAAATCCAGGTTAGATTTGCCATCTTCAAAGGTAGCATCAGAAGGACTGTCAGCCAAGACACACAAAGTTCCAGAGTGTCCAAATTGCAAAAAGGAAAGGAGGATCCAAAATGAGTACGACAAGTTCATTTTGCAGTCAAAGAGGGACAAGGAGGCCTTGCAGAAGACGATTGTGAAGCTAGAAGCTGAGCTGAAAAGATATGAAGAGCATCATAAACGAGCTCAAAGACAAGAGAGTGAAGTAACTGGCTCTGTGGTAAGTCAAAGATACCTGCCTTTTAATATGACTTCAGAGGAGTGTGCTTCTGTTATTCCCTGTGCTGCATATCAGTGTGCATATGTGGATCAGAGGGCATTGCAAGGAAGGAGGGAACTTTAAACAGAACCAACACTATTCAGTTCCAGATGGAATCATTCATCTTTTCTAATTATGTCTGGTTGCTATCTACTTTTTTGCTGTAATCAGACATGAGGTGAGGTGGCTGAAACCTAAGTAATGGAAATATGTGGATTTAAAAAGAGAATATAACTTCCCCCTACTCCCCACAATTTTCCAGTATTTTCACTTTTGGTGGCATTAGTGTTAATGACATGTTAGAGGTAATGACATGACATGGTATGGCATGTTTATTATACAGCATTTTAAGTGCCCCAAAATAATAATGAATATTTTGCTGAGGCCTTTGGATACTCATTGGAGGGAGCCCTGTTGTAATGAAACAGTGACTGAAGAATAAATGTTCATGTTTGGTCTTTAAGATGGTAAAGAACTCTGCAAGCCAACCTGATCCTTGGTGTAATTCCATCATGTCTATATTGTACTGCAAAATCTACTTTAAAATTAAGCAGACTTGCCTCTAGAATAAGGTGCTACTCAGTATGGTGGCAGAATCTGACTCTAAATGTTTGAAGTAGAAGAGAACTTCTGCTATTGTATATTGAAAATTATGGTATCCCATAGCACAACTTTAGCCTTCTGTAATCCTGTTTTTTAAGAATTTTTTTTCACTTCCTCACCCCTTTAGAACTTCAGCAATAAACAGAACTCTCCTTTTCTGAACACCTATGGATTTACCCTTATAGAATGTTCCTCGAGAACTTAGAGAATAGAGCCTCAGTTCAGTGAGGTACTAAACCTAAACCTAAGCATTTGAGTTGTCCCATTGAAGTCACATGCTTAAAAGTTAGATATGTGCTTAAGTACCTTGAGGAACTGGGACCTAAACCGACAAGCTACTTTAGAACTGGAATAGGGTTTTATTTTAAGATCTGTAGAATGAATAGAGAATTCTATCCTTTCTTAGGTTTTTTTGAACCACACTATAGACTTCTACAGCAGGGATAGAATTCTTTATTGAACTCTACAGTATGTTTCAATTTCCATAGGAAGGTTATCATTTTCTGTTTAAAAATCAATAGGATAGAGAATGTTCCATAAGGGATTTTTTATAGTGGGTTTTCCCCTAAAGCTTTTTTTTTTTTCATATTTTTAATGCCTAGGCTCAGATCTTGCGAACAGCTATTCACATGCTTGACGTTACACAAGTTGTCCTGTTGAAGTCAGTGCAACTACTCCCATGTGTAAAGTCAAGCATGTAACTGTAATATCAGGATCTAAGTGTCTCCTCCTCAGTAAATGACTAGTTAGCAACTCTCTGCCTTATGTAGGTTTATATTTTCTCTCTGAATTGACTTGTTTGTCCTGGGTGTGACCAACCAGTGCACAAGTTATGCTGGTGTGCAACAGCCAGAATCCATGAAAACAATAGCAACTTGGAATTGTAAGTATTAACAAGATCCTCTTTTTTGTCATGTGAAAACAAGAAACATAATGTGCATGGCCTCTATAAAATGTGCATTGACTCTTGCACCAACTTAATTTTTTCTTTTATTAAATCAGGAAGAACAGCAGTACCTGAGAGGGGAAGTTTCTCTTCTTGATGGTTTGGAAGGAATGTGTAAAAATGAACTAGCATATATGAGAAGCAGATCAGACGTGAACAAACTGGAAGAGGAGAGCAAACGGAAGCGGCAACAAATGGTAAAAGTCAGTTTCACTTTTTGTTTTTGTTGTTTTTCCTGCAAAGTACTTCTGAGATCTCAAAAATTGGGAGTATCTTTACAGAGCACTTTTTAAAAAGATCACACTGAATAGCAGAACTGCTTGAGAGATAAAAACACAGACACCCCAATGGGTCAAGTTTTAAATATCAACTAGAAACCGAATCAGTAGAGAAAGAACTTAGTGAAGCCTGCAGAATCCAGTTTCATCAAGCATATTACCTGTACCGGGCTGTCTCCAAGAACAAGACTTGTAGTAGTCTAGGAAGGATAAACATTCTTATAAATCAGACTTTTCTTTCCATATGTGTTTTCTCCTTCCCTCCTTACCTGCATTGAAGAAAGCCTGAAATATGGTTGAATCTACTGAATTAGAAAAAAGTTGCAAAGTTTGTATCTACCTGCTGCCATACACCTGAAATTTCATGAATTAACTTGTCTTGCTGGTTTGTCAACATGCAGTGTGACAATTTTTCATCCATGATTGAAACTGCAATCTGGAAATAGTCTGATTTACTATTAGTTTTAGTGCAGAAGAGATAAGAGATTCGTTTAACTCTGAAGGGAAACACAGCTAGACTTGTACAAATGAAGGACTTGACCTGAAGTATCAGAAATATAACATGGAAAATACCCTGGTAGATAATGTTGCTTTTCCTTTGGATTGAAAATGATGGGTACTGACAGTGCTAATTTTATTTACTTTTAATTTATAAATGTTATTTACAAATTTAAATATTCCCTGCAACATTATGCTTATTTAGCTTTTCACAAGCTCACAAAGTGTAAATACAGGGCCCAACCTTAATTGATTTTGGTAGGAATATAAAGCACAAAGCACAGCTCAGCAGTTGCTGGCATGACATGGGAGAAGGGAAATCAAAGGAGCTTTGTACACCCTTGCTGCTGGAGACCTATCTGTCAGATCCTGTGCAAATAACCCCAACATCCTGATCCTGCAAAGACTTGCACATGTGCATAATCAATGGAACTACTCACAGTGCATGAAGGTGTAAGTCTTTGCAGGATTGGGACCCAAATTGGCACACCAAAAACAAAAAAAATTCAACTAAATTTAACAATTGTAGAACCAATCTTCTCTAAGCATTATGTAACTGGATCTTTTTGCAAAAATAAATAAATAACTGCAGAGTAAAATAGCATTATGGTAACTATAGCGGAACCTCAGAGCTGCGAACACCAGAGTTATGAACTGACCGATCAACCACAAACCTCATTTGGAACCTGAAGTACACAATCAGGCAGCAGCAGAGACAAAAAAAACAAATGCAGTACAGTACTGTTTTAAATGTAAACTACTAAAAAAATAAAGGGGAAGTTTAAAAATATATATTTGATAAAGTAAGGAAAGTGTTTGTTTTTGTGCTTGTTTCATTTAAATTAAGATGGTTAAAAGCAGCATTTTTCTTCTGCATAGTAAAGTTTCAAAGCTGTATTAAGTCAATGCTCAATTGTAAACTACTGAAAGAATAACTATAATGTTTTGTTCAGAGTTATGAACATGTCAGTGTTCCAAACAACCTCCATTCCTGAGGTGTTCATAACTCTGAGGTTCTACTGTAAGTAACAGAGTCCTTTCACATCCTTCTGCTTTCAGACTGTCTTCTTTCTAATCGTTGGGGAATAATTCTTAAAAGATCCAACCCTTTCATTAGAAACCACTATTAATCATGCAGGAAACAGTTTTTACTCCCCCATTCAGGAATCTTTGTTTTGCATCCCTGAATATCTGCATCAAACATTCAAGATCTGGGAAGATAAAATTCCCCATCTAGGATGAAGTTTTCCTTTAATAGGGTTGGTTCCAGAACCTGCTCCTGTTCTCATTTTCTTATCTTATTTTCTTTGAATTGTTCAATATTAATGATTTACGTTACTTACTGGTCAAAGAATTCCTGGAGAACTCTGTTTAGTTGTATTTTTAAAACCTGTTAGGGAGCAAACGATAGGTACTCTCTTTCATGGAATGTGTGTAAATTGAAAGTATTTTAAAAATAAGTGTTTTAATAATTATATGGTTTATTCGTAACCTTATTATATAAGGCCTGCTTGCCATCCAGTGCCTTTTTCAAATTCACTCATTTAAAAAAAATTTTTTAAATACACAAAATTAAAATATGTTATGACCGTCAACTTCTTTCCTCTCAACACACTCATCCTTGGGCACATATTAGGAGTTAGATTCTGCTCGCTGTTTTCTATCTGGTGCTATAAGCAGATTGCCATCTGCTGGATACAATGAACAATATACTGGCTTTATTGTGCTTGTTGTCTGTGCTTGTTTCTATTTCTTGATACACTTTCAGAATTTGAAAGTGAACGTACTGCTCCTTAAAGATACCCGAGAGACGTCTCTGGAGAGTGAAGTCCACATGTAACCCACTGACTAGTGGGTTACACATGAAACAGATATAGCCACACAGTGCCAGGAGAGTCTGTCCTATGCTGCTCTGCCAGTCTGTTCCAGCCCTGCCCTAGAGGGACCAGCTCTGGGGCTGACAGGGTAGTTTAAACTCCATGCCTATGCAGACCTTGTGTACTTTGCTTATACTGTCCACAAGGTGTGATGTGGAACCTACCCACTGGCTAACTTCGTATAAGCCACCATTAGTGACAGAAATATAAATGTTGGTTCATTCTTGTCCCGTGAGGAAGCTACAGTCCTGATTTTTGTGGACAATGGAGGGAAATAACAACACTTTTAGCTATTTGAACAATAATTACAATAAAAGTGTTTTTGCATGTGTAGACCACTTTCCATACAAGGATCTCAAAGTATATTAGAGAGGTGGGTAAATTTTGTTTCCATTTTATAGAAGGAGAAACAAAGACAGAGAAGTGGGTCAAGAAGAGAAGCCAGAGCTCCTAATTCCGAGTCAAGTGTGCTAAGGACTGAGCCAAAGCCCATAGAAGTCAGGTCCACAAAAGGACTTAGATGTTGCGATGCTCAGTGTTGCAGTTCCTAACTTTTAGGTGCCTTGAAAATCACAGGATCCGCAAAGCCTAAGTTAAGTAATGAATGGAGAGAGATGGATGCCTAAGAACAGGATCCACAAAAGCTAGCATCCTGAGGAGCTGCTTCAGCTAGCCAGCAAGAAGGCTGTAACAATATTGGGATTCATTAACTAACAAACCAGTGAATGAGAAAGGAATAAAACTTTAATAAAACAAACTGGAAAGCATCTCTGATGAACTGCTGCATGCAGCCCATGCACTGTTCCCAACCCCTACTTCCAGGGCACATCTCCAAATTCTTAACACTCACAACACAGTCCCTTATGAGGAAGCATCTCCAAATCACAGTCGTTCATAAGCATATCTCTGCTGGGGGTGTGTCCTAAGCCCCATCCCTCTCACAGAGTTAGCCAGAGTGGTGCTTATCACTGCTTGTGATCTGCAGCCAGGAACCCCTCTCCTGGAATTAGGTGGTGTAGGGTTTAGGTACCTAAATCTGGGGTTTAAGCATCTAAGTCCCTTTGGATCTGGGCCTGGGTTTTGGCATTGACTTCCATGGCCTCTGGATTTCAAGCCCCTAATAACTATTCAGTGCTAAACTGCTTTCAGGAATAAACTGATATATCAGAGAAGGAGGGAAAAACAAAAAATAATCTTTATTTAAAGGAGACCAGTATGTCCTGTTCTGCAGTTTTTAGAACCAACACAAAGCCAGAGGTAAATTGGGTCAATTCACAGCAACTCAGCAAGCCCAAGTACTTTTTTGTGATAGCTCAGATTCTGGAGCATTAGATGTCACTTTTCATTTGAAAATTAAGGGCTTAATTCTCCACAGTGTCCAAGCAGAGGGCTTCCTGATGTTGAGCTGCAGGGGAGCAGCTCTAATGTATGCCTGTGGAGAATCAAGCAAAGCAAAGCTCCATGTTGCCTTGCCTCCTTCTCACTCTCTGTCAGGATCCTGACAAGGGCATTCTGAACCAAGGGTTAGGGCAGGGTCAGAGCTGAGGCTGGGAGGAACGGCAGAGTTCTCATAGTCAGGTTCCAGACTAGGGTCAATACCAAGGGTCAGAGTCCGAGTCAGGATTCAGGTTCCAGATCAGGAGGCAAAGTCCAGATCAAGCCCTGGTCAAAACCAGGAATTCAAGAGCAGGAATGGTTGTAGCAGCTACATGAGATCCACACTATTACCTGGGTGTCCCTTTGGGTTTATGTAGGGTAGGGAGCCAATCAAAAGCCATGAGGCTGCTGGCTGTCAGACCCCTTGAGGTGGGACTTTCCACGGTCTGTGTCCACAGAGGGTTGTAGGTAATGAAGCAACAACAGATTACAGATGGCACCATAGTGCTGTCTACTATCTGGCAACTTTACAGGCCTGGGTTCTAGACTGGCTGCACCTTAAACTCTCATATCAGGAGTTGGGAGACAGAAGGTAGACAAACTGCCTGTGCCAGTAGTAATTCCCTCATATGTAGGGAGAATGCTCCCTTGAGTATTGCCAGCTGCTTTAAGTGTACATTATGCAGCACAGAGTGGCCTTAGCACACCAGAAAATCTAGCCCTCATGGTTTCAGAGAACCTGTTGACACAGAGCCTCCAGGCAGCCTGAAATGATAGTTCTGAGAAAGGTGAATAACTGCCATTCATCTCTGTGAGGTGTTGATTCTGAAGCCTAATTATACATACAGTATCAACATGAATTATTTCCAGTGCTTAATTTATAATGAAAGAGGTGCTGGGGCTCAAGCAGGTTTTTTACATTCATAACTGATGCAGCAAGCCCAGAGGTGCCAGGGCTATGAACTGCCAATCCACAGGTTCCGGGGCTCAACCCTGGCAAGCCCAGGCACAAATTAAGCACTGATTATTTTACAGCTGATCAAGCTGATGGACAATCATAGTATGTAGATCTGCACAATCTATTGTGAATGGCATCTCATTTTTGTACCATGAGAGGGTAGCGTTTAGTTTGTGGGTAGAGTTTGGAAGAGCATCTCTACTATTTTTGTCTTATTTGAGTCCTACTCAAAACTGTTCCTAACAAAAGAAAAGAATAAGGCATTTACAAATATTCAAGTAAACATTCAGAAACAATCCAACACCCCCAGGCAATACAAACAATGCACCTTACTGAGTGTTTTAAACCTCAGATAGGATTCCCATTTTTGCTCACTATTTTAGGAGAACCTCTTACTCTGTAAATAGCTTTTTCCAATGATAAATAGGCATCAAGGACATTAATCCGTTTGCCTACTGACTGAATTGAGGCTTTCCCCCAGTAATGAAAAATACAACTCCTGGTTCCTGATAAGGTGTCTTTATATGACCAGTACATCTGACTTTATATCTGATTAAGCCAAGTCCTGAGACATCATTAAATATGCAAACCTGAGGATGAAGAAAACCCTGCCCATCCATAGTGCCATCAGTGTACAGCCATTGCAGTCTAGAGCTCTGGAACAGCAGAGACGACATGACTAAATGCTTACCATAGAAAGAAGGAATTAAAGTGCAGCTGCACTCGAGTTTTAACTGACCCTCACATCTCATGAAAAGGATGGTCTGGGTGAGTGTGTGGCCAGTCTTTATCTTTTGGAATATACATAAAAATTTATGTTTGCAAAACAAAGGAGGTGGAAGATGGAAGCAGATTTGCAGGTGGAAGCCCACCGCCTGCTCAGGTAGCCTCTTGCCTCATTGCAGGGCATGGAGTTGCAGTGGCTGCCCATAGAGCAGTGGTGGCCAACCTGTGGCCTGTGGGCCACATGCAGCCCGTCAGGGTAGTCCGCTGGCAGGCTGCCAGACCGTTTGTTTACATTTGCACAGCTGCCTGCAGCTCCGAGTGGCTGCGGCTCACCGTTCCTGGCCAATGGGAGCCGCGAGAAGCAGTGCGGGCCGCAGGAACGTGCTGGTCGCTACTTCCCGCAGCTCCCATTGGCCGGGAACGGCAAATCCCAGCCACTGGGAGCTGCGGACGGCCGTGCAAATGTAAATAAACTGCCTAGTGGCCCGTCAGTGGATTCCCTGACAGGCCGCGTGAGGCCCATGGGCCGCAGGTTGCCCACCGCTGCCAGAGAGGCTTCAGCAGATGATCTGGGAGATGGGAAGAAAGATGCACCTGTTAACCCCTCCCCTCCCCAATTCCAGGATATTGTAGTGCAGTATTGGCAAAGTCTGAAGAGAAATTCCCTCCCTCAGGGGAAGAACATCAAGGAAACTAGGAAAGAGTAGCTGGTGGCCTTCACGCAAGGGATCTGGATAGCCTGGGATAATGGAGGTCGGGTGGGAAGACCTTTTCCTAGGTATAGTATACACTGTGAGGAAGGTGGACTTAACATACTGTACAACTGGAAAGGAACAAAAGTCTTCAGCCTTACCTGGAAGGACATACTCTGCCATATGTTATATCCATCAGCAGCCTCCTTCTTCAGAATATGCTGTGTACTGGACTCAGCAGGTCAAAGATATTAACAAAGCTGAACAAGGGACTCAGTTATAGGATTCCAGTAGCTGTCTGAGGACAGAGGATTTGTTCAGGAGGTCTTATCTGTTGTCTACAACAGTGGTTTTCAAACTTTTTTCCTGGTGACCCACTTGAAGAAAATTGTTGATGGCTGCGACCCAACGGAGCTGGGGATGAGGGGTTTGGGGTGTGGGAGGGGCTCAGGGCTGGGGCAGAGGATTGGGGTGAGGGCTGTGGAGTGGGGCTGGGAATGAGGGGTTCAGGGTGTGGGAGGGGACTCTGGGCTGGGGAAGGCGGTTGGGGTGCAGGAAGGGATCTGGGCTGGGGGTGCAGGCTCGGGGGTGGGGCTGGGATGAGGAGTTTGGGGTGCAGGAAGGGGCTCCAGGTTAGGGAGGACTCAGGGCTGGGGCAGGGGATTGGGGCGTGGGGTTGGGGGCTTACCTCAGGCAGCTCCTGGTCAGCGGCACAGTGGTGGTGGTGGTGGGGTGTATGGCAGGCTTCCTGCCTGCCCTGGGACCGTGTTGCGCCCCAGAAGCGGCCAGCAGCAGGTCTGGCTGCTAGGCCTCATGGCTCCCCCCGTCCTAGCAGCCGGACCTGCTGCTGGCCGCTTCTGTCAGAACAGGTAGGGACTAACCTGCCTTAGCCGGACAGCACCGCCGACAATACTTTTAACGGCCCAGTTGGTGGTGCTGACCAGAGCTGCCGCGACCCAGTGCCTTACATTCTGTGACCCAGTACTGGGTCGTGACCCGCAGTTTGAAACCCACTGGTCTACAAGATACTGTCCAGTTGTAATGTGCAATGAGTAGTCTGTTTCTGGTGCTAGCAGTGATTGCTGATGTGTTGCTGTGAAAAGTGCCTCTATATAACATTAATCTTGAGGGTATAAAGATTTCTTGAGGGATGACCAGAGTCATGAGATAATTGTCTCAAAATCAGATAACACAATAACGCTCTTAAAAATTACCTGTAAGGGGTTGGGGGTGATGGTGTTTTACACTCGTATTTTTATTGATTTATTTTTGGTTTATTTATGGTGTACCACCAATGGCCTGAAAAAAAACAGGATTCCACTGGCCATCACATACAGTCCCCAGCTAAAGCCCCTCCAACGCATCATCAGGGATCTACAACCCATCCTGGACAATGATCCCACACTTTCACAGGCCTTGGGTGGCAGGCCAGTCCTCGCCCACAGACAACCTGCCAACCTGAAGCATATTCTCACCAGTAACTGCACACCGCACCATAGTAACTCTAGCTCAGGAACCAATCCATGCAACAAACCTCGATGCCAACTCTGCCCACATATCTACACCAGCAACACCATCACAGGACCTAACCAGATCAGCCACACCATCACCGGTTCATTCACCTGCACATCCACCAATGTAATATATGCCATCATATGCCAGCAATGCCCTTCTGCTATGTACATCGGCCAAACTGGACAGTCTCTAAGGAAAAGGATAAATGGACACAAATCAGATATTAGGAATGGCAATATACAAAAACCTGTAGGAGAACACTTCAACCTCCCTGGCCACACAATAGCAGATCTTAAGGTGGCCATCCTCCAGCAAAAAAACTTTAGGACCAGACTTCAAAGAGAAACTGCTGAGCTTCAGTTCATTTGCAAATTTGACACCATCAGTTTAGGATTAAACAAAGACTGTGAATGGCTTGCCAACTACAGAACCAGTTTCTCCTCCCTTGGTTTTCACACCTCAACTGCTAGAACAGGGCCTCATCCTCCCTGATTGATCTAACCTCGTTATCTCTAGCTTGCTTCTTGCTTGCTTATATTTACCTGCCCCTGGAAATTTCCACTCTTGCATCCGACGAAGTGGGCATTCACCCACGAAAGCTCATGCTGCAAAACGTCTGTTAGTCTATAAGGTGCCACAGGAGTCTTTGCTGCTTTTACAGAACCAGACTAACACGGCTACCTCTCTGATACCTGAAAAATTAGTACACCTTTTTTTCTTCTTCTTGGAAAAGTCAGGAATATAAAGTCTCAAGTTCCTTGTTTTTGCTAGCTATATCCTTGGAGAATGAAAAAAGTGAAATGTGATCTTTCTCAATCCTGAATCTAAGACAGGGGTTCTCACAACAAATACTGCTCAGTGTGTGGCCACCAACTCTTGCTGGTGGCTGCACTGACACTTTTTCCTAAAATACTTTATTAGCGTTGGGAAAAACAAATAAATATGCATGTATACACATCCAGATCATTGTAATTTATTTATGTAGGGTTTTTTTTGCGGACTCAATAATAAATATAATGCTGTGAAAAGTGATATTTGTATGTTTGTTAACATCACTTTTCACAGCAAATCTGGCAAGTTATGAACTGGATGGAGGGATTGGGGGTAAGGCAGCGGGGGCCAGGGAGGATGGATGGAGGGGTGGAGGGTGAGACAGCAAAGGCCGGAGATGTGGATCGGCACCTGAGGCCGGGAGTTGATGCCCTGGGCCAGCACCCACTGGATCCCAGGGTGAGCATCCACAGTTGCATGGCTAGAGCCGGGGATCACCACCCACTACCATGCAGCCGGGGTTGGAACCCGGAGCCAGCACCTGCTGCTGTGCGACTGGGGCCGGGGGTCGGCACCCAGAGTTGGCACTTGGGGTATATGCCTGCTGCTGCACAGCCGGGGTTAGGAGTCAGTGTCCTGGGCCAGCACCCACCAGAGCCTGGGGTTGGTGCCCATTGCTGTGTTACCAGGGCTGGCAATCTGATCCGGGGCTGGCAACCGGGGCTGGGGGTCAAAGTGCACGGACAGGGGTCAGTGCCTGGGGCCAGCAGCCGCTGGCAGGATTGGAGGTCAGTGCCATGCAGCCAGAGCAGGGATTGGAGCCCGCTGCCACGCGGCCAGGGGTTGGAGTCTGATGCCCCATGGCTGGAGGCTTAGTCTGCTCTGCGCAGATGCAGGTAGGTGATACTGCATTCGTTATGCTGACGTCACATTTTCAAGGTTTCCAGGTTTGCTCTGCAACCCATAAGGATTAGAGACTTGGGGTGTAATCCTGGCCCCATTGAAATCAGTGGCAAAACTCTCATTGGCTTCAATGAGACTAGGATTTCATGCTTACTTTTTAAAATAACTGCTCAATTTCTGGAGAACAAGGTGGCAGCCTTAAAAAAAGCCAAAAAATAAACAAACAAACAAAAAAACCAGGCAAAGTCATCTGAAACAATGTGACCCAGCCCAATTTGACCCCTGAATCCACAGAACTGTTAATGTCACCCCAAGCCTGCTCCATACATGGAACTCTTGAGTCTGTAACTAGAGCTGTGACACTCCTTTATGGTTGGGGCAGATCTAGAGGTGTGATCTTGTCCCAGGATGTATACATGCATATTTATTACCCAGAATCAGGGCGTGTTAAACATTTATTTGGAATGAATATAGACTAATAGTAAGTGTGCTCTTATGTTTTTTTCTTTTCCCCCAGGATAGTTTGTTAGTTGAAATGGAGGAGTTAAAAGCCCAGCTGCAAAGAATTCAGAATAATGAGGAAAAACAAGCTCAGATGACCAAAATGAAGCAAAGCAAGTTGGTTCTTGAAATGGAAGAGTTAAAGTCCCAACTTGAAAAAACAAAGGAGCGGGAAAGGCAAAAAGTATCAGTTTTAGAAAATGAGAAGGTGCTTATGAAAGGACGTGTGTTTGCACTGAATTTGTAAAGGCTGCACTGCATGTTAACACACTGGAGTTTACTTGTCAGCGTCTTTGATAATATCAGAGTGTGGCAATATTGGCAAAAAGTGGCTTGTTGCTTCTTTTTTAGTGGAATACATAAGCAAGGGGTAGGGTTGCCAGGTGTCTGGTTTTCAACCGGCCCACCGGGTTGAAAAGGGACCCTGGCGGCTCCATCAGCACTGCCAAACGGGCCGCTAAAAGTCCGGTCAGCGGTGCTGCAGGTCTAAGGCAGACTAGTCCCTACCTGTCCTGGCACCGTGCTGTGCCCTGGAAGCCGCCAGCAGGTCTGGCTCCTAGGCGGGGTGGCCACGGGGCTCTGTGATTCCTGCCCTGAGCACTGACTCCACACTCCCATTGGCCAGGAATCACAGGCAATGGGAGCAGGGGGAGACCTGCCGGTGAGAGCAGCGCGCGGAGCCTCCTGGCCCTCCCGCCTAGGAGCCAGACCTGCTCCTGGCTGCTTCCAGGGTGCAGTGCGGTGCCAGAACAGGCAGGGATCCTGCCTTAGCCCCGCTGTGCTGCTGACCAGGAGCTGCCAGAGGTAAACCCGTGCCCCAACCCTGACCCCCCCCCAACCTGGAGCCTCCTCCTGCACCCCAAACCCCTGACCCCCAGCTCCACCCCAGAGCCCACACCCCCAGCCCAGAGCTCTCACCCCTCCCACACCTCCATCCCCTGCCTCAACCCACAGCCCCCTCCCACATTCTGAATCCCTCAGCCCCAACCCCCAGCCTGGAGCCCACCCCCTGTACCCTAAACCTCTCATCCCCAGCCCCACCCCAGAGCCCACACCCCCATCTGGAACCCTCACCCCCTCCCACACCCCAACTCCCTGCCCCAGCTTAGAGCCCCCTCCCACACCCTGAGCCCCACCCCAGAGCCCACACCCCCATTTAGAGCCCTCACTCACTCACTTCCATACCCCACCCCCCTGCCCCAGCCCAGTGAAAGTGAGCGAGGGTGGGGGAGAGCGAGCCACCAAGGGAGGGGGAATGTAGTGTCCGCGGGGGGGAGGAGGGGGGCTTCAGGGAAGGGGCGGGGCCAGGGTGTTTGGTTTTGTGCGATGAGAAAGTTGGCAACCCTAGTAAGGGGCCAATCTTGTGTCCCTGAAATCTGTTTGTTCTTCCGCTGACTTCTGTGATTCGGGATCAGGCCTAAACAGGGAGCTAGCCTGCGATATTGCACAGTAGCTTTCAGGAAGATGGCTATTTACTGTTTTTTCAGCTAAGACCAGCTTTGGGGGTTCCTGTTATGGCAGAAGAATGTAGTCAGGGTAGAGTCTTTCTCCTTCACTATATAGTTAACATGATCACTGGGTTGTTTTCAGTAACTGAGGTTGCATTTACTCTAAAACTCTGACATGATATACACAAATTGGTGCCTTGCTACTGTGCACCATCCAAAATACTTACAGATTGTACCCAAAGTGAAGTATAAACTCCCAGTGTAAACATTTGAAGAGACAGTTAAGTTTTTGATACATATTAACACCTTTATTAATTATTATTATTAGCAGCAGCAGCACAGTACCTAGGAGTCCTAGTCATGGACCAGGACCCCAATGTGCTAGGAGCTGTACAAACACAGAAAAAGATGGTTGTTGCCCCAAGAGCTTGCAATCTAAATATAAGACAAGATACAACAGATGGATACAGACAGTTGGGGGAGGGCAAGTAAACAATGAGACAGTACTGGTCAGCAGGGCCGGCTCTGCAGTTTTCGCCGCCCCAAGCAGCATGCGGAATTGCCGACGTGGGGGGCAGGGGCAGTCCATGTGCCGTTAGGGCGGCAGGCCCGTTTCTGCGGAGGCGGCAATTCGGCGGCAGCTTCTATGTTTAGCTGAAGCCGCCCCTGACAGCTAAACATAGAAGCTGCTGCAGAATTGCTGCCACTGCGGAAAGCGCCTGCCACCCTAACGGCACACGGACTGCCCCCGCCCCCTGTGGCGGCAATTCGGCGTGCTGCTTGGGGGCAAAACAACAGGGACTGCCGCCCCTTGCAGATTGCCGCCCCAAGCACCAGCTTGGAATGCTGGTGCCTGGAGCCGGCCCTGCTAGTCAGCATGAGAGGCAATAGTCTCAGCATACCAGCAGCCTAACCCCTGTAAAATTTTTTGGTAGGTATCTTGGCAAAGAGAGTTTTAAGGAAGATTTTGAAAGAGTATAATGTATTAGTTCTGTGGATGTTTATGGGGAGCTCCTCCCATGCGTGAGGAGCAGCATGGGAGAAAGCACAAAGGAGTCTGAAAATTTAACGAGGGAGTGATGGAAGGGCTAGATGGAGGCAGGAATCAACATTTCAGTACTGAATGGGAGATGACAGAGTAGGGTGGGGATTGGCCGTGAAGGGCCTTGAAAGTGAAGAGAGCTATCTTACGTTTGATTCTCTAGAGAAGAGGGAGCCAGTGAAGGGATGCAAAGGGATGACATGGTAAAGCAGTGCACTAGGAAAGTGATCTTTGCAGCAGCATGCTGAATGGACATGAGTGGGGCAAGATTGTCAGAGAAAAGGATGTTGCAGTAATTAAGATGCAACGTGATGAGAGGCTGGGTGAAAGTTTTAGCTGTGTGGATGGACAGGAAAAATCATATTTTAGAGATGTTATCCAGAAAGAATCTGCAAGACTAAGACATAGCCTGAATGTGAGGTGCTAGAGAGAGAAATGTGACAAAGATGACACCCAGGTTACAGGCAGGGTGATGGTATTGTCCACAGTAATCAAGAAAGGAGGTAGCAGGGAGAGTTTTGGAAGGGGCGATTAAGAGCTCTGTTTTAGCCATGTTGAGCTCGAGCTGATATTTAGACATGCACAAGGAGACGTCAGACAGATAGGCAGAGATTTTAGTTTGGACACAGGGAGATGGGTCTGGAGTAGAGAGGTAGTAGTCAGTAGTCAGAATGGAGTGGTAGTTGAATTTGTGTTTGCAAATGAGATTACCCAGATATAAGGTATAGAGCAGTGATACTCAGGCCTTAGTGGTTCAGGAGCCAAATTAGCGATCAACAATACCCAAAAGAGCCACAGTTGTGTGAATTCATTGTTTTATTTACTATAGTACTATATATATATAATAGTTCATGCAAGGAAACATGTGATCATAGTAAAAGCATCCTGATTGGTTAATAATTTAGTGCAAGTTAATCATTTAATTGGTTAGTAACATACTAAAAGCATCCTGCTTGGTTAATAACTTAGATTGGTTAATAGTTAAATCACACAGTGTTTTAATATGTGCTGCAAAGAGCCGCGGGAGACACATTAAAGAGCCATTTGCAGCTAGCAATCCTCAGTCTGAGTACCACTGATGTAGACAGGGAAGAGAATGTGGCAAAGAACAGAGCCTTTGGAATCACCACTGCGGGGCGGATGAGGATATTCAGAAGGACTAGTTGAAGGAGCAGTTAGAGAGGTAAGAGGAGGCCTAGGAGAAGACAAAGTCATGAAAGCCAAGGGAGAACATGATTTCAAGAGCATGGTTGATTGGGTTGAAGGCAGCTGACAGATCAAGGCAGATGAGATGGTGTTCTGGTTCTGAGACAGTGATTGTAAATAGCATGTTCAGGGAGCTTAGAAGTGTAAGGGAGATGGGGCAGTAGCTGGAGAGGCAAGTGGGGTGTATTGGTTTTTTTTAGGATGGGAGAGACTAAAGTATGTTTGCTTTTTGAGGGGAAGGAGCCAGAGAAGAGCGACAGTTTAAGGAGAAAAGTAAGGGAGGGATGAGAGTGGGCACAGGGGAGATCAGGAGATGGGATGGGGTCACTGGGGCAAGTGGAGTTGTGAGAGCAGAAGAAAAAATCTGACCTTCACAATTCCCCCTGACTCTTAGAGATCCCAGATCAGAACACCACTCCCTATGATCAAGGTGAGTTGACTGTTAATCCCATTGGACTTGTCAAAGCCATTTGTTTTATTAGGCTCACATCCTGAGAATTGCTGATCACTTGCAGCTCCCCTGGAAGTCAACAGTAAGGCTTGAATTGAGTTCAGTGGGAGTATGCTCAAGGAGTACAATCAAGCTCTCAATGAGTTGCTGCACTCAAGGAGCTGATCATCCATCTGCAGCACTCCCTGCTTTTGTCAACCTGGGAACGAAGAAAGACATCTAGTAAGCCTGAGCTATGTTGGGCCCAGACATTTGTTAATCATTTTAGTATTTTTTCTACACTTAATTTGTAACATGAGAAACATTATAAAATGTTGTTGGAAGACTGAATGAAGTGACCTTCAATTGTGAGGACTCAGTTTATTTGTACTAATGTATTTAAATGCTAAGGATCTTAGCAGAATTCTTCTGTAGTTAGGTGGCTCAGAATCTATATTTAGTGAGCCAAACTGCAGTTATTCTTGTGAAATCAGTGGAGTTATGCCAGACTTACAATGGAAAAAAAGCACAATTGGCCCTGGTATGTTTACATGAGATTTTCCTGACCTCTAATGCATATTGAGGTGTGGCCAAAGTGAACCATTGTTGCAGTAATGAAAAAATGTCTGAATAAAAATCACTTATTTCCTTTGGGAAGAAAAAAAGGAAGATCTATTCTTAATTCTTACTGTATTTTCCTTATTTTACTCTTTCTATTCCATTCTGCTGGAGTTTAGCATTTTGTATATATTGCCAGTTTCATTTAGAATGTTCTCTGTGAGATCACAAAATAATGGGGACATTCTGCAGCACAATACAAAGGATAAAATCCACATGAGTAATCTGAAAGAACATTCTAAAGAAAATGACTATGCCATTGTTCCAATCATGCAGCGTGATTGTTTCCTTGCATACAAATTCTGACATGTAGACTATACAGTTGAAAGGAATAAATGTAGAAAACCACCTCTCTTGCTGAAAATTTTGTACCTGTTAGTTACCAGAAACCCCTCTGATTATTCTAGTTAAAAGAAGTCAATGAACGTATATTTTTCTCTGTTTTGTCTTTTTATTACCTGTACCTGACATCACTTTGTGTATAGTTTGTTACCCTGTATAGTCAGTTAGGCCCCTTTCAGACTCACATGGACAGACCCTTGCGCCTGCAGAAAACCCTATTGATGTCAGCGTGCATGGATCTCATTGCAGGATCAGGTCCTTAGTCAATTCTTCTTCCTTGCTAAAAAGATCTATATAAAGATAACAATGGAGCAGAGCCACCCTCCTCTTCCTCTTTATTCGAAGGTTGTTTTTTAAAAAATGTTGCCTTAAGATGCTGCAGAAACTGGATATTTCCAATTTACAGTATCTTTCTTTCACAAGAACCTATGGCCAGGTCTACGCTAAAAAGTTAGGTCAACCCAGCTACATTGCTCAGGGATCTGAGAAATCCACACTTCTAAGCGATGTACTTACGCCAACCTAACCCCCGCTGTAGACAGCACTATGCTTATGGAAGAATTCGTCTGTCAGCCTAGCTACCGCTGCTTGGGCAGGTGGATTAACTACAGTGATGGGAGAATCCCTCCCATTGTTGCAGTGAGTGTCTTTTGCGAACAGGGGCTGCTAACAGGGAGTTTCGCAAGGGAGTTAGGCAGGGGAGTGGGAAGGGAGTGGGAGCCCCTCGCCAGCCCTAACCCCTTCCCCGTGGCCCCCCCCTAAAACCTATAAACCGAACCACATTCCAAAACTACTTTCCGTAAACCACCCTTTCACTAACTAGGAGACAATGCAGGCAGAAGCCCAGCAGCAGAGTGGGGGCTATCCAGTTTATTGCGCTGACTGTCGCATGTATGATTACCTGCCCTGTGGGCGGGTGGCGTATGTGTGCAGTCGGTGCAAGGAGCTCCTGACCCTCAGAGACCATGTACGGACTTTGGAGGCCAGGGTGGCGGAACTGGAGGAGCTGAGAGAGGCAGAGAGGTATGTTGATGAGGCTTTCCGGGACACTGTAGAATTGTCCCACCTCCTGTGCTGTTGAGGAGGAAGAAGGGCCCAGGGAAGTAGAGCAGTCAATGGGAGCAGAGGGAAACCTTCCCGTAGTTGGGACCCTCCTTCCAGATGGTGCTGGGGTTGCCTCTCGCACTGAGGTTGCCTCTCTGGGGGAGGGAACTCCAGTTTCTAGGAAAAGGCAGGTGTTAGTAATGGGAGATTCGATTATTAGAAATGTAGATAGCTGGGTCTGTGATGACCGGGAGAACCGTATGGTGACTTGCCTGCCTGGTGCGAAGGTTGCGGATCTCTCGAGGCATCTAGATAGACTTATGTGTAGTGCTGGGGAGGAGCCGGTGGTCGTGGTACATGTAGGTATCAATGACATAGGGAAGGGTAGGAGAGATGTCCTGGAAGTCAAATTTAGGCTGCTAGGGAAGAGACTGAAATCCAGGACCTCTATGGTGGCATTTTCAGAAATGCTCCCAGTTCCACGCGCAGGGCCAGGTAGGCAGGCAGAGCTTCAGAGTCTCAATGCGTGGATGAGACAATGGTGTAGAGAGGAGGGGTTCACGTTCATTAGGAACTGGGGAAACTTCTGGGATGGGAGGAGCCTATACAGGAGAGATGGGCTCCACCTAAACCAAAGTGGAACCAGACTGCTGGCACTAAACATTAAAAAGGTTGTAGAGCAGTTTTTAAACTAGGAGATGGGGGAAAGCCGACTGCTGCAGAGGAGCGTGTGGATCGGACACAGACTTCTCTTAGGGGAGAGTCTGATGATAGAGAATCTCCAGGTTATAGTCAGGAGCAGAGGAATGAGAAGTATAACGTAAGGGCCGGATCAGATGATAAACAGTCACATAAAAAAGAATCTGGCACATCAGAAAAAGGCAGGCTAATAAACAGGGACAAGTTTTTAAAGTGCTTGTACACAAATGCCAGAAGTCTAAATAATAAGATGGGTGAACTAGAGTGCCTTGTGATAAAGGAGGATATAGATATAATAGGCATCACAGAAACCTGGTGGACTGAGACCAATCAATGGGACACAATCATTCCGGGGTACAAAATATATCGGAAGGACAGAACAGGCCAAGCAGGGGGAGGAGTGGCACTATATGTTAAAGAAAGTGTAGATTCAAATGAAGTAAAAATCTTAAGCGAATCCACAGGTTCCATAGAGTCTCTATGGATAGAAATTTCATGCTCTAGTAAAAATATAACAGTAGGGATCTATTATCGACCACCTGACCAGGACAGTAATAGTGATGATGAAATGCTAAGGGAAATTAGAGAGGCTATCAAAATTAAGAACCCAATAATAATGGGGGATTTCAATTATCCCCATATTGACTGGGAACATTTCACTTCAGGACAAAATGCAGAGATAGAATTTCTCGATACTTTAAATGACTGCTTCATGGAGCAGCTGGTACGGGAACCCACAAGGGGAGAGGCGACTCTAGATTTAATCCTGAGTGGAGCGCAGGAGCTGGTCCAAGAGGTAACTATAGCAGGACCGCTTGGAAATAGTGACCATAATACAATAGCATTCAACATCCCTGTGGTGGGAAGAACATCTCAACTGCCCAACACTGTGGCCTTTAATTTCAAAAGGGGGAACTATACAAAAATGAGGGGGTTAGTTAGACAAAAGTTAAAAGGTACAGTGACTAAAGTGAAATCCCTGCAAGTTGCGTGGGCCCTTTTTAAAGACACCATAATAGAGGCCCAACTTCAATGTATACCCCAAATTAAGAAAAACAGTAAAAGAACTAAAAAAGAGCCACCATGGCTTAACAACCATGTAAAAGAAGCAGTGAGAGATAAAAAGACTTCCTTTAAAAAGTGGAAGTCAAATCCCAGTGAGGCAAATAGAAAGGAGCACAAACACTGCCAACTTAAGTGCAAGAGTGTAATAAGAAAAGCCAAAGAGGAGTTTGAAGAACGGCTAGCCAAAAACTCCAAAGGTAATAACAAAATGTTTTTTAAGTACATCAGAAGCAGGAAGCCTGCTAAACAACCAGTGGGGCCCCTTGACGATGAAAATACAAAAGGAGCGCTTAAAGATGATAAAGTCATTGCGGAGAAACTAAATGGATTCTTTGCTTCAGTCTTCACGGCTGAGGATGTTAGGGAGATTCCCAAACCTGAGCTGGCTTTTGTAGGTGACAAATCTGAGGAACTGTCACAGATTGAAGTGTCACTAGAGGAGGTTTTGGAATTAATTGATAAACTCAACATTAACAAGTCACTGGGACCAGATGGCATTCACCCAAGAGTTCTGAAAGAACTCAAATGTGAAGTTGCGGAACTATTAACCAAGGTTTGTAACCTGTCCTTTAAATCGGCTTCGGTACCCAATGACTAGAAGTTAGCTAATGTAACGCCAATATTTAAAAAGGGCTCTAGGGGAGATCCTGGCAATTACAGACCGGTAAGTCTAACGTCGATACCGGGCAAATTAGTTGAAACAATAGTAAAGAATAAAATTGTCAGACACATAGAAAAACATAAACTCTTGAGCAATAGTCAACATGGTTTCTGTAAAGGGAAATCGTGTCTTACTAATCTATTAGAGTTCTTTGAAGGGGTCAACAAACATGTGGACAAGGGGGATCCGGTGGACATAGTGTACTTAGATTTCCAGAAAGCCTTTGACAAGGTCCCTCACCAAAGGCTCTTACGTAAATTAAGCTGTCATGGGATAAAAGGAAAGGTCCTTTCATGGATTGAGAACTGGTTAAAGGACAGGGAACAAAGGGTAGGAATTAATGGTAAATTCTCAGAATGGAGAGGGGTAACTAGTGGTGTTCCCCAAGGGTCAGTCCTAGGACCAATCCTATTCAATTTATTCATAAATGATCTGGAGAAAGGGTAAACAGTGAGGTGGCAAAGTTTGCAGATGATACTAAACTACTCAAGATAGTTAAGACCAAAGCAGATTGTGAAGAACTTCAAAAAGATCTCACAAAACTAAGTGATTGGGCAACAAAATGGCAAATGAAATTTAATGTGGATAAATGTAAAGTAATGCACATTGGAAAAAATAACCCCAACTATACATACAACATGATGGGGGCTAATTTAGCTACAACGAGTCAGGAACAAGATCTTGGAGTTATCGTGGATAGTTCTCTGAAGATGTCCACGCAGTGTGCAGAGGCGGTCAAAAAAGCAAACAGGATGTTAGGAATAATTAAAAAGGGGATAGAGAATAAGACTGAGAATATATTATTGCCCTTATATAAATCCATGGTACGCCCACATCTCGAATACTGTGTACAGATGTGGTCTCCTCACCTCAAAAAAGATATTCTAGCACTAGAAAAGGTTCAGAAAAGAGCAACTAAAATGATTAGGGGTTTAGAGAGGGTCCCATATGAGGAAAGATTAAAGAGGCTAGGACTCTTCAGTTTGGAAAAAAGGAGACTAAGGGGGGACATGATAGAGATATATAAAATCATGAGTGATGTTGAGAAAGTGGATAAGGAAAAGTTATTTACTTATTCCCATAATACAAGAACTAGGGGTCACCAAATGAAATTAATAGGCAGCAGGTTTAAAACAAATAAAAGGAAGTTCTTCTTCACGCAGCGCACAGTCAACTTGTGGAACTCCTTACCTGAGGAGGTTGTGAAGGCTAGGACTATAACAATGTTTAAAAGGGGACTGGATAAATTCATGGTGGCTAAGTCCATAAATGGCTATTAGCCAGAATGGGTAAGAATGGTGTCCCTAGCCTCTGTTCGTCAGAGGATGGAGATGGATGGCAGGAGAGAGATCACTTGATCATTGCCTGTTAGGTTCACTCCCTCAGGGGCACCTGGCATTGGCCACTGTCGGTAGACAGATACTGGGCTAGATGGACCTTTGGTCTGACCCGGTACGGCCTTTCTTATGTTCTTATGTTCTTACACTGAAGTGCTGTAGCAATTTAAGTGTTGGCATAGCCTATTGCAGTACTTAAGTTCCCTTTCCTGCAAAATGTAGACCTGCCGTGAGGTGCTAAGGACCCTCCATTCCCTTTGACATCCATGTGACTTAAAGTTGGTCAGCTCCTTACAGAGACCTCCCAGGCTAAGGCCTAAGGGCCTCTCTTCAAATCTAACCTACACAGATGGTGACCAAGGGCGGTTAGTATCAGATGGCTGTTCGGTGGCTCATGGGAAATGAGTTTGGTAATCTCAGTCTAGTTCCCAGTGAACAAATGGCCCCTAAATGGCCTCCTTCTTGGCTGTCTACAAGAAGTAGAGGATTGATGGGCAGGCGGGGAGTAGACTTGCAGAAAAATGGAAAATAAAATTTTGTGGAATTTTTTGTTGTTGAAATTTCAAACCGTTTTAGTGGGGAGGCTGAACTACTTCCTCACTCCTGGAGTTGGTCCCTCCTCTTCAAGGTTGAGGTCTTGGCAGGCCGGTGTGGGGAAGCTTATTCTCCTGTTGCCTGTGCTGTACCTGTTCTGGGAATGGAGATTTCAATTCAACCTCTTTCATGTACTCTAAGGGTGGTATTTTCAAACTCACCTAAGAGAGTTAGGCACCAAACTTCCAATGAGAGCCCATGGGAACTGGGTACACAACTCCCTTAGGTGCTTTTGAAAAATCCCTCCCTACATTTAATAAGAAAACAATGCATTATTGATAGCGGACAGCTTTGTTTCAAACAAACTATATCCCCCGAACATATAAGTATATATGAACAACAAACTCTTTACCACAAAATTGTGATTATTCTTTGAATTATTTTACAGGATGCCTGTCTGAGGGAAATAGCAGAAATGAAAACTTGCATTGAGAAGGTAAAGTATGAAAATGAATCTCTTCTAAATGAGAGGATTAGAAATATAACATTACTGGTGAAAGTGAAAAGGAAATTCATTATTTTTCTGTGCAACCCATGTATGCGTCTTAACATCTCTAAATATTCCTTTGATTATATATTGGGGTTTTTTTTTAGAAATTTGTTGTAAAAAGAAAAATAATAATCAGGAGATTGAAAATTATTTGCTTCTTCCAAGGGAAGTTAAGAATTCCGGCTAAAACACTTACAAAATGAAGTCTACTTTTGGACCCAATGCAGCAGCACCTTTCAAAAGCCACTGGAAATCTTTCCATTGACGTAAGAGGAGTTAGATTGGGTCCTTAGTGCGTTTTGGAAAACGGAGTACTGTATCTTCACTGAATGAAATGGAGGGATTCTCCATTTGAGATTAGTTACCCGTATAGTGTCACTTCGTTTATTTATGGTGATGCTCCTCATTTCTATAGCTCCTTTCATCTGAATTACTCAAAGCACTTTGCAAACAGTTGAAACTTTTATCACGCTTGTGGCATGGCCCTGAGTTAGCGATGGCGTGGAGAGGCTCTGCCCCAGTAGGAGCCCTGGGTGGGATTATGCCTAACGCTCCTCTACTATCTTGAAGTGGGTACAGCATCCAGCCAGCTTTGCTGAGTGGTGTAGAGTGGGGAGGGTGAGGCTAAAGTCCACCCCCTCAATCCATATTTGTTGAGGCTAATGCAAGCCATAGCACTAGCATCTCACAGGCCTTGTGTTCTCTGAAAGCAAGAGTGCCATAGTGTGCAGCCTCTGGACTGGGGCAGCAAGTGAGGCCCCTTTCACCCTCTCCCCTACTTTGTCCTCCCTTGCAGGGGCTGGCCACAATCTTTCTCTAATTAATCTAGTGTGACAACAGAGGGGTAAAGTATCACTTCATCCGTCAGTGAAATGCAGCCACCTCTGAGGTGGAACATAGTAGCTGTCTAATAGGTCACAGCAACATTGCATAGCAGCTTGGAAGAGAACGTGAATTCTTCTGTCCTGAGTTGAAACCACAAGGGGGAGTTTGGGCAGGACACTAGCCTTTAACACCCCTGCTCTTAGAAAAAATGTTGTGGGATCTTGTATGACCACAATGATTTAGTATCTCCAGCTGCAGAATAGACCCCTAAACGATCTTGGGCATTGATTCAGCGGGAACAGTAGCACCTACTGACTCACTAGCACCAGGGTTTTCTTTAGTATTGTCCCATCCAAGTATTGAATGGTTAAAGGGAAAGTATTGGAGGGTAGTTATATTTAGCACTGATTTAATGCTTTACTCTCTTTTCAAGTACAAACATTAACTTACCTCTCAGCCGTGTTGTGAGAATAAGATTAACTTCCCTGCCTCCGTTTTGTCAGTTGCACTAAGTGACTTTCTAAGGATACACAACAGGGGTCAGAGCTGAGATTAGAACTTCGGAGTTCCTGGCTTTCAGCTTAGAGTCCAAACGGGCCCACACTGTCTCGCTGTAAAGTGGAAGTGTTGGCTAAAACTCAGCTGTCTTTTGGGGGAGGGGATTTTTGTGGTTCTTATCAGGTCCTGAAAGGTACCTCTGTTTTTCCTTTTATGGGGCAGTCCTAAGTGGGACAGAGCACCTTTTGTCTTGAGAAGGGCTGCACTTCTGCTGACATGAATGGGAATTGAGGTCTCTCAGCACCTTGCTGCATTGGGCCTTATACAAATGCACATTAGCTCAAGGTTCCTGCACCATCTTAACCTCTCTAGGTGAGAAGGATTGGATGAGAATCCCTTTAGATCTTATCACGTCTGTTCCTTAATTGGGCAGAGGAGTCACTGAATGATGGAAGGTTTCAGAGTAGTAGCCATGTTAGTCTGTATCCGCAAAAAGAACAGGAGTACTTGTGGCACCTTAGAGACTAACACATTTATTTGAGCATAAGCTTTCATGGGCTGCAGCCCACTTCATCGGATGCATGCAGTGGAAAATACAGTAGGAAGATGTATATACACAGAGGACATGAAAAACTGGGTGTTGCCATACTAAGTATAACAAGGGTAATCAGTTAAGGTGGGCTATTATCAGCAGGAGAAAAAAAAACTTTGTAGTGATAATCAGGATGGCCCATTTCCAGCAGTTGACAAGAAGGTGTGAGTAATAGTAGGGGAAAAAACAGTCACTTTCTCAGCCACAAGGGCCTGAGCGCAAAGCCTTTATAAACACCCAAGCCCAGAGGTGATAGGCTCAAACCAGCAATCAACCCCTTCTCTTCTAAACAGCAATGAAGAGTCCCGTACACAGATACCACGCTGATGCATGCAGTAAAAATGCCTAGACAGAATGGACAGAACCAATCCAGGCCATGGTCCTCCTCTCATTCTTTTTCAATTAGAAAGGTTGGTGAAATCATTGTTGGTTTCCACAGCAACACAGCCGGAGAGCCAGGTATAGAGTGGCCACAGCATTGTCTTCTTCAGACATCTAGTTCCAGCTTCCAAAAAAGTTTAGTGCATTTTTTGTTCTAGTAAACAAAGAGGAAAGCTCTTTGTATTTTATGCGTATCTGTGCTGAGAATGAGCCAGTATAACTTCATCATCCGTGCACAAAACCCTTGTTTGATATAAACAACTTGTTTCAAAAATCCTCCACTGAAATGTGTGAATAAAATAATTTTGGAGGATTATAATACATTTCTCATTTCTCTCTGGGCAAGTAAGAACCAGATGACAATCTTGTATAGTGAAATGACTCTGTGTGATACACATAGTCTTGTCAGGTCCCCTGACGATGCTTTAATCTTGGACGTTGGATCGTCTTGTGATTAAAGTGAACAGATGAGTTAAGAGTTTTCTAAAATGTTTCCATCCCTTTCCCTCTGGAAGCACACAAGCTTTACCTTATTTCTCTGGGACTGGTGTGTTTTAAAAGCCAGCTATTAATTTATTGCAGTTTATATTAATCATCATGTAAGTTTCCCCTCACATTTCTCTGCTCCTTTGACCCTTAAAATTTCCTTAGGGTTATTGTTTGCTTCTGATAAAGTATTCTCTCCTTCTGTTAGACTTGTTCCACATAGGGCTGTTGTAGTATTGTCCAGAATATTAAGATGCCTGGTGTGATAGATTGCACTGAAAGCTCTGTGTAGTGCATTTGGTTCCTGCTTAGTCTAATTTGGCCTGTGCTCATGCCAGTGACACGTCTCCTAACTCATACACATAGTATAGCTTGATGGCCACCTCTTCTTTCTTGGGTATAACACCAGACAGTCAACCACTAGTGCTCTCACCATTCAAGACAGCATTGAAGAAGCATTATAAGGACAACAATGCTTCTAAAATTGTTTAAAACAGGTCACCCACCCTCTCTTTTTTGGAATGATGAGAGGGGGAAGTCTTTCTGGATTACTGGGGAGATACAACTACAATTTGTGGGACTCCTTGTCCAAATTTAAGGACTCCAGGCCCCAAGACTTAAAGCAGGAATTCTCAGCCCTCTTAGATGAGGGAAAGAATATTGCCAGAGCCTCTCTCCAGGAGGCATCAGATGCAGCAGATGCAGCATCCAGGACAATGGCCTCCACAGCCACCATGAGATGATGCTCTTGGATGCAGTCCTTGGGACTCCCTCAGGAGGTCCAGCAGTCTATTCAGGACCTCCCTTTCAAAGACTGCTCACTATTTTCCGAGCAGATGGATATGAGACTACATGGCCTGAACGACTCAAGAGCTACTCTCTGGTCCCTGGGCCTCTATGTTCCATTTGCTTCTATGAAGCGTGTTAGGCCCCAACAGCTGCCACGCTTCTCAGCTGTGCCTCCAAGACAGGACCCCTATAAGGGAAAAGGGAGAGGTTACAAGTGCCGTCAACTACTTCCATCCACCTCAACTACTTCCATCCACCTCCTATCCAGGGTCACATAGGTACTCTGGTGGGCTAAAGCAGGTCTTTTGAAGGTGCGCCTCCAGGCACTATAACAGGTCCTGCTTCAGATCCTGCCTCCCCTTTATTTTTGGACTGACTGTCCCACTTCAGCCCGGCGTGGTCCCACAAAACATTGGACTGCTAGCTGCTAAATACTGTGGCAATCGGTTGTACCTTGCAGTTTTCACCCACTCCTCCCTCCCACCCCATCCCTGTTCCTCTTCAGGGACCCTTCTCATGAGCAACTCCTTGTCCAGGAGGTGCAGACCCTCCTACAGATGGGGGCCATAGAGGAGGTGTGACGGGTTCGGTCACAGAGACTCCCCTCGAGGCTGTCAATCAATGAGCTGGGCCACACCTCTTTGCAGTTCACTGAAACTCAGATTCACTCAGCCCAGGGGCTTTTTAGTTAACAGGGGCTTTCCCAGCCCAGTGTTCAACCTTTCTGGGAGCCTGAACCCCAAATAAATCCGTTTTACTCTGTATAAAGCTTATACAGGGTAAATTCATAAATTGTTTGCCCTCTCACTCTTTCACAGATCCATGCAACTCTTTGTGGAATAGTAGAAAGGATGAAAGGCCTACTAGTGTCAGCCTAGAGGCTCTCACGCTGAATAGCTTCCTGTATTTGGGAATTGCAACGAGCAGGCAATTCCGCCGAAGACCCCAGGCCCCCTGAATCCTCTGGGCGGCCCTGAAGATGACGCCAGGTTTGGGAGAGCTGTGTTGTAGTCTGCATGTCCAAGAGCTCTGAGCCCACCTCCTTGGGTACTGCTTGTAAGTCACCTAACATGGAATGGACATGAGAAAGCACTGGAAGAAGAAAAATCTGTTACTAAACTTTCTGTAACTGTTGTTCTTTGAGATGTGTTGCTCATGTCCATTCCACGACCCACCCTCCAACCTGTCTGTTGGAGTTGGCTGGCAAGGAGGAACCAAGAGGGTGTGGGGCTGGCGCCACCCCTTATACTGGCGCATAAGCGTGTGGCACCAGAGGGTGCTAGTGCCGGCCTGATGGATACAACTGAGGGAAAAGTCTCTGGCAATTGTGCATATGGTGCACATACACCTAACATTGAATGGACATGAGCAACATATCTCAAAGAACAACAGTTACAGAAAGGCTAGAAACATAGGGTTTTTTTGGCCTGCATAAATGGAACTAGAAAAAGGGGATACCGCACTGTAGATGAAGTCCATTTTATGAATTCTTTGGTTCCATTTTCTTGCTTTCCAACAGTGCACAGTGCAGCTGTGGGTTAAATTTTGCTGTCAGCAAACTAGTGCCACTTCAGAGTAATCCCATTTATTTCAGTGGTGTTACTTCAGATTGAGACAGTGTTAACATGAAAGCTCAATTTGGCTATGTTGCTTTCATTTGTGTACAAAGTTCACAGAAAAGAATTCAGTGCACCCAAACTTTTCAGCTTGTTCCTATAGCTCAGGTATGGGCATGATGCACAGTACATCTAGCATTTTGTTTTGCTTGCATCTCCTCTCCCTTCCCTTTACCTTCCCTTCTCTGCCTGGATCTAAAATCAATTTCTTCTCCTTCCTGTATTTGTTGATGTAGCAGGATTGACTCATCTAGATTGTTTTTCTCTCAAACGTTGGTTGCTAGGTACCTAAAACAATGGAAAAAAATGGAAAAATGGAAAAACAATGAATTCAGGTCAGGCTGATCACATCATAGAATGAAGTGTTAGAATGAAAAGGTGTCTGTCAGTAAAACATCAAGAAGAAAACAATAATTTAGTACTGCTATGGACAGTGTAATGGATGGCAAATAATATTTACAGAGAAGTAGCTTATTGCTCACTCATGTGCAAGGACATGAGAAAAAAGTTCAAGGTTTTCATTGTACCTACATGCTGTCTACAAGTGCTCAGAAGTGAATATGATGTCCCTAAAACTAGGGTGACCAGATAGCAAGTGTGAAAAATTGGAACAGGGTTGGGGGTAATAGGCGCCTAAATAAGACAAAACTCCAAATATCAGGACTGCCCCTATAAAGTCCGGACATCTGGTCACCCTACTAAAACCACTCCAGAGCATTAGAACCAACTGGTACTCATGGGCTAACATAGTCCTGAAGGAATAGCCACCATCATTCAAATACTGCTATTTGCATCATTTGCATAGTGCTGTTGATGAATGCTGTCCTTTACAGTAGTAAAAAAGTATCCATAAAACAGTATCACTACCCTGAAGCGCTTGCCACTTAGAGGCAAACAGGTACATTACAATAAACACACGTACGGAGTGGATTTCTGCTGAGGGGGAAGGAAGATGCGTTAATACGATTGGATATTATCCTGCCTGGCAGGACTACTTGCTGTCTCTTTAAAGTGTGTTTTGACTTTGAAAAGGGTGGTTGTAAAAATGGCCTTGTGGGGCTCCAGGTTTACTGTCACTCAACGTGCAGTATCATGTTTGCTAAGTTTACATGGGAAAAGATGTTTATTCTAGCTGCCACCCCTGCAAACTCAAACTGGGATTGGAAAGCCAAGCTGGGTTCTTTCTGGCCCATCCATCACCAATAAAGAATCTGCAGTCAGAATTTAGTTAACAGTTCTGCTATTCTTCATTGGCATTTGTTACTTGTACCATGCCCAAAGATGCACTGGGAGCCTCAGAAAACAAATGTCCCTTTACCAAAGAGAACACAACCTAGAATTTAGGTGTGATACAAGTGAGGGAATGTGCATTTATACTTCTTGGGGAGCAGGTTTTTTGGTTTATTTTATTTTATTTTATTTTATTTGTCTCAAGTCAGTTTTTAAGGTGAATTTGAATGAGATGACCAGAAGAGTCCAGGCTCACACTGGACCTGTGCTTATTCTACTGTGGGAACAGGAGTAAAAAGTAGATGACATGTGTCAGTGAAGTCAGTAGAATACACATGGGGAGCAGAGCCGATGAGACAGCAGGCACAATTTTGACAGTCTCTTTTCATGGAGAACTGCACTATACACACTATTTACTGCCCCAGCAATGCTAGCATGTGTTACTGACTGTACACATTTTATAACTAGCCCTAGCACTGTTGGTGGATAATGGTGTTTGCAGGCAGTGTAACATTATAATACAACATCTAATGGGGTTTTTGATGTTTCATTTTCACATTATTCTCCATGTTATTTGTGAAGCTTGGTGTACAGAACCCTGCTGTCTTCAGAGCTAACTGAGCTCATTGCATTTTTGCTTTTGATGGGTTGTTTTTCTGTCTTGCATTAATACAGTAACACCTCTGTTTCTATAGATGGGCACAGAGAACAGTTCACTTATGGAGAAAATGAAAGCCTTGGAGAATAGGTCTTCCTGTTGTTGTTTGGCTTCCGTGGCTCATGGCAATGCAGAAATACTAACTATTTCTCACCACAGCACATTTAGTGTTGATGCAGGTATGTCAGATCTTTAAAAACATCCTGTTTTCAGAAAGAAGTACAGGTGTTGGGCTAAATCTGCTCTATTTGCTTGACCCAGAGAATTTTCTCTGATAACACATGATTTGTGATGTCACATGAAATTGCCAGCTTCTCAAACAAGGGGCATAAACTTTTTACTGAGTTATGAGCTACAAAGCTTACTGTTGTTTTAACATTTGGTTAAAGTAAGATGAGTATAGTATAAATAAAGATTAGGGTTACAGATTACCTATGGTTATTGCTACTGTTGAATTTAAAGGGAAACTCAGGGCCGGCTCCAGGTACCAGTTGAGCAATCTCGTGCTTGGGGCGGCAGATTCTGTAGGGCGGCATTCCGCCCAATCCTAGGGCGGCACAGCAGGTGTTTTTATTTTTGGTTCCCCGATTTGGCTGCCCTGTAGGAGGCAGAGGAGAGGAGCGCCCTGCAGCAAACTCGGCAGGGCAGCCCGTGTCCTTCCCTCCCAGAGCCCTCCCGGCAGGCGGAGCAGAAGTCGGGGCCGTGGGGTGAGCGCCCCGCTGAAGCCCTGGCCATCCCCCTTCTCTCTCTCCACCCCCGGTCCCTCCCTCTCCCCCCCATTAGACCGGGTGCGCACTCTGCAACATAGGCAGTCCCCCTGCACCCTGGCTCTGGCTGCCCTGTAGGGTTTTTTTGTTTTGTTTTTTTCTCCCTGCTTCGCCGGCCACGCCAATCCCCCCCACCCATTTGCCACTCCAGCCGCGCCATTTTTTGTTCCCCCTCCACACTTTGCCGCTCCGGCTGTGCCGTGTTGTTATTTTTTTTCCCCTGCTTTGTCGCTCCGGCCATGCCGCAGGTTTTTTTTTTTTCCCCATGCTTTGCCGTTCCAGCCGCGCCGTGTTCCCCCCCCCCCGCTTTGCCGCTCCAGCCATGCCATCTTTTTGTTTTGTCCCCCTCCTCCGCTTTGCCACTTCAGCTGCACCGTGTTTTTATTTTTATTTTTCCCCTGCTTTGCTGCTCTGGCCGCCCCACCCCCTTTCTTTTTGCTTGGGGCGGCAAAAAAGCCAGAGGCGGCCCTGGGGAAACTAGAGGTAGCTTTGAGTCAGTAAGAGCCTGACCCAACTTTACTGAAGTTAATGGGAGTCTTTCCATTCAGCTGAATGGGAGTTGGATCAGATCATGGGTGCTTACTTGGGTTAAGGGTGCGCACAAGGTAAAGGCTTAGCTATTAAGTAGGTCCTATTAGGAAAGTCCAAGTAATCTCAAAAATCATTCCGGTTCCATGAGCGAGAAAAGGTAGAAGGCAGAAAATACTGGAGTTGAACCACTGGCTGCAGGACTGGTGTGAAGCTGAAGGATTTTATTTTGTGGAACAGTGGGCCACATTCCAGGGGAGAAAGGGGGCTGTGCAAATGGGACGGCCGGCATCTCACGGGTAGGTAGGGCTAATCATCTCAGTTGAAGCCTGGTGAAAGGGGACGGTAGTAAGGAGGCAAATGCAGGAGAAAGGCAAACTTAGTAGGTTGTGAAAAAATTGAACGGCGGTGACACAGAATGTAAAGAGAATAATTCTTTCAATTCTATATATACCAAGCTAAGAGTCTTGGTAATAAGCAAGAGGAAATGGAATTTCTCATATCTTGAGGAGAAATTTGATATAACTAGCATTACTAAAACAAGGGGAGACAATTTGCATGATTGCAATATTATAATCACCGGTTACAATCTGTTTAGGAAGGATAGAGTGGATAGAGTGGGGAGTGGCACTCTTCATTAAAGATGCCTATACCTGTTTTAGAGTTATCAATAACTCAGAATCACAGGATCTTGAGTGCACATAAATCAATATGCTAACTAACCAAGCCCCGAACAGAGTCTGCTAGAGGTCTGTTATAGATTATTAAAATAAGAGAACAGGATGAGTTACTTCTTAAGCACCTGTCTGCAACGCATGTAAAGAAACTGTGTTCTTCAAGTGATTGTACATGTGCGTTTTCCTTCTGTGGTACCCGTTGGGGCAGTTTGAGTGCCCTCTGGTGCCGTGCACTCATAGCCCCGGTATAAAGCACCCAGCCAACCCTGCACTTCCTTCTTACCACCTGTGATAGTCACTGGAACAGCTATCCTTTCTTTGGCAAGATCTCTCTGTAATCTTCTCTTTTGTATATTTGGACATAGTTAGTTAGTTGTAAATAGTTTTAGTGTAAGTTCGTAACTTACTGAATTAGCTGAGTTAGCTGAGTTTTTGTCCATTCCCTGGTACCGAGGTATGCCTTGGTCACTGGGCTTCAAGCCCTGCGCCTTCCGCAACAAGGCTATGTCTCTGAGCGACCTGCATTCATGCTGTCTGAAGTGCCTGGGAGACGCTCACGTGGGAGACCGCTGCCAGATCTGCAGAGACTTTAAGCCTTGCACGAAGAAGGACCAGGAGGCTAGGCTGAAGTTTTTGCTCATGGAGACAGCACTGAGACCTCCATCTGAGCCAGGCCAGTCTTATTCGGCACAGAGTGCCTCGGCTTCAATAAGGTGTGCTCCTCCTATACCGGAGTTCCAGCACCATTCACCGTCCCCAGTGCCTAGGAAAAGGCACAAGAAGCAGTCGGCCGAGAGGGGGTGGTTCTCGGCACTGAAGATGGCCAGCCATGGGGCTCAGAGTAGAGTGTGACCTAAGTCAGGGCACTCCACTGCCTCGGTACTGCAGAAGTCGGCACCATTGAATCTGGCACCTGTGCAAACACCATCAAGTTCAGTACCGGATGAGTCTACATCTGCGTTACAGTATTGGTACCAACACTGTCTCAGTACCGACCGTGCTGGAGGCGTTTGCTGCAGCCAGAGACCTTCTGTCACTTTTGGTGCCAGTATCACTGGTAGTACAAGGGACAGTGGTATTGGTGCTGATGGTCAGGAGGGAACCCATTTTTTCTGATCATCCTTCAATGCCAGGCCCTTTGGTACTGTCAAAAGGGAAACCGGCTATGCTGGCCTCGGAGCTGGTGGGAACTGCACCTCCATGGTCACTGTATAGACTTGTCTTCTGAGTCAGAGTTCAACTCTTACTCCTCTTGTTTGAGGAGTTGTCCCTGCTACTCCCCCAGATGCTTCTACCCAGCCACGGGCCTAGGCACAGGGGTGCCATCAAGTGCATGGTCAGGTCATCACTGGGGACCTATGCTGGTCCAGTGGCCCTTTCGGAATCCATGGGGTTTCCCTCCAGTTTCTGGAACTAACTCTAGGTGCTCCTATTTGGTGGCCTTGGAACAAAGGGCACCGCTGTCTCATGGGGCTGCAACCAGGCCAGACTGCAGTACTAACTTGGCACAGAACTACAGGAGCCAGCTCAATGGATCCTGCCACGGCATAAAGAGAGGAAGAGTGTCCATAAACGGTGCTGGCCTCCTCCTCCTCCCCTGGCGAGGCTGTTTCAGAAGCAGGCGTGTCACATCCCTGGGAAGACTATAAGGCTCACACAGAGTTGTTGAGAAGGGTGGCTTTAAATCTAGGCATACAGGTGGAGGTAGTGAAAGAATCCTCCCACAGCCTAGTTGACATTTTAGCCACTGCGGGCCCTTCAAGAGTGGTCCTGCCTCTCAATGTGGCCATTATGGACCCTGTTAAAGCTGTATGGCAGACTGCTGCATCCAAAAGGACTTAATGAAAGTACTTTGTTCATGCACAGGTTTATGAGTTCTTATACACCCCTCCCTCACCCCCCCTGCATCCCTGGTGGTATCTGCTGCCAATGAAAGAGAAAGAAGAAAGGCAGGACTGGCAGGATGCAACCCCAAAAGCAAAGGACTCCAATAAATTGGATTTGTTTGGTAGACTATTTTATCTTACTAGGGGGTTGCAGCTCAGGATTACAAACCGGTAGGTGCTGCTGGCCAGATATGATTTCAGCATGTGGGACTCCATGCAGAAGTTCAAGGACTTGCTCACACAAGAGGCCAGGCAAGAATTCTCCTCGCTGGTGGATGAGGGAAAAATCGATAGCGAGGGCCTCATTGCAAGCTGCTTTGAATGTGGCTGACTCAGCAGCCAGGTCCATGACTTGGCAGTGGCCATGCGCAGCAGTTCATGGCTTCAGTCCTCGGGTCTCCCGCAGAAAGTCCAGCAAACCCTTCAGGACCTGCCTTTTTGAGGGAGCCTTGCTCTTTTCAGAACAAACTCATGTGACCTTAAGTCACTTGGTTTGTACACATCAGCAACTTCAATAAAGCAGTACAGGCCCCAACAGCCTGATCAGTACTCTGCCCTGCCTGTCCATCAGGATCTGCAGAGAAAAAGAAGCAGGTGTTTTAGATGTAGGGCCTCCCCTCCCCCCTTTCTACTGTAACATTGATTCCTGCCCCACCCAGATATCCAGGGGGTTCTAAGCAGGCGTTTTGATATGACACTTGAGGATGCCATACCAGGTCCCATGATGTCAGACTGTTTCTCCTTTGTTTACAAACCGCCTTTCCCACTTCCTCAGTGCATGGTCCCATATCACCACGGACCATTGGATGTTGAGCATGGTGGAAGTGGGATACCCTCTCCAGTTTATTTCCACTCTTCTCACCCTCCCTCTCCATACCTATTCAGGAACCCCTCTCACGAAAACCTTCTGGTCCAAAAGGTTCAATCTCTTCTTTCGGTGGAAGCCGTGGAAGAGGTTATGCAGAATTTAAGAGGGAATGAGTTCTACTCCCGTTATTTCTTAATCCCAAAAGCCAAGGGAGGTGTCAGACCAATTCTACACCTACACCACCTCAATAGCTATCTCAAGAAAATAAATTTCCACATGGTCACCAGTTATGAAAGGTTGGTAACCCTTTTTCATGGAGGACTTCAAGTTGGGAGACATGCTGGAGATCCCATTTAGACAGTATTAAAACATCATTAGAGTGTCTAAAAATTATAGATTATAATTTTCTAATACCAAAGGTATTGCACCCAACTCAAGGGTAACTATTTTAGACTTCATTTTCATTAATTCATATTTATCACTAGACTAGATGTTGGCTGAAAATAGAATTAGGTTATCTCTGTGATAAAATTTTGAATTTTAATATTTTGAGTTATTAATTCATCAGTATTTAAATGCATTCCTATTAAATTCATTCATTTAAACTTTGTAAGCCGTCATAACCACTTGGTTTTACTTTCTATAATTTCTCATCTTTACATTCTGTATTAATAAAACAGATAAATGTATAGTATTTTTGAACCTGTAATTTAGCTAAGCAACTAAATTCAGTTAATCCCTGAGAAATCTGCTGTGGGTACTTAATTAGTTAACCTTATGTAATGTGTGTATTATGTATCTATGCTAATGTCTAAAGCCTGTTAGACTGGCCCTCCATGAGGGATGTGTGATGGGTTGGACCCCTTGGGAAGCCACCTAATTTGATGAGATACTACTGGGTCTACCTGTTCTGCCCGCATGGGCCCCTTTAACTTGTCTTGCTGAGCCAGGGTCTTAAAACCTCCTCTAACACACACAGAGGCAGGGCCACACCCAGCTGCAGATCTGCTCTGGGAGGACTCAGTTTAAGGGACTTGCTCCAGCACTCAGATGTCCACCTCCCTTGGAGTGCAGACCCAAAGATACATTATGAAATTCACCCCCTCCCCAATGTGGAGAGAGGTGTGCACGCCCCCCCCCCCCACATTAGAAATTACAGAAACTGGGTTTAGTAATAAAACAAATTTTATTAACCATAAAAAGGCAGATTTTAAGTGATAAAATGGGTAACAAACAGAACAAAGCAGATTAGTAAGCAAAGGAAATCAAACACGCAAACTAAGCTAGTTTCACTAAAGAAATTGGTTACAAATAGTATTTCTCACCCTAGATATTGTTGCAGGCAGTTTGCAAAGTTTCTGTGGTTCAGAGTTCCAGTTATATTCCTTTTCAGACTGGACCCCTGTCTCAGTCTGGACTCCCCCTTGCTGTCCTTTTTGCAGTCTTTCTTCTTGGGCAGACAGGCCAAGGAAAGGAGGAGTCCTGTTTGCCTTCTTCCCCACCCTTAAATAGAAGTTACATAAGGCAGGAATCCTTTGTTTCCCAAACTTGACCCTCCCCCCCCTACAGTGGAAAGTTACAAGAAGTCCCAGATACTGTTGTAGTATCAGGTGACAAGACCACCTGACCCTGTAGTATCACAGCGTCCATGAGTCAGTGGCAGTATGGCGCATCCACAGGAAGGCCAAGCTTTTCACAGTTCATTGTCCTTGCTGATGGGCCGTCCGCCCTGTCTGGCTTTTCCATTGTTGTGCCTGAAGTGTTAGCAGTGGGCGTCACCCAAAGTAGCACAGGTGAAATACAGATACATAGAAATATTGACTAACTTCGAATACAGAAATGATACAGGCAGACAAACTGGATAATTACATTCAGTAAATCATAACCTTCCCAATGATATCTCACATGAGCCATCTTGCATAAAGTATATCTCAGTTATGTCATATTTATATCATAAGCATAGTCATAAAGAATATGGAATGTCATGTCATAGGATGCATTAATAATTCTCTAGCTAGGTATTTACATAGCCCATTAACTGCCATATCTAAGCGCCTCTCAACTATTAGTTCTTAGAATGGCAAGATTAGTAATAAGTTCCAGGGTCCAGGGCTATCTTCCATATACTCAGACCGACCTTACCAGTTGACAATTTCTTTGTGTCTAATGGAGTGCCATTACTGTGAAGGGAGAGAGAATTTCTTTGGTAGTTAGATCCAATTTGGGCTGAAAAATCATGACACTGAATATTTAGAACACGTCACCTTGTATTAATTAGCATATACGCATTTTTAGTCCTGCACTATCCAAATTCCCAGAAAACAAATTAATCTCATACCATAATGTGACCCACCAAGTGTGAAAACAAATCGGTTATTCCATTCACAGGTTAGAAGCGGCAGAAAATAATACTATGTAAAAGTCTAGATTCAGTTTTAACTGTAAAGTCACAACCGGTACACCTATAATAATGACCTTATCAAGATTAAGATTTAAAGATCTGATGATAGAACATGACAGCTAACATGTTGTAACATGTCTGAAAAGTTTAGTGTAGACTAGGCAGTATGTATTCTTTAATACAGTCTAAGCTGATCAAGAAAGTTTAGACTTCTCTCTATACCTTAACCAATTTAACGTGTATTAAAGGCCTTGTTTACATTATATGCTGTGTAGTTGTAGCCGTATTGGGCGTAGGATATTAGACCAACAAGGTGGGTAAGGTAATATCTTTTATTGGACCAATTTCTGTTGGTGAGAGAGGGAGAAGCTTTCGAGGCACACAGAGCTCTTCGTCAGGGTGACATATTCTAAGTATTCAGTGTCCTGATTTTTCAGCCTGACCTGGATCTAGTGACCTAAGAAATTGCCTCTCCCTTCAGTGATTACACTCCAATAGACTCAAAGTGTCAACCAATAGAGGGAGGTCTGAGTGTATAGAAGATAGCTCTGTATGGCTCAAAAGCTCATCTCTCTCACCAACAGAATTTGGTCCAATAAAAGATATTATCTCACCCACCCTGTTTACGTCCTACTTTTCAAACATGGTAGTTAGAACATGTTAGCTAAAATATTTGGATACCATACCTTTCATTCTAGTCTAGACAAAGGCCATGTGGCTGACAGCTAGACCAATACTGTTGCTACTAAGCCCCAACAGCTCTAGTCATAAATAATCCTTTCGATGTTACTCTAGTAGAATGTAGTTAACTGTAGCCTGCACAGTACAATGTGGATGACTTCAGTAGCAAACTTCACATTAAAAATGTGTGGTTAGGTGTCCCAGAGTTAGAAACAAAGACCTATTTTTCAGGTGGAATTATGCCTTTGTTCTGTGAGGCTAACTGGAGTATGTTTTTGTGGGTTGTTTTTTTGTTTTTGTTTTTTTTGCAGTGGGGAAAATATTTTCGTAATCTGAAATAAATTCTGGAATTGTGTGTGAAAGTTTGAAGAATTATAGCCAGCCTGCTTTGATGAAACATTTTTTTCCCTGCTTGGAGCGAATTAACAATGAAATGTTAGATCATGTGATACTTGGTAGTTGCTTAACACATCCACTAAGTTATCTCCACTTGCAGTGTAACAGAAAGATGTTTACAAGATTTATTTTAGCCAAAAAACCAAACAAACAAAAAAAACCAAAACAAATCCACCACAAAAAACATCATGTTAAAGCAGAACATCTAGACCATTTTTAGCCTTGCTGTCTGTTACTTGATCATTGCAAAGACAATATTTTCTTTAAGAAGAAAGGGAAATGAACACATTCATTCAATTAAAGCTGACCCAGAATGACCACAAGGGAATCTGTCTGTCTCTTTCAGAAAGCCCTCATTGCTTCAATAGTTGTGGTGGTGCAACTTGCAATTCTGGAACACAAAGGGGTAAATGTGTTGCTGGGACAAGCTCAGTGGAGGATGATGAAATCGGAATGAAAGAGATGTATAAACAGCTGTAAGAACTGATTTTTGTTATTTCTTATTACAAATGTAAAAGGGGGTTGGATACCATTGTCCCTTCTGGAAAGTTTATAGTGGGTGTGAAAAATATTGTAAGGAATTCAAATAGCATACAACAGGGACAACTTGGCACAACCAACTGCACCTGTACAAATAGGGGGAGATACATAAAAAACAGAGTAAGTAATCTAAATGGAGTGTCAGGATGGTTTTGTAACAAACTTACTATCCTGGCATAGATTTCCCAACTTTGGTGTACTTCATGTACCTGCTTTGTCAGGAAATCCTGAATACCAGCAGTAAGTTGTGGATCATGCAAATACTTATGAACATGCTTCGCTGTACACACTTGAGTGGGCCTATTGGCATCCATGGTATTTCTCACATGTTTAAATTAAGCATGTTCACATTTGCAGGATTGGGTCCTACAGTGGAAGGATTGCAGTTGTGGTCAGTGGAAAAATAACAAAACTGGTAGAAAAGGATTATCTCTCTACAAAGAGGGCACATAATATTAAATACACAAATGTAGTCCCTGCTTTTGCAGGCACTTAAGCGTGTGTGTAATTTTTCTCAGGTGACCAACACTAATGGAACTATTCATATGAACAGAAGTGGCCCACATGCTTTGAGGTTTGCAGGAATGGGTCCTAAAATTACTGAAAAAGTGTGTGTGTGTGTTTGCCCTGCACTTAGCACAATGGGGCCTTGATCCTCACTGAGGCCTCTTGGCGCTATTGTAATATAATACAAAATCAAAGTCTACAAGTCAGGCAACTCTGAAGCACTGTTTCTATTTCAGTGACAGAACTTGTCTGACCTACCTTGTCCCTGCTTTCCCTGCTGAACAAATTACAGGGTATAAGGCATTTCTACTGCTATGGCAAATCATAGGTCTGATCCCACACATTCCTTGAGCACCTAAAGCTCCACTGAAGACAATGACAGTTTTGAGTTCTTGTGGAATTCAGAATAGGGCTGTCTGCAAGCACAGCTCTACCTAAATCTTAACTGTAGTTGCAGAGAGTCCCATAACAAATACTGAAAACCAAAATTTCCAAGGTAACCTCATCTCTATCGCTGATTTTGCACATTGCATTTGAGCCTGCAAGAAACAGCATTTGTGTGATTAAAATCATGTAATGGTCAGTAGGCTTAGAAAATTCTTTCTGTGCACACAAATACTCTTTGTTGGCTCAAATTTGTGTGTGTGAATAAAATTGTAGGTATAAATTGAGAAACCATTTTTGATATTTTGACCTTTTAAAATATCTGAGTCAGCTACACTCACATTGGGTATCAGTTCATTTCCTGCCATCCTGTAGGCTAAACATCAGCGTAGGCAGCCCTTTAAACACATATTCTTTTAAAAAAAATCAAGTTTTCTTTTAAAATTCTCTCTAAGTAGCAATTGTTAACATTGTTTAATTCAGATATACAAAAAGGTGGTGATGTAATCATCTTGTTCTTAAAGGAAGAGAGAACGTAACCTTCTGCTTGATGTCATGCTACTTATGTACACAAGACGATGGTTTCTGGAAGAAGCAATACCCTATATAAGAAGAACTCTTAGGAAATGCGGAGTAAATTCAGAAGACAGAAACTGAAACTCGGATCTCTTATCCAGTCAAAACACAAGATTTAATGTAATAACTCACAACAGGGTTTGTTCTTGCTTCAGAGGGTTTGTCTACACTGCAATTAGACAAGCGTGGCTGGTCCATGCCAGCTGACTCGGGCTCGTGGGGCTCAGGCATAGGGCTGTTTAATTGTGGTGGAGACATTTGGGCTCTGGCTACAGCCTGAGCTCCGGGATCCTTCCACCTCACAGGGTCCTAGAGCCTGGGCCCCAGCCAAGTGTCTATGCCAGAATTAAACAACCTCTTAGACCAAGCCAACTGGCACAAGCCAGCTGTGCATGTCTAATTGCAGCATAAACATACTCAGAGATCAGTGGGAGCATAATTAAATCCAATACTGTAGAAGCTTGATTTTTAAACTTGTGTGCCTAACTTCAAGCACTCACGTGCCTGAAATGGGTATTTAAAGTGGGTGCTTATAACACCCACAGATCACACTTACATCAACATCTCTGAAAAATCATGCCCAAGGTGTCAAGTTAGTGTTTAAAAATTGAGGCACCCAGAGATCAGTGACCTCTTTTGAAAATTTGGCTGGAGGGCATCAGGTGGCTAAATCAGATCTCATTGCCTCATTTTAGGCATCGTGTTACAAAGTTGGGCTCTTTGGTATGATCTGCCAATGTTCTTCCCTTTTAGGACCATACCACCTAGATAGGTTCACAAAACTTCTACAGATGTCAGAGGACATGGGCATACAAGGCACCAGCATAAGGTTCTTAGCAGGTGAAATTATCTTCATTTATACTCATGTGGACCCTACACTTCAGGGGTTTATGTTATAAAACTTTTTTTTGGTGGAGTTTGCTGCTGATGTAAAACACACCCATTAAGATTACCCTGCACACCAATAAAAGATAGTTAGCTTGATAATTTAAACAAATTACCTGGTCCTGAATTCAGTCAGAAATGAATGCTTCAGTAGTACATCTAATACGTTTCTTCCGTATTGTTATACAGTTCTGCATTGTACTGCTGCAGCCATCTAAATGACTGTGTATGAGAGACAAATAGGTCATTCGACAACTATTTAAATACTTTCTATATTAATGAACACATTAACATGGAGTTAACACACCTTGCCACCTGTCTATGGTAGCACTGTAGAACCCCTTCAGTTGTTTTATGCATTTATTTTGGTGAAAATGCTGAACTGTTGAAACAACTTGTGGAGCTTATATTGGATAACAATAGTAAAGGAAACTTACATCATATCCTGTTTCAGCAGCTCGTGTGTACTATGATTTTGGAATTATGCTGGGGAAGATCTATGACCTGTGTTACACAGGAGGTCAGACTAGATGATCACAATGGGTCCCTTCTGGCCTTAGAATCTACAAATATGTCATAGAATCATAGATTATTAGGGTTGGAAGGGACCTCAAGAGATCATCTAGTCCAACCCCCTGCTCAAAGCAGGACACCTATTGCAGAAATTGAGGTTTCAAACCTTTGTTACCTGTCAGCTCTGTATTCTTGGGGAACCAGGGTGCAGCACCCAGCCTGTTTGACTCATGAAAGACCTCCCCCACCCCCCCAGCCTCTGCTTGAACCAAAGCCGATCAGAAGAAGGACTTACAAAAAACAGCGAAAAGGCAGTGGGAGACACACCTAAACTCCTCCGGACAAGAGTGACAGGGTTAAGGAAACTCCCCTAGCCTCATTTGCATCAAAGATGGGACAGGGAGGCATCTCCATTAGCATACAGAATGGAGAACAGAGATTCCAAGGCAAGAATCGCGCAGAACTCCGGGACCAGAAAAGCAGGGAAGCATTGCATCATGGGGGAATCTCTGCTCCAGATGTTAATGAACCCACGCCTGCACACACCCAGCTCAGTAGTTATCAGACCAATTCTAGTAATAAATCCTTTATTGGTATCCAAAATACTAAAGCTGCCTAAGTGCATTGTGAGCTCCCTCAAAGGAACATCACCCATAGCCAGGAATTATCAGTTCCTATTGTCTAGCCTGAACAAAACAACTCTGGTATTCTCCCTTGAGCCATCAGTTTACCCATAAACAAATCTAGTGTTCTCCCCTGACCCATTGTTCTTTCCCTGCAAAAACCATACCCACACTCAAGTAAGGGTTCTGATGCCTGGATCCAACATCTGCATCAGTTCCATTGGGACTTCATGTTCTCCTGACTGATCGTGCTGGGGGCTCTGCCTGTCTCCAGCACTCTGGACCCTCAGCTACCACCACCACCTGGGAACCCCAATCAATTCAAGCTTCAGGGAGTTGTGAGAACCCATCTCTCTCTCTAGATAGAGCCTTCTGATCCTGACTTATGTGATGAGTTATAGGTTTCTAAACCGGACTTTTATAATCAAATTTAAGTTAGATTTAATATTATAACTTTTTTGTTTATTTGGCTCCCCTATGGTTATTACCTGGCAATAAATAACATTTATGGTTAAGCTGGTTGCTTCTCTCTCTCTCTCCCCTCGTGATTTTTTTTCTTTTTTTTTTGGCTTCCTCATTCACTCTGCAGCAACGCACCTCGTACTGAAGCTAAAGATCTCTGCAGCACCCAAAAATCCTGCAGGGTTTGCTTATCGAGTGGGTTACTACAAGAACAATTGTAATGTGAAAGTGGGGATAGGACGTGCTGAACCTGGGACATATGAGGGTGGCAGATTGAAAGTGCTGCTTGACCAAGCCTGCTCAGGCATACTCTATTCTGGTGCGGTGCCCATGGCATATGAAGGTGGCAGCTTGGAGGTGCTGTTCGACCCAGCCTGCTGAATCCAAGGGCCTATGAGGGTGATAGCTTGGAAATGCTGCTCAATGCAGCCTACTCAGTCCAGGGACATATAAGGGGTCATCTTGGGAGTGCTGATTAACCTGGTCCTCTCAGACACACTCTGTTAGAGAGAGAGAGAGAGTGAGTGTGAGAGAGAGAGGGAGAGTGTGTGTTCATCCGATTCTGGGGCTGGAAGAATCCAACCCTGGGAAACCTAGGTCCTGCAGGATAGCTCCATTGTGGGGGGAAACCTGCAGAAGGAAGAAGTAGAGCTCCATATAAGAACACAAGTGACACAAGCAGTACATTGATAGAATTATAGAAACCCCGCCCCCCAGAGGAGTAACTCTAATAAATGAGCATACCCCAAAGTAACAGACAAATCTGGTAACACCATATACAATGTTCCCTTCCTATGAGCATTTTAATATGTGAGAACAGTGAGGATGGATTTTTCAGGAATTCAGCACCAAGCTAATGAAGACGATTGCTTCTCATTTTCAGTACCATTCCCTTTTCTTCCCACCCTGTTCTCTCTCCAATAAATCCTATTACTTCTACTCCCAACACCTTCCCATCCTCTGAACTGAGCACCAGAAAAGCCCAAGTGGCCAGTTTAATGCCAGACTCTTTCCAAATGCTGTTGGCTGTCTACTGCATACATCTAGTACCCTAATCAGCATGATATCTAAACTTTCCTCCAACTCCTGGTCTCACCTCCCAACATAACTACTGGCCCCTAATCCAAGGGTTAGGTTAAGAACTGGTAGGTGGAAAAGGCATAGAACTATAGGACTAGAAAGGACCACAAGAGTAATCTAGTCTAACCTGTTGCCAAGATGCAGGATTTGTTGTATCTAAACCATCCAAGACAGATGGCTCTCCAGCCTCTTTTCGAAAACCTCCAGTGAAGAAACTTCCACAACCTCCCCAAGGCAATCTGTTCCATTGTTCTACTGTTCTTAGAGTTAGGAAGTTTTTCCTGAGATTTAATCTAAATCTGCTATGTTGTAGTTTGAACCCTTGCTTCTTGTCCTCTGTAGCAAAAGAGAGCAACTTTTCTTCATCTTTTTTGTGCAGCCTTTCAAGTATCTGGAGACTACTATCATATCCCCCCTTAATCTCCTCTTCTAAACTACACATACCCATTCCTTCAGCCTTTGCTCATATGGCTTGCATTCCATCCCTCTGATCATCTTTATTGCTTGCCTCTGGATCCTTTCCAGTTTCTCTACACAGTTTCTCTATACATTGGTGAAATTAGACACACTACTCCAGCTGAAGTCTAACCAGGACCCAGTACTATCACTTCCTGTGACTTGTATGCTATGCCTCTGTTAATGCAACCTAAAATAGCATTTGCTTTTTTTGCAACAGCATTGCATTGCTGACTTACGTTGAGGTTGTGATCCACCACAACTCCCAGATCCTTCTTAGCAGTGCTACTGCCAAGCCAGTTTCCCCCATTCTGTATTTGTGCATTTGGTTTTTCTTCCATAAGGATAGCACCTTACATTTGTCTCTGTTGTCTAGAGCCCAGTTCTCCAATGTATCAAGATCCCTCTGAATTTTAGCTCTATCCTCCAAAGTATTGACAACCTCCCCCTAGATTTGTGTCATCTGCACACTTGAGCAGCACGCTCTCTATTCCTACATTCAGGTAATTAATAAAGATGTTAAACAACAGTGGACCCACAACAGCTCCCTGTGCAACCTCACTTGAGCCCTCTCTCCAATCTGACAACCTTCCATTAATAGTTATAGCATCATGATAGCAATACGGTGGATGGCTTCCAAGCAGCAGGGAGCAAATCCCGCCTTGCCTACTCCAAGCAGTTGAAACCCTCCCTCATCCCTCGTATAGTATCCCCTAACAGCCTCCTGAAACCCTAGAAATGAATGGAGTTCTCAGCAGTTACTTGTTTCTCTGTGAAGAGTCTGTGTGTCTCCCTTTACATGGCTATTAAAGATATTAAGTTGCTAAAGAGAGTAATATAATCATAGAAAAAGATACAGAACTACAAACATAAGAGGGGAAGTGTGGAGTTTGCTGTCTAGTTATTACTGGAATATTTATTTGTACTTAAAGCATTTTCAAAAAATAAAAATTGTAGCAACTTTCAGGTCAGCAGATAATGTGAATTTTTTTTATTTTTATTTTTTACAGCTGATTAGATTTAGATCTCTCTAAGTAGTAAACACTGTTTAGTTTAAATTAATCTGATGATCAATTTTCCTGGTTTTGGGGGAAAATTTAGGTTAGGGTGATAAAGAAACCTTAATTTTCAACTATGCCCAGCACTCAGCATAAAGACCTAGAAACAGATATAAAGGTGAGCTGAAAAATGTTAAGCCTGGTCTACACTACGCGTTTAAACCGGTTTTAGGAGCGTAAAACCAATTTAACGCCACAACCGTCCACACTAAGAGGCCCTTTATATCGGTATAAAGGGCTCTTTAAACCAGTTTCTGTACTCCTCCCTAACGAGAGGAGTAGGGCTAATATCGGTATTACCATATCGGATTGGGGTTAGCGTGGCTGCAGATCGACGGTATTGGCCTCCGGGCGGTATCCCACAGTGCACCACTGACCGCTCTGGACAGCAATCTGAACTCGGATGCAGTGGCCAGGAAAAGCCCCGCGAACTTTTGAATATTTCCTGTTTGCCTAGCGTGGAGCTCAGATCAGCACGTGTGGCAATGCAGTTAAAAATCAAAATAAAGAAAGAGCTCCCGCATGGACCATGCGGATGTGATCGCTGTAAGGGCAGGCAAATCTGTTCTATCAGCGCTCCGTTACAGAAGATGAAATTCAAAATCATTTTTAAAAAATCTCCAGACAGACGCCATAGCAGGGTCTCAGCGCACTGCTGCGTGACAAACGTAACGGAAAGCCAAAGAATCAAATGGACGCTCATGGACTGGAGGACTCAAGCTATCCCACAGTTCCTGCAGTCTCCGAAAAGCATTTGCATTCTTGGCTGAGCTCCAAATGCTTCTAGGGTCAAACACAGTGTCCGCGGTGGGTCAGGGCATAGCTCGGCAATTTACGCACCCCCCCACGCACCCCCAGAAGTGAAAGGGAAAACAATCCTCTCTTGACTCTTTTATATGTCACCCTATCTTTACTGAATGCTGCAGATAGACGCGATGGTGCAGCACTCAACACCAACATCCTTGCTCCCCCACGCTATGGCTGGCTGATGGTACAAAATGACTGGTATCTGTCCTCGTCATCAGCCTATTGGCACATGGGGCAGTGCAAAAGGACTGGTAACCATGCTGACTAGCATCTGTTAGGTCGATCAAGGGCGCCTGGTCCTAATTTTTCCTGGTAGATGGTACAGTATGGCTGATAACCATCGTCGTCATAGCAACAGGGGGCTGAGCTCCATCAGCCCCCACCCTTCATGTGTAAAGAAAAGATTCAAGTGCCCCTGAACTAGCAGAGGGATGCTGGGCTCCTCTCCTACACACTCCTTACTGTCCTGTCTGGACTATCATAGCAGCTGGAGGCTGCCTTCCACTCATATCTCACTAACAAGTCACTGTGTCTTATTCCTGCATTCTTTATTACTTCATCACACAAGTGGGGGGATAATGCTACGGTAGCCCAGGAAGGCTGAGGGAAGAATGGAATCAACAGGTGGGGTTGTTGCAGGAGCACCCCCTGTGAATAGAATACAGCTCATAATTTCTGCAGGATCTGACACAGAGCAGCTGTGCTCTCTGGTTCTCTGATACAGTGGTTCTCTAGTACACTTGCCCATATTCTAGGCAGGACTGATTCTATTTTTAGATACCAAAAAGGAGGGATTGACTCAGGGAGTCATTCCCAATTTTGGCTTTTGTGCCCCTGGCTAAGAGCAGCCAGGGGCACTTATGACAGCAGCAAATGGAACAGTGCAAAAGGACTGGTAGCCACGATCATCTTATTACCAATTTATGGATTGGTAGATGGTACAGTATGGCTGATAACCATCTCTGCTGTCATGCAAAAGCAAAAGCATGCTGCTGTGTAGCGCTGCTGAATCGCCTCTGTCAGCGGTATCTAGTACATATACGGTGACAGTCAGAAAAGGCAAAACAGGCTCCATGATTGCCATGCTATGGCATCTGCCAGGGCAATCCAGGGAAAAAAGGCGCGAAATGCTTGTCTGCCGTTGCTTTCCCAGAGGAAGGAGTGACTGACGACATTTACCCAGAACCACCCGCGACAATGATTATTGCCCCATCAGGCACTGGGATCTCAACCCGGAAATTCCAAGGGGCGGGGGAGGCTGCGGGAACTATGGGATAGCTACGGAATAGCTACCCACAGTGCAACGCTCCAGAAGTCGATGCTAGCCTTGGACCGTGGACGCACACCACCGATTTAATGTGTTTAGTGTGGCCGCGCGCACTCGATTTTATACAATCTGTTTTACAAAACCGGTTTATGAATAGTCCCGTAGTGTAGACGTACCCTTAGTTGATAGAATCCCAAACAATAGATTACATTTTAAATACATCTATTTAATGTCAGTGAAGTCATACCTTATTTACTAAGCCCAGGGTATTTGAATTGCAGTCCTTCAGTTCTCTTGTAAAACAGTGGTTGGTGTCACTATCGTAGCATAGCAGAACTAAAGTGACAAGAAACACTACTTTTAAAAAAATAAACTAAAGTGAGTGGAAACAGGCAAGTGAGACAGGAGTTAACTGTCCATGGATCAAAAACCAAAACAAAAAACAGCGATGCAGGTTCTTACTGCTATAATATTTCTGCTGTTCCAGTCTTTTCATCAGAGTAGACACAGCTGGATAATGTTTTTGTGAAAACCAAGAGTCCATCACTGACAAAACATAAGAAACATTTCTGTGAGCAAAGCTAGATTTGAATCAGTCTCCAACAGGGAAATGTCAGTATATTAACCCAAGATACTTTTGATTCACCCAGTCCAGAAATCCACTATTTCAACAGACACAGTCCTAAGACAAGAGAAATATTTGTACTAATAGTTTCACAGGTTTTTTTGGATGGTAGAAGAACTGAAAAGGATGATAAAGGCTGAGAAGCCCAAAATTTGATGCTTAAAATTTGCTTTCAAAATAACTCCTTAAAATGTGGTTATATAGTTTGAATGACATTAAAAATAGCATTGTGAGGGTAAATCCCATTACCCAGAACAACCCCATTGCCTTCACTAGAGTTAGTACAGATTGGACACTTGTGAACAGTCGCGAGGCACAAAAAACCAAATGCAGCTCACTCTCCCAGAGCTATTTTGGCAAAGAGACATCAGTCACTACAGTCAACAGATGTAACTCTGAACACAGGAACTGCAGTTGCTGAGTAAGAACAATGACTGACCTTCCGTAACTCTTGTTCTTCAAGATGTGTTGCTCAGGTAGACTCCATGATAGGTGTGTGTGCACCACATGCACAGTTGCCAGAGATTTCCCCCTCAATGGTATCCATTGGGCTGGCTCTAGCACCCCCTGGAGTCGTGTGCATATGCATAAGGGGTGCCACAGACCCACACCCTCTCAGTTCCTTTCTGCCGATACCTCCGTCAGAGGGGTAGGAGGGTGGGTCATGGAATAGACATGAACAACACATCTCGAAGAACAACAGTTACAAAAGGTTAGTAACCATTTTTTCTTCAAGTGCTTGCTCATGTCCATTCCCTGCTAGGTGACTCACAAGCAGTACTCCTGGAGGTGGGCTCGAAGTTCCTGGATGTGCTGACTGCAACACTGTTCTCCCGAAACTGGCATTGTCACGGCCCTGTTGGTTGATGGCATAGTGGGACGCGAAGGTAGGAACCGACAACCAGGTTGCAGCTTTGCAGATGTCCTGGATTGGTATCCGTGTAAGGAATACTACTGACAAAGCATGGGCACTTGTGGAATGAGCGGTCACAATGGATGGAGGCAGAACGTTCACCTGTTTGTAGCAAGCTCGGATACAAGTGGTTATCCAAGACAAAAATTCTTTGGGTTGACATGGGTAGCCCTCTCATCTTTTCTGCTACTGCTACAAAGAGTTGCGGAAGGGCTTAGTTCCCTCAATATAAAAGGCAAGGGCTCGCCTACTATCCAGCATACGAAGCTAACATTCCTCAGAGGTCTTGTGAGGTTTTGGGAAGGAGACAGGTAGAAAAATGACCTGGTTGCTGTGGAATTGCGACACCATCTTTGGTAGGAAGGCCAGATGGGGGCACAGTTGGACCTTGTCCTTGAAGAACACTATGTAGGGTGGTTCTGACATAAGGGCTTTGATCTCAGAGACCCTGCTGTCTGAGGTGATTGCCACCAGAAGGGCGACCTTCCAGGAGAGAAGCAGTAGGGAGCAGGATGCTAATGGCTCAAAGTAGGATGTGTGAGCCTCAACAGGACCAGGTTTATGTCCCATGGGGAGCTTGGTTTGTGAACCTGAGGATAGAGTCTTTCCTTGAGAAATCGGACTGTCATCTCATGGGAGAACACTGATCTGCAACTCACAGGAGGGTGATATAGGCACTAAATGAACTTTAATAGATGCGTGTGTCAGACCTTGCTGCTTTAAGTGGAGCAGATAGTCCAAGATAGAGTGAAGAGAAGATCGAGGTGGAGAGAGATCCCATTCAGAGGCCCAACAAGTGAAACATTTCCACTTGGCCAAGTAGGTAGCCCTGGTGGAAAGCTTTCTACTACCTAGCAAGACCTGTTCTGAGCATGCCTGTTCTTCAGGGTTCTGCCATGTGGCATCCATTCCGTCTGGTGCAAGACAGCGAGGTTCAGGTGAAGCAGCTGGTTGTGGTCTTGAGAAATCAGGTCTGGGTGGAGTGGGAGCAAAAGTGGAGGTGCCACTGAGAGTTCCAAGAGAGTGCTAAACCAATGTTCACATGGCCCATGCTGGGACTATCAGAGTAACCCTCACCTTGTCCCACTTGATTTTTAGGAGGACCTTGTGAACCAAGGAGATTGGGGGAAAAGGCATAGAGGAGCTCGTCTGCCCATGACAGCAGGAAAGCTGTCCAAGAGAGAGCCTGGGCTGTGTCTGCACAGTGAACAAAATTGGTGGCATTTCCTGTTCTGCTTGGTAGTGAACAGGTTCATCGGGAAGATGGATCTGGTAAGCTCCAGGTGAAGGGACCTCTTGTGGTGAGAGGGAAAGATCTTCTGAGATGATCTGGCAGCATGTTACAGGCTCGCGGGAGATGCGTTGCCTCAAGGTGAATGGCGTGTTTCCCGCAGAAGTTCCACAGCCAGAGGGCCTCCTAGCACAAGGCCGAAGATCAAGTCCCTCCCTGCTTGTTGATGTAAACCATGGATGCGGTGTTCTTTGTTAGGACATGCACCACTTTGCCTGAGATCTGGGGAAGGAACATTTGGCAAACTAAGTGCACTGCCCTGAGTTCCCTGACATTTATATCTAGGGAGAGTTCTTCCTGAGATTGTTGAGGTGGGCTCCCCACTGTAGGTCTCGGGTGTCCGAGACTAAGGCTACTGATGGCTGATGGGCAACAAAAGGTACCACCCTCACTACCAATCCTGGGTCTTTCCACCAGCCCAAGGAAGTGAGGACCAAAGGCAGGATCGTGCTTATTGAGTCTAAGCGGAGTCTGCTCATGGAGTAGACTGATGCCAGCAACATCTGGAAAGGCCTGAGGCACAGCCTTGCCTACTGTACCACTTGAATATATGCTGCCATGTGTCCCAATAGTTTGAGGCAGACCTGAGCAGTCGTTATTGGGTGGACCGTGACCTCAGATATCAGATCCGGCAGGAATGCTCTGGCTTGGGTTGAGTCAAGCACTGCCCCAATTAACTCTATTCTCTGAACTGGGACCAGAGTTGACTTTTTCTCATTTATGAGCAGACCCAGCACCTGGAAGGTGGCCCAGATTGTACTAATGCTGTGCCGTACATGAGCCTGCGACCGACCTTTGGTCAGCCAGTCATCGAGGTATGGGTAGACTTGCATGCCTCAGCGCCTGAGGAAGGCTGCTACTACCATCATACACTTTGTGAAGACCCCTATGGCTGCTGATAGCCTGAAGGGGAGAGTAGTGAATTGGTAGTGACATTGACCCACTACAAATCTGAGGAATCTCCTGTGACCATGGAAGATAAAGATGTGGAAATAAGCGTCCTTTAAGTCAAAGACGGTGTACCAGTCTCCTGGATCCAGGAAGGGAAATGATGGAGGCCAAGGAGACAATGCAAAAAATCTGTTTCTTCAGCGATCTGTTGAGGCGACAGATCCAGGATGGGCCATAGGCCCCCTTTGGCATTAGGAAATACCTGGAGTAAAACCCTACCCTCTTGTCTCAGGGAACTTCCTCTTTGGCCCCCACATTTCGGAGGAATTGCACCTTCTGGGCAATGAGTTGCTCGTGAGACAGGTCCCTGAAGATGGACTGGGGTGGGGGTGGAACAGTGATGGATGAAAATTGAAGGGTGTAACCGGACTGCTACTGTACTCAGGACCCAATGGTCTGACGTTATATATGACCACGCTGGGCCGAAAACAAAGGAGGGAGCGGATCTGGATTGGAGACTAGTGTATAGCCCTCGGGTGCACCTTCAAAAGGCCTGCTTGGCTCCACCGGAGTATCTGAGAGAGCCTGATTGTGAGGCTTAGGTGGAAGGGCGGGTTTGGCATCGTTTGTAACCCTACCCGTTTCTTTTGTAGGGCTCCTGCCTGGAAGGCTCCATGAACCTGGAAGGCTGCTGGGGCCTAAAGTGCTTCCTGGAAGCTAGTGACGTGTAAAGGAAGGAAGGGCAGCCCTCGAGTGCTTGAGGCCATGAAGTTTCAAGTCAGTCTGCTCTGAAAACAGTGAGGAGCCTTCAAAAGGGGAGGTCCTGAATGGACTGCTGAACTTCATGAGATAGGCCAGAGGACTGGAGCCATGAACAACACCTCTTGGTGACTGCAGATGCCGTAGTCCTGGCCGCTGAGTCGGCCACATCCAGAGCTGCCTGAAGGGAGGTTCTGGTCACACTCTTGCCCTCCTCCAGGATGGCCATGAACTTCTGCCTCAACTCCTGTGGGAGGAAGTCCTTAAATGTGGACAATGAGTCCCATAGATTAAAATTGTACCTCCCCAGCAAAGCCTGCTGGTTGGAGATACATAACTGGAGGTTGCCTGTTGAATAAACCTTTCATCCAAAAAGGTCTAGTCTCTTAGCGTCTTTATTCTCGGAGATAGCTCTTGACTGCCCCTGCCTGTCCCGTTCATTTGCTGCCGACACTACCAAGGACCCTGAGGGTGGGGCAAATAAAGGTATTTGAACCCACTTGCCAGTACACAGTATTTCTTCTTTGCCCTCTTTGAGGTGGGGGGCAGAGGAGGAGGAGTCTGCCACAGCATTTTGATGGGTCCCATCACCACTTTGTTGATGAGCAAGGCCACTCTGGAGGAAGAAGCTGCAGCTAGAATATCAATCTGGTTGTATGCTGACTCCTCAACCTCCAGATCCAGCTTTGCAGCAACTCTTTTCAGGAGATCCTGGTGGGCCCTGAAATTGTCTTGAGGGAGCAGGTTACTAGGTCCTGCAACCGCCTCATCTGAATAGATGAGGAGGAGGCTTACCCTGGAGGAGGGGCTCCCTCCTCTTCCTCTGCTTCCACCACATCCATTGGGGTCACCTTCTGGACATCAGCAGTGGGGTCAGTACCAGAGTCAGGGTCCAGTGCTGAATGGGAAGGGCCAGTAGCCTGTCTTTTTGAGTATGAGTGGTGGGAAGGCAGGCCAGTACCAGGGGAAGCTCCCAAGGGTTCCAGTACAGCCACTGCATCAGTATCAAAGTCCGGTGGAGTGTAGGTTTTGGGTGGACAGAAAGATTCCTCTTCGGACTGTGAAGAGGAGCAGTACCCGCTTCTGCCTCCAGGCGGTATCAGGGATCCGGGGACCAGCAGCAGATTGATGATCATTGTGTCAGGATCATGGAGGGCTTGTCCCTAGAAGGTGCCTAGGTGGCCGGTGCTAGGAAGGAGCTTGATGCTCCTTCCTCTCTCCTGTCTTTTGCCGTCTTGGTTTACGAGGGTCCTTGCAGAGTTGGCAGGACCGGAGGAGACAGCATGTCCTTTGCTGCTTGGAAAGCCTCCGGGGTTGAAGGAGCCAGAAAACGTCTGGTCCTGCGGCTGGCTGCAGGAGTTGGTGGTGAGTCCCGAACTGGACTAGGCATTCTAGGCGGAGTCAGTGGTGCCATCACTGGGAGGACAAGTGGCCCAACACAGCATATACCAGCACATATGCGTGTGACTCCAAGGGGGCTAGAGATGGCCCAATGGATACTACTGAGGGAAAAAGTCTCCAGCACCAGTGCCCGTGGCATGCGCACACCTAGCATGGAATGGAAGCAGTCGAAGAAAGTGCCATTTTACAGTCACTTTCTGAGTAGCATCACATTGTAAAAATCCATCAGCTTTCCATACTAAGTATACAGCAACACAAAAATCGCAGCTCGTGATGTGCAAACAACTCTGCATTAACAATGTGCATCAGCAACATCTACCGTCACTACTGCCTCCAATATTAGCAAAGAAAGGACTGAAGCTGAAAAATCTTGTTCTGATCATGGAAGGATGAACAAATTAATTTAAAAACCCAAACAAATCAGTTTCTTAAGTGTGTAGTGTAACATTTCTCAGCCTAATTAGAGATTTTAAACTGTCTGCGACTTCACTGTCAGATATTAAAATACACTTATTTTATATTACTACATTTACACATATACACTTCACCAAAGGAATATTTTATTTTAAAAAAAATCAAAGTTCATCAAGTATTAAAATTAACTTTTCAAAATTTAACACATCTGTGCTTAAATTTCACAGTTGTTAGAAACATGACAATTATATATACTTCATCTGAATTCAAATGTTAGTGAAAGTCTTCTGATGCAGATCTAACCAAATAAGAAATAATCTGACCAACAGTATTGCAAAACTTGTTAGAAAAAAGGAAAATAAAACCCTAATACTTGATTACAAAAGCATCTGAAACCACTTTTAATTCAGTATTCAGACAAAAATGCAACTTACTAATATGTGCCGGTTACCCAAGATGTTTTGGGTGTATGCGCTGTGTGTAGATATTTTGCATCATCCTTTATTTAGCTTGCAAACTATCATTTGAAGCTCTTCAGCAGCTGCTGATTATTATGGAGATATATTTCTCTTTTCCGTCCCTACGTTGGCAATGACTGAGAACAGTAGGAAGGCCAGGCACAGAATAGGAGAGGGAACCAGAACGTGCTTTCCATATGAAGCATTCATGTTTTCATTTGGGTCCTTATTTCAGGAGTAGCCTAAGAAGAAAGCTGATGGGCTGAGTAGCAAATAGAAGTAGAAAGACTACTTAAGTTTACTAAACCCCTTTTCTTCTACTCACTCACTCAAAAAAAAAAATTAAATACAGCTGCAAGTGTTGTATTTTTCACACCTGTAATAATTTCTTGATTTACAGCATCTGTTAACTATCTCAAAGAAACTAACTTGAACATTAGTTTTAATCTGCATTATTACATTATAATGAATTATTTCACGTGATCTTGGAATGGTTCTTAAAAGAGATTAAAGATATCATACAGAGGACGCAATTTTGGAGCTTTGATTAGACCAGGGGTCGGCAACCTTTCAGAAGTGGTCGCCGAGTCTTCATTTATTCACTCTGATTTAAGGTTTCATGTGCCAGTAATACATTTTTATCGTTTTTAGAAGGTCTCTTTCTCTAAGTCTATAATATATAACTAAACTATTGTATGTAAAATAAATAAGGTTTTTAAAATGTTTAAGAAGCTTAATTTAAAATTAAATTAAAATGCAGAGCTCCCCTGGACCAGTGGCGAGGATCTGGGCAGTCTGAGTGCCACTGAAAATCAGCTCGCATTGTCGCCTTCGGCACAAGTGCCATAGGTTGCCTACCCCTGGATTAGACATTTGTTCTAATACATAATCCACAGTATAACAAAAATACAAATACTGCTTCTGAAGTTCATGCTACAAATTCGTTCCCCCTCCCTTCTTTTAGCATTACAAAGTCCCATAGAAGTTTAATGAGGGGCTCCATATGTGTTTATTGTATATTAGTCATGGTTTTGTTATCCTGTTCAGTGTCCCAAGAGCCCTAGTATGCAGGGTGCTATTAATAAATTATATTAAAAGGAGCATTCATTAAGCAGTTGCAAGGACAGTCCAGCTGCATAGTAAGTTGGCATTTTGGTGTCCCTGGCTACCACTTGGCCAATGATGGCCAGAGGATTTACACAAGAAACTCCCATCATCATCCTTAATGAGAGTTACACCCAAATTTCCACTGCCATAATGGGAAAATGTATTCAGGGCTGGTTAAATCTGAGCAGATCCTAGAAGTGCTGAAATGAGAGGTAATGTTGCTCTAAGATCTTTGCTTATGGAGTAACGCCCCTGTTTCTCCTTCCTGATGACTGCTTCCCACCCTATTTTGTCAGCATGAAGGCAAAGAGCTGGAAATGTAAAAGCCTAAGTATTAGCCAACAGGAATGGCAGAAGTGAGTTTTAAACTGTGGTTAATATTTCTGAACAGAGAAATGCGCTCATGCAATGAAAGTGTAGAATAAAGCATACACTGACAAGTGCAACTGCTAATGGAAATGAGTAATGATAATTTGTTCTTACTGGAAAAAAAAGCAAATTCAGCATTAGAAGTTATATTATGCTAACAAATGGAAATTCACACAAGACCTACATGTATGCAGTTCAAAATGCCCATAGCACCAAGAGTCAGGTTTTTCTTTAGTATACCCATTGCCAGCAATAAAATGTGTGTTGAGCTCCAAGGCAGTAAGAGAAGTAAGTCTGCCTTCCTTCCTTTCAGTTAGCTTCAGCATTACTAGGGTTTTCTTCTAAACCATCTTCATACTTATCATCCTCATATTCCACAACATGCTCATCATCATGATCAGACTGAGAGCTTGCCTCCTCCTCTTCCTCCTCCTCACAGGATTGGTGAGACCCTGAGCTTGCCTCCTCCTCTTCCTCCTCCTCACAGGATTGGTGAGACCCTGAGCTTGCCTCCTCCTCTTCCTCCTCCTCACAGGATTGGTCAGACTCTGAGCTTGCTTTCTCCTCTTCCACCTCCCCACAAGATTGGTCATAGTGAGGATTTGCCTTCTCCCCATCACAGGATTCTCTTTCTTGAACTTTATCTTCATTAAGACTACAAAAATGAAGATTTGCATTTATTGATCTTGGGGGGGGAGGGGAATTTTTTTTAAATCGGTTTTAAAGGAATAAAACTCTTGAGTACTCTGGCCCAAATCCTGCCAGTAAGAGTCATAATCTCTTGGGGGAGGGGGGTATTTATTATGGGTAGAGCCCCCTATTTTTCCCAAAAGCAAGACAACATGGAATAGAAACAAACTCGCTCTGCAGCAGCGGCTCCTGTCCCATGAGGTTGAGCCCAGCTGCCTGCTCTGGAAGTTGCAACCTGGTAAACGGGGTTGCAGCACCACTCACACAAATTTGGCCTGGCCATGCCTCCTGACAAAGAGGCAGCCAGGCCAAACCTGAGCAGTGCTGTGACCTTGTGCACCAGGTCGCAATGCTGGAAGGGGGAGCTGAGCCCAGCTTCACAGGACAGGAGCCGCCACTGTGGGGTGGGCTCACATTCTGCAGCCTCATTCCTAGAGGCGGAACCCAACCCCCCCAGGATTTCCACCCCTTCCCTCCCTGTCCCTCTGATGTGGATAAAAAGAAAACATTAAACTCTTGAAAACTAAAACAAAAAATTATAAAATATAAGAATTTCAGGGGCTCTAACAATGGGGAAGAAGGACTCCTCTCTCTACACTGCAGAGCAGCTGCAGTATCCCCCCCCCATGCTGCCTGTGTCCCCATCCTGCAAGAAACAACGGTCCCTGGATCTCAGTAGTGGCAATGTAGGACACATTATAGACCTGGCTGCCCTGAACAGCTGTGCAGAGTTGGCAAAGAAATATATTTTATCCAAGCATGTAATGAACATTTGAAAAGTTAACATTTTTTAAATATTAATTTTTATACAAAACACCCCAACAACATTCTACCCAAAAAAACCCTCTCCCTAGCAACCTGCCAGGATTTCTGGCAAAGGTTCAGAAATAAAAATTAAACGGGGAGAAAAAGCAATGTATTTTTTTAAAAATGTGCATTGAGTTATATACCCCGTGTTAAAATATTGAAGAGGATATTGTATTACAAATTTTCTGTGTGAGAGTATCATTTTCATTGTCTTTTGTGAATTAAACTTTTTATAGAAACACTGACAAAATGAGAATTATATGCAGCCAAATAGTTACCTCCAAAATACAAATAATTTTGTCTTCTAAAACTAAAACAAAACTTGCTATTACTAGTTGTGTAACCACCACAACAAACCACTGATAACTATTACCTTTCTCTGTCTTCAGTGCAGCTTCCAAAGCCTTTAGCATTGGACTGGTCCAGCAATTTAGCAGTTTGACGTTTTTTTGAAAGGAAGTCCTCACAAATCCCCAGTTCTCTCAGTATATCAGAGTAATGCTTTTCTGCTGCTATTCTGGCATTTTTCTATATAAAAAAAATTACAGCATTCTAAAAATTAATGTATTATTAAGGGCCAGATTCCAATACCCTAAATTAGGTTGCATAGTACCTTATGCCAGTTGCTCTCAATCTTTCCGCTTTCAGGAATCTGATTTGTCTTGTGTATCCCAAGTTTCACCTCACTTAAAACTACACTTAGGAACTACTTGCTTTCAAAATCAGACATAAAAATACAAGTGTCACAATACACTATTACTGAAATATTGTTTACTTTCTCATTTTTACCATATAATTATAAAATAAATTAATTTGAATAGAAATATTGTACTTACATTTCAGTGTATGGTAAGTATATAGAGCAGTATAAACAAGTCATTGTCTGTATGAAATTTTAGTTTGTACTGACTTTACTAGTGCTTTTTATGCAGCCTGTTGTAAAAGTAGGCAAATGATGAGGTGATGTACCCCCTGGAAGACCTCTGAGAACCCCCAGTGGTACGCATACCCCTGGTTGAGGACACTGCCCTACACCATCGTAATCCCCTCAAATTCAGCGTGATACTCCGTATGAATATGAAATGGCAGAATTTCTTTTAGAGCACTATTGAAAAGTTCACAGACCTGCGATCCTGCAAGTAAAGCCTGTGTAAGAGGGCTTTGCCCAGGGGAAGGGCACAGAGGTTGGGTGGGATAGAGTCTTCCCTTCCAAACCCACATGCATAGATAGCCCAAGGCAATGGCCCAGACAGGCCTGATTGAAAGATATCACCTGCTGCTATCTCTGTGGGTTTGTGACCCTGTTGAAGTGTGCTGTGCATGGACCCACACCCTCAATATGCCCACATACATCTTTCTCCTGTTATAACATAGCATATTTATATATATATATATATATACACATACATACATACACACACACACACACACACACACCCCTCTACCCCGATATAACGCTGTCCTTGGGAGCCAAAAATTCTTACCGCGTTATAGATGCAACCATGTTATATTGAGCTTGCTTTGATCCGCCGGAGTGCCCAGCCCTGCCCCCCTGGAGCACTGCTTTACCGCGTTATATCCGAATCCATGTTATATCGGGTCGCGTTATATCGGGGTAGAGGTGTATATAACAATGTAACATATTCCATAGCTGTGAGGAACCTCTGCTGCCTAACCCTCTTTGCAGCAGAAACATGCTGTTTCTGCTGTATTTGGAATTTTTCATGCCATCATAAATGGGGCAGAGATGTAAGATTTGCTCCTCAGTGTCAAGATTACACTGCGAATGTTCTGTAATGTACTGTAGGGTTATGGGGTAACATTACAAACAGGATTAAATTACCAAGCACCATTATATTCCGAACTCCTTGTTTGGCAGTATTACTCATACACTCCACAAAGGACAGAGCAACACCACTAGCCAATGACAATTCCATTTGGGACAGAGGCTTGAGTGTGGTACATATAAGTACGTCAAATCCTCGTGCCATTTAGGCTGGACAATAATCTATTAGGATGGAGTTTATTTGTATGGTGAGATAGGAGTGAGGAAAATAGGCTTTAGTTCATACAAGTGGAAAAAGCCCCCACACTCATTGCTTCTTCAGGCCTCCAGAGATTATTTTAAGTTCCAAGCGATCATTTAATTGCTGTATATTTGTATTACTAGTTTTAATAGTAGTAGTTTCCCTTCAAACAAACCTTATGAAACATCCTATCAGTACTGTTGGCTAGCTCTTACTGTGATGCCTCCAGCATAATACACTTATCTGTTCTAATGATGGTCAGGTCTGTTTCATAAGTTGTTCATGGCAAGGGAAAGCTATTAAGCAGTAAATAGACCTCATTTAGACCTGAATTAGTTCTGGGACAGGACCCTTAATCAACAACCCCCTTAATCAACTTAGAGATAAAGTTGTTCGTGTGCATTTCCTATAAATGTGATCATTAAAAATCCAGGAAGTCAGTTAAGCCCAGATACACCTCCACATCAACCTCAACTTACATGCCTCACAATGCATCACAATGTTCAAAGACACACAAAGAGCCTTCACTCCACAGACACACACACCTCAACTCCAGTCCATGGGTAAACACTTCTTTCCTTTTAAATAAAGTGTTGTTAGTGAGACATCTTCCCAAGACACAAACCCTTAAAGGCAAGGAAATGCCAATTTACAAGATACCTCTTAACTGTGACCTAATGGCCATACAGCCCATTTTCATTGACAGTGACAAACTCTGCACTGCCACAGAGAACACCCTTCTGCCTCTAAGAGAAGGAAATCACTATACACCACATTAATAATGCAAAACCTTAGTTACAATCTCAGTCCCATTACCGAATATTCAGCATTCACGTTCATGTGCAGGTTAAGTGCAAAGCATGTTATGTGTTTGTGGGAAAATAATGAAGTCATAATTACACAGTATCCTTTCTTCACCTCATATGCAAGCCAAAACGGAGGGGGGAAAAAAATGTATAGTTAGAAGATGGCCCACACCCCTCTAAGCAGGCAGGCAGCAGTGAGTGTTGGGCCGCAATGCATGGTCATATAATTTTATTTTCATGGGGACAGATACCAGGCAGAGTTTTATAGTCAGAGGGGAATTGACATGCCTGCCTACAAAAGTTTTCAGACATCCTCTAAAAAATATTCAGCACTGACACTGGCATTGATTGGGCAATATTCGGAGATGAGTTTAATTAAGGAGTGAGAGCAAGGTAGGAAGACAACCTGAGTGGCTCTTTCCAAAAGCAATGGCCTCTGGTTTACTCTTTCTTCCATTTCTTCCCGCTCCCGCAGATACTCTTGCATTCTTTGCTTCTCATGTTTCCTATTATAAATATAGCATGACACAGAAATTAAATTGATTGTCTTTAGTTATTATTTAGAGAAGTGGTAGCAGAAAGATCAGGCTATGCTACAAGATGCAACTTCCTAGAATAACTGCAAATTACATTGCTTGTGACAGACAGAACATCATGCTGTTGTTTTTAAAGTCAAAATTTATGTATTTTACATTGGTTATGCGCCAGGTTAATTGCCTCAAGTTCTTTTACCACAGCAACCATGTACCTTTGACAGTGGAAAAACTAAAGAACATTTAAATGTAGTTTTTTGATGTAGTCAATTTGGAAAAACAGGTAGATGTCCTTACAAATGAGTTTAAAAGCACAACTTCAGGGCTCTAACTTGTGCACATTTCATACATTTTAGGATTTTCAACTTATATTGAACTTCCTTTAATTGCTGCATTCTCATTTTGATAGCAATCCCATATAATTGTTTTTCTAAGAAAAGTTAAGAGACTGGAGGCTTTTGGAAGAGCTGGGGAAGTTAGAATATACCATGGAAGACTGGTACTTTAAGAAGTGTTAAAATCTCTTACCAAATGTTTCAACTACTGAGAGTCCCACATCTTTCTTTTTTGTTTTGGTCTTAACATTTTAATTTATCTTTCAAAAACAGAAAAAGTCTAGGTGCCTTCCATTTTTAGTTGCAGAGCAGACATCTTTCCCATGTCATTTTAAAAGCATCCTGCATATCTACAGAACTGTATAAACAACCACCTGTTAATGCTGCTATCATCTCCTCCATGTAATAATAATAATAATACTTAACATAGATGACTAAAGATGTGCAACAATCTCAAAGTACACTGCAAATATTAATGAATATTCATTCATTCACCCTGCAAGAAAAAACTGTTCATCATTTTACAGAAGGGGAAACCAAAATCTAGAATTAAAAGTCACATGCCCAAGGTCACGCAGCAGCTTTGGACTAGAATCCACCTCTCCTGAATCCCAGTCCTATCCTCTAACCTCTAAGTTATAGCACCTTTTATAAGGACCCTTCCCCCCCACAGTACTCTGATTCACAATCCATTAGAAAAAGGTCTCTGGCCTTGTCGCTGCCCACTCTCCTATGCCTGCTCTACAAAGAAACACAACTGCTGCCTCCCCCATGCCTGATTCCTGAGTCCCATGCGCCTCCTGTTAAGCTATGGATACACATATCAGAGTCATGTAATACATCTGCCCCACTTCCTGCTCTCATTAGATTTGACTCCCAAATCAGAGTAAAAAAAGATATTTGCTCAGCAATCAGGAAGCAGAAGACACCTAATACACCTCTACCTCGATACAACGCTGTCCTCGGGAGCCAAAAAAATCTTATCGCGTTATAGGTGAAACCGTGTTATATCAAACTTGCTTTGATCCGCCGGAGTGAGCAGCCCCACCCCCCGGTGCGCTGTTTTACTGCGTTATATCCGAATTCGTGTTCCATCGGGTCGTGTTACATCGGGGTAGAGGTGTATAAAAACATAAATATAAGTTAAATTTAAAAAAATAAAGAGAAAACATGGTTGTCTTTTTCCTTAGCAATTTGAAAGCTGTAAGAGTGGAGTTAAAGCTGGAACTGTACTATCTACATGTTAATTTAACTGTGTTTATTAGTGAGAACTCCTATTTCCCTCTTCAGATTATATGCAGGTTTAAAAACAAGCCTGCCCTGTTATTTGTGGTATAACAATTTAAGGAACTGCATATAAACCTGAATTCATCAAAAGGGACACCAGTTCTCAATTCCCGATTGATCAAAATATTGTATTTGTTCATACACTTTTCTAGCTAGAATTGTTGACAATATATGAATAGTTACATTAACATTATATTACTACTGGATTGTATGTTAAACATACAACTTGCATCTAGAGGTTCAGGATTTTGGGGATATAGCAGAATACCTGATTATTTTTAATTTGGATTTAGACATCCGAGCTAGGCTCTGATGTGGGTCATTGGCCTCAGCCCGGGTTGTTATAAGTTTTTGCAGTTTTTTCACTCTTTGTTTCTGCTTTGCTCTGATCCTTTTTTGCTCTTCTTCCAGCTTTCTCTTTTCCTCAAGTGATTTCCTGAGTGGAAAAATAAACTAAGACTGAATTAATTTTAATCTAGAGAGAACATAAGGAAGGCTCTGTGAAAGGCAATTCAACAGAGAAGAGGAGGGAGAAAACAAGGGTGGGACAAGACAAGGGAATATTTATGTTTCATTTGAGAAGTGGGGGCTTCAGGTATATATTGGGAACCAATAGGCTGTTATAGTACTTTTCCTCAAATGTCTGTATGGGAAAAGAAAGTGTATTACAGCAGCTAGAAAACATCATCAAAAGATGAAAATAACAACTAGCGGTAATGAAAAAAATACGGAATTAAATATTTGGTGGCATAAACTAGCAGTCTGTTTTCTCAAGGATTTATAAAGTAACTAGTACTGTATGCAACATACTACAGAACTATTCACCTTATAGCTTGTATTCGTCTTTTGGTAGACTCTGTGATTCTTGGAGATTTAGATTCCTCACGTCCCAAGGGAGATGAATTTGCACTTGAACACCTCATTCGAGGTTTGCATCTTGGGGAGGCGTATGGCCAGCGTGTTTCTTTTAATGTTTCTTCATCTGTTTGAATGTCCTGCAGAATCTTCCCTTTGTTGGATGGGATACGTGGAGTACGAAGATTGAAAGGTTCACAAACTGTGATATGTTTCACATGTTTCTGTTTTAGGAGCCTATTCTGGAATTTTTGATGTAGTGTTTCAAAGTCTGGAACCCTAGATTTGATCCTTGGTTTATGCTCCAGTTCTTCTTTTTGTTTCCTCTGTTTATTGATAGTTCTACTAGCCAGTCTGCTGTTGGGAAGAGAAGAATTACGTAGCAACTCTTCAGCTCTCATTTGGATCCTAATTTCTCTATAGAGCTCTTCTTCTTTTAACTTATCATTAATGGCTGGACTGTAAACAGATTTAGGGACAGGTTTTGCTTGGAATAATTTTGTTTTTTTTTCAGACAATGAATGGTCTTTTAATTGCATTTTCCTAATTTCTTTCCTTTGCTCCTCCCTCTTGATAAACTGAAATGGTCTCTGAGAGGCCAAAAGAATATCTTTGCTTCTCTCTTTCACAAACTTCCTGCGTTCTTCATTTCTTTCCATTATTTCATGATAGAGCGGAAGGAAGACAGAAGCAGGCACAGGATTGGCTCTGAATTTCTTTTGACACTCTGCTTCTTCCTCTAGATGTTTCTTCAATAAATTATTTTCCATTTCTATTTGTGACTTTGATTTGACATTTTGTTGTTTTTTCTTAGCTTCTCGAATAGTCATCTGGAAAGGCTTAGGCACAGTGACCTTTGGTGACCACTCTTTCTGCTTCTTCCCCATCATTCTGAATGTTGGTGAATTTGGTAAGCTACGTTTAGTGTGATAGACATAGTCCTCCACAGAAAACCCATCCCACATTTTTTCGATCTGCTCTTTAGCAAATGTCAGTGACTCAGTTTCACTACCATTTTCTTCTTCCAACTCTAATTCTTCATCAGACCCATCAGATAAACTTGAATAGGATAGATCATTTAAGTCGGGCTCAGAAAAAGATTTATGCAAATTCAGAGGCCGAAATGAGCTCTTATCCCATATTGATCTAAAAAAGGAAAAAAGAAGTTTTGGGTGTAACAGGTTTAATCTTGAGACAAAAGCCAACAATAAATCATTCCACTCTTTTTCCCATCTGTAAATTGCAAGGCACTTTACCAAAGATGGCAAGCAGCATTACTCCACTTTTTGGAAGAGTGTGGAGGCTGGGCAGCGTGGGATGGACAGAAACTCGTATTTACTAGGTGTGTGTACAGCACCTAGCATAACAGGCCCTGACCTAGCTGAGGCATTAAGACACTACTACAATTAGTGTTTAAAAAGGAGAAGCCTGTTTTAAGATCAACAACAATAACCAGATGCATCATCTCTGGCTGGGGCTGTTAGTTCAAATACAGTAAAGGCTTTGTTATCTGGCATGTTGGGTGAATGGGGGAGCCGGTAAGTAAAAAATTCCAATTAACTAAGAGGGAGGGAGTTTGGGTGCAGGAGGGGGCTGGGGCACAGGAGGAGGTGCAGGGCGCAGGCTCTGGGAGAGAGAGAGTTTGGGTATGGGAGGGGACTCAGGGCAGCGGGTTCAGGTGCCTGAGGTGAGCAGCGCTCACCTCAGACGGCTCCCCGCGAGCGGTAACATGTCCCGGCTGCTCCTAGGCGAAGGCATGGCTAGGCGGCTCTGTGTACTGCCTTCACCTGCAGGCGCTGCCCCCCGCAGCTCCCATTGGTCATGGTTCCCGGCCAACGGGAGCTGCGGAACCAGCGCTCGAGGCAGGGGCAACACATGGAGCCCCCATGGCCCTTCCTCCGCCTAGGAGCAGCAGGGACATGTCGCCACTTCCAGGGAGCCACGCGGAGCCAGGTAGGGAGCCTGCCAGCCCTGCGCTAACCAGACTATAAACTAGACTTTCAATGAAGATCAGAAATGCTGGTTTATAGAGCTTTCTGGTTGGTAAAGTGCCGGGTAACACAGCTTTTACTGTACATCGAAAACAGCTTAGGACAAGGGTCATTAAGATATTTAGTAGTGATCTACAACAATCAGGAGATCATTTTATTACAAGATTTTGGGTCTATCTACTCTACAAGAAGCCCAAATAAGGGGCATCCATTTTAGTCAGTTTTTGCCAGGGCAGAAGACATGGTTCTAGAGAAGAATGTTTTAGCCAGGCACTAGAAGTCTGTACTGAACTGTTTTAACAAAGTAGCAAGTTTCTTTTCACATTGTGTATCCGGCCACAGGCAATATTTCATTCCAAAATGTATTATAGAAGAGATACTGTAAACAGCATTGTTAATAGCGGGGTGTGGTGGTGGGGGAAACAGTGTTCAGTGGGCTGGAGGGCAGGGAGTGAGCGCCACCCAGCCCCGCCCCTAACTCTCCTCCAGGCCCATCCCCAGCCACGGTTTCGGCTCCCGTCCCCACACCTGGTCCCATCCCCAGCCTCAGCACAGCTCTGCACCTGGCTGCGGGCCCAGCAGCTGGTTCCTACTGAAACTCGTCTGTTGTTCTGTTTCCAGACCTGGCCACGGGTCCACCTCCTAGCCCTGGCCCCCTTATCACGTCCACGACCCTTCCCACCCCTGCCCCAGGAGTCACGGCCCCTGCTTCCAGCCGGAGAGGCAGGGGCGGAGGGAGGGGCAGCTGGACAGAGGTTAGGAAGGTTGCTACCCTGAAAATTTTGGGTACCACTGCTGTAAAACAAACAAGTCCTCCATCCAGAGCCTGCATGTGGTTTAAATATTCAAGATTAATATAACATATGGCTGTGCTTGCACATACAGAAGGGATATCACTTGAAAGGCAAGAATAATATTTGATAGAATTTGGTTCTTATTTCCTAAGAGACAGAATTGGAGGAGAAACATGATGGCTAGACAGAGGAATGGGAGTCAGTATTCACTGTGTGCCCTTGGACAAGTCACTTTAACCTCAGGTCCTCATCTATAGAATAGGGATAATGTCTACCCTGCTAAAGGAAGTTGTGAGGCTTACTTAATACTTGCAAAGTGTTTTAAGATCTTTGGATGAATGATGATCTGTCATTCTTACTGCATGGCCTTGAGGGAGTCACTTATACCTTGATTTTCAGATGTAAATTCAATGGAAGCTAAGGGTATTCAGCACCTTTGAAAATTAGGTCATTAGATTTTCTGTGCCTGAAATCCACGTGTGGAATGAGCATAGTAATACTTCCCTTCAAAAGAGTGCAATGTTCATTAATATTTCCAACGTGCTTTGAGGTCATCTGGGTGTGTATTTCACTTAATCAGATCCCTGCCATTAAAGGGACCTTGGGCATTGATGCACTTTGGTCCCCCCTGTTCTTTGCCTGTGGCTCACAATACTTTAATCTCCTGAGGATTGTAATACTTTGGTCTAATTCTGGTTGTTGCTCGTAGTGTCTGGGTGGTATTAGTGGCCTGGCATATTCAGGAGATCAGACTAAATGAGCTGGTAGTCCCTTCTGGCCATGAACTCTATGACTCAGATTAAAAGCAATACAGAAGCAGAGATAATTATTACACTTACCTATAACACAAACTAGGAGCAGCATCCTTATTGTCCAGGGGCTGTACTCCTTTCAAATGCAGCTTATTCTGATACATGTTTTCCAGTTTTGCCATTGTCTCCAGGTGGGCATTCTTCAGCTCTTCCAGCTTCAAGTAATATTCCTGATTTGAGTGGCACATTTTGGGAAAGTCTATCCAGTCCTCGCAATCCCCACTTAGAGTGGGGCTTTGCTGTCTCTCAGTATTATAGTCCAAGTCAAAATCATCCTAAAAAATAAGGAATTGTATTATTTTCCTTCTAAACATAAGAAAAGAGTTAGTGGCCAGCAAGCAGTTTGCTTAGGTAACAGGTGCTGCATTACTCAACAGACACAGCTCAATGTTTTAAGCATTGGCCTGCTAAACCCAGGGTTGTGAGTTCAACCCTTAAGGGGGCCACTTAGGGATCTGGGCAAAATCAGTACTTGGCCCTAATAGTGAAGGCAGGGGGCTGGGCTCGATGACCTTTTGGGGTCCCTTCCAGCTCTAGGAGATAGGTATATTTTTATTTTTTTATTATTTTACTTCCCCCAAAGTGAGGAACAGCTTCAAACTTTTGTGCCTAAATAGCCTCAGAATCATATGCTGAGTGCTGTGAAGTGTTGTCCCAAGACAGTTATGCAGTCAGTAGCTTTTGTATAGCTTCCTCATCTTTCCTGCCCCTTGAAAATATTTTGAACCCTAATCTATAGCACATTTTATTAAGACAAGATGTTACATGTTTAAATCTTCTCTGCACTAGCCCAGGAAACAATTCTGGCTCTCTTCTAGTCAGAAAAAGTCATTGACCATAGTTCTGAGATAAAGATGCCAACACCATTTCTCTAGATGGCATAGACAGGGGCTGTGTGTTTCAGACAGAGATGGGCAAAAGCAGGCCTAACATAAAATGAAGAAGCCTGGAAGAACTGTAGTCACCATTAAAGTCTTTAGAGTTGCTGTTGGCAGATAGCTAATATTAATACAGTATTTTCAGTACTAACTATTAAGTGGCATTGATCAGGGAAAAGGTAAAAATGTACATGTTTTGAAGTGAGGTCAATAGAAGTCAGACTCTGCGTGTATATATTTCAGAAAAGTCAAAATTACACTTACCGGTAATTTTTTCATAGAATCATAGAATATCAGGGTTGGAAGGGACCTCAGGAGGTCATCTAGTCAAAGCAGGACCAATCCCCAACTAAATCGTCCCAGCCAGGGATTTGTCAAGCCTGACCTTAAAAACCTCTAAGGAAGGGGATTCTACCACCTCCCTAGGTAACCCATTCCAGTGCTTTACCACCCTCCTAGTGAAAACGTTTTTCCTAATATCCAACCTGAACCTCCCCCACTGCAACTTGAGACCATTACTCCTTGTTCAGTCATCTGATACCACTGAGAACAGTCTAGATCCATCCTCTTTGGAACCCCCTTTCAAGTATTTGAAAGCAGCTATCAAATCTCCCCTCACTCTTCTCTTCTGCAGACTAAATCCCTCAGCCTATTCACCTATTGGATACTGCTGTATAAACACAATAGAGTTTTTTGTTTTGTTTTTGTTTTACACAAGAATTCCTCTGGTATAAAACTAAATGCAAAAAGACTAAACAATGCATGAGGAGCCTTACTTTCTATTACCACAAGCATTTTGAAAATAAGTAGCCATCTGACACGAAAAGGTTTAAACCCCCATTTTAACAACATATTATGGAGATCAAATTTTGGAATGGTGGGGCCTACACTAGACTATCAGTTTACATGTTCTTTTACCAACAACTACTTAGGTCCAGATAATCACGTTTTTCATAACACTTTTAAGGTTGTAGGAAGTTGGAGAAAGATGTACAGTAAAAACAGGGTAGTGTATATATTTTAAAAATGTTTTCTGCAATTATTTTCAATGATCCATTGTAAAGTTAAAGGACCCATTTGTTTCTTCATCTGTGAAATGGGAATCACATTTACTCTGCTTTGTAAAGCACTTTAGAGTTCTATCCACAAGTCCTAAGTTTCGGTGGGGTTTTTTGTTTTTGTTTGGTTGGTTGGTTGTTATAGAATCTTAAATTCTAACTGAAAATTCTTGTTTGGCTAGATTTTTAGTTAAGTTTTCATCCCAACATTCTATTTCAAGTTTCATACAGTACAAACGACTTGACACAGACTAATTATACAGTCACAAGGAAGTGAAGCTGCAAGGTGTCCAGATAGAGATTGCCCATGAAAGACCAAGCATAAATACTGCTTAATATTCTACTACTTGCTGGTATCTTTGTTTCTTTTGACCTTGTGTATACAAACGATGGTGATCTCAGCTTTGGATCCATGGAAAGATCCTACATTATTTTCCACTGAGTTGCATATCAACTCCTAAATCCTCTCTTCAGACACTTCTGTGTAAAAAAAAAAAAGCTCATTAAGAGATTTGTGTGGGCACAAGTGATGCAGTACTGCCATCTGGCAACTGTTAGTCTAAATTAGGAGATACCACATTGTGTGCTTACTACGCTGTCAATAACAGATTTTTAGAAACACTTGCTTCAAAGTCTGTATTTATTGTAAATATAAAGGACAAGTTAATCAGCCACTATGGCAATGCACACAACTTGGCTATTAAAATTAACTCTACATTAACCTATCCTTTTGCAAGGGAACTCTGGATGATTTTTGGCATTTGGCTTGCCTGATTTTAATCAGTGATGAATGAACCATTGTACAACGTTGCTGCCTCAACAGAACATCTTTTGGAGCTTCGGGTACAAGGCTGCCACTTGATGGGCCTACAATTGAGGTGGTTTGTTTGTCCAAGACAGCTGGGCACAGTAGACAAGGTTTGCTAAGCTGCCTGCTATGGAAACAGCTGAGGCATTTGGGGGTGGGGGGGAGCTGTGAGTGGCACAGAATGTTTGTCCAAGGTTCCCTGCTGAACTATGTCTTTTTATTTTTTTAATTTACACTTCACTTCTCCGCTCTCCACAGTTCACATGATTGCCTTTTTTTGTGATTCGGTGAACGTGTGCTGGTAGGGAGAGTCACAGGCACAATACACTGCTTGACCAGAAGAGCGAGCTATAAGGATTTTTTAAGAAGAGACAGCCAAATGCAAATTGCAAGAGTTCATAATCTGCATCAATACAAAAAAGGACAAATATTTTTCTTTGAATTAACAGAGACATCGCTACCAGCCTGGAAACAGCTTAGCTGTGCTCCCTTAATGCCTCCCATGAATCAACGACAACTTGTCCTACTTCCTAGCAACTTGTCCTAGAAATCTCTGTCAGAATTCCCTGTTTCTGACCACTCCAATTCCACACATTCAGATGCCTCCTCATTTTATCTTTCATGCTTTCTCTGATCTTCAGGAAACTTGTCTGACTTCTCTGCTACTCTTGGTCCTCTCTTTTCTTCTTCCTCCAAACTCCCTGCAGCTCCGTCATCTCCTCTACTCTTGATTCCTTTGATTTTCTTTCATCATCCTGTTCATCTCCCTCATTCTCAAACTTGGCTGTCTACCTGCATTTACTATTTCCACACTTGCTCCTGTAATGCCTAATGCCACTGGGAGAAAATCTGAGGAGCTGGACTACACCAACATCCTCTACTAAGTTGATTCTCTTCTTTCTTTCTAAAGCTTTTCTCCTCCTCCAGGGTCAACTCTTGTCAATTCCTTTCTATCTTCTGTCCTTGAATTTATTTCCCATTTCCCCTTCTCTTCTGCATTGTTCTCTACCTAGGAACTTGCATTCTTCCTCTTTTAATCCATCCAGAACATTTCAGCTAAAATCACTCAGTTCATCAGTCACAGAAGCATGGAAACGTAGGGCTGGAAGGGACCTCAAGAGGCCATCTAGTCCAGTCCCCTTTTCTGAGGTAGGACCAAGTAAACCTAGACCATCCCTCACAAGAGTTTGTCCAACATATTCTTAAAAACCTCCAATGACAAGGGCTCTACAACCTCCTGTGGAAGCATATTCCAGTGCCTAACTATCCTTGTAGTTAGAAAGCTTTTCTTAATATCTAACCTAAATCTCCCTTGCTGCAGATTAAGCCCTTTAATTCTTGTCCCACTTACAGCAGACATGGAAAACAATTGAACACAGTCCTCTTTATAACAGCCATTAACATATCTGAAGATTTATCAGGTCCCCTCTCAGTCTTCTTTCCTGGTGGTTTTTAATCTTTCCTCACAGGTCAGGTTTTCTAAACATTTTATCATTTTTGTGGCTCTCCCCTAGACTCGCTCCAATTTAGCCACATCTTTCCTAAGGGTGGCACCCAGAACTGGACACAATACTCCAGATGAGGCCTCACCGGTGCTAAGTAGAGCAGGACAATGATCTCCTATTCTCCTTGGTCTTACATATGACATTCCTGTTAATACACCCCAGAATGATAGCAGCCTTCTTTGCAACTGCATCACATTGTTGACTCATATTCAATTTGTGATCCACTGTAACCCCAGATTCTTTTCAGCACTACTACTGCCTAGCCAGTTACTCCCCATTATGTATTTGTGCATTTGATTTTTCTTTCCTAAGTTTAGTACTTGGCACTTGTCTTCATTGAACTTTATGATGTTGCTTTCACACCAAGTCTCTAATTATCAAGATCATTTTGAATTCTAATCCTGTCCTCCAAAGTGCTTGCAAGCCCTCCCAGTTTGGTGTCATTCTCAGATTTCATAAACATACTCTCCATTCCATTATGCAAGTCATTAATGAAAATATTCAACAATACGGGACACAGGATAGACCCCTAGATACACTCTCCCAGTTTGACAGTGCACCACTGATAACTACTCTTTGAGTATGGTCTTTCAACCAGTTATACACTCACCCTTTTAGTAATTTAATACTATTTCCCTAATCTGCCTATAAGAATATCATGTTGGACAGCATCAAAAGCCTTACTAAAAATCAAGATAGATCACATCTACAGCTTTCCCCCTTCCAGTAACCCCGTCAAAGAAAAAAATTAGATTGGTTTGGCATGATTTGCTTCACAAATCCATGTTTATCCATGCTATTATTTATTACCCCATTATCCTCTACATGCTTACAAACTGATGTTTAATAATTTGTTCCGGTATCTTTCCAGATATCAAAGTTAGGCTGACTGGTCTATAATTCCTCTTTGTTCCCCTTTTTAAAGAGATGGGATATGTTTTCCCTTCAGTCATCTGGGACTCACTGTCCTCCATGAGTTCTCAAAGATAATCATTAACGTTTTCGAGTCTGCTTCAGCTAGTTCCTTAAGCACCCTAAGATTAATTTAATCAGGCCATGCTCACTTGAATACATTTAACTTATCTAAATATTCTTTAACCTGTTCGTTCCCTATTTTTGCTTATATTCCTTTCCTCTTGTTAATATGAATAAATTGTGTTATATATCTGGTTCATTAAGCTTTTTAGTAAAGATTGAAGCAAAATAGGCATTAAACATCTCAGCCTTCTTGATATCATCCATTACTAGATTTCTTCCCCACCTAAATAGCAAACCTACATTTTCCATTGTCTTTCTCTTGCTCCTAATATATTTATAGAACCTCTTTTATGTCAATTGCTAGGTGTACCTCATTTTGTGCCTTATCCTTTCTGATTTTGTGCCTACTTGTTCGTACTCATCCTTAGTAATCTGTCTCCATTTTTGTAGAATTCCTTTTTACTCCATGTCCTTGAACCCCTTCCATTAGTGTCTAGTGTGTTAGTGCATCACATTCAAGGTCTTTGTTCTGACTCTCATGATACTACATAATCTTACCCACACCTACTCCTATTTCTACCTCTCAATATCCACATCTCCTCTTGCTTTAAAGCTTTCCCTCCATTCTTGCCTTCAGACCTTTCAACATCTTTTCCCTAAACTTGCAACCATATCCCACTTCCTGCCCATCTTTAAAACCCATTTCTTACAGGAGGAATCCTTCCTTTCTTCTCATCGATAATCTCCTTATCATCTCTTACAGTTCTCATAGCATTTTGTTTTTAAAAAGCAGATTGGGAACGTAGCTGTCATTATATAGAAGAAATTACTTCTCATACAAGATAGGAAAATACTTTAAAACTAAGAGACAAAACTTACATTACTTTTGGTTTTAAAACCTCACTTGAAGACAGCATTAAAAATACACCATTAATCCAGAGGCTAATCTTCAGAAGATCATCTTGCCCTACTTAAAATATAAATCCTTTCCCCTCCAATGTTTTGTTCCTTACTTACAGTTGCCACGAGAATGTTATAGCAACATATTGGGGGTCAAATAAACAGACTGGCAGCGGCCTTGGGGAACTTTCAACTTCCTCTGCAGCATGGGATGCAAGTTTCCTGCCAGGATCATCTGGGTACAGCTCTCAATCAATTTCCTGCCATTCCAGGGGCCTCAGGCATTAGTGTACCTTGGTTCCTCCTATTCTCTGCCTTGCCTGAAAGCTGAAATACCTTAGCCTAATTTTGGTTGCGGGGTTTAGCATGCAGGGTGGCACTGGTGGCATATGATACACTGGTGGTCAGATCAGATGATCTGCTGACCCTTTCTGACAAAGAGCAGCCATCTCTACACTAAACTCTGGTTTTCCTAGCAGGTCTATATGCCTCCACGGGAGTTGATGAAACATAAAGCACAGCATCAGAGCCACGAAGAGGTTAGTACCTGCCAGGTCTGAATGCCAGCATTTCCACGTTTTCTAATTCATCGCCTCCCTTACACAACAGATACGCGAAGATACAGGAAGTGTTAGTAGTGGCCAGATGCTCACAGACAGACTGTGCAGCTTTGCACTCCCAGGTTAGCTGCTGAGCCCCAGTGATATGCTCGGCGCTGTACAGAACCCATCCCACAGCGGGCCCCTGCCCAGGGGCGCAGTAACTCGGGGCCCTTGTCAGCTCAGGCAGGAGGGGGGAGGCTCCCCACACAAGGCAGAGGCGAGCGGGATCTCCCTGCCCCCACCGCAGGGACCAGCGGGGCAGGAGACAGCCCGTGCCCGCGCTGCCGAGCCGGCCCCCGGGCGGAGAGGGGCCCCGCAGGCTCCCAGCCGAGCCCCCGCAGTACCTGCTGCTCCGCCGCGGCCGGCGGGCGCCTCTCCCGCTCGTACAGAGCCAGCGGCGCCCTGGTGCGCGGGTTCACGGGCGTCCTGAGGCAGGAGGCGGTGAGGAGCGCAGCTCGGTGCGCCGCGTCCATGGCCCCCGGGCAGGGGCAGGCTCGGCCGCCACCGCCGCCTCCTTCCCCCAGCGCCGGGCTTAGTTACCAGCTACACTCGTTACCTGGGACGCTACGGCGCCTCCGTTGGGACAAACCTGCTCGGGTCGGAGCCCTGAACTACAACCCCTCCCCCTCCTCAGAGCTCACCCGGGGCACGACGGGAAACCCCCGCCCCGCCCCCAGAGCAGGCGGAGGGGGAGCCCCGGAGACGCCTGCCCTGCCCAGGTGTTGCCGGGGTGGCTGTCAAGTCCTGTGCTGTCCCCTGTGAGAGCTGAGCAAGCCTAGTAACCGCGGCCCCCCCATTCTGCGGCTGTTCCCAGGAAGGCTGCCTGCAGCCCCGGGAATGCCCAGGCGGTCTCCCGTCCCATCCAAGTACTAGCGTTCAGTGCAGTAGGGCTCCCGGAGCTTGTGCTGAATCTGCCTATGTCATGCAGGCTGCAAACCCACCAGGCAGAGTGCATCTGGCCCATGGGCCACATGTTTGTCTTAGAGTCCTAGAGTACCTACTTGTGGAAGCTGTCAAACCTTTCACTCCAAGGAGCACATCTTTCTCCTTAGGACCCAATTCCCAAGCTCAGATGTGTCTACATGTAATGTTTTTGGAACCATAGATAACTGACCATTAAATAAAAGGAGTGATGTCAACTTGTTACAGTCAAAATAGTCATCCTAAGGAATTAATATCGGGTGACTCACATGTTATTTAAAGTTGTACAAGGCCATGCAGAAATAAAGTGAATGGGAAAATGCTGCATTGTACAGGTCCTGATTCCCACAAGGTGGAGATGATCGAAGGGTCCAGTTGAGGCCATAGGCAGTTGTGCAAAATAAATAAAGTGTACAAAAAATAGTACATTTTAAATTATTTTAACTCTTACATAAAGATGGACATACTGGGTGAGACCAATGGTTCATCTAGCCCAGTATCCTGTCTTCTAACAGTAACCACTACCAGATGCTTCAAAGGGAATGAACAGAACAGGGCAGTCATCAAAGGATCCATCCCACCACCCAGTCCCAGCATCTGGCAGTCAGAGGCTCAGGATTACCCAGAGCATGGCATTGCATTTCTGCCCAGGTTGGCTAATAGCCATTGATGGACCTATCCTCCATGAACTTACCCAATTCTTTTTTTGAACCCAGTTAGTTTTGGCCTTTTAAAAAACTTATTCCGAACGAGCCCCAGAATAGTATGGCCTTTTAAGGCTACCAGTGTTGTAACTTGCAAAACCCACCCCGTGCGTTAGTGCTAACTGGTGTAGAATATAAGGATGTGCAGCAGGCTGCTAATGCCTCTACTAAAAAAAATTATTAAATATAAACCTGTATGTAGTTGGATTTACCTTATAAAAAGTGTACAAGGCTCCTTTTGAAATCTGTATAGATGCCAATGAAGTGGAAGTATGCATGCACACAGACTAACAAAATGTTACTGGAGTACTAGATATCTTGAATGTCACTAAGGACCAAGGCAAAGGCACTACTGAGCCTTAAAGGATGGCATGGTGGTGCAGTCCCCACTCCATATGCTTGCAATGTGATTGTGCCGGTGCTGGCAATCGAGTCTGATCAGTTAGGGAATGGGCAGAGAAGGTGCTACCCTCTCCATTCCCACAGCTCCCTTGGTTAGAGAGCTAGCAAGAAAGTCTAGTTCTGGCATCCTGCTGGCAGCTTTCATTTAATGTGAACATGGGTAGGGCCAAGCTCTTTCTCTGGAGTGACATTCCCAACGGGGGAAGTTAATTGGCTAAAGGCCACCTGAGTAGCTCTTAAAGCTTCTTTGTGCTATATTGGCTACTAAAACCATATTTGAGGAAGGGGAAATTTGTTTTAATGCTCACTCATAATAGCAACAGGGCAGGAATATGCTGTAGAGGGTTCTAGTTGCACCTTTACCAGCCCCTTACTGCTGAGTTGGAATACCTCATTCTATTCTAAAAGTAGCAGCCTCTTGAGCAGTGATATTGTGAAGATTTTTTAAAGTAAACGTTTTATACTTGATGCATGCAAGGATTTCAACTCATCTCTGGAGGTAGAAGTGGTATGCTAAAACTCCCTGCTCCTTTAAGTCCCCAGTGAACACTCACAAGGAAAAAACCTAATTAAGAATACCCTAAAAAGAACCAGAGGGGTAGCCGTGTTAGTCTGAATCTGTAAAAGCAGCAAGGAGTCTTGTGGCACCTTATAGACTAACAGATGTTTTGGAGCATGAGCTTTCGTGGGTGAATACCCACTTCATCGGATTGCATCCGACGAAGTGGGTATTCACCCACAAAAGCTCATGCCACAAGACTCTTTGCTGCTCCTAAAAAGAACAAAAGTAGTGGATTTGAATGTTGTTTAATTGTTGGAAACACATACTCCTATGGGAATTCTGCACCACTGCACAATGCAGAATTTGTGCAGAATTCCATGTTTCTCCTGCAGAATTGGGGCTGCAGAGCTTCTGGCCACCACTAGGGACTTCTAGACTCTGCAGGCCATGACAGCTATAGAGGCTACATGCTCTCTCTGGCTACCCGACTTGATCCTCATTGTCCTGAAAACAGGAGAGGGCGCAGGAGACATCTCTGGCAAAGGGGGAGGAAGGGCAGGGCAGGGCAGGGCCGCACCACACCACTTCCCCTGGTGGGACAATAAAAAAGCTGGCTGGGTGGGGAGGGGTAAGTATGGACTCTGGGGGATGCAGTAGGTTGTGAGCGTCTGGACTCACCCCACAGCTTGGGTCTAGGAAAGTGGTGCAGGTGTCTGGAGTCTTGGGGCCCCATGCAGGCCCCTGCAACTGGAACTGGATTGTCATAGGGGTTTCTTTAACTCTATTCTTAGGGGAATCTTTTTTGTTCTAGTGTGTATTGACAAGTATTTTGAAATAAATTATCAAAATAATTGAAACTGGAGTGATTCTATTGCTATTGACAAATTAAATATGCAGAATTTTAAAATAGTGTGCACAGAATTTTTAATTTTTTTGGCACAGAATTCCCCGAGGAGTAAACAGCACTAGCGGTACCTGAAAAATTTTAGTCCATTTTCAATTAGCTACAAGAGGATACTCTCTAAGATAGTCATGCTTTTAATATCCTCCACATCTAGGACCAGGGCTGTCCCAAAGGGGGTGCAGGGCCTGGAACACAGGTGCTGAGTTTCTAATCTGCCAGGGAGTGTTCCACCCTCACTCCACTCCTTCCCCACAAGGCCCCAACCCTGCTTTTCCCCTCCCCCGAGCATGCTGTGCCCTCACTCCTCTCCCCTCCACCCCAGTGCCTCCAGATCCCACAAAATATCTAATCCACAGCAGGCAGGAAGCACTGAGAGGGATAGAAAGACTAGCTGAATGATTAGCGAGGACTAAAATCCAGCTACATTATTGTTTTCTTAGAAGAGATTGTACACCAGTTAATACACTGCTGCTATTCAACAGGAGTCAGAAGCATCTTCCTATATCATGCTGCACTACAATAATGTGGGTAATAGTCCATTTGTGTAACTAATTACTACCCCCATCATTTAATAACTATCAAATATGGAAGCTGGCTTAACAATTTACAGTATTTGCTGAATGGGGATATCAGAAACCAAGAATTGATGCTTGGTATATTTATCAACTGTTGAGCACCTACATCAAAAAAGGTGTTAATATCAAGAAGTCTAAGATTGAGCAAAGTCCTGTATAGTCAGTATGGGATTGGTTTTGGCAGCATATTTCCATAAGGTCAAAACATGAAAAATTAGAAAATATCTAAATTGGTATTTACAAGATTAGATCAGCTTTTCAATCCTGTATTAGGCTGTGTTTGGCAGGTTTATTATCAAGATACCATGGCAACTAATGACCAAACACTAGAATGTGGCCCTGAAACTTACTGTTAAAGAATCTCAACTAGTAAGTATTTCCATTTGCAGTTAATGAAGGAAACTTTAGCAATTAAAAGCTAGAAGACATTGTCCTAGGTAGCTGAACTACAATGAAGTTTATTGAAGGGCTGTGGACTGAGAGGAAATACACTTGTATATAGGCATTAATGGATGAAGAGACATTTTCAGAAAGAAATGTACATTTGAAATTATAGGGCACAGTACAATCCTATACTTGCCATGCACCCTAGTGGCTGTAGCAACTGCCTGGGTAAGAGGATGGATGTTTGTCAGGCTTTCTGGATAGGAAATATTACTCTGTTTTGGACAACCTTTGGAGGAAAACAGCTCTGAGGTACTGCAGTTACTGCTAAGATTCCATAGTAAGAGAATTATTTCAAACTAGATATTACAGAAGCTAACAACTTGCACTGAAGATTTCTTACTTATCAAAACAGGATTAGTGTGAATGAATGTGCATGATTTAATACAGAGCAAAAGTGGTAACATTTTAATTTGTTTTAGTACTACTCTGGTGAGAGTTTTTAATGCCAAGTTTCAGTTATAGAATACTGCACCTTCATTTACAAACAAAGTTTGCCTCTTGAAACCAGAGATTTTATTAAATTAAGTTGATAAAAGTACATAAACTTAAGTGGGTTTTAGGAGAATGCTTGACATAGGGATTCTGTGAAGAAACCATACTCCAAACTATGCTGTGGTACTCTCGCCTGTACTGCCATTTCCTTTAATCACCTTATCGAGTGTTCACCTGCAAAGACAAGTTAACACGATCAGGCATGTGGATGGGAAACAATTATCAACATCCCTCACTTTAAAGATACCACTCTATATCTAATCCTTTTGTATTCTGTACTTTAAACTGGCTGCTGTATTTACCAATACTTGGTTTTGGTTATTGTTTTCCCACAAGGATTGTTTCATTTTTCATAGTTTCAGTTATCAGAAGACTGATGAATTACATGTAAATGGCATATAACTCCTAGAAATATAAGGGTATGAAATACAATAATCGTAAAATATTTACTTTAAATACAAATCCTTAACATAAGGGATATATCTTATTCGCAGCACATTAAACAGAACATGAAAGTAATAATCAAAAATATTACTTACCACATCATCAATCTTAAGAATACTGCGGACAGTTTCTGTAGCTAGTGTCACAGCACTGAGAGACACCAACAGAGGCTGGACCACTAACTCCTCCAGGATATTGGAAATTCCACCCTACAGAACCAGAACTGTATCCTCAGTTTGTATAAAAGCAGATGCCACAAATCTGATTTAAACATACTTGTAAATTATCCCCAGTAGCCCCCCGCCTAGCATAGTTTAAAGAGAAAAAAAAAACAAAAACACTTTATGAGCAGATGGCCATGTACAGTTTATTTGAACCCATTCAGTCCCCAGCAGGAATGCTATGGTATAAAATGTATGTCGCAATACTCAGGAAATCCACTCAACACCAGATACTTGTGAAGCTATGCCCACCCAATGCTACTGTCCGGTCCAATGCCCAGGCAAGAAGCTAGATACTCCAAGTTACTAAGGAAGCAAAGGGGAGGGTGTAAAAAAATAGGCCAGCTCACAGCAGCGGACTGAGCAGATATTTTCCCTGGTGGCTACATCCTGTGCTCATGCATCTAAAAATGTTTATTTAAAAAAAAAAAAGTGATACTCTAGCTCTTATGGCTTTAAAAAAAGGAGAACTACTGAAAGTAACATTGCACTGGATGTCATGGCAGAGTCTGGAACACAACACACACTTTTCTGAGTGCACCTGAGACTTTTAGCAGACAAATAAATTGCTAACTAGCAAAGATGGCTGGAAAATACAATTTCTAACCCATGGAAAATTGATGTTTTTGGAACAAGATATTGTCCCATTTAGGACAAAAAATAAAAACCGTGAAATTTCTCATGGGACAGAAATTCTGAAAAATTCCATTTCAGGAGAACACAGAATTTTTTGACTTGTTGGCTGCCCGTCTGAAAGATGACAAGAGAGGCATCCAGGCTGCAGGGGAGGTGGAGAGCTGAGTTGCTTGGCCTCCCTGCAGATCCCAGGCATCTACTTAGAAGTCATCATTTCAATTTTTCCAGTAAAACTGAAGTTTTCAGCTGAAATATTTAATTTTTGCAAAAAGGGCATTTACCATCAAAAAAAAAACTGAAAAGATTTCTAACCAGTTCTTCTAATTAGTTTTTAAAAGCACTGCTTATCTGGCGTCTCAGACCATAAAAATGCTCAATTGTTATGTTGCAATGATACAGGAGGTTGACGGAGGACAGTTTTGGGCTACAACTTGGGCAACCTTTATCTGTCTTTATTCTCAATTATTTTTGCTCAAAAAGAACTGAACATTTTAATTTATCATCACAGATGTATAATCCTTTTGTATATTACCTTTCTGATATTAATGCCTGCTGTTTTCTCTCCTTGTGCATGTCTGTTTCTCAGCTCTGTTACAGTAGAAATAGGGTTAAGGCCTGCATTTTCAGCCAGTGTAGATGGGATGACTTCCATTGCATCTCCATATGCACGGACACAGTATGAGTCCATACCACTCAAAGTGCGAGCATACTCATTCAAGCGCAGTGCTAATTCGATCTCTGGTGCTCCACCTCCCGCAATTAGAGCTCTGGGGGAAAACAAAAAAAAGTAAAATTCTATTTAAAAAATTACAAGCTGTGGCCTTTGACAAATGTTTAAGTGGTTACAGTTTACTGTATTATTGGTATATGAAGCCACTACATAATAGAAAGCATTACCTTTTTTTAACTAAACAACGTATGACACACAGAGCATCATGAATTGAACGCTCAGCTTCTTCCATTACTAGTTTGTTGGATCCACGTACCACAATTGTAACAGTTTTTCCAGGGCTTGCACAGCCTGTAATCTATAACATAAAAACATAGTTGGACCAAAAAAAAAACCCAAACCAAAACAAAAAATAGTAAGGAAACTTAAAATCTGGGGCATTACCCATTATCAGGGAATGAAAGTTACATTGGATTAAGGCCCGAGACTTGACATATTCAGTTACCTAACACAGACTGAGCTCTGGTAAACCACACTAAGCTTTCCAAGTCAATACAATCAAGTAAGCCTACAGCGACAGGGACTGTCTTTTTGTTTTGCATTTGCGCAGCAAGCAGCACAATGAGGGGTCCATGACTAGGGGTCCTCTGTGCTACGGTAATACAAAATGATGATAGAAGTAAATACTGTTGCATACTACAGAAAAAACTAAAAGTTTCAGCTCTCATACAGTTCCAGAACAGGCAAGTTTTGAGGTACCACCCCTTAAAATTATATTACTATCTTATAATCAGCAAAGAAAGATGTTCATTTCTGTTCCTCACCTTTATTAGCTTCCCAGAACCATTTAGGTTGACCTCCTCTGCCAATTCAGCAGATCCCAATGTATCAGCAATGAACTGATCAATGTGAGCAACTGGCTTGGTTCCAATTGTCTACAGGAACAAGTTAAACAGGCAAAATATACAGTTTAGTGTACTTTTCTATACATTATAGTTGGTTCATAATGGCTTTAATATAGATGCCCTACTCCCCCCCCACCCAAGCCTGACCATTTGCTATTTTTCTTGGAGATAAAAGGGAATGAGAGTGTAGTTAAGTCTTTTGGAGATATTTATCCTGTTTATTCATACGTGTTGTGTGTGTGTGCACGCGCACACACACAGGGAGGGAGTGAGAGAGGGTGTGTGTGTGTGTGTGTGTGTGTGTGTGTCACAAAGTCCACTCCAATAAAACAAGGTGTTATGGTCCACTTAAGTTATATAGTAGTGACAGGGTATAGATATCCTTCAGCACAGCTATTTAAACAAAACACTTCTTTACCTTACATATAAATTCAATGTCTTCTCTTTCAATATCTTTAATCACCATGATCTTCATTTTGTTCAAGAAATGTAGCGCCAGATCACTAAGAGCATCCCTAAAATCAAAGACAGTTTAAAAAGTGACTGCACAACACTATAAAACCAATAGTGCTAGCATGTGATTATTAGTTATAATTAGGATTTGTGTCATAGTAATAAAAATCCACTGAAGAATTTCAGTATTGGCTTATAAAAAAACAACAACAACAAAAATTGTGAAGTCAGAGGTATGTTATTGTTCAGAGGGTGTGTGACAGAATCTGCATGCTCACTGAAAGTACAGGGGATTCAGAAGCTACCAGTTTTTGAAATTTCCTCCTTTGATGTTAGCGTTACAATTCAGCTTCAGCTTATGAAGAGTACCGATGATTTAATCTAATAGTTACTTAGGAAACAGAAGTGTTATTTTTTCAGGCAGTTAGCATACCGTAGAATAGACTTCTGAATGAGCAGCACATTGCATCCAGCCTTTTTAATTTGTTTAACTAAGTTTAGAATGTAGGCTCTCTCTTCACGCAATACTCTGTCCATTTGAGCATAGTCAGAAACAACGATCTGGTTGTCCATCTGTTAAAAGAGAAAAATATTTAATTTCTTCAAAAATTATTGAATGTAAGCTCAGAAGTACATTTCTTGTTGTTCATGCTGTTTCTATAATTCAGTGCAGTTGTGATGTAAGGCAAACAAGACTGAATACACCATTGCATCTATACACATTTTAATGTTCCAATACAAGGACTTGTGGTTTTAAGTTACAACCTTTTACTACTACATGATAAGTTTAAAACTAATGGGGTTCTGATATAATTTGTGGAACAGGAAAGTTATGTATGACTATAACTGACTTAGGCTTGGTCTACACTAGATTTAGGTTAACACAAGGCAGTTTACATTGATGTAATTATGCCAGTGTCTACACTAGAATGCTGCTTCCGCCAAAGTAAATGGCCTGCTAACTGACATCAGAACTCCACCTCCATGAGACATAGCACTTATGTTCCTGTAGTTAGGGTGACGCAACTTACTTGGGCTGCTGGCTGTCATTCTTGTCAGTTTCATGGCTGCTGAGCTCACACAAAACTGACAAGAATGTTAATTTCACTGCCGGCAGGCTCAATACTGGGCTAAGATGGCCCTCCCACAGCTGTCAGCGGGGTGCCAGGCTCACAGCTGAAGCACCCACCCCGGGGTGACAGCCTGAGCTGTGAGCCCTGTGCGGGGCTCAAATTCACAGCATAGAGCTCCAGCTGTGAGCCCTGACCTGCTGCTCTGAGCCAGAGAGTACCATGAAACTGATGCCAGGCTCACTGCTCAGACTGTCATCCCGCCGGTAGGTGAGGGGCTCCTGCTGTGAGTCCCACACGTCTGTCAGTGCCCCACTTCAGTCAGTGCAAGTGCTACTGGTGAGGATGCATACCACCAGCAGAAGGAGGGCAGTGTGGACACCAAAAGCCGACAGAATTACTGCGATGGCTTCTGCAGCGTAGACAAGCCCTTAAGGAGTATTTTTTTTCTTCATTGTCTAATTACATGTAAATCCCCATGCACAAAGATATTAAATTCAGCAGGATCAGGCTAACTCACATCAGTCTTTGGAGCAGACAAGCAAAACTGAATGAGTCCAATCTTGGCTTTTTCCACTCTAGTTACACCAGTATTCGCCAGCTTCTGAGTGAGGACTAGTCCTTCAACCAGTTCACAATCATCAATTGTTCCACTGGAAACAAGAGTAGTAAAACATTAATTTAATGTCTTAGGGAAACAATTTTTAAAAGTTGGACAAGTTACTGTAATTAACAGAATTGCTAGATATGGACTGCTACTTACCCAAGCTTTTTAACAATTTTAATGTCTCTAAGATCTACACTGCTAGCTGTAGTTGGATCAATCACCTTCATCACTGCATCCACACTCATTGGAGAAAGGAGACTAGAATACTGAGATACAACCTAAAGGGATTTAATTAAGATAAATAAACTTAGTGTGCGGAAGAACACTTACAACTTAGTGGCAGTGGCATAATCAAAATTAAGAAAATACCAATTTCAAAATTACACTAGCAAGCCATTCATAATCTCATTACTTTTCTTTTGTGCTTATAACCCTATATAGTTTGAAAATGAAATCTGATTTCTTCATATTTTTCCCTTCCAATAAGTAGTTTATTACTGTAGTATTACTTGTACATGCTGGGTTACCAACAAAAGGTAGAACAATTGCTTCTGCGGTAAAAACCTATGCTCAGGCCTAGCACAGTCGTTCTCAATCGGGGGGTAGGCACATCAAACTTTAGAGGGTACAGCAAGCCTTCCCACTTACTCATGGGGTCGCAACAGCACTTGAATTTGGCTTGTCCACCCCCAATCATGGAGGGGGTGGCCGGACCAAATCTGAGTGAGTGGTGTTGCGACCTGGCACACAGACAGAACATTGACGGGAACCTCAGAGCTCTGCCCCACATTTTTCTGTTTGTCTTCAGTCATCCCAAGGAATTGCCTTTAAAATGAATTCCCCAATGCACAGTGACTTCTAGAGAAAGAAAGTACAGCCTGGGTCCGTATTATTCTTTTTTGCATAGACTCTACAGGACCCACGGGGGAAGTGACCCATGTATACATCTCCTCTGCTGCCCAATGTGGACCCTCCCAAACCCCTTCCTCCTCTATAGATTCTGGTGTCGGAATGCTCTCCCTGGGACCCTGCAGAGGAGACGGATTGTGCCACAAAGGCAACCAACATCACTTCCACAATAGAAGGGTAAGATCTGTGCATGCAGGCCCCTCCTCTGTGCTGATCAGGGGATGTCATGATCTCTGGCTCTCCCCTCCCCCATTAAAAAAAGCAAATAAGAAAACATTTAACTTGACATAAAAGAACAGCATGGATTTTGCAAACAGGGTCAGAGAGCAGATATGGTAGGTAAAGCTTGTAATCAACTGCAATATTATTCAGATATGGAGGAAACATTTTTTAAATAAATGTATGATTCAAAGGTGTAATAGAACTACAAGAAAATTGTGTCTTCATAGTCTTTGCATTTAAAGACATAGTAAACTTGAAATCTCATCTTTTTAGGAAACAGAAGTAAGCTGCTTTTGGGAGCTTTCCCTGACAATTTGGGGAGTTAGGCTTAAAATGACTGTTTAAAAAAAAGTTTCTCCCCAGTGCAGTATGAAAAACCCACAAGAACAGAGGAAATAGTGTAATGGACTACACACAGGATGCCCAAAGTAAGCCAACTGAAAGAGGGGACAATTTTTTTCACTGTTCTTTCAGTTTTAGAGTAGCAGCCATGTTAGTCTGTATTCAGTTTTAGTAATCTTAGGTGTTACCTAAATATAGCAGATAAAAATTTCAGAACTGAAATGTGACTAAGATTAAATTCAGTTAAATTTTTAGGTTGCGAGTAAATGCGAATCATAGAATCAAAGAATATCAGGGTTGGAAGGAACCTCAGGAGGTCATCTGGTCCAACCTTCTGCTCAATGCAGGACCAATTCCCAACTAAATCATCCCAGCCAGGGCTTTGTCAAGCCTGACCGTAAAAACCTCTAAGGAAGGAGATTCCACCACCTCCCTAGGTACTGTAACCCATTCCAGTGCTTCATCACCCTCCTAGTGAAAAAGTTTTTCCTAATATCCAACCTAATCCTCCCCCACTGCAACTTGAGACCATTACTCCTTGTTCTGTCAGCATCAATCAACTGCAGCATCATGAAAAGTCAGCATGCTAGATGACCAGGAACAGTTACTGAAATTATCTATTGTCCCTATTAATCTGGCACATATGAAACAATATAAACCACACAAAAGAAGTCTGTACAAAGAAAACAGTCTAGTTCAAAGAAGATCTGAATTCAGCTAATAAATGGATGAATTACTGGATTTAAAAGATCGGTATTTATTGTTTGTATTATGGTAGCACCTAGAGAATTCATTTTGCTAAACACTATAGAAATATAGAACAAAGGGACAAATGACATACAAAGAGTGGGAAAATGTGTAAAACAATACCCATGAACACACATTACAGTTAATTTACACAGAAGTTAGGCTGAATAATGCCCCCATCCACCCCCACTAAATGGATAATTACTACCTTTGAATTCAGTGAAGTAGTTGCACTATTTAGCAAGGTTTCTCTGTCGCTTAGTTCAACTGGTTGTCCCATGTCGGTCAAGACTTCAGTACTCTTATCCAAAGCTTTCTGGAATGACTCCGAAATGATGGTGGGATGGATTCCTATTAAAAGTTTAAATTCAAGTTTTCAGACTAATTGTTCACTTAACTTTATCATTTGATTTTCTTTAAATTTTAGAAGCTGGTTCATTCCACTTACAATCTCATCCCAGCTTCAACTTTTGCCAGAAGCTGGGAATGAGCGACAGGGGATGGATCACTTGATGATTACCTGTTCTGTTCATTCCCTCTGGGGCACCTGGCATTGGCCACTGTCGGAAGACAGGATACTGGGCTAGATGGACTTTTGATCTGACCCAGTTGGGCCATTCTTATGTTCTTACAATACCCTTTGATTTTTGGACTGATAATGACAAATTATCTAAAACTAACATTTCAACAGAAACAGTTTTATTATTTGTAGTTTTCTCTACTTGAATAATGAAAGTGGACTAATCTCAATTTTACTTATTAATTCTCATTATCTCCCTGAAGTGTTTGAAGCCCAAATACTTACATCCCACAAAACTGTATTCATCAGTTTTAAGAGTCTTATGAAAACAAATATATTATTATGTTTATAAAACCTTTACGAACAAAACAGGGTTCAGACCTAAGTAACCTAAACAGTTGTTCTTTTTGGTGCCCCATCACCTACAAAGGGGTTTCCCAGACGACTGTAGGACGCACCCAATATCCCTTTGCCTTGTCACAAGGAGCTACTTTGGCTGCCAATACCAGCTGCACATCCCCTTCTTCTGCTCTTGGTGTTACACACATGCTTCCTGTAAAGCGTACTTCTTGCTTTTATAGCAACTGACAGGCTGCAGACAGTATTGCTGGCTAGCACCAGCAGTGGGAGAAGGTTTAGAGAGAATGGGCAGCTGGCAGCAGTAAAGAGGGAAGAAAAGAGAGCAGAGCCTTTGGGAGGTGGGACAAGAAATGAGGCAGGATGAACAAAAATGAGAATGTGAAAATAGGAAGAAAAGGAGGAAAAAAAGAAGAGGACAGAAACTGACAAGATAAGGCAATAACTGCAGGGAATGCTGTAAGAGTACACTGGTAATAACTCCAGATGTCAAGCACAAAGGGGGAGTGGGTGGGTGTAAGACAAGGTTGGAAATCGCTGCTATAATTGCCCACTAAACATGCAAATTCAATACTACTGAGCTTGAAAACAGATTTTGATTGAGATCCTTTTTACTATGCTATGGTAATTTCTCCCCAGTTTCAAAAGGTTTCAAGATAACTGAATAATTTTATTTGAAAAATGATATTGCCACATATTTATTCTGCTGTTTGAGAAATTAAGGAGAGGACAAAGGGGAATTCGGCACATTACTGCAAGCTTACCTTTCAAAAAGGCCATGTTTATGCTGAATAACCCTGTTACTAGCTATCTGGGTATTGCACATAAATTTATGTCAAAATTTTACAAAGAGATATCCAAGTATTACCTAGAGATACTACATTAATAAGGACCATTCTAGGCTAGGTTATATTGAATAGATTTATACACAGAGTCACATACTTTTTGTATATTTGATCTAATCAGATATTTATATGACCTTCCCATCAACACAGTATCCCTGTGCTTCAGTCATTAGCGGATTTACCACTGAGGTAAGGAAGTACCAACATTCCCCAATTTATACATGTGGAACTAGGGCACAAAGAGATTCAAGTGACTTGCCCATGGTCACACAAAGTCATGGCAAAAACTGGGAACGGAACCCAGATCTCTCAAGTCCCAGTCCAATGTTTTAACTACATCCTTCCTCTCAGACAGTAATGCCGTTCACTTCAGGTCTCACAAGTTAGTTCTGCCTTAATATAGGTGACTACTTATAAGTATCCCCCTTTGATAATTCCAATGTGCTTATTTAATAAAGTGACTTGCCTTGCAGACCATTCCACTGTTCAGCACCAGTATCAGTGGACTACTTCTCATGTGCCTACTATACTTTTGTGATAGTAGGGTTAAGAGCTGACAGGGCTCTCCTGCCCTGTTAGTTGACCAGCATGAGCACTGGGCACTGCATAACTGCCCTGTATACAGAGGGAGAGATCAATCCCTACTTGAGGCAAGCTTTTTTCGATTTAAGTTTTTTTTGTTTGAAAAGCAAGCCTTAAAAAAAGAAAAGGTGGTGGGGGCGGGGGGTAAAATAAAAATCTGTTGAAGCAAGGAATATAAACTGTTCTGTTCAGCCTCTAATGGCTTCTTCACACAGCATCTGGTTGCTGCTGGCATGCTGTTAGCCTCGCTGATTGGTACAGCAGAACTGCTAGTCCTCGCAAGAATTTATACTGCTTCACACATTCCAAGTCTTTTACAAACATCAATCCAATCAACAGTCCTGATAATAATAAATAAATATCTCTGTTTTACAAAAAATAAAGACCAGGTGATCTGCTCAAAGCCCAGCAAGAGTTCCTAGCTCCAAATTGTGGGTTAATTTCTTCATACCACACTATTTCACCCATCATGAACCATTATCTATAAAAAATTTCGAAATACCTTTAATAGCTATACTTGATCCGTAATACTGGAAGCAGATTCGAGCTCAAAAACATGAAGCTAAATGATTTGAGATTGCCACCAGAAATAAGACATTAGCAAGTACAGAAACAAAGCTCTTTTGAGTTACTTTTCAAATCAATGTTTTACCACTAAGAAGTTATACAATTAATGGACTTTCATTAACCAAAACCCAATCTTATTAATATTCAGTTATATATAATTAACTCTTCCAGGCATCTTCCCTTTTCCCCTTTTATTAAAGCCAAGCTGTAAAACGTACCCTTCTGAAGAAGTCTGGAGCAGGCATCCAAGAGAGCACCAGCAATGACAACGACAGATGTGGTGCCATCACCAGCCTCAATATCTTGTGCCTTGGACAGCTCTACCAACTAAATAAAGAGTTTGAGAACTTGTGACATGATTTATTGGAACCAGTTACTTTTATGCACCACTGGTACTTAATTAAGAAGGAAAAATATTTAATATTCCACTGGGGATTGTATAAAGAGTGGTTTTACTTATTAACTTTAAATATACAGATTGGTTCTCCTTAATTTTGTGCATATATATCTTTCCCCATGGTTATAAAAGGTACAAATACATATTTTAGCCCACTTATACCTGTGTATAAACAATACAGAACATAAAGAGTCCTGTGAGGTCCATACAGCAGGAAATTCCTTGCTTCTTGACTGATCAGCAACACTGCTCATTTATACAGGCAATGTTACCAACATCTCCTTGTCCCAAGGTATAACTTTAACCCATGACATTATGACAAGAATTAGAGTAAAGATGCCCAGTTTACTGTCAGTTAATTAGAATCTAAGAATCCTCCCATAAATCACTGATGTGCAGAGTACATAAAGCTTAATTATTGCATTACACCCAAACCATCATTTGATGTTTGGATTTTAGGCTGTCCCCACCCCCAAGATTCATGTAAAGAGCATCTAGGGCAGAACTTCAGTGCATTGCAGACTTGCAGTGCCACAACACCAGTGTACTTTAGTGCCCTGCAGCTTTCTAGAACCACATTTATCCTCTCCTCAGATCCATGAACATCCTGAATTAATCTGGTACCTCCTTAGATTCTTCTGCCAACCAGGTTGGGACATACTGGTTTACAAGCTGAAAGTTACTTACCATTTTGGCTGCAGGATGTAGAACCTGCATTTGTTTCAGAATAGTTGCACCGTCATTTGTAATTGTCACATCTCCTTTACCATCTTGAATCTGGGGGAAAAAAAAAAAAACCAAAAAAACCCACCACATATTTATAACTAAGGCTGACAGTTTGTCAAGGAGGTCACGGATTCCATGACTTCTGCAGTGGCTGGTGTACCTGGACAGGGGACTGCCTGAGCAGCTTGGGCAGCCCCATGGCCAGTTGCACCAGCCACTGCTGGGGCAGTATCCGGCCACCCCTCCCCCATCAGAAGCAGGCGTTTGGGTGTGGGAGGGGCAGGGGGTTGGGGCATGGGACAGGGTGAGGTGGGCTCTGGACAGTGCTTACCTAGGGGGGCTCCCCAGAAGCTGTGACATTCACCTCCCTCAGCTCCTAGTCGGAGGCGTGGCCACAGGGCCAGCTCCAGGCACCAGAGCAGCAAGCAGGTGCTCGGGGTGGCCAATGGGAAGGGGCGGCATGTCCGGCTCTTCAGCGGCGGGTCCCTCACTCCCTCTCGGAAGGAAGAGCCTGCCGCTGAAGAATGAAGTGGCGGCGGTAGAGCTGCTGCAGATCTTGGCTTGGGGGGACGGGGGGGAGGAAGCTGCTCGGCGCAGCAAAAACGCTGGAGCCAGCCCTGTGTGGCCAGACAGCTCTGAGCACTGCCACCACCTGCTGGCACCACCCCTACTGGCCGCGGTTCCCAGCCAATGGGAGCTGCAGAGCCATTGCTTGGGACACAGGCAGCGTGCAGAGCTGGCTGGTCACACCTCCACCTAGGAGCTGAGCGAAGAGGCTGTTGCCGCTTCCGGGGAGGCATGGAGCCCGCCCAGCCGCGCGCCCCCCCCCCCAAGATTTAGTCAGGGGTATATGGTAGAAATCATGGACAGGTCACGGGCCGTGAATTTTTGTTTACGGCCTATGACCTGTCCGTGACTTTTAATAAAAATACCCATGACTAAAACGTAGCCTTCTTTATGAGCTTAGATGCAGAATACATTTTTTAACATTAAGATCCATAAAATATTTGATGTTCCCTTTAAACCAAAGGACTTCTTACTACTATTAAAGTTTCAGTGTATTGCCTTTTCCAACAACAATCATCAATACATATTCATGTAACTAGAAGTTACCTTGATGAATAGCAAATACAAAAAAACAAAAGAAAACTATTCTTGTAAAAAACCATTGAAATTTGCTTATGTATTTATAATTGGTTTTAAAAATAATTAGACACTTGTCTCAAAGCTTACCATTTTATCCATTCCTTTTGGTCCAAGGCTTGTTCTAATAGCATCAGCAACCGCTGAAGAGGAAGTGAAAATGAGATGCTTTTATGCAATAGTCACTGACATTCAGCTTTAAATTAAAACTGGTAAATGCTAAGGAAATTTACAAAAAACTTTAACAGTCTGAACATAATCAGTTCTTCTGTACAGAAAAGGACAAACAACTCTGATAAACTCTCACATGGAGCCATTTAGTTCCACTTTATTAAAAGTCTTACTAGTTTATTAAAAGTCTGAAAAACTTACTGATATGGCATAAATACATGGTTGATTCTAACACCTGGGCCTTGTGTACACTAAAAGGTTTTGTCACCAAAAGCTGCCTTTTGCCTACAAAACAGGGGTGTACACACTACAAAGCTATTTTGGCGGCAAAACTCTGCTGTCTTGCCAACAAATTAAAGCCACCTCAATGAGAAGTATAAAACTTTTTGCTGCAAAGTTAAAGTGACAAAGCATTAGTGTAGACACTGATGTTTGTTTTGTCCACATAACTGGCTTCTGCCAGTATCCCACAATGCCTGCCCTGAACACTCTGCTCACTGTTTTGATCTTTGCTGCCCTGCAGCATGCGCGCCTCTCCTTTCAAAGCTCTGGGAAGTATCTGAGAGCTGAGCATGCTGCTGCATTTGGGGAACAAAGAGCAAATCATTACCATGAAATGCTCCTGTTCTGCCCTGCACTAGTAACACAGGGGCAGACAGACTGCTGCTGCAAGGAGCAAGGGGGGGAGGAGGGATGGGGGTGGGGGAAGGGAGATGGGGCAGACAGCTGTGCTGCTTTGACATTCTTCAGCAGGGAGAGCTCACAGAGCTGCTCCCAGCAGCTGAGGAGGCTGTGGAAGAGCTCAAAGGGAATCAGAACCACATAGGCAGGCAGAAGGAGCTGCTTCGGACAGCTGTGCAGAGGTGGGGCTGATGAGGGGGGTCCCTGTCCCCCAGGACAGGTTGGCCAGCCTGCAGTCTCCCATGCCTCAGACACACCACTCTGCTCTCCCTACACACTTCCATTGAAAAAGCAGCTCACAATCTACTAGGGCGCCCCTGGAACCATGGGATTGAGAAACAGGGATCATGTGAAGCTGTACCTGCCCCAAGAGGCATTGCAAATCCTTCCCAAAGCACCCTGCGGCCAGTTGCACAGTGGGATAGGTACCATGGTGCACTGCTCTCTGTGTCGATGCCACAGCTGTTAGCGTGGCACTCTGTCGACACAAGCAGGTAGTGTGGACATGCAACAGTGCTTTTAATTAAAGTGCTTTAATTAAAGTGGCATAACTTTTGCTGACAAAACTCTGTAGCATAGACCAGACCCTGGGATGTAATAAACACAACCAACACTTGATTTGTATGAAGTATTTTAAAATCCAATGGGGGTACTAACGATATTACATGACACACAGGCTTAAAAATGCTGAAGGGTTTCACTCATCTGATAGTGGGTTATAATGCCTTTTCTCCAGGTAATCTGACCAGGGCTTGTGTCAATAGCCACCTATAGCCTCTCTCTCCCACCAGCCTCTGGTCCTGGCACCACAAATTTACATTTAAATAAAACCACCACACTAGCAAAAAACCAAACCAAAGAACAAACCACGAACAAGTCTAGCGGGGCGGGAAGAGGCTCTTCCCAACAGACACGGCCCATGCTGTGTTCACTAAAGGGCAGAACTGGCCCAGCGGCTGTGCCTGAAGCCGTCAGGCCCACACGAACAGGAAACCCGCACACAATGATGGAGCAAAACGGAACCGCGTTCAGACGCCTGGGCAGCGCCGAGCCGGCCTGACAGCGGAGGGCCCCGGCTGCCCCACAACTCACTCACAATGAAGGCGCCTGGCCCCGCCGGCGGGGGAGGGGCAGGGTCCGTGTGATGGACCCGCCCCCCCCCCCGGACTATGGGGCTGAGGGGTGGGGGGGGGGGGGATCAGCGACTTCAGGAAGAAGCTGCCGCATCCTCACACTCCCCCCACAGAGGCAGAAGGAGGAAACGGACAGCGAGCGAGTCTGAGCGAGCCGCTCCCCGGAGACCCTCCCCCCGCTCCGCCCGGAGCTGGGGGAGAAAGATTCCCTCAGTCCCCTTCCTTCCCCTCGCCAGGCCAGCCGCCCCCCCTCCCTCCACAGGCCGAGCCGCTCCCTCCTCCCCCAGCCCCGCTACAGCCCCACCCGGCCCGCCCCAGCCCCTCCCGGGCAGGCCGCACCTTTGCCGGCGGAGATGTTGCTGAAGCGGATCTGCGCGGGCTTGTCCCGGTCCTGGTAGGCGCTTCGTTTGCGGCCCCCATTGCCGCCCGTGAAAGCTCTGGACCCCGCGTTCTCCGGCATGGCGACTCCTCCGCGCCCCGCTGCTGCTAAGCTCTGGATGGAGACGGATCGGCCTGGCCCGCCCGCACTAACGATCCCCGCCGCGAAGCTTCCAGAACGCGCCGCCTCAGCCTCTGCACTTCAGGGCCGACAGGAGAAAGGGGGGAGGGGCCGGGCGGGAGCGGCGCGTGACGTCACTGGGGACCGCCTCTCCCGCGCGTGCTCATCGGCCGGGGCCGGAGGCAATGTCTGCGCGAGGGGAGGGGTGGGGCTGGAGCGGCCATCTTGGGAGGCGGGGCTTCGCTTCTAGCAACGGAAGCTCCAAGTCCGCTACCTTGCGGCGAGCACAGTCCGCCGGCTGCCAGCCCTGCCCGCAGAAGGAGCGGCTCGTGCGGAGTGGGCGGGGCTGGAGGGGGAGCTCTCAGGAGCGGCCCGAGCCGTGTCCGTGCGGAGCGGGACTGGGAGGGAGGGTCTGTCAGGAGTCAGAAGCGGCCGGGCCTGGTGCAGTGATTTCCCTGTACACCCCCCCCCCCGGCACCCCTGAATTTCCCCAACACCCCCTCCAGTTTTGTGAACTAGTTACATGCCAAACCTGGTGGCTGAAATTCGCGGCTTTGTCCTCACCCACAACTATTTCCCATTTTGGGACACTCTTTATACCTTCAAGTCAGCGGCACTGCTGTGGGTACCCGCATGGCCCCACAGTATGCCAACATTTTTACGGCTGACTTAGAACAATGGTTTCTTAGCTCTCGTGCCCTAATGCCCCTACTCTACTTGCGCTACATTGATGACATCTTCATCATCTAGACCCATGGAAAAGAAACCCTTGAGGAATTCCACCATGATTTCAACAATTTCCATCCCACCATCAACGTCAGCCTAGACCAATCCACACAAGAAGTCCATTTCCTTGACACTACTGTGCTAATAAGCGATGGGCACATAAACACTACCCTATACCGGAAACCTACTGACTGCTATACTTACCTACATGCCTCTAGCTTCCATCCAAGACACACCACATGATCCACTGTCTTCAGCCAAGCTCTAAGGTACAACCTTATGTTCTTATGTTCTTAACTGCATTTACTCCAATCCCTCAGACAGAGACAAACAACTATAAGATTCAAACATTCTTAAAACTACAATACCCACCTGCTGAAGTGAAAAAAACAGACTGACAGAGCCAGAAGAGTACCCAGAAGTCACCTATTACAAGATAGGCCCAACATAGAAAATAACAGAACGCCACTAGCCATTACCTTCAGCCCACAACTAAAACCTCTCCAGCGCATCATCAAAGATCTACAACCTATCCTGAAGGACAACCCCTCACTCTCACAGATCTTGGGAGACAGACCTATCCTCGCTTACAGACAGGCCCACCAACCTGAAGCAAATACTCACCAGCAACCATACACCACAGAACAAAAACACTAACCCAGGAACCTATCCTTGCAACAAAGCCCAATGCCAACTCTGTCCCAATATCTATTCAAGTGACACTATAATAGGACCTAATCACCTCAGCCACACCATCAGGGGCTCGTTCACCTGCACATCTACCAACGTGATATATGCCATCATGTGCCAGCAATGCCCCTCTGCCATGTACATTGGGCAAACCGGACAGTCCGTATGCAAAAGAATAAATGGACACAAATCTGACATCAGGAATCATAACATTAAAAAACCAGTAGGAGAACACTTCAACCTCTCTGGCCATCAGTAACAGATTTAAAAGTGGAAATTTTGCAACAGAAAAGCTTCAAAAACAGACTCCAACAAGAAACAGCTAAACTTGAATTAATATGCAAACTAGATACAATCAATTTAGGCTTAAATAGAAACTGGGAATGGCTGAGCCATTACACACATTGAATCTATTTCCCCATGTTAAGTATCCTCACACCTTCTTGTCAAACTGTCTTAAATGGGTCATCTTGATTATCACCACAAGTTTTTTTTTCTCCTGCTGACAATAGCTCATCTTAATTAATTAGCCTCTTAGAGGTGGTTGGGCAACTCCCACCTTTTCATGTTCTCTGTATGTATATATATATCCTCACTATATGTTCCATTCTATGCATCCAATGAAGTGAGCTGTAGCACACGAAAGCTTATGCTCAAATAAATTTGTTAGTCTCTAAGGTGCCACAAGTACTGTTCTTTTTGCGGATACAGACTAACACCGCTGCTACCCTGAAACATGCCAATGTAGTGACTGTTTGGAAATTTGAATTGAAATTGAAACATTAATACACACTTTAAAAGCATATACAGTGTATGATAAAATACATGTATCTGAAAAAGTATAATAGATTTCAGAAGTATGAACATAGACTAGCTTCCTTATACAGCTGCTGTTTTTTATGACAAGGTCAGTGCATTCATTTCAGTGATGTTGGCCAAGAGCGTGAACCAACCTAATAATTTCAAATGATGATTCGTAAGCAAAGTCTAAATGAGCTCTCTCTGACAGCTAGTAATGAGCTGGGGGCTGGGGGGAAAAGGCTTTGGTGGGTGCTGGGCAGGTGGTCTAGGGGCGGACCCGTCCGTTCCGAGGCCATCCTGGGGGGCAGGGCATGGACCCATGGGCACGGGGCAGCAGGTTTCGTGCTGGGCGGGGGCAGCTACGAAACTCCGTGTCACAGCACCAACCCTGCTGGTAGCGCCTCTCCCAGAGGCAGCAGCTTGGGGTCCTCCTGCCCCCCTGGGTCACCAAGCAAAGTGCTGCCCTCACACTTGCCGTTGCAATGCTGAGCCCGCGCCCTTCCCTGGCTGTGGTGGCCTAACTCGGCCCGCAGGGCTGGCGTTGCTTGCAGGCGGTGACCGTTAGTACTGGTGGGAACAAAGACCCGCTGCAGACCCCCACCTCAGGGAGGTTACAGTGTTAGGCCCCAGTTCCGCACACACTTAAATGCCACAGTAAGTTTTCATAAACCGCACTGAATTCCCATACGCAATAGGTGGAGTACAGCAAGTGGGATTTATTTTTTTTGCATATCTACAGCAAGAGACTGCATATCACGGGTTCCCAGACTCGGCACCCTAGATGCCCTGTTTAAAATATACATTGAAGTAAAAACGTACTCTCAATTAGCCACACAGCACAATATCTCACTATATGCTGGGGATTATAACCAATGCACCAGCCAGGAAAGATGGAATCCCCATCCATACAACAACACAGCTCCACTTAGGACTTCCATTAATGAAGATGCAAAGCAACCCATAACAGTATCACCATCCCATCTCTCTCCAGCCGAGGTTTCCCCCACAACCAGCTCCTGGTCCCTGCAGATATCTCTCTCAGGCTATGGCTACACTTAAACTTCAAAGCGCTGCCGCGGCAGCGCTTTGAAGCGCTAAGTGTAGTCAAAGTGCCAGCGCTGGGAGAAAACTCTCCCAGCGCTGTCCGTACTCCACCTCCCTGTGGGGAATAACGGACAGCTACTACACTGGCGCTTTGTAGCGCCGCAATTTGCAGCGCTGCAGAGGGTGTGTTTTCACACCCTGCTGCAGCGCTGCAAATTTGTAAGTGTAGCCAAGCCCTCAGGCTTTTCCATCTAACAAGTGCAGAAAGCCAAGTCCTTTCCTGATCCTGGGGCTTCCTTGTCTGTTGCCTTGAAGCCATATGTGCAATTGCGGTAAGGCACATGACTAGGAGCAGGCATGTGACTTAAAACTAAATATCTGAAGTTTAAAGGACTAAAGCGGGACAATAGGCATACTAGGCCTATTTGAAACTGTGAAGCTGTTGGAGCATTTAAAGGGGCTCCACAAGAAGCAAGGCCTAAACATGTCCAGTTTTTTAACCTTTTCTCATAGGTCAGGTTTTCTAAACTTTTAGCATTTTTGTTGCTCGCCTCTGGACGCTTTAATTCATCCACATCTGTCCTACAGTGTGGCACCCAGAATCAGACATAGTACTGCAGCTGGGGCTGCCCTAGTGCCAATAGAGCAGGACATGTCCTACATTCAACACTCCTGCTAAAACACCTGAGTGATACCAGCCCTTTTCACAGGAGCACCACGGGGCAGGCTGGCTCCTGTTCACCCTGGCTCGTCCCAGTAGCGCTACCCCAGCTGGTTCTTCCACACCTGGTGGCTATGCACGTCTAAATCGGCTTCTCTAGGGATGTGCCGCCAACCTCCGTGGCAGCCCTATCAGCGAGGCTGTGCCCCAATGGGGCTGAAGGGCAGGTGATGGGTGAGGCACAACAGGGTCTGGGCAGGCAGGGAACAACGCCACCCATTGGATCCACCCGGAGGCAGAGCCTGGGCTGGCAGCAGGCCCCCTACTGGCCCTGACGGGAGCTTGCTATACCCAAGCCTTGCCGCGTGAGCCCCACAGGCACGTGTGGAGACACGGGAACCGCCATTGCGCTCAGGCCTCTCCCGTCCCGCCCCTGTGAAGGCGCACACGTGCGATGGGGGGAGGGAGAAGAGCGCATCGATGATTGGGTGCGCGATATGTCGATTGTGCATGAGCTCGACTCTTCTGCCTGCGTACGTGAGGTCACGCGTCAGGGTGCGGCGCTGGGAACGGTGGGAAGGCGCGTGCGCGCGGGGACAGCGAGTGCAGCCGGGTGAGGGACGGGTTTGTGCCCCTTCTGCCCCTCTGCTGGGCGATGCGGCGCGGGGGACCCCGTGCCTGTGTCCGGGGAGTATCTGGGGCGCTCCCCTCTGGGGGCAGGCGCGCTGAGCCTGTCTCGGCGGGCGGGCTCGCCCAGCCGCGTTGGGATTGGCCCAAAATAGCCACGAGCTGTGAATTCCTCAGAGCCGGGTGTGGGGCAGCTGGGGCGAAGGTGGCTGGGCGCCATGAGTGGGGGCTGTGCTTGGAGGGGGGGCTGTGGTGTATGCGGGGGGCTGGTGTATGGGGGGGCTGCGCTTGGAGGGGCTGGCTGTCAGGGCTGGTGCAAGGATGTTTCGTGCCGTAGGTGAAACTTCCACCTTGCTCCCCGCCCTGAGGTGCGCCCCCCCCCACGGCAGCTCACCCCCTCTGCCCTGAGGTGTCCCCCCCCTTGCGGCAGCTCCATACCCCCCACTCTCTGCCCTGAGGCACCCCCCCGCCCCAGCTCATCCCTGCTCCGTGCACGAGCACTCTGAGCACGCCATCGCTGCTTCACTTCTCCCACCTCCCAGGCTTGCGGTGCCAGTCAGCTTAGGCACCGCAAGCCTGGGAGGCGGGAGAAGTGAAGCAGACACGGCGTGCTTGGGGAGGAGGCGGGGCAGGGGTGAGCTGTGGTGGGGAGTTCCCTTGCGTGCTGCCCTCCCCCCCTTACTTGCTGCAGGTGGCCCTCTCCACGCTCCCCTGCCCCAGCTCCTTCCGCCTAAATGCCGGTGGTGGCCGAAGGTCCGGCTGCCGCGGTCGCTGCCGAAGAAAATGGTGCCCCCCCCAAATCCCAGCGCCCTAGGCAACTGCCTAGGTCGCCTAAATGGTTGCACCGGCTCTGCTGGCTGTGGTGTATGAGGGGGGCTGTGGTGTGTGCGGGGGACTGTGCTTGGAGAGGGGCTGTGGTGTATGAAGGGGGGCTGCGCTTGGAGGAGCTGGCTATGTGGTGCAGTGGTGGGTCCATGCAGGCGGTGGGGGGCATCGATATTTATATATGAAAGTGATAGGGACCATAAACACTTCAGAGCGTTATTGATGAAAAGGGCAGTGAAAGAGCTGTGTGGGGATGATCGTGGTACAACTCCTGCCCACGCAGAGCTTGATGCTTTCTCAGTGACTTGGGTCCCTGTAGTAGGCTATATTTTTCTGTACCTTGAGAGGTGATGGACCTTTGTTAGTATATGAAAAGTGTATAGCTTTAAAACCTGTGTGCTAGAAAGTGCTTCCTTTTCACCATTGAGTGAGACAGTTCTGGTCCTGTTTTATATAGGCTGATTCTGGCAACACCTGTTTGACCTAAACAAACAAAAACTCTATGAATTTATCTTAATAAATGTAAGTATTTTTAACACATTGTGCTTGTTTCTCTTTTTCTAGGCTCTTGTATAAGCAAGTTAGAAGATGGATATCAGACCAAACCATACCATTTATATCAATAATATAAATGACAACATTAAAAAAGACGGTATGAATCATTTAAAGTTCATATTTTTCATCAGTGTGTTGGGGAAACTATCTCAGAGTAGTATCTCAGAGTAGTATATTTCTGGCTTTCTTCTGTTTATCATCTTAGGGTCCAACTCTACAAACCCTTATGAATGTAAGTAATTTAGTTGTGTGGCTAGTCCCACTGAATCTTGTGTTTATCTTCAGATTGAGACTCATGGCTCCAGTCTTGCAAACCCATACTTACATGAATAGTCTTTCATAATACAAGTGATTCTACAGACATTATTGATACTGCAGTACTTGTGAGTAGTCGGTTATCAGATCAGGCTCTTGTGGTCTGGATGTGGCTTTCCAAAAGTAGTGGTGGTTCTTTTTTCATAGACACACTCCCTGCTGGGATGTAAACAATGTGGAATTATTGTGTAACTAAACCTAGTGAAATAACAGTGGTAATTGGTTACCACCTGGGTTTCTATCTAATGGAACCTGGCAGCGAGGTGATGTGTTTTGGGATCCTCCATATGGAGATGTATATTGGTATAAAAATGTAAATGAAACTAAAAGCACTGTAGAGTTGATAGCAACCAGTGTAACTAGTATCAGAGGGGTAGCCGTGTTAGTCTGGTTCTGTAGAAGCAGCAAAGAATCCTGTGGCACCTTATAGACTAACAGATGTTTTGCAGCATGAGCTTTCGTGGGTGAATACCCACTTCTTCGGATGCAAGCCTAATTACTAATTACTAATATACTAATTACCAGTATACATTCAAGTTTAATACTGCTGTAAAGTGGTGCTCTAAATGTCTGAAAATTGAGTCCCAAAGATTGCCCCTTAGTAATGCGAAGATCAGGGAGTGGATTTAAAAAAAAACAAACATAGTGCAAGTCTCCATGATTCTTAAATCTCCCGATGGGATATTGAACATATTGATGTATGTCAGGAAAGCCAAGTAGGAAAAACTAGAGAAACAGGACAATGGGGGGACACAGTGTGCTGCCAAAAAACAGTTAGAGAAACAATCCTTAATATCGAGTAAAGGGTAAAAGTGGTCTGGTCAAGCATGCATGATCAGCAGAGATCTTAGAAATCTGCTTGCCGCTGAAAACCACATAATTTGTGTTTTTTACAGAGAATTTTTAATTTTAACAGTTTGTTAAAAATAAATAAATAAAAACACACTCAGTGGAACCCTGATTATTTGATATTGCCCCAGTATCAATTAGATCAATTAGGTAGGGCTTTGGCATCAACCCCGGGTAGTGGGGCTCTGGCTGTCAGCTTAAAAATTGTAAATATATCAATAAAACATCGTGTTCAACTGATACCTATATATATTGTGGCTAGGAAAACTAAAGTTCAGCGTTTCATTTTAATTGTGGAAAAACACGGATTACTTTTTTTTTTTTAATCAATGTTTTTTTAATCACTGGAAAACTAGGATCCCTGGTCATCGGTGTGTGAGAACTGGAAATTAATTAGAAAAGAGAAATAACATGAAAATAGCAAGGACAGCAAAAGTTATGCCCATTTACAGATGCATATTGTATGAGTTGCATAAGATATGTGATAGTCATAACACTTTATGATGACTGGAAGAGAACTAAATGAATATGTAATTTGGATATGTATAATATGTTGGAGATTTTAAGTGATAGAGCTTCATAGAAGAAATCCATTGTGATTGCCTGTGCACCAGAAGGTAACTGGCCATTTCCTTTTTCTGTATGTGTCTGTCTTTTCTTTAATAGTAATTGTAATCAAAAGGTATGCTTTAGGCTCAAATAAAGGTTTGAATTAATAAACCTGAGTGTCTCGGACCTGAGCATGTAGCATTCTCGCACAAGAAATACCTAACCATTACCTGCCCTTAGCGTGAAGCAGTCTTGTTTGGGCCTGCTGTGGCTTAGCTCCATGAAACCAACTGCCTCTGGCAGCACAAGCACTAACTTCCAGTGCCTCCGCAAACCCCCCTGCCCACCGTGAAGGCCTTGCTCTCTCTGTATGTCTATAGGCACACACTAATCCCAAAGTCCTTGGAGTGTTCCCTGCAATGTCTAGCCCGGGGTAGTCAATAGATGGACCATGGGCCAAATCCAGACCACCAGATGCTTTTGAATGGACTTGAAAATCTTTTTATTTACTTATCATTGTTTGGGCTTTAAAAAAAAAAAAAAATTCTGGAGTCTGGACTTGACTATATCTTGACCAAGAAATTTGGACCTTGACAAAAAATAGACTACCCCGGTCTAGCCTCTTATCCATTGAACACTCACAAAATTACCAGGCCTGCTATTCCCCAGGGAACAGTACATCCCAGCTTGTAAAATTCAACAGAAGACCATCACTTTGCTTAACACCACAGACCTTAGATCAGGGTTTCTCAAACTTTTTTGCACTGGTGACCCCTTTCACACAGCAAGCCTCTGAGTGCAACCCCCCTCATAAATTAAAAACACTTTTTAAAAAAAATATTTAACACTATTATAAATGCTGGTGGGATCCATAGCAGGGTTTGGGGGGTGGAGGCTGATAGCTCGCAAACCCCCACGTACTAATCCCCAGTTTGAGAACCCCTGCCTTAGATATACTTCTAGTGGGGGAAAAAAATAAGTTTATTATCAAAGAACAAATTAGAGTAATAGTAAGAATACTGGAAACAAATGGTTACTTAAAACAAAATCATGTCATGCTTTCTAGAGACTAATCTAACAAATTACTCTTGTATCTAAAGAAGCTGATCTCATGCAGGATTCTTTCCAGTATTTTTAGCCAACCTTACTTGAGACCCCTTTTTCATAGAGCAAGAGTGCTGTTCTTTTTCTTCGTCAATGAAGGATGCATGGGCGTCTTTTCTGCCCCAAAATATAATAAAGCAAACACCTTTGTGTTCCTCCAAATAAGGTTCTGTGCACCTACTGTGTTTCTTTTCCTTTTAGTTTTCTGAAATTCTTTCTTACAATCCTTCATTTGTCCTCAGTGATGATGTAGCTGGGTCAGTCCCTGGATATATTAGAGAGACAAAGAGAGTGAGTAATATGTTTTATTGGAGCTGTTGGTGGGAGAGACAAGCTTTCAAGCCCTGCCAGAGCTCTTGTACACTTCCCAGACCTGAACTAAGGCCAGGTCCTTACTACAGACCTATATTGGTATAACTGTGTTGTTCAAGCGTGTGAAAAATCAAGAGCGTCTCCCGTTGACATAGCTATTGCCTCCACCAGTGAGGTGGATTAACTATGCTGACAAGAGAAACTCTTCCCTCAGTGTAGTAGAATCTTCACTAAAGCTGTAGCACTGTACATGATGACAAGCCCTCAGAGTGGCACAGCTAAATACAAGGTGGAACAGATGGTTTAGTGTAAACAGTTAACCTGTATCAAGAGACTGTTCAATGTGAAGTAACTCTTTAGCGCACCTCCAATCATGGGGGAGGAAGGAAGAGAAGGGGAGGCAGGTAGGGGAGTTGTTAGTGGATTATAGAATGTTGGAATAAGCCATAAATCTAGTGTGTCTCTATTCAGTCCATGATTTTTAGTGTCTAGCAAAGTTGTGAATTTAAGCTCCCGGGCTTGTCTTTTGAATGTGTGCAGGTTTCTTTTGAGGATAAGGTCAGAGTTTTCACAAAGTGTTCACCCACAGGTGACATGGTGTTTCCGTCTTATCATTTTCCTGTGTGAGCTCATTCAAGAGCCTAGTGATTGTCTAGCTTCACCCACATAGTTGCTATTGAGGCAATTAGTGCACCAGAGAAGGTACGCCACATGTTGTGATAGGTACATGTAGGACATACGGATCTTGAAAGGTGTGTAGTGTTGTGGGTATTGATCACTCTAGCAGTAGAGGTATGTCTTAAGGTTTTGCATCTGTTGCTCTGACAAGGTCTGGTACCGATTTGAGTTGGTGTGTCCTTGTTTGTCGGGAGCTTGTTTCTGATGATAAGCTTGAAGAGGAGGGTTCAGGAAAGTTTTTTCACGATGTGGATCCCATAAAGTATGGGTTGTAGTTTGTTTGATACCCTGTATGGGTTCAAGTGTGGGGTGGTAGGTGGCAAGTAGGGGTGTACAGTCAAAGGGGGTTTTGTATCTGTATTGAAGCAGATTCTCTTGGGGTGTATGGGTGGCCCATTATATGATGCTTTCTCCTTCTCTGGTGGAGCATCCTTGTTTTGGTGAAGGCGGTTCTGAGAGTGTTCAGATGTCTGTCCTGGACTTTTCTTGGAGCATATTCGGTGGTATCTGAGTGCCTGGCTGTAGGTAACAGATTGATTTATTTGTTTTTGGTGTATTTGGGGATGGTTACACACACAACTCCTTACATGGTATCTATATTTTCACAATGATATCGATGACCAGCATGACACTGGCTTTCATTTGAGACCCCACATGACATTCTTAAGTGAATTAGAATATACATATCAGAATCAGGAGATTCTTGTAATCCTTTGTACCTCCTTGCCAGTTGACATTGAGGTTCTTGGGTCACTTTGCAATATTATACAATGCACGTTACATGATAAAGTGTCTGAATGTTCCAGTGGGAAAATTAAGCATAGCTTTTATTTAGAGCACACACTATATTCCCAATAAACCAGAAGGTTGGCATTGTGGAAAATACTTGGTTATAGTCTTTGAAGGGTAAAACTGCATTTAGAATACAGCTTTTATACCTACATCTTTCCATTACCATAGTGTACAGGAGAGCATTCCTTTTAAAGGGAGACTTTCATGACATAACTTTAGGATAATCTTCACACAAAAAGCAATGTATGTGGCCATATGTATCTGATTTCTTGGTCTGTGCTTAGAGAGATTGTCTCTAAGTATGTTTTCTCCCAGCTTCTCTTGCATGACTTGTTATGGTCCCTAAAGTAATATGATTGATGTCAGATAATTTTTTGTTTACCTTAGTTGAAAAGAAAAACACAGAAGAATCATCTGATATTGTCAGACTTCAGCAATGACAAAACAACATACTTCAACAAGTGAAATATCAGGGGGTAGCCGTCTTAGTCTGTATCCACAAAAAATAAGGAATCTGGTGGCACTTTAAAGACTAACAGTTATTTGGGCATAAGCTTTCGTGGGTTAAAAAAAACAAACATCACTTCTTCAGATGCATGGAGCGAAAGTACTGAAGTATGTATCTTAAATGCAAGAACAGTGAGGCAATAGAATAAGTGTTCAGTGCAGGGTGATGAACATAGGTTAACTGGATATGTTTAAGGCCAGACTTTGCACCTACTTTTAAGATTGTCTTAAGATAATGAAAATGACTGTCACAATTCAGTGGGATGGGCTGATGATCCAGAAAGCCTATTCCAATTCACATTTAATTCTTGAAAGAACTGGTTAAGCAAGACAGACATGGAAAAAATCTCTTAATGCTATCACCTGCCTGATTTTAATTAATAATGTGATTGAATCAGGAATAATAATAATAATAAACAGCCCACATCAGTTCTTACACTAATATGAGTGGTATGGCTTTGATTTATAGCTTTGGCTCTGACTTTTTTTGAGTAAAGTAGAATAGCATGTGTTATGTATTTTTCAGAGTTGTAACTTCCTGTTTGAGGCTAGGATAACTTTTTTATAAAAGCACAGTGACATATCCAACCTATATACAGTAATGGCTTTTCTATGCTCTCAACAGAACTGAAGAGATCCTTGTATGCGCTTTTCTCACAGTTTGGTCATGTAGTAGACATTGTGGCTTTAAAGACGATGAAAATGAGAGGACAGGCCTTTGTCATATTTAAAGAACTTGGATCATCCACCAATGCTTTGAGACAGTTACAAGGTTTTCCATTTTACGGCAAACCAATGGTAAGTCTCTCTCTCTTTTTAATGGCACTAGGACAGTACAGTATTTTGCAACAGGGAATCGGATTTTTGTATTTTTCTATCTAGGGTGTGTCTGCTATTTATTTTTCATTGTCATGTTTTTTTCTGTGTGAACATATATATTCATGCATATTTGAGGGGCAATATGCTTAGCTTTCAGATAAGACTGCTTTATTCCAACATCATACTACTTTACATTTATAAATTAGAAGTCTAAATTTTGTATGTTTTCTAAATAAAGGCTTTCAATAATTTTTCTGTGGTGGAGTAAAATTGTATGACATTTAAATGCCTCTAGTTTGCCTTTTTGTTTTTTGTCTTGTATAAGTCAAGTTTTTGTAGTGATGCCATAACATTTGGCTGCATTCACTTATGTTGAAGTTAAGCATTTTTAATTGTTCAATGTTGTCATAGTATTTCTACTTCATAATAAATATTGCTAATACTGAAACTGTTACCCTCTTCAGGATTACAAAATAAACTTCAGAACAATTTATATGAGATGATAATGCTAGATTCTGAATTGCCTTATACTACAAGTATTTACACATTGTATAACTATGCACATGAGTAGTCCTATTTACTTCAGTGGCTTTGTGTGTGAGAGCGTGCTTTTTTCCTATGTTGGTGAGCCTAGAAATCTTGGTGTTTTTTTTTTTTTGCATGCGTCTTCCACCCATTTTTTGTAGTGTGGAGGAACACACAAACAAGGAAACTCTGTACAGAGACATTTTTAATATAGTACACACACACAGTTGTCTTTGCTGTGTGTGGAACACTTTCCAATAGCTTGCCACTCTGTCTGCATCCACCTTGTCCATATGTGAGAGAGAACCAGTAGAATTCATCTGTGCGTGGTGTGGGAATAGCCAGATATTTATGAAATTTTATAGTCTAGCAGAAAAAACAGATGCTTAGACAACTGTGGTACAGCTCTGAATTCTCCAAACTAAAAAGATAAAAGATCTAAAAGAGATACTTCATCCATCCATCCTGTTCAGCTGAACACTTCACTTAAAAAATTCATGTGTTGAGAAATGCTGATGACGGGTTCTGCTCAATAACTATCCAAAGCTGCGTGCACCAGTGCATGTTCATTTTCATCATCTGAGGCAGGTGCCAGCAGAAGGTTGATTTTCTTTTTTGGTGATTCAGATTCTGTATTTCTTCCTCAGAGTGTTCCTTTTTTTAAGGATTTGGACCGTATTTTCCACATCTCATCCCTCTCAGATTTTTGGAAGGCACTTCAGATTCTTAGACCTTGGGTTGAATGCTCTTGCTATCTTGAGAAATTTCCTATTGGTTCCTTCTCTCACTGCAGATTTGACAAAACACAAAGTGTTTTCAAATCGAACAACATATGCTGGGTCATCCTGAGACCACCCATAACATGAAATGTATGGCAGAATGTGGGTAAAACCATGGAGCGGGGAGACATACAATTATTCCCCATGGAGTTCAGTCACAAATGTAATTAACGCATTTTTAACGCGTATCATCAGCATGGAAGCATGTCCTGTGGAATGGTGGTCAAAGCATGAAGGGGCATACGGATGTTGAGCATATTTGGCATGTAAATACCTTGCAACTCTGGCTACAACAGTGTAGTGTGAATGCCTGTACTCACTTTCAGATGACATTGTAAATAAGAATTGGGCAGCATTATCTCCTGTAAATGTAAGTAAACTTGTTTGTCTTAGTGATTGGCTGAACAAGAAGTAGGACTGAGTCGACTTGTAGGTGCTACAGTTTTTTACATTGTTTTGTTTTTGAGTGTAGTGGTTGTGTTGTGGTTTTTTTTTTGTTTTTTTTTAAAAAAACATTCTACATATGGAAGAGCAGCTTACAAGATAGAGATTGAATTCCAGTACTTGTATGAGGTATTTTTCAATTCACAGTAAAAGATAAAAAGAAATAAAGTATTTATAATAAATATAAAGTGGGCACTGTACACTGTGTTGTAATTGAAATAAATATTTGAAAATGTAGAAAAAATCCAAATATATTTATAATTGTAAATTGGTATTCGATTATTGTTCAACAGTGCGATTAAAACTGTAATTAATCATGACTTTTTTTTTATTTGTTTTGCGTTACTCTTGAGTTTAACTGTCAACAGAAAGTGAGAGCAGGCATTTGCATGGTACTTTTGTAGCCAGCATTGCCAGGTATTTACGTGCCAGATATGCTAAACATTTGATGCCCCTTCATGCTTTGGCCACCATTCCAGAGGACATGCTTTCATGCTGATGACACTCGTTTAAAAAAAAAAAAAAAGCGTTAATTAAATTTGTGACGGAACTCTTTGGGGAGAATTATGTCCCCTGCTCTGTTTTATCTGCATTTTGCCGTACATTTCATGTTATAGGAGTCTCAGATGATAACCTAGCACATGTTGTTCATTTTAAGAACACTTTTACTGCAGATCTCACAAAATGCAAAGAAGATACCAATGTGCAATTTCTAAAGATAGCTATAGCACTTGACCCAGGTTTAAGAATCTGAAGTGCCTTCCCACATCTGAGAGGGACAAGGTGTGGTGCATGCTTTCAGAAGTTTTAAAAAAGCAACACTCAGGTGCGGAAACTACGGAACCCGAACAACCAAAAAGAAGAATCAACCTTCTGCTGGTGGTATCTGACTAAGATAATGAAAATGAACATGCATCAATCCGCACTGCTTTGGATTGTTATCAAGCAGAACCCATCATCAGCATGGATGCATGTCCCCTGGAATGGTGGTTGAAGCATGAAGGGACATATGAATCTTTATCGCATTTGGCACATAAATAGCTTGTGACGCTGGCTACAACAGTGCCATGAGAATGCATATTCTCACTTTCAGGTGACATTGTAAACAAGAAATGGGCAGCATTTTCTCCTGTAAATGTAAACAAACTTGTTTGTCTGAACGATTGGCTGAAGTAAGGCTGAGTGACTTCTAAAACTTCAGAGCCTACATTTTTGTTTTTGAGTGCAGTTAGGTAACAAAATTCTACATTTGTAAGTTGCACTCTCATGACAAAGATTGCACTACAGTACTTGTATGAGGTGAATTGAAAAATACTATTTTTACATTGCAAATATTTGTAATAAAAATAATATACACTTTGATTTCAGTTAGAACACAGAATACAATATATATGAAAAGGTAGGAAAAATAAAACACCCAAAATATTTAATACATTTCGATTGGTATTCTATTGTTTAACAGCACAGTTAAAACTGCGATTAATCACAATTTTTTGAGTTAATCGTGTGAGTTAACAGTGACTAATCAACAGCCCTAATATGTTTTATAATTACTTTTCCAAGTACTTGCTTTAATTGCCAGAAGGATGTTCAGTATTTTGGAATGGGATGGGAACTGATCTACATGACTGCATAGAAGAGAGGAAGTTACCACATGAACCATCTCTCTACTAAAATGATATTGATTTCCCCCTTTCTCTTGCACCTTTTTCAATGTCTTGCATCCTCAGTGGTGGCTTTGCCTCCCTTTTACTGGCTCTGCTGCTAGTTTCTTGCCTCAAGAGTTTCCTCAACTTTCTTTACTGCCAGTAATAAAGGAATGTCATAGTGACTATCTCCTTCCAGTTGCTCTAATCCAGTGGTTCTCAGCATGCAGCTGACATGCTCAGGGCCATATAGGCAGTATATGGCCACAATGGTAAATAAGTTGAGAACCACTGCTCTAATCCATGCCTGGGGATATGAATTTGAACTGACGGCAGCATAGTAGCTTTCATATAAAAGAGAATGTCCTATAGTTCACATTATTCCTCTATTTCATTCTTATTCTTTTTTGTTCCCTTAAGGTTCCACTGTGACTAGTTTATAAACACTTAAAGAGTATCCAAAAAGGGTTTATTTAAAAACATCCTTTTCAGCTGAGTCATTTAACCGTCCTTCATCAACCTCTTCTATCTTTTTGCATGTTTTAAACAAAAGACGGTTGGTGAATTCAGCATATTCTGTGAGTAGTTTCTATTACAGTGAAGTTTTTAATGTAAGAAATTCTTGTAGGAATTCCAGGGTTCTGCTAGGTATTTGGGGCCTTAATGAGGCTAGTGCAAGCTGTTCAACATAGTGAAATCTAAAATGTTCTGCTTTCTTGTTTAAACAGCGTATTCAGTATGCAAAAACAGATTCTGATGTGATTTCCAAAATGCGCGGTACATTTGCTGATAAGGAAAAGAGGAAAGAAAAGAAAAAGGCTAAATCCCTGGAGCAGTCAGCTAATGCAGCAAATAAAAAACTTGGTCAGGTAAGTGGACTGTGTAAACCAAATCAAGATTCCTGACTTCTAGAACAAGTTTGAAGGGTTTTTTCTGCATGGAACAAACTCCTTTAATGTAATAGTTACAATCCTCCTTGTTAAAACTATAGGTATTTTGGGGGAATATATGTAAGAGACTAATTCTGGCCTTTCCTTTGGCCTGTTGGCAGCCCCTTGGGTTGTCAGAAAATGCATGATGGTGATGGCAGCCTTACTCGGAAGGCAAGGCGTTTGAGTCTACCCTTACCTCGACGACTGGTTGGTCCAAGGCCCAGATGAAAGCCAGCATCAGTCTGGTCCAACCTACCTTCTGAGTCCTGGGCTTGTTGATAAATGAGCAAAAGTAAACTTGTCATCCCCATACAGAGGATAGAGTTTGTTGGTGCAGTGCTCGATTCTACCTAAGACAGAGTCTTCCTCGCAGAGACTAGCTTCTAGACAATGTTGGCTCTGATATCAAAGGTCAAGGCCAACCCTGTCATGACAGCCTGTTTTTGCCTCAAACTTTTAGGTCACATTTACGTGGTACAGCATGCTAGACTTTGCATCAGACCCCTTCAGGTTAGGCTGGCCTCAGTGTACTTGGCTGGACTCAATGCTTACAGTTCCTTCCCCAGTCCTTGCCTCTCTCGACTGGTGGAGGGATCCCTGATCAGGGGGTGTGGGCGTTCCCTTTGTCACTCTCCAACCAGCAGTATCCCTAATTTCGGACATGTCCAGTCTAGGTTGGGGGCTTACTTCAAGCACCTTGGGGCCTGTGGTCCCAGGAGGAGCTCTTCTTGCATATAAAAGTCGGAGCTCAGAGCGGCCCAGCTAGTGTGCCAGGTGTTTTTACTGCAGAACGCAGGCAGAATTATATGAGTGCTCATGGACAACATGGCAGCCACGTTTTACATCAACAGAGAGGAGTGCGTTGTGCCACCCTGTCAAGAGGCCATTCGTCTATGAGACTTCAGAGTGAAACCCTCCATCCACCTTGAAGCTTCCTACCTTCCGGGAGCCTGGAACGCTCTGCAAGATCATCTCAGCAGGTCTTTCTCCTCTCACCATGAGTGATCTCTTCACCCTGGCGTAACCATATCCATCTTCTAGCTGGGGTGTTTCCTCATGTAGACCTGTTCGCAACCAAGCAGAACAGGAAATGTCAGCAGTTTTGCTCTCTGCGTGGTCACAGCCCAGGTGCTCTCTCAGATGCATTCCTACTCCTGTAGACAAAGCTTCTGTTCTATGCATTTTCCCCCTCATTCCTCTGGTACACAAGGTCCTTGTGAAAGTCAAGCAAGATAAAGCAAGGGTTATTCTTATTAGCCCCTGCATGGCTGCATCAGCACTGGTTCGGCACACTACTGGATCTGTAAGTAGCAACCCTATTGCTGCTCCTGCCCCTCCCAGACCTGATCTTGCAAGATCATGGCTGTTGGCTCCACCTGAACCTCAAGGCCCTCCACCTGACTGCATGGATGATCCATGGTTGAATCCAGCAGTGATGGCCTGTTCAGAACAAGTCCACCAGGTCTTGCTAGGTAGTAGGAAACCATCTACTACAGTGACTTACCTAGCCAAGTAGAATTGTTTCTTGGTGTGGTCTTCCCAATGAGGCCTCTCACCAACTCAGTCACTCCTCCAGTCAGTACTAGAATACCTGCTTTATCTGAAACAGGGCCTAGCCATTTCATCGGTCAAGGTGCATCTAGTAGCAATCTCAGCCTTCCATCCTCTCATGGACAGTAGGTTGGTCTTCTCACATGAGATGTCCATTCACGTCTTCAAGAGATTAGGGAGACTTTACCCTCAAATTCGTGAACCTATCCCACTCTAAACCTGGTCCTGTCAAGATTCCTGGGCCTGCCCTTAGAGCCACTGGCATCGCGCCCCCTGTCATATCTCTCCTGGAAGGTCACCTTCCTGGTAGCAGTTACCTTGGCCAGGAAGATCTCAAATCAGGACCCTTACGTTAGAAAACACTGTGTACAGGGGCTCTAAGGACGAGGTTCAACTGTGCCTCCACCCAGCGTTCCTCCCAAAGGTGGTCCTGCAGTTTCATAGTAACCAGGCTATTTTCCTGCCTGTTTTCTTCCCAAAACTGCACAAGAATATGGAGAAGCGGTGTCTCCTGGCCTTTTACATTGAGAGAACCAAACTGTTCCATAAATCTACACAGCTCTTGTTGGCAGTAGCAGACAGGATGAAAGGCCTAATGGTTTCGATCCAGATGGTTTTTCATACTGGATTACTTCCTGCGTTCATAGGGCAGCTATGAGCAGGCAGGTGTCATACCTCCTGTCAGCTTGACAGCCCATTCATGAGAGCTCAGGCTTCATGAGTGGTGTTTCTGGCTCAGATCCCAATCAAAGACATCTGCAGAGCAGAGACCTGGTCATCAGTACATACTTTCTCCTCCCACTAGCAGGCTAGGGATGACGCCAAGTTTGGTAGAGCAGTGTTGCAATCCGCATGTCCATGAACTCCAAGCCCACTTCTGCAGGTAACGCTTGGGAGTCACCTAATGGGGAATAGAAATGAGCAAACACTCGGGGGGGGGGGGGGGGAGGAGGGAAGGTTAGTAACTTTCTGTAACTGTTTTCTCTGAGATTTGTTGCTCGTGTCCATTCCATGATCCACCCTTTTGCATCTCTGTCAGAGTTAGCCAGTAAGAAGGAACTGAGAAGGTGCAGGACAAGCTGGACCCCTCATACCAGTGCATAGTCAGATCAACAATGTAACAATCAAAATTCTTTATCTTCTGATATAGAAAACAAATAACAAGTAACTTCTCCCTAACTACCCCAAAATTGGGTCCAACTCCGATTACATAAATATGTCTAGATGATCATGATGGTCCCTTCTGGACTTAAAGTCTGACTTTATAAGCAGTAGTAGTACTAGCAGTACCCAAAACATAGTCTGCGGACTGCTAGTGATCCCTAGACCACTTCCTAGTGGTATGTGGAGAAGTGGCTGGTCACATGGTGCTGCTTGTCTTACTTTCCAGCTGAGAGAAACAGAAGATATCTGAGAGAAGACAAAATGAACAAAAGTAGGAAGTGTGATTAGCTTTTTTCAGAAATCACTTGCTGATCTTTAATGTTAAGTAAAAATACACAAATACTTCCACAGTATTACTCTGCAGTGTGTAATAGTTGCACCTAAGCACTATGCAATAGCAAATGGGAGGGGAGCTGGTCCATGCAATCGCAGATGGGAATGGAGTTGGCCCATAAGATATTATCTCCATTAAAAGGTGGTCTGCACTGGAGAAGTTGACTAATGCCTGTATAATAGAAAACACCAACATTAAGAATAAACAGTAAATTCTGTAGATAGTTTTGGTAGGTGTTGTAGAGCTATTGTTGCCTTAACTTCACCACCATTTTGAAATAACTTAAAGAACTCAAATACTGATTTTGAATTTGTGCTGGAGGAGCCTATATGGATTTATCTGTACCTCAGTCAGAAAGCATATAGTACTGTCTTCAACAGAACCATGTTTAGAAACACCTCTAAAATTGCCTTTCTCTGTCTGTGAAATCCACCTTTTCAGGAGGCAGATGGAATACAATAATTTGCCATATCTACTGATTCACCTTAGAATCTATTCCGACCTAATGGCCGTGTCTTCTCCAGCAGTCTGGTGGGGGTTTAAAACCCAGTGGCTTCATGTTTCCTACTAGCAACTATTCTGCAAACTATGAACGGTCCATGGACCACAGTTTAGGAAACAGTGCCTTAAGATTAAAGGGTTGGTTAGGATTAAGATGCTCTCTCAGGCTCCTTGAAAACCAAACTGGTATGGATATGTGCTTTCAAATTGAAAATTATAGAAAACTTTTTAGTGCTGGGTTTTTGTTTTTTTTTGGTAAAATCATGTTTTTTCTAACTGTGCTTAATCTCCCAGGGAACAACACAGAATTCTTTGAATGTCCAAGGGGCTTCGTCACAGAATCAACAGGTAATTCTTATTAGTTTGTTTATTCCTGCCATTACGTTTTCTGTTTGAGAATTAGCAGGAAGAGAGAGCACTAAACAAACATCATTTAATATTTGTGTTATACAATAGAACTCCAGTATTTAAAAAAAGCGTATTTGACTAGTTTAGAATTGTTTTAAATTGGACTTTGGTGGGGAATTTCTGCAGTATATAGAATGAGTTCATTGTACGTGCTCTGAATTTTGTTATATCCTCCCCCCTTCTCCCTTAACTGACATGTATGGAGAGACAGCTGCTATTATAAACTTCAGGCCTGATTTTTAGTTTTTTCCCAGCTCTTTTTATTTCACAATTCCCATGGCATAAAGGGGGCAGAAACAGCATCTGGAGAATATCCCCAGTATATGGGATTTTATTGGACACCATAGAACTGTCAGAACACCTATATGTTGTCCTCTGGATAGTCCCCTAATGTAGAGGGTGTATTGGAGAATAGAGGAAGTGTGGCCAGAGCACCCCCAGATGACCTCGGGCAGCTGTATGTGTTTGAGCTGCCTCAAGGCTGCTCTCACATAGATTGGGAGTTGAGTAGGCCCCTTAACATGGCCAAGAATTCAAAGAAGCCAGAAAATTGCGGAAAGCTATTTTTGTGTCCTCCCCCCCCCCCCCCCCCGGTTCTTGTGCCAATTGCAAGGATTGAGAATTGGACCCGGTGTCTTTGTGGGAACAAACAGAGACAGCTGCCTGAGTTCATCTAAGGGTGATCTGGCAGTTGAGACTAGCTGGAGCACAGCATGCTCCAGACCCAGCGTCTGTGTGGGCATTGTCCCCTCTCTGCTGTTGAGGAATTTAATATATATACCTTCATAAGAAGCATGGCCAGAAAAGTGTAACGGACAATGCTGAATGTTCAGGTCTCTGTACAGCCCTCTCCCTTCAAAGTTGATGACTTTGTAACTAGTTGTAATACCTGGCTTATTCTTCTCAGCTGAAGGGAATTACCTAATTATACTAAAGCCAAGTAAAGTAGAGATACTTTGCTGATCCCTGACATTGAGACACCTCCCTGTTCACTTGAGAAGGTACTGAACTACTATATGCAAAGCATCAGCAAATCTGTCTCTAGCAATGAATATTCAGTGTGCCACTGAAGCAACATCAGGAAGTATACATATCTTCAAATAGAATGGTTACTCCCTCGACTTTACTACAGCACGCTGTTCAAAGCTGGTAAATTCTATGGAAGTGATAACTGACATGGTCAACTACCTTTTTAGATATTTATGCCTTTTTAAAATTAGCAGTTCTACATGCTTACAGTAAATGAATTTGAAATACCTCTGTCCCCCAACTTACTGCATCTCTTGATATTATACTAATAACATACTAACACTGATAGCAGAGAAAATGGACCAATTAAAAATGTACTAAAGGGATTGTGAAAGATACAGCTTAGCCAATAAGTGACTGAAGTCTAAACCAGTCTTATGAGGAACATTAACAGTACGTTAGTTTCTTTCCAGTAGTTTCAGTGGAAGTATAAAGAAAGTAGATGAGTGCTACTTATATTTTGCATGACTTGTTGAATTATGTTTTCCTGTTGTTGTAGGTGCCTGATAATCCACCAAACTATATACTCTTCCTTAATAACTTGCCAGAAGAGACAAATGAGATGATGCTGTCTATGCTATTTAATCAGTAAGTTGTGTATATAACATTTTTTCTCCTTTCATTCTCCATTATATGCGCGCACACTCACTCACTCTTTCCTCAGCCCTGACCTGTAGGGGATACTTAAAAATATGAAAGTTCAGTCTTGGGTCCATTTAATCCTTGGCCTTACTGCTGAAAATACAGCCATGTAAATTGTGGTGGCTCTTTAATATGAACACCTGCCCATTAGGAACTAGAGAGACAAGGTGGATGAGGTAATATCTTTTATTGGACCAGCTTCTCTTGGTGAGAGGAACAAGTTTCAGGTCAGACCTGAAGAAGAGCTCTTTATAAGCTCGAAAGCTTGTGTCCCTCACCGTAGCAGTTGGTTCAGTAAAAGATATTACCTCATGTACCTTGTCACTAATAACCTGGGAACCACACAGCTACAACAGCACTGCATACAGCATTAGGAACTAGCTCAATTCACGTAGACCACCTACACCCATCAGGTGGTTATGACTTGCAACCAATCTGGGTTAGAGTTCAAGCTAGTGACTTTGCAGTGAAAGACTCCAGTCACAGAAATGACTATAGAATGTATATGATTTTAAGTCAATCTCAAACTTTTGGAAGCTCAGCTCCCCCTTTGGGAAGATGAAACCCACTTTCTTCCTCCTTGCAACCATCATTTGGTTTTTAAGGTCCACTTATCTTACCAGATGCATCTTCCTCATGCTGGCTAGTCTTTCATGTGGTCCCGGGAATATACAACCCACTGTCTTGGGCATGTTATAGAGCTTCATAATATGATCCTCCTCCTTTCTTATACAATCAATATCAACATTTTAAACTGTCATTGGTACCTGAGTTAGCATTCAGTGAAATTAATGGGGAATTTCACATCTTGGTGCTCTTAGTTCAGGCTCTCTGCAAACGCAGGCAGATGTTGCTGCATCATTTTAATTTGCTTCTTGTTTTGAAGGCTTTCTCTGCAACCATAACAGTAAACACTTCATTTAAAAAAAAAAAAAAAGCTGAGACAATTGAAAGTATTGTACATGCTGTCTGAGACTTGGGGTGTGCTCCAAACTTTGTTTTGCTCATGAATAATTTGTCTGTTTTCCATTCTCATTTGTCTTATAGTGACACTGTTTGTTTCTTCCTCCTCTGCGTTTCCTCATTTTCTAAATAACTTAAACGGCTACATGAATTTACTCCATCTGCTCAGAAAATTCACTACTGGGTTGAGATTGATTTAGGAAAGTTTCAGCAATTCAGGGACAATTTACAGTTATAAGCACTTGCAATGGAGTTATAATCGATATGAAATTGTAATGATGATCTTTGCTGTACTGTGTTCCAGGAATAGGAAATGTTACTTAAATAACTTTAAAGTATTAATCTACTATCGCAATGATACTCCACATATGCTGCGTTGGGCCTGGATATGTAGCTCTTGGGGAATCTTTGAATTTCAGTGGAGCCATTCTTGGTCTCATCCAATGTAGCATAGGGATTGAAGCGAATGGAAGTACCATGTTCCCTCAGGTGAAGCAGGAAAGTGCGGAGAGTGGGGAGGAGGTGGGAAAACATCCCTCCTGGGGTCCCTGTGTCATGGGGAGAAAGCTTCATTTGATGGTCTATCAGAATAGTATGACATCCTGACTTCGTTTGCTTGATGTTTTTGCCCTAATGCCCCACACATAATGGAGCAATGATGATGTAACCTCGTGCTGCTGCAGATATGACAACTGCAGTGTGGAGAATGAGTTTCTCTCCCACTTCATTCACTAGTCAAGTAGCATCTCATTTCCTTAAAGATAACTACTCTGCTACTTTTAAATGTGTTACTAGTAGTGACTGTTATAGTATTGGGTGCTTATGATAAGCCTTAACAGTTGCTTGAGAGATTTACCATCCGATATAATCAGTCATTTTATCTGGATGACTTCTCCTTTATTTTAAAGGTTCCCTGGCTTCAAAGAAGTACGTCTAGTGCCTGGGAGACATGACATTGCTTTTGTGGAGTTTGAAAATGAAGGACAGGCAGGAGCTGCTCGTGATGCTCTCCAAGGGTTCAAGATTACTCCATCCCATGCAATGAAAATCACATATGCTAAGAAATAACATGGATGTTATCTTAAAAGGACTGTTTTGTATAACATGATACCACCTTTTTGGCCAACTAAAATTTTCTTTTTTTTTTAAGAGTAAGGAGACATTTGTGTAAAACTGTAAGAGATACTCAAGTAGGACAACTGTAGATTTCTACATCTAGTGGATAGTAACTTGCTGTGCTGAAATCCTAACTTGGTTAAAAATAAATGCTATTTTTATTTTGTTGAAGCTGTGGTTTTGCATCTGTTTTATTGGCTAACGATTTTCCTACTGATGTTTCACTGTCTCAGAAGACTGTTGGGTTTTTTTTGGGTTTTTTTTTTTAAAACAAAGCCTAACTTTGGAACAAGAATGATGGAGACAGGAATCCAATATGTTTGGATTAAATACAGCATCATATTTACACTGTTTTCAGTTTGATTGAAAAACAATCCTTTCTTTGATAAGGAGGTCAGGCTCTTGTAGCCAAAGGAAGCAAGAGGGGAGTGGTGATTCTCCAGTCCCTGAGAGTAGGGAGTGAAGCATGTCACTGGTGGCTTCATCCCCTGAAACTGTGATACACGTAGAAAAGGAATTTGTGGGCTGGGTGGGGCGGGGGAAGGTGTGCAGGTGATAGTTTGGGTCTCTTTCCTGCTTTCCTATTCTTGTATCTCTGATCTCTATATCTTGTTTCTAATGATTCTGGAGTCTTTAATGGCAAGGTGGTTTAGGGGACCTTTCTGGTACTCTACAATGCTGCTGCAGGATAGCTTTTTCCATCTCTAACAAAGGGTTTCTGTTCCCCCAGATCACAGCCGCTCAGCAGAACGCGGGAGAGCCGAGTGCTGATGGGCTAGAGGGTCCCAGCAGTGGTTATGCAGCAGGGGCAGTGTCTGCAGTCACCATGGGCCACACCCTGCGCTCCAGACAACCCAGGCTGGTTCCCTGGATTGCAAAGGGGACTTTAGCTTGTAGAATTGGTGCTGGTGCCTGTGTCCACAACTGGGATGTTTTCATGAGGCTACTCCATGGTCCATGAAGCGCCATGCAAGCAAGGGGAGAACGGACATTAGAGAGCGAGGCCGGTGCCTTTGCAGGGCTGCTGCAGTCGAACATCCACAGCCAGAAGAGAGACGATGGGAAACTCGCTTCAATGGCTGGCCACAACCACAGCAGCTGTCTCATAAAGCTCTGCTCATGCTCCAGCCAACAGGCAGGATGAAGAGCCACACTGGGAGAGCCTGATTTGCAATTAGCAAGACGTGGTTTTTTCAGTGGATTATGCTGCCGTGACCATCTATTTCCTGCAATGTGCACATCCAGCCTCCCTGGCTGACCTCAGTGGGAGCTAGGTTCTCCGTGCCCATAGGACAGGGCTGGCCTTACCATGAGGCGAACTGAGGCGGCTGCCACAGGTGCCAGACTGTGGGCGGGCGCCACTAGGACCCAGAGTGTAGAAAAATTGTGTCTGGTGCTGGTGCATATGTTTTCTCGCTGCTCGAGATGCACAGAGATGGTGGAGTGCTGTGCTGGAGAAAGGGGGCCCAAGAGACATAACAGGCAGGCAGGAGAAAAGGTGAGAGGGAATAACAGAAAGCAACAGGAGCTTCAGGGAGAGAGAGGAGGAGGAGCCTCTTATGTACCTCTTGAGCACCCCCAGGAGCCTGGACAGATTAACACCAGCTTCTCAGGGAGCTTCCTATTTCCTGAAGTAGTAGGAGCCGGTTAGGCCCTTAAGAGGCTGATATCTTCCCTCACTCAGGCCCTGCTACCAGCCTGCTTCTTTGTCCCCTTCAACTGAGTGTTGAGAGCCACTCTAGCTGGCACAGAACAGCCGTCATGAGTGAAAGAAGGAAACGCCCCTCTGGGGCAGCATTCAGAAAAAGAAAGCAATCAAAAGAAGCTTTTCTGTCTAAGCAGGAAGGAGCTCTCCCGAGATACAGAGACACAAATGTTCACGGTGAGCCTTCCATCCCCAGTGAGGATGTGAGTGGCGAGGAGATGCCTGATCTTCCAGTTAGTCAGAGTGCAGGCGACCTGGCAGCTACTGCAGCATCCATATCTCCATCCCAAATGGATGTAAACCATGCACATGCCTGAAGAAAAGTGTAGATCAGAGAAGAGTGTGGTGGAGGCACAAGAAACAGCTGCTGATGAGTTTAGTTCCTTAAGTCTAGATGATCCAGGACTGTGGACCCACCTGAGCAGTAGCCTGAGGACTTCCTTGTACTGCATGGGCCACAGCAAGTGAAAAACTTCATGTTCCCAAAGACAATGAAAATAGAAGCTTCCATCCAACACATTCCTGGTGTGAAATCCCCAATGGTGACAAAGTGGAGAGGTCATGGCTTAGGTACTCAAAACCCCAGAATACTGCATACTGTTTTTGTTGCAAACTCCTCCAGTCTAACGTTCCAGCCACATTGCGTTCTACAGGAACAAAGGACTGGAAAAATCTGGCTAGAAATGTGGCATGCCATGAGAAGGCAGCAAATCACCAGAGAGCATCTCATAGGCGGAAAGAGCTTGAGATGAGCCTAAGGGTAAAGTCCACCATAGATGATCAGCATCAAGAGAAGATTGCATCAGAGTCTCTTTACTGGCAAAATGTTCTGAAAAGGCTCATTGCCATTGTGAGAATGCTGCTACCCAAAACCCAGCACTGTGTGGCACTTCAGATCAGCTACATATGCCAAACAATGGAAACTTCCTTAAAATTGTGGGGCTGATGGCTGAGTTTGATGCCATAGTTGTCATTATGGAGGATAATGCTATGACAGGAACTGTTCTTGGGAGAACAGTAGCAGAGGGAAATGGAATCACCAGAAACATACATAACTTCAAATTTCTGTGTGGCTTAGTGTTGTGGCATGACATACTGTTTGAAATAAATGTTGTAAGCAAGAGACTCCAAGGTGTTGACCTTGATATATCTGGCGCAATGGAACAACTGGACAAAGCAAAGTCAGACCTACAGTCTGACCGGTCAGATGAGGGATTTCAAACCGTTCTGAAGAGTGCACAGAAGTTGGCAGAGGAACTTCACACTGAAGCTATTTTCCCACCCATTCAAGAATACAAGAGTCACCGAAGAAGACAACATTTTGATTACGAGGCAGGGGATAATCCCATAAGAGACCCCAAACTGAAAGCCCTTTCAAGTTACATTTCAGCGGGATCTACTCCAAAGGCTGTTCTGGAATATATGTGCACAAATAAGATGACCAGCCTCTTTCAAAATGCTTTTGTTGCTCTGCACATACTTCTATCACTTCCTGTAACAGTTGCCACTGGAGAACGCAGCTTCTCCACGCTGAAGTTAATAAAAACACGTCTACACTCCACAATGACACAGGTCAGCCTTGCATCCATCTCAATAGAGCGTGAGCTGGCCCAGACGGTGGACATGCAGGAAGCAGAAGCAGTTCAAATCTTTGCAACCAAGAAGGCACGGAAAACACCGCTTTGATTATTCAAACAGATAAAAATGCCAGTGTTTACCATGCAGACAAGAAAAGTTAAGTTTGCTGTTCAGGCATTTGAAAGTTGTGTTACTTAAAATTTTGGAACAAGGCATTTTAAGTTATTAGTTTCTCCTTTCTTGGGGGAGGTAGCAGAGCAGTACCATGAGAGGAGTAGAACAGGAAGAAGGCAGAATTGAGACCTTTCAAAGTTTTGGCCCGAGCGAGGGGGTATGGGGGTGTCATTTGAGCTCCCTGCCTCAGGTGCCAAAATGTTGTGGGTCGGCCCAGCCACGGGATCAGTGCTCAGAGTGTTCTCGCAGCAGCTTAGCCTGCAAAAGTGGAATATGAGAGATGCAATGGTCCAAATAGTTAAAAGCTCGTCCTCCCTGTTTGTCTCTGCGGTTTTTGTGTTTGCAATTAAAGGAAGCCAGATATCTAGCTACTTGAGAGCCCCCTTTTTCCAGTCAGAGTGAAAATCAGCGCTCACGTGCGCACAAAACATTATAGGGAAAAGATGGATTTTTAACCTAAAGCCACACTCAGTTCAGAAGATACCAAGAGGAACTGCCCTCTTTCAAAACAGCTTGGGTCTTCTATTCTCAAGGATGGCTCTCTGGGCTGACATGGACCACCAGCTTCTGTGAGGGCAGCTTGACTTTACTGCTTTGGAAATAATGGCAGATGGTGGTGTTCCTATTGAAAGAGGACCTCTTTGCTTAAAGGCAGCTTTAGCTTCATTCCTGTCAACAATGATGAGAGCTGGTGGCCATTTGGAAAGGTTGCAATTCTCTGAAGAACAATTCACCATTAAAACTTTCGGAAAATGTGCCCCTTGCCTATGGATTTTTTACACACATACACATAAATTCTTATGCATCAACCGTTTTAGCAGAAAATTTCAGCTTTTTCTCAAAAAAAAAAAAAAAACTTGAACTCTGGACATTTTTTTTTCTCTTCTGTGGACTTTTTCAATTCTAATCTATCTATCTTTTTTTTTTAGATAGGGCAACCAGAACTGCACAAAGTATTCAGGGACTGAAGATACAATATATTTATATATATAGGCAATATGATATTTTCTTTCTTATTATTTATCCCTTCCCTAATGGTTCCTAACATGAAGTTAGCTTTTTGAACCACCACTTCACATAGTTTTCAGAGAACCATCCACAAGGACTCCCAAGATCTTTCTTGAGTGGTAACAGCTAATTTAGATCCATCATTTTGTATGTATAGTTAGGATTATGCTTTCTAATGTGCGTTACTTTGCATTATCAACACTGAATTTCATCTGTCATTCCCTTGGCTGATTGCCCAGTTTCGTGAGATCCCTCTAACTCTTAGTTAAGTCCAAACCTGACTGCAATCTTGAGTAGTTTTGTATCATCCGCAAGCTTTGAACCCTCACTGTTTACCCCTTTTCCCAGATAGTTTATGAATAGTTTAATGCAGTTCTTTATGGAACCCCGTTGGTACCCTTTGTTTCCTGTCTTTTAACCAGTTAGTGCTCCATGACAGAACCTTCTCTCTTACCCCATGACTGCTTAATTCGCTTAAGAGCCTTGGGTGATGGGCTTGGTCAAAGGTTTTCAGAAAGTCCGGGTACACTATATCCATTGGATCACCCTAGCCTACATGTTTGTTGACCCTCTCCAAGAATCCTAATAGACTGATGAGGCATTATTGCCCGTTCAAAAACCATGTTGACTCTTCCCTAACAAATCATGGTCATCTGTGTATCTGATAATTCTGTTCTTTACTATAGTTTCAACCAATTTGCCTGGTAATGAAATTAAGCTTACTGTTGTAATTGCCAGGATCATCTCTGTCGTTTTTTGAAATCAGGGTTATATTAATTTTCCTGCAGTCATCTGATACAGAGGCTCATTTCGGTGATAGGTTACATACCACAGTTAGTAGTTGCGCAAATTTCATATTTGAGTTCCTTCAGAACTCGTGCTTGAATAACATCTGGTCCTGCAGTAAAGACTGATGCAAAAAAATCCATTGAGATTCTTCCCAATGGCCTTATCTTCCTTGAGTGCTCCTTTAGCACCTCAATTGTCCAGTGGCCCCACTGGTTGTTTAACAGGCTTCCTGCTGCTGAGGTACTTAAAAACAACTTTCTGTTTAGGTGTCTTTTTTGCTAATTGCTCTTCAAATGCTTTGATGGCCTGCCTGATTCTATTTTTACACTTGGACTTTCTCTGAAGCTTGGTTTTCCTCTGCTAGCCTCAGGACTTGCTCATGCAATACTCCAGGTGCCTATGAAATGCTACCTCACTTTGAAAAGGCTGCCCCGGGTCACTGTAAACACTTCCTGGGTTGCATCACGCCGTAGGAAGGTAAAATCTCCATGGAGTCTGAATTAAGGTGGAGTTGCTATAGGAGCTCACAAGGGGGCACAGGGCGTGCTGGAGCTCCACCACCCAGTCCCAGAGCAACTGAGGCTGCATGTCCTGCCCTTGGGAAAAGTGGTGACCCTTTAGACAGAGTACTAACGAAAACAAGCTTGCAGGTACAGTGATTTAGAAATAAATTACTATGTGAATTGTTTCAAAGACTATGACACTATCAATAGTGTTTTGTTAATACATCTTGCTCTGAAGGGGACATTTTCAGTTCAGTAAAATAGCAGGGAAAAAGACCTAAAAAGTTCTTTAAAAAAACTACCCACTACGCCAGATCCACCCAAGACTTAGTTCTTTGGTCATTTCCATTGAGATCGGGAGGACCTGGGTTGGGTTATTTAGGGAGAAATAAACGGTTTGACACTGTTAAATTTTTAAAGGACATATTTTTAAAATTAATTTTAACTCAAAATAATTAATAGATTCACTAGCAAATTCTCAGAAAATTCATTCTTTAGTTAGGGTGTAAATAGGAGGAGGACGTGGCTTAAATATCTCCAGAGTCAACAACTGGACACAGACAGATTAATAGGGGTGTACAAGGAAACAAGGAATTAATATGGTCAGCATGAAAGGCAGTGACCTCAGCACACCACAGTGAATCTCTGCTTAAGTGGAAGCAAACTCAGCCTTATCTGTGGCACTACCTCCATGCTATCCAGTACATACATTGCGCTTTCAGCCACATGGAAATTTGTTTCAGTGTTGCAGAAAAGTTAGTTTGTCATTTAGTTCTGCTTTACTGGTTAGAAATATATTGATAATTTTCATCTCAGTTGCATATATGTCTATATTTTGCACTAAATCCTGATCTTATTAAAGACAAGTAGCAAAACTTCAATTGACTTCAAACTACCTGAACTCTAATAATGCATATGCAGAAGGGGAAAGAGTTAAGATTTCACCTGTATGTTTAACTTTGCTGTTTCCTAACTCTTGTGTAACACTGGTAAAACTGTTTGTCATCGATGTAGCCCCTTCTTTGTTTAGGACCAGAATGTGGTATATTGCTACCCAGGTCAAGTCCAACTTCCTCTGATGTTTCATGGGGAAACCAAAGGAAACCAAACCCCAAATATTTGGGCGGGACATTTTTCAGTGTGTGGTGAAATTATAATTTAAAATTTCTAACCAGCTCTAATGTATATGAATGGTGCAATCTGAGGATTAAGTTACTGCCCAACAAGAGAGACTGTCTCAGAATCTTGTCCATCATGAATAATTTCTGCATTGTTTGCTTCCTATTATTTTAGCTTTCCATCCTGATAGCTACATTCCACTTTATTGGTTAGTCAAATAAGATAAAATAGGGTTACATTAAAAAGAAAATGTTTCTATCTCAGGAAAATAAAGTGGTTTACTCCATTATTTAGTTCAGCTTGGTTCAAATAGAACCCTACCCGCTGATGAAAGCTGGCGTTTACCGAAAGGCTTCAAAGGGTTTACATAAGTAAAAGGATGGATTTTTAAGTTGAAGTGTTTATTGCTAGTTTATAAAGCCAATACAGATTCCCTGGAGTTTTCAGATTTCTTGATGACAGAATCGCACAATTAAGTAACTAAGACTCATGTTGCAGACAGCCATTTTGGGTACAGAATAACTGCCCTCAGATATATTGTTCTGTTGGGAGTGGGGGTGCGAGAAGAGATTTTTACTCATGCCCACTATTTCTATTCCTGTTTTCTTGCACAGGGATAATGGATCTTCCACATTTGGGTGGAAGAAGGTCCAAAATAAAGCTCCAATTTCTGATTCTATTCTATATAGACTTACATCACCATAATATCTGAGCATCTTCCTGCTGTGTATTAAGTGACATGATTATTTGTTCTCGCTTCTTCTCCCCATTATTCCTGGGGGAATTCTGCACCATTGCACAATGCGCAATTCACGTTGCATTAATATTCTGTGCAGAATTTCCTTCACCTCCCCCAGATTTGGTAATGCAGAGCTGCTGGCTGCCACTAGGGGCCGCTGGACCCAGAAGAGCCCAGCTCCCAGCTTGCCCATAGAAGATGCTGCCAGGACAGAGAGATGGAGATGATGGGTTCCCGGCACACCCTGAAAGGAGGAGGTGACATGCAGGAAACGCCATACAAGCACAGGGCCCAGCGTCGGGTTGTTTCTCCCTCTGGATCCCTGGGCTTTGGAAAGGGAGGAGTGCGAGTGTCTGGGCTTGGAAGGCTGCAGCTGGGCTCGGGGGGACAGTAGGGGTACAGGTGTCTGTGCCAGGGGGGCCCTGTGGCTGGCAGGTATTTTGAAAAATTACCCAAATAATTGAAACCAGTGTGATTATATAGTGCTATTTTGACAAATTAAACATGCAGAATTTTAAAATATTGTTTTGGTGCAGTATTCCCCCAGGAGTACCCCATGGAGAAATCTCTGTACAGTGGAGTATATTGTTGTGGTTGAGGTTATTAATTATTATTATTTATTATGAGCTGGTTTACACAGCTGGAACGCCAGAGGATTTCAGTGTAGTTCCTCTTGATTTGCATCTGTTTATAGCTGTTTAAGAGAGACCTGAATCAAATCTGACTTCAGATTTCAATTTTCATTGTAACAGCCTCGAAACCCGCCTGTCACAAGCACCCCCTCTCTGGCGGATAAGTGCCTACATTCACTCAGTTTGGAATGGGGCAGAACCCACTGGTTCAGATTCTCTCTTTAGAAGGAATTTGATCTGCAGAAGCATTTGGATTCACCAGTCTTTTTATGAAACACTGAATAAACACATAGAAATTGCCAGATTGGATCAGACCTGAGCTCCATCTAGTGCAGTATGTTGTCTCTGATACTGGCTAGTATCAGAGGTTTCAAAAGAAGGTGTAATAACCTTCAACAGGCAGATGTGGAACAATCAGCCCTTCCCCATATCCTGCCATGATCTGTAATAATTAGAGATTTGTTTAAGCCCTGAAGCATGATGTTTAGTATCCCTTAAGCATCCACATGATCCATACACTATGCCATATAAAGCTGTCAAATCCCTCCAGTTTCTTTGCAGTGCTGCTCTAACAGCTTTCCTAGGATCTACAGACATTTCCCAACGTCTCAACTCACCCAGAACAAAAGCTCAGACCAGCAAGGTACTGAGCACGCTAGCCCCAATCCAAAGAAACATAAGCACAAGCTTAACATGCTTTAGACTGTAAGAAGCCCTGTTGAAATCAAGGACCCTGGGGCTCTGGTCTCAGTTTGCACGTCCAGTCACTACTGTAAAACTAACAACATTGAACTACGGGCAAGTTTCTAGGATTCTTTGATTTTATATGTCTGACCCAACAAGGCTCCCCCCTTCAGGAATGGAGAGATTGAAAAGTTCTGAGGAATCACAGCCTAACCCCTAGGCCCGCTGCCTTTCAGACCCATGATGCCCAATTTGCTCCCTTCTGCCTCCTACTGCTGCCACCCCCTTTCTGCCCTCACCCAAACACAGAGGAGTTTTCATCTCACTCCCCTGCTCCCAACACAGCTTAGCCCCAGGGCCAGGGAAAAGCAATTCTAAAGGCTGGGGAGCCGGCTGCGTGGCCTACAGAGGTAACAGTAAATTGTAAGGCATTATTAGGCACTAATTGTAAGGGTAGGGTGATTGCTTGGCATCTACGCAGAACAAAGTTAAAGTTGTCTGTTTGCTGTAACTGTGCTTTTTCCATAGTTAAACATGTCTGGATTTCTTTTAAGCCTAACTTTGACACCAAATTCACTGAGTCCTCCCTACGGAAGGAAAGACGGAACCATTCGTTTTCAGTGACACTGCTCTTGAGACTTCTCCCTGTGGGTCAGCAAAACATCAAGAGCTTTCCATAAAAGTAAGCAAAGGCAAATAACCAAATCTACTAAGCATGTTAGGGCACCAAGGAGGGCATTGTAATGAGCCCCTCTGTGCCTGCCTTGAGACTACAATTGGAGGTGTGACTTCAGGCATGTGATCTCTAAATGACACAGAAATTAATATATAAAGGTTGTTGGTGCCCTAACATGATCCCTTAGGGATAAGGAGTGATTGGACACTCTCTTCTGCCAGTAGCTGTGATACAATACTTCTTTCTTTCAGTGGAGGTGGCATAGCTATTTTCCTTTGGTTCTGATTCCTGGACATAACTTTCCATTTTCTTCATGTACTTGGAAATGTGATGTTAGTGCAGTCAACAGTTTTGCAATTTAAGACAGACATTGTTTGTTTGTTTGTTCATTCTTCTGTCTCAGGATAAATTGCAGTGGCAATGGACATGGTTCATGGAAGACCCTGAAAGGTCCAGATGGATATTAGGTAAGACGCCAGTATTATACATATTGATGAACCTGAGTTACACACTTCAGATCTGGAATCAGATTCAGATCTGACTTCTTCAACCTTTGAGGATTTTCAGATTCTGGGCTTTGGTTCCAGCCAATTATAGAGATAAGTTCAGGGATGTAAAATTTGTATTTATTGCTGTTGTGTTGTCAATTAGAGGTCAATGCCCCACTGTACTAGGTTCTCTGGAAAAACATAGTAACAGAGAGTTCCTGCCCTCAAGAGCTTACAGTCTAATAAACAAGACAGAAGAGGGTGGGCGAAAGGAAGGATTATTATCCACATGTTACAAAGAGGGAATCGAGGCAAAGAGGGAATCTTTGCTTTGTCCAAAAGCACACAGGGGGTCTGTAGCAGAGCCAGGAATTGAAGGACGATCTCAGTCTAATGCCCCTAGTGCCAGTCTGACCGTTACCCAGTGTTGTGTATGCCTGTGAGTGGGGGAGGATGGACACTTGGAGCCAGCGGGTTCTGGTGTGGCTGATCTCTAACCATAAGGAGGAAATAACAATAATTATTTGCACTGCAGCAGCCGCAGTCATGGTCGTGTTTGTTTGAAAAATGTAACCACTGGGCAGCATTGGAAGGGCGGAGGTGGTAGATGACATTGCAATAGCAGATGAGCCTCACTGTGTTAATAGACTGGAAAGGCCCTTGGATTGAGAACATGCTGTTTGTGTTTGATGACATGGGGAAGGGGGAGTCAGAAGAAGGAAGCAAATGGAGACAGCCTCACTTTTGAGGTGTTCCATAGTTTTGCCTTCTTACGATACCAAAATTCTGAACTATAAAAATCGTGCACAAAACAGAATTATACTTCCCTGCCCACTCTCTAAATGCTGGATGTGTTATTTTGTAAACGATCTCAAGATTTTAAGCCAATTGCATGATTTTTGGAAGCCTGATTCATGGTTTTCAAATGCTTGGGATTAGCAACACTGCCAGGGGATGTGTTATGAAGCAGCAGTAACCAAGTGACTGGGACATAACAGACATTGTGGTCATCTAAAAGGATTATCTGGAATAGGGTGAGCAGATGTCCCGATTTTATAGGGACAGTCCCGATTTCTGGGTCTTTTTCTTATATAGGCTCCTATTACCCCCCACCCCTGTCCTGATTTTTCCCATTTACTGTCTGGTCACCCTAATCTGGAAGGCTCTAAAAAGTATGAATGCTTTCTAACTTACCCTCAGCGAGCAGACACTATAAAGTACCCAGCTCAAACCCAAACACATACCAGGTATATTTCATTGGAGAAAATTTGTGATAATGTACATGAATCTGGAAACTCCCTATGGGGAACTGGATGCCTAATTCCAGTCAATTTTATGGAGACTTGGATGTCTAAATCTCCTAGACAGCCTTGAAAATCTCAGCCCTGTTAAAAAGTGAGTGTAAATCTAAAGCCCCATCCCAACTCTTCCCAGACATCACAGCGGCTGGTTTCCTGTAAGATATTCACTACCTACTTTCAAGACCAATGGTGTCATTCAGCTTTAATTCATGCCATGAAATTTCCTTCTTCCATGCTGCTCACTCTTATTATCCCGGCAGGTATGGTTTCATGCACCCCTGTATAAATGGCTAAGCCTTAACTTGAGCATGAGTTCGAACCCTGGGCTTACATTGCATGGTAGATGTACTGTGAGGTGACTGGTGCTTCGAAAATTCACTCTTGTAATTTGCCATACCCAAAAGATTCAGCAATGGCCAGTGATTTTGGTAGCCTCTGTTTATGCGTGCCCAACTTCAGTCCCCTCGGTCATGATTTCCAGAAACTCCACCACTCCAGCTGAAGTCAACGGGAGCTGTAAGTACTCAGCACTTGAGAAAATAAGGCCCAAGGTCTTTTACATTGAGATCCCAATAACAGTGGCATTCACAACCAACGACTATCTTTGAAAACGTGTCTGTATATGTTTGGTCACCTAAACTATCTGCTCTTTAATTGTGTGACTCCTAAACTCATAAAGAGTTGAGTGGGGGACTTTTGGTGTGAGTACTGAAGAAATATTACATCTGACTGAGCATTCATGACATTCTCCCTTTCAACAAACACAGCTTTGAATATAGTATCACACACACAAATGTCTCTCAAAAAACAGATGAGTTGGGCTGTGGATCTGACTGAAGCAAAATCACAAAATTTAATTCAACAAATATCTGTCAACGTTTTTGGACATTAAAACCAGACCTGGTTATTGCTCATGAATCCATTGTTGCAGTGTGAACTTTTCCCTTTTATTCAGTAGTTCTAAACAATATTTAAATCAACCTCTTATATCTTACACTGAAAAAAACAATTTTAAAGTATTTTATTATAGGCACAGGGGAGCAAGCCATCATTTAATAACTGACATGGCCTTTTTATGCACATAAGGCCTCTATTCAGGAACACATCTCTCTTCAAAGCAGCACTTAAATACATGTTTAACTTTAAACATGTGCTTAAGCCCCACTGAAGTCAAAGGGAGAGATACTTAAACATGTGCTTAAGGACTTTCTGAATCAGAGCCAATGGGCAGGTCTATGCTACGGGGACAGGGCGATCTAAGCTACACAATTTGAGTTACGTTAGTTGCATAACTCAAGTTGATATAGCTTTGATATACTTACCATGGGGTTCACATTGCACTGGGTCAACAGAAGAAACTCTCCCGTAGACTCCCCTTACTTATCTCGTTCTGGTGGAGTCAATGCCAGAGTGATAGTCTGTTGATCCAGTGGGTCTTCACTAGACCTGCTAAATTGTCCCCCGGTGGATTTATCACTGCAGCATTGATCCACCCCGTAGTGGAGACAAATCCCATGTGTGCAGAGAAGCCACTGAAGGATTTGGTTGTCCTATTCTGACACCCTTTGGGGAAAAATGGGCCCTCAATTTTGTCTCTATTGCTCTCCTCAGGGCATCCTTCACATCCTTGTTCCCCAAGCTGTAGATGAGGGGGTTCAGCATGGGGATCACCACAGTGTAGAACACGGAGGCCATTTTGTCTGTGTCCAACGAGTAGCTGGCACTGGGTCGGAAATACAGGAAGAGAATTGTCCCGTGGAACATGGAGACGGCTGTCAGGTGGGAGGTGCAGGTGTAGAAGGCTTTGCGCCTGCCCTCGGTGGAGCGGATCCGCAGCACAGTCACAATAATTTAGATGTATGAGATGAGGATGGTCACAATGCTGATAACCTCAATCAGACTGCCAAAGAGGAAAACAAGCAGCTGATTGATAGAGGTGCCAGAAGAGGAGAGCTTTAGAAGTGGGTTGATATCACAGAAAAAATGATTCAGGATATTGGAGTCGCAATAGGATAATCTTAACAAACCACTCGTGTGTATCACGGAGTTCAGGAAGGGCCATAGATATGAACCAGCCACCAGCTGCAGGCAGTGCTTTGGCGACAGATGGCTACACAACGGTCATATGCCATTACTGCCAGCAGAAGGCATTCAGAGATGACAAACAATATGAAGCTAAAATATTGGATGATGCACGTTGTATAGGAAATAGCTTTCTTCTCTGCTAAGAAGCTCATCAGCATCTTGGGAGTGATGACTGTGGAGTAACAGGCATCCACGAGAGACAAATTCTTGAGAAAGAAGTACATGGGGGTGTGAAGACGGGGGTCGATCCTGATTAAAACCATCATCCCCAGATTCCACACCAGGGTGATAACATAGATCACTAGAAACACCACAAAGAGGGGGACCTGCAGCTCTGGACGATCTGTCACACCTGTGAGAATGAACTCGGTCACTGCCGTACAATTTCCTCCAGCCATTCATTCAGCCTGGAGCGCTAGCTGCGGGAACAACCATAAAGGAAGGCCTTAGTTCTTATGCAAACGGTGTATGCTAATATAAAGAACTGTGGTCATATGCGTAAAGACCCTTTGAGTTGTGGAATGGAACCAGGGGTGGCTCCAGGCCCCAACACGCCAAGCGCGTGCTTGGGGCGGCAAGCCACAGGGGGCGCTCTGCCGGCGGCAGAGGGTCCGCTGGTCCCCCGGCTTCGGTGGACATCCCGCAGGCGTGCCTGCGGAGGGTCCGCTGCCTGCGGGAGGTCCGCTGAAGCCACGGGACCAGCGGACCCTCCGCAGGCAAGCCGCCGAAGGTAGCCTGCCTGACGTGCTTGGGGCGGCAAAATGCCTAGAGCCGCTCCTGAATGGAACCTGGAACAACTGATGGGAAAACCCAGAACTCTTTCACTTCTTCTAAGGGAGAAAAAAATCCTTTATCTCTAGGAAAGTGCATTACCCTGCCAGTTAGTCTGATTTACACATTTTGACCCTGATTCTGCTGATATTTTAATTTCATTTATTAGTGTAGCCCCACAGACTCAGTAGAATGCCTCGCATGAATAACATTAAGGAATATATTCAATTTTGTGGGACTGGTACCTTAGACAATAGTAGAATCCGTGGATCTCCATTACACCTGGGAACAATAACATGGTTAGGAGGAACGCATAGTTTGCATCGCACTCTCTGGTTATTGGTTGACATACTTTCATTGAGAAAATATTTCAAAAATGGAGCTTCCAAATTTATCCCTTCTGGACACTGCAGCCATGCTGACTAAATCCTGTAGCTTCTTGTTCTTCGGCTGCTGAAAAATTACCACACGTGCACGTCTAATGATCAGACTAAAAGCGTGTAGCCAGGGGTGAATATTTCTGAGAAAATTAACAACAGTGAACATATTTTTAGAAACATATTCATAATAAGAAAAATATTCTATGTATAGATTGATCTTTTAACTTGTCTTTATAGGGATAAGAAACTAACTGCCTGTAAACCTGTTTCATCGTATGTCAATATCCTCAATGCACCTCTTTCCTCACCCCATGTCACAATAGCGATTGCCAAATCATACAATTGTTAATTGTACTTAGCTCATGTCGCACATTCCAGTTTGTGAAATTATGGGGATGGCTTGGTTCTCATTCCTAACACCCTGGCAAGATGAAAGGTAGTGAACGTCCGGTGTGATCATGAGGTATGTATGTGTAGTATGTTTTTTGTGGCCAAAGATCAAGAAAAAGTATGTATGTGTGTGTGTGTCTGTGTGTACATATTCATACACATGACATACATACAGAGATGTGTCATTTATTTCTTTACCCACTCTTTGATTTTGTCCACTTAGCATGTCAGTCAGTCAGCATTCAGACAAATATTACAAATAAAATGATTAGGCAACTTCAAAGGCAGCTTGCTTAATGTGCAGTTCTATACAAGGTACCAAGGAAGAAAGATCTGACTTCTTTCATCAAATGCATCCAAGCAAACAAAAATAGGTCATTTAGGGCTTGATCCTCAGGTATTTATGTGTGGTATGTTTTTTTGTGGCCAAAGATCAAGAAAAAGAGTGTGTGTGTGTGTGTGTGTGTGTGTGTGTGTGTGTGTACATATTCATACACATGCCATATGTACACACACATGTCATTTATTTCTTTACCCACTCTTTGGTGTTGGCCAAATAGCATGTCAGTCAGTCGGTATTCAGACAAATATTACAAATAAGTGGGCTGTAGTCCACAAAACCTTATGCCACTAGTACTCCTGTTCTTTTTGCAGATAGAGACTAACACAGCTGCTACTGTGAAACAAATAAAATGATTATTCAACTTCAAAGGCAGCTTGCTTAACATGCAGTTCTACAGAAGATAGAAAGGAAGAAGGACTTGACTTATTTCATCAAACGCATCCAAGCAAAGAACAATAGGTCATTCAGGGCTTGATCCTGCGTGGAGCTGAGCATTCTTCCCTCAGTCCAGCAGAACATTTAAGCAGGTGCATAACTTTTCATAGAATCATAGAAATGTAGGACCTGAAGAGGTCATCTAGTCCATCCCCCAGCGCTTCTAAACCTTTCATCATTTTTATTGCTCTCCTCTGGGCTGTCTCCAATCTAGCTCCATCTTTCCTGAAGTGGAGCACCCAGAATTTTAAGCATGTTGATTTCAATGGGGCTGCTTACGTTCTTCAAGTTGCTTAAAGTTAAGCATGTACTTATATGTTTCTTTGGATTGGGGCTAAGGTGCTCAGTACCTTGGTGGTCTGAGCTCTTCTTCTGGATGAGCTGAGAAGTTGGGAAATGTCTGTAGATCCTAGGAGTGCTGTTAAGAAGAAACTGGAGGGACTTCAACAAATCTCTAACTATTAGAAATCAGGGTGAGATGGGGGAAGGGCTGATTATTCCACACCTGCCTATTGAAGGTTATTAAACCTTCTTTTGCACCATCTGCTACTAGCCACTATGAGAGACAAGACACTAGATGGAGCTCAGGTCTGATCGAATCTGGCAATTTCTGTGTGTTTATTCAGTGTTTCATAAAAAGACCGGTGAATCCAAATGCTTCTGCAGACCAAATTCCTTCTAAAGAAAGAATCTGAATCAGAGCTCAGCTAGTTACAGTATAGCAAATTTCTGCTATTTCCTACCCCCACTTTTAAAGGAGGTGCAGGCTTGATGACCATAAACACATTTTTAATGCTAAAAGAGCTCTCCTGCCTGCTCACAGATCTCAGATCCTAAAAAAATCTATCTATCTCCGCACACCCTTCTCATCTATCTATCTATCTATCTATCTATCTATCTATCTGCAAGCGAAAAGTGCTCTCAAAAGAGGCTGTAGAATTCCCCTCTCTATAATTCAAGGAAAGATGGAGTTAAAAACATCAGAGAAAAGACTAATGTAAACACATTCTACATAATGCTCAGTAGAGCATCTGAGCTGACCATATCAATGAAAGCCCATCCGATTCACAGAAATGATTTATTTTCATTGGACCAAGCCTTTGTAGACATTATCTCTGCTCGGCAAAGGAGTGATGTTCTACAAAGTGTTAATGAATATGCATTCCAACCTGCCGCGCTCCGCACAACCAAACCTCCACATGGCACTCAGAGAAAGAGCTGAGCCTTACACTGTGCTTTGAAAACTCAGAGTTTGGACGTGTGTACCCAGGGAAATGACCTTCAGGTTTAGAAGACTCCTCTGTGAGAATGCTCAACCATCAATCCTCACATATTTAATCTTGGCCCCATTGAAGTCTATGGCAAAATTACCATTAGTTTCAGTGGCCCAGGATTTCCTCTTAGGTGAAATATCTGCTGCAATTTAGTGGACTGCTGCATTTGGCAGTAGCTGTGCTTGGGCTGAGTTTCTCATGGTGGAGGTCCACTCCAAAAGGTATGGACTATTAGAGACAATTCATGTGAAAGATTCAGAACAATCTCTTTTCGGTTCCCACATGGCTGCAATATAGATTCAAATAATCAACAAGTTGACTTCTACAAATTTCTGCCTTGGGTAAGATGACCTGAAAAGTGCTATTACCTGCTGTAACTAACAAAAGGAGATTTCAGTTCTACTGTAGTGGAAATAGTGTTCACTCCTACCTTCTGAGATATGTCGTCTTTCTTGATTTCAAAGTCTAGGATGGAAGTGTGTTCATGTTTGGCATAGCATCATTTGGGAGAGGATCCCTGTAGCACCTTTGAGCTCTGATCATCAAGACAAGCACAGGCAGACTCATTAAAATACAGCATATTGCTCTAGGGGACAGGGGATAATCACATGCAGATGCATTATCTTTAAAAGTTTTGCAAAGGTTTTTGCCACTGGGGGGATATGGGCTCTGTGGCTGATGTAGAACCCATCCCTTGCCTCCCCGACCCAGCACCTGCTATAGGAGGCATGTTGGAGCAATCCAGGGGAAGGACAGGGTGTGGCCAGACTGCACTATTTTGTGGTTCTACTAGGCTGGTGTAGTTACCCTGAGTCGATTTAACATCATTCTCATCATTGATTCCCAACGGGCTGAAATAGTGTGGTGGAGAGCATGACTTGGTCCCTGGCATGCAGCATCCGCTCCAGCAATGGTACCTGTCATGTTCCATCCTGTTTACCGGAACAGGGTACTACTTGCAATGTATGATGCTGGTTTTCCAATTTATTTGAATTCTGAGAGCATGACCTTGTGTCTGTGAAATTTCACAGCTGAATTAAATGTGATTTAGGGATGGTTCTGAACAGCCACCTTCCGACCAGATTGGAGCCTAGAACTTGAAATAGCAGGAAAGGTGTTGGGTGCACACATTCAGGGTTCCTGTTTGGCCCTGGTTGTAGAGCTGTCTCCTCCCAAACCCCACTCCTCCCCTGCTCAGGACCTCCTCCCAAGCACCCCCTCGTGGTCTGAGTGGTCCTGCAGCACCCTGCCATCCATCTCTCCCTCCTCCAGGCTCCAGAGCTGCACTCACAACGGATCAGTCTTGCTGACTCTTCCAGCCGGGTTTTATTTATTTTCCAAGAGACAAACCAAAAGGAGAAGACCAGCATAAGGCAATTTTGTTGTTGGCCTTAGTCTCTGCTCTCTGGGTCTTTCCTCCAAGGTTATTGCCAAACTCTTTCTTTCTCTCTAGCCGTCCTTGCTGCTCCTTCCTTTCTCTGCAGTTCCTGCAACTCTCTCAGCCACTTCCTCTTCTGCACCCTGCTGATCAGTACACGAATCAGCTGATCCCTGTTCAGGTGGGCCTCCTTAGCCCCGAGGATTGGCTGAGCTCAGGCCTCCAGTCCTCTTAATGCCAAGCCACCCCATGACAGGGCTATTTACAGGGACAGGCCATAATCAAAAATCTGGTCTTTTTCTAAACATCACCTCCCTCCCTCTCTGTTTTACCAGTACAGCTAGCACCAATGCCATGCGTGTTTCATTCTCCCATTCCATTCTTTGTGTGTTTACATATTGCTCCTTCTGCATAGAACATCCTCAGCACACAAGTTCCCCGATCCACCACCCTTTCTTTAATAATAATAATTCATAATAAATAAATGACTATTCCTCAAAAGAAAGAAAGAAAGAAAGAAAGTCCTAGTTCTTATATCTCCTGCTTTCTTTGTATGTGTCAGTCGTCCTTAGATCATAGGGGCTTTGTATGAGGGAGTGTCCTTGCTTTTTCTGTCGTGTAAAGCGCACACTAGTGACACTGAGCAGATAAATAATGGAGACATCACAAAAAAAATTAAATAACCAAACCCTTTGTCATGAAGACTGTTCTCCTCAGTAAAGCAAGCTATAAACATTAGGAAATGCACAGAGGACTAAAAGGCTGCAAAGTGAAGCACTCTCAAGTTAGGAAATACTAGAATGAGAATTTCCTATGTGACATTAATTCTTCAATAAATGAGGCAGGGATCCTATAGACAACAGACTCCTTCAATATACAGCCCCAGAGAAGAAAACCCTGTGTTCTGAATAAGGAAGGGGTCCTGTGGGAAAAATAATAATATGGGATCATGTCATTAAAGTCTACATCATCACGCAAATGCACAAGAGGTCTGAATTAATGATGTCAGAGCAACATTTATTTGGACATTTGCTAACCTGAGAATGCTTAACTTTGTAAATGTTTAATCCTTTTAAAAACCTTGACTTTGTATTTCCTAATTATTTTATGGTTTAGTTTATTGATGAAAGCAAACTTAAGTAACATTAAACAAAGGGGTTTTTGTTTGTTAATTTTCTTAGTTTTTAATAGAAAGAAAATATTTTATATATGTGCTATTTAAACAATGAGGCTCTTACTCATGCGTTGGTTCTGTCTATATTTTATTGCCATTGTTATCTTTGTGAAAATCCCACTTTTCCCGCTCAATGCTGTGCTGATCAGAGTATTGAAAGTCATGAAATTCAACTGTATTAAAACAAAACTCATTTTATGCAACTTCAGGGTGAAAGTTCTCAGCTATAACCCTGAATGTGCAAGAAGCAGATAAACACTATCCAGGAAAAAGAGCTGGAATTTTGCATCTTGTTTTCACCTAGGCCTTACTGAGGACAATAGCAAACACCTGCCCTTTGCGAAGGAACACAGCGCCGTACTGCAGCACAAACCTCACTGAGCACAGCAGGGGCTGTCCTGGTTATCCAGCTCTGGCTCTGTTTCATTACAAACTTCCTTTCGGTGATGATGTTCTGGTAACAAGGGGGCAACCATCTGTCAAAGGTAGCTGTTGCCATGGCAGCCAGGGTGCTAGTCATTCTCCCCAAGTATGAAAATGAACCGGAGGGAGGAAGTGCTGAGTGGTGGGTTATCTCTGATGTCGCAAGGCTACTGCTCAGGCAGCACCAGTGGGCAGCAAATGTGTGATGTGTGTGTGATTGTTGGGGGGGAGGCTTTCCCAGTGTTCCTGTTTTCACACATTTCCTAAAGAAGCCAATAACATAACTACACAGAATACACATTAATGGTGATTCCACCCACATGATAAGTAGTCGCTGAAATTTGATTCAAATCCTGCATGGCATGTTTAGAAACAAGGGTTTCAAAAAAGAAGAGACCTTGTAAAACAGAAAATGTTGATGCTGTGGTGCATTTGTGGTTGTGTTAAAATTGAATACTGTGACATTAAATGTTGGGCAGGGTTCCTGGGCGTGCTTGCATGCTAGGGAGCTCGGTAGGGCAGCACACAATCAGGGCGTAGCAGCAGCCAGTCAGCAGGTACCCAGTGAGTTGTGCCTATCTGTTCTAGGCAGTAGCCTGCGTTCTCTCCCTCTGATTTTTGGGTTCTTACGTGTTGTTGTTCTGGCTCCTAAGAAACAAATTAGCGAGACTTTGCGAATGTCCAGCAAGAGTATATTGTTTTCTCTAACTTGTCTGCTTGTGTGCCACAAAACATGAAAGGCACAATCTCATCCAAAATAAAATACACTTCTCAAGCCAAATGTCCTTTTGAAACAAAAAAATGGAACCATTTCATTCTGGTAACGTTGATCTTACTGAAGCACTTCACGTTTCCTTTCCCATTCACAGAAAGGAGCCTAAATTAGGTTTCCCTAAATCCATGATTGGAATAGTGATGCAAAGCCTCACTAGAAGCCAAGCAGCTCAAAAAGAATGGGATGATCACAATATAGTAGAACCCTGTTTATCTGACCCTCTATTATCCGCTTCTCCGTATTAACTCAACAACCAGCGCACACAGGTCCAGAAGTGGGCAATCTCTCCTATGGTCCCTAGATGGCGCTGCAGCCGGGCGCGTTCCCATTCATCCGATTATCCAACATTTTGGTTAACCAATCTGGCCCTGGTGCCAATTTGATGGGATAAAGGGGGTTCCGCTCTCCTTGTGGGTGATCATTTGATGCAGGTGATCTGCTGCTGGTGTTATTCCTTGTGGAAAAGTACAAATTGCAAAATTGATGGGAGGAGCCTTCTGAGGTGGTAGGGAGGGGTCACGCTGTTACCTGCAATGTACACAGGCCCCGCAGCAGGGACGCACTTCGGACTGTGCATATAAACACGTTAAAAGTGCATCACAACAGTGAAGCCGTTGTCAAGATGCTATTCTGTGCAGAGGACTGTAAGACAGCCCCTGTTCCTGATCTGAGGCCTGAATGCCATAGGGATATCCCACTCGAGAGCATTGAGGTGTGTGAAGAGGTCACCCTAAGTGAAAAGACAGTGGTCATGGCTGTGCTGCAAAGTCACTGGCAGGTCTTATCAAGCAGGCCAGGCCTGACTCACAAAAGTTGCCTAAGATGAACACTGTGGGATCACAACCTGCACCCAGCAAAGCATCCCACAGAACTGGTCCATTGCAGCAGCAAGTATATAAGGAGATGGCAAGCCTGCTGGACAGGGAATAATTCAAGATTCAAACAGTCCCTGGGATGAGGAGGTCGTTTTGCTGACGTTTACAGGGAGCTCCTCCGAGTGTGGGGGCAGAATGGGAGGAAGCACGAAGGGGCTTGTTTGAAGATTTAACCAGGGAGTGATGGGGGTTAGCATCATGGGCCATGTAACTGCGGACACTGTGTGCCCTTAGCCCAGGGGTGGGCAAACTGCCCTGTCTGCAGGCGCTGCCCTGGAAGCTCCCATTGGCTGTGGTTCCCAGCCAATGGGAGCAGCAGGGGCGGTGCTTGGGGCATGGGCAGTGTGTGGAGCCTCCTGGCTTTCCCTATGCATAGAAGCCAGATAGGGGATGTGCTGCTGCTCTGGGAGCCACACGGAGACATGGTACTCATGTTTTTGTCGCTCTTATCTGGACTCTCTGCAATTGGTCCACATCTTTCCTGAAACGTGGTGCCCAGAACTGGACACAATACTCCAGTTGAGGCCTAATCAGTGTGGAGTAGGGCAGAAGAATCACTTCTTGTCTCTTGCTTACAATACTCCTTCTCTTACCTCCATATTACAAGTGGCAAACAGAGGCAGAGGGATACTAAACCCAGGTTTTTAAAGGTATTTAAGCCACATAAATCCCATTGATTTCAATGGGAATTAGGAACTGAAATCCCCTTAAAAAATCTGCCCCTAAGTGATTTGCTCAAGGTCGCAAAGGAAGTCTGCAGTGGAGGCAGAATTTAAACTCAGACCCCTCAAGTCTTAGGCAAGTGCAATAACCTCTGGACCATCCTTCCTTTCTCCTGTGTGTGTCTAATGACGTGTTTCTGTCTATCTAACCCCAGACATAACCGTGTCTCTGTCTATCTGGCCCCATAGAAAAGCATCCATCTGTCTAGTGTCTTCCTGTCTATCACTTTTTCATAATTAAACCAGGAGCTATGCTATGAATAAGAAGTCAATTACAATCACAACCTAGGAATAAATTCTGATTAAGTTCAATAACCAGCATTCCTGTTGAAATCAGTAAGATTATGTTCACAATGGTTCACTGTATATTAACCTGTGCCTGACGGGAGCTTCAGCAGTCCGAGGAGGAATAGCTCAGTGGTTTGAGCATTGGCCTGCTAAACACAGGGTTGTGAATTCAATCCTTGACAAGGCTATTTAATCCTGGAGTAAAATTCTGTCTGGGGACTGGTCCTGCTTTGAGCAGGGGGTTGGACTAGATGACCTTCTGAGGTCCCTTCCAGCCCACAAATACACTTAGAGGAGCATGGCAAGATTTTAATCAATATCTGCCAGGATTAGAGCTGTGAAGATGGTTTCTTTCAGAGCAGCAGGACTAGACGTCTGGATGTCACACAGCCAAAGGGCAAGGAGCATTCTGCTGCTCAGCACTGAGCGAGAAAGAACATTTGCAGCAGCGGCATGAGAGGGTCCAGGAGTCCAGTAAAAAGTCATGCAATGCACCTGCACGAGCCCGTCCGATTCAGATCTCGACTGGGCGCTGTCAAGGGCCCCCAGCAAAGAGCCTGTCATGCCACATGCCATTTAGCTGAGCCCTGGCGGGATCCTTATCAGGCAGGATAACGAGGGTGATGCTGCAGCTGGGAACAGGGAAGATCCTGCCAATGTCCCTAAAGGCCAGGATGTGACCTCACATTAGATCAGGAGGGCCAGTTTGGAGACGATAGCAGTGAAAACTCTGGAGAGGGGGATGTGCCTGGCCAGAGACCGGAAGTCCAGGTGGTTACTGCAACTCTCTAACTCCTCCCTCCCATTGTTTTCTAGAGAAATTGGACCTTCAACACTGAGGATTTTGTAGGTTATGGCCAATAATTTACTGTCCTGGATATTATGCCCTGCATTGCTGTGTGTGTGTGTCTGTGGGGAGTGCAGATGCCACAACATTTGCATGGCCTCCTCTCCCTTCCCCTCCCCTCCACCAGCCTCTGCTGGGCACAATCCCAAGTGGATGCAGGGAACTGGGGGAAAAGGTTTCGGAAAAGCCAGCTTTGCTGTTTATCCAAGAGTTCAGAGTATGGGCTGTACGGCTTGTGCTGAAGCCCACGGTCTGTAGCAAGTTCACAACTAGAAATCAGTGCCCCTCTGTCCGTTTCACAGCAGGCAGGCAGGTGGGGGTGGAGGGGTTCAAACACGGCTTGGATCAATGCTCTCCATCCTAGCTCAGGCTTTGGTTGGTTTCCTTCGTTTCCCCCCAGTCCTGGTAGCTTGTTCTGGGAAGTTTCTCAGGCAGCAGGAATTCTCCACGGCCTTTCAGGAGAACTGGGAGTGCAAACCTGCTCGGGCCTCCATAATAGCCACGTCCCTACCAAATTCAGGGCTCACTTTGACTAATTTATAAACCCTCTTGCCTTGAAATTGACCGACGTCACCATTTCAGATATTTCCACCTGACATTTCCTGGTATTGTAACCATGGGGGTCCCGACCAACCTGGGAGAATGGGGGAGTTCAGAGGTTGTTGAGGGGGGTCACAGCATTGTCACCCTCACTTGTGTGCTGCCTTCAGAGCTGGACTCCAAGGGCAGCAGCCAGCAACCTTTCTGAAGCTAGAGGAGGTTCCCAGATGTGCAGGTGGGTCCCTGCTGTTGGCAGCACCTCAGTTCCTACCTACTACTTGGGAGCACCTCGGCTCCTACCATTTTCGGGGCATCCAGAGAAATGGACCCCTGAGCCCCAGAAGGAACTGCAAGGGAAGCCCAGAGCCCCCGCTGCAGATGCCAGGCAGAAGCCCCGAGCCTAGGCACCCAGAGCGCCGGCAGGAGTTGGGAGGGGCATGAAAGTCCTGAGCCCAGTGCCCCAGCACTGGCTGCAGCCACAGGGGGCCAGAAGCTCTGAGTCCGGGCACCCAGAGAGGTGACTGGAGCAGAAGCTGCCAAGACCAAAGCCCTGAGCTCAATCCTGGGCTGATGCAGCGCACTCACTTCTGCATTGCCGCTGCAGGTGCATCTGATATCCCCACGGAGAGGAAGTCCTGTCCCCTGACGGGCAGACAAACAGCTAGGAGGCCCTACTGGGTTCTCCTGGCTGAGGGGTCCAGTAGGACGGGAAGACTGCATTTCATGGGGCAGGGCTAATTCAATCTAGCCAAAAAAGGCACAACAAGAACCAACAGCTGCCAGCTGAAGCCAGAGAAATTCAAATGAGACGTAGGCACACATTTTTGACAGTGAGGGAAACTAGCCACTGGAACAAATTACCCAGGGGAGAGGTGGAGTCTCTGTTTCATGGTGTCCTCACGTCACAACTGCCTGTCATTCTGGAAGGTGCCTTTTAGTGACTTACAAGCAATTGGGCTTCATATGATGCAAAGTGTGTGAAATTTCATAGCCTGTGAAATAGAGGCTAGATTAGGAGATCGAATTGTGTCACAACTTCTATGAAAAGCTCAGTGTGGGGTGCGGAACAGACTCTGCTGTTTTACTGGGTGGCCTGCTTGCTCCCCAGAATCAGTAATGAGCAAGTGGGGTGATCCGGGGTGCAGCTCAAACATCCAGCTGGGCTGGCCAGGGGCAGACATCAGGCCTGCCAGGGAAAGGTGGGTGTGGCAGTGACTTCACAAAGGCCTTTGGCAGGAACTCAGCCTATTGGGCAAAGATGATGAGGCGTGTGTGACCTCACAGAGCTCCCTTGCCAACAGCCAGGCAAGACAGGGATGCGGGGCAGGGGGAACCTCGGAGAGCCCTGTAGCCTTGCTGCAGCAAGCCTCCAGCTCGCGGTCTCTCACCGAGGACCAAGAGACAGTTGCTGTAGAAGAAATTCTCTTCGTGCGTTTGTCTTATCTGTGTGGATTTGATTCAAAGACATTGTCATCTGTGTAGAAGGTAAGAAAAAATATAGGCTCTAGATATAGATACAAGATAGGGGACTCTATCCTAGCAGATTCAAAGGCATCACCACCCTCCTAGGGAAAAAGTTTTTGCTAATATCCAAGCCTTCCACATTGCAACTTGAGAGCATTGCTCTTTGTTCTGTCATCTGCCAGCTCTAAGATTTCATGACAATCAATCTTTCATTAGGAAAATAATTCAAAAATGCAAATACAAAAAACTTTGAGTGAAATCAACCCATCCTGATCTTTAGTGTCTGGGGTGTGGGCCTCGGGGGCCAGACTGAGACCCTCATGGGCTAGTAACACCCAGGAAGGCAGTAAAATAATGCTAGTTCTCTTAGCATCCAGGCCTCCCTAATCCAAGGAACAGCGGAGGGCTGCGGGAGACAGAGGGGTGCTGAGAAGGTCTAACTCATGACTGAAAATACAGAGATGTGCTTGTCCCAAACAACAATCACCCATTGTCCTTTAGACCACGAGGGCCCTAACGCGCCTGACTTGCTCAATCTCTCCCCTGCTAGGGCTGAGAGAACTTTCTCCATCCCCCAGGATACCGAGGGAAAGAGAAAAGAAGTGACCTCTCTTTGGTCACACAGCAAGGCCATGCCAGAGCTAGAACGAGAAGCATAAAAAAGAAGTTGTATCAAAATGTTTTGCATTTCAAACTGACAGATGTCTTAAACAAAGGCAATCTGATGTGTGGTTCGTGAACTGAAATGATACACTCTTGTCTCCACATGTTTCTAGATTGATGATCCAGTAGATCTATCCCCTAGTTTTTATCCCTAGATTGAGGGAGGAAAACAAGTTTGCCTGTTTTGTGAATTCCCAATGGCTTTCTTGAATTTCCACAAACTAGTCGATTGAACTGAACGATTTGAATAAACTGAAAGGAAGACAATATTTTCTGCACCTTTACTGCTGCCCAAAGCTGGGTTAGCATTTCAGCTAGCTTTGCTTCCAGGGCCTTAGCTATCACATCAGTGGTGCGACTGGCTGAAAAGCTTGGCAGTGAACATGTTCTACTGAATGTTATTTTTTCTCTTCTATTTAAATTATTTAAAAGATTGTCATAAATTGGGCCCTTATCAGAGGTTGTCAATTTCCAATGTAATGATGACAGTGAGGGAGACTAGGCACTGGAAGAAATTACCCAGGGGAGAGGTGGAGTCTCTGTTTCCTGGTGTCCTACCCTCATAACTGGTTGGGAAGGTGCCTTTTAGTGAATTACAAGCAATTGGGCTTAATTGGGTGCTAAGAGTGTGAAATTTCATAGCCCGTGAAATAGAGGCCACATTAGGAGACTGAATTGTTTCACAACAATTGTTTCACAGCCTCTATGAAAAACTCAGTGTGGGGTGCGGAACAGACTCTGCTGTTTTACTGGGTAGCCTGCTTGCTCCCCAGAATCAATAATGAGCAAGTGGGGTGATCTGGGGTGCAGCTCAAACATCCAGCTGGGCTGGCCAGGGGCAGAGGTCAGGCCTGCCAGGGAAAGGTGGGTGTGGCAGTGACTTCACAAAAGCTTTTGGCAGGAACTCAGCCCATTGAGCAAAGACAATTAGTTGGGAATTGGTCCTGCTTTGAGCAGGGGGTTGGACTACATACCTCCTGAGGTCCCTTCTAACCCTGATAGTCTATGATTCTATGAGTGAGGCGTCTGTGACCTCACAGAGTTCCCTTGCCAACAGCCAGGCAGGACAGGGATGCGGGGCAGGGGGAACCTCGCAGAGCCCTGGAGCCTTGCTGCAGCAAGCCTCCATCTTCGCTTTACCAGAGAAAGGTTATGAGCAGACAATGGCTGGAAGCTGAAGCTAGACCAATACACATTGGAAATAAGGCGAGGAGCATTTTTACCATCAGAGTTTGGAGCAATTCACTGAGGGTTGTGCTGGATTTTCCACAACTGGCCTCTTTTAAAATCAAGCTTGGGTGTTTTATTAAAAAATCTGCTCTAATTCCTATGGGAATTATTTTGAGGCACATTCTATGGCCGAAGTGAAAGAGAAAGTCAGACGACAGTGGTTTCCTCTGGGCTTGGAATTAACCTGTGACTCGCTGGGGCGTTTGGAATGTGGCCATTTTGCTTCCCTCTTCCTCCTTCCCTCTTGTCCCTTCTTCTCAATTGGAAAACGGGCCACCAGAAAAGCCTGATTTCCACCCTGTGCCCCTTCCATTCGTGCTGTAAGCTGAAGGGCATTGTGACTTGAGAGTGAATTCAGCCAGTCAGTGCTAACTCTCCACAGGTGATTTGCATAAGTCAGTAAAGGAACCTGCAGGTTTCCGAGGGAGCGATGCCCAAGGCAGGGCTCAGGTTTCGGGTTTATGCTCAGGGTTAGTGGAGTCAGGGAGTGACAGGTGGCCGAGTTACCTCTGGTGTCACAATGTTACTGCTCAGGTTCCTCTGCCTGCTGCACCACCTGGGCAGTGACTGTCAAGGGGAAGGTTTTGTGGATTTGAAACTTAGAAACCAGGAAGCGCAGGAGAGGAATGGCTTAGAGAGTTTGGCAGTAAAATGTAGGTTTTGTGGCAATATCCTGTGCAATTGCTACTGGATCCGGGAGGGAGACAGCATTCCTGCCCCTCCCACCACCTCTTAGCTGGGCCTACATAAAAGAGACTAGCTAGAGTTTTGCACACTTGTTTGTTTGAGACTGAGCAAATAAGGCCCAACAGATTACTGCTAGGGTGAATTTTGCTGCCTCCTCTCCTTGACTAGAATACAAGCAGTTTCTGATTCTCTCAGATGAAGTAGTTCTTCTAAAATCAAGGGCAAGACCAATCAGTGGCTTTTTCACACCCCCCCCCGCCCCGAGATGTTTTTTTATTTAAACTGGGTTTTTTAAATTTATATTGAAAAAGTTTTTTTTTTAAACTTATCCAGTATAAAATTTGAAATGATGACAAGTGATGTTAAGGCCTCTAGTTGCTCCAGCCTATTAAAGTAATTTAAATAACTACATATATGAAGAAGTCCATGTTTGCTGCCAAGTGTCAGAGGAAGTCAAAGCACTGAACTGTTGGAAGTCATTGCCTAAGAACCTGGGGGTCCAGAAGTTATTGAAACACTCAGCCAGATTTTGGCAGCACTAGCCTCTTCTGCAGGTGCAGAAAGAATATTTTCTTCATTCCAGTTGATGCAGCTACTTCATTCAAATGTAAGAAACTGATTGGGAGTTTGAAAAGGATGAAGGCTTCTTTTCCTCTTGTAATATATGAATAAAGGCTAGAGAGGAGGAGGTGTGAGCTACTACTTCTAAAATCTGGAAGGACGTTATGAGCAGGAACAATCAGTTCAGTGCACGAACTAGAGATACTTCTTTATCTCAGTTTGTTTGAAATGAAAACAAATGGTTCAGTCAACCTTTTTGTTTTTCTGTATCCTGCAAAACCAGCAAGTCAACATGTTTGAATGGATCCCTATTCCTAGCCTCATAGAAGACTAGGGTTGGAACAGAACTCAGGAGGTATCTAGTCCAACCCCTTGCTGCAGCCAGGACCAACCCCAACTTCATCATCCCAGCCAGGGCTTTGTCAAGCTGACCTTTAAAAACTTGTAAGGATGGAGATTCCACCACCTCCCTAGGGAACCCATTCCAGGGCTTCACCACCCTCCTAGTGAACTAGTGTTTCCTAATAGCCAAGCTAAGCCTTCCACAGTGCAACTTGAGACCATTGCTCCGTGTTCTGTCATCGGCCACCACTAAGAATTTCATGAGAATCAATCCCTCATTAGGAAAATCACTCAAAAATACAACTACAAAACATTTGGAATGAAATCAATCCACCCTGACCTGTAGGTTCTCGGGGTGTGGGCCTCTGAGGCTAGACTGAGACCCTCATTGGCTAGAAGCACCCAGTGAGCCAGTAACAATATCCACTCCTGTTACCGTCCAAGCCACCGCAGTCCAAGGAACAGCTGAGGGCTGCGGGAGACAGAGGGGTGCTGAGAAGGTCTAACTCATGACTGCCAACCCAGAGATGTGTTATTGGCTTTGGATGGGGGACAAGGAGCAAATCCGTCAGTCACTACAACAGGTCCCACTCGGAGCCAGGGAGACTGGGAATCGAGTCCTGCTGGCACTGCCAGCTCTGGCTTTCTGGAGGAGGAGGAAGCCCCCAGCTCCCCTAGCTGACCCTGAGGCACCTTCTGGGCCCAAATGGAGGTGGCCCCGGGTACAGCTATGGAGTGTCTCAGGAGTGTTCCGCTAGTGGCATTGTATTGTTTTCACAGCCAGTTTCGATCGCTGGTTGCTACCCCTTGCCCTGCTGGCAGGGCATTGAGCGGCACCCGTTGCCGGCCACCTGGGTGCGGAGAGCGAGGAGGGTGAAGGGAGGAGCAACCCCGAGCATCTGCCATTCAGGTCCATCTGATCTAGAGTAAGTAAGTGGAGTTCTCCAGAGCCATCCCCAGTGTGGTGGGAATATCCCACCACTAGGGCTCCCAGCCCGTCCTTGTCAGGGTTTGTTCCCCAGGTTAAGGGTTCCTGTGCCCTGCGGTGGGATGTGTTGGGAGGAGAAATTGCCTCAGCAGAGGGGAGGTGGGCAGGGGAGCAGGCAGGCTCGTTAATGAGAGGCTGCTTTGAAGCCAGACTCATGGCTGCTCCCCACTCACTTCCAGGATGAGGCGAATCAGGCAGATGCTCAGGAGGAAGGCCGGGCAGGTGGCTCCACAGCCAGAAGACATCAGCCAGTCTGCCCAGGTGGAGAGCGGCCCCTCTGTCCCCGCAGGCGGGGAAGAGGCTCGTGGCCAGGGGAAAGGGAGGAGCTGCTTCGCCTGCTGGAGGAGGCGGAAGACAGCAGCTCCTCTAGCTGACCCGGAGGCACCTTCTGGGCCGAAACGGAGGTGGCCCCGGGTTCAGCCATGGAGCAGAGAGCCAGGGGAGGGCAGGAGCCGGGGACGGCAGCTCTGTGGCTTCCTTTTCAGGAAGCCAAGGATCCAGGAGCTGCACCCCAGAGCCCAGCAGGAGCTGCCAACCACCGTGGCAGCTGAGGGGACCTGCGCCAGCCCGACCCTGGCCCCAGAGGAGCCTCCCGCCGGCACCACCCTGGCCCCGGAAGAGCCTCCCGCCGGCACCACCCTGGCCATGGAAGAGCCTCCTGCCGGCACCACCCTGGCCCCGGAGAAGCCTCCCGCCGGCACCACCCTGGCCCCGGAGGAGCCTCCCGCCGGCACCACCCTGGCCCCGGAGGAGCCTCCCGCCGGCACCACCCTGGCCACGGAGGAGCCTCCCGCCGGCACCACCCTGGCCCCGGAGGAGCCTCCCGCCGGCACCACCCTGGCCCCGGAGAAGCCTCCCGCCGGCACCACCCTGGCCACGGAAGAGCCTCCCGCCAGCCCCACCCTGGCCACGGAGGAGCCTCCTGCCAGCCCCAGCCTTGCGACTCAGAAGCCTCCCGCCAGCCCCAGCCTGGCACTTGTGGCGCCTCCTCCCAGCCCAGAGCAGGAGTTCAGTGACAGCACCAGCTCCGTATTCTCCTGCGGGTCCAGCAGCTCCTCCGTGGGGTCTGGGAGCCCTGTGTTTCAAGGCTCCCTCTTTGGAGGTGAGGGGAAACCCAGGGGAAAGGGAGGAGGACTGGGGCGGTGGGGACTAGTAACACCCTGTGCCCATCCGACCATCCCCCAGCCAGGGCCCAATCCACCCACCCAGTATCTGAGCCCTTCCCAGCCAGGAAGGAAACTCCCCCCGAACACCCTTGGGCAGGGGAGGAGCCTCCCCGTCTGGCAGGTGGGAACTGAGATGCAGAGGAAGGGCTGTGGGCCTGGTCACACAATCCTGGGTGTAGATCTGGGAAGTGGACTGGGTCCCGGCCTAGAGCCTTTCCCCCAGGGGCACCTTCGCTTCTGCCCCTTTATTCTCCCCTCCGGCTAGGGGGGGTCTGAGAGTGTGAAATGAACAGGGAGGGTGACGGGGTCCTGGCACACAGCCTGGATGGGAGCTCCCCTTGGCTTGGAGCCCAGGCTCAGAGACATCTTTGTCATCCCGCTGTCCTTCTGTTATTGCTAGGAAGGGAGTCCCCTGATGAGGGGTCTCCAGGCTCAAGTAAGTCATCCACATTCCCGCCCGCATGTACCCCCTGCCCTGCCCTGCCCTCCGGTTTCTCGCTGTTGACTCTGGCTGGACTCTTGACTCCGGTCTCTGGCTATGACTTTGGCGTGACCCTTCTTGGCTCCAGATTTGGGTTCTGAACCCCGTCTCAGTATTCTCCTTACCTTTCTCTAGCCTCGCTCCAGGCCCTCCAGCCACCCGCTCCAGCCCTGCCTCCTCCTCCTGATCTTCCCCGACAACGGCAATTTCGATCACCCGGCTTCGACCTCCGGCGCAGATATGGACTCTGGCTCCGGATGTGCCTGCACATAGTCAACACCTGGATGCAGTAGACAGGCCCCACCATAAATCAGACCCTAACCCTGCCCCATGACCCCTTAGTCCCTCCCACCTGTCACCGGAAGTCCTGCCCCATGGGGGTATTACTTCGTGGTCAAGGCAGCCACATGACTGGAAGCCAGGTGTGTCATGTGACCCCTCTAAGAACTCCTCCCACCACCCTCTCCCAATCAGGGTGGGTTTCCTCCTGGAAGGACCACCCCAAGAGGAGATTTGACCAATCAGGGCGAGCTCTGGGGTGGGAGGGTGACCTATCCCGACGTGTGTCTTGTGACCCCTCTAAGAACTCCCCTCACTGCCCTCGACCAATTAGGATCGGTTTTGTCCTGACAGGACCACCCCAAGAGGGGATTCTGATCAATCAGGGCGAGTTCTGGGGCAGGGTGACCCGTCCGGGAGTGGGCTGTTTGACCCCACTAAGAACTCCTCCCAGGGCCCTCTGCCAATCAGGGTGCAGCACCATCACCTCCTAAGTCCCAGTGCTGGACGGATGAGGCCATCTCTCACCAAGGACCCATGGTTTAGAAATTGTGGGAAGGCTGCGGAGAGGAAACCTGGACTCCTTCACCACCCCCGTGAGAACTTCGGACTCTGTCTTCGCCCCGAGGGCCTTTGACCATCCGCGGAGAAAGCGCTACATCAGCGACAGTGCCGAGGAGGAGGAGGGAGCGACCGAGGGGAGCCCTTTGGCCCAGCCGTTGATGGATATGCCGGAACCCGAACCCAAAACCCAACTGCTTGTGAGACACCCCGATGAGCATGGTGGCCTCTCTTTGTTCACCCCCTTCAAGGTGGAATGCGACTGCGGCTCGGGGGAGTCACCGACGCACAAGGTGAACACAGGTAAAGGAATGATTAAGTCAAGGGTGAAAGTAACTTCCAGGACTTCCCGGTACTGCCGGAGTCCTGAGGGGGCGTGGACTCAACCGGAAGGGGCGGGGCCTCTCAAGATTGAAAGGTCCTGCAGCATCGGCTGTGGCTGGGAGCCCCAGGGCCTTTAAATTCCCCCCGCAGCTCTGGCAGCCAGGTTCGAGCGTGGATTTAAAGGGTGCGAAGCTCCCATGGCTGTGGGGATCCTGAGCCTTCCCCAGCTGGAGCCAGGATTTAAAGGGCCCGGAGCTCCTGCCGCTCCGGAGAGCTCTCAGCCCTTTAATTCCCTGCCCCAGCCTGGGTGCTGGAGCTACGTGGAGGGGAATGAAAGGGCTCTGGGATCTACGCAGCCCATTAAATCCCGGCCCCAGCCAGCTGCTGGAACTGTGTGGGGGCAGGGAGAGATTTAATGAGCTCTGGGTTCCCAGCAACCACCGGAGCTCTGAGCCCTTTAATTCCCGGCCCCAGCCCAGCTCCTGGAGCTGCGGGGGGAATTTAAAGGGCTCTGGGCTCCCCGCAGCCGTAGGAGTTCTGAGCCAGAGATGAAAGTAAGCCGGTACGGGCCAGTACAGCATAGCGGCAAGAGCAAGTACGCTGTGCCGGACCGCACCGGCTTCCTCAGCGGGGATTTAAAGGGCTCAGAGCGCCGGCGGCTGCAGGGAGCCCAGAGCCCTTTAAATCCCTGCACCCCTCCCACCGCAGTTCCGGCAGCTGGGCTGGGAATTAAAAAGCTCGGTGCTCCCTGCAGCGGCAGGAGCTCTGGGCCCTTCAAATCCCGGCCCCAGCCCGGCAATCCTCTGGCTCCCCGCAGCCATGGGAGCTCCTGGCCCTTTAAATCCACACCCGAACTCCGCTGCCAGAGCTGCAGGGGAATTTAAAGGGCTCTGGGCTCCCTGTAGCCACGGGAGCTCTGAGCCCTTTAATTCGCAGCCCCAGCCTGGCTTCTGGAGCTGCGGGGGGTATTTAAAGGTCTCTGGGATTCTGGCAGCTGCGGGATCTCCGAGCCCTTTAAATCCTGGCCCCAGCTTGACTGCCGGAGCTGCGGGGGAAAATTAAAGGGCTCTGGGCTCCCCGCAGCCGTGGGATCTCTGAAGCAGAGATGAAAATAAGCCATTACGGTCCAGTACGGCGTACCAGGAAGAGCCAATATGCCGTGCCGGACCGCACCGGCTTCCTGAGCAGGGATTTGATCGTTTCAGAGCTTTGGCGGCTGCAGGGAGCCCAGAGCCCTTTAATTCCCCCCCGCAGCTCTGGCAGCCGGGCTGGGGCCAGATTTAAAAGGCTCGGTGCTCCCCGCAGCCATGGGAGCTCCGGGACCTTCAAATCCACACCCGAATCCGGCTGCCAGAGCTGCGGGGGGAATCTAAAGGGCTCGGGGCTCCGCGGCGGCCTGAGCCCTGGGCCCTTTAATTTGCCCCTGAGCCCAGGGTTAGTTTAAAGACCCTGGGGCTCCCAGACACAGCCGATGCCCCAGGATCTTTAAATCTTGAGAGGCCCCGTCTCTTCAGGTTGAGGCCACGCCCCCTCAGGATTCCGGCAGTACCGGTAAGTCCTGGAAGTTACTTTCCCCCCTGCTGTGAGCCCTTTAAATCCCAGCCCCAACCCAGCTGATGGAGCTGCATGGAGGGGAATTAAAGGGCTCTGGGATCTATGCAGCCACGGGGAGCGCTGAGCCCATTGAATCCCGGGCCCAGCCCAGCTGCTGGAGCTGCAGGGGCAGGGGGGATTAATAGACTCTGGGTTCCCAGCAACTGCTGGAGCTCTGAGCCCTTCAAATCCCGGCCCCAGCCTGGCAACCCTCTGGCTCCCTGCAGCCATGGGAGCTCCGGGCCCCTTAAATCCACATCCGAACCCGGCTGCCAGAGCTGCGGGGGAATTTAAAAGGCTCTGGGCTCCCTGTAGCCATGGGAGCTCTGAGCCCTTTAATTCGCAGCCCCAGCCTGGCTTCCAGAGCTGCAGGGGGTATTTAAAGGTCTCTGGGATTCCCGCAGGCGTGGGATCTCCGAGCCCTTTAAATCCTGGCCCCAGCCCGACTGCCAGATCTGCAGGGGAAATTAAAGGGCTCTGGGCTCCCCGCAGCTGTGGGTTCTCTGAAGCAGAGATGAAGATAAGCCATTACGGACCAGTACGGCGTACCAGGAAGAGCCAATATGCCGTGCCGGATCGCACCGGCTTCCTGAGCAGGATTTGAACGGCTCAGAGCTTTGGCGGCTGCAGGGAGCCCAGAGCCCGTTAATTTTCCCCCGCACCTCTGGCAGCCGGGCTGGGGCCAGATTTAAAGGGCTCGGTGCTCCCTGCAGCCGTGGGAGCTCTGGGCCCTTTAAATCCACACCTGAATCCGGCTGCCGGAGCTGTGGGGGGAATCTAAAGGGCTCGGGAGTCCGCGGTGGCCTGAGCCCTGGGCCCTTTAATTTGCCCCTGAGCCCAGGGTTAATGTAAAGACCCTGGGGCTCCCAGCCACAGCCGATGCCCCAGGATCTTTAAATCTTGAGAGGCCCCGCCTCTTCCGGTTGAGGCCACGCCCCCTCGGGATACCGGCAGTACCGGTAAGTCCTGGAAGTTACTTTCCCCCCTGCTGTGAGCCCTTTAAATCCCAGCCCCAACCCAGCTGATGAAGCTGCATGGAGGGGAATTAAAGGGCTCTGGGATCTATGCAGCCACGGGGAGCGCTGAGCCCATTAAATCCCGGCCCCAGCCCAGCTGCTGGAGCTGTGGAGGCAGGGGGGATTTAATGGGCTCTGGGTTCCCAACAACTGCTGGAGCTCTGAGCCCTTCAAATCCCGGCCCCAGCCCGGCAACCCTCTGGCTCCCTGCAGCCATGGGAGCTCCGGGCCCTTTAAATCCACACCCGAACCCGGCTGCCAGAGCTGCGGGGGAATTTAAAAGGCTCTGGGCTCCCTGTAGCCATGGGAGCTCTGAGCCCTTTAATTCGCAGCCCCAGCCTGGCTTCCAGAGCTGCAGGGGGTATTTAAAGGTCTCTGGGATTCCCGCAGGCGCGGGATCTCCGAGCCCTTTAAATCCTGGCCCCAGCCCGACTGCCAGATCTGCAGGGGGAAATTAAAGGGCTCTGGGCTCCCCGCAGCCGTGGGTTCTCTGAAGCAGAGATGAAGATAAGCCATTACGGACCAGTACGGCGTACCAGGAAGAGCCAATATGCCGTGCCGGACCGCACCGGCTTCCTGAGCAGGATTTGAACGGCTCAGAGCTTTGGCGGCTGCAGGGAGCCCAGAGCCCTTTAATTTTCCCCCGCAGCTCTGGCAGCCAGGCTGGGGCCAGATTTAAAGGGCTCGGTGCTCCCCGCAGCCGTGGGAGCTCTGGGCCCTTTAAATCCACACCTGAATCCGGCTGCCGGAGTTGCGGGGGGAATCTAAAGGGCTCGGGGCTCCGCGGCGGCCTGAGCCCTGGGCCCTTTAATTTGCCCCTGAGCCCAGGGTTAATTTAAAGACCCTGGGGCTCCCAGCCACAGCCGATGCCCCAGGATCTTTAAATCTTGAGAGCCCCCGCCTCTTCCGGTTGAGGCCACGCCCCCTCAGGGTACCGGCAGTACCGGTAAGTCCTGGAAGTTACTTTCCCCCCTGCTGTGAGCCCTTTAAATCCCAGCCCCAACCCAGCTGATGGAGCTGCATGGAGGGGAATTAAAGGGCTCTGGGATCTATGCAGCCACGGGGAGCGCTGAGCCCATTAAATCCCGGCCCCAGCCCAGCTGCTGGAGCTGCGGGGGCAGGGGGGATTTAATGGGCTCTGGGTTCCCAGCAACTGCCGGAGCTCTGAGCCCTTCAAATCCCGGCCCCAGCCCGGCAACCCTCTGGCTCCCTGCAGCCATGGGAGCTCCGGGCCCTTTAAATCCACACCCGAACCCGGCTGCCAGAGCTGCGGGGGAATTTAAAATGCTCTGGGCACCCTGTAGCCATGGGAGCTCTGAGCCCTTTAATTCGCAGCCCCAGCCTGGCTTCGAGAGCTGCAGGGGGTATTTCAAGGTCTCTGGGATTCCCGCTGGCGCGGGATCTCTGAGCCCTTTTAATCCAGGCCCCAGCCCGACTGCCAGATCTGCAGGGGGTATTTCAAGGTCTCTGGGATTCCCGCTGGCGCGGGATCTCTGAAGCAGAGATGAAGATAAGCCATTACGGACCAGTACGGCATACCAGGAAGAGCCAATATGCCGTGCCGGACCGCACCGGCTTCCTGAGCAGGATTTGAATGGCTCAGAGCTTTGGCAGCTGCAGGGAGCCCAGAGCCCTTTCATTTCCCCCCGCAGCTCTGGCAGCTGGGCTGGGGCCAGATTTAAAGGGCTCGGTGCTCCCCGCAGCCGTGGGAGCTCTGGGCCCTTTAAATCCACACCTGAATCCAGCTGCCGGAGCTGCGGGGGGAATCTAAAGGGCTCGGGGCTCCGCGGAGGCCTGAGCCCTGGGCCCTTTAATTTGCCCCTGAGCCCAGGGTTAATTTAAAGACCCTGGGGCTCCCAGCCACAGCCGATGCCCCAGGATCTTTAAATCTTGAGAGGCCCCGCCTCTTCGGGTTGAGGCCACGCCCCCTCAGGATTCCGGCAGTACCGGTAAGTCCTGGAAGTTACTTTCCCCCCTGCTGTGAGCCCAATAAATCCCAGCCCCAACCCAGCTGCTGGAGCCGCAAGGGGAATTTAAAGGGCTCTGGACTCCCTACAGCTGCCAGAGCTCTGAGCCCTTTAAATCCTCGCTGAGGAAGCCGGTGCGGTCCGGCACGGCGTACTGACTCTGGCTGGTACTCCGTACTGGCCCGTACCAGCTTACTTTCACCTCTGGATTAAGTGACGGTCAAGGTCGTGAGACGTTGCATAGAGCTCTCCCAGCCGCAGTGCCCATGACGGAAAGTGGTACGTTCCGTTCTGCCATGACATTCATAAACACATCCCATCTTTAAGGTCCATCCATCAGTCACTGATGCTGGTGAATTTTCTCTTTCAGCTGTCTCGTTCCCTTTTCTTCTGAGCTTGTTTTCCCTCTGCTCTAAGGATCTCTCATGTTTTCACCGTACTGTGGAGCAAACAGCATTATTATAAAACACATGAAACCGTCTTGTAAACTTAAAAACTAAATATTCATTAGGGTGTTTTTCTGTTTAAAAAGTCACAGCTTTAAAACAAATCATCCAGTTCAGGCTGTACGAGAAACACCGGTTTTGAGTTTAAATCTACCACTTAAAACATAAACCAAAAAACAACAAACAAACAAACAACAACAAAAACCTCAAAAACATTTTTTTAAAATACATCTCATTTTGCAGAATAAAAACCAAACTGCTTTTAAAATCCATTTTAAACCACATTTTGCACAGGAAAAAACCCTGTTGGTTTGAAACAAACCAAGTACTTTTAAAACCCTACACCTATGCCTTGCCCAGACCCCTCTCACACACAAATTAGCAGCTTTAGAAACACACTAAACCAAGTTTGCCTCCATATACTTTTCAATAACCCCCACCCCCCCATGCATTTAAAAGTCAGTTGCAAAAAAGTTCCCTTTCACTAAGGGATCAAGTGTTGCAGGCACATGCTTGTCCCGTTCCCCCATGTGTGTTTGGGCCTTCAGGTTAAAGAACAAGCAAAAATGTTAGTTACTATTACCACCAAATCCCTATACAAACTGTGCAATACTTAAAGATTTTTAAAACAGTATTAAGCACAACTATAGTTACAATGGTTTTTACCTTGGCCTGGTGGTGAACTGCAGCTTAACGTTCTGGGTCCATGCTAAGCAGATCACGCTGCAATGAAGATAGGCACCATGATTTTCCTAAGACAGCCTGGGCAAAGAGTGGCATTATACAATGTATAGTTTCAGAGTTGAAGCCAGCCAGCCCTACCTCTGTCTGCCGTCCAGCAGCCTTCCAAGAAAGTTTCTGTTGAAAAGGACAGTCTCCAACAGACCTGAGGTTTTTAGACCATCTTAGCCCATTGTTCAAACAGACTTCAGCATAGTAGCTAGCAGGTTAATTTAATCCCCACGGCTCTGAACTAATAGATCCTTAAGGACTTTAGGCACCCCTCCCGCAGCACCCCCTGTGGTGATCTGGGAGGGGGGAACCAAGCTGTCTGCACAACAGGGCTTTTTTTTTTCTTTTTTCCTTTTTTCTGAAGTTAAAATAAATGTTTCTGTGGGGCCTTCTTAGAGTATTGAACAGTCCCCATTTCCAAGCGGGGGGCCCTTTGCAGATATCAATGAATGTCTTGGGGCTTGGGTTTTTTTTTTAAACACATTTCTTTCATGCTTAAAGTTTGGGGTGGGGGTGTTTTCTAGAAAGAATGACCCAGAGCATTCGACCAACTCTAGGGCCATATTTAATCTGTCCAATAGTGTTCCACCAACTCCTGGGGTCATATTGAAACTGTCTAATTGAGTTCTGCCAACTCCAGCAGTTATATTGAAACTGTCCAATAGCATCTGCGAATTCCTGAGGTTTTATTTCATTTCATATTAATCAGAACTCACCATCCACCCCCACCCACCCCCATCAAATTTAACCCTATGGCAACAAGGGTAAGTAATCTCAGTCACCCTGGCTATTCAGTGCGGGGGGGGGGGGGGGTTAAACCCACTCAGTTCAACAGGATAAGTCAACTGTATTGTGCTCAAACACAGGTCTGAACAGCCTGCTTGTTTTACTGTAAGCACATTTCTTAGGATTTTCCCCCCACCCACAACATACATTTCAGCTTTTTGCTGTAAATGGGTCACTTTTACACTCAAAACCCACAAGCGCTAGCTTCTCACAAACAATTGATTTTTTATTTAAAAGACATACAGCTCCTTGAAACCAAGCCAAGATGCTTCATTAACACTTTTAGCTCATTTAAGGGCCAAAGGCCTTTGAACAGAAACACAGATAGTCACAAAGCCCTTTTCAATAGGGTTTATTTTAAAATTTACAGCTACCAAGTTTTCTATTGCGTGTTTGTCCCCTCACCATTCTCTAGCTGAATCCTTTTAGATTCCTTACAAATAGTCTTTTCCTTAAGCAGGAATCTGTAACTTTTTGTGAAGACTAGACGGCCAATATCACGCCGTGTCGTGGATAAATGACCCCGCGTTGTGTTTGGATCAGACTCACATGAGGCCCCTTTATTACGAGCGTGCCGGGGGCGGGGACCAGTGAACTGGCTTACCCCTGAATAGAGATTTTTCAACAGGTTTTATAGCAAAAAACCCACAATTTGTGGGTCCTTGTTCACATGATTGCCATAACTGGAGAAATGCTGTGCAAGTGAGTGAGTGGAGACCCTGACTGTGTTTTAAAGAAAATGAACCAGAAGGTGCCTGCAATTTTTTCACTCCAGCTGTAAGCAGGTTATTTTCTTTAAAACACAGTCAGGGGCTCCACTCAACTGCACAGCATTGAACAAGGTCCCCCCTTGCACTAAATGTTCTTGGCTTAGGCACAGACATTGCACAGCAGAACCTCTGGCAATCATGGTGTTTAATCAGCTTTCCAAACCCAGCTCAGCACATAGGCCCCAGAGCTTGTGGTTTATATCCACTGAAGTCCAAGACACTCAGTCGTGGGGCTGTTGGCCTGGCGCATCTATGACACGGCCCTCTCAATCTTCACAAAGCTTTTCCCTCAGGCAGTGCTTAAGGGCAGCATAAACAGCAACGCGTACAATAGTCTGCGTGACTTTTTTACGCTCACGACGTGGCACTGGCTCAGTTAGTTCTATGCCAAGCCTCCTCCGAAACCCCTCATGGCCATCATCCTCAGAATCCTCTTCAACAATTTGTATCGGCATTGAGCAAAACCGAGGTGGGCCCAGTTCATCTTCCCTGCTTGATGCAACGCTGTCCAGGGCTTCCAGGCCGTCTAGAAAGGCATTGTCGAGCTGTTGAGAGATTTTCAGAACAGAAACAGTGTAAGCGCCACAGTGTTTGTTTTTAGATTTACACAACTCCTGGTTCCTTACCCGTTAAGAAGCAATTGCTTCTTAATCATTCATTTACCTGTGTGACGTCTTTACCATTCACCTTGTCCACCGGTGACGCCCCCCAGCCTCAATCGCATTCCACCTCTAAGTGGGTGGACAAAGAGAGGTCACCATGCTCATTGGGGTGTCTCACAAGCAGTTGGGTTTGGGGTTCTGGTTCCGGTTTATCCATCAATGGCTGGGCCGAAGGGCTCCCCTCGGTCACTCCCTCCTCCTCCTCGGCACTGTCACTGATGTAGCGCTTTCTCCGCGGATAGTCAAAGACCCTTGGGATGAAGACAGCCTGAAGTTCTCACGGGGATGGTGAAGGAGTCCAGGTTTCCTCTCAGCAGCCTTCCCACGATTTCTAAACCATGTGTCCTTGGTAAGAGATGGCCTCATCTGTCTGGCGCTGGGACTTAAGGGGTAATGGTGCTGCACTCTGATTGGCAGAGGGCCTTGGGAGGAGTTCTTAGTGGGGTCATACGGCCCACTTCCGGACGGCTCACCCTGCCCCGGAATTCTCCCTGATTGGTCAAAATCTCCTCTTAGGGCAGTCCTATCGGGTCAAACCCATCCTAATTGGTAGATGGCGGTGGGAGGAGTTCTTAGAGGGGTCACACGGCCCACTTCTGGATGGGTCACCCCACCTCGGAACTCACCCTGACTGGTCAAATCTCCTCTCAGGGTGGTCCTTCTGGGATGAAACCCATCCTGATTGGTAGAGAGTGGTGGGAGGAGTTCTTAGAGGGGTCACATGATACACCTTGCTTCCAGTCATGTGGCCACCTTGACCCCGGAGTTAAACCCCCCCATGGGGCGGGACTTCTGGTGACAGGTGGGAGAGACTAAGGGGTCAACGGGTAGGGCTTGGGAGGGTCAAGGGGAGGGGTTAGGGTTTGATTGATGGTGGCATTCCTGATAAATACCAAGATAACATGGATACCTTCGAAAGAAATGTGGACTCGTTACCTCTGGACCGGGACTATGACTGCCCTATTGACCTACCACCTTGGTTGAAAGCTGCTTTTCCCTGTATTTATGCATTGTTGGGACCAGAATTAGTTGATCTCCCTGCATACAGTCATGAAAACCAGTCCTAAGAGCAGGCCCTTTTGGCGAAGAAGAAATGTGGGACTCTGCTACGCCTCTCTTTAGACAATCAGCTCCTAAACAAAGTGATCATTTGAAACCATTACCCTCTGCTGCCACAAAAAAAAAAAAGTGCCACAGAAACGTCAATCAAATCTCCAGACATTCACAAAATCGTAGGTAGCCAGCCAGAGATGCCAAATATGACAAACAGGGATCAAAGCCGAAAGGAAGTCCCTGTTTCGATGGAGTCTCTGGTTAAACCCAAAAAACAAATAAAGATAGCGGTATGGAATGTTCGAACAATGTATGAAACAGGGAGAACAGCATTAGTAACAAAGGAAATGAGAAAATATGGTATTAACATCCTTGGGATCAGTGAGATGAGGTGGAAGGACACTGGTATGTTAACACTGGACTCTGGTGAGACAATTTTTTATTCAGGACGCACAGATGGATATCACCATGAAGGGGTGGGCATCCTTGTCGACAAACAGACGAGAAAGAGTTTGTTAGGATGGAGTCCTGTTACTTCCAGAATAATAAGAGCGAGATTGTTCTCCAGATACGCGAAGACCACCATCATCCAATGTTACGCACCTACTGAACAAGCCGAGGAAGAGGAAAAAGACTTGTTCTATATCAGACTTCAGGAAGAGATACTTAAGACCCCATGCCATGACATCCTGATTTTGATGGGCGACTTCAACGCTAAAGTCAGTTCCAATAACGACGGGTATGAAGCATGTATGGGGCGGGAAGGAGTTGGAGAGAGAAATGATAATGGTCAACGATTTGTAGATTTATGTCTTGAGAATGGACTGGTGATAGGTGGAACAATTTTCCAACACAAGACAATACACAAGTTGACGTGGATATCACTGGATGGGAAAACCAGGAACCAAATTGATCACATTGCGATCAATCGAAAGTGGAGAGGGTCGTTGTTAGACACCAGAGTATCAAGAAGTGCAGATGTAGGTGGCGATCATCACCTTGTATTGAGTAAGCTTCAGATAAAACTGAGAAAGATGAAGAAAGTTTATGGGCAACAAATTTTCAACTCAAGGAAGTTGAAAGAACCATCGGTAAAGGCACAGTTCATACTGGAGTCTCGAAAAAGTTTCAACTTCTAAATGATTTGCGAACTGGTAATATACATACTATTTGTGATAACGTTGAGAAGGTATATGCGGAGGCCAGCAAGACAGTGCTTGGCTATAAGAAAAGAGAGCAGAAAGTATGGATTTCAGATCATACATACATACTCATTGAGGAGAGGAAGATAGCAAAATTACGTATGCTGACTGGAAGTGGTGAACAACAGAAAGCTGCGAATGAAGAATACAGGGAGAAAAACAAGGCTGTGAAGAGAAGTGTTCGAAAAGATAAAAGGGATTATATTACCAGTCTGTCAAGAGAGGCACAATCAGCAGCCGTGCGGGGCGACAAAGAACTGTGTATAGAATCACGAGGACTTTGACAGGAGGGTTCAGCAATAGGTCAACAGCAGTTAGAGGAAAGGATGGGAGAATATTGATAGAAGAGAAAGAACAAATTAATCGATGGGCAGAGCATTTTAGAGAGACTCTAAATAGACCAAATCCTGAAGAGGTAGTTGAAATAGAGGAAACGAGTTTTCAGATGGAGGTAGAACAAGGGCCTATCACAGAGCGAGAGATAGAAGAGGCCATTAGACAGACAAAATTAAATAGGGCACCAGGTGAAGATAGAATAACCACAGAAATGCTAAAAGCCGACCTGAATATGAGTGCCGGGATTCTAGAGGAGCTATTCAACAAGGCATAGGAAGAAGAGAAAGTACCTGAAGCATGGAAGAAAGGTATCATTGTGAAATTACCAAAGAAGGGTGATTTGTCTTTGTGTGATAATTGGAGAGGTATAAACCTGTTATCAGTGCTCGGGAAGGTTTTCTGCAGAGTCCTGTTACAGAGAATAAGACAAGCAGTAGAAGAGATCCTGAGGGAAGAACAAACAGGATTTAGGAGTGGGAGAGGATACGTTGATCAGATATTTGTATTACGTATGATAATGGAACAATCCCTTGAATGGAACTCGCCACTGTTCATTAACTACCTTGATTTCGAGAAGGCATTTGATAGCGTCCACCATCCATCTCTCTGGAGTATCCTAAAAACATATGGATTCCCTCCGAAAGTTATTAACATCCTCAAAGATATGTATGCCAATAATAAGTGTTGTGTTCGCCATGAAGGACAGCGGAGCGAGTGGTTCCACGTGAGAACGGAAGTTAGACAAGGATGTGTTATTTCGCCCATCCTATTTCTTGTGGTTATAGACTGGGTGATGCGGAAAGCCACCGAAGATAGGCCAAGAGGGATCGCATGGGGACCCTCTGGTCATATTGAAGATTGTGACTTTGCGGATGACATCGCCCTGATTTCAAGCTCTCAGATGGACCTTCAAGAGAAGACTGATAGAGTAGGTAGAGCAGCAAGGTGCGTGGGACTTAATATCCACACCGGTAAGAGCAAAACAATGAAAGTAAAAACAGCCAGCTCGACGAAGACAGTAGTATGTGACATAGAATTGGAGGAGGTGAACGATTTTAACTATCTTGGTAGTTACATATCAGCTGATGGTAATATTCAGAAGGAGATATCTACCAGAATTGGTCTTGCAGCAACTGCATTCTATAGACTTCAGAACATTTGGAGGTCGGCCATCTTGCAAATGAAAACCAAGGTAGAGATCTACAGGTCGAACGTCCGCTCTGTATTGCTTTATGCGGTGGAAACATGGAGGACCAACAAGAAGATAGAAAGTGGGCTTCGGGGTTTTGAAGGAAGGTGTCTTAGGCGAATTCTTAACATACACTGGCCGCAGCCTATCACCAATGTTGAAGTGAGCCGATTAACGGGCATTAACAACATAGTGGATGAAGCCAAACAACGAAGATGGAGATGGTTGGGGCATGTGTTGAGAATGGGTGCTGATAGACACCCTCATATTGCCCTACGATGGACACCACAAGGAAGAAGGAGGAGAGGTAGACCATTGGGGACGTGGCGAAGGACCATTGAAGAGGAAATGAAAGGCATGGGAATGAAGTGGGATGAAATTTGCTGCCTCGCTCAAGAACGAAACGAATGGAGGAGAATGGTTGACGCCTTATGCTCCACCGGGAGTGAATAAGAGGAAGAAGACCCTCTGCTGCGAATCCCACAATTGTTGGCTCACAGGAAATCTGCAAAGGGTTTCATCAAACTTCATCTGCAAGGATTTCCAATCTAACCCTCGTTTGGGCAAGAGACAAATTGAAGACAGATTTCAAAACAGACGATGGACATTTTAACAGTCTGATATGCTAGTTGAGCTAACTGAGGGTCCCCTGACCTTGAAACACTTCATCAGTGATGTATTTGGGGACAGTGTCATCTATTCGGGTGAAATACGTCTCATTTTGGAGAACCCAGAGCAGCACACGCAGCACATCCGAACCTGGAGAGGTTTCAGCAGCATGGTCTCAACACAGAATTGGAAAAGCGGAACCTCCAGCCAACTCTCCACAGAGTTTTGGGGGTACATCCTCTCCCCAGAAGATGTTACCATTGATGCAAATAAGGTGGAAGCCATTCATAAATGGGGCGAAGTTGGAAGTCCTCAAGAAGTGCAGCGCTTCCTAGACTTCACTCATCCTGTGAAATCGAGACGTGCTGGCTCTCAGTGATGCTTAGACGGAAAACCATGCACCCCACACAGAGGTTGGAACCACCCACTGCCTGGTTGTCCTGAGGAGCCATGATTTCTCCAGGAGCTGGGTAAAGGGCACAGGGATCAGCCTCTCAAAGGTAGGGGAGGGTTGTGTGAGGAGAGGGTCTAAGAGAGGAGGATTGTGGGCTAGGCTCTGTATTTGGGCTTGGCAGGGATCGAGAGAAGGGAGAGGGCTGTTAGAGGGCAATGCGAGGTGGGAGGGGGGTCGGAGATGGGGGCAAGGCCTGAAAAGTTCAGCTGCTTTAGATCAACTGTGCCAGAGAATCACTGGTTGAAGTGACTGAAAGCTCTGAGCTGGGGCTGGCCAAAATCCTCCTCCTCAGATGGGAACATCCCAAAAGTCTGTAGAAGCTCAGCCTCTGAGGTGAACGTTGTGGCCCTAACCTCTCTCTGCTCTGTACCTCACAGGATTCCAGCCGGCTGTTCCAATCCAGGAGGAAAACTGTGCCACCAAAGTCTCCCAGCACCTGGGCAGTGAAGTGCCACTTAACCCCGCTGTGATGCACAGACCTTGCCCTGGCTGGCTGCACAGGGCTGAATTTCACCCCGTCAGAGTGTAAGGAAATAATTGTCTGAAAGCCTTTTTCTTTTTGGATGTCTGTCTAGTGGGAAAGAACCATGGGGATTTTTAGCCTGTTTTGCTCCTATGCCTGGTGCTTCAATGATGCAGAGACGTGCTGATACATTGGTTGATTTCCCCACCTTTTAATCTACTCTCTTCTTCTCTTTTAACAGGTATTCTAAGGGCCCCCCCCGTGCATCATATGGGCATTCTTGAGTGTGCAGATTGCATCAGGCCTGCACCTGAATAATTAATAGTGACTGAAATATGCAGACACTAAAGTTCTGCAGCCAAATTCTCGGAAACCTTCCTCTTCAATGTAAGATCAGGATTTTGGTTTAAATTTATTTTTATTTAAAAAAAAAGTGCTAAGCAGATGCTACACTGTAAGAAGAGGAAAGAGAATCAAAAACTGAAAGATTGTTACTAAAACCAATGAACAACTGCAGAGAGTGGAGACCCGGCAAAGCAAACAAATGAATACTGTGAGTAAATAACCTGAAAGCAAATGGGGAAGAAAACCTCATCTGGGTAATTGTGGCTCTTGGGACAAAAAATGGGTTCCTGGTACGTAGCCTGGCTGAGATCATCCCTTTTCCCTGGGATTCAAATGTCATTCTCGGTGTGGTGTCCTTATTTTATTGCTATGAAAAAGATCCCCAAAGGAGATGTAAGGATTCGGAACTCTAATGTCTGCCAGAAGCTTCAGCCACCTTCACAGGTAGAAGTCACTGGCTTTCCTACAATGCCACTAGTGCTCTTCCTGCTCTCCAGGTCTGCTCCCTTCAGCAGGACAGAGACACCCCTTAACTCCCCGAGTCCCGATTTCCTGCCATTCAAGAGGCTGAGGGTTTGCATTGCCCCCACCCCCACCATCAGAGACTTTTCCTATGGGAATCTCCCCAGAGCAGGGGAGAAATCTGTTCTTCCATTAGAACCAGTCTGCTCAGTAAATCCACCCACACTGACCTCATCTCAGATGCTTTGTTTATCTGAGATTAGTGGTATCTTTGGAAAACCCTTAGCGTGTCGAGGTGTGAGGTGGAGCAGGGAATACAGGAGCACCAGCAGATTCCCCTGAAGGACACCACCCTGTCTTTCTCTGATCAGACTAGGGCTCACCGTCCATTGCGGAGGTGAAGACCAGATGAGAGCTGCTGGATTGACCTTGATGTGCCATGTCCTTGTGTGGATGAAGGACCTACATCTCAGGGATGGCCAGCAGCAGATGTAACACATGTGTCCAGGAATGGGCTAAATAACCTACATTGAGAGGTAAGTAAAATCGTGGCCACATGTAGATATCACATTAATTGGTGGGGATTGACCCAGGGTCCTTCAGCACAAGCCCCTCTCACTCACTGTCAACAAATCCAGCTCCACTCACTAGACCACACCCCATTCCAGAGCCCCAGATCCCAGGAGCCCTGATTCTCAGACCCAGGCCTCACATCACAAGGCCAAACCTCCTCCCATTCTGTGCCCTGTAGAAGGGACCATTGGCAAAAACCTCCTCTACATTCCCCCTGTCAGAGACTGCGGCCACGGGTGACAAGTGAATGAGCTGAGATCTCCCCTGTGGGAATCCGAGGGGCTGCACATTTGGGGTTTCACAGGGATGGCCTCTGGCAGCCATTGACAAAGTGTTCCTGGGAGGAGATTTTCCATCTCTAACAAAGGGTTTCTGTTCCCCCAGATCTCAGCCGCTCAGCAGAACGCGGGAGAGCCGAGTGCTGATGGGCTAGAGGGTCCCAGGAGTGGTTGTGCAGCAGGGGCAGTGTCTGCAGTCACCATGGGCCACACCCTGCGCTCCAGACAACCCAGGCTGGTTCCCTGGATTGCAAAGGGGACTTTAGCTTGTGGAATTGGTGCTGGTGCCTGTGTCAACAACTGGGATGTTTTCATGAGGCTACTCCATGGTCCATGAAGGGCCATGCAAGCAAGGGGAGAATGGACATTAGAGAGCGAGGCCGGTGCCTTTGCAGGGCTGCTGCAGTCGAACATCCACAGCCAGAAGAGAGACGATGGGAAACTCGCTTCAATGGCTGGCCACAGCCACAGCAGCTGTCTCATAAAGCTCTGCTCATGCTCCAGCCAACAGAGGCAGGAAGAAGAGCCACACTGGGAGAGCCTGATTTGCAATTAGCAAGACGTGGTTTTTTCAGTGGATTATGCTGCCCTGACCGTCTATTTCCTGCAATGTGCACATCCAGCCTCCCTGGCTGACCTCAGTGGGAGCTAGGTTCTCCGTGCCCATAGGACAGGGCTGGCCTTACCATGAGGCGAACTGAGGCGGCTGCCACAGGTGCCAGATTGTGGGCGGGCGCCACTAGGACCCAGAGTGTAGAAAAATTGTGTCTGGTGCTGGTGCATATGTTTTCTCGCTGCTCGAGATGCACAGAGATGGTGGAGTGCTGTGCTGGAGAAAGGGGGCCCAAGAGCCATAACAGGCAGGCAGGAGAAAAGGTGAGAGGGAATAACAGAAAGCAACAGGAGCTTCAGGGAGAGAGAGGAGGAGGAGCCTCTTATGTACCTCTTGAGCACCCCCAGGAGCCTGGACAGATTAACACCAGCTTCTCAGGGAGCTTCCTATTTCCTGAAGTAGTAGGAGCCGGTTAGGTCCTTAAGAGGCTGATATCTTCCCTCACTCAGGCCCTGCTACCAGCCTGCTTCTTTGTCCCCTTCAACTGAGTGTTGAGAGCCACTCTAGCTGGCACAGAACAGCCATCATGAGTGAAAGAAGGAAACGCCCCTCTGGGGCAGCATTCAGAAAAAGAAAGCAATCAAAAGAAGCTTTTCTGTCTAAGCAGGAAGGAGCTCTCCCGAGACACAGAGACACAAATGTTCACGGTGAGCCTTCCATCCCCAATGAGGATGTGAGTGGTGAGGAGATGCCTGATCTTCCAGTTAGTCAGAGTGCAGGCGACCTGGCAGCTACTGCATTATCCATATCTCCATCCCAAATGGATGTAAACCATGCACATGCCTGAAGAAAAGTGTAGATCAGAGAAGAGTGTGGAGGAGGCACAAGAAACAGCTGCTGATGAGTTTAGTTCCTTAAGTCTAGATGATCCAGGACTGTGGACCCACCTGAGCAGTAGCCTGAGGGACTTCCTTGTACTGCATGGGCCACAGCAAGTGAAAAACTTAATGTTCCCCAAAGACAATGAAAATAGAAGCTTCCATCCAACACATTCCTGGTGTGAAATCCCCAATGGTGAAAAAGTGGAGAGGTCATGGCTTAGGTACTCAAAAACCCAGAATACTGCATACTGTTTTTGTTGCAAACTCCTCCAGTCTAACGTTCCAGCCACATTGCGTTCTACAGGAACAAAGGACTGGAAAAATCTGGCTAGAAATGTGGCATGCCATGAGAAGGCAGCAAATCACCAGAGAGCATCTCATAGGCGGAAAGAGCTTGAGATGAGCCTAAGGGTAAAGTCCACCATAGATGATCAGCATCAAGAGAAGATTGCATCAGAGTCTCTTTACTGGCAAAATGTTCTGAAAAGGCTCATTGCCATTGTGAGAATGCTGCTACCCAAAACCCAGCACTGTGTGGCACTTCAGATCAGCTACATATGCCAAACAATGGAAACTTCCTTAAAATTGTGGGGCTGATGGCTGAGTTTGATGCCATAGTTGTCATTATGGAGGATAATGCTATGACAGGAACTGTTCTTGGGAGAACAGTAGCAGAGGGAAATGGAATCACCAGAAACATACATAACTTCAAATTTCTGTGTGGCTTAGTGTTGTGGCATGACATACTGTTTGAAATAAATGTTGTAAGCAAGAGACTCCAAGGTGTTGACCTTGATATATCTGGCGCAATGGAACAACTGGACAAAGCAAAGTCAGACCTACAGTCTGACCGGTCAGATGAGGGATTTCAAACCGTTCTGAAGAGTGCACAGAAGTTGGCAGAGGAACTTCACACTGAAGCTATTTTCCCACCCATTCAAGAATACAAGAGTCACCGAAGAAGAAGACATTTTGATTACGAGGCAGGGGATAATCCCATAAGAGACCCCAAACTGAAAGCCCTTTCAAGTTACATTTCAGCGGGATCTACTCCAAAGGCTGTTCTGGAATATATGTGCACAAATAAGATGACCAGCCTCTTTCCAAATGCTTTTGTTGCTCTGCACATACTTCTATCACTTCCTGTAACAGTTGCCACTGGAGAACGCAGCTTCTCCAAGCTGAAGTTAATAAAAACACGTCTACACTCCACAATGACACAGGTCAGCCTTGCATCCATCTCAATAGAGCGTGAGCTGGCCCAGACGGTGGACATGCAGGAAGCAGAAGCAGTTCAAATCTTTGCAACCAAGAAGGCACGGAAAACACCGCTTTGATTATTCAAACAGATAAAAATGCCAGTGTTTACCATGCAGACAAGAAAAGTTACGTTTGCTGTTCAGGCATTTGAAAGTTGTGTTACTTAAAATTTTGGAACAAGGCATTTTAAGGCCTGGTCTACACTAGGACTTTAATTCGAATTTAGCAGCGTTAATTCAAACTAACCGCTCAACCATCCACACCAGGAAGCCATTTAATTTGAACTAGAGGGCTCTTTAGTTCGAATTTGGTACTCCACCCCGGCAGGTGGAGTAACGCTAAATTCGACATGGCTAGCTCGAATTAGGCTAGGTGTGGATGCTAATCGAACTTAGTAGCTCCGGGAGCTATCCCACAGTGCACCACTCTGTTGACGCTCTGGACAGCAGTCAGAGCTTGGATTCTCTGACCAGCCACACAGGAAATGACCCGGGAAAATTTGAATTCATTTTCCTGTCTGGGCACTTTGAATCTGACGTCCTGGCTGGACATCGGGGCGAGCTCCGCAGCACCTGCAACGATGCAGAGCTCTCCAGCAGAGGAGTTCATGTAATCTCTGAATAGAAAGAGGGACCCAGCATGGACTGACTGGGAACTCTTGGATCTGATCTGTGTGTGGGGCGAGGAGTCTGTGCTTTCGGAGCTGCGCTCCAAAACAGGGAATGCGAAGACCTACGAGAAGGTCTCCAAAGCCATGAGAGACAGAGGATACAGCCGGGATGCAACACAGCGCCGCGTGAAAATCAAGGACCCCAGACAAGGCTACCAAAAAATCAAAGCGGCAAACGGACGCTACGGAGCCTGCCACCACTGCCCCACCAGTGACCGTGGACTGTGACGATGGGACAGTGTCGACGGCCAGTTCCTCGGTGATGTTCACGGACGGGGAAGATGAGGAAGGGTTTGTGGAGGACGAGGCAGGCGACAGCGCTTACAACGCTGGTTTCCCCGACAGCCAGGATCTCTTCATCACCGTCACGGAGATCCCCTACCAACCCTCCCCGGCCGTTAACCCGGACCCTGAATCAGGGGAAGGAGCAGTTGGTAAGTGCTTTAAACATGTAAACTTTTATTCTTAATATAACAGGAATCTGAAGTATGTGAAAAGGAGGTCTCTATATATATGGGGATAGAACAGAAATCCTCCTGGGAGATCTCCACGAAGCTCTCCTGGAGGTAATCGAAAAGCCTCCGCAGGAGGTTCCTGGGGAGAGCTGCCTTATTGGGTGCTCCGTGGTAGCACAGTTTTCCGCGCCAGGCTTTCATGAGGTACTCAGGGAGCACTGCCTCCCCGAGCACAGAATGCGCTCTCTATCTCCTTCAGTGACCCTCCTCAGGGTGATCTCGCTCGGAGACTCCTGCATCTAATTAGGGTAATTACTGTAATGTTACGCCTGGTCCAAAGTATTTTTAAAAAATCTACGGACACACGGCATAGCACAGACTCAGCACGCAGCTGCGTGACGAGCGTAACGGAAAGCCAAAGAATATAATGGACGCTCATGGAGGGAGGGGGGAATGAGGACGCAAGGTATCCCACAGTTCCTGCTGTCTCCGAAAAGTATTTGCATTCTTGGATGAGCTCCAAATGCTTCTAGGGTCAAACACAGTGTCTGCGGTGGGTCAGGGCATAGTTCGGCAATTTGCGCACACACCCCACCCACCACCAGAAGTGAAAACAATCCTCTGTTGACTCTTTTACATGTCACCCTATCTTTACTGAATGCTGCAGATAGACGCGATGGTGCAGCACTCAACACCAACATCCTTGCTCCCCCCACGCTATGGATGGCTGATGGTACAAAAAGATGGAAATCCGTCCTCATCATCAGCCTCTTGGCACATGGGGCAGTGCAAAAGGGCTGGTAACCATGCCGACTAGTATCAGTAAGGTCGATCAAGGGCGCCTGTCCCTAATTTTTGATGGCTGATGGTACAATATGGCTGGTAACCGTCCTCATCATTGCAACAGGGGGCTGAGCTCCATCAGCCCCCACCCTTCATTGTAAATAAAAGATTCAATTGCCCCTGGACTAGCAGAGGGATGATGGGCTCCTTCATCCACACTCCTTAATGTCCTGCCTGGACTATCATTGCAGCTGGAGGCTTCCTTCCAGTCATTTCTCACAAACAAGTCACTGTGTCTTATTCCTGCATTCTTTATTACTTCATCACACAAGTGGGGGGACAATGGTATGGTAGCCCAGGAAGGCTGGGGTAAGAACGGAATGAACAGGTGGTGTTGTTGCAGGAGCACCCCCTGTGAATAGCATACAGCTCATAATTTATGCAGGATCGGACACAGAGCAGCTGTGCTCTCTGGTTCTATGATACAGTGGTTCTCTAGTACACTTGCCCATAATCTAGGCAGGACTGATTCTATTTTTAGATACCAAAAAGGAGGGATTGACTCAGGGAGTCATTCCCAGTTTTTGCTTTTGCGCCCCTGGCTGCTCGGCCAGGGGCACTTATGACAGCAGCAAATGTTGCAGTGCAAAAGGACAGGTAACCATGCCCATCTTATTACCATCTTATTACCAATTTATGGTATGGTTGATGGTACAATATGGCTGGTAACCATCTCTGCTGTCATGCAAAAGCAAAAGCATGCTACTGTGTAGCGCTGCTGGCCCGCCTCTGTCAGCGGAATCTAGTACACATACGGTGACAAACACAAAAGGCAAAACAGTGTCCATGGTTGCCACGCTCTGGCGTATGCCAGGGCAATTCTGGGAAAACGGGCTTGAAATGATTGTCTGCCGTTGCTTTCCCGGAGGAAGGAATGACTGGTGACATTTACCCAGAATCCACCACGAAAATGATTTGTGCCCCAGCAGGCACAGGGGTCTCAACCCAGAATTCACAGAGACAGCCTAGACTCAGTTAATTGTTCGCCAAAATGTTTCTTTGCAAGGAATTCACTCCCTGTTTCCCATCTCACAGCTTCCACTGTCTCCAGACCTGCCACAGCATCCCCCTCGCAGAGGCTGGCAAAGATTAGGCGGCGACAGAAAAAGACAAGGGACAAGATGTTCGAGGAACGTATGGGCTGCTACCTAGCAGAGGCGGACCAGCAAAGCCAGTGGAGGGAGACCGTCTCTCTGTGCCAGCGCTCACACAGCGAACGGGAGGAGAGGTGGCATGAGGAAGACAAGCAGGCGACTGAAACGCTGCTTGGATTAGTGAGGGAGCAAACGGACACGCTCAGGCGCCTTGTGGATGTTCTGCAGGACCGCAGGAGGACAGAGACACCCTGCATTGTATCTGCAACCGCACTCCCCTGCCACAAAGTCCCATACCCCCCTCAACGAAAGTAATCAGGAGGAGGGGCGGCCGGAGACGTGAATACTGTCACTGCACCACAGCACAGTGCTCAAGTACCCAAAAGCTCTCATACCCTACCTTTGCCGAAGTCCTTCACTTCCACACTCACAGTAGTCCCAATCCCAGTCCCATCCCCTAACTGTGTACTTAATTAATAAAAATGCTTTGCTGTTAATTACTGTTTCCGTAATGTTTTTTCAAAGAAGACTGTGTTTGAATGGGGGGCGTGGGGAAGGGGGTGGTTAATTGCATAGGACAGTCACCTTTCCCAGGTTACAGACACGGGGGCAGGATCAGCAGCGGGTCACACACACGGTGCAGTCAGTAGGCACCCTGGTCGGTTTTTGGAGGTGGTTTCCAGGATCTGTGTGGGCGGGGGAGATGTGCCTTTGCAGCGGGGGAGGGCGGTTACAGATCTTATACAGCGGTCCTTGTCCTGGACCGCTGAGTCACGCAGCTGAGGAATCTGTATCCGTCCTCCTCCACCACAAGGTCACATATCCGCCCGCACACAGAATTCCATAAAGAGGAATGGCAGGCTCCGTTGAAAGAAGCATTCCGGCACTGCGGACCGCTCTAGGAGCAGGAGCCTGTCATTCCTTGAGTTTAGAGGCGGTCTTTACATCACCGCACACCCTACCCAGCACAGCCTGCGTCCCAGTTTCAACCCTTTCACGAAAAGTCATGAATAAAGAAACCTTTGTTAAGTAATAATGGGACATGTATTTTATTTTTACACGTGTGCTGGAAGTGGGGGTAACGGGGTGAACGGGTATGTAAATCAAGAGGAGAGTCAACAGTAACTGGGTAAAGAAACAGGGGCAGGTTCAGCTTCTCTGTAAAGAAACTGAACAGTCACAGGTCACGCTGCTCGCTGGTATTTGAAGAGTTCCTTGTCGCTGTCCCAGGCGCCTGTATAGGGCTTCATGAGCAAGTGCATTAGCGGGCAGGCTGGGTCCCCGAGGATGACTATAGGCATCTGCACATCCACAAGAGTTATTTCGTGGTCCGGGAAGAAACTACCTTCCTGCAGGCGTCTGAGCAGCCCACAGTTCCTGAAAACACACGCATCATGAACCTTGCCCGGCCACCCGACGTTGATGTTTGTAAAACGTCCCCTATGGTCCCCCAGTACTTGCAGCACCATTGAAAAGTGGCCCAATTTCTCAGCAGCTGACTGTGGAAGAGGTGGACGATAAAGTGCGAGGAGGAGAAAACGGCGATGATCGCAGCGGGCTCCATGCTTGCAGTGCTGTGGCGTCCGCGCTGTCACTGACCAGAAAAGTGCACGAACAGATTGCCCGCAGGCGCTTTCAAGGAGGGAGGGAGGGAGGTTGTGATTGACGGTTCAATGACGACACTTACCCAAAACCACCCTCGACACATTTCTCCCCCCAGCAGGCATTGGGGGCTCTACCCAGCATTCCAATGGGCAGCGGGGACTGCGGGAACTGTGGGATAGCTTCCCACAGTGCACCGCTTCCAAAGTCGACGCTGGCCCCGTGAATGTGGACTCAGAAATTCGAATTAGTGTATTTAGTATGGATACACAAATTCGACTTCATAAGGTCGAATCCACAAATTCGAACTAAGTTGATTCGAAATAGTCTTGTAGTGTAGACAAGGCCTTAGATTGAAAACAAGCTGTTTGTGTTTGATGAAATGGGGAAGGGGGAGCCAGAAGAAGGAAGCAAATGGAGACAGCCTCACTTTTGAGGTGTTTCATAGTTTTGCCTTCTTACGATACCAAATTCTGAACTATAAAAATCGTGCACAAAACAGAATTACACTTCCCTGCCCCCTCTTTAAACGCTGGGTGTGTTATTTTTTAAACGATCTCAATATTTTAAGCCAATTGCATGATTTTTGGAAGCCTGATTCATGGGATGTGTTATGAAGCAGCAGTAACCAAGTGACTGGGACATAACAGACATTGTGGTCATCTAAAAGGATTATTTGGAATAGGGTGACCAGATGTCCCGATTTTATAGGGACAGTCCCGATTTCTGGGTCTTTTTCTTATATAGGCTCCTATTACCCCCCACCCCCATCCTGATTTTTCCCATTTACTGTCTGGTCACCCTAATCTGGAACGATCTAAAAAGTATGAATGCTTTCTAACTTACCCTCAGCGAGCAGACACTATAAAGTACCAGCTCAAACCCAAACACATACCAGGTATATTTCATTGGAGAAACTTTGTGATAATGTACATGAAACTGGAAACTCCCTATGGGGAACTGGATGCCTAATTCCAGTCAATTTTATGGAGACTTGGATGTCTAAATCTCCTAGACAGCCTTGAAAATCTCAGCCCTGTTAAAAAGTGAGTGTAAATCTAAAGCTCCATCCCAACTCTTCCCAGACATCACAGCGGCTGGTTTCCTGTAAGATATTCACTACCTACATTCAAGACCAATGGTGTCATTCAGATTTAATTCATGCCATGAAATTTCCTTCTTCCATGCTGCTCACTCTTATTATCCCGGCAGGTATGGTTTCATGCACCCCTGTATAAATGGCTAAGCCTTAACTTGAGCATGAGTTCGAACCCTGGGCTTACATTGCATGATAGATGTACTGTGAGGTGACTGGTGCTTCCAAAATTCACTCTTGTAATTTGCCATACCCAAAAGATTCAGCAATGGCCAGTGATTTTGGTAGCCTCTGTTTATGCGTGCCCAACTTCAGTCCCCTCGGTCCTGATTTCCAGAAACTCCACCACTCCAGCTGAAGTCAACGGGAGCTGTAAGTACTCAGCACTTAAGAAAATAAGGTCCAAGGTCTTTTACATTGAGATCCCAATAACAGTGGCATTCACAACCAACGACTATCTTTGAAAACGTGTCTGTATATGTTTGGTCACCTAAACTACCTGCTCTTTAATTGTGTGACTCCTAAACTCATAAAGAGTTGGGTGGGGGACTTTTAGTGTGAGTACTGAAGAAATATTACATCTGACTGAGCATTCTTCCTTTCAACAAACACAGCTTTGAATATAGTATCACACACACAAATGTCTCTCAAAAAACAGATGAGTTGGGCTGTGGATCTGATTGAAGCAAAATCACAAAATTTAATTGAACAAATATCTGTCAAAGTTTTTGGTCATTAAAACCAGACCTGGTTATTGCTCATAAATCCATTGTTGCAGTGTGAACTTTTCCCTTTTATTCAGTAATTCTAAACAATATTTAAATCAACCTCTTATATCTTACACTGAAAAACCAATTTTAAAGGATTTTATTATAGGCACAGGGGAGCAAGCCATCATTTAATAACTGACATGGCCTTTTTATGCACATAAGGCCTCTATTCAGGAACACATCTCTCTTCAAAGCAGCACTTAAATACATGTTTAACTTTAAACATGTGCTTAAGCCCCACTGAAGTCAAAGGGAGAGATACTTAAACATGTGCTTAAGGACTTTCTGAATCAGAGCCAATGGGCAGGTCTACGCTACGGGGACAGGGCGATCTAAGCTACACAATTTGAGTTACGTTAGTTGCATAACTCAAGTTGATATAGCTTTGATATACTTACCACGGGGTTCACATTGCACTGGGTCAACAGAAGAAACTCTCCCGTAGACTCCCCTTACTTATCTCGTTCTGGTGGAGTCAATGCCAGAGTGATAGTCTGTTGATCCAGTGGGTCTTCACTAGACCTGCTAAATTGTCCCCCGGTGGATTTATCACTGCAGCATTGATCCACCCCGTAGTGGAGACAAATCCCATGTGTGCAGAGAAGCCACTGAAGGATTTGGTTGTCCTATTCTGACACCCTTTGGGGAAAAATGGGCCCTCAATTTTGTCTCTATTGCTCTCCTCAGGGCATCCTTCACATCCTTGTTCCTCAAGCTGTAGATGAGGGGGTTCAGCATGGGGATCACCACAGTGTAGAACACGGAGGCCATTTTGTCTGTGTCCAACGAGTAGCTGGCACTGGGTCGGAAATACAGGAAGAGAATTGTCCCGTGGAACATGGAGACGGCTGTCAGGTGGGAGGTGCAGGTGTAGAAGGCTTTGCGCCTGCCCTCGGTGGAGCGGATCCGCAGCACAGTCACAATAATTTAGATGTATGAGATGAGGATGGTCACAATGCTGATCACCTCAATCAGACTGCCAAAGAGGAAAACAAGCAGCTGATTGATAGAGGTGCCAGAAGAGGAGAGCTTTAGAAGTGGGTTGATATCACAGAAAAAATGATTCAGGATATTGGAGTCGCAATAGGATAATCTTAACAAACCGCTCGTGTGTATCACGGAGTTCAGGAAGGCCCATAGATATGAACCAGCCACCAGCTGCAGGCAGTGCTTTGGCGACAGATGGCTACATAACGGTCATATGCCATTACTGCCAGCAGAAGGCATTCAGAGATGACAAACAATATGAAGCTAAAATATTGGATGATGCACGTTGTATAGGAAATAGCTTTCTTCTCTGCTAAGAAGCTCATCAGCATCTTGGGAGTGATGACTGTGGAGTAACAGGCATCCACGAGAGACAAATTCTTGAGAAAGAAGTACATGGGGGTGTGAAGACGGGGGTCGATCCTGATTAAAACCATCATCCCCAGATTCCACACCAGGGTGATAACATAGATCACTAGAAACACCACAAAGAGGGGGACCTGCAGCTCTGGACGATCTGTCACACCTGTGAGAATGAACTCGGTCACTGCCGTACAATTTCCTCCAGCCATTCATTCAGCCTGGAGCGCTAGCTGCGGGAACAACCATAAAGGAAGGCCTTAGTTCTTATGCAAACGGTGTATGCTAATATAAAGAACTGTGGTCATATGCGTAAAGACCCTTTGAGTTGTGGAATGGAACCAGGGGTGGCTCCAGGCCCCAAAACGCCAAGCGCGTGCTTGGGGCGGCAAGCCACAGGGGGCGCTCTGCCGGCCGCCGCAGAGGGTCCGCTGGTCCCCCGGCTTCGGTGGACATCCCGCAGGCGTGCCTGCGGAGGGTCCGCTGCCTGCGGGAGGTCCGCTGAAGCCACGGGACCAGCGGACCCTCCGCAGGCAAGCCGCCGAAGGTAGCCTGCCTGGCGTGCTTGGGGCGGCAAAATGCCTAGAGCCGCTCCTGAATGGAACCTGGAACAACTGATGGGAAAACCCAGAACTCTTTCACTTCTTCTAAGGGAGAAAAAAATCCTTTATCTCTAGGAAAGTGCATTACCCTGCCAGTTAGTCTGATTTACACATTTTGACCCTGATTCTGCTGATATTTTAATTTCATTTATTAGTGTAGCCCCACAGACTCAGTGGAATGCCTCGCATGAATAACATTAAGGAATATATTCAATTTTGTGGGACTGGTACCTTAGACAATAGTAGAATCCGTGGATCTCCATTACACCTGGGAACAATAACATGGTTAGGAGGAACGCATAGTTTGCATCGCACTCTCTGGTTATTGGTTGACATACTTTCATTGAGAAAATATTTCAAAAATGGAGCTTCCAAATTTATCCCTTCTGGACACTGCAGCCATGCTGACTAAATCCTGTAGCTTCTTGTTCTTCGGCTGCTGAAAAATTACCACACGTGCACGTCTAATGATCAGACTAAAAGCGTGTAGCCAGGGGTGAATATTTCTGAGAAAATTAACAACAGTGAACATATTTTTAGAAACATATTCATAATAAGAAAAAATATTCTATGTATAGATTGATCTTTTAACCTGTCTTTATAGGGATAAGAAACTAACTGCCTGTAAACCTGTTTCATCGTATGTCAATATCCTCAATGCACCTCTTTCCTCACCCCATGTCACAATAGCGATTGCCAAATCATACAATTGTTAATTGTACTTAGCTCATGTCGCACATTCCAGTTTGTGAAATTATGGGGATGGCTTGGTTCTCATTCCTAACACCCTGGCAAGATGAAAGGTAGTGAACGTCCGGTGTGATCATGAGGTATGTATGTGTAGTATGTTTTTTGTGGCCAAAGATCAAGAAAAAGTATGTATGTGTGTGTGTGTCTGTGTGTACATATTCATACACATGACATACATACAGAGATGTGTCATTTATTTCTTTACCCACTCTTTGATTTTGTCCACTTAGCATGTCAGTCAGTCAGCATTCAGACAAATATTACAAATAAAATGATTAGGCAACTTCAAAGGCAGCTTGCTTAATGTGCAGTTCTATACAAGGTACCAAGGAAGAAAGATCTGACTTCTTTCATCAAATGCATCCAAGCAAACAAAAATAGGTCATTTAGGCTTGATCCTCAGGTATTTATGTGTGGTATGTTTTTTGTACAAAGATCAAGAAAAAGAGTGTGTGTGTGTGTGTGTGTGTGTGTGTACATATTCATACACATGCCATATGTACACACACATGTCATTTATTTCTTTACCCACTCTTTGGTGTTGGCCAAATAGCATGTCAGTCAGTCGGTATTCAGACAAATATTACAAATAATTGGGCTGTAGTCCACAAAACCTTATGCCACTAGTACTCCTGTTCTTTTTGCAGATAGAGACTAACACAGCTGCTACTGTGAAACAAATAAAATGATTATTCAACTTCAAAGGCAGCTTGCTTAACATGCAGTTCTACAGAAGATAGAAAGGAAGAAGGACTTGACTTATTTCATCAAACGCATCCAAGCAAAGAACAATAGGTCATTCAGGGCTTGATCCTGCATGGAGCTGAGCATTCTTCCCTCAGTCCAGCAGAACATTTAAGCAGGTGCATAACTTTTCATAGAATCATAGAAATGTAGGACCTGAAGAGGTCATCTAGTCCATCCCCCAGCGCTTCTAAACCTTTCATCATTTTTATTGCTCTCCTCTGGGCTGTCTCCAATCTAGCTCCATCTTTCCTGAAGTGGAGCACCCAGAATTTTAAGCATGTTGATTTCAATGGGGCTGCTTACGTTCTTCAAGTTGCTTAAAGTTAAGCATGTGCTTATATGTTTCTTTGGATTGGGGCTAAGGTGCTCAGTACCTTGGTGGTCTGAGCTCTTCTTCTGGATGAGCTGAGAAGTTGGGAAATGTCTGTAGATCCTAGGAGTGCTGTTAAGAAGAAACTGGAGGGACTTCAACAAATCTCTAACTATTAGAAATCAGGGTGAGATGGGGGAAGGGCTGATTATTCCACACCTGCCTATTGAAGGTTATTAAACCTTCTTTTGCACCATCTGCTACTAGCCACTATGAGAGACAAGACACTAGATGGAGCTCAGGTCTGATCGAATCTGGCAATTTCTGTGTGTTTATTCAGTGTTTCATAAAAAGACCGGTGAATCCAAATGCTTCTGCAGACCAAATTCCTTCTAAAGAAAGAATCTGAATCAGAGCTCAGCTAGTTACAGTATAGCAAATTTCTGCTATTTCCTACCCCCACTTTTAAAGGAGGTGCAGGCTTGATGACCATAAACACATTTTTAATGCTAAAAGAGCTCTCCTGCCTGTTCACAGATCTCAGATCCTAAAAAAATCTATCTATCTATCCCTGCACACCCTTCTCATCTATCTATCTATCTATCTATCTATCTATCTATCTATCTATCTATCTATCTATCTGCAAGCGAAAAGTGCTCTCAAAAGAGGCTGTAGAATTCCCCTCTCTATAATTCAAGGAAAGATGGAGTTAAAAACATCAGAGAAAAGACTAATGTAAACACATTCTACATAATGCTCAGTAGAGCATCTGAGCTGACCATATCAATGAAAGCCCATCCGATTCACAGAAATGATTTATTTTCATTGGACTGAGCCTTTGTAGACATTATCTCTGCTCGGCAAAGGAGTGATGTTCTACAAAGTGTTAATGAATATGCATTCCAACCTGCCGCGCTCCGCACAACCAAACCTCCACATGGCACTCAGAGAAAGAGCTGAGCCTTACACTGTGCCTTGAAAACTCAGAGTTTGGACGTGTGTACCCAGGGGAATGACCTTCAGGTTTAGAAGACTCCTCTGTGAGAATGCTCAACCATCAATCCTCACATATTTAATCTTGGCCCCATTGAAGTCTATGGCAAAATTACCATTAGTTTCAGTGGCCCAGGATTTCCTCTTAGGTGAAATATCTGCTGCAATTTAGTGGACTGCTGCATTTGGCAGTAGCTGTGCTTGGGCTGAGTTTCTCATGGTGGAGGTCCACTCCAAAAGGTATGGACTATTAGAGACAATTCATGTGAAAGATTCAGAACAATCTCTTTTCGGTTCCCACATGGCTGCATTATAGATTCAAATAATCAACAAGTTGACTTCTACAAATTTCTGCCTTGGGTAAGATGACCTGAAAAGTGCTATTACCTGCTGTAACTAACAAAAGGAGATTTCAGTTCTACTGTAGTGGAAATAGTGTTCACTCCTACCTTCTGAGAGATGTCGTCTTTCTTGATTTCAAAGTCTAGGATGGAAGTGTGTTCATGTTTGGCATAGCATCATTTGGGAGAGGATCCCTGTAGCACCTTTGAGCTCTGATCATCAAGACAAGCACAGGCAGACTCATTAAAATACAGCATATTGCTCTAGGGGACAGGGGATAATCACATGCAGATGCATTATCTTTAAAAGTTTTGCAAAGGTTTTTGCCACTGGGGGGATATGGGCTCTGTGGCTGATGTAGAACCCATCCCTTGCCTCCCCGACCCAGCACCTGCTATAGGAGGCATGTTGGAGCAATCCAGGGGAAGGACAGGATGTGGCCAGACTGCACTATTTTGTGGTTCTACTAGGCTGGTGTAGTTACCCTGAGTCGATTTAACATCATTCTCATCATTGATTCCCAACGGGCTGAAATAGTGTGGTGGAGAGCATGACTTGGTCCCTGGCATGCAGCATCCGCTCCAGCAATGGTACCTGTCATGTTCCATCCTGTTTACCGGAACAGGGTACTACTTGCAATGTATGATGCTGGTTTTCCAATTTATTTGAATTCTGAGAGCATGACCTTGTGTCTGTGAAACTTCACAGCTGAATTAAATGTGATTTAGGGATGGTTCTGAACTGCCACCTTCCGACCAGATTGGAGCCTAGAACTTGAAATAGCAGGAAAGCTGTTGGGTGCACACATTCAGGGTTCCTGTTTGGCCCTGGTTGTAGAGCTGTCTCCTCCCAAACCCCACTCCTCCCCTGCTCAGGACCTCCTCCCAAGCACCCCCTCGTGGTCTGAGTGGTCCTGCAGCACCCTGCCATCCATCTCTCCCTCCTCCAGGCTCCAGAGCTGCACTCACAACGGATCAGTCTTGCTGACTCTTCCAGCCGGGTTTTATTTATTTTCCAAGAGACAAACCAAAAGGAGAAGAACAGCATAAGGCAATTTTGTTGTTGGCCTTAGTCTCTGCTCTCTGGGTCTTTCCTCCAAGGTTATTGCCAAACTCTCTCTCTCGCCGTCCTTGCTGCTCCTTCCTTTCTCTGCAGTTCCTGCAACTCTCTCAGCCACTTCCTCTTCTGCACCCTGCTGATCAGTACACGAATCAGCTGATCCCTGTTCAGGTGGGCCTCCTTAGCCCCGAGGATTGGCTGAGCTCAGGCCTCCAGTCCTCTTAATGCCAAGCCACCCCATGACAGGGCTATTTACAGGGACAGGCCATAATCAAAAATCTGGTCTTTTTCTAAACATCACCTCCCTCCCTCTCTGTTTTACCAGTACAGCTAGCACCAATGCCACGCGTGTTTCATTCTCCCATTCCATTCTTTGTGTGTTTACATATTGCTCCTTCTGCATAGAACATCCTCAGCACACAAGTTCCCCGATCCACCACCCTTTCTTTAATAATAATAATTCATTATAAATAAATGACTATTCCTCAAAAGAAAGAAAGAAAGAAAGAAAGAAAGTCCTAGTTCTTACATCTCCTGCTTTCTTTGTATGTGTCAGTCGTCCTTAGATCATAGGGGCTTTGTATGAGGGAGTGTCCTTGCTTTTTCTGTCTTGTAAAGCGCACACTAGTGACACTGAGCAGATAAATAATGGAGACATCACAAAAAAAATTAAATAACCAAACCCTTTGTCATGAAGACTGTTCTCCTCAGTAAAGCAAGCTATAAACATTAGGAAATGCACAGAGGACTAAAAGGCTGCAAAGTGAAGCACTCTCAAGTTAGGAAATACTAGAATGAGAATTTCCTATGTGACATTAATTCTGCAATAAATGAGGCAGGGATCCTATAGACAACAGACTCCTTCAATATACAGCCCCAGAGAAGAAAACCCTGTGTTCTGAATAAGGAAGGGGTCCTGTGGGAAAAATAATAATATGGGATCATGTCATTAAAGTCTACATCATCACGCAAATGCACAAGAGGTCTGAATTAATGATGTCAGAGCAACATTTATTTGGACATTTGCTAACCTGAGAATGCTTAACTTTGTAAATGTTTAATCCTTTTAAAAACCTTGACTTTGTATTTCCTAATTATTTTATGGTTTAGTTTATTGATGAAAGCAAACTTAAGTAACATTAAACAAAGGGGTTTTGTTTGTTAATTTCCTTAGTTTTTAATAGAAAGAAAATATTTTATATATGTGCTATTTAAACAATGAGGCTCTTACTCATGCGTTGGTTCAGTCTATATTTTATTGCCATTGTTATCTTTGTGAAAATCCCACTTTTCCTGCTCAATGCTGTGCTGATCAGAGTATTGAAAGTCATGAAATTCAACTGTATTAAAACAAAACTCATTTTATGCAACTTCAGGGTGAAAGTTCTCAGCTATAACCCTGAATGTGCAAGAAGCAGATAAACACTATCCAGGAAAAAGAGCTGGAATTTTGCATCTTGTTTTCACCTAGGCCTTACTGAGGACAATAGCAAACACCTGCCCTTTGCGAAGGAACACAGCGCCGTACCGCAGCACAAACCTCACTGAGCACAGCAGGGGCTGTCCTGGTTATCCAGCTCTGGCTCTGTTTCATTACAAACTTCCTTTCGGTGATGATGTTCTGGTAACAAGGGGGCAACCATCTGTCAAAGGTAGCTGTTGCCATGGCAGCCAGGGTGCTAGTCATTCTCCCCAAGTATGAAAATGAACCGGAGGGAGGAAGTGCTGAGTGGTGGGTTATCTCTGATGTCGCAAGGCTACTGCTCAGGCAGCACCAGTGGGCAGCAAATGTGTGATGTGTGTGTGATTGTTGGGGGGGAGGCTTTCCCAGTGTTCCTGTTTTCACACATTTCCTAAAGAAGCCAATAACATAACTACACAGAATACACATTAATGGTGATTCCACCCACATGATAAGTAGTCGCTGAAATTTGATTCAAATCCTGCATGGCATGTTTAGAAACAAGGGTTTCAAAAAAGAAGAGACCTTGTAAAACAGAAAATGTTGATGCTGTGGTGCATTTGTGGTTGTGTTAAAATTGAATACTGTGACATTAAATGTTGGGCAGGGTTCCTGGGCGTGCTTGCATGCTAGGGAGCTCGGTAGGGCAGCACACAATCAGGGCGTAGCAGCAGCCAGTCAGCAGGTACCCAGTGAGTTGTGCCTATCTGTTCTAGGCAGTAGCCTGCGTTCTCTCCCTCTGATTTTTGGGTTCTTACGTGTTGTTGTTCTGGCTCCTAAGAAACAAATTAGCGAGACTTTGCGAATGTCCAGCAAGAGTATATTGTTTTCTCTAACTTGTCTGCTTGTGTGCCACAAAACATGAAAGGCACAATCTCATCCAAAATAAAATACACTTCTCAAGCCAAATGTCCTTTTGAAACAAAAAAATGGAACCATTTCATTCTGGTAACGTTGATCTTACTGAAGCACTTCACGTTTCCTTTCCCATTCACAGGAAGGAGCCTAAATTAGGTTTCCCTAAATCCATGATTGGAATAGTGACGCAAAGCCTCACTAGAAGCCAAGCAGCTCAAAAAGAATGGGATGATCACAATACAGTAGAACCCTGTTTATCTGACCCTCTATTATCCGCTTCTCCGTATTAACCCAACAACCAGCGCACACAGGTCCAGAAGTGGGCAATCTCTCCTATGGTCCCTAGATGGCGCTGCAGCCGGGCACATTCCCATTCATCCGATTATCCAACGTTTTGGTTAACCAATCTGGCCCTGGTGCCAATTTGATGGGATAAAGGGGGTTCCGCTCTCCTTGTGGGTGATCATTTGATGCAGGTGATCTGCTGCTGGTGTTATTCCTTGTGGAAAAGTACAAATTGCAAAATTGATGGGAGGGGCCTTCTGAGGTGGTAGGGAGGGGTCACGCTGTTACCTGAAATGTACACAGGCCCCGCAGCAGGGAGGCACTTCGGACTGTGCATATAAACACATTAAAAGTGCATCACAACAGTGAAGCCGTTGTCAAGATGCTATTCTGTGCAGAGGACTGTAAGACAGCCCCTGTTCCTGATCTGAGGCCTGAATGCCATAGGGATATCCCACTCGAGAGCATTGAGGTGTGTGAAGAGGTCACCCTAAGTGAAAAGACAGTGGTCATGGCTGTGCTGCAAAGTCACTGGCAGGTCTTATCAAGCAGGCCAGGCCTGACTTGCAAAAGTTGTCTAAGATGAACACTGTGGGATCACAACCTGCACCCAGCAAAGCATCCCACAGAACTGGTCCATTGCAGCAGCAAGTATATAAGGAGATGGCAAGCCTGCTGGACAGGGAATAATTCAAGATTCAAACAGTCCCTGGGATGAGGAGGTCGTTTTGCTGACGTTTACAGGGAGCTCCTCCGAGTGTGGGGGCAGAATGGGAGGAAGCATGAAGGGGCTTGTTTGAAGATTTAACCAGGGAGTGATGGGGGTTAGCATCATGGGCCATGTAACTGCGGACACTGTGTGCCCTTAGCCCAGGGGTGGGCAAACTGCCCTGTCTGCAGGCGCTGCCCTGGAAGCTCCCATTGGCTGTGGTTCCCAGCCAATGGGAGCAGCAGGGGCGGTGCTTGGGGCACAGGCAGTGTGTGGAGCCTCCTGGCTTTCCCTATGCATAGAAGCCAGATAGGGGATGTGCTGCTGCTCTGGGAGCCACACGGAGACATGGTACTCATGTTTTTGTCGCTCTTATCTGGACTCTCTGCAATTGGTCCCCATCTTTCCTGAAACGTGGTGCCCAGAACTGGACACAATACTCCAGTTGAGGCCTAATCAGTGTGGAGTAGGGCAGAAGAATCACTTCTTGTCTCTTGCTTACAATACTCCTTCTCTTACCTCCATATTACAAGTGGCAAACAGAGGCAGAGGGATACTAAACTCAGGTTTTTAAAGGTATTTAAGCCACATAAATCCCATTGATTTCAATGGGAATTAGGAACTGAAATCCCCTTAAAAAATCTGCCCCTAAGTGATTTGCTCAAGGTCGCAAAGGAAGTCTGCAGTGGAGGCAGAATTTAAACTCAGACCCCTCAAGTCTTAGGCAAGTGCAATAACCTCTGGACCATCCTTCCTTTCTCCTGTGTGTGTCTAATGACGTGTTTCTGTCTATCTAACCCCAGACATAACCGTGTCTCTGTCTATCTGGCCCCATAGAAAAGCATCCATCTGTCTAGTGTCTTCCTGTCTATCACTTTTTCATAATTAAACCAGGAGCTATGCTATGAATAAGAAGTCAATTAAAATCACAACCTAGGAATAAATTCTGATTAAGTTCAATAACCAGCATTCCTGTTGAAATCAGTAAGATTATGTTCACAATGGTTCACTGTATATTAACCTGTGCCTGACGGGAGCTTCAGCAGTCCGAGGAGGAATAGCTCAGTGGTTTGAGCATTGGCCTGCTAAACACAGGGTTGTGAATTCAATCCTTGACAAGGCTATCTAAGGCCTGGGGTAAAATTCTGTCTGGGGACTGGTCCTGCTTTGAGCAGGGGGTTGGACTAGATGACCTTCTGAGGTCCCTTCCAGCCCACAAATACACTTAGAGGAGCATGGCAAGATTTTAATCAATATCTGCCAGGATTAGAGCTGTGAAGATGGTTTCTTTCAGAGCAGCAGGACTAGATGTCTGGATGTCGCACAGCCAAAGGGCAAGGAGCATTCTGCTGCTCAGCACTGAGCGAGAAAGAACATTTGCAGCAGCGGCATGAGAGGGTCCAGGAGTCCAGTAAAAAGTCATGCAATGCACCTGCACGTGCCCGTCCGATTCAGATCTCGACTGGGCGCTGTCAAGGGCCCCCAGCAAAGAGCCTGTCATGCCACATGCCATTTAGCTGAGCCCTGGCGGGATCCTTATCAGGCAGGATAACGAGGGTGATGCTGCAGCTGGGAACAGGGAAGATCCTGCCAATGTCCCTAAAGGCCAGGATGTGACCTCACATTAGATCAGGAGGGCCAGTTTGGAGACGATAGCAGTGAAAACTCTGGAGAGGGGGATGTGCCTGGCCAGAGACCGGAAGTCCAGGTGGTTACTGCAACTCTCTAACCCCTCCCTCCCATTGTTTTCTAGAGAAATTGGACCTTCAACACTGAGGATTTTGTAGGTTATGGCCAATAATTTACTGTCCTGGATATTATGCCCTGCATTGCTGTGTGTGTGTGTCTGTGGGGAGTGCAGACGCCACAACATTTGCATGGCCTCCTCTCCCTTCCCCTCCCCTCCACCAGCCTCTGCTGGGCACAATCCCAAGTGGATGCAGGGAACTGGGGGAAAAGGTTTCGGAAAAGCCAGCTTTGCTGTTTATCCAAGAGTTCAGAGTATGGGCTGTACGGCTTGTGCTGAAGCCCACGGTCTGTAGCAAGTTCACAACTAGAAATCAGTGCCCCTCTGTCCGTTTCACAGCAGGCAGGCAGGTGGGGGTGGAGGGTTCAAACACGGCTTGGATCAATGCTCTCCATCCTAGCTCAGGCTTTGGTTGGTTTCCTTCGTTTCCCCCCAGTCCTGGTAGCTTGTTCTGGGAAGTTTCTCAGGCAGCAGGAATTCTCCACGGCCTTTCAGGAGAACTGGGAGTGCAAACCTGCTCGGGCCTCCATAATAGCCACGTCCCTACCAAATTCAGGGCTCACTTTGACTAATTTACAAACCCTCTTGCCTTGAAATTGACCGACGTCACCATTTCAGATGTTTCCACCTGACATTTCCTGGTATTGTAACCATGGGGGTCCCGACCAACCTGGGAGAATGGGGGAGTTCAGAGGTTGTTGTGGGGGGGTCACAGCATTGTCACCCTCACTTGTGTGCTGCCTTCAGAGCTGGGCTCCAAGGGCAGCAGCCAGCAACCTTTCTGAAGCTAGAGGAGGTTCCCAGATGTGCAGGTGGGTCCCTGCTGTTGGCAGCACCTCAGTTCCTACCTACTACTTGGGAGCACCTCGGCTCCTACCATTTTCGGGGCATCCAGAGAAATGGACCCCTGAGCCCCAGAAGGAACTGCAAGGGAAGCCCAGAGCCCCCGCTGCAGATGCCAGGCAGAAGCCCCGAGCCTAGGCACCCAGAGCGCCGGCAGGAGTTGGGAGGGGCATGAAAGTCCTGAGCCCAGTGCCCCAGCACTGGCTGCAGCCACAGGGGGCCAGAAGCTCTGAGTCCGGGCACCCAGAGAGGTGACTGGAGCAGAAGCTGCTAAAGCCCTGAGCTCAATCCTGGGCTGATGCAGCGCACTCACTTCTGCATTGCCGCTGCAGGTGCATCTGATATCCCCACGGAGAGGAAGTCCTGTCCCCAGACGGGCAGACAAACAGCTAGGAGGCCCTACTGGGTTCTCCTGGCTGAGGGGTCCAGTAGGACGGGAAGACTGCATTTCATGGGGCAGGGCTAATTCAATCTAGCCAAAAAAGGCACAACAAGAACCAACAGCTGCCAGCTGAAGCCAGAGAAATTCAAATGAGACGTAGGCACACATTTTTGACAGTGAGGGAAACTAGCCACTGGAACAAATTACCCAGGGGAGAGGTGGAGTCTCTGTTTCATGGTGTCCTCACGTCACAACTGCCTGTCATTCTGGAAGGTGCCTTTTAGTGACTTACAAGCAATTGGGCTTCATATGATGCAAAGTGTGTGAAATTTCATAGCCTGTGAAATAGAGGCTAGATTAGGAGATCGAATTGTGTCACAACTTCTATGAAAAGCTCAGTGTGGGGTGCGGAACAGACTCTGCTGTTTTACTGGGTGGCCTGCTTGCTCCCCAGAATCAGTAATGAGCAAGTGGGGTGATCCGGGGTGCAGCTCAAACATCCAGCTGGGCTGGCCAGGGGCAGACATCAGGCCTGCCAGGAAAGGTGGGTGTGGCAGTGACTTCACAAAGGCCTTTGGCAGGAACTCAGCCTATTGGGCAAAGATGATGAGGCGTGTGTGACCTCACAGAGCTCCCTTGCCAACAGCCAGGCAAGACAGGGATGCGGGGCAGGGGGAACCTCGGAGAGCCCTGTAGCCTTGCTGCAGCAAGCCTCCAGCTCGCGGTCTTTCACCGAGGACCAAGAGACAGTTGCTGTAGAAGAGATTCTCTTCGTGCGTTTGTCTTATCTGTGTGGATTTGATTCAAAGACATTGTCATCTGTGTAGAAGGTAAGAAAAAATATAGGCTCTAGATATAGATACAAGATAGGGACTCTATCCTAGCAGATTCAAAGGCATCACCACCCTCCTAGGGAAAAGTTTTGCTAATATCCAAGCCTTCCACATTGCAACTTGAGAGCATTGCTCTTTGTTCTGTCATCTGCCAGCTCTAAGATTTCATGACAATCAATCTTTCATTAGGAAAATAATTCAAAAATGCAAATACAAAAAACTTTGAGTGAAATCAACCCATCCTGATCTTTAGTGTCTGGGGTGTGGGCCTCGGGGGCCAGACTGAGACCCTCATGGGCTAGTAAGACCCAGGAAGGCAGTAAAATAATTCTAGTTCTCTTAGCATCCAGGCCTCCCTAATCCAAGGAACAGCGGAGGGCTGCGGGAGACAGAGGGGTGCTGAGAAGGTCTAACTCATGACTGAAAATACAGAGATGTGTTATTGGCTTTGGTTGGGGGACAAGTAACAAATCCGTCAGGATTCTTGTCCCAAACAACAATCAGCCATTGTCCTTTAGAGCACGAGGGCCCTAACGCGCCTGACTTGCTCAATCTCTCCCCTGCTAGGGCTGAGAGAACTTTCTCCATCCCCCAGGATACCGAGGGAAAGAGAAAAGAAGTGACCTCTCTTTGGTCACACAGCAAGGCCATGCCAGAGCTAGAACAAGAAGCATAAAAAAGAAGTTGTATCAAAATGTTTTGCATTTCAAACTGACAGATGTCTTAAACAAAGGCAATTTGATGTGTGGTTCGTGAACTGAAATGATAGACTCTTGTCTCCACATGTTTCTAGATTGATGATCCAGTAGATCTATCCCCTAGTTTTTATCCCTAGATTGAGGGAGGAAAACAAGTTTGCCTGTTTTGTGAATTCCCAATGGCTTTCTTGAATTTCCACAAACTAGTCGATTGAACTGAACGATTTGAATAAACTGAAAGGAAGACAATATTTTCTGCACCTTTACTGCTGCCCAAAGCTGGGTTAGCATTTCAGCTAGCTTTGCTTCCAGGGCCTTAGCTATCACATCAGTGGTGCGACTGGCTGAAAAGCTTGGCAGTGAACATGTTCTACTGAATGTTATTTTTTCTCTTCTATTTAAATTATTTAAAAGATTGTCATAAATTGGGCCCTTATCAGAGGTTGTCAATTTCCAATGTAATGATGACAGTGAGGGAGACTAGGCACTGGAAGAAATTACCCAGGGGAGAGGTGGAGTCTCTGTTTCCTGGTGTCCTACCCTCATAACTGGTTGGGAAGGTGCCTTTTAGTGAATTACAAGCAATTGGGCTTAATTGGGTGCTAAGAGTGTGAAATTTCATAGCCCGTGAAATAGAGGCCACATTAGGAGACTGAATTGTTTCACAACAATTGTTTCACAGCCTCTATGAAAAACTCAGTGTGGGGTGCGGAACAGACTCTGCTGTTTTACTGGGTAGCCTGCTTGCTCCCCAGAATCAATAATGAGCAAGTGGGGTGATCCGGGGTGCAGCTCAAACATCCAGCTGGGCTGGCCAGGGGCAGAGGTCAGGCCTGCCAGGGAAAGGTGGGTGTGGCAGTGACTTCACAAAAGCTTTTGGCAGGAACTCAGCCCATTGAGCAAAGACAATTAGTTGGGAATTGGTCCTGCTTTGAGCAGGGGGTTGGACTACATACCTCCTGAGGTCCCTTCCAACCCTGATAGTCTATGATTCTATGAGTGAGGCGTCTGTGACCTCACAGAGCTCCCTTGCCAACAGCCAGGCAGGACAGGGATGCGGGGCAGGGGGAACCTCGCAGAGCCCTGGAGCCTTGCTGCAGCAAGCCTCCATCTTCGCTTTACCAGAGAAAGGTTATGAGCAGACAATGGCTGGAAGCTGAAGCTAGACCAATACACATTGGAAATAAGGCGAGGAGCATTTTTACCATCAGAGTTTGGAGCAATTCACTGAGGGTTGTGCTGGATTTTCCACAACTGGCCTCTTTTAAAATCAAGCTTGGGTGTTTTACTAAAAAATCTGCTCTAATTCCTATGGGAATTATTTTGAGGCACATTCTATGGCCGAAGTGAAAGAGAAAGTCAGACGACAGTGGTTTCCTCTGGGCTTGGAATTAACCTGTGACTCGCTGGGGGCGTTTGGAATGTGGCCATTTTGCTTCCCTCTTCCTCCTTCCCTCTTGTCCCTTCTTCTCAATTGGAAAACGGGCCACCAGAAAAGCCTGATTTCCACCCTGTGCCCCTTCCATTCGTGCTGTAAGCTGAAGGGCATTGTGACTTGAGAGTGAATTCAGCCAGTCAGTGCTAACTCTCCACAGGTGATTTGCATAAGTCAGTAAAGGAACCTGCAGGTTTCCGTGGGAGCGATGCCTAAGGCAGGGCTCAGGTTTCGTGTTTATGCTCAGGGTTAGTGGAGTCAGGGAGCGACAGGTGGCCGAGTTACCTCTGGTGTCACAATGTTACTGCTCAGGTTCCTCTGCCTGCTGCACCACCTGGGCAGTGACTGTCAAGGGGAAGGTTTTGTGGATTTGAAACTTAGAAACCAGGAAGCGCAGGAGAGAAATGGCTTAGAGAGTTTGGCAGTAAAATGTAGGTTTTGTGGCAATATCCTGTGCAATTGCTACTGGATCCGGGAGGGAGACAGCATTAATGCCCCTCCCACCACCTCTTAGCTGGGCCTACATAAAAGAGACTAGCTAGAGTTTTGCACACTTGTTTGTTTGAGACTGAGCAAATAAGGCCCAACAGATTACTGCTAGGGTGAATTTTGCTGCCTCCTCTCCTTGACTAGAATACAAGCAGTTTCTGATTCTCTCAGATGAAGTAGTTCTTCTAAAATCAAGGGCAAGACCAATCAGTGGCTTTTTCACACACCCCCCCGCCCCGAGATGTTTTTTTATTTAAACTGGGTTTTTTAAATTTATATTGAAAAAGTTTTTTTTTTAAACTTATCCAGTATAAAATTTGAAATGATGACAAGTGATGTTAAGGCCTCTAGTTGCTCCAGCCTATTAAAGTAATTTAAATAACTACATATATGAAGAAGTCCATGTTTGCTGCCAAGTGTCAGAGGAAGTCAAAGCACTGAACTGTTGGAAGTCATTGCCTAAGAACCTGGGGGTCCAGAAGTTATTGAAACACTCAGCCAGATTTTGGCAGCACTAGCCTCTTCTGCAGATGCAGAAAGAATATTTTCTTCATTCCAGTTGATGCAGCTACTTCATTCAAATGTAAGAAACTGATTGGGAGTTTGAAAAGGATGAAGGCTTCTTTTCCTCTTGTAATATATGAATAAAGGCTAGAGAGGAGGAGGTGTGAGCTACTACTTCTAAAATCTGGAAGGACGTTATGAGCAGGAACAATCAGTTCAGTGCACGAACTAGAGATACTTCTTTATCTCAGTTTGTTTGAAATGAAAACAAATGGTTCAGTCAACCTTTTTGTTTTTCTGTATCCTGCAAAACCAGCAAGTCAACATGTTTGAATGGATCCCTATTCCTAGCCTCATAGAAGACTAGGGTTGGAACAGAACTCAGGAGGTATCTAGTCCAACCCCTTGCTGCAGCCAGGACCAACCCCAACTTCATCATCCCAGCCAGGGCCTTGTCAAGCTGACCTTTAAAAACTTGTAAGGATGGAGATTCCACCACCTCCCTAGGGAACCCATTCCAGGGCTTCACCACCCTCCTAGTGAACTAGTGTTTCCTAATAGCCAAGCTAAGCCTTCCACAGTGCAACTTGAGACCATTGCTCCGTGTTCTGTCATCGGCCACCACTAAGAATTTCATGAGAATCAATCTCTCATTAGGAAAATCACTCAAAAATACAACTACAAAACATTTGGAATGAAATCAATCCACCCTGACCTGTAGGTTCTCGGGGTGTGGGCCTCTGAGGCTAGACTGAGACCCTCATTGGCTAGAAGCACCCAGTGAGCCAGTAACAATATCCACTCCTGTTACCGTCCAAGCCACCGCAGTCCAAGGAACAGCTGAGGGCTGCGGGAGACAGAGGGGTGCTGAGAAGGTCTAACTCATGACTGCCAACCCAGAGATGTGTTATTGGCTTTGGATGGGGGACAAGGAGCAAATCCGTCAGTCACTACAACAGGTCCCACTCGGAGCCAGGGAGACTGGGAATCGAGTCCTGCTGGCACTGCCAGCTCTGGCTTTCTGGAGGAGGAGGAAGCCCCTAGCTGACCCTGAGGCACCTTCTGGGCCCAAATGGAGGTGGCCCCGGGTACAGCTATGGAGTGTCTCAGGAGTGTTCCGCTAGTGGCATTGTATTGTTTTCACAGCCAGTTTCGATCGCTGGTTGCTATCCCTTGCCCTGCTGGCAGGGCATTGAGCGGCACCCGTTGCCGGCCACCTGGGTGCGGAGAGCGAGGAGGGTGAAGGGAGGAGCAACCCCGAGCATCTGCCATTCGGGTCCATCTGATCTAGAGTAAGTAAGTGGAGTTCTCCAGAGCCATCCCCAGTGTGGTGGGAATATCCCACCACTAGGGCTCCCAGCCCGTCCCTTGTCAGGGTTTGTTCCCCAGGTTAAGGGTTCCTGTGCCCTGCGGTGGGATGTGTTGGGAGGAGAAATTGCCTCAGCAGAGGGGAGGTGGGCAGGGGAGCAGGCAGGCTCGTTAATGAGAGGCTGCTTTGAAGCCAGACTCATGGCTGCTCCCCACTCACTTCCAGGATGAGGCGAATCAGGCAGATGCTCAGGAGGAAGGCCGGGCAGGTGGCTCCACAGCCAGAAGACATCAGCCAGTCTGCCCAGGTGGAGAGCGGCCCCTCTGTCCCCGCAGGCGGGGAAGAGGCTCGTGGCCAGGGGAAAGGGAGGAGCTGCTTCGCCTGCTGGAGGAGGCGGAAGACAGCAGCTCCTCTAGCTGACCCGGAGGCACCTTCTGGGCCGAAACGGAGGTGGTCCCGTGTTCAGCCATGGAGCAGAGAGCCAGGGGAGGGCAGGAGCCGGGGACGGCAGCTCTGTGGCTTCCTTTTCAGAAAGCCAAGGATCCAGGAGCTGCACCCCAGGGCCCAGCAGGAGCTGCCAACCACCGTGGCAGCTGAGGGGCCCTGCGCCAGCCCGACCCTGGCCCCAGAGGAGCCTCCCGCCGGCACCACCCTGGCCCCGGAAGAGCCTCCCGCCGGCACCACCCTGGCCCCAGAGAAGCCTCCCACCGGCACCACCCTGGCCCCGGAGGAGCCTCTCGCCGGCACCACCCTGGCCCCGGAGGAGCCTCTCGCCGGCACCACCCTGGCCCCGGAGGAGCCTCCCGCCGGCACCACCCTGGCCCCGGAGGAGCCTCCCGCCGGCACCACCCTGGCCCCGGAGAAGCCTCCCGCCGGCACCACCCTGGCCATGGAAGAGCCTCCCGCCGGCCCCACCCTGGCCATGGAGGAGCCTCCTGCCAGCCCCAGCCTGGCAACTCAGAAGCCTCCCGCCAGCCCCAGCCTGGCACTTGTGGCGCCTCCTCCCAGCCCAGAGCAGGAGTTCAGTGACAGCACCAGCTCCGTATTCTCCTGCGGGTCCAGCAGCTCGTCCGTGGGGTCTGGGAGCCCTGTGTTTCAAGGCTCCCTCTTTGGAGGTGAGGGGAGACCCAGGGGAAAGGGAGGAGGACTGGGGCGGTGGGGACTAGTAACAACCTGTGCCCATCCGACCATCCCCCAGCCAGGGCCCAATCCACCCACCCAGTATCTGAGCCCTTCCCAGGCAGGAAGGAAACTCCCCCCGAACACCCTGGGGCAGGGGAGGAGCCTCTCTGTCTGGCAGGTGGGAACTGAGATGCAGAGGAAGGGCTGTGGGCCTGGTCACACAATCCTGGGTGCAGATCTGGGAAGTGGACTGGGTCCCGGCCTAGAGCCTTTCCCCCAGGGGCACCTTCGTTTCTGCCCCTTTATTCTCCCCTCCGGCTAGGGGGGTCTGAGAGTGTGAAATGAACAGGGAGGGTGACGGGGTCCTGGCACACAGCCTGGATGGGAGCTCCCCTTGGCTTGGAGCCCAGGCTCAGAGACATCTTTGTCATCCCGCTGTCCTTCTGTTATTGCTAGGAAGGGAGTCCCCCGATGAGGGGTCTCCAGGCTCCAGTAAGTCATCCTCATTCCAGCCCGCATGTACCCCCTGCCCTGCCCTGCCCTCCGGTTTCTCGCTGTTGACTCTGGCTGGACTCTTGACTCCGGTCTCTGGCTATGACTTTGGCGTGACCCTTCTTGGCTCCAGATTTGGGTTCTGAACCCCGTCTCAGTATTCTCCTTGCCTTTCTCTAGCCTCGCTCCAGGCCCTGCAGCCACCCGCTCCAGCCCTGCCTCCTCCTCCTGATCTTCCCCGACAACGGCAATTTCGACCACCCGGCTTCGACCTCCGGCGCAGATATGGACTCTGGCTCCGGATGTGCCTGCACATAGTCAACACCTGGATGCAGTAGACAGGCCCCACCATAAATCAGACCCTAACCCTGCCCCATGACCCCTTAGTCCCTCCCACCTGTCACCGGAAGTCCTGCCCCATGGGGGTATTACTTCGTGGTCAAGGCAGCCACATGACTGGAAGCCAGGTGTGTCATGTGACCCCTCTAAGAACTCCTCCCACCACCCTCTCCCAATCAGGGTGGGTTTCCTCCTGGAAGGACCACCCCAAGAGGAGATTTGACCAATCAGGGCGAGCTCTGGGGTGGGAGGGTGACCTATCCCGACGTGTGTCTTGTGACCCCTCTAAGAACTCCTCTTACTGCCCTCGACCAATTAGGATCGGTTTTGTCCTGACAGGACCACCCCAAGAGGGGATTCTGACCAATCAGGGCGAGTTCTGGGGCAGGGTGACCCGTCTGGGAGTGGGCTGTTTGACCCCACTAAGAACTCCTCCCAGGGCCGTCTGCCAATCAGGGTGCAGCACCATCACCTTCTAAGTCCCAGTGCTGGACGGATGAGGCCATCTCTCACCAAGGACCCATGGTTTAGAAATTGTGGGAAGGCTGCGGAGAGGAAACCTGGACTCCTTCACCACCCCCGTGAGAACTTCGGACTCTGTCTTCGCCCCGAGGGTCTTTGACCATCCGCGGAGAAAGCGCTACATCAGCGACAGTGCCGAGGAGGAGGAGGGAGCGACTGAGGGGAGACCTTTGGCCCAGCCGTTGATGGATATGCCGGAACCCGAACCCAAAACCCAACTGCTTGTGAGACACCCCAATGAGCATGGTGGCCTCTCTTTGTTCACCCCCTTCGAGGTGGAATGCGACTGCGGCTCGGGGGAGTCACCGACGCACAAGGTGAACACAGGTAAAGGAATGATTAAGTCAAGGGTGAAAGTAACTTCCAGGACTTCCCGGTACTGCCGGAGTCCTGAGGGGGCGTGGACTCAACCGGAAGGGGCGGGGCCTCTCAAGATTGAAAGGTTCTGCAGCATCGGCTGTGGCTGGGAGCCCCAGGGCCTTTAAATCCCCCCCGCAGCTCTGGCAGCCAGGTTCGAGCGTGGATTTAAAGGGTGCGGAGCTCCCGTGGCTGTGGGGATCCTGAGCCTTCCCCGGCTGGAGCCAGGATTTAAAGGGCCCGGAGCTCCTGCCGCTCCGGAGAGCTCTCAGCCCTTTAATTCCCTGGCCCAGCCTGGGTGCTGGAGCTGCGTGGAGGGGAATGAAAGGGCTCTGGGATCTACGCAGCCACAGGGAGCGCTGAGCCCATTAAATCCCGGCCCCAGCCAGCTGCTGGAACTGTGTGGGGGTGGGGAGAGATTTAATGAGCTCTGGGTTCCCAGCAACCACCGGAGCTCTGAGCCCTTTAATTCCCGGTCCCAGCCCAGCTCCTGGAGATGCGGGGGGAATTTAAAGGGCTCTGGGCTCCCCGCAGCCGTAGGAGTTCTGAGCCAGAGATGAAAGTAAGCCGGTACGGGCCAGTACAGCATAGCGGCAAGAGCAAGTACGCTGTGCCGGACCGCACCGGCTTCCTCAGTGGGGATTTAAAGGGCTCAGAGCGCTGGCGGCTGCAGGGAGCCGTTTAAATCCCTCCTCCCCTCCCACCGCAGCTCCGGCAGCTGGGCTGGGAATTAAAAAGCTCGGTGCTCCCTGCAGCGGCAGGAGGTCTGGGCCCTTCAAATCCCGGCCCCAGCCCGGCAATCCTCTGGCTCCCCGCAGCCATGGGAGCTCCTGGCCCTTTAAATCCACACCCGAACTCTGCTGCCAGAGCTGCAGGGGAATTTAAAGGGCTCTGGGCTCCCTGTAGCCACGGGAGCTCTGAGCCCTTTAATTCGCAGCCCCAGCCTGGCTTCTGGAGCTGCGAGGGGTATTTAAAGGTCTCTGGGATTCTGGCAGCTGCGGGATCTCCGAGCCCTTTAAATCCTGGCCCCAGCTTGACTGCCGGAGCTGCGGGGGAAAATTAAAGGGCTCTGGGATCCCCGCAGCCGTGGGATCTCAGAAGCAGAGATGAAAATAAGCCATTACGGTCCAGTACGGCGTACCAGGAAGAGCCAATATGCCGTGCCAGACAGAACGGGCTTCCTGAGCAGGGATTTGAACGGCTCAGAACTTTGGCGGCTGCAGGGAGCCCAGAGCCCCTTAATTTTCCCCTGCAGCTCTGGCAGCGGGGCTGGGGCCAGATTTAAAGGGCTCGGTGCTCCCCGCAGCCATGGGAGCTCCGGGACCTTCAAATCCACACCCGAACCCGGCTGCCAGAGCTGCGGGGGGAATCTAAAGGGCTTGGGGCTCCGCGGCGGCCTGAGCCCTGGGCCCTTTAATTTGCCCCTGAGCCCAGGGTTAATTTAAAGACCCTGGGGCTCCCAGACACAGCCGATGCCCCAGGATCTTTAAATCTTGAGAGGCCCCGTCTCTTCCGGTTGAGGCCACGCCCCCTCAGGATTCCGGCAGTACCGGTAAGTCCTGGAAGTTACTTTCCCCCCTGCTGTGAGCCCTTTAAATCCCAGCCCCAACCCAGCTGATGGAGCTGCATGGAGGGGAATTAAAGGGCTCTGGGATCTATGCAGCCACGGGGAGCGCTGAGCCCATTAAATCCCGGGCCCAGCCCAGCTGCTGGAGCTGCGGGGGCAGGGGGGATTTAATGGGCTCTGGGTTCCCAGCAACTGCTGGAGCTCTGAGCCCTTCAAATCCCGGCCCCAGCCCGGCAACCCTCTGGCTCCCTGCAGCCATCGGAGCTCCGGGCCCCTTAAATCCACACCCGAACCCGGCTGCCAGAGCTGCGGGGGAATTTAAAAGGCTCTGGGCTCCCTGTAGCCATGGGAGCTCTGAGCCCTTTAATTCGCAGCCCCAGCCTGGCTTCGAGAGCTGCAGGGGGTATTTAAAGGTCTCTGGGATTCCCGCAGGCGCGGGATCTCTGAGCCCTTTAAATCCTGGCCCCAGCCCGACTGCCAGATCTGCAGGGGAAATTAAAGGGCTCTGAGCTCCCCGCAGCTGTGGGTTCTCTGAAGCAGAGATGAAGATAAGCCATTACGGACCAGTACGGCATACCAGGAAGAGCCAATATGCCGTGCCGGACCGCACCGGCTTCCTGAGCAGGATTTGAACGGCTCAGAACTTTGGCGGCTGCAGGGAGCCCAGAGCCCCTTAATTTTCCCCAGCAGCTCTGGCAGCCAGGCTGGGGCCAGATTTAAAGGGTTCGGTGCTCCCCGCAGCCGTGGGAGCTCTGGGCCCTTTAAATCCACACCTGAATCCGGCTGCCGGAGCTGCGGGGGGAATCTAAAGGGCTCGGGGCTCCGCGGCGGCCTGAGCCCTGGGCCCTTTAATTTGCCCCTGAGCCCAGGGTTAATTTAAAGACCCTGGGGCTCCCAGCCACAGCCGATGCCCCAGGATCTTTAATTCTTGAGAGGCCCCGCCTCTTCCGGTTGAGGCCACGCCCCCTCGGGATACCGGCAGTACCGGTAAGTCCTGGAAGTTACTTTCCCCCCTGCTGTGAGCCCTTTAAATCCCAGCCCCAACCCAGCTGATGGAGCTGCATGGAGGGGAATTAAAGGGCTCTGGGATCTATGCAGCCACGGGGAGCGCTGAGCCCATTAAATCCCGGCCCCAGCCCAGCTGCTGGAGCTGCGGGGGCAGGGGGGATTTAATGGGCTCTGGGTTCCCAGCAACTGCTGGAGCTCTGAGCCCTTCAAATCCCGGCCCCAGCCCGGCAACACTCTGGCTCCCTGCAGCCATGGGAGCCCGGGCCCTTAAATCCACACCGAACCCGGCTGCCAGAGCTGCGGGGGAATTTAAAAGGCTCTGGGCTCCCTGTAGCCATGGGAGCTCTGAGCCCTTTAATTCGCAGCCCCAGCCTGGCTTCCAGAGCTGCAGGGGGTATTTAAAGGTCTCTGGGATTCCCGCAGGCGCGGGATCTCCGAGCCCTTTAAATCCTGGCCCCAGCCCGACTGCCAGATCTGCAGGGGGAAATTAAAGGGCTCTGGGCTCCCCGCAGCCGTGGGTTCTCTGAAGCAGAGATGAAGATAAGCCATTACGGACCAGTACGGCGTACCAGGAAGAGCCAATATGCCGTGCCGGACCGCACCGGCTTCCTGAGCAGGATTTGAACGGCTCAGAGCTTTGGCGGCTGCAGGGAGCCCAGAGCCCTTTAATTTCCCCCCGCAGCTCTGGCAGCCGGGCTGGGGCCAGATTTAAAGGGCTCGGTGCTCCCCGCAGCCGTGGGAGCTCTGGGCCCTTTAAATCCACACCTGAATCCGGCTGCCGGAGCTGCGGGGGGAATCTAAAGGGCTCGGGGCTCCGCGGCGGCCTGAGCCCTGGGCCCTTTAATTTGCCCCTGAGCCCAGGGTTAATTTAAAGACCCTGGGGCTCCCAGCCACAGCCGATGCCCCAGGATCTTTAAATCTTGAGAGGCCCCGCCTCTTCCGGTTGAGGCCACGCCCCCTCAGGATACCGGCAGTACCGGTAAGTCCTGGAAGTTACTTTCCCCCCTGCTGTGAGCCCTTTAAATCCCAGCCCCAACCCAGCTGCTGGAGCTGCATGGAGGGGAATTAAAGGGCTCTGGGATCTATGCAGCCACGGGGAGCGCTGAGCCCATTAAATCCCAGCCCCAGCCCAGCTGCTGGAGCTGCGGGGGCAGGGGGGATTTAATGGGCTCTGGGTTCCCAGCAACTGCCGGAGCTCTGAGCCCTTCAAATCCCGGCCCCAGCCCGGCAACCCTCTGGCTCCCTGCAGCCATGGGAGCTCCGGGCCCTTTAAATCCACACCCGAACCCGGCTGCCAGAGCTGCGGGGGAATTTAAAAGGCTCTGGGCTCCCTGTAGCCATGGGAGCTCTGAGCCCTTTAATTCGCAGCCCCAGCCTGGCTTCCAGAGCTGCAGGGGGTATTTAAAGGTCTCTGGGATTCCCGCAGGCGCGGGATCTCCGAGCCCTTTAAATCCTGGCCCCAGCCCGACTGCCAGATCTGCAGGGGGAAATTAAAGGGCTCTGGGCTCCCCGCAGCCGTGGGTTCTCTGAAGCAGAGATGAAGATAAGCCATTACGGACCAGTACGGCGTACCAGGAAGAGCCAATATGCCGTGCCGGACCGCACCGGCTTCCTGAGCAGGATTTGAACGGCTCAGAGCTTTGGCGGCTGCAGGGAGCCCAGAGCCCTTTAATTTTCCCCCGCAGCTCTGGCAGCCAGGCTGGGGTCAGATTTAAAGGGCTCGGTGCTCCCCGCAGCCGTGGGAGCTCTGGGCCCTTTAAATCCACACCTGAATCCGGCTGCCGGAGTTGCGGGGGGAATCTAAAGGGCCTGGGCTCACGCGGCCTGAGCCCTGGGCCCTTTAATTTGCCCCTGAGCCCAGGGTTAATTTAAAGACCCTGGGGCTCCCAGCCACAGCCGATGCCCCAGGATCTTTAAATCTTGAGAGGCCCCGTCTCTTCCGGTTGAGGCCATGCCCCCTCGGGATACCGGCAGTACCGGTAAGTCCTGGAAGTTACTTTCCCCCCTGCTGTGAGCCCTTTAAATCCCAGCCCCAACCCAGCTGATGGAGCTGCATGGGGAATTTAAAGGGCTCTGGACTCTACAGCTGCCAGAGCTCTGAGCCCTTTATATCCTCGGCCGAGGAAGCCGGTGCGGTCCGGCACGGCGTACTGGCTCTGGCTGGTACTCCGTACTGGCCCGCACCAGCTTACTTTCACCTCTGGATTAAGTGACGGTCGAGGTCGTGAGATGTTCCATAGAGCTCTCCTGGCCGCAGTGCCCATGACGGAAGGTGGTACGTTCCGCTCCGCCATGACATTCATAAACACATCCCATCTTTAAGGTCCATGTCTGCTAGGAACTGAGCGCTGCCTGGGTCACGGCCCGGACTAAGTCGAGCATGTTAGAACCATTAACCACAGAGCCTTTGTACACAAAAGCCCCTTTATTGTTCCATGAAGAGAGATTTGTAGCCTGGCCCAGCTTCTTTAGCAGTACGAATGCATTTTTCTTAGAACGCTTCTTCACGTTATCCAGCACCTGCTGAGCAACAGACTCTGAGCTCTTTGGTGTTTCTGGGGGGTTGCAGGTACATTCTGTCCCTGTTCTGGTAGATACAGACTGATTTTCACTTTCTCCGTGTCACTCGGCTTCACGTACATTAGGCACCTTTGAAGCTCAGCGCTGTAAGGTTTAGCCTTTTAGAATTCGGCTCAGTCGGTTCTTTGAAGAACAGACTCGTTTCAGCATCTAGTAAGTGAGTTGTGGTCAGTCGTTAGGCCCCCTGAGGATACAGAGGTCACCAGTGTTCTGAGCGAAGCATCAGATTTTTCCCAACTCTCTTTAGAATGCCGTTCTTTAGCCCCTCCGCCCTCTGGGGACACAGCATCCATCAGTTTTCTGAATGAACCATCAAACTGTTCCCAAATACTAGAATATAGGGGAGCGGTGACGAGCTTATGGTTTTGGGAGAATGGTTTGTCAGTCCTTGGTGTTTTATTCACAACCCCTAGAGCGCATGCTCCAGATTTGTGAATGTGTGTGGTTCTGCGCACCTTCAGAGTCCGCCGACATGTGGGTTTGTGAATGTGTGTGGTTCTGCGCATGTTCAGAGTCCCTCGAACGCATGCTCCGGGTTTGTGAATGTGGGTGTTTTTTCAGGGTTTGCTGTGGCAGTGGCCGCTGAGGAACTGGAGTTGTGGTTGTTGTTTACCAGAGTCTTGTTTTGCCCTTGGGTTTGCCGGATATGAGGTTTGGACTGCCTGGATGCTTCATCTGCACTCTTGTGCTGTTTTGCGTTGTTAAAAGTCTCAAAGCAGATTCCTGGTTCTTTGGCGGTTCTGGAGGAGGTGTCCTTGTAGCGCGGACTAAGCGTTGTCAGAAAAGTTGCCCATGCCTATGGGGGGTGGGGGGAACCATTTTACAAAACTGAACTTTACCATCTTTCTCACCCACACCTATGTATTCACTTCAAATACAAAACCTCACAGAACAACCCAACCAATAAGCAAAATATATTTACTGGGCTTCTTCCATCCATCAGTCACTGATGCTGGTGAATTTTCCCTTTCAGCTGTCTCGTTCCCTTTTCTTCTGAGCTTGTTTTCCCTCTGCTCTAAGGATCTCTCATGTTTCCACCGTACTGTGGAGCAAACAGCATTATTATAAAACACATGAAACCGTCTGGTAAACTTAAAAACTAAATATTCATTACGGTGTTTTTCTGTTTAAAAAGTCACAGCTTTAAAACAAATCATCCAGTTCAGGCTGTACGAGAAACACCAGTTTTGAGTTTATTTCTACCACTTAAAACATAAACCAAAAAACAACAAACAAACAAACAAACAACAAAAACCTCAAAAACATTTTTTTAAAATACATCTCATTTTGCAGAATAAAAACCAAACTGCTTTTAAAATCCATTTTAAACCACATTTTGCACAGGAAAAAACCCTGTTTGTTTGAAACAAACCAAGTACTTTTAAAACCCTACACCTATGCCTTGCCCAGACCCCTCTCACACACAAATTAGCATCTTTAGAAACACACTAAACCAAGTTTGCCTCCATATACTTTTCAATAACCCCCACCCCCCTATGCATTTAAAAGTCAGTTGCAAAAAAGTTCCCTTTCACTAAGGGATCAAGTGTTGCAGGCACATGCTTGTCCTGTTCTCCCATGTGTGTTTGGGCCTTCAGGTTAAAGAACAAGCAAAAATGTTAGTTACTATTACCACCAAGTCCCTATACAAACTGTGCAAAACTTAAAGATTTTTAAAACAGTATTAAGCACAACTATAGTTAAAATGGTTTTTACCTTGGCCTGGTGGTGAACTGCAGCTTAACGTTCTGGGTCCATGCTAAGCAGATCATGCTGCAATGAAGATAGGCACCATGATTTTCCTAAGACAGCCTGGGCAAAGAGTGGCATTATACAATGTATAGTTTCAGAGTTGAAGCCAGCCAGCCCTACCTCTGTCTGCCGTCCGGCAGCCTTCCAAGAAAGTTTCTGTTGAAATGGACAGTCTCCAACAGACCTGAGTTTTTTAGACCATCTTAGCCCATTGTTCAAACAGACTTCAGCATAGTAGCTAGCAGGCTAATTTAATCCCCACGGCTCTGAACTAATAGATCCTTAAGGACTTTAGGCACCCCTCCCGCAGCACCCCCTATGGTGATCTGGGGTGGGGGAACCAAGCTGTCTGCACAACAGGGCTTTTTTTTTTCTTTTTTCCTTTTTTCTGCAAGTTAACATAAATGTTTCTGTGGGGCCTTTTTAGAGTATTGAACAGTCCCCATTTCCAAGCGGGGGGCCCTTTGCAGATATCAATGAATGTCTTGGGTCTTGGGTTTTTTTTTTAAACACGTTTCTTTCATGCTTAAAGTTTGGGGTGGGGGTGTTTTCTAGAAAGAATGACCCAGAGCATTCGACCAACTCCAGGGCCATATTTAATCTGTCCAATAGTGTTCCACCAGCTCCTGGGGTCATACTGAAACTGTCTAATTGAGTTCTGCCAACTCCAGCAGTTATATTGAAACTGTCCAATAGCATCTGCGAATTCCTGAGGTTTTATTTCATTTCATATTAATCAGAACTCACCATCCACCCCCATCAAATTTAACCCTATGGCAACAAGGGTAAGTAATCGCAGTCACCCTGGCTATTCAGTGGGGGGGGGGAACCCACTCAGTTCAACAGGATAAGTCAACTGTATTGTACTCAAACACAGGTCTGAACAGCCTGCTTGTTTTACTGTAAACACATTTCTTAGGATTTTCCCCCCACCCACAACATACATTTCAGCTTTTTGCTGTAAATGGGTCACTTTTACACTCAAAGCCCACAAGCGCTAGCTTCTCACAAACAATTGATTTTTTATTTAAAAGACATACAGCTCCTTGAAACCAAGCCAAGATGCTTCATTAACACTTTTAGCTCATTTAAGGGCCAAAGGCCTTTGAACAGAAACACAGATAGTCACAAAGCCCTTTTCAATAGGGTTTATTTTAAAATTTACAGCTACCAAGTTTTCTATTGCGTGTTTGTCCCCTCACCATTCTCTAGCTGAATCCTTTTAGATTTCTTACAAATAGTCTTTTCCTTAAGCAGGAATCTGTAACTTTTTGTGCAGACTAGACGGCCAATATCACGCCGTGTCGTGGATAAATGACCCCGCGTTGTGTTTGGATCAGAATCACACGAGGCCCCTTTATTACAAGCATGCCGGGGGCGGGGACCAGCAAACTGGCTTACCCCTGAATAGAGATTTTTCAACAGGTTTTATAGCAAAAACCCCACAATTTGTGGGTCCTTGTTCACATGATTGCCATAACTGGAGAAATGCTGTGCAAGTGAGTGAGTGGAGACCCTGACTGTGTTGTAAAGAAAATGAACCAGAAGGTGCCTGCAATTTTTTCACTCCAGCTGTAAGCAGGTTATTTTCTTTAAAACACAGTCAGGGGCTCCACTCAACTGCACAGCATTGAACAAGGTCCCCCCTTGCACTAAATGTTCTTGGCTTAGGCACAGACATTGCACAGCAGAACCTCTGGCAATCACGGTGTTTAATCAGCTTTCCAAACCCAGCTCAGCACATAGGCCCCGGAGATTGTGGTTTGAAGTCCAAGACACTTAGTCGTGGGGCTGTTGGCCTGGTGCATCTATGACACGGCCCTCGCAATCTTCACAAAGCTTTTCCCTCAGGCAGTGCTTAAGGGCAGCATAAACAGCAACGCGTACAATAGTCTGCGTGACTTTTTTACGCTCACGACGTGGCACTGGCTCAGTTAGTTCTATGCCAAGCCTCCTCCGAAACCCCTCATGGCCATCATGCTCAGAGTCCTCTTCAACAATTCGTATCGGCATTGAGCAAAACCGAGGTGGGCCCAGTTCATCTTCCCTGCTTGATGCAACGCTGTCCAGGGCTTTCAGGCCGTCTAGAAAGGCATTGTCGAGCTGTTGAGAGATTTTCAGAACAGAAACAGTGTAAGCGCCACAGTGTTTGTTTTTAGATTTACACAACTCCTGGTTCCTTACCCGTTAAGAAGCAATTGCTTCTTAATCATTCATTTACCTGTGTGACGTCTTTACCATTCACCTTGTCCACCGGTGACTCCCCCCAGCCTCAATCGCATTCCACCTCTAAGTGGGTGGACAAAGAGAGGTCACCATGCTCATTGGGGTGTCTCACAAGCAGTTGGGTTTGGGGTTCTGGTTCCGGTTTATCCATCAATGGCTGGGCCGAAGGGCTCCCCTCGGTCACTCCCTCCTCCTCCTCGGCACTGTCGCTGATGTAGCGCTTTCTCCGCGGATAGTCAAAGACCCTTGGGATGAAGACAGTCTGAAGTTCTCACGGGGATGGTGAAGGAGTCCAGGTTTCCTCTCAGCAGCCTTCCCACGATTTCTAAACCATGTGTTCTTGGTAAGAGATGGCCTCATCTGTCCGGCGCTGGGACTTAAGGGGTAATGGTCCTGCACTCTGATTGGCAGAGGGCCTTGGGAGGAGTTCTTAGTGGGGTCATACGGCCCACTTCCGGACGGCTCACCCTGCCCCGGAATTCTCCCTGATTGGTCAAAATCTCCTCTTAGGGCAGTCCTATCGGGTCAAACCCATCCTAATTGGTAGATGACGGTGGGAGGAGTTCTTAGAGGGGTCACACGACCCACTTCTGGATGGGTCACCCCACCTCGGAACTCACCCTGACTGGTCAAATCTCCTCTCAGGGTGGTCCTTCTGGGATGAAAACCATCCTGATTGGTAGAGAGTGGTGGGAGGAGTTCTTAGAGGGGTCACATGATACACCTTCCTTCCAGTCATGTGGCCACCTTGACCCCGGAGTTAAACCCCCCCATGGGGCGGGACTTCCGGTGACAGGTGGGAGAGACTAAGGGGTCAACGGGTAGGGCTTGGGAGGGTCAAGGGGAGGGGTTAGGGTTTGATTGATGGTGGCCTTCCTGATGGTGGATCTCCCTGCGTACAATCATGAAAACCAGTCCTAAGAGCAGGCCCTTTTGGGGAAGAAGAAATGTGGGACTCTGCTACGCCTCTCTTTAGACAATCAGCTCCTAAACAAAGTGATCATTTGAAACCATTACCCTCTGCTGCCACAAAAAAAAAGTGCCACAGAAATGTCAATCAAATCTCCAGAAATTCACAAAATCGTAGGTAGCCAGCCAGAGATGCCAAATATGACAAACAGGGATCAAAGCCAAAAGGAAGTCCCTGTTTCGATGGAGTCTCTGGTTAAACCCAAAAAACAAATAAAGATAGCGGTATGGAATGTTCGAACAATGTATGAAACAGGGAGAACAGCATTAGTAACAAAGGAAATGAGAAAATATGGTATTAACATCCTTGGGATCAGTGAGATGAGGTGGAAGGACACTGGTATGTTAACACTGGACTCTGGTGAGACAATTTTTCATTCAGGACGCATAGATGGATATCACCATGAAGGGGTGGGCATCCTTTTCGACAAACAGACGAGAAAGAGTTTGTTAGGATGGAGTCCTGTTACCTCCAGAATAATAAGAGCGAGATTCTTCTCCAGATATGCGAAGACCACCATCATCCAATGTTACGCACCTACTGAACAAGCCGAGGAAGAGGAAAAAGACTTGTTCTATATCAGACTTCAGGAAGAGATACTTAAGACCCCATGCCATGACATCCTGATTTTGATGGGCGACTTCAACGCTAAAGTCGGTTCCAATAACGACGGGTATGAAGCATGTATGGGGCGGGAAGGAGTTGGTGAGAGAAATGATAATGGTCAACGATTTGTAGATTTATGTCTTGAGAATGGACTGGTGATAGGTGGAACAATTTTCCAACACAAGACAATACACAAGTTGACGTGGATATCACCGGATGGGAAAACCAGGAACCAAATTGATCACATTGCGATCAATCGAAGTGGAGAGGGTCGTTGTTGGACACCAGAGTATCAAGAAGTGCAGATGTAGGTGGCGATCATCACCTTGTATTGAGTAAGCTTCAGATAAAACTGAGAAAGACGAAGAAAGTTTATGGGCAACAAATTTTCAACTCAAGGAAGTTGAAAGAACCGTCGGTAAAGGCACAGTTCATACTGGAGCTCTCGAAAAAGTTTCAACTTCTAAATGATTTGCAAACTGGTAATATACATACTATTTGTGATAACGTTGAGAAGGTATATGCGGAGGCCAGCAAGACAGTGCTTGGCTATAAGAAAAGAGAGCAGAAAGTATGGATTTCAGATCATACATACATACTCATTGAGGAGAGGAAGATAGCAAAATTACGTATGCTGACTGGAAGTGGTGAACAACAGAAAGCTGCGAATGAAGAATACAGGGAGAAAAACAAGGCTGTGAAGAGAAGTGTTCGAAAAGATAAAAGGGATTATATTACCAGTCTGTCAAGAGAGGCACAATCAGCAGTCAGTGGGGGCGACAAAGAACTCTGTATAGAATCACGAGGACTTTGACAGGAGGGTTCAGCAATAGGTCAACAGCAGTTAGAGGAAAGGATGGGAGAATATTGATAGAAGAGAAAGAACAAATTAATCGATGGGCAGAGCATTTTAGAGAGACTCTAAATAGACCAAATCCTGAAGAGGTAGTTGAAATAGAGGAAACGAGTTTTCAGATGGAGGTAGAACAAGGGCCTATCACAGAGTGAGAGATAGAAGAGGCCATTAGACAGACAAAAGAAAATAGGGCACCAGGCGAAGATAGAATAACCACAGAAATGCTAAAAGCCGACCTGAATATGAGTGCCGGGATTCTAGAGGAGCTATTCAACAAGGCATGGGAAGAAGAGAAAGTACCTGAAGCATGGAGGAAAGGTATCATTGTGAAATTACCAAAGAAGGGTGATTTGTATTTGTGTGATAATTGGAGATGTATAAACCTGTTATCAGTGCTCGAAGGTTTTCTGCAGAGTCCTGTTACAGAGAATAAGACAAGCAGTAGAAGAGATCCTGAGGGAAGAACAAACAGGATTTAGGAGTGGGAGAGGATACGTTGATCAGATATTTGTATTACGTATGATAATGGAACAATCCCTTGAATGGAACTCGCCACTGTTCATTAACTACCTTCATTTCAAGAAGGCATTTGATAGCGTCCACCATCCATCTCTCTGGAATATCCTAAAAACATATGGATTCCCTCCGAAAGTTATTAACATCCTCAAAGATATGTATGCCGATAATAAGTGTTGTGTTCGCCATGAAGGACAGCGGAGCGAGTGGTTCCATGTGAGAACGGGAGTTAGAAAAGGATGTGTTATTTCGCCCATCCTATTTCTTGTGGTTATAGACTGGGTGATGCGGAAAGCCACCGAAGATAGGCCAAGAGGGATCGCATGGGGACCCTCTGGTCATATTGAAGATTGTGACTTTGCGGATGACATCGCCCTGATTTCAAGCTCTCAGATGGACCTTCAAGAGAAGACTGATAGAGTTGGTAGAGCAGCAAGGTGCGTGGGACTTAATATCCACACCGGTAAGAGCAAAACAATGAAAATAAAAACAGCCAGCTCGACGAAGACAGTAGTATGTGTCGTAGAATTGGAGGAGGTGAACGATTTTAACTATCTTGGTAGTTACATATCAGCTGATGGTAATATTCAGAAGGAGATATCTACCAGAATTGGTCTTGCAGCAACTGAATTCTATAGACTTCAGAACATTTGGAGGTCGGCCATCTTGCAAATGAAAAGCAAGGTAGAGATCTACAGGTCGAACGTCCGCTCTGTGTTGCTTTATGCGGTGGAAACATGGAGGACCAACAAGAAGATAGAAAGTCGGCTTCGGGGTTTTGAAGGAAGGTGTCTTAGGCGAATTCTTAACATACACTGGCCGCAGCGTATCACCAATGTTGAAGTGAGCCGCTTAACGGGCATTAACAACATAGTGGATGAAGCCAAACAACGAAGATGGAGATGGTTGGGGCATGTGTTGAGAATGGGTTCTGATAGACACCCTCATATTGCCCTACGATGGACACCACAAGGAAGAAGGAGGAGAGGTAGACCATTGGGGATGTGGCGAAGGACCATTGAAGAGGAAATGAAAGGCATGGGAATGAAGTGGGATGAAATTTGCTGCCTCGCTCAAGAATGAAACAAATGGAGGAGAATGGTTGACGCCTTATGCTCCACCGGGAGTGAATAAGAGGAAGAAGACCCTCTGCTGCAAATCCCACAATTGTTGGCTCACAGGAAATCTGCAAAGGGTTTCATCAAACTTCATCTGCAAGGATTTCCAATCTAACCCTCGTTTGGGCAAGAGACAAATTGAAGACAGATTTCAAAACAGACGATGGACATTTTAACGGTCTGATATGCTAGTTGAGCTAACTAAGGGTCCCCTGACCTTGAAACACTTCATCAGTGATGTATTTGGGGACAGTGTCATCTATTGGGGTGACATACGTCTCTTTTTGGAGAACCCAGAGCAGCACACGCAGCACATCCAAACCTGGAGAGGTTTCAGCAGCATGGTCTCATCACAGAATTGGAAAAGCGGAACCTCCAGCCAACTCTCCACAGAGTTTTGGGGGTACATCCACTCCCCAGAAGATGTTACCATTGATGCAAATAAGGTGGAAGCCATTCATAAATGGGGCAAAGTTGGAAGTCCTCAAGAAGTGCAGCGCTTCCTAGACTTCACTCATCCTGTGAAATCGAGACGTGCTGGCTCTCAGTGATGCTTAGACGAAAAACCACGCACCCCACACAGAGGTTGGAACCACCCACTGCCCGGTTGTCCTGAGGAGCCATGATTTCTCCAGGAGCTGGGTAAAGGGCACAGGGATCATCCTCTCAAAGGTAGGGGAGGGTCGTGTGAGGAGAGGGTCTAAGAGAGGAGGATTGTGGGCTAGGCTCTGTATTTGGGCTTGGCAGGGATCGAGAGAAGGGAGAGGGCTGTTAGAGGGCAATGCGAGGTGGGAGGGGGGTCGGAGATGGGGGCAAGGCCTGAAAAGTTCAGCTGCTTTAGATCAACTGTGCCAGAGAATCACTGGTTGAAGTGACTGAAAGCTCTGAGCTGGGGCTGGCCAAAATCCTCCTCCTCAGATGGGAACATCCCAAAAGTCTGCAGAAGCTCAGCCTCTGAGGTGAACGTTGTGGCCCTAACCTCTCTGCTCTGTACCTCACAGGATTCCAGCCGGCTGTTCCAATCCAGGAGGAAAACTGTGCCACCGAAGTCTCCCAGCACCTGGGCAGTGAAGTGCCACTTAACCCCGCTGTGATGCACAGACCTTGCCCTGGCTGGCTGCACAGGGCTGAATTTCACCCCGTCAGAGTGTAAGGAAATAATTGTCTGAAAGCCTTTTTCTTTTTGGATGTCTGTCTAGTGGGAAAGAACCATGGGGATTTTTAGCCTGTTTTGCTCCTATGCCTGGTGCTTCAATGATGCAGAGACGTGCTGATGCATTGGTTGATTTCCACCTTTAATCTACTCTCTTCTTCTCTTTTAACAGGTATTCTAAGGCCCCCGGGCAGCATATGGGCATTCTTGTGTGTGCCGATTGCATCAGACCTGCACGTGAATAATTAATAGTGACTGAAATATGCAGACACTAAAGTTCTGCAGCCAAATTCTCGGAAACCTTCCTCTTCAATGTAAGATCAGGATTTTGGTTTAAATTTATTTTTATTTAAGAAAAAAGTGCTAAGCAGATGCTACACTGTAAGAAGAGGAAAGAGAATCAAAAACTGAAAGATTGTTACTAAAACCAATGAACAACTGCAGAGAGTGGAGACCCGGCAAAGCAAACAAATGAATACTGTGAGTAAATAACCTGAAAGCAAATGGGGAAGAAAACCTCATCTGGGTAAATGTGGCTCTTGGGACAAAAAATGGGTTCCTGGTACGTAGCCTGGCTGAGATCATCCCTTTTCCCTGGGATTCAAATGTCATTCTCGGTGTGGTGTCCTTATTTTATTCCTATGAAAAAGATCCCCAAAGGAGATGTAAGGATCCGGAGCTCTAATGTCTGCCAGAAGCTTCAGCCACCTTCACAGGTAGAAGTCACTGGCTTTCCTACTATGCCACTAGTGCTCTTTCTGCTCTCCAGGTCTGCTCCCTTCAGCAGGACAGAGACACCCCTTAACTCCCCGAGTCCTGATTTCCTGCCATTCAAGGGGCTGAGGGTTTGCATTGCCCCCACCCCCACCATCAGAGACTTTTCCTATGGGAATCTCCCCAGAGCAGGGGAGAAATCTGTTCTTCCGTTAGAACCAGTCTGCTCAGTAAATCCACCCACACTGACCTCATCTCAGATGCTTTGTTTATCTGAGATTAGTGGTATCTTTGGAAAACCCTTAGCGTGTCGAGGTGTGAGGTGGAGCAGGGAATACAGGAGCACCAGCAGATTCCCCTGAAGAACACCACCCTGTCTTTCTCTGGTCAGGCTAGGGCTCACCGTCCATTGTGGAGGTGAAGACCAGATGAGAGCTGCTGGACTGACCTTGATGTGCCATGTCCTTGTGTGGATGAAGGACCTACATCTCAGGGATGGCCAGCAGCAGATGTAACACATGTGTCCAGGAATGGGCTAAATACCCTACATTGAGAGGTAAGTAAAATCGTGGCCACATGTAGACATCACAGGAATTGGTGGGGATTGACCCAGGCTCCTTCAGCACAAGCCCCTCTCACTCACTGTCAACAAATCCAGCTCCACTCACTAGACCACACCCCATTCCAGAGCCCCAGATCCCAGGAGCCCTGATTCTCAGAGCCAGGCCTCACATCACAAGGCCAAACCTCCTCCCATTCTGTGCCCTGTAGAAGGGACCATTGGCAAAAACCTCCTCTACATTCCCCCTGTCAGAGACTGCGGCCATGGGTGACAAGTGAATGAGCTGAGATCTCCCCTGTGGGAATCCAAGGGGCTGCACATTTGGGGTTTCACAGGGATGGCCTCTGGCAGCCATTGACAGAGTGTTCCTGGGAGGAGATTTTCCATCTCTAACAAAGGGTTTCTGTTCCCCCAGATCTCAGCCGCTCAGCACAATGTGGGAGAGCCGAGTGCTGATGGGCTAGAGGGTCCCAGGAGTCTTTGTGCAGCAGGGGCAGTGTCTGCAGTCACCATGGGCCACACCCTGCGCTCCAGACAACCCAGGCTGGTTCCCTGGATTGCAAAGGGGACATTAGCTTGTGGAATTGGTGCTGGTGCCTGTGTCCACAACTGGGATGTTTTCATGAGGCTACTCCATGGTCCATGAAGCGCCATGCAAGCAAGGGGAGAATGGACATTAGAGAGCGAGGCCGGTGCCTTTGCAGGGCTGCTGCAGTCGAACATCCACAGCCAGAAGAGAGACGATGGGAAACTGGCTTCAATGGCTGGCCATAGCCACAGCAGCTGTCTCATAAAGCTCTGCTCATGCTCGAGCCAACAGAGGCAGGACGAAGAGCCACACTGAGAGAGCCTGATTTGCAATTAGCAAGACGCGTTTTTTTTCAGTGGATTATGCTGCCCTGACCGTCTATTTCCTGCAATGTGCACATCCAGCCTCCCTGGCTGACCTCAGTGGGAGCTAGGTTCTCCGTGCCCATAGGACAGGGCTGGCCTTACCATGAGGCGAACTGAGGCGGCTGCCACAGGTGCCAGACTGTGGGCAGGCGCCACTAGGATCCAGAGTGTAGAAAAATTGTCTGGTGCTGGTGCATATGTTTTCTCGCTGCTCGAGATGCACAGAGATGGTGGAGTGCTGTGCTGGAGGAAGGGGGCCCAAGAGACATAACAGGCAGGCAGGAGAAAAGGTGAGAGGGAATAACAGAAAGCAACAGGAGCTTCAGGGAGAGAGAGGAGGAGGAGCCTCTTATGTACCTCTTGAGCACCCCCAGGAGCCTGGACTGATTAACACCAGCTTCTCAGGGAGCTTCCTATTTCCTGAAGTAGTAGGAGCCGGTTAGGCCCTTAAGAGGCTGATATCTTCCCTCACTCAGGCCCTGCTACGAGCCTGCTTCTTTGTCCCCTTCAACTGAGTGTTGAGAGCCACTCTAGCTGCCACAGAACAGCAGTCATGAGTGAAAGAGGAAACGCCTCTGGGGCAGCATTCAGAAAAAGAAAGCAATCAAAAGAAGCTTTTCTGTCTAAGCAGGAAGGAGCTCTCCTGAGATACAGAGACACAAATGTTCACGGTGAGCCTTCCATCCCCAATGAGGATGTGAGTGGTGAAGAGATGCCTGATCTTCCAGTTAGTCAGAGTGCAGGCGACCTGGCAGCTATTGCAGCTTCCATATCTCCATCCCAAATGGATGTAAACCATGCACATGCCTGAAGAAAAGTGTAGATCAGAGAAGAGTGTGGTGGAGGCACAAGAAACAGCTGCTGATGAGTTTAGTTCCTTAAGTCTAGATGATCCAGGACTGTGGACCCACCTGAGCAGTAGCCTGAGGGACTTCCTTGTACTGCCTGGGCCACAGCAAGTGAAAACTTCATGTTCCCCAAAGACAATGAAAATAGAAGCTTCCATCCAACACATTCCTGGTGTGAAATCCCCAATGGTGACAAAGTGGAGAGGTCATGGCTTAGGTACTCAAAAACCCAGAATACTGCATACTGTTTTTGTTGCAAACTCCTCCAGTCTAACGTTCCAGCCACATTGCGTTCTACAGGAACAAAGGACTGGAAAAATCTGGCTAGAAATGTGGCATGCCATGAGAAGGCAGCAAATCACCAGAGAGCATCTCATAGGTGGAAAGAGCTTGAGATGAGCCTAAGGGTAAAGGCCACCATAGATGATCAGCATGAAGAGAAGATTGCATCAGAGTTCTGAAAAGGCTCGTTGCCATTGTGAGAGTGCTTTTTACCCCAAACCTAGCACTGCATGGCACTTCAGATCAGCTGCATGTGCCAAACAATGGAAACTTCTGCATAAAACATCCTTACCACACAAGTTCCCCAACCCACCACCCTTTCTGATCAGCATCAAGAGAAGATTGCATCAGAGGCTCTTTACTGGCAAAATGTTCTGAAAAGGCTCATTGCCATTGTGAGAATGCTGCTACCCAAAACCCAGCACTGTGTGGCACTTCAGATCAACTACATATGCCAAACAATGGAAACTTCCTTAAAATGTGTGTCCAGGAATGGGCTAAATACCCTACATTGAGAGGTAAGTAAAATCGTGGCCACATGTAGACATCACAGGAATTGATGAGGATTGACCCAGGGTCCTTCAGCACAAGCCCCTCTCACTCACTGTCAACAAATCCAGCTCCACCCACTAGATCACACCCCATTCCAGAGTCACAGAACCCAGGAGCCCTGATTCTCAGACCCAGACCTCACATCACAAAGCCAAACCTCCACCTATTATGGGTACTGTAGAAGGGACCATTGGCAAAAACCCCTGTACGTGGTTTTTGGCGTGGGCCAAACCCTGCGCTCCGGACAACCCAGGCTGTTTCCCTGGATTGCAAAGGGGACTTTAGCTTGGGGAATCAGTGCTGGTGCCTGTGTTCACAGCTGGGATGTTTTCCTGAGGCTACTCCATGGTCCCCCTGTCAGAGACTGCAGCCACGGGTGACAAGTGAATGAGCTGAGATCTCCCCTGTGGGAATCCAAGGGGATGCACATTTGGGGTTTCACATGGACGGCCTCTGGCAGCCATTGACAGAGTTTTCCTGGGAGGAGATTTTCCGTCTCTAACAAAGGGTTTCTGTTCCCCCAGATCTCAGCGGCTCAGCAGAATGCGGGAGAGCCGAGTGCTGATGGGCTAGAGGGGTCCCAGGAGTCGCTGTGGAGCAGGGGCAGTGTCTGCAGTCACCGTGGGCCAAACCCTGCGCTCCAGACAACCCAGGCTGGTTCTCTGGATTGCAAAGGGGACTTTAGCTGGGGAATCAGTGCTGGTGCCTGTGTTCACAGCTGGGATGTTTTCCTGAGGCTACTCCATGGTCCATGAAGCGCCATGCAAGCAAGGGGAGAATGGACATTAGAGAGTGAGGCTGGGACCTCTGCAGAGCTGCTGCAGTCAAATATCCACAGCCAGAAGAGAGACAATGGGAAATGCGCTTCGCTGGCTGGCCACAGACGCAGCAGCTGTCTCAGAAAGCTGTGCTCATGCTCCAGCCAACAGAGGCAGGACAAGAGCCACACAGTGAGAGCCTGGGTTGCAATTAGGAATACGCGTTTTTTTCAGTGGATTATGCTGCCCTGACCATCTGTTTCCTGCAATGTGCACATCCAGCTTCCCCGGCTGACCTCAATGGGAGTTAGGTTCTCCATGCCCACAGGACAGGGCTGGCCTTAACATGAGGCGAACTGAGGCGGCTGCCTCAGGTGCCAGACTGTGGGAGGATGCGACTAGGACCCAGAGTGTAGAAAATTGTGTCTGGTGCTGGTGTGTATGTTTTCTCTCTGCTCTAGATGCACAGAGATGGTGGAGTGCTGTGCTGGAGGAAGGGGGGCACAAGAGACATATCAGGCAGGCATGAGAAAAGGGGAGAGGGAATAACAGAAAGCAACAGGAGCTGCAGGGAGAGAGAGGAGGAGGAGCCTCTTATGTACCTCTCCAGCACCCCCAGGAGCCTGGACTGATTAACACCAGCTTGTCAGGGAGCTTCCTGTTTCCTGCTGCTTCCCTGAATCCGCTTGAGGAGAACAGGCAGTCAACTGAAGTAGTAGGAGCCAAGTAGGCCCTTAAGAGGCTGATATCTTCCCTCACTCAGGCCCTGCTACCAGCCTGCTTATTTGTCTCCTTCAACGGAGTGTTGAGAGCCACTCTAGCTGGCACAGAACAGCAGTCATGAGTGAAAGAAGAAAACGCCCCTCTGGGGCAGCATTCAGAAAAAGAAAGAAAGCAAAGGAAGCTTTTCTGTCTAAGCAGGAAGGAGCTCTCCTGAGATACAGAGACACAAATGTTCACGTTGAGCCTTCCGGCCCCAGTGAGGATGTGAGTGGTGAGGAGATGCCTGATCTTCCAGTTAGTCAGAGTGCTGGTGACCTGGCAGCTACTGCAGCATCCTGATCTCCATCGCAAATGGATGTAAACCATGCACATGCCTGAAGAAAAGTGTAGATCAGAGAAGAGTGTGGTGGAGGCACAAGAAACAGCTGCTGCTGAGTTTAGTTCCTTAAGTCTAGATGATCCAGGACTGTGGACCCACTTGAGCAGTAGCCTGAGGGACTTCCTTGTACTGCCTGGGCCACAGCAAGTGAAAAACTTCAGGTTCCCCAAAGACAATAAAAATAGAAGTTTCCATCCAACACATTCCTGGTGTGAAATCCCCAATGGTGACAAAGTGGAGAGGCCATGGCTTAGGTACTCAAAACCCCAGAATGCTGCATACTGTTTTTGTTGCAAACTCCTCCAGTCTAATGTTCCAGCCACATTGCATTCTACAGGAACAAAGGACCGGAAAAATGTGGCTAGAAATGTGGCATGCCATGAGAAGGCAGCAAATCACCAGAGAGCATTCCATAGGTGGGAAGAACCTGAGATGAGACTAAGGTTAAAGGCCACCATAGATGATCAGCATGAAGAGAAGATTGCATCAGAGTTCTGAAAAGGCTTTTTGCCATTGTGAGAGTGCTTGTTACCCCAAACCTAGCACTGCATGGCACTTCAGATCAGCTGCATGTGCCAAACAATGGAAACTTCTGCATAAAACATCCTTACCACACAAGTTCCCCAACCCACCACCCTTTCTTTAATCATAAAAATAATTCATAATAAATAAATGACTATTCATCAAAAGAAAGAAAGAACATCCTAGTTCTTACATCTCCTGCTTTCTTTGTATGTGTCAGTCTTCCCTAGATCACAGGGGCTTTGTATCAGGGAGTGTCCTTCCTTTTTCTGTTTTGTAAAGCGAACAATATTGATACTGACCAGATAAATAATGGAGACATCACAAAAAAAAACCTGAACCCGTTGTCATAAAGACTGTTCTCCTCAGTAAACCAAGCTATAAACATTAGGAAATGCACAGAGATCTAAAAGGCTGCAAAGGGAAGCACTCTCAAGTTAGGAAATACCAGAATGAGCATTGCCTGTGCAATGTTAACTCTGCAGTAAATGAGGCAGGGATCCTACAGGCAACAGACTCCTTCAGTACACAGCCCCTGAGAAGAAAACCCTGTACACTGAATAAGGCAGGGGTCCCGTGGGGGGAAAAATATTATGGGATTATGTCATTAAAGTCTGCATCATCCTGCAAATGCACAAGAGGACTGAATTGAGGGTGCCAGGGCAACACTTCTTTGGACATTTGCTAACCTGAGAATGCTTCACTTTGTAACCTTTCCATCCTGTTTAAAAACCTTGATTTTGTATTTCCTAATGATTTTATTGATGAAAGCAAACGTGAGTAATGTTAAATGAAGAGGTTTTGTTTGTTATTTTCCTTTGTTTTTTTTAATAGAAAGAAAATCTTTTATCTCTGTGCTGTGTGACAGGGTGACCCCCCACTCCAGCCTGGAAGGGGTTGGAAAAGCCCTGCAGAGGGCTGGGGCTGGGCAAGGTAAAACCCTGGCTGATTGGGGGAAGTGGCTGCAGCTGGGGCCACGCCCCAAACTGAGCAACAGGGCCTTATATGAAGGCCAGGGAAGCCGGAAGGATCAGGCTCTGTTTGTAGAGGGAGACGGGCCTGGCTGCAGGGAGCTAGAGACAGGGCACCTGAGTGGAGTAGGGCTGGGGACAGGCAGAGGAGCTGGGGAGCTCCAGCCTGGAAAGCCCCAGGCTGTGGCCTAGCATAAGGCCAAGAGGTCCTGGGGTTTGCATAGGGCAGCCCAGGGGTAGGCTAAGGCAGCAGGTCCAAACTCAACCTTGCCGGTGATGAGTGGCTGATCCTGCAGTCTGCCCCAGGGTGTGGGGCTAGACAATGACTGGCAGTAGCCTTATACTTAGGCGAGGTGGGGATAGAAGGTGGAGGGTTCCACGGGGAGAGGAGACCCTGAGAGAAAGAGGTTACTACCAGGGGGCAGCACCTCAGCTAAAGGGGCACCGGGTCCAGGGAGGGGCACGGGGACCAGAGGACAGGTGGATCACTGGCCTGCAGAGGGTGCTCCGGAGCTGGAACGAGCTAATTCCCAGAAGTCACCAGCAGGAGACGCCGCAAGGTAGTCCGCACCTCTACAAGCTGTTTAAACAATGAAGTTCTTACTCATGCGTTGGTTCAGTCTCTATTTTATTTCCATTGTTATCTTTGTGAAAATCCCACTGTTACCACTCAGTGCTCTGCTTATCAGAGTATTGAAAGTAATGAAATTAAACTGTATTAAAACAAAACTCATTTTATGCAACTTCAGGGTCAGTGAAAGTTCTCAGCTATAACCCTGAATGTGCAAGAAGCAGATAAACAATATCCAAGAAAAAGAGCTGGAATTTTGCATCTTGTTTTCACCTAGGCCTTACTGAGGAAAGTAGCAAGCACCTGCCCTTTGCGAAGGAACACAGCACCGTACCATAGCACAAACCCCACTGAGCACAGCAGGGGCTGTCCTGGTTATCCAGATCTGGCCCTGTTTCATTACAAACTTCCTGTCTGTGATGATGATCTGGTAATAAGGAGGCAACCAGCTGTCAAAGGTAGCTGTTGCCATGGCAGCCAGGGTGCTAATCATTCTCCCCAAGTATGAAAATGAAGCGGAGGGAGGGAGTGCTGAGTGGTGGGTTATCTCTGATGTCACAATGCTACTGCTCAAGCAGCACCAGTGGGCGGCAAATGTATGGTGTGTATCTGTGTTTGTGGGGGGGGCAGGCTTTCCCAGTGCTCCTGTTTTCACAAATTTCCTAAAGAAGCCAACAATGTAACTACCCAGAATACACATTAATGATGATTCCACCCATGTGATAATTAGTCGCTGAAATTTGATTCAAATCCCGTATGGCATGTTTAGAAACAAGGGTTCCAAAAAAGGAGAGACCTTGTAAAACAGAAAATGTTAATGCTCTGGTGTATTTGTGGTTGCATTAAAATTGAATACTGTGACTTTAAATGTTGGGCAGGGTTCCTGGGTGTGCTTGCATGCTAGGGAGCTCAGTAGGGCAGCACACAATTGGCGCGTAGCAGCAGCCAGTCAGCAGGTCCCCAGTGAGTTGTGCCTCTCTGTTATAGGCAGTAGCCTACATTCTCTCCCTCTGGTTTTTGGGTTCTTACGTGTTATTGTTCTGGCTCCTAAGAAACAAATTAGCGAGACTTTGCGAACGTCCAGCAAGAGTATTTTATGTTTTCTCTAACTTTTCTGCTTGTGTGCCACAAAACATGAAAGGCACAATCTCATCCAAAATAAAATAAACTTATGAAGCCAAATGTCCTTTTGAAACAAAAAAATGGAACCATTTATTCTGATAAGCTTGCTGTTACAGAAGCACTTCACTTTTCTTTTCCCTTTCACAGGGAGGAGCCTAAATTAGGTTTCCCTAAATCCATAATTGGAATAGTGAAGCAAAGCCTCACTAGAAGCCAAGCAGCTCGGAAAGAATGGGATGATCATGTTGCCGGCTCAAAGGGCCTGAGGAAAAGCAACAGCGGGGGTTCGTTGCCCGGTGTGCGTCGCACTAATTAACACACCAGGGTGGAGAAGCAAACCAAGTTTATTTGAGCCCAAATAAGGTGCCAGGGAGAATGCAAGGTGCATTCTCAAATCCTGCACACCGGCACGCAGGCGGGGTCCCAGCATTTATACCCCCCTTGTTTGTGTAAGCCTTTTGTTTGGTTTTCCCCCTCACCCCTCCCTTCCCAACAGCAGTTACTTTAAACATTACATCTCAGCGTGTTAGAAAAGTTCCCATTCGCATATTTATCTATGGCCTTCACAGCACAAACGCATGCAGATTTTCCTCCCCCTCCTCCCCGCCGCTTTTTGCTGTTTCAAACTGTCCTACAGCTGCAAGCTGAGACAGCTGACAGTTACATATTTTGCTTGCTGTCTGTTAGCATCTTAGGCTGGTTAAAGTTCACAGCATGGAAGACCTTTGGTTACCACTTTGGTTTATTTAGGCCTAGGGACATCAACAATCACAATACACTAGAACCCTGCTTACCTGACCCTCCATTATCCAGCTCTCCCTATTAATCCAGAAACCAGCGCACACAGGTCCAGAAGTGGGCAATCTCTCCTATGGTCCCTAGATGGCGCTGCAGCCTGGCACTTTCCCATTCATCCAATTATCCGACGTTTTGGTTAACCAATCCGGCCCTGGTCCCAACTCGATGGGATAAAGGGGGTTCTGCTCTCCTTGTGAGCGATCGTTTGATGCAGGGGATCTGCTGCTGGTGTTATTCCTTGTGGAAAAGTACAAATTGCAAAACTGATGGGAGGGGCCTTCTGAGGTGGTAGGGAGGGGTCACGCTGTTACCTGCAATGAACGCGGTCCCCACAGCAGGGACGCACCTCGGACTGTCCATATAAACAGGTTAAAAGTGCATCACAACAGTGAAGCCGTTGTCAAGATGCTATTCTGTGCAGAGGATTGTAAGACAGCCCCTGTTCCTGATCTGAGGCCTGAATGCCATAGGGATATCCCCCTCGAGAGCTTTGAGGTGTGTGAAGAGGTCAACGTAACTGAAAATACAGTGGTCATGGCTGTGTTGCAAAGTGACTGGCAGGTATTATCAAGCAGGCCAGGCCTGACTCACAAAAGTTACCTAAGATTAACACTGTGGGATCACAACGTGCACCTAGCAAAGCTTACCACAGAACTGGTACATTGCAGCAGTGCGTTCAGAAGGAGATGGCAAGCCTGCTGGACATGGGAATAATTAAAGAGTCAAACAGCCCCTGGGATGAGGAGGTCGTTTTGCTGATGTTTACAGGGAGCTCCTCCCAAGTGTGGGGTCAGAATGGGAGAAAGCACGAAGGGGCTTGTTTGAAGATTTAAGCAGTGAGTGTTGGAGGCTGGCATCATGGGCCATGTAACTGCGAACATTTGGTGGCCTTAGACCAGGGATGGGCAAACTTTTTGGCTCGAGTGCCACATCAGGGTATAGAAATTGTATGGAGGGCCATGAATGCTCACAAAATTGGGGTTGGGGTGTGGGAGAGCATGAGGGGTGGGGAATGTGAGCTCTGGGGTGGGGTTGGGGATGAGGAGTTTGGGTACAGGAGGGTGCTCTGGGCTGGGATCAAGGGTATAGAGGGCGGGAAGGAGCTCACGGGTGGGGCACAGAAAGGGAGATGCAGGCAGGAGGCTCTATGCACTACCCGTCTGCAGACGACACCCGTGCAGCTCCCATTGGCCACGGTTTCCAGCCAATGGGAGCTGCAGGGGCGGTGCTTGGGGCACGGGCAGTGTGTGAAGCCTCCTGGCTTTCCCTGTGCATAGAAGCCAGATAGGGGATGTGCCGTTGCTTCTGCGAGCCACACGGAGACATGGCACTCGCATTTTTGTTGCTCCTATCTGAACTCTCTGCAATTTGTCCACATCTTTCCTGAAAAGTGGTGCTCAAAATTGGACACAAGACTCCAGCTGAGGCCTAATCAGTGCAGAGTAGGGCAGAAGAATCACTTCTCATGTCTTGCTCACCACACTCCTTCTCTTACATCCATGTTACAAGTGACAAACAAAGGCAAAGGGAGACTAAACCCAGGTTTTTAAAGGTATTTAGGCCACATAAATCCCATTGATTTAAATGGGAATTAGGAACTGAAATCCTTTTAAAAAATCTGGCCCTAAGTGATTTGCTCAAGATCGCAAAGGAAGTCTGCAGCGGGGGCAGACTTTAAACTCAGACGCCACAAGTCTTAGGTGAGTGCGATAACCTCTGGCATCCTTCCTTTCTCCTGTGTGTGTCTAATGACGTGGTTATGTCTGGGGTTAGATAGACAGAAACGTGTCTCTATCCCCATAGAAAAACATCTGTCTTTCTAGTGTCTATCCGTCTGTCCCCAAACAGAACCATCTCTCTGAATATCTATCTATAAAAACACCTCTCCATGTGCCCCTCCCTTTATTTAATTGTACAGTGATTTTAGGTGGGGGCTGTGGGAACTGAGATAATAGTGGTGGCAAATGGAAATAATTACAGTCTGAGTATCTCCTCTTTATATCATCTGCTAAGTTAACCAATATAGTTCAAAAGGTGGAACACGCAGGGGGAGGTGCCTATATTGCAGAAATCGCATATCAGTGCATAAAGGAGAAGCTGTAACAGTTACTGGACACTGTTTTTCAAGGAACATGGCACCTTCCTTCATTATCTGGCTCAAGTTCCATTGCCATATTGTTTTCTCTTGTAAATCACACGATGACAGAAATTTCTGCATAATGACTTAATGAGTGAGAACTAGCTCATATTTGCACTCCAGTACTGATCAGAAAAACCAGTCCCCATATTTACATACAGGGAGGAACAGTTTTTTGGTATATTGTCATCCTCAGAGCATCCTTCACTTCCTTGTTCCTCAGGCTGTAGATCAGGGGGTTCAGCAGGGGGATCACAAGGATATAGAACCCGGCCACCATTTTCTCCCAGTCCACTGAGGTGCCAGACGAGGGTCATAAATATGTAAAGATCAGGGTCACATATAAGATGGAAACGACAGCCAGGTGGGAGGTGCAGGTGGAGAAGGCTTTGTGCCTTCCTGCCATGGAGCAGATCCTCAGGATGGCAAAGATGACGTAAATGTAGGAGATGAGGATGGTGAGAATGGTGCCTATTGTTTCTATGGCTGCAAAGATGAAATGCACTCGCTTATTGATGAGAAAGTCAGAGCAGGAGATTTCTTGGAGTGGGTGAATATCACAGAAGAAATGATGGAGGACATTGGAGTGACCAAAGGACAGACTGAATTCAGTACACGTATGCACAGTGGCATTGGCACAGGCACCTAGAGCGAGACTAGAGAAAGGCAAGGAGCATACTGGTGTTCAATTCCAGCATTTGTCACGCACTCCAGCTGCTACCACTGGGCTGAGAAGAGCTGTATTAAATGGCGGAGGGATTTTTGGAGCAGGTTGGCAGAGCTTGGGATATGAGAAGATGCGTGTGCACTTTCTGGGATCAAATATACCTCATTTAAATGCTGAATGTTGTTGATTGTTGGTGAAGAGGTTTTCTTCACCATTTGCTTTTGATTGTCTCTGCAGAGGTGTAAAAGTGTCTTCTTGCCATGGGGGTTCATGAGAGTTCACATTTTTGTGAAAGGGGTTCGTGGGTAGTTAAAGCTTGGGAACCACTGCCTTAGGCCAAAGTCTACCACTATTTACACGTGTGCTGCCAATTAACTTCCATACCATTGCCTGGGTGTGATTCATGAATAATTTGGCATGGTAACTTTAGCCCTGACTACAAATAGTGAGAGTTGATCTCCGATGATGGAATAGATGTAGATGGGCCATGTCTTGCAGGGCGGTGACCCAGACAATTTGTAGATCACAGCAGACACATTGAATTGAAGTTTGGAGTCCATTTCTTTGGCTCCATCCTCAAGGTGATGGCGCATGATCATTACATTGCAGTCCACAAACACTGCTGTCATCCAAGTAGCCAATGCAATCACTGACATTCTGTTATCAAGGGTAGTGACTCTGGGAAATGTGCAGGTCATAGTGGATAACTTTGCTGCAATGGGGTTCCCTAATTGTGGTGGGGTGATAGACGGACTGCATATCCCTATCTTGGCACCAGACCACCTTGCCAACCAGTATGTAAACCACAAGGGGTACTTCTCAATGGTGCTGCAAGCACTGGTGGATCACAAGGGACGTTTCACCGACATCAAAGTGGGATGCATGACGCTCACATGAAAGGTGCATGACGCTTGCATCTTTAGGAACTCCGGGCAGTTTGAGCAGCTGCAAGAAGGGACTTACTTCCCAGACCAGAAAGTTACCATTGGGGATGTTGAAATGCCAATAGCTATCCTTGGAGACCCAGCCTACCCCTTGCTCCCATGGCTCATGAAACCATACACAGGCAACCTGGACAGTAGTAAGGAGCAGTTCAACTATAGGCTGAGAAAGTGCAGAATGGTGGTAGAATGTGCCTTTGGACGTTTAAAAGCTCGCTGGTGCTGTTTGCTGACTAGATTAGACCTCACTGCAACCAACATTCCCATTGTTATCATAGAATATCAGGGTTGGAAGGGACCTCAGGAGGTCATCTAGTCCAACCCCCTGCTCAAAGCAGGACCATTAGCACAGTAATTCAATTATACCTAATGCGGGTGTGTCTATACAAGTTAAGAAATCACATTCCTAACTCCTAGTGTAGACATACTTTAAAGGCTATGAAAGGTTCCAGAATGACAGCCCTGCAGTCCAATGTTCAGTGTTTAACCCTAGAACAGGTAGAGCACAGGCAGTGCAAGAGACAACTTCCCAAACACACACCGCACCTCTGCCAATGCGCCTCTGTCCTGCCATGGAATCTCAATTCCAAGCCCAGTCTCTGGTCTCTCTACCATGGCTGCCAACCTGGGGTCCACTGAGTACCAGTTACGATTGTGCTTTGGTTGGGTTTAATGTTGCCACCTGTCCCACCAGACCCTCCCAACCCACATCACTCCATTTATCTTGCTTGCCAAGCACCCTCTTTTCTGCTCCACAGCTTTGTCATGGCGCTTTTCATTTTGGCATTCCTCAGGGTGTAGATGATAGGGTTTATCGGGGTGATAATGGTGTAAAACAAGGCAAAGACCTTATCAACCGCTAAGGTGGTGGAAGGGCGGATGTAGATGAAGAGGCAGGGCCCGAACAGTAACACCACCACGGTGATGTGAGAGGTGCAGGTGCGAGGGCTTTGCGTCTATCCTGAGAGGAGTGTGTCCTCAGAGCGACTAAGATGATGACGTAGGAGATGAGCAAGACAAGGAAGCAGCCCAAGGCAATCATCCCTGTGTTTGCAACAACCATGGCTCCCACCACATGGGTGTCAGTGCAGGCCAGTTTCAGCAAAGGGTAGATATCGCAGAAATAATGGTCAGTCTCGTTGGGCCCACAGAAGGGTAGCTGGGTGGTCAGGAGAGTCTGAACCATGGAATGCACAAAGCCCCCCAGCCAAGAGGCCACCACCATCTGGCTGCACCAACATTGGTTCATGATCGCTGTGTAGCGGAGGGGCTTGCAGATGGCCACGTATCGGTCGTAGGCCATCACCGTGAGGATGAGGATCTCGGTGCAGCCGAAAATGTGCACAGAAAAGAGCTGTGTGATGCAGCCCTGGTAGGAGATTGTCTTGCCCTCTGCCAACAGGTCTGCTATCAGCTTGGGTACGGTGGCAGAGGAGTAGCAGATGTCCACGAAGGACAGGACCGAGAGGAAGAAGTACATGGGCGTGTGGAGGTGCTGGCTGGACTTGACGGTGACTACGATCAGAAGGTTCCCAAGCACGATCACCATATAGATGAGCAGAAACAGGACAAAGGAGACCCGCTGCACAATCGCATTCTTGGAGAGTCCCAAGAGGATGAACACAGTCACGTTGTTTCTGTTCTCCATGTACTCAGCACAGGGGATGGGTCAGAAATAATTCACCTGCATTGACACATAGAAATACCTTACAGTTATTATGGAGCAAGTGCAGTCACTCCATAACTAAGGCTACAACTTATTTCCATTATATGCTTACTCCTGGAATCCCCTCTACAATCCACCAGAAAAGTCATACCGGCCTTAAATTTGGCCAGTTATACCTAGGACCGAGGTAGAACTTTTCTGCCAGATTTGAAGTGAATTGGGCAACAAGCACATTAATTATGACATAAATGAGGGTTCTGTTTGCGGGATGCCTATGAACCCTAGGAATAGTTGGGGTTGGATGGGATTTCTCAAGATCACTAGAGAGAGAGTGCCCATAACCAGCTGAGAACGTCTCCAAAGAAACACTCCATTCTTGTGTTTGTGGTCAATATCAATAAAGGATTATAGTGAAGGCTGTCAAGCGATTAAAAAAATTAGTCATGATTAATCTGGTGATTAATTGCACTGTTAAAAAAAATAGAATACCATTTATTTAAATATTTGTGGATGTTTTCTACATTTTCAAATATATTGATTTCAATTACAACACAGAATACAAAGTGTACAGTGCTCACTGTATATTTATTTTTGATTACAAGTATTTGAACTGTATAAAAACAAAAGAAATAGCATTTTTCAATTCCCCTAATACAAGTACTGTAGTGCAATCTCTTTATCATGAAAGTTGAACTTACAAAAGTAGAATTATGTACAAAAAAACTGCATTCAGAAATAAAACAATGTAAAATTTTAGAGTCTACAAGTTCACTGGGTCCTACTTATTGTTCAACCAATTGCTCAAGACAAACTAGCTTGTTTACATTTGGAGAAGATAATGCTGCCCACTTCTTGTTTACAATGTCACCTGAAAGTGAGAACAGGTGTTCTCATAGCACAGTTGTAGCCTGCGTCGCAAGATATGGGTGAGATTCTGTGGCCTGCATTGTGCAGGAGGTCAGACTAGATGATCATAATGGTCCCTTCTGACTTTAAAGTCTATGAGTCTATATTTACATGCCAGATGTGCTAAAGATTCATATGTCCCTTCGTGCTTCAACCACCATTCCAGGGGACATGCGTCCATGCTGATGACAGGTTCTGCTCAATAACAGTCCAAAGCAGTGTGGACTGACGCATGTTCATTTTCACTGAGTCAGATGCCACCAGGAGAAGGTTGATTTCTTTTTTGGTGGTTTGGATTCTGTCGTTTCCCCATCAAAGTGTTTCTCTTCTGAAAGCATGCTCCCTACCTCATCCCAGATCTTGATTTTTGGAAGGCACTTCAGATTCTTAAACCTTGGGTCAAGTGCTGTAGCTATCTTTAGAAATCTCACATTGGTACTTCTCTGCGTTTTGTCAAATCTGCAATGCTGGGTCATCATCACTGAGACTGCTATAACATGAAATATATGGCAGAATGTGGGTAAAACGGAACAGGGGATGTAAAATACTCCCCCAAGGAGTTCAGTCACAAATTTAATTAACACATTACTTTTTTAACAAGCATCATCTGCATGGAAGCATGTCCTCTGGAACGGTGGCCAAAGCATGAAGGGGCCTATGAATGTTTAGCATATCTGGCATGTAAATACCTTGCAATGCCGGCTACAAAAGTGCCAGGCAGATGCCTGTTCTCACTTTCTGGTGACATTGTAAATAAGAAGAGGGCTGCATTATCTTCCATAAATGTAAATAAATTTGGTTGTCTTAGCAACTAGCTGAACAAGAAGTAGGACTGAGTGGACTTGTAGGCTCTGAAGTTTTACATCATTTTGTTTTTGAGTGCAGTTATGTAACAAAAAAAATCTATATTTGTAAGTTGCACTTTAATGACAAAAAGATTGCAATACAGTACTTGTATGAAGTCAATTGAAAAATACAATTTATCATTTTTACAGTGCAAATATTTGTAATAAAAATAATATACACTTTGATTTCAATTACAACACAGAATGCTATATGAAATGCAGAAAAACATCCAAAATATTTAATAAATTTCAATCGGCATCTATTGTTTAACAGTGTGATTAAAACTGCGATTAATCACAATTAATTGTTTAAATCACAATTCATTTTTTTTAATCAATCATGTGAATTAACTGTGATTAGTTGACAGCCCTAGTTATAGGATAATCTATCGATCATCTATAGGTCTGCTTATCTGTTTATCATATTTCTTATATGCCAATACTTTGAGAATCATGGTTCCATTGCAAAACAGAGAACTTTTAAACTCCAAATATGAAGAATTTGGTGGCTGCTTAATGGATAAAATTATCTCAGGTGCCACATTGCTGATTTTGATTTGTACTATTCTTTCCTTCTTCCGTGAGCATAACTTCCATTAAGTCAGAAGGGAATGATCTGTTACTAGAATGTTGTGTCTAATTCTAGGGCCCTTTAAAAAGGATGTTGAAAGATTGGAGAGGGTCCGAAAGGGAGCTACAGAGGTAATCTGAGGTCTGGAAAACATGTTTGTGCAGTGGGAGACTCAGGGTATGTGTACGCGGCAGTCAGAGCTGTGATTGCAGCTCATGTAGTCATCCTCAAGCTAGCTTTAACCTAGCTAGTGCAAGTACCAAGAGCAGTGAAGCTGTGGAAGTACAGGCTAGCTGCCTGAGTAAGTACCCAGGGTCCTCAGCAAGCTTGTATAGCCCAGGCTGAAGACCATGCTGCTGTGGCTTCGTGCTATCGATATTCATGCTAGCTAGATTAAAGTGAGCTCAGGTATGTGTACACGGCTACAGTCACACCCCCAACTGCAGTGCAGGGACACCCTAAAAGTGTATAATCTATTTAACTAACCAAAGAGAGGATTTAAAAGGTGATTTCATCATGGGCTACCAAAGGGGAGAAGACATCTAATAGGGGACGGCTCTTTAATTTAGCAGACAAAGGCATAAGTAGATTTCATTGACTAGAATTCGAAGTTAAAAAAATTCAAATTGGAAAAAAGTGACCTTTTTAACAGAGAGGGTAATTAACCATTGAAACAGCTTCCCAAGGAATGTGGGGTATTTTCTACCTTTTGGAGTCTTCACATGCAGTTTGGATGTCTTTCTAAAAGGATAATACTCTAGTTATTTGGTCCAACAGTGTTCATTTACAACATAGGGAAGAATACGCCATCCACTGCAGGAATCTCTGGGTAAAGTTCTCTGGCCTATGTTGTGCAGGAGTTTCAGACTAGTCCATAATGGTCCCTTCTGGCTTTAAAAATCTATGAGTATGGAATATGCAGCTGAGCTCTTGTTGTACAGGTAGGAAGTCTCACCTGTGGATCAGAGAGGAATTGACTTTATTCACTAAGTGGAGCTATGAAATAGTGTAACTACTGGTACAACTTTACAATATGTCCCATTGCACTCCTGAATATTAAATAAATCTGCTTTTGAAAAGAAAGTGGCCTCTGGAAGCCCAAAACTTACATGAAGTGTTTTCATTTTTAGAGTTCAGATGAACAAAAGAACATGCTATTTCAGCTCACGGTCTTCCGTCACACTGTCAATCAGAGATGTGGATGGGTCAGTCCTATCACAAGGTACCACGAATAGTTAATTGTTAATTTTAGATTAAACTTTAAGAAGAAAAGGGAGGGTCTAGCTACTTTACATGGACATTAGAAAACTATTGTCAGCAACAATTCAACAAGTCACAACAGCAACTATTCAACACCATGAGGGTATTCTTGTTTCACTGGTGCTGGATGTATATTTCAGATATACTTTGTGTGCCTGTGCATGTAATTTTTTTCCTTGATCTGGGTAGATCAGACTCTAGGGGACGACAGCCTGAGGCAATGTGTCCAGGGGCTGGGACAATGAAATGGAACTCAGCAGATCTGAGTTCTGTTCTTGGCTTTACCACAAACCTGTGATGGGACTCCGAGCAAGCCACTTACCCTCTGTTTCCTACCCCAGCCTTTGTCTCTTGTCTGTTGGGATTGTTTGGGGGCAGGGGCTGTCTCTCACTGGGGATGTGTTCCCTCTGGAGCTCATGGACCTACCACGGGTTTCTACAATGAGGCTCTAGGAACCAGACTGAAACCCTCAGTTCATTTCAAATTGGCCATCAGAGAGGAATGATTTTCAATCCCTAACAAAATGGGTTATAATCAAACCAGCAGTGGCCTAGGAAAGTGAGGCTCCATATGTTCATATGGGATGTCCATGCACCTACAGTCAGGATTGTTTTCATATGACGACGGTCTATCCAAAGGAGTAAGGACTGTGTGGTCTATTACACTGTTTGTGGGTCACTGATCCTTTCACCTCTAACTCATCTATTTATGTCAGTCCAGCTTGGTAGGTCTCACACACCATTGCAATCTGCTGGCTGTTCAAGAGCATGTGTGAAATGAGTTGATGGGTTCTCAGTACAGTTCCTTACTGGGCAGGTGTCAACTAAGGAAAAACTACCACCACAATTGGCACCAGCTGTCCCACCTGGTCTGTCAGAGGACAAGGTCTGAATGACTTGTGGTGGCTGAACTCCCCTGTCACAAATAGTGTGTGTGAGAAAGGGCAGGGCAGGCTTTCACAGTCATGGCTAACGCACATTGTTGGGGCATTCGGTGGCCGGGGGGGTGTTACCTGTTCTGGTGATAATTGTGGAAGTCACTCTCCAGCTCTGACAATCCAGCACATTTCACCAGCCCTAACTCATGGTAAATACACAGCAACCAACGAAACACAGATAGAGAAAGGAAAACACATTCATCAAAGGGAAAAGTTTAATTACACTGAGCCAGAGCTAGGGTGCCAGTCTAAGGTCCCTGAAGTGAATGGAAAGATTCCCATTAACATCAATGGGCTTAGGGACAGATCTCTAAATGTATTTATGTGCCTAACTCCCACTGATTTCCATGGGAGTTAGGCACCTAAATACCTTTAAAAATCTGGCCCTTTGTGCTTAATTTATCTGTGAGAGAAAGAAATCCAGGAAACACGACTTAGACTATGGCCCTAGTGGAAGAGTAATCAAGCGTCAACTAATCCTTGTATTTAGTGCTAGGCGATGGACGCCTGACAGACAGACAGACACACAGACAGACAGATGGAACACTTACTCTGGATGCATTGCCGAAGCTTTCCCATTGAGGTTTGCTTTACTTTCCGCTGCTTTCACCTGCTCAGAAGAAAAAGTCCTTCGGTGTGTACAGCATGGGAAGCCTGATTGATAGAGAGCTATTTAAACTATGACACTGGCCAGCCAGCACAGCGCTGTTTGCTGATGTATAAACCTCGCCCTCTATTCTTAGGGTCCCTCTGTGCAGTCTGTGCGTCACTAATGACCCGCTTAGGGATATGGGGAGGACGTTAAGCCATCAGCTCTCAGTGAAATTTTCATACTAAGGTCCTTCTGAGCTCAGAATGGAGCAATGGCTATTTATGTCCTTGCTGGCAGACCCTGACTTAAGTGGGCAGCTTCCCTCTCTCACTCTGTCCAACCCACTCCCTTCTTCTGGCAGTCGTTTATCTCCTGAGGAGTAAGCTGAAGCAGAACTAGGTAAAGTAACTTACATAGAAATTCATGCACCTAGAGACTAAATTCCAATTCCAGCAGCACTTGGAAAGCAATTAAACTTCATATCGCATCAGCTTCCCACTGAGAAGCAAATTTTGAGGTCTCTAGTGTTCCCATAAACTTGCGGCTGAAAACTGGAATTAGATTTGCTGTTGTAACTTATTCACAAGTTGCATCACACTGGGACCATGTTAAAGTCTACTTTGAATTATACCCACTGTAAGTGTTGTTAAAGGATTTCATGGCAAGTCTGTGATCATAGTTACAAGGGATGAGAACAGGAAGCAAACAAAGTTATTTTTGGATCTTGGGATCGCTCACTTTAAAAGTTAATTGGGCCAAATTCTGAGCTGATGTAAGTTGGCATGGTGGTATAGACTTATTATCAATTATTATTTTTATTGCTGTAACTCCTAAAAAACATCAGTTTAGTCCAGCTAGGGAGTCTGGCCGATTGACTTTACTAGAGATATGCTGATTTGCACCATCTGGGGATCTGGCTCCTTTTACCTAGATGGAGCTACACTGACTTATACCAGCTGGGGATCAGGCCCAATAGTTTCTTTGTCTGTGCAGCTCTATAAGTTTTTGGCTAGGTAATGGCTCACAAGGCAGCAAGGTCACAATTCAGAGGAGTTCAAAAGACCCAAACACTCTACGTCACAGATTTATTAGTATTTAGGAACAAATTTAAATCCGCCAAAGTCACAGCAAAGATTCAAGAGTTTGGGCATTGTACAGGCTCTCACTGACCCTCAAGATGGTAATTCCTAGTAGTGTTTTCCAGCTGCTGGAGAGCAGCTACTGCCAAGAAGAAGGAAAGAAATCGAATCTGCTGCTAGGTGGCAGAAGCCCAGAGCTCTGGCTGCCAGGCTGGAAGCCCCAATGCTGGAACCCCGCTCTCCAGCAGAAGCATTGGGCAGTGGAAGCACACACCCCCTGCAGCTGCCCCCAACCCTGGCAGCACCCTGGGGCCATGGCACAGAGACAGAGCTTCTCCGGTCTTGGGACCACAGTGGGGGAGGGCAGAAAGGAGCAAAAGGGGTTAGAACCATAGAATCAGAATTTCAGGATTGGAAGGGACCTCAAGAGGTATCTAGTCCAACCCCCGGCTCAAAGCAGGACCAATCCCCAACTAAATCATCCCAGCCAGGGCTTTGTCAAGCCAGGTCTTAAAAACCTCCAAGGAAGGAGATTCCTCCACCTCCCTAGGTAACCCATTCCAGTGCTTCACCTCCCTCCTAGTGAAATAGTTTTTTCCTAATATCAACCTAAACCGCCCTGTGATACGTTGGATCACAGAAACTCCCTTGGGAACTGACAACTGATGTGCCAAGACTTCTTGTAGTGTGGGGCCCAAAAACTGGACACAGTACTCCAGATGAGACCTCACCAATGCCGAATAGAGGGAAATGATCATGTCCCTCGATCTGCTGGCAATGCTCTTACTTATACAGCCCAAAATGCCGTTAGCCTTCTTGGCAACAAGGGCACACTGTTGACTCATATCCAGCTTCCCATCCACTGTAACCCCTAGGTCCTTTTCTGCAGAACTGCTTCCTAGCCGCTCAGTCCCTAGTCTGTAGCAGTGCATGGGATTCTTCCATCCTAAGTGCAGGACTCTGCACTTGTCCTTTTTGAACTTCAGATTTCTTTTGGCCCAATCCTCTCATTTGTCTAGATCCCTCTAAATCCTATCTCTACCCTCCAGCATATCTACCACTCCTCCCAGTTTAGTGTCATCTGCAAACTTGCTGAGAGTGCAGTCCATGTCATCCTCCAGATCATTAATCAAGATATTGAACAAAACTGGCCCCAGGACCGACCCCTGGGGCACTCCGCTTGATACTGGCTGCCAACTAGACATGGAGCTATTGATCACTACCTGCTGAGCCTGAAGATCTAGCCAGCTTTCTATCCACCTTATAGTCCATTCATCCAGCCCATACTTCTTTAACTTGCTGGCAAGAATACTGTGAGAGACCATGTCAAAAGCTTTGCTAAAGTCAATGAATAACATGTCCACTGCTTTCCCCTCATCCACAGAACCAGTTATCTCATCATAAAAGGCAATCAGGTTGGTCAGGCATGACTTGCCCTTGGTGAATCCATGCTGACTGTTCCTGATCACTTTCCTCTCCTCTAAGTGGTTCAGAATTGATTCCTTGAGGACCTGCTCCATGATTTTTCCAGGGACTGAGGTGAGACTGACTGGCCTGTAGTTCCCTGGATCCTCCTCCCCTTTTTTAAAAATCAGCACTACATTAGCTTTTTTCCAGTCATCCAGGACCTCCCCCGATCACCATGAGTTTTCAAACATAATGGCCAATGGCGTCGGCCTGCCAAAAGCTGAATCATTCATGGACATGTGACTTGCCCAGGTATCTACCAACTCCATCTTGTTGCTGTAATTTTGCACAGAACAAAGCGGTTTTCGCCCACAAGAGAGAGAATATAAAAGGCCCTGGAAGCCTCTCCATTTTGTCTTCATCAAGAGATGGCCTTTCCACCTCAAAAGATGCCTGAAAGAAACTGGAACAAAGGACAGTAACTACGGGGGTGTGAGTAATTTCTAGACCCATAAACTACAACACTGGTCTGAAAAAGATTGTACCTGAGATAACATCTAGGGTGAGAAGTTAGTATTTGTAACTAAATCCTTAGTGTATTAAGTTAGCCTTATGTATTAAGATTTATTTTATTTAGTAACTTACTTTGTTCTGTCTGTTATTACTTGAAACCACTTAAATCCCACTTTTTATACTTGATAAAATCACTTTTGTTTATTAATTGACCCAGAGTAAGTAATCAATACCTGGGGGAGCAAACAGCTGTGCATCTCTCTATCAGTGTTATAGAGGGCGGACAATTTATGAGTTTACCCTGCATAAGCTTTATACAGAGTAAAACGGATTTATTTGGGGTTTGGATCCCACTGGGAACTGGGCATCTGGGTGCTGGAGATAAGAGTACCTGCTGAGTGGTTTTCAGTTAAAGCCTGCAGCTTTGGGGACGTGGCTCAGATCCTGGGTCTGTGTTGGAGCGGAGCTGCGTGTCTGGCTCAACAAGGCAAGCTGACAGGAAAAACGGGCTCAGAGGTAGCTTCAGCACATCAGGTGACAGTCCCAAGGGGTCTCTGTGACCGAACCCCATCACCGTACATGGCCTATCTGGCACAGCTCATTGCAATTTTACAATATTGGTATTAATAATATCCTAAAGTGTCCCCCAGGTTCCATACAGTGCCATACTCACCCTACCACTACCCCGCATGATTTTCGTTCCCTCCTACTTGTTCGTGACTCCTGTCAAGGCTGAATGCCCACTCTGTCACTTTGAGTACAGAAGGTGGGGGCCCGCAAGAATTTTAAAAATTAATACTGTCCACTCCAGGCTGGTATTAAACTCCCAGTGTTACAGCTTTTCTCTGACCTTGGCTTCGTAAATGCTGCCACCACCCAAATGCAAAAACACACACAACAACCTTTTGACCCAGGGAGGAGCACTTGAGAATTTCTCCTTGTGGGGTATCCTCAAGCCCTTTCACCACACCCTCGGGGAAGAGCTGAGAAAGAAAACAAAGGAAATTAGCTGTTGCTACCAGCTAATCCAACAACATGCACAAACCTCTTAGGACACAAAAAATCCAATCCAGTTCTTAAAAAAGGTAAATTTTATTAAAAACAAAAAGGAAGAAAATACATCTGGAACTTAGGTTTTGCTAGATTTTAAAAGAACAATTCCAAAAATTAAGCACCCAAAATAGCTTTCTTGGGGGTTCAGCTTTAAGGTTACAAGCAAACAAAAGCCTCTGGGGTTAGCACAGAGGAGTCCACAAGCCAAATAAAGAAATAAACCTGATCGCGTCTAGCTAAACATTCCTAACTTACTTACATATTTGGGGGTTTCAAATAAGCAATTCTGGTATTTTCTGATGAATTTTCATACCTGGTTCAAGCCTTACACAGCATTCCTGCTTATAGCATTGCTGCTCCATGTCCTCTTCTCCAGAGAACAGTCAAAGGGAAAGTTTCTTTCCCAATTTTAAAAAGTTCTACCTTCCCATTGGCTCTTTTGGTCAGGTGCCTACTCCTTTTCTTTTACCTGTGGGCTTGTTAACCCTTTACAGGAAAAGCAGGCAGAGAACAGACACCAAGAAGAATTTTACAGCTAACTGGCTGGTTGGGTATTCATAAGGGAGCTATCCCTCCCGCTTCAGTTATCAAAGCTCCTGAAACCAAGCCTCTGGGGATGCACACCTAGCAAACATGCCCCTGTCCTATGAAGGGAGATGACACAAGGAGAGAGAGTTGATCAACACACTAGAGAAGAGACAGAAACTTGGGAGGAAGGCAAGAAACTCACCAGCTGGAGTCATCCTCCTGGATCCAGCCTTCCGTTGCAGAGGACACACCGCTCCTGACCAGAGAAATGAGCAGCGCCTGATAACGGGGACCTTGTCTGCTTCATAGCCACAGCTAGTCAGGAAACTTTTCTTACAACCATAGCCCTACCTAACAGAGCGTCCCTGCCTGGAGCCAGGTGGGGTCCTCACCAAACCAGACACTGATCTCACTGACAGTGATGGCTGCTCCACTTCCAGCTGGACAGCATCACCATAGCCTGGTATCAACAATGCTCACTGTGTCATGGCTCTCACGCGCTTTCCATCTCACAACAGGGGTGGGCTCTTATGCTTGACTTCTTTCCCCTTGGTACCAACCACCACACAAGAGGGAAAAACAAAAGTTATCATCGGAATCTGCACTGTTGTGTAGGTTCTTCTTCTCTCATCTCCCATTACACCTTTATAGCTACAATTAACTGCCTTGGTGGAGCAACAGTGGAACCGGGTGGCCACTCGAGGTAATGCACAAAAAGTGTTTCTCTCATGAAGCAACAGTAGCAAAGAATCCTGTGGCACCTTATAGACTAACAGACGTTTTGGAGCATGAGCTTTCATGGGTGAATACCCACTTCGTCGGATGCAAGAGCATGAAGCAACAGTGACACCAAGAGGCCATTCCGGATAATGCACACAGCATTTCTCTCATAAAGCAAGGGTAACACTGGGTGGCCACTCGGAGTAATGCACAAAGCATTTCCCTCATGGAGCAACAGTGACACTGGGTGGCCAGTCAGGGGAATGCACAAAGCATTTCCCACATGGAGGAAGAATGACACTGGGTGGCCAGTTGCAGGAATGCACAAAGCATTTCCCTCGTGGAGCAACAGTGACACTGGGTGGCCACTCGGGTATTGCACAAAGCATTTCCCTTATGGAGCAACTGTACATTACCCTGAGTGACCATCCAGTGTCCCTGCATTAAGGTGCCTCACTTTATTTTCATTTACTGCCTATTACTCATAATATAGAAGGATGAAGGAAAAGAGAATGAAAAACAGGGGGGGGCGATGAGAGGATGTTCTTTTTCTTGGCTGGGTCCCTAGGGTGGGCCCCAAAAATGAAGCTGAGCACAGGGCGCCACTAACTCTAAATCTGTCACTGGCTACGGCACAGGGGAGAGATGCTTCTCCCCAAACAAATTCTAAAACCTAATGGAAATCACTTGTCTGGATTCACTTGTCTTGTTTGGGAAGAGGTATTGGAAATAATTAACGCCAGATCTTTGCTATCTGGTATAGTGCTGGCTCTTCAGAGTACTCCCATTGACTCATAAACAGCAAGCCGCTCCAGGTTTGGAGAGCTTATTTGCAAGCTCTTGGAAGCAGGGATCTGTCTGCAAACTCCAAAGCCATGGGTCAATGTGCTCCACTTACTTACGGGGCTTGTAAAAACGTAATGAGCCTACTCTGAGTTTTTGAGTTGGTAACACACAATGTGAAACCAAGGGAATTTTGCCTGTTTCTACAGGGCTCTGTTGCATTTACAGAGTGTGGGCCCTAAACATTCATTTAAAATACCCATTTGATGTTTTACTTCCCTTCGTATTTTCAGTGTTGTCACTTGTCAGTGGTTTTGTTTGTTGTCTGTGTCACTTTATTACTTATTTTTACTGTTCTGTGTGTGTGAAGTATCAAATTAAGAGTTGATATCCCATAGAAATCGTGTAAGTCTGAGTGAATGAAGTGCCTTTTACTCTCTTTTCCAGTATCAGAAAATATTGTATTAATATTTGCGATGAGAGCATGACTATTTCTAGTTGACTCATACATTTGTTTGGCATTTTAAGGCTGAGTTCTGTGTGCAGATAATATGCATGCAAGAGGGATAGTTTTGTGAACTGCAAAAGTCTGTAGCATGCTAGTGTTTTGGCAGATGCTTCATTTTTTGAGAGCAGCTTTCCCTGAAGATTTAGTGGTCTATGGTAGGAGTAGGTTATTAAATTGGGCCTCTGGTGCATATTTTTTGTGCTTTTACTTAAGGGCCATTACTTTGTTTTTATTTATATAGCTGTTTTCAGTATGCCACATTTTGGTGTGTTTACTAGCTTGCGCAGTTCGAAAGGAGGATAAAATACATGTACTCCAAGGGCAGACATCCAATTCACTCCCTGATATTAAGCTGTTCGAGTTTGGCTTCTACCTCAGATGTGGTAATATCTACCTCCATATCCTCATTCCCATTTGTCATCCTACCATTATCCCTAAGCTTCTCTTTAGGACTCATTGACACCAGAGTCAGTTGCTGCTCAGGGCCTGAGGAGCAAAACTGGTGCTCCTAGCAGACTGAAGGACTGCAGCACCATGGACAGCTCAGTGCTGGCAGGGATGGGGGAGTGAGGAAGAGCTCCGAGTTGGCTGCTGGGACTGAACATAGAAGAGCCCTGAGTTAAGGGTGAAGCATTGGTAAAGGCTGGGGCCATGGAGAAGTGACACAGGGAACTGAAAGCAGTTTAGTTAAAGGGATACAGCAGCACATGGCTGCTTTTCTTAGGGTCCCTGGGCTGGGACCCAGAGTAGTGGGCAGACCTGGGTTCCCTCCATAAGCCACTGGGGAAGTGGCCTGCAATTGGACGGTGAAGGGGATCTGAATTGTTAAGAGGCCCAGGTGGATAGCTGTAAAAGATAAATACTCTGCATTACCCTGACTGGCCACCAGGTGTCACTGCTCCTCCAATAGAAACACCTTCTGTGCATTACCCCTACTGGCCACCAGGTGTCACTGCTCCTCCAATAGAAACACCTTCTGTGCATTACCCCAACTGGCCACCAGGTGTGTCTGCTGTGCCAAGGGAAACATGATCTGTGCATTACCATTATTGGCCACCGGGTGTCACTGCTCCTCCAAGGGAGACCTACTGTATGCATTTCCCTGACTGGCCACCAGGTGTCACTGCTCCTCCATTAGAGAAACACCTTCCCTGCCTTACCACAACTGGCCACTCAGTGTCTCTGCGGCGCCAAGGGACCCATGTACATCATCCTGACTGGCCACCGGGTATCACTGCTGCTTCATGGGAGATACATTCTGCAAGTTTCAGCGCTGTCATGTGCCAGTATAGACAAGCAGGCTAGTCAGTGCTGATGTCAATCTGCCTGTGGGTGTCACCCAGAAACACAGAACAAGTTTGGAAATACAGATAAAACCTACATATCTATAACTCGTAACACAAAGGTGATAGAAACAAACAAAATTATCATACTTGGTCAATTGTAACATTTTCACGGATACCTCACATATCTGGTCAAATTCATTGCAATTTTATATTTCTGTCAACAATATCAAAGTGTCCCACATATTCCACACAGTGTATTAAAGAGTTAGCAATGCCATGAATCAGGCTTAGATGACAGTTTGTTTCTAATTTATATTTTCAGCCATTATTCATTTTTTTAAAAAATTGAATGAGTTTTTCAAAAGCAGCCTTAGTCCAGAAGTGACTTTTGACAAGAAGTTTAATAAAATATTTAATTTCAAAATTGTCTGACATTTTTTCTTAGGTAACTCAAAGATTCTTGAAATCAATTAAATGTATCTGATAAAAATGTAAGTCATTCAGTTAAAGGTTCCTTATTTATGAAAAAGAAGAATGATTGTCTATATTTATGCAGCTAGAAACGTTGGGGGTTCATTCCTCTGTAATGTACTGAATATAATGAAAAAATTGCAAAGAATATGTATACATGAGGCTTATTTGTATGTAACTTCATGATAAACAGGCATCTTACTATTTGCATGCATTTTTGCACTGGGTAAGAGTCCACAATTCAGCTCAGGAAAACATTAGATCAGTTTTGTATTTTTAACTGTAGAAGATTTTATGGAGCAGGCTTTGGGGAAATTTTCAAATCTTCAGCTTTACCAAAGGCACAAAAAAAGCGTTGTGATTGATGTAAAAATAAAAGCCAAATTACAGCCGGATAATGTGTCCAATGAAGGACAAAGAATTCAGAAAGAAACAGCAATTTTCTGGAGGCTTTTCCCCCAAACAATTACTTCATTTTTCATCAAGCACAGACATCCAGCCTCAACAGCTAAACTCAACAAGCATTTTTGTCTCTTGGGGTTCTTCAGGGGTTATTTTGTGACTACTGATAAAGCTTGTAGTGTTATGAGATTAAATTGCATTAGATTAATTGAACAGAGCACATAAATCTGGACAAATTAGTTCCAACAATTAGAAGACAATGAGCATAATGATGTTATTCAATGGTGACATTAGGGGATGGCAAAATGTGGAATAAAACCCTCTATATTCCCATACAGCTTGGGAAAGACTTTCAATCCAGTTTATTATGAATTAGGAGATATTATTTTCCGTTTCTCCATGAAGAGTGAGCCCCCTAAATTCTCTGTTTAATCATGCTACAATGGCTGGGGTAACAGTTAAAATATGGTCTCTGTAAAAAGCTCTAAATTTTGGTAGACGGTAACCCAGGAGAAGAGGGAAATGAGACCAGATTGTTTCCTTTCCAATGAAAATTGTGGAGGTTTCTTTTACATGTATGCGGTCTCTTTCTTTAGCAATAATATCACTGCTGCCATACTCTGACAAGACAAGTACAATGACAAAGGCACAGAAGAAAGTGATTTACTCTGAGCTGAGGTTAGTGGTAACAAGAAAATGTGAAAAGCAACAAAGAGTCCTGTGGCACCTTATAGACTAACAGATGTACTGGAGCATGAGCTTTCATGGGTGAATACCCACTTTGTCAGACGCATGTAATGGAAATTTCCAGAGGCAGGTATAAATATGCAGGCAAGTATCAATCTAGAGATAATGAGATTAGTTCAGTCTGGGAGGATGAGGCCCTCTTCTAGCAGCTGAGGTGTGAACACCAAGGGAGGAGAAACTGGTTTTGTAGTTGGCAAGCCATTCACAGTCTTTATTTAATCCTGAGCTGATGGTGTCAAATTTGCAAATGAACTGAAGCTCAGCAGTTTCTCTTTGAAGTCTGGTCCTGAAGGTTTTTTTGCTGTCAGATGGCTACCTTTGAATCTGCTATTGTGTGTCCGGGGAGATTGAAGTGTTCTCCTACCGGTTTTTATATATTGCCATTCCTAATATCTGACTAACCAACAGAACTCCACTGGCCATCACCTACAGTCCTCAGTTTAAACCTCTCCAGTGCATCATCAGTGATCTGCAACCCATCCTGGACAATGATCCCTCGCTTTCACAGACCTTGGGAGGCAGGCCAGTCCTCACCCACAGACAACCTGCCAACCTTAAGCATATTCTCACCAGCAACCACACACCGCACCATAGTAACTAACTCAGGAACCAATCCATGTAACAAACCTCAATGCCAACTCTGCCCACATATCTACACCAGCGACACCATCACAGTACCTAACCAGATCAGCCACACAATCACCGGTTCATTCACCTGTATGTCCATCAATATTATATATGCCATCATATGCCAGCAATGCCCCTCTGCTATGTACATCGGCCAAACTGGACAGTCCCAACGTAAAAGGATAGATGGACACAAGTCAGATATTAGGAATGGCAATATACAAAAACCTGTAGGAGAACACTACAAGCTCCCTGGACACACAATAGCAGATCTTAAGGTGGCCATCCTGCAGCAAAAAAACTTCAGGACCAGACTTCAAAGAGAAACTGCTGAGCTTCAGTTCATCTGCAAATTTGACACCATCAGCTCAGGATTAAACAGACTGTGACTGACTATCCAACAACAAAAGCTGTTTCTCCTCCCTTGGTGTTCACACCTCAACTGCTAGAAGACGGCCTCATCCTCCTTGACTGAACTAACCTCATTATCTCTAGACTGATTCTTGTTTGCATATTTATACCTGCCCCTGGAAATTTCCACTACATGCGTCTGACAAAGTGGGTATTCACCCATGAAAGCTCATGCTCCAAAACGTCTGTTAGTCTATAAGGTGCCACAGGCCTCTTTGCTGCTTTTACAGATCCAGACTAACACGGCTACCCCTCTGATACATGAGACTGTGAGCAATTCCTATAGGTAGAAGAACCATCTGCTCTCACACTACATAGATTCATAGATTCTAAGGGCAGAAGGGATCAGTATGATCCTCTACTCTGACCTCCCATACAACAGACCAGAGAATTTCTTGAAAAAAAAATAATCTAGAAACACAACTAAGCTTGATTTAAAAACTGTCAGTGATAGAGAATCCATCATGATGCTTGGTAAGTTGTTCCAATGGTTAATTACTCACACTGTTAAAATGTACAACTTATTTCCTGTCTGAATTTATCCAACTTCCACTCTCAGTCACTGGATCATGTTATACCTTTGTGTGCTATACTGAAGAGCACACAAATATTATTAAATATTTATTCCCCACATAGGTATTTATAGACTGGAATCAAGTTATTCAACCTTCTCCTTGTTAAGATAAATAAATTGATTTCCTTAAGTCTATCAATATAAGCCAGGTTTTCTAATCTTTAGTCATTTTCATGGCTCTTCTCTATATATTATCAACATTCTTCTTGAATTGTGGGCACCAGAACTGGACACAGTATTCCAGCAGTGGTCACACCAATGCCAAATACTGAGGTAAAATAACCTCTCTGTTCCTATTCGAGATTCTCCTGTTTATGTATACCATGGTCACATTAGCCCTTTTGGCCACAGCCTTGCACTGGGAACTCGTGTTCAGACCATTATGCAGGTCAACTCCCAAATCTTTTAGAGAGCCACTGCTTCCCAGATTAGAGTCCCCCACTGTGTAAGTATGGTCTCCATTCTTTGTTCCTAGATTTATACATTTACATTTAGCTGTATTAAAATGTGTATCATTTGCTTGCACCCAGTTTACCAAGAGATCCTGATCACTCTGAAAGAATTACCTGTCTTCTTAATTATTTACCACTCCTCTAATTATTTTTGTCATCTGCAAACATTAGCAGTGATGATTTTTTATGTTTTCCTCCAGGCCATTGATAAAAATGTGAACTAGAATAGAGCGAAGAACCAATCCTTGCAGGACCCCTCTGGAAACACACCCACTTGATGATGATTCCCCATTTACAGTTACATTTTGAGACCTATCCATTAGCCAGTTTTTAATCCATTTAATGTGTCATGTTAATTGTATACTGTTCTAGTTTTTTAATCGAAATGTTGTGTGGTACCAAGTCAAAAGCCTTAGACTTGGTAAACTATTACCTTTATCAACCAAACACTTATTTTTTTAAGAGATTACAAATCGGTTTGACAGGATCTATTTTCCATAAGACCATATTGATTTGCATTCATTACATTAGCTTCCTTTAATTCTTTATTAGTCAAGTCACATATCATTATCTTGCCTGGGATGGACATCAGATTGAGAGGTCTATAATTACCCAGGTCATCCCATTTACTCTTTTTAAAAATTGGCACATTAGCTTTTGTCCAGTCTTCTGGAACGTCCCCAGTGCTCCAAGACTTACTGAAAATCAACATTAATGGTCCAGCGAGCACCTCAGCCACTTCTTTTAAAACTCTTGGATGCAAGTTATCTGGAGCTGCTGATTTAAAAATGTCTAACCTTAGTAGCTACTTAGACATGTCTCTCTATTTCAGTTCATTGAGTGGCTTTCACTTGACCTCTGCATGGAGTTTGTGCTTCTGATCATCACCTTGAAGTCAGTGAACAGCTCTTCTCTGCATATTTCACACCTGGCAACCACACTCTCTAATAGAGTTGGGAGAATATCGATGAAAAGATTCATGAGCTTTTGTTCAAATACAGTCCACCACTTGCGTGGATGATACTTGTATGATCCCTTTGATTTGCATTTGATAAATTTTGTGCAAGAGAAAGGTGTGTGTGTGTGCTCACAGATGTGTGTGGAGGTATGGGGAGGGGTTGGTAACAGATAACATCCCTGTTAGGAGCTTGGAAAAGTTAACAGATTTCCCAACATTGTGTATCCGTAGTTTGTTATTTGTTTCTGAATCAACTGTTATAATCTGTGATGACAGGTCTATGCTCAATCCAAAGGAGTACTTTAGATATAATTTTGTATTAATTTTTAAAATTAAATAAACTGAAAGGAAAGTCAACAGAATAAATGAACTGGCTCATATAAGACTGAGACTAAGACAGCAGCATAGGGTCCTGAGGTCTGGTGCCAGTTTGTAAACTTAGCTCAAATATCTCTCATGCAGGGTTCTCTTGTCACCTCACTTCCGCCATCACCTCCTTCAGCGTGTTATATGATGCGGATAGGAGAGTTAATAAGGAAACATGAAGTGTTATGCTTTCAGCTGCATTACAGTCAGCGTCCACAAGATTAGACAGAGTTCCAGTGTGATCTGCATGCTGAAGTCATTTGTCCAAACTATACAATCTGATAATGCAATTGTGAAGTCTGGAAGTTAGAAAAGGTATAAATTAAATCTCTCCATTTATTCTGAAAGGAAATTTGCTAAACTATATTATGATTAATTTCCTTGTTCCACCTGGTAGATTCTAGTTGAAAGTGCATTAATGGTTAAAGTTTTCATAAATTAATGCAGGTTGACTATGCTGCTGTCATGTCTAGCTAATACATGTTTTCAACCAACCTAATGGAAGATTTCCTGATAATAAGGAAGGTATCCCATGTCATGTGACTTTGGAAAAAACAAAACACAGAAAGAGTCCCTTGCTTCTAACACCGAACAAGGAACTGTATTAGAATAAGCAGAGTTGCATTATTCCTAACATTCCTTCGTCTTTAGGTAGAAGTTTTGCAGTGAGGCAGATAGACTCTTCCCCACCCCCTCCCTGCTGTCACTGCAGAGGGCCTTCAAAATGATTCATAGTCTTTGGAACAGGAGTTAATTTAACCTCACAATCATCTTGAGAGATAGTCCTAGAAATACTATCCTATCGACTAATCGCAGTTTAACATAAGCAATTAAAAAATATTAACTGATTAAAAAAATTAATCATGATTAATTGCACTGTTAACAATAGAATACCAATTGAAATTTATTAAATATTTTGGAAGTTTTTCTACTTTTTCAAATATATTGATTTCTATTACAACACAGAATACAAAGTGTACAGTGCTCACTTTTTTTTTCATTACAAATATTGGCACTGTAAAAATGATAAACAGTGTTTTTCAATTCACCTCATACAAGTACAGTAGTGCAATCTCTTTATCGTGAAAGTGTAACTTACAGATGTAGATTTTTTCTTGTCACAACTGCACTCAAAAACAAAACAATGTAAAACAAATCCACTGAGTCCTACTTCTTGTTCAGACAATTGCTAAGGCAAACAAGTTTGTTTACATTTACGGGAGATACTGCTGACTGCGTCTTCTTTACAATGTTATCTGAAAGTGAGAACAAGTGTTCACATGGCTTTTTTGCAGCTGGCATTGCAAGGTATTTATGTGCCAGATATGCTAAACATTCATATGCCTCTTCATGCTTCAGCTACCATTCCAGAGGGCAAGCTTCCATGCTGATGATGCTCGTTAAAAATTATGTGTTAATTAAATTTGTGACTGAACTCCTTGCGGGAGAATTGTATGTCTCCTGTTCTGTTTCACCCACATTCTACTATATATTTCATATTATAGCAGTCCTGGATGATGACCCAGTCCATGTTCATTTTAAGAACACTTTCACAGCAGATTTGACAAAATGCAAAGAAGGTACCAAGGTTTAAGAATCTGAAGTGCCTTCCAAAATCTGAGGAATGAGATGTGGAGCGTGCTTTCAGATGTCTTAAAAGAGCAACACTCTGATGCAAAAACAACAGAACCTGAAGCACCAAATAGAAAATCAACCTTCTGCTATTGGCATCTGACTCAGATGATGAAAATGAACATGCATCGGTCAACTCTGCTTTGGACCGTTATCGAGCAAAACCTGTTATCAGCATGGATGCATGTCTTCTGGAATTGTGATTGAAGCATGAAGGGACATATGAATCTTTAGCACATCTGACACATCTTGCAATGCCGGCTACAACAATGCCAGGCGAATGCCTGTTCTCACAATCAGGTGACACTGTAAACAAGACATGGGCAGCATTATCTCCTGCAAATTGTAACCGAACTTGATTGTCTGAGCTATTGGCTGAAGCAGGCCTGAGTGGACTTGTAGGTTCTAAAGTTTTACATTGTTTTATTTTTGAATGCAGTTATTTTTTGTGCATAATTCTACATTTGTAAGTTCAACTTTCATGATAAAGGAACTGCACTACAGTACTTGTATTAGGTGAATTGAAATATACTATTTCTTTTGTTTTTTTACAATGCAAATATTTGTAATCAAAAATAAAGTGAGCAGTGTACACTTTTTATTCTGTGTTGTAATTGAAATCATTATATTTGAAAATGTAGAAAACATCCAAAAATATTTAAATGGTATGCCATTATTTCTAACAGTGCAATTAATCACAATACATTTTTAAATCGTGTGATTAATCGCAATTACTTTTTTTAATTGTCATTAATTTTTTTAATCGCTTGACAGCCCTAATAATTTCCCTCTCTGGTATAGATTCTCACTGTAGTACATGGTAGTAAAGATGCAGGCACCCAGGAGCAGTGAGGAACATGGCCCTTGACACTCATCTAGTGGTTCCGTGGGGACATGAGATTTTGAAGCAGCAAGACTGGGGCACATTTGAGGTTAGACCAGCTTACGCGAATGGTTCAGTCAGTACGGCTGGCCTGGATGGCATAGGTCTGTTAAGGGCAGGGTAAAGTTTTGCTAGCTCTGTGGGGCCCATGAGACAGCTCCTACTACACTCAGAGCACCTCTGGTTAAATGTAAGAATGGCAATACTGGGTCAGTCCAGTGGTCCATCTAGCCCAGTAATCAGTCTTCTGACAGTGGCTGGTATCAGACACTTCAGAGGGAATGAACAGAAAAGGGCATTTTATCAAGTGATCCATCCCGTTGTCCAGTCAGAGCTACTGGCGGTCAGAAGTTTTGGGACATGCAGAGCATGCAGTTGCGTCCCTTATCTTGGCTAATAGTCATTGATGGACCTATTCTCCATGAACTCATCCGGTTCTTTTATGAACCCAGTTATACTTTTGGCTTTCACACCATCTCTTGACTACGAGTTCCACAATTTGACTATGCATTGTGTGAAGAAGCATTTCCTTATGTCTGTTTTAAACTTGCTGCCCATAAATTTCATTGAGTCATCTCTTGGTTCCTGCATTATGTGAAAGGGTAACTAACACTTTCTTATTCGCTTTCTCCACAGCAATCATGATTTTATAAACCTCTATCATACCCTCCCTTAGTTGTCTCTTTTCCAAGCTGACCAGTCCAACTCTTTTTAATCTCTCTTCCTATTGAAGCTGTTCCATAGCCTAATAAATTTTGTTGCTTTTCTCTGCACCTTTTCCAATTCTAAGATATCGATTGTGAGATGGGGGGCCAGAACTGCATGCAGTATTCAAAGTCTGGATGCACCATGGAGATATAACTATCTATCTGTATCTATAGGGGGATTATGATATTTTCTGTTTTATTATCTATCCCTTTCCTAATGGTTCTGACCATTTTTTTAGCTTTTCTGATTGCCAGTGGACATTGAGTAGATGTTTTCAGAGAACTATTCGCGCTGACTCCAAGATCTCTTTCTTGAGTGGTAACTGCTACTTTAGAACCCATCATTTTGTATGTATAGCTGGGATTGTTTTTCTTCCCCAATTTGCATTACTTTGGATTTATCAACATAGCATATGAAATGCAATTTTTTTGCCCAGCCACCTAGTGTTGAGATCCCTTTGTAACTCTTTCTAGTCAGCTTTGGATTTACTATCCTGAATAACATATCGGCAAACTTTGCCATCTCATTGTTTACTCATTTTTCCAGGTCATTTATTAAAATGTTGAATAGCACTAGTCTAAGGACAGATCCTTGGAAAACCTTGTTATTTACCTCACTCTGCTGTGAAAGACTGACCATTTATTCCTACTCTTTGTTTCCTATCTTTCAACCAGTTATTAATCCATGAGAGGACCTTCCCTCTTCTGCCAGGACTGCTTAGTTTGCTTGAGAGCCTTTGGTGAGGACCATCATCAACGGTTCTCTGAAAGTCCAAGTACACTCTACCACTGGATCACACTGGTTATTACTCTGATGAGCCACACCCTACAGAGGGTAGCTATGGATATTCTGGGACCTGTACCTGTCACTAAGTGAGATAGTCAGTACTTCCTTGTGATAGTAGGCTACTTCTCCATGTAGGCAGGAAGTTCATCCACTCCCTGCTCAAGGACTGAGTGTTGTTAAGGTAGATGTTGAGCAGTTTGCCTGCCAGAATAGCACACCTTGTTTGGACCTGCTGCCTGTCATCAGATGGGCTAGTGAAACATCTAAACTGTATGCTGGCAGCTATGTTGTCATCCTTTGTAGATGCCAGTCAATAGAATTGAGACAGCTTGCTTCCCTATGTCATGATGGCCTGTAGGACTAGTGTGCAGTCTTCCATGGGGTACACACTGTGACATTCTGTACCTTGGGGGACCACCCTATAACCATCCCTATTCCTCATCTGTATATAATTGTGAACTTACATATAAAACATGCCTTGTAAGGTATTAGGGGAAAGGTTGCAATCTGCTGAAAGTCATTTCTCTCTCCATAGATGTATATCATTAATGCATATGAAGTTATGAGAATTGTGTTGTATGGTTGTCACTAAAATATGCTGTAAATTGGGGAATCAGCCAGATATTACCGCCAAAGAGGCAACAGCAAGGAATGTAACCAACACCCAGGTAGGGTATCAATTAATCCATCAACCACCATTGTCCAGCAAGGGAGCTACAATGCAATGACTCACCTGCATGAGGCCACACCAAGGGAATTACTCAACTTTGTCTGGAGACTCAGCAATGCACCCAGACATGCCTGGACTTGTGTTTTCCAAGCACATTGTCTGTTTTATACCCTCAGTCCGAGTGGCCATGTGTTGGGATCCTTCTTCTGCCCCCAACCACGCTGCAAGTAACTAAGACACTAAGAAGAAGACAAGACTCCAACAGAGGAGATTGGCCCAGGTTTAAGGAACAAACCTGTATATTAAGGACTTCAGTAACCAGTGGGCTGAGAAAACTGCTTAATCTAGATGTTGCCCAGTCTAATAGGGTTGAGAGTTTAGACTGTGTGCTTATATTTTATTTCTTTTGGTAACTAACTCTGACTTTTTGCCTATCACTTAATATCACGTAAAGTCTACCTTTTATAGTCAATAAATTTGTTTTATTGTTTATCTTTAACAGTGAGTTTGTACAAAGTGTGTGGCAAATTTGCTCAGCTTTGCAAAGACTGGTGTATGTCCACTTCCCATTGATTAAGTGGTGAACCAATTAATAAATCTGCATTGCTCATCTTGAGAATGGGATTCATAGAAGCCAGATTGGTAGGCGGATTCCTGCCTAAACTGGCCAGTGGGAGATGCCATGAAGAAGTGTGTATCCTAAGACCTATCCCCTTTCAGGGAGATAGGAACCTAAATTCAGGCTGCAGGAAGATGTCTCTCTCAGCAACAGGGGGAGGTTAAGAAGAGGACTTCCCTCATATCTTTTAGCTCAATGGTTACACTACTCACATGAGAGGTCAGAGAACTCCAATTCAAGTCTCCCTTGCACCTGAGAGGGAGAAGGGATTTGAATAGAGATCTTACCCCTCTAGGTGAATGTTTAGTCATAAGAACAGCCCTACTAGGTCAGACCAAAAGGTCCATCTAGTTCAGTATCCTGTCTTCCGACAGTAGCCAATGCCAGGGGCCCCAGAGGGAATGAACAGAACAGGTAATCATCAAGTGATCCATCCCCTGTCGCTCATTCCCAGCTTCCGGCAAACAGAGGCTAGGGACGCCATTCCTGCCCATCCTGGCTAATAGCCAGTGATGGACCTGTCGGAGAAAAACATAGTTCTCACTCTCTGGTTGGGTGCAGCAAAGTCAGATACTTTATTTCTCAAGCAATTGCATAGAGGGAGAGAGTGCACTAGGACACAGGGTTTTCCCCCTCCTAGGCAGGTCTCTCTACGGGTAAACAATTACAGCAGCATTTATACCTTTTGTTACAAACAATAAGCAACAGCTGCATTTTGTTTGTACATAGGTCATCTTGATAGCTTATTTTTCTCACTATTTAGACTCTAGTCTACATTCCATATTTATTGACAAGGTCGCAAAAACTTCTCACATAGTTCTTTCCCACTCACCTCACACAAGCCTCGCTTCTACAAATCTCGCATTATTAGGGTTACAGCTAGCCTAACTCTTGCTAACAGAGACTGTCATGCATTGAAATCCCCTTCAAATCCCTGTCAGTTCTTTCTCTACTTCCACAGACCTATCCTCCATAATCCCAACTATACATATAAAATGATGGGGTCTAAATTAGCGGTTACCACTCAAGAAAGATCTTGGAATCATTGTGGCTAGTTCTCCGAAAACATCCACTCAGCGTATAGCGGCAATCAAAGCGAACAGACTGCTGGGAATAATTAAGAAAGGGATAGATAATAGGACAGAAAATATCATGTTGCCACTATATAAATCCATGATATGCCCACATCTTGGCCACTGTCAGAAGACAGGATACTGGGCTAGATGGACCCTTGGTCTGACCCAGTAGGGCCGTTCTTATCTTCTTTATCAGGGAGAACAGACCCACAGAGAGAACACGAGTTGTAAAAGCCTCTTGTTCCCCTTCAGAACTTTGGCTAATATTAGCTTTACTCCTGCACATCTGCCAGAGACCATCCTCCCCGCTTTTAAACAATGTATGAAACAAAGATGTGTTCTCTATCAGCCTCAGCTCCTTAGTCTCAGAAATCAACTCTGAGATGATCCTTGAAGCAATATAGATATAACCTGATGTTTCAACATTTAGGGGTCATACTGAGCTAGCCCATGTTAAACAGATGTGCCTTATTATTTGGGTGAATATCATAGGCCCAGGTCAGACAGAATGGTCAGCTGACATTCATTGATAGATTGGTACAGAGGTTAACGGCTGATTTTTTCAGAATGTTAGCACTGAATAAGTTGCATTCTGTATGTCAGCAGTGTGGACAGGAAGATAAATAGTTATTAATAGTTATTAAGTTCAGGCTTTCGAGATAGGCTGGATGCAACTAAGTTTGGCATCTGTACAACATTGCATAATATGGGTTTGTTTAAAGTTTAAATAGTGTCAATTAGTAGACAGTGTTGTGAAGATTGGTAATAGTATATTGCAAACCTGTGTCTGTACAGAGCAAGTTTGCAGGTCTACTGTTTGAAGCCCTTTAAATCGCCCACCCCCACCCCTCGGTATTGGTCTTAATAGCAATCATAGAATTTGAAGATCTACAGGAGCTTGTCATCTTTACCAGTTTGGGGGAAACAAAGGATTCCCTCACCCTGTTCCCCAACTCTAATTCATGCCTCTAGACGATGCTATTTCATAAACATTGGAACACAAATTGTCATACAGGGTCAGACCACAGTTCCCTCTAGTTTGGTTTCATGCCCCTTCTTGTGTCATTCAGTACTGGTCACTGTTGTTTTGGACTAGGTATTGGACTCGATGGTTCTAACCTGGTATGATAATTCCTATTTTCCCAATAAATATATGTCATGCTTACATAGCACCTTCAATCTGAGGATCTCAACTTGCTTCATAAAGATCAGTTTATTTAACTACACAAGAGCATTGTGAGGCAGGCTAATAACACCCCCATTATATAGATGGAGAAACTGAAGTACAGGGCACTCAAGTGATCTCCTTTGACGTGGGGGGAAGAGTCCATGGCAGAATTGATAGAACCCTTCTGAACCCCCATCCTGTTCCCTAATCATATGGCAATCCTTCCTCCCTGGAAATGCAAAATATTCATGTTACTATTTTATCAGCTGCAATGAAGGATAGTTTCTCTGAGTAAGTCAATCTGTGGATGTGGATCCACACCCCAACATCATGCAGAAGAGGCAATATTTGAATGCTATATAAATAAAATGTGATGCTATGCAAAACACCATGGGAATTACTTACTACATCTATATCTGGCTAACAGGAGCAGAGGGTGTGACGGAGCGATTCTGGCGGGACCCAACTGAGAGTGCCAAATCAGGACCAATTGCTTAAACAGGGCAGTTACAGCCCTAGGCTGGGGTTTTTCCACCTCTAAGGCAAACCAAACCAGCCAGACAAAAAGGACTTTGGTCTCACCCCACTGGCTAACCACAAGTCACACAAGCAATTTCCTTAGACACTCCAGTCTCCCAGTATCACCACCAGTGCACTCGTCCTGGGGATAAATGGTTATGAAAACCAACACCCCAATAAAAGAAAAAGGTTCCCTCAATCCCAAAGGACCAAGCCCCAGACCCAGGTCAATATACACATCAGATCTTACCCACAAATCACGCTGTTGCCAATCCTTTAGAATCTAAAATCTAAAGGTTTATTTACAAAGGGAAAAAGGTAGAGAAGAGAGGTAGAATTGGTTAAATGCAATCAATTACATACAGTAATGGCAAAGTTCTTAGTTCAGGCTTGCAGCAGTGCTAGAGTAAACTGCAGGTTTAGATTAAGTCTCTGGAGAGCATCCCCCACTGGGATGGGTCCTTCAGTCCCTTGTGTAAAGCTTCAGTTTGTAGCAAAGTCCCTCCAGAGGTCAGAAGCAGGATTGAAGACAAGATGGAGATGAGGCATTAGGCTTATATAGACTTTTCCAGGTGTAAGAATCCCTTTGTCTTCACTGTGGAAATTTACAGCAAAATGGTGCCTTGAGTCACATGAGCCAGTCCCTGCATACTCTGCTGAGTCACAAGGCGTGTCTGCCTTCTCTCCATGGGTCAATTGTGTAGCTGATGGCTCTTTAAATGGGCCATCAAGCCAGCTATGCCGGGCTAACATCAGCTTGTCTGGGACACTTCCCAGAGGCAGAGCAGAATACAAACTGTAGACATTACAGAGCCAATACTTATAACTTTAACTACAAATGATACAGACATATAGACAGCATAATTATAATCAGCAACCCATAATCTGGTCTTAGACACCTTAGATGACCCCCTTTATCTAAGATTTGGTGCCACTGCAGGACCTTGGTTGCAACCCATGTTCTATATGGTCCCAATTTATATCAATAACGTCACACCCCCAACGCAAAATTGATGCAGGAAGGGATGACAAAACATCACTGACTGCATCCCAAGAGCCCCCTTTCCTTGGGTCTGTCTCACTACAGCTAGTGTTGGGCTAGAGGCCGTACCAGTGTATAACCGAAATGGTTTATCAAAGTCCTGTTCAATAACATGAATGAATCTCCTTACAAACTCAAGGTATAACTTGGTTAGCTTTTGCAGCATGGTTCCTGTATGTTTCATGTGATCTTGCCAAGAGCTAAAGAAAACAGCTACTTTATCCATACCAGCTTTGGCCAATGTTTGGAACCCAATTAACATTACACCAATGTAGATATTGATGTTGTTCATAGAACAGGAATCTTGGCATTTAGCCATGAAAGCAATATGGTAGTGTGCCTCAGTTTCCCCTCTCATACAGCACATCAGGTCTGGAATGTATTTTCCCCTGTGAAAAGTTCCAACACTGTTTACAGGCATTAACTGTGAAACATCAGTATAGCAAGGCCCTTTAACATAAAGTGTGTTTTTATGTATTCCTTTCAACATGTTCAAGGGATTTTCCAAAAGATTAGGCACATTGTACATTGTTACAGTTAGCATTAGCAATAACAACAAATTGATTGCAAGTGTCCATCTACAAACATGTTTGTCATGCCACACCCTTGGCTCAATACCATTGGAGTTTGGGCCTTTTAGGGTTAACCTGTGGGTTCCCTTTGCAAAATTCAGTCTTCTCTTTCCTTCTTGTTCTTCAGGATTAAACCCTGATTTCTCTTGCTTAACAGAGATCACTGGCTGATGGGGTGGGCCCTCCGTGCTAACAGCCATTAGCAAGTCTTTCTTCTCCCTGCCAGCCCAGTAATTCGCATCAACACAGACACTAGCTTTTAACTTCTTAGCTGCTATGGATTCCACGGCTGGACTTTGTCTTACAGAGATACCACACAAATCCAAAGAGTCTGAGGGTGAGAGCTGGCTTGCTCTCCCCTGCCTCCTCAAGCATTTAGCCATACAACTGTTCTGCCCTGAAACACCAGTAACTGAATCTGTCCTCAGATCCTGAAGCACAGACTGCTCACTTACAGATTCAGCATGGAGACATTCCTGTCCCAACAGCATTTTCTCCCCACCAACAAGCTGGCCACACACAGCCAGGTGGTTATAGGGCTGCTCAACTTCCTTAACAGCTTCTACTCCACCTGAGACCTTTTCAAAGCTGCCCACACTGGATCTCTCAAAAGGAAAGTCAGTGGATCCATTCACAACAGAAAATTTCTGGCTGTTAGGAACTGAAACTTTCTTGATTAAATCACTTTACACCCTTCAGTTGCAGTAAACTGCTTGCACAGGCTACCATGAGGATTCCTTTCCCTAGGAGCTTCTCTAAGCAGCAATTCACCCCTCTCAGAAATTCTGCCCTTCCCCTCTTCACCTAGGGCTTGCTCTAAAGGAACACTTCCTGAGCAACCACAGATGCTACAGACTTTCTAGATAACAGGTCAGAAGTAGTCTCCTTCCTTGGCCATGAACAAGTTCAGGAATCTTTTCCTTCTTGCTACAAGTTGTCAAACTGTCAGTCGGTAACACAATTAAATCACCTTTATGCTCTCCTTGTGCCCTGGCTGGGGTATCACCCTGATCAGACAGAGTTGCTGCACCCTTTTCCAACCACACATTAGCAACTGGCAAACTACAAGCACCAGAACTGTCTGGTCTCTGGGATTTTGCTAAGACACTAACTGGATGCAACCTAGTCACAGTGCCATTCCCCCCAGCAGACACAAACTCAGGACCATTCCCTTCCTGGGCTTTAGCTGTATTTACAACCAACTTCGAGACAACTGAATCACCTCAACCATTACAGGCTGACAGGCACCTTCTGTCTGCTCCACAGACACAGAAGAGCCGGAGACACATTCTCCTTTACCAGACACACAGCTTGGGATTTTACTTCCCTTGTCCCAGCACACAGGGCTGTTCACAGACAACTGCTTGGAGACTGGGGTAGCTTCCTTTATAGGCAAGTCAATACTCCTGACAGACACAGGCACGTTCCCTCCACTGTCACATTTCTCCACACAGGAAACAGGTAAGGGATATGGACACTCATCTTCCACTATCCCTCCCTTCCCAAATTGCTGATTAGACAAAGCCATCAGCTCACAAGGCTGCCTAGTCTCCTGCAAACTTTCCCTACCAGGCACATTGCCTCTCCCAACAGACAAGCTGCTGCTCTTTTCACTACACTGAGCTACTTTTAGCAAATCACAGTTACCCATTTCAGGTTTACTTCTACAAGCTGCACTAGCCACCAATCCATTACCCATTACAAATTTACCCTCTCCTTCCTCAGTTAGGGATTTAACCTGACCATCTACTTTAATCTGCTCCTGAGAAACATTTTCCTCACCAATGAGATCTTTCTGCTCTTGATCTAACTCCAGATTAACTTCTGAGACATCAGACAGACATTCAGAAACTTCATTCCCAGACAAACTGCTTTCTTGCACAGACAAACAGATATTTCTCCCCAGGTTAGAACTCCCATCTCCCCAGCCATAGCAAAACTGGTTAAACATAGAAAACTGCCCAGAGTAACCCCATATATCAACACAGTTATAAACTGGATTTTCAAGAGGATACAGTCTCTGCCGTTCTTCCCTTGCTTTTTTGACTTGGAGCTGGAGTCTAGCAGTTTCTTGTTGTATTTTGTGAGTCTCCTGCTGCACCTTGGTTGCAACCCATGTTCTATATGGTCCCAATTTATATCAATAACGTCACAGAGGGGTAAAGAGAACACACATCTGCTAAGGCTATATCTTCACTGCAAAAAAGTTTGCTAACTTGGGTTATAGTAACAGTCAAGACATGGCAACTTGGCTTTTAACTCAGGTTAGTAACGCAAATTCAATGCCAGGATGTGCATAGGCTTTAACTTGAGGTGTTAACTTAAATTAAAAGCTGAATTGCCATATGTTCATTGCTATTTTAACCCAGGTTGGCTAACCGGAGTTAAAAAACACACTTTTTTTTGCACTGGCAACAAAATAAGGAGTGACTTTTTTCAGTATAGTTTTAATACAACTGCATTAACAAAACAGTAATATACCCAGATATTTCACATCTGCTGCAATAAAAGCAGATCACTGACTCAATTGAATCGGTATTGTCTCTCAGCAGCTGACAAAGTAATGTATCCATGACATATTATGAAGGTTATCATTCACTTTCTTTTGTGAAGTCAAAAGCTTGTCCTCCATTCTAGTTTAACTATTAACTCTCATAATATCTTGTATGTGTGTCTATAAATAAAATAGATTTCCAATTTTTGAGATAATCTTTTATGTACTGGGTTAGAATATAGGACAATTTTTCTTCGCCATTACAACCACATCCCTGAAGAATTAATGTATAATGTACAGTTTACAAAACAAAAGCTTTATGTCTGTTAGATGTTTTCATATTGAATCACATAGACCTAGGATTATTCACTGAACAGGCTGAGTAGACAGACAAAGATAGTTTGAAAAACATGATCATGATTCTCTGTTGAAATAAGAACATTTATCCCTGTAGGGAATATACTATGGGACACAGGACCTATGGACTAAAAAATGGGTCAGGTGATTCTGCAGTTATAATTTCTTTATCTTTGACCGAATATGGTAAAATGGAAGTAGTCTATTTACCATGCCAGCGAATAATCAAATTCTTTTAGATTCTATTGAGGGTAAAACGGTAATATGCAGTAAAATGATAATAGTCTAAAATGGTAAAAAAGAGTCATGTGATATGTTGATGGGAAATGAGTAATGCAATAAAAATGAGCAGCATTTTAAAACCTAGTTACAAAAATATATTGAAGTATATGTTTAAAATTACATACTGTCGGACTTCTGGGAGTCACTAGGGGGATGGTGGCTGCATCCCTTCCCCACCTTCTAAAATACATAACCATCAGCAACTGAATCACTGTTTTTCCATCTAATATTCATCAGCTACTAGTCTACAACTCTTTTTTTTTAATTTAATACCATTACAGATGCTGCTCCATCTTCAGACTCTCTACAAAATCCTAAAAAGCAGAAGCTGTTGGACAGCCCTCTTGTAGCTAAGATGGCTGACCAGGAAAAGGCTGCCCCTCTGAGCTTAGATGAAGTTAAGGACTGGCTAAAGCAAATCCCAAACAGGCAGACTATCTTGAGTAAAATATCTGAAGATATAACTGAGATAAAAAATATTACTAGCACACACCAAGCTAATTTGCAAGGCTTGGCATCAAGACTACAGGAAGCTGAGAACAGAATAGACTTCCTAGAAGACACAGTGAGTACTAAGACTATAACCTCAGAGCAACAGGAAAGGACTATTAAAGCACTGCAGGAGAAGTGCTTAATGATCTAGACAGAAGACCAAGGAAAGAATCTGAGAATTGTGGGTCTCCCATAGGGGATGGAAGACAGGAAGCAGGGGAATTTTCATCCACCATGCTGCCAGAGCTTTTGTCTCTCCCCGATCAGAATTTAGATATTGAAAGAGCCTTCTGATCTCCTGCACCAAAGCCTTCTCCAAATGCAAAGCCCTGGGCCATAATTGTAAGACACTGAAAATATAGTATTAAGGAACTTGTTCTTTAAAAAGCCCATAAACTGGAAAATCTAACATGGGACACAAGCTGATGAATTTTCCCAGATTACACCTAGAACATGGTGGAAAAGAAGGATAAATTCAATAGATCAAGAGCGCTTGCCAAGGGATTGGGTTTCAACTACTTCATTTTCTTCTCTGCTACTGTCAAAGTTAATAAGGAAGGCAAGATATTTAGTTTTGTGAGAGCAAAAGAAGCTGAAAGGTATCTGACCTCTCTACAGCAAAAGACCCCCTGCAGAAGACAGGATGAATTAAAATAACTTTACCAGGTCACTGCAGTGCTGGGGGTTCAGCTCTCAGTCTAGCAGCAAACAGTAGAGAGGAAATCCACCATAGAATCATAGGACTGGAAGGCACCCCGAGAGGTCTTCTAGTCTAGTCCCCTGCACTCCAGGTAGGATTAAGTATTATCTAGACCATCCCTGACAGGTGTTTGTCCAACCTGCTCTTAAAAATCTCCAATGATGTTGGTTCCACAGCCTCCCTAGGCAATTTATTGCAGCACTTAACTACCATGACAGTTAGGAAGATTTTCCTAATGTCCAACCTACCCCCTTGCTGCAATTTAAGCCCATTGCTTCTTGTCTTATCGTCACAGGTTAACAAGAATGATTTCTCACTTCTCCGTGTAACCACCTTTTATGTACAGTAGAACCTCAGAGTTATGAACAACCTCCATTCCAGAGTTGTTTGCAACTCTGAATACAACATTATGGTTGTTTTCTCAAAAGTTTATAACTGAACGTTGACTCAATACAGCTTAGAAACTTTACTATGCAGAAGAAAAATGGTTCTTTTAACCATCTTCATTTAAATGAAACAAGCACCGAAACAGTTTTCTTACCTTGTCAAATCTCTAAAAATTTTCCCTTTATTTTTTACTAGTTTATGTTTAACAGTATTGTACTGTATTTGCTTTTTTTTCTCTGCTGCTGCCTGATTGCATACTTCTCATTCCAAATGAGGTGTGTGGTTGACCAGTCAGTTCGTAACTCTGGTGTTTGTAACTCTGAGGTTCTACTGTACTTAAAAACTTATTTCACTCATTCAATTATTTCACTCAAAGCACAGAAAGCCTTTGACAGAGTGAGCTGGGAACATCTGTTTTTTACCCTGGGTTGGGGAAATCCTTTACTTCATGGATAAAGCTGTTATATTCCAATCCCAACACTCATACCATAACAGATAGCACAATATCCCCTCACCTTTCAGGGACCTAGAGAGGGATGCACCCTCTCCCCGCTCCAGTTCAATCTAGCATTATAACCACTTGCAATACTAATTTTAGGGAACACCAAGGTATTCAAGGGATTAAATCAGACAAAAATCTTTCTATATGCAGATGACATCCTCTTGTTTATTGAAAATCCAGATCAATCTATTACAAATATACTACATACAATAAACAACTTTGGTAATTATCTGGCTACAAGATAAATTGGGATAATTGAGAAGCAATTAAGATCTTATTGGATTGTAGTAAGTGTAGGCCCTGATAAAGGCCCAGTTGAGGCCTGAGGCCTGAACTAAAGTATGGTCAAGCCTTAGCTAAAAGCAAAAGCCAAGCTGTGAGCTGGAAGCCACCCCTGTTCGCAGAAGTTGGCGAGAAAAGGGCTGATGTTGCATAAACATATATTCACCTAGTGAAGTATCATATAAACATGGTACCAGAACACACTATACTGGAACATTCCACAGATAACAAGGAACAGGCCGACCCATCAATGACAGGGGCAAAAGGGTAATATGATGGTGTAGTGAGGCGGCCTGGCTCCCGACGGCCTCAGTGGGCGGAGCCACCTCAGTGGGCGGAGCCACCGCCGCCTGTTCCCGCCCCCCGGAAGTCAAGGGGCGGGGCAGGAAGTATAAAAGCCCGGCCTCAACCCTCAGTTAGAGCCCAGCGGCCGGAGAGGACGGACGCTCCTGTTCAGGCTCCTGACTGGCCGAGCCTGCCCAGGGCAAGGTACCCGGACGCGGATGGACCAAGCCTCCCTCAAGCAAGGTACCCGGACGCGGACAGACCGAGCCTCCCTCGAGCCAGGTACCCCGAGGTGGACTGGCCGAGCCTGCCCCGAGCCCGGTACCCCGAGGAGCTGCCCGAGCGTTCCTGTGACCCAAGTCCAGAGGAGCAGCCCGACGTAGACCGCTTTCAGCGCACCGAGGAGCCCATGGTATGGGACCCCGCTGCCGAGCCCAGCGACGAGCAGGTACCCGAGGAGGGGGAGATGGAATGCAGCCCGGGGGTAGCCGAACCCTGTCCGGCTGAGGGCACTGACGTGCCCATGTCAGTGTGTTGCGGCCAGGATCCCCACTGACTGCAGCGGATCCACGCCGCTGTTAGGGCCCCGGGCTGGGACACAGAGGAGTGGGTGGGCCTGTGTCCCCCCTGCCACCCCACTCACGGGTGGCAGCCTCCCCCTCCTGCCAGCGTGCCGGCAGAGAAGCCTGCACTTACCTGGGCTTCTTGAACTGCTGCCACAGCTCAGTTCCTGTTACAAGGCCCTGAGCCTTGAGCTATTGTTTGTTGCCCTGCCCTGACTGAGGGCCTGGGCCTCCTGAGACTGATGCCGCTGCTTAGCTCCTGCTACAAGGACCTGAGCCTTGAACTATAGTTTATTGCCCCACCCTGGGGCTTACTGACTCTTGCTGCTCTGCTCCTGATGCAAGGACCTGAGCCCTGAACTGTTATTGATACTCAGCTCCTGCTACAAGGACCTGAGCCTTGAACTATTGTGTATTGCCCCGCCCTGATTAAGGGCCTGGGCTTCCTAAGACTATTATTGTTGCTCAGTTCCTGAGACAAGGACCTGAGCCCCTGGGACTATTGGTTGTTGCTCCACCCCGACCGAGGGCTGGGGATTACTGAACTATTGTTATTACTCAGCTCCTGATGCAAGGACCTGAGCCCTGAACTGTTATTGATACTCAGCTCCTGCTACAAGGACCTGAGCCTTGAACTATTGTGTATTGCCCCGCCCTGATTAAGGGCCTGGGCTTCCTAAGACTATTATTGTTGCTCAGTTCCTGAGCCAAGGACCTGAGCCCCTGGGACTATTGGTTGTTGCTCCACCCTGACCTAGGGCTGGGGCTTACTGACCATTGTTGCTCAGCCCTGCTGTGAGGAGCTGAGCTAGAACTGCTGTGTTGCTGCCCCGCCCTGACTGAGGGCTTGGGCTTAAACTAGTGACTTTGTGTGCTCAGCCCCTGCCTGAGGGTCTGAGCTAGAACTGCTGTGTTGCTGCCCCGCCCTGAGCTAGGGCTTGGGCTTTACAGACGTAGACTGCTGCTCAGCCCTGTAGTGGGATCTGAGCTCCCTGGATTCTGGTGTGCTGCCCCGCCCCGACCTAGGGCTTGGGGCTTACTGACTGGGTAACTGCTCAGCTCCGGCTGCCAGGACCGGAGCCTAGACCTAGTGTCTGCTGTCCCGCCCTGACTGAGGGCTGGGGCTCATAGCAGGAACTGTGTGCCTTCTGTTCTGCCCCTGCTTGAGGGGCAGAACCCCAAAACCCTTCAGAACCCGGAGACTGATAGGGCCGTGTAGTGAGGCGGCCTGGCTCCCGACGGCCCCTGAGACGGCACGGCCCCTACCTCGGACTATTACAGATGGATAGAGTTGTTTTGATCGAACCAACATGTACAAGGTGAGAGGTGGCACCTTAATACGTAGAGGGGTTGTACCGTGCTACGTGGAGGGGTTGCACCCCAATACGTCAGGAGTGATGTGTAATTTGTTTGTACCTGTGTATAAGAATGTATCCCTGGGGCGGTGTCTTTGTCCAGCCGAGGGGGCAGTGGAAAGTCCCGCCACTGACTGAGCTGAGTCCGTTGTCATGGAGTACATATGTACTGGCTAGCTGCATCTTAGCAGCACCTTGGACTACATTTGCCAGGGAGTTGGAGACTGTGCTTTTCTTCGACAATAAACCTGGCCGATGTGCCTTCATACCTTACTAGACTCTGTGGTTATTGGGGGTTCTCTTCGGGTCTGCTGGGGCAGCTATCTGCGCAGAGCTGGGGCAGCACACAGAGGGAACACACGCACACAGCCGAGTGATATCAACATTGGAGAAGTCAGAGTGCTACCGGTGTGGTGCTTTGCTTTCTCCAATGTTGATATCACTCGGCTGCGTGCGTGTGTTCCCTCTGTGTGCTGCCCCAGCTCTGCGCAATGGACTGCAGCTCAGTCAGTGGCTCAGTCATATTACCCTTTTGCCCCTGTCATTGATGGGTCGGCCTGTTCCTTGTTATCTGTGGAATGTTCCAGTATAGTGTGTTCTGGTACCGTGTTTATATGATACTACACTTTATGCAACATCAGCCCTTTTCTCGCCAACTTCTGTGAACAGGGCCGGCTTCCAGCTCATAGCTTGCCTTTTGCTTTTAGCTAAGGCTTGACCATACTTTAGTTCAGGCCTCAGGCCTCAACTGGGCCTTTATCAGGGCCTACACTTACTACATGGATTTAGTTGGAAGTGACTCTCCTACTGGGACATTTTGATGGCAAGACAAACCTCAGATATCTTGACATCCTGTTCCCTAAGGAAATTAAAAACTTAGTTCAGGTTAACCTAGCCCCGTTAATTATGCAGTTGGCAAATTATTTAAATAGATGACAGGCATGCTCTCCCCCTTTGAGGGAAAAAAAACAAAAAACCAGACAACTAAAACCCTTCCCAGGTTCCTTTTTTTTTTCTGAATTCCCTTCCTAGCTATTTTTCTCCCTTACATTTTACCAAAAATTGTACATGTTCAGGTCCTGCTTGTGGGGTGCTGATAACAAACCTAAAATTTCCTTACACAATTTACAGCTCCTATCAAAACAGGTGGTTTTAGATTTCCCAACTTTTCCATCAAACAGTAATTCTTAGCCAAGCAGCACAGTGGCTCATTCTCTTGTGCTGTAGAGAGCCCTGGATTGGCTCAAGCTGGAAATAGAGTTGGTTGCTCCTTTACCACTTGCCAATGTACTACACTTTGATTACTACTGATTCCCTAACGAACAATTACAAACTATTGTGGCAGCCAGAAATACTTGGCATACCATGTCTACTAAAAGTTAAAAACCATCTCCTTCTACACACCAAGGCCTCTACCTGAGGTAACTAGAAACTCTGTGTAGCAGGCAAGTCCATCATTTGGCTGGATTGGATTATGAAAGGAATTCCAACCAGTCAGTCAGTTTACTGAAAATGATACCTTCCCTCCATTTCACAATATTAAAATAAAGGTTCAGTCTAGAGAGAAAGGAGGAGTGTCAATTCGTCCAATTTAAACATGTCGTCTCTCATCTGGCCCCAATGCCTGCATTGCCCCAACCCACTTGAACTGCTCTCATTTCTCCAAATTACCAGATTGCCAAGACCTATGGCAATGCTATATGCACAGGGGCGGCTCCAGGCCCCTGCATGCCAAGCACGTGCTTGGGGCGGCAAGCCGCGGGGGGTGCTCTGCCAGCGCCGGAAGGGCAGCAGGTGCCTGCGGGAGGTCCGCTGAAGCCGCGGGACCAGCGGATCCTCTGCAGGCAAACCACCGGAGGCAGCCTGCCTGCCGTGCTTGCGGTGGCAAAATCCCAAGAGCCGCTCCTGTATATGCACACCTGACCAGCAAATTTGAATTGAAAATGGACATCCTAAAAAAGAAATGGGAGGAGGAACTAGAGCAATTATTGTTTGCTAACCAGTGGAAACAAGTTTTAGCCCTGAACTGTTCCTTGGACCTCTGTTTAAGACTAATCCAGTGGAAAAATCATATGGAGCATGCACTGGACACCCCTCTTTGTTCAAAATAGGTGCCACTAAGTCAGACAAATGTTGGCACTGTAATTCAGCAGGTACTAGCTTAGCCCATATGCTCTCGGAATGCTCCTATACCCACATGTTTGGGGTAGAAATTAATTGATGAGGTTTTTTTCCTAGCAAATAAAATGGTGTTACAAGTTAAACATAATTTTAAACCAAATGGATGTTAACTGGAAGCCGAATAAATGTGAAAAACTTCAGCTTAGAAGAGCATCAACAATTGCTAAAAGACTAGAACTACAAAAATGCAGATACTTCCAAAAATGCAACCAACAATTGAAGACTGGAGCACAGACGTAACCTTGGCCACCATGAAAAGAAATGCATACCGTAACAGAAATACCCAAGAAAAATTCTCAGATATATGGGAGGCTTTCCTGGAAGTATCTGAATCATCATATTAAATGTATGCTTTCCCCCACCTTGCGTTCTCCCACCTCTCTACCCACTTCCTTCCCTCCCTTTCTGTATCCTCCTCTAAATATTGCTTTATTCTTTATAATATTTTAATAATTTTTAAATAGTTGGATTTAGGGCTGTCAATCACAGTTAGCTCATATGATTAAGTCAAAACAAATTAACTCAATTAATGGTGGTCAAAGCATGAAGGAACAAACAAATGTTTAGCATATCTGGCACATAAATATCTTCCAATGCCAGCTACAACAGTGCCTGCAAACACCTGTTCTCACTTTCAGGTGACATTATAAATAAGAAGTGGTCAGCATTATCTCCTGTAATGTAAACAAACTTGTTTGTCTTAGCAACTGGCTGAACAAGTAGGACTGAGTGGACTTGTAGGCTTTAAAGTTTTACATAGTTTTTATTTTTGAGTGCAGTTAGGTTAAAAATTGATTTGTAAGTTGCACTGTCACAATTAAGAGACTGCACTACAGTAGCTATAAGAGGTGAATTGAAAAGTACTATCTCTTTTGCTTATCTTTTTGCAGTGCAAATATTTGTAATAAAACCATATAAAAGTGAGCACTGTACACTTTGTGTTGTAATGGAAATCAGTACATTTGAAAATGTAGAAAATGTCAAAACTATTTACATGGTATTCTATTATCGTTTCACAATGTGATTAAAACTACCATTAATTGGGATTTTTTAAAATATTGATCATGATTAATTTTTTAATAATTTGACAGCTCTAGTTGGATTATTATAAACAAATTCTGTTTGTAAATTTTGTAATACAAATACTTGATTTATAGTTTAACCATTCATATTATATATTATTAAATGTTTCAAGTATTGCTAAGGTTAGGTAGCAAATGGTTAATATGAGAAGTTTATGTAGTTTGTTATGTTTATTTATATATATTATATAATTAAAAAGTTAAAATAAATGAAATACTGCATAATACAGATAATTATGCTGAGCCTGCTGTTTTGTAATTATATATGAAACAATTTATTAGGAAGTCACATGGCTGAGAACATAGGAAATTAGGAGGGAAAAAAACAAATGGGCCATATAGTATATTCCAGTAGGATAATATTGTATTTAGTGGCAATATATTGAAAGATACATATGTATCTGCTGTGTCACACCGTTAACTTTAGCCACTCAGATACCACAGTGAAGCACATGGTATAAGAACATGAACAGAACAGAACAGGCTTTTTTAAACAAGCATGCCTTTTCTCTGAATTTTGCCAAAGCAACTTTGCAACAATAAGAAAAGGTGACTCTTGGGAAATCATTTTCAAGCTATCTAACAAAGGGTTACCAGTGCAGTGGGATGGAAGCACATTCAATCAGCTGACACCACAGCTAAGGAACTCTTATTTAATATTTTATCGGACTAACCCCGTTTTCTAGACAGCCTGAATTTTGGTGGGGGCTCAGAATTTGGATCAGCCTCCTCTATAGTTTATATATGTAGTATTAATGTGTATGGTGCTTTACAGATCATGACTGTGGAGACAGCCTGTGGTTTGCACAGGCAAATGTGAGCAGCTAAGCAGGTCATGTGCAGAGCATGTGTGACCGTAGACCATTGACCAGGGTCAATGGGGAGCCTGGGACTCAGGAAACCTGCCCAGATGTTTTTGAAATCTCCTGAAAAATACTTATTTTAAGAAAGAATAAAATCAGCACGTATTAATTCCTCAGTATCATTAGCAATTACACAAGTGCTTCATTGCTATAATGCAACCAGGATTGTGAACAGGTGGGGCGAGTGGGGCAGCTGCCATGGGAGGGCAAAAAGCTGCAGGGGTAGAAAAAATGAAGGGGGAAAAAAAGGTAGGGAGCACAAATATGCCTGCTTGCCCTGGGCGCTAAGGCGCATACTTAAGGGGCTGAATGAAACAGAATTTACAGAGGGCTCAAAGGGGAAACAGTCCACAAAGACTTAAGTAGCTTACTCTTGCCAGAAAAATCAGTGGAAGCGCTCAAACTGGACCTCCCTTGCCATATAGTAAAAGGACCTGTTGGCAGGGTATTTTCAGCAAGAACTCCCAGGATTTGCAATTTACTGTCTTCTCCATGGTCTGAAATAACCCAGATTTGTTGACATTTTGGGCATGCTGCCAACTCATTCATTTTGGAAGGTTTTTAGGGTCTAGATTTTTTATTGGGATTTTGAAGGACTTGGAGGGAGGGGGCTGAGATGGGGGAGTTTTTGGATATTTTGGTGGATGTGCTCTTTTCATGCAGAGAAAGGCCTTTGGTTTGGTTTGTTACTACTTGTTTTTGTATTAATATTCTGTATTATTCATGATCAAGTAGGGTAAAAATACCTTATATAAATATGCATGTATGGAAACATCTTGACATTATAATCACAGAAATGTAGGGCAGGTAGGGACCTTCAGAGACCATCTAGTCTGGGCCCCTCTGCTCAGGCCAAGTAAACCTAGACCTTCCCTGACTGGTGTTTGTTCAGCCTGTTCTTGGAAAGCTCCAGCAATGGGAATGTAAGCAGCCTCCCTTGGAAGCTTGTGTTTGTCAGTCTGTTTGTTTGTTTGGTTGTTTGAGGGACCGTGTGCTCTGGCTGGCAGTTGGAGGCAGGTTTGAAAGCTCGAAGCCTCTGGTAATTGGCTGAGCCTTAATCAGTGAGCGGGGCATTCACTCAGGCCAGGCCAGGGCTTTATAAAGCCACGCACAAGCGACCAGGGAGCTTTGCGAACAGGGGCTGCTAACAGGGAGTTTCGCAAGGGAGTTGGGAAGGGAGTGGGAACCCCTCGCCGGCCATAACCCCTTCCCTGTAGCCCCCCCTAAAATCCTAAAACCTATAAACCAAACTACATTCCAAAACTACTTTCTGTAAACCAGCCTTTCACTAACTAGGAGACAATGCAGGCAGAAGCCCAGCAGCAGAGTGGGGGCTATCCAGTTTATTGCACTGAGTGTAGCATGTATGATTACCTGCCCTGTGGGCGGGTTGCGTATGTGTGCAGTCGGTGCAAGGAGCTCCTGGCCCTCAGAGACCATGTACGGATTTTGGAAGCCAGGGTGGCAGAACTGGAGGAGCTGAGAGAGGCAGAGAGGTATGTTGATGAGGCCTTCCGGGACACTGTAGAATTGTCCCACCTCCGCTTAGACAGCACCTGTGCTGTTGAGGAGGAAGAAGGGCCCAGGGAAGTAGAGCAGTCAATGGGAGCAGAGGGAAACCTTCCCGTAGTTGGGACCCTCCTTCCAGATGGTGCTGGGGTTGCCTCTCGCACTGAGGTTGCCTCTCCGGGGGAGGGAACTCCAGTTTCTAGGAAAAGGCAGGTGTTAGTAATGGGAGATTCGATTATTAGAAATGTAGATAGCTGGGTCTGTGATGACCGGGAGAACCGTATGGTGACTTGCCTGCCTGGTGCGAAGGTTGCGGATCTCTCGAGGCATCTAGATAGACTTATGTGTAGTGCTGGGGAGGAGCCGGTGGTCATGGTACATGTAGGTACCAATGACATAGGGAAGGGTAGGAGAGATGTCCTGGAAGCCAAATTCAGGCTGCTAGGGAAGAGACTGAAATCCAGGACCTCTATGGTGGCATTTTCAGAAATGCTCCCAGTTCCACGCAGGGCCAGGTAGGCAGGCAGAGCTTCAGAGTCTCAATGCGTGGATGAGATGATGGTGTAGAGAGGAGGGTTCACGTTCATTAGGAACTGGGAAACGTCTGGGATGGGAGGAGCCTATACAGGAGAGATGGGCTCCACCTAAACCAAAGTGGAACCAGACTGCTGGCGCTAAACATTAAAAAGGTTGTAGAGCAGTTTTTAAACTAGGTGATGGGGGAAAGCCGACTGCTGCAGAGAAGCGTGTGGATCGGACACAGACTTCTCTTAGGGGAGAGTCTGATGATAGAGAATCTCCAGGTTATAGTCAGGAGCAGAGGAATGAGAAATATAATGTAAGGGCCGGATCAGATGATGAACAGTCACATAAAAGGAATCTGGCACATCAGAAAAAGGCAGGCTAATAAACAGGGACAAGTTTTTAAAGTGCTTGTACACAAATGCCAGAAGTCTAAATAATAAGATGGGTGAACTAGAGTGCCTTGTGATAAAGGAGGATATGGATATAATAGGCATCACAGAAACCTGGTGGACTGAGAGCAATCAATGGGACACAATCATTCCGGGTACAAAATATATCGGAAGGACAGAACAGGCCGTGCAGGGGGAGGAGTGGCACTATATGTTAAAGAAAGTGTAGATTCAAATGAAGTAAAAATCTTAAGCGAATCCACAGGTTCCATAGAGTCTCTATGGATAGAAATTTCATGCTCTAGTAAAAATATAACATTAGGGATCTATTATCGACCACCTGACCAGGACAGTAATAGTGATGATGAAATGCTAAGGGAAATTAGAGAGGCTATCAAAATTAAGAACCCAATAATAGTGGGGGATTTCAATTATCCCCATATTGACTGGGAACATTTCACTTCAGGACGAAATGCAGAGATAAAATTTCTCGATACTTTAAATGACTGCTTCATGGAGCAGCTGGTACGGGAACCCACAAGGGGCGTGCGACTCTAGATTTAATCCTGAGTGGAGCGCAGGAGCTGGTCCAAGAGGTAACTATAGCAGGACCGCTTGGAAATAGTGACCATAATACAATAGCATTCAACATCCCTGTGGTGGGAAGAACATCCCAACTGCCCAACACTGTGGCCTTTAATTTCAAAAGGGGGAACTATACAAAAATGAGGGGGTTAGTTAGACAAAAGTTAAAAGGTACATTGACTAAAGTGAAATCCCTGCAAGTTGCGTGGGCGCTTTTTAAAGACACCATAATAGAGGCCCAACTTCAATGTATACCCCAAATTAAGAAAAACTGTAAAAGAACTAAGAGCCACCGTGGCTTAACCACCATGTAAAAGAAGCAGTGAAAGATAAAAAGACTTCCTTTAAAAAGTGGAAGTCAAATCCTAGTGAGGCAAATAGAAAGGAGCACAAACGCTGCCAACTTAAGTGCAAGAGTGTAATAAGAAAAGCCAAAGAGGAGTTTGAAGAACGGCTAGCCAAAAACTCCAAAGGTAATAACAAAATGTTTTTTAAGTACATCAGAAGCAGGAAGCCTGCTAAACAACCAGTGGGGCCCCTTGACGATGAAAATACAAAAGGAGCGCTTAAAGATGATAAAGTCATTGCGGAGAAACTAAATGGATTCTTTGCCTCAGTCTTCACGGCTGAGGATGTTAGGGAGATTCCCAAACCTGAGCTGGCTTTTGTAGGTGACAAATCTGAGGAACTGTCACAGATTGAAGTGTCAGTAGAGGAGGTTTTGGAATTAATTGATAAACTCAACATTAACAAGTCACGGGACCAGATGGCATTCACCCAAGAGTTCTGAAAGAACTCAAATGTGAAGTTATGGAACTATTAACTAAGGTTTGTAACCTGTCCTTTAAATCGGCTTGTACCCAATGACTGGAAGTTAGCTAATGTAACGCCAATATTTAAAAAGGGCTCTAGGGGTGATCCGGCAATTACAGACCGGTAAGTCTAACGTCGGTACCGGGCAAATTAGTTGAAACAATAGTAAAGAATAAAATTGTCAGACACATAGAAAAACAAACTCTTGAGCAATAGTCAACATGGTTTCTGTAAAGGGAAATCGTGTCTTACTAATCTATTAGAGTTCTTTGAAGGGTCAACAAACATGTGGACAAGGGGATCCGGTGGACATAGTGTACTTAGATTTCCAGAAAGCCTTTGACAAGGTCCTCACCAAAGGCTCTTACGTAAATTAAGCTGTCATGGGATAAAAGGAAAGGTCCTTTCATGGATTGAGAACTGGTTAAAGGACAGGGAACAAAGGGTAGGAATTAATGGTAAATTCTCAGAATGGAGAGGGGTAACTAGTGGTGTTCCCCAAGGGTCAGTCCTAGGACCAATCCTATTCAATTTATTCATAAATGATCTGGAGAAAGGGGTAAACAGTGAGGTGGCAAAGTTTGCAGATGATACTAAACTACTCAAGATAGTTAAGACCAAAGCAGATTGTGAAGAACTTCAAAAGATCTCACAAAACTAAGTGATTGGGCAACAAAATGGCAAATGAAATTTAATGTGGATAAATGTAAAGTAATGCACATTGGAAAAAATAACCCCAACTATACATACAACATGATGGGGGCTAATTTAGCTACAACGAGTCAGGAAAAGATCTTGGAGTTATCGTGGATAGTTCTCTGAAGATGTCCACGCAGTGTGCAGAGGCGGTCAAAAGCAAACAGGATGTTAGGAATCATTAAAAGGGGATAGAGAATAAGACTGAGAATATATTATTGCCCTTATATAAATCCATGGTACGCCCGCATCTCGAATACTGTGTACAGATGTGGTCTCCTCACCTCAAAAAAGATATTCTAGCACTAGAAAAGGTTCAGAAAAGAGCAACTAAAATGATTAGGGGTTTAGAGAAGGTCCCATATGAGGAAAGATTAAAGAGGCTAGGACTCTTCATTTTGGAAAAGAGAATACTAATGGGGACATGATAGAGGTATATAAAATCATGAGTGATGTTGAGAAAGTGGATAAGGAAAAGTTATTTACTTATTCACATAATACAAGAACTAGGGGTCACCAAATGAAATTAATAGGCAGCAGGTTTAAAACAAATAAAAGGAAGTTCTTCTTCACGCAGCGCACAGTCAACTTGTGGAACTCCTTACCTGAGGAGGTTGTGAAGGCTAGGACTATAACAATGTTTAAAAGGGGACTGGATAAATTCATGGTGGCTAAGTCCATAAATGGCTATTAGCCAGGATGGGTAAGAATGGTGTCCCTAGCCTCTGTTCGTCAGAGGATGGAGATGGATGGCAGGAGAGAGATCATTTGATCATTGCCTGTTAGGTTCACTCCCTCAGGGGCACCTGGCATTGGCCACTGTCGGTAGACAGATACTGGGCTAGATGGACCTTTGGTCTGACCCGGTACGGCCTTTCTTATGTTATGTTCTTATGTTCTTATGAAGCCTGTTCCAGAGCTTAACTACCCTCATAGTTAGAAAGTTTTCCCTAATATCTAACCTAAATCTCCCTTTCTGCAGATTAAGCCCATTACGTCTTGTCCTCCTTTGTTGGACACTGAGAACAATTGATCATCTTCTTTCTAACAGCCCTTAATGTATTATTGGGTCCCCTTTCAGTCTTCTTTTCTCAAGATTAAATATGCCCATTTTTTAAACCTTCTCACAAGTCAGGTTTTCTAAATCTTTTATAATTTTTGTTGTTCTCCTCTGGATTCTTTCCCATTTATCCACATCTTTCCGAAAGTGTGGTGCCCAGAATTGGACACACTACTCCAGCTGAGGCCTTACCAGTGCCGAGTACAGTGAAACAATTATTTTCCATGTCTTACATATGACACTCCTGTGAACACACCCCAGAATATTACCCTTTTTCACAAATCCATCATATTGTTGACTCATATTCAATTTGTGATCCGCTATAACCCTCAGATCCTTTTCAGCAGTGCTACCTAACCTAGCCAGTTATTTCCCCATTTTGTAGTTGTGCATTTGGTTTTTCCTTCATAAGTGTCTTTATTGAATTTCAACTTGTTGATTTCAGACAAATTCTCCAATTTGTCAAGGTTGTTTTGATTTCTAATCCCATCCTCTAAAGTGCTAGCAACTACTTCTAGCTTGATGTCACTTCAGTCCATTAGTCAAGTCATTAATGAAAATATTCAATAGTACCAGATCCAGCAGAGATCCCTGTGGGACTCCACATGACATCTCATAGAATCATAAACTTTAAGGTCAGAAGGGACCATTATGGTCGTCTAGTCCGACCTCCTGAAAAATGCAGGCCAAAGAATCTCACCCACCCACTCCTGTAACAAACCCCTAACCTATGTCTGAGCCACTGAAGTCCTCAAATCATGGTTTAAAGACTTCAAGGTGCAGATAATCCTCCAGCAAGTGACCTGTGCCCCACACTGCAGAGGAAGGTGAAAACCCTCCTGGGCCTCTGCCAATCTGCCCTGAGGAAAATTCCTTCCCGACCCCAAGTATGGTGATCAGCTAAACCCTGATCATGTGGGCAAGACTCACCAGCCAGACACCCAGGAAAGAATTCTCTGTAATAACTCAGAACCCACCCCATCTAACATCCCATCACAGGCCATTGGGCATATTTACCGCTAAAAGTCAAAGATCAATTAATTACCAAAATTGGGCTATCCCATCATACCATCCTCTCCATAAACTTATCCAGCTTAGTCTTGAAGCCAGATATGTCTTTTGCCTCCACTGCTCTCCTTGGAAGGCTGTTCCAGAACTTCACTCCTCTGATGGTTAGAAACCTTTGTCTAATTTCAAGTCTAAACTTCCTGATAGCGAGTTTATATCCATTTGTTCTTGTGTCCGCATTGGTACTGAGCTTAAATAATTCCTCTCCCTCCCTGGTATTTATCCCTCTGATATATTTAGAGAGAGCAATCATATCTCCCCTCAGCCTTCTTTTACTTAGGCTAAACAAGCCAAGCTCTTTAAGTCTCCTTTCATAAGACAGGTTTTCCATTCCTCGGATCATCCTATTAGCCCTTCTCTGTACCTGTTCCAGTTTGAATTAATCCTTTTTAAACATGAGACCAGAACTGCACACAGTATTCCAGATGAGGTCTCACGAGTGCCTTGTATAATGGTACTAACACCTTATCTCTACTGGAAATACCTGGCCTGATGCATCCCAAGACTGCATTAGCTTTTTTCACAGCCATATCACATTGGCGACTCAGTCATCCTGTGATCAACCACTACTCTGAGGTCCTTATCCTCCTCTGTTCCTTCCAACTGATGCGTCCCCAGCTTATAACAAATTCTTGTTATTAATCCCTTTATGCATGACCTTGCACTTTTCACTATTCAATTTCATCCTATTACTTTTATTCCAGTTTACAAGGTCATCCAGATCTTCCTGTATGATATCCCAGTCCTTCTCTGTATTTGCAATACTTCCCAGCTTTGTGTCATCCGCAAACTATTAGCACATTCCCACTTTTTGTGCCAAGATCAGTAATAAAAAGATTAAATACGATTGGTCCCAAAACCGATCCCTGAGGAATTCCACTAGTAACCTCCCTCCAGCCTGACAGTTCACCTTTCAGTATGACCCGTTGTAGTCTTCTATTGTAGTCTCCCCTTGAAACAGTTCCTTATCCACCTTTCAATTTTCATATTGATCCCCATCTTTTCCAATTTAGCTAATAATTCCCCATATGGAATTATTCAGTATCAAATACCATACTGAAATTGAGGTAAATTAGATCCACTGCGTTTCCTTTGTCTAAATAATTTATTACCTTTTCAAAGAAGATCAGGTTGGTTTTGCATGATCTACCTTTTGTAAAACCATGTTGTATTTTGTCCCAATTACCATTGACCTCAATGAACTTAAATACTTTCTCCTTCAAAATTTTTTCCAAGACCTTGCATACTACAAATGTCAAACTAACAGGCCTGTAGTTACCCAGATCACTTTTTCCTTTCTTAAAGATAGGAACTATGTTAGCAATTCTCCAGTCATACGGTACAACCCCTGAGTTTACAGATTCATTAAAAAGTCTTGCTAATGGGCTTGCAATTTCATATGGCAGTTCCTGTAATATTCTTGGATGAAGATTATCTGGGCCCCCCGATTTAGTCCCATTAAGCTGTTCGAGTTTGGCTTCTTCCTCAGATGTGCAGGGCCAGTGCAACCATTTAGGCGACCTAGGCGGTCGCCTAGGACACTAGGATTTGTGGGGGGGTGGGGGGCATTTTCTTCGGCAGCAACCACAGCGGCCGGATCTTCAGCCACCCCAGTCATCACCAGCATTTAGGTGGAGGGAGCTGGGGCAGGGGCTGCGGTTCCTGGCCAATGGGAGCTGCAGCAGCTGACACTTGTGGTGGGAGCAGCGGAGTCCCTGCCCTAGCCCCTGCCTCCGCTGCCTAGGACTTCAGGGAAGCAGAGCTGGATAGGAAGCCCTTGCTAGCCCTGCCACTCCCCTTCCCTCCCCCCCACCACCCCAGCGGAGGTCCTGAGCCACATGCCACAGCCCAGACCTCTCTCCCCCAGTACCAGTGGGGGGCCCGGCCCCTCACATCCTCAGCATCAGCGGGGGTCCCGGGCTACCCTCCTCCCAGAGCACCTGCAGCCCCCCACCCAAGTTTTAGTCAGAGCAGGTATTTTTAGTAAAAGTCATGGACAGGTCAGGGGCCTGTGAATTTTTGTTTACAGCCCCTGACCTGTCCATGACTTATACTAAAAATACCCATGACTAAGATAGCCTTACTGATAATTCACTGGAGTACAGGAAAACTGTGACTTGGAAAAACTGCCATCTTGCCTCAATCTGTACCAGGAAAGCATGAGGTACTGAGTCCGGCCTTTCTGCCCTTGTAGAATTCACCACTGGTGTAAGTGACAACAGCTCCACCAAAGGCCAGGAAGTTGTGCTTGCAGATACCTGTGGTGAATTTGACCCTTGCTTTGGCAATTAAAAGTAAACATTAAATGGGCAATTTGAAAGAGTTAAAATTGCATTACAAATTTGTTTATTTAATGCCTTTGATCCAAAGCACTGATTAAGTATAACAGAAGGACATAGCAATAAGTTCAAACTCAAAAGCCAAATAGATCAACTATTAGTAACAATAAAATATGGGATTACAAGAAGAGATATCAAATCTGAAGGAGTAACTACATTAAAAGAAGGAAAAGTGGAGTTTTTACTGATGAAACATCAGAAAAACTAAAAAAGGGGAAGACAGTTACACAGTGTTGAAATATTTAGAAAGAGCAACACAAGAATGGTTCATGGTAAGAGGAATGTGAGACAGTGAATGAGCCTAAGAACAGAAAGATGTTAGGAAGCTCTGAGGGAGGGAGGAATTTGCCAAACCTCAGAACATTATGGAGGCAGAGGCATGGCCTTCTGTGCTTTAAAATAATGATTTCCACCCCAGCCATCAAAAAAGATAGCTATCGATAAAGACTGGGATGGTTCTTACATTTTGGGCTTCATTTATTTAGTTGGTTATGAAAACAATCCTCAGCACTGGGGCTTTACACTCATTAAAATAATTCATATCAATTTCACCAAAACAGTCACTGAAATCCTGTGCAATTAGGGCAAAGTTCCTTTGTTTTATAGCAGACAGATTTGATATTTGTAAAACTCTTGTTTAGACAGAATCCCTCCCTTTGAGAAGAGCTAGTTAATGCAGTTTGCCATATCACTTCTCACTTTGCATGAGGATATTGTGATCATGTCTTTTTTTTGCATAAATGAATCCCAGGTGGTAAGTGTTTTCATCACCTATTTAGACACCAAAAGAAACAGTTTCTCTCTGAATCACTGAATCTACAGGCCTGTCAGCAATGAAAGAATGAGTATTTGTCCAGCCATATTGTTACCTCTACAGTCTATATTTGCAGTAGATTAGGCAGCTCACCACACTAATTTGCACTTTGTGAACGACATCCAGTTTTGATTCACTATTTATTACAAATAGGGTGTTTGTGAGAAAACCATCGTATATCCTGATGTGAAAGGCTCTCCACATTACATCCTCCTGTTTCTTCCTCTGAAAAAGGTGAGCGCTAAGAAATTCTGTACAAAGTATGTGATATTAACATGGAGAACACAGTGTTTGACAATGAAACTTACTTTCCTATGTGCTGGGATTTACATGGGTGTGATGGCCTAGACTTTGCTGTGGGGCTTCACTTTTCCTATCAATCTCAGGCCAACTAGTAGGGGTCTGATTAGGTATGCTATATGGTTCAGAATGTCAATCAGTGTCACTCCACCCTTTTCTCTTGGGAGTTGCTGAATTAATTTTCTTGTTTGTTTTTGGTAATCAGAACTGCACTTCGATCCTAAAATACTTTACAATTACATAGTGTCCAAAACTTCTAAAACTGCTTTCTTGTAAGATATACATTCTGAAGAGGTGATGCAGGTTAATAAAGGAATTATCAAAATGATAAAGTCCTGTTAATACACCCCCGCCTCCATGGAGGTAAAATTGTCTGCCAGTCATAATTTCCAAATCTGGTCTATGGAATTAAAGCAGGTTTGGAACACAGGAACTGCACGGTTATAATCCCTGCTTTGCCAATGCCTCACTGTGGCCTTGGGAAAGCCACTTAACTTCTCTGCCTCACTTTTCCCACTTTATTAATATATTTTACTGCACCTCTACAGTGCGGGGCTTGAGCTTCAATCTGATTGTATGTATGAAGAATGTCATGCTGAATTGTCAAATGTTACAGAAAAATCGACCCAGCTCACATTAGCATTAGAGTAACCCATGTAAATCCTTATGCACTGGGATGGGTAGGAGCTAACAAGGGTTGGTCATTAAGCATTTCAAAGAGTTAACGTTACCAAACAAATCAAGTAGTTAGGTCTGGCAGTAACAGCACACATGATTTCTTCGCAGATGAAGGAAGCTGGAGGGGGAGCCATGTCACCAGGAAAGATAATTTTGATAGCCCGTGTTTATTTTTAAAATATGCGATGGTGTAATTAATCTGAATAATGTCAATGGACTATATGATCCAAGTGTTAATAAACCATATTTCTAGAACTGATAGACAATCACGTAGTAAAATAAATATTCTATGAAGATGACAGACAGATGGAATATCTAGGCATCCTATCATAGAATTTTCCACCAACCAAAAGGTCGCTGCTGGATACCGAAGTCCAAACAAAGCTTTCATTGAAGTGTATATGAGAGAGATTTCAATTCATGAGGGAGGGAATGAGGCGGGAAGATTTCATGACCTTTAACAAGCATTCAAATCTCACTTAATAGCTGTTTGAAGAATTTAGTTGAAATGTAGCCACAGTAAATTGCCTCCCTAGAATTTCCTCACAAATATCCTTGCTTTTCCTATCTAATTTTGAGGTGCTAGGCCTTCTGCTGTTAAGAATGTAATCTGTCCATAACCCCCCGCAATCAATCAGAATGGGAGACAACCACCATCTCTCCTCAATCCATTGCCAAAAGCCTTAAGGAGTCACCCCCATAAGAATGGTTAGAGGTAACCACATATATATTTCTTGTAATATATTTACAGTTATTCAGATCAATCCCACATGGAAAGTTGTTTAACCCAGGAAGGTTCCATGACAAAGAAGTTAAAAATTCAGTATCCATGAGTAGCTTTACACTTGTGATGCACACAAACATCACCAGCTGAGAAACACAAGTGCCTGTTTTTCAAAACTAGACAACACAAAGGCACTTCCTATTTCCAGTGGCTATGGCATGCACTTTTTTGTATTTATACATTCAGAGACATCTGCCTAACAAAATTAACCGCACACTTGGAATCAGGGCCGGCTCTACATATTCGGCCGCCCCAAGCAGTCATGCGCGGGAGACGCCCCGGAGCCCCGGGAGCAGCGGACCTCCCGCTGGCTTGACTGGTGAGGGTCCGCTAGTCCCGCGGCTCGGCTGGACCTCCCGCAGCTGTGGACGGTTGGCTGGTCCGGTGGCTCCGGTTGAGCTGCCGCAGTCATTCCTGCAGGAGGTCCAGCTGAGCCGCGCGAGCAGCGAACCATCCGCAGTCATGCCTGTGGCAGGTCCGGTCGTCCCGGGGCTCCGGTGGACCTCCCGCAGGCATGACTGCGGCACGTCCGCCGGCCCAATCTGCTGCCCCTGACGACAACTGCCGCCCCACGTGCGTGCTTGTCGCTACAGTGTTTAAAAAAATATAAATAAAAAGAACAGCTCTGGTGTCTGAACTCTGGTGGCAAATGGAAAGCTTTTACAGAATGGCATGTGTGCATGTGGTTGCTGAGAGTGGGATCTTGCCCTGCATCTTCCCCTTTTCAATTTTTTCACACCTCTCGTCTCTCATCATAAGCTAGAACTTAAACCTCTTTGGGACAGAGACGGTTTTCTTATTAAATGTCTGCAGAGCACCTATTACAATGAGGCCCTAATCCATGATTGGGGCTCCTATGTGCTACTGCAAGATTCATTATTTAAATCCCAGTTTTGCAAATTCTCAGCATGTATAACTTTATATACGTTAGCAGCCTACCGAACTAATGGGACTACGCACATATGGAAAATTGAGTATTGCCAACTATGGGATTCAAAGAAGTACGAGTCAAGCTGAAAAAAAATAATGAAAATTTAAAAAACTATAAATTAGGTGTTCTGTTTATAGAACCTCTACAGTTCATATTTTCTAGTTTTTCACCCCAAGCTGGAGGGCTAGAAACTTTTTTTAAAAAATGAAATGGATGCAGGCATAATGAAATGACTCCAGAGGCTGTGGTTTTTATGAAAGATGTGAAACACAAGATTCTTGATAGCATTGTGTGAGAGCTGGCTACACTGAAAGCTGCTCTTGTACATATTTACAGGATCTGGGTCTAAGTGTGCTTTCACAGTTGTGGAAAATTGTTGTAAATATCATCTCAACTGATGCACTCTACTGTACATCAGTCATCTCCTTACATTTATATCTAGCTCTAAGAACTATTTTTCTTTTTTAAATTTAAACATCAGTAATTAACAAGTGTGAAATTTTAGACCTAAGCCATTTTTACTTACTTTAGCTAATCATATTATTATTAATAATAATAATAATTAATAATAATAATGAGAACTTGTCTTATGATTTTTTCATTTAAATTGATTTTCCTCAGGTTTTCCAAAACAAAGACCAAGCATATGAAGCTTCAGTCCAAAAGGAAAAATTTGAGAAAGTTATGAACAATTGAAAAGAGGGTTTTAAACTGAAATGTCCTTCTCACTGTTAGGCATGGTTTTATTAGCAGCACTTATTTATTCACTGAGCACTCAGGCTCAGATATTATGATAATGGCCACTAGTGTAAAACTCTACAATAGATATATACAGATCAATAAAAAATGTTCTGGTTATATCTAGAATACTGAATGCCTATTTGACGTAGTAAAATTATTGGTTATTTATCCAACTCTGCTTAGCAACAAACAGGATTGCTCTTGATTGGTTAAAGCTCCATAGTTAAATATCTACATATTCTGCCTGTGAAGAAGCAGACAACATTTCAAATCTGTCCTTTAATGTAAAGTTACCTGATATATTCAGACCTTCTGTAGAGTGGTTGAGGAAACTGGGGAGGGGTAGTAGAGGGAGAGGGAGAAGCAGTGAGCAGCTAGATAGACCCGGGTGTGAAGGTTAAAAAAGGTTCATTTGTCTTTTCTTTCCTTAATCATCTCTCATTCTGCCTTGAGATCAACATTCTGTATATTTGTCAATTTTTTTGGTGGACAATTCCTGCTGCCTCCTCTGCAGCTAGGGAGCAAAAATGGTGAGGCGCTGTGGTGGGATTTGGTGAATTAGCGCATGGGTGTTGCATGACATAACTTTCAATTCCGAAGGGCCCCCTCTATGTAGCAAAGTTTGCAGGATGGGGTAGAAATGGGCCAACTGAGGAACAGGCTTTGTCTACAAGGATTCACTAGTCATAGTCCCCCATGGAGTGGGACAGGGCTACTACATTAGGGCCACAATAGTGGCTCAGAATAGATGTGATGCCATTTAATACCATGCAACCAAGGATTTGCTCCTTCCGCCCCAGTCTCCACAGAACTTATATAAGACAAGTGTGACTCATGGTGACGGGGTTGAGACACATGCATTCCAATGATGAATAATGTTTAAAATATTACCTATATTGCATGAGTGAGCGCTAAAGTCTTAACTGTGAATGGCAGAGTAAAATCATTTTAAGTTTTCATCTAATCTACTTTTTTAAAAAAAAATTCTCATGAGCAGCATGTTTCCACAAGTTTAATGATGCTCGTGTTTAACTGATGACAACTTTAGTTCTATGCTGTATGTCGTGTCTATTTACTCTCTGTATACAGTACATACTAGCATGCCATATCACTCAAAGGCCAGCATTTACAGACCTGCAGAGGGTGGGGAATTACACTAATTGTTCAACTGGCACAAAAAGGAATTGAGAGCCCTCTAGAGAATAACTGTAAAGTATAGTCAAAAGTCACACGTGAACTGAACGTTGTAAAATGTTTCATCTTATTCACAGTCCAGTCATAGCTTTTCTGATGTAAATCATTTGTCAAGGTTCTCATCCTTTTATAATCATAGAGAAAGGAAGTTCATATAATACATCTAATAAAAACAGTCCCACAAGTTCCCATCAGGTAGCCATAAGAGGATAATTAAGTTGTGACTACATTTCCTTGGTCACTACCACCCATTTAATTATTTAATATTTTGAATGTCTTTTGCCTTTCCTCTGCTTTTTGCAGTGACACATTCTTAAATTTATATTTCATGCTTACTGAAATTTACATATTTGTATTCAATGGAGATCTGTTGATCAAGGGCAAATAAGTAAATATAATATACACTATAGCTCAAATCATTGTATCATGTACTAGCTCAATGTAATCAGCTATTCCAGAATGATAATTCCAATTACAGTCTCTCTTTCTGGTACTGTAATTTTTTTTTTAAAGAAATTACTAATGGCAAGCATCCATGATAATAGCATTAGGGTAACAATGCTATTGTTACAGTAGAGATAGGTAGAATGTTTTTTAAAAGCTATTAAAATGTATTTGTATGGAAGTAAATTTGAAAAATACACAAGTTAGACTAAACAAGAGAGAGACATTTCCCCTCTGTTGTAGTAATATACTCAGATATTATAAATAAGGTAAACAGTACAAAAAACAGTATCCTCACCTGCCCGCAGTTTTGGAAGAACAGTTTTCTTCTGAACAGTTATTACTGAGGGCCAGATTCAATGCAGATCTGTCCCAACTCATTAGTTTAAAATTATAAAGCACACCAGTCCTGTATCAAACTGAAACAAAAATAACCCACAGTCCAGTCCAGTCCAGTAAATCAAGTGACTAAGAATGAGGGGAGCCATTGTCTATAAACAATGCTCATTGTAACTACAGAAAAAGAGATGTTAATCCTAACATACCAACTATACCCCATCCCAGTGTACTGCAGCCCTCAATCAGCCTCAGGTATCCCCCAAGCACTAATCCCTTCCCTGCACGTCCTGAAGGTGTCTTAGGGCAGTGAGACCCTGGCACAGCAACTGCACAGACAGTCTGTTAAGGGCTTACTAAGGAGGAAGGTCCCCCTCCACCGGGGGTGGGGGGGGTCGGTATGTGTGTGTATCTGTCTCTGTGTCCGCAGGAAGCCAATACAGCCCCAGAGATGGATGGCACACTGCCTGGGCAAAAGTAATTGCTAGAGCAGCCAAAGAATGCATTCTCACTGCTACCACTGCCTCCTGTTAAATACCCAGCAGACCTTAGAGATGCTCTCCCATTGCACGACCCCTCACAGGGGATAACACAGAGTGACACTGGAAACATTGTTGGTCTTCTCCAAGGTGAATTCTATTTCTCCCAGATGTATTACATTAATTTATTTCTCAGCTGTCCCTCCGCCTGGTGAAGATCAGATGCTAATCTGCAGAATGGAGATGATACTTATGTGGTGTTGTAAAGTGCTGTGTGGTCTACAGAGAAATGTTTTCTAATAGCCAAGGATTATTATTCTTATTAGAGAGAGAAGACTCTGTAAGCTCGAATGCATGTCTTTCACCAGCAGAAGTTGGTCAATAAAAATTTTTACCTCATCCATCTTGGATGTCTAATTTCCTGGGAACAACACAGCTAACAATGTATTCTTATTATACTATTTCTTAGTATCATCGATTATTAGGGTTGGAAGGGGACCTCAGAAGGTAAGGTCATCTTGTCCAACCCCCTGCTCAATGCAGGACCAATCCCCAACTAAATCCCCAAATGACCCCCTCAAGGATTGAGCTCACACAACCCTAGGTTTAGCAGGCCAATGCTCAAACCACTGAACTATCCCTCCCCTTTCTGATTAAGAAGCAACAACCTTAAATGATGTGTTTCTCCCCATATGTAAATGAGTAAGATGCCTCTGCAGATGTAAACCACAAAAGGTGAAAAAAGCTCAAGTAGGTTTTCTATTAAAAGGAAATAGGAAACCAAGCACTGCTTTGCTCCTAAGTACAGTATTTATACAGCCTTGGGTTTCTCCAGCTGTACTGGAGCCAAAAGCCTACTAGTTCCAAACTTGTTCCAACAAAGCAGACGTAATTAATTTTGAGTGTAACACTTTTTAAAGGAGTTCTGTGCACACCTCAGGCAATTAAGTACTAAAATAGTCAAACAAATAAAACCTTTGGTGATAGATTTCAATAGCTGTCATGGGAACTTATGAAATGAGAGTTTCACATTTAATGACAATGCTATGCTTATGGTTAACAGCTTGGAGATTAGCAGAAAATGGCTGACAAAATGTACCATTTCCTTTCTTGTTTTAATGAACTCTTAAATATTTAAAGTAAATGCTGAAGAGGTTTTTTAAAAGCCTGATGCTGATTGTAGATGAGCCGACTCACCCCTTGCAGCACCTCCTGCTGGTGACTCCTGGGAATTAGCTCATTCCAGCTCTGGAGCACGCTCTGCAGGTTGGTGATCTGCCTGTCCTCTGGCCCCTGTGTCCCTCCTTGGACCCAGTGTCCTTTTACATGGGGTGCTACCCCCTGGCAGTAACCCCTTTCTCCCCGGGAAACCCCCACCCTCTATCCCCATCTTGCCTCAGTATATAGCTACTGCCAGTCATTGTCTAGCCCCACGCCCTGGGGCAGACTGCAGGATCAGCCACTCATCACTGGCAAGGAGGGTTTGGGCCTGCTGCCTTGGCCTAACCCTGGGCTGCCCTCTGCAACCCCCAGTACCTTTTAACCCAATGCTAGGCTGCAGTCTGGCTCTTTTCAGGCTGGAGTTCCCCAGCACCTCTGCCTTTCCCCAGACCTGCTTCACTCAGGTACCTTGTGTCTAGCTCCCTGCAGCCTGGCCCTTCTCCCTCTACAAACAGCCTCTTTATACAGGCCAGCTGTGGCCTGATTGGGGCGTGGCCCAGCTGCAGCCACTTCCCAATCAGCCCAGCTTAGTAGCTCCCAGCCACAACCTTCCCCCAGGGCTGTTTTAAGCCCTTCAGGGCAGGAGCAGGGTAAAGACCCTGCTACACTGATATATATTAGCTTTTAGTAATTACCAGTTCTAATTCTTCCCAGACATCAGCAGTATGCCTCAGCTATGATGAATGATAATACTAAATAGCATAAAGATTGCACTTAAGGTAGTCAGAATTCAACTTTTTAGACAAGAACTGCTATTTTAAACGTAGAAATAAGAAAACAATATGTTATTACAATATGGGGCATACTAAAGAATTCCATCATGATATAATTTATAAAATTAAATGCAAAAAATGAGGTAATACAATATCATTACCACTAGAGATCAGAAATAAAGATATAACACATATTTTATATTCAAAACAAATGGCCACAACTTTAACTCATTCCATAAACTTGTAATATGACACAAAAAGCCAAGAACATTATCTTCTCACTACCCTGCAGTAAAACATGTCCAATTTGGAATCTTTTTGCCTGTTGTGTGGCTACATCCAAGAGGCACATGGGACTTAAATTAGACCCAGTAAGAGAGCTGATTCATTTGTAACCAAAAGTCCCGTGTAAAGAACTGGACACTAAGAAAGGCGACCACAATCTGTCCTTGATGTTAAAGCATAGACCCCTGAGGATGAAACCTTGGAACACCTCACTGTCACTCTTGCCAGGTTGAAAATTGACCATTTAGTCCTACTCTTTGTTTTCTTAGCAAGTTTCTGATCAATGACAGAACATTACCTCTCACCCCATGACTACCTAGTTTCCTTATCTGGACTAAGCCTCTCACAGGAGGCAAAGTTTTTAAAAGTCAAAAAAAATTCATCTAGTTCTTTATCCACTATTTTGTTGACCTGTTCACAGAGACTTTTACGAGATTAAAAAGGCATGAATTTTCTTCACAGAAGCCAAGCATGTTAGTCACTCTCGTACGTTTTTCTGAGTGTTTTATCATTATCTTTTATTTATAATTTCAACTAATTTTACTGTTATTGATGAATGCAGGGTTGGCCAAATCAGGGGTGACTGCTTTTTTTAGCACTGTTGATTAATTTGCACTGTAAAAAAGATAAGTAAAAGAAATAGTACTTTTCAATTCACCTCTTACAAGTACTGTAGTGCAATTTCTTAATCGTGAAAGTGCAATTTATGAAAGTAGATTATTTTTGGTTACATAACTGCACTCAAAAACAAAACTTTAACGCCTTCAAGTCTACTCAGTCCTACTTCTTGTTCAGCCAGTCGCTAAGACAAACAAGTTTGTTTACATTTACAGGAGATAATTCTGCCAGCTTCTTGTTTACAATGTCACCTGAAAGTGAGAACAGGTGTTCTCACAGCATTTCAAGGTATTTACATGCCAGATATGCTAAACAAACATTCATATGCCCCTTCATGCTTCAGCCACCATTCCAGAGGATATGCTTCCATGCTGATGATGCTTATTAAAAAAATAACATTTTAATTAAATTTGTGACTGAACTCCTTGGGGGATAATTGTATGTCTCCTGCTCTGTTTTACTCACATTCTGCCATATATTTCATGTTATAGCAGTCTCATATGATGATCCAGCACATGTTCGTTTTAAGAACAGTTTCACAGCAGATTTGACAAAACACAAAGAAGGTACTAATGTGAGATTTCTAAAAATAGCTACAGCACTTGACTCAAGGTTTAAGAATCTGAAGTGCCGTCCAAAATCTGAGAGGGACGAGGTGTGCAGCATGCTTTCAGAAGTCCTAAAAGAGCAACACTCAGATGCACAAACTACAGAACCTGAACCACCAAAAAAGAAAATCAACCTTCTGCTGGTGGCCTCTGACTCAGATGGTGAAAATGAACATGCATCGGTCTGCACTGCTTTGGATCATTACCAAGCAGACCGCGTCATCAGCATGGACACGTCCTCTGGAATGGTGATTGAAGCATGAAGGGACACATGAATCTTCAGCGCATCTTGCACATAAATATAGAATCATAGAATCATAGACCTGGAAGGGATCTCGAGAGGTCATCTAGTCCAGTCCCCTGCATTCATGGCAGGACTAAGTATCTTGCAACGCTGGCTACAACAGTACCATGTGAACACCTGTTCTCACTTTCAGGTAGGGTGACCAGATAGCAAGTGTAAAAAATCAGGACAGGCGGTGGGAGGTAATAGGTGTCTATATAAGAAAAAGCCCCCAAAATCAGGACTGTCCCTATAAAATCAGGACATCTGGTCACCCTACTTTCAGGTAAAAAGAACAGGAGTACTTGTGGCACCTTAAAGACTAACAAATTTATTTTAGCATGAGCTTTCGTGAGCTACAGCTCACTTCTTCGGATGCATAGAATGGAACATACAGACAGGAGATATTTATACATACAGAGAACATGAAAAGGTGGAAGTATGCATAACAACAGGAAAAGTCTAATCAATTGAGATGAGCTATCATCAGCAGGAGGAAAAAAAACTTTTTGAAGTAATAATTAAGATGGCCCATAGAAGGTGTGAGGAGAACTTAACATAGGGAAATAGATTCAATTAGTGTAATGACCCAACCATTCCCAGTCTCTGTTTAGGCCAGTGTTAATTGTATCTAATTTGCATATTAATTTGAGTTCAGCAGTTTCTCTTTGGAGTCTGTTTTTGAAGTATTTTTGTTGCAAAACTGCCACCTTCAAGTCTGTCACTGAGTGGTTAGAGAGGTTGAAGTGTTCTCCCACTGGTTTTTGAATGTTATGATTCCTGATGTCAGATTTGTGTCCATTTATTCATTTGCGTAGAGACTGTCCGGTTTGGCCAATGTACATGGCAGAGGGGCATTGCTGGCACATGATGGCATATATCACGTTGGTAGATGTGCAGCTGTACGAGCCCCTGATGGCGTGTCTGATGTGATTAGGTCCTATGATGGTGTCACTTGAATGGATATGTGGACAGAGCTGGCATCGGGCTTTGTTGCAAGGATAGGTTCCTGGGTTAGTGTTTATGTTGTATGGTGTGCAGTTGCTGGTAAGTATCTGCTTCAGGTTGGGAGGCTGTCTATAAGCGAGGACTGGCCTGTCTCCCAAGATCTGTGAGAGTGAGGGATCATCTTTAAGGATAGATTGTAAATCTTTGATGATGCGCTGGAGAGGTTTTAGTTGGGGGCTGTAGGTGATGGCTAGTGGCGTTCTGTTATTTTCTTTTTTAGGCCTGTCCTGTAGTAGGTGGCTTCTGGGTACTCTTCTGGCTCTGTCAATCTGTTTTTTTCACTTCAGCAGGTGGGTATTGTAGTTTTAAGAATGCTTGATAGAGATCTTGTAGGTGTTTATCTCTGTCTGAGGGATTGGAGCAAATACGGTTGTATCTTAGAGCTTGGCTGTAGACAATGGATCGTGTGGTGTGTCTGGGATGGAAGCTGGAGGCATGTAAGTAAGTATAGCGGTCAGTGGGTTTCCGGTATAGGGTGGTATTTATGTGACCATCGTTTATTAGCACAGTAGTGTCTAGGAAATGGACCACTTGTGTGGATTGGTCTAGGCTGAGGTTGATGGTGGGATGGAAATTGTTAAAATCACGGTGGAATTCCTCGAGGGCTTCTTTTCCATGAGTCCAGATGATGAAGATGTCATCAATGTAGCGCAAGTAGAGTAGGGGCGTTAGGGAACGAGAGCTAAGGAAGCGTTGTTCTAAGTCAGCCATAAAGATGTTGGCATACTGAGGGGCCATGCGGGTACCCATAGCAGTGCCACTGACTTGAAGATATATATTGTCACCAAATGTGAAATAGTTGTGGGTGAGGACAAAGTCACAAAGTTCAGCCACCAGGTTAGCTGTGATATTATCGGGGATACTGTTCCTGATGGCTTGTAGTCCATCTTTGTGTGGAATGTTGGTATAGAGGGCTTCCACATCCATAGTGGCCAAAATGGTGTTGTCAGGTGGCATTGTAAACAAGAAGCAGGCAACATTATCTCCTGCAAATGTAAACAAACTTGTTTGTCTGAGCGATTGGCAGAACAAAAATAAGACTTGGACTTGTAGGCTCTAAAGTTTTACATTGTTTTGTTTTTGAATGCAGTCATTTTTCCGTACAGTAACTCCTCACTTAAACTCGTCCCAGTTAACATTGTTTCATTGTTATGTTGCTGATCAGTTAGAGAACATGCTCATTTAAAGTTGTGCAATGCTCTCTTATAACATTGTTTGGCAGCCGCCTGCTTTATCCACTGCTTGCAGAAAGATCAGCCCGTTGGAGCTAGCTGGTGGGGGCTTGGAACCAGGGTGGACTGGCATCCCCCTATCAGCTCCCTGCTCCCCTAAGTTCCCTGTGCAGCAGCCACCCAGCAGGCTATCAATTGCCGGCAGTTCATCTGTCCCTCCCCCAGGGCCAGCTCTACAGTTTTCGCCGCCCCAAGCAGCACGCCGAATTGCCGCCGTGGCGGCGGGGCCTGGGGCGGCAGGCGCGTTCCACGGCGGCAATTCGGCGGCAGCTTCTATTTTTAGCTGAAGCCACCGCAGACAGCTAAACATAGAAGCTGCCATCGAACTGCCGCCACCACGGAAACGTGCCTGCCACCCTAAGGGCACACGGACTGCCCCCGCCATCCGGCAGCAATTCGGTGCGCTGCTTGGGGCGGCGAAAACACAGGGACTGCCGCCCCTTGCAGATTGCCGCCCAAAGCACCAGCTTGGAATGCTGGTGCCTGGAGCCGGCCCTGCCCTCCCCGCACTGCCATGTGCTGCGCCTGCCCTCTGCCTTGGAGCTGCTTCCAGGAGCCTCCTGCTTGGTGTGCGGGGTTGGGGGGCGGGACGCTAATATCCCCCTGCTCCTGCCCCCGGCTTATCCCAACTCCATAGAGCGGGGCGGGGGGAGACGACAGGGCTCAGGATGGAGGAAGCTTGCTAGCAGCAGCTGCTGTCTCAACTTGCTGATCTACTTAAAAAGGCAGTGTACTTAGAGTGGGGTCAGCGTACTTAAAGAAATGTGCATCTCTCTCTCTCACACACACAGGGTGTGTGTCTCTGTCTGCCATGCTGTCTCCCCTCCCTCCATTTGTGCTGCCTTGTAAAGTGTGAGGCTACATTAACAACAATGTGTTAACCCTTGAAGACTCAGCCAAGTGCTAATTCATCATTTAGCAGTAAGGCATTCCCTGGGAAATATCCCACTCTCTTCCACCCTCTGACTTCACCATCTCAACCAAGCTTCACAATCATCTTTGCTGTGTATAGTATTCAATTGTTTGTTTAAAACTTAAACTGTGTGTGTATGTGTGTATCTATCTATCTACAGTAGTCTTTTGTCTGCTGAAAAAAAATTCCCTGGAACCTAACCCCCCCATTTACATTAATTCTTATGGGAAAATTGGATTTGTTTAACATCGTTTCGCTTAAAGTTGCATTTTTCAGGAACATAACTACAACGTTAAGCGAGGAGTTACTGTACATAATTCTACATATGTAAGTTCAACTTTTACGATAAAGAGATTGCACTACAGTACTTGTATTAGGTGAACTGAAAAATACTTTTTTGTTTTTTATAGTGTAAATATTTGTAATAAAAAATATAAAGTGAGCACTGTACACTGTGTATTCTGTGTTGTAATTGAAATCAACATATTTGAAAATGTAGAAAACATCAAAAATATTTAAATAAATGGTATTCTATTATTGTTTAACAGCGCGATTAATAGCACAATTAATCATTGTTAATTTTTATAATCACGCGATTAATCTTTTAAATCTCTTAACAGCCCTACTTTTCTTTTTGCTTGCAGCGAGGGGTGGCAGGGATGGGGAGTGAGGGCTGCCAAAAATGTTTCCATTCTGCATAGCAAAACACTTAGGGCTGGCACTGGACATATGCCTGCATAAACTTCCAGTCTTATGTTCTTATACTCTTCACAAATGAAGCCTGGGTATACTGACTAAATAGTTTACATGTTTTTCCTTTCAATTTCAATTGGTACAGTTATGATTCCTATACTTTCCAAATCACATTTGCTGGGAAACTGCAGAAACTAATTCCGTAACTTTAGTTAGCCAGCAAATATAAAAATCTACCTCACTTCTGTCCTTGAGGTCAAAGCATTGCCTTTTATGTTCTTTTATCATCTTAAAATATTTAATTTCATTGACTTTTCAGCTCTTATGATGAACAAGTTTGATATCATTTAATTAATAACATATGGTTACTAAGATTTAAAGGACATTATAGTTCTAATTCTGTTAAATAATATTGACAAAATATACAAAGAAAGGTATTGAACAAAACCCAAGAGTTGTTCCCAATTTATTTAAAAATACATTCTTTTGTAACTTGGCAAAAGGAAACTAAATAAAGACCTCTAAGAATTGTATTGTAATGAGTAAAAATTAAGCCAACAGAGACTTGGCAAAAATGTCCTTTTACTTGTAAATATTTTTCATTGTTCATTTTTTCTGAAATGGAAAGTCTTCCAGGCCTTTCAAAAGTCAGGGTCTGTTTTTTAAGAAAAAATGAAAATTAGTGACTTAAGAATTCAATTCAAAAGGTTAAAATCTATAATAGTAAAAATTGCAGATTTCACTGAACTTGAAACTAATTCTTTAGGCATTAGCCTTCCCCCATGCAGCTGCCACTTGCTGTTGCTTTTCAAGCATAAATTCGTATCCCAAAATGGGATAAAGTCAGATTTAAAAAGTATTATAGGCTCAGAAAATCAAAGACAACAGGGTGAAGCCAAGAGAAGAAACTGATCAATCAGAGGCTAAGCGAGAACTGAAGCAGCAAAACAAAATCCTCTCCCTGCGCAAACATTTAAAAGAACTCTCTCGGGTCAATTTTTATCTGAACTCTAGGTTTTGGATGGGGTGTGTGTGGAGAGAATAAGCTTTTACAAGCATTGGGACCAATCACCATGTCTCTCTGTGTTTTCAAAATGTTTCTATGACTGTTTTCTTAAAGTTTCAATAGAAATATTTAATACAAATATTCCCCTACAGCGTAACTCAAACATTGCAGTCTTGTGCTACTGAATAAGACATAAATAGTGATACTGACAAAAAAAAAGACACTAGATAATCTATTTTCATTGTCAAGGCTAAAAGAAAGAGTAGAATATTGAAGAGTTATGCTACAATTTTTTTTCACCATGTTTATTATCTTAAGTGTTATTTGTAACATAAAACAAATTTCCTTTCCTAAGAAATTGGATCAGATCTTCAGCTGGAAGTCAATAAAGGTTTGCCAATTTACACCAACTGAGGATGTGTCTCTTGATTTTTAAAACTGACAGTGTCCCAATATTATTTACTATTGCTATGCATTAATTATTATTACAATTATTAATTGAGGTGTTCAGACACAATAATAATGAACACAGCATACTGAATTGCCATTGTGAATGTCAGTAGTCACTGGGCCAGAAGCTTTTGTGTAGCCATCTTGATATCCTTTAATCCAGTGGTTCTCAGACTTTTGTGCTGGTGACCCCTTTCACATAGCAAGCCTCTGAGTGTGACTCCCCTTATATATTAAAAACACTTTTTAATATATTTAATACCATTATAAATGCTGGAGGCAAAGTGGGGTTTGGGGTGGAGGCTGACAGCTCGCGACCCCCCATGTAATAACCTCACAACGCCCTGAGGGGTCCCGACCCCCAGTTTGAGAACCCCTGCTTTAATCTTCCACTTCTAGTTTATAGCAGTTTCAGTCTTTCAAACTGGGCACAATACCATGCAAGTGACACACCACAAATGATAGTCAAAAATATGGTTAAAATTAATAGTTTGCAAACAACCTTTAAGTGAAATATTTTCACACACAGTGCTTGCCATACAATTTCAAAAACAATCACATCCTTAAAAAGTCTGTTTATGTCTCCCTTGAACAGAAAATTAGCAGGTTATTTACTATGACTCGTTCACTCAGTCCTAATTCTGAATAATTTCAGATAAGTAGCATGTTACAGAATGTAGCACTAACTTAGAGAATACAAGACATTGTTCTACATTTTAAAGTAATATATAATAAGGAGAGAGAGTCAGTGGCCCACTATTTCCTCTGCTGTCTCACTACCATCTTCTTCAAGTTTGACCATCTGTCCTCCACATTTTCATCAGCCTGGTCCAGTAAAACACCAGAAGGGTTGCCAAGTGGAATCTGGAATCCGATCTGCATTTCGTTGTCATTGAACTTCTTTATTGCTATTCTTTTTGTCCATCCTCATGATCTTTTTGAAGTTGTAAAGTGACCACTAAAAAAATAACGCTTAGGACTCTACCAAATTCACAGCCATGAAAAACATGTCATGGACCGTGAAGTCTGGTCTCCTCCCATGAAATCTGTTTTCTGTGTGCTTTCACCCTATACAAATTTCACGGGGGAGACCAGCGTTTCTCAAATTGGGGGTCCTGACCCAAAAGGGAGTTGCAGGGGGCTCACAAGGTTATTTCAAGGGGGTTGCAGTATTGTCACCCTTACTGCTGCTCTGCCTTCAGAGCTTGGCAGCCAGAGAGCGGCAGCTGTTGGCTGGATGCCCAGGGCTGAAGGCAGCACCCTGCCAGCAGCAGTGCAGAAGTAAGGGTGGCAATACCTTCCCCTGCCATCCTTACTTCTGCACTTCTGCCTTCAGAGCTGGGTGGCCAGAGAGTGGCGGCTGCTGACCAAGGGCCCATCTCTGAAGCCAGCAATGCAGAAGTAAGGGTGGCACTACCATCCCCTGCCATCCTTACTTCTGTGCTGCTGCTGGCGGCAAGTCTGCATTCAGAGCTGGGCTCCTGGCCAGCAGCTGCCGCTCTGCAGCTGCCCAATTCTGGCGGCAGCACTGCCGCCAGCAGCAGCGCAGAACTTAGGGTAACAGTACCGCAACCTAAGTTCCCTCAAACTGCGCAGCCCCAGCCTCTTAAGCCCCACGCAGGTGCTCAGGGCTGTGGTGGGGAGAGATGCCTCTTCCCCAGTCCTGGACCTGCTGCAGTGGGGAGAGGCACCTCTCCCCGCTGGCCCCAGCCCAGCCCCAGCCCAGACCTGCCGTGGCTGGGGGAGAGGCGCCTATCCTGTGGCCCCAGCCCTGGAGCTGCCACAGTGGGGAGAGGTGCCTCTCCCCTCCAGCCCAAGTGCTGCTGTGGGGAGAGAGACCGGGGAGGAGTCATCTCTCCCTGCTGTAGCCCCAGGGCAGCCTGCACCCCAAACCCCTCATCAATGGCCCCACTCCAGAGCCCACACCCCCAGTCACAGCTCTCACTCCCGTGCACTCCAACCCTCTGCTCCAGCACTAAGCCCCCTGTGATGAAGTGGGAATGTTCTTAATGTTTTCTCTGAATACTGTGTGGGTGCCTCAGTCTCCCCTATGCATTTCTTAAGTATCTAGGTGGTGGGATAAGGGCATGTGATCATTGCAGAACCCTGAAGGACCAGTGTGATGCTGTCTGCACAGAGAACGACTGACACCCTGTCTCCTGGCAACTGATGGCCTGGGCTCCTCCACTGCATGGTGCCAACTAAAGGTGTTGGAGAACAAAGAGATCAGGTGGCCTCCTGGCCTGGGGAAAGAGACAAAGGCCAGAGGAGGGGCTGGAGGGAGCCAGTTTGGAGCTGGCTGGGGAAATGGAGGGAGGCCCAGCACCGGGTCTGGGCTCCCTACCCCCAAGATGGACCTGACTGAGGGGTCCGGTTCTCTGTACCTACAAGCTCTGTTTTGGACTGTGTTCCTGTCATCTAATAAACCTTCTGTTTTACTGGCTGGCTGAGAGTCACGGTGAATCGCAGGAAGTGGTGTGTGCAGGGCCCTGACTCCCCCACACTCCGTGACACCCCCTCCCACACTCCAAACCCCTCTGCCCCACTCCCGCCACATGAATTTCTCCATCCTTAGAGGTTTTTAAGGCCTGCCTTGACAAAGCCTTGGCTGGGATGATTTAGTTGGTGATGGTCCTGCTTTGAGCAGGAGATTGGACTAGATGACTTCCTGAGGTCTCTTCCAAGCCTAATATTCTATGATTCTATGTGCACCAATATGGAGGTGATGTGTCACACATCACCTCCATATTGGTGCACATAACAAAATTAATTCTGCACATGCGTGAGAAAAGTTAGAGGGAACACTGACCACAACCCTTCCTATAATAACCTTGCGACCCCCCCACACAACTCCTTTTTGGGTCAGGACTCCTACAATTACCACACCATGAAATTTCAGATTTAAGTAGCTGAAATCATTACATTTACATTTTAAAAATCCTATGACCATGAAATTGACCAAAATGGACCGTAAAATTTGGTAGGGCCCTAATAATGATCTAAGTCAGAAGTTCTCAAACTGTGAGTGGGGACCCCGAAGTGGGTCGTGACCAGACATGCCAAACCAGTGAAAAAAATTGGGCTTGTTTTTGGCTTAATTGGTTTGTGAGTTGCTTGTTGGCTAGTTTATGGCTTGTAGCTTGTTGTAGCTTGTTGCTTTTTTTTTTTTTGATCGGCTCTTGACAAGCAGGGGCAAGGGAGGGGAGAGAGAGTCAGGGTGCACAGCGGGTCCGAGACTGCACACTGGGGGGATCTAGTCACATAGAGTGTTGGGGTCTTAGGGATTGGCTTGTTCTGGCCTTGTTTTGAAATGGGATTAGCTAGATTTTTGGCTTATTGTGAAAGTCAAGGTGCTTATTTACCATGTGAAAGTTGACAACTGTGGTGTGACCCTATTTTCCTGGCTTAGACTTGCTGGTGTCTGGGTTACAGGCCCCTGCCTGTGGCTGAAGCCCTTGGGCTTTGTCTCCCCCATCCCCCAGGGCAGCGGGGCTCAGGCTGGCTCAGGCTTCGGTCCCCCTCCTGGGGTCATGTAGTAATTTTTGTTGTCAGAAGGCGCTCGCAGTGCAATGAAGTTTGAGAACACCTGGTCTGTTCCTCTTCCAACAATGACATCCCTCAGAGAAGATCCGCATCTCTTAGATATACACACACGGTCTATCTGGTTGACATTTGTATTGTCTGCTGATCTTGTGAAGCCTCTTAGGTTGAAAGAGACTGATTCCTATCTTTAGGGTGTCTGTCACAGAGATTCAAGAGCCATTCACCATTACCAGTTCAGAAGAAAGAGGCATGTAATACATCTGGAATATGGGCAGCAATTGATGAACGGAAAGCTCTAAAGCAAAAAAGGAACAGTGCAAGATACAGGCAAAATCAGAGGTGGATGCAAGGCACAGAGAAAAGGACAAAGAAATAAAGAAGAGATGCAAGCAAGACAAATTCCTGGGTTCAGGAGAAGGCTGTGTACAGGAAGATTTTGGCAAACCAGTAAAGTGTCTGAAACCACTATGGCTTATTGTTAAAAGCAGCCTATTCAGCTGTTTCAGCTTGACCAAGGCAGGAGGGGAGGGGGGCTTGGGGTGCCACAGAAAGGGCAGCTTGACCCCGCATCCTTCCTGATAAGAATTGTGTTGAAGTTGCTGATGCATGCATTTTAAAAGAGCAGGATGTGCCCCAGGAATGCCTATTGGGATCTAAATGCTGCACACCTGGTTAATCAACAATCAGAAGGAATCTCTTGCTTGACCATTGAAACTGCTTACTTAACAAGTTTTCTTTAAGGGGCATGACATTCTATTACTAATATATAAATAAGGGGGGAAAGTTTGAGGTAGTTGGACTCATTTGGGGACTCTTTTTGGACTCTCTCTCTGGATACATCTTGCACTCCCCACCGGCAGATGGAAGATTTGGCCACAGGAAGCCTGCCACTGCATCACTCGAGAGCCACACTCAGCTTTGGTAATTATCAAGGGTTGGGGGTGTTTTACTAATCTGTTGTGGACGTGTGTAAGTGCTTGAGACTAAGTAAAGTTTAGCTTTAAGTGAAAGCACTCTTGTGTTGTCCTTTTTGTGCCAGCCATCTATCAGTCGGACGGCCATGTCTCCCCTGATTTATTTCCTGACACCACCTCGCACAAAATAAAAGTTACCAAGGGCTTTGGGTTGAAAGAACCCCAGGTAACAGCTGCAGAGGCAGAAGCAGCAGCATAGATAGGAGACTTAAGACAGCTCTATAGAAGAATAAAAGACATTAGGGACTATGATGGACAGATTTTAATACAGTTGAACAACAAGACAGGCGATAGAAAGAACATTTCCATTCCATATTAACGTGTCCAGAGCCAATGATCATGCATAGATTCAAGAGAAATGCCAGTGGTGAGTTACAAATAAAAGAGAGACCAACAATTTGCTTTAATTTCAAAGGCCTCAAGCAGGCAGAAGCTCCAGGAGTTGACACAATGAAAGCAGAGATACTAAATGAAGAAAGCAAAATTCTGACTGAGCAGCTAACAAAACTCTGTAATGAAATATGGGTGAAATAACAAGTGCCACAAGACTGGAAAGATAGTATCATTGTGGCATTGCCAAAAAAAAAAAAAGAGTGATCTTACACAGTGCACTAACTGGAGAGACATTGTACTACTATCAATCCCAGTTAATGTCATGCTGAATAGAACAAATAAGGCAGCAGATGCAGTATTTCAAGAGAAAAGGCAGATCATATTGCAAACAAATATTCACTGTTTGACAGATCTTTGAAAAAGATACTACTTGGCAAAACCCCATCTTAATCTAGAAAGATTTCTAGAGGGTTCACAGAAAGACCCTATGGAACACTGCTAGAAGCTATGGGATACCAGACAAACTGATCAACATAATAAGGAGTTTATATGACGGAAGTACATGTGCAGTAAGATCGAATGCAGACCTGAGTGGATGATTTGATATTGTGACTGGAGTTTTTCAAGGGTGTGTGTTATCACCAATCTTCTTTGCACAAGTAATAGGCTGGGTGATGAAATGGGCAACAAAAGGCATCGTGGACAGGGTGAAATAGGTTAGCGGAGATGAGTTACACAACCTTGACTTTGCCAAGGACATTGCTTTTGTAAGTATGATGTGGAATGGAATGATTGCCCTTCCATCAGAGGTGAACAAGAAGTAGCAAAAATTGGATTGAAAGTAAATAGAGAGAAAACCCAAGATTATGAAAATAAACAGCTGGATAACAAATGCAAAGGTGTACATGAATGGAAAAGAAATGAAACACACAGAGCAGTTTTGCTATCTGGGGAGCGTGATGACATTTGAAGGTGGCCATGATACAGATATTCATGTGAGATCAGGAAAAGCAGCATCTGATCAAAACAGAGGTCTCTATACCAGATTGAAGGTCAGCTGATACCATGCAATTGTACTAACCGTGGTACTGTACAGAGCAGTGACTTGGCTATCAAAACCAGATTGGAGGCTGCCCATTACAGATGGCTCAGGAGGATATTACACATTTCATGGAAAGACGAAAAAAAAGTAAGGGAGCTGGAAAGAGAGTAAGGGAGCTGACAGAGCAAGACATTAAAAATATCAAATGAAGGCTCAGGTGGTTGGGACACGTAAACCTTATGGAAGATGGGAGACATGCTACCTGAGGGAGGAAAGAAAAAACGAGGAAGGCCAAGCAATAACTGGCAGAAGACAGTGACAGCGGATATTAAGTGCACTGGCATCACCTGGGAAAACACAGAACAAGTGGCAACCAATCGTAATCAATGGAGGAACTGGACTGCCTGATGTGTCAGTGGCTCACGATGAACTAAGGTCCAGGGATTAGAGATATTTGCTGTAATATTAGAAGTACATGAACAGCTGAGAATCTCCATTAAATATTAAACTAACAAAAAGGCTAAAGGAAATGCACATACAGCATGATTAAAATCTGTCTACATGTGGGAGGTTTCTCATCTATCTTCTATTTCTAAGATACCTATGGCCTTGGCAATGTAGATATTCAATGCTTTCAAATAAAACTGGCCTGTAAATTTGTGAAAATTATATTTTAGGCTGAATGACAGATCTGGCAAAGGAACTGTCAATGCCTCTCAAGCCTCTAGATGGTGCTATGTAGTCATTAAGTCAGAAACGGAAAAAAAATGAGTAGCATTTCCTTATATCATTTTTTGGAAGAAAAAAAAGAGTATTTACGCCAGGCTGCATTGATAGCCTTTTCTTATAAAATGGTAAATTGTCATCTTTTTGTTTTTATCCTGGTCCACTGGATCTAAGGCACATAGAAAAAAAAATGAGAAGCTTTTCTATCCACAGTGTAGATGAGTCCGAACCAACATTCCCAACTATATTCAGACCAGTCCCAGAATTCAATCTCTATCCTAATCTTTTATTATTTCTGAACTTAATGGTTTTTTAGTTATTTTATATGCAACTCCAGCAGATTTTATATTAGTGTTTGGAGCAGTTCTCTTCCGAACTATTTGATCCAAGATTTTTTTCATTCTTAATCCTTATTAAGTTAATTTTTAGAGCATTTAGAGAACTTTTATAGTCTTTTCATTTTATGTCCAGTTGAATGTAAATTGTTTGATCATTTTTTAAGATGAGGGTTTTGCATCGTATGACATCATATTTTCTCTGTTATAGGCTCTCCACTATACATAGTTCATTGATTATAAAATACTGTTGCTCAATTATTTGGAAGTACATTGCTTGTTTACAGAGAAGACTATCACCGTGGATGGAATGCTCACCAAGAAACATGCACAGATACAAAGCAACAAATGAACAAATCCAATACTCCTCTTTCCCCATAAGGACAAAACAACCTCACATTTACTGAGCTTTATTATTCAATCAAAAGTTTCTCTTTCATTTCGTTAGAGAAAGCCACTTCCCGCCCACATTGATTCTGTGTGTTTCTTCCACTGACCTAAAAGGAACCAGGAGACTCTGAATTCCTTTTTCTTGTGGTTTCACTCCTTGAGTAACCAGCCCTGTGGTATCCCTCAAATACGGAAAACAAAACAAAACAAAAAAACCCACATTTACCACATAATTAAGTTTACAGAGCCATTCTGACATGGTAGTAAGAGGGAAAAAGTGATAAGAATCACTAGATTCAGTTTCACCCAAAAAACCTGACATCACAGCAAGCTATTACTGGCTTAACATTTGCTTCCACTCTGTCCACATCCTCCAGCAGTTATCTGGGCAAACATTTCTTTTGTGATAGTATTGTTTCTTCTGAAGAGGAAACCTGAATTGAATTTTCTCCATAGTGAAGATGCATTTCTAGAATAAAACTAACAAAACTTAAAACAACTGCTAAGAATATGGAACATATTGTGAAAGCTTCAACAGCCACTTTTTAAGAAATCTGAAGTGTAGAATTTTGCATTCTTGGCTTCTTTGTTTCCACTTCTTTAAGGACTTAATGATGGGAGGAGGTTAAAAATGATGGCCCCATTCTCAGAAATCATGTTGGTGCTCCAGAAGATCACAGATCTAGACACAATAATGTACTTCATTAGACACAGAGCGAATAAACATGATGAAATACATAGCCATTGTGAATTCCATCCACATAGGCACTGCTCTTCTCATCTCTGTAACAAGGGACAGATTCAGGATATAGCACCACAAGAAAGCTAATCCTAATGCAAAGCAGACAATTTTGTGATATCTTTTACCTCATCTGTTGAGAATGGCTTGTCCATTCCCCTCCTTCCCCCACATTTGTAAACTACAAGATCCTGTATGGAAGTGGTAACTGCCTAGACAGTGTAAACTGGAAAAAAAACTAAAAAACAAATTTGAAATTTTAAGCCAATTTTCAGTCACTGAGACTCTGGTTATTCTAAGATGAATATGCACAAGTGGGGTTTTTTTGTTTTGTTTCTTAGTGTGGGATTTATTTTCTATCTTTCTGAACACAATCAGATAGCATATGCTCTTACCATTTTATGTGCTATATTTTTAAATTGGTGAGTTTCATTTCAGTACCTCTCTCAATGCTTTGTAATGTTTCAAACTAATGTACAAGATTTTTTTATTTGTAAGAAACCTTACCCACCATAGTTACATCTGGTAATTTAATTTGTTGCTGAAGATGGCAAACAGAGGTGTCCAAAGAACTGACCTCTGGATATAAAGGCAGATGACTCACTTGGACACATTCCACTCACACTTAATTAAGTAAGGTTCACACCTTCACTCAATCTGGACTAACACCCATGCTCTTTTGGTAAGTAACCCCCCCAAGTCAAAGAGCTTTGCCTAATGAACAAACACCATGTCAAATTTTACTCTTATTTGTGCCTGAACAACCCCATTTAAGTCAATGAGGTTCACAGGTGTATCTGAGAGCAGACTCTGGCCCACTATGTCACCTCTTCAGTCAAGGTGCCAACTTCCAACAAAGAAGTAGTTACGCTCTGGAAAAGAGACCATGTTATGGCCTTTTTTTAAGTCTTCATTAGACAGTTAAAACAGAAAAAAAATGTCTGAGCAGATACTTCTCTACAAAAGGGGATTTATCGGAACTTCAGTTTTTCATTGATGTTATTGTAGCATCCATAATTGATAAACCGCTCTCACAATAAATCATATTTTTCTTCCACAGCCCAGAAAAATAATCAACTGTCCTCTCAAGAATGACTCTGAAACCCTTATGCATGCTTGAAGTGTCCTTTCCCTTAAATCTATTTCTACACCGACAATAAGCTCAAATAATTGTTCAGATAAGCCCAGGCACTCTGGCACGTGAAGTATAAAAATATAATTAGGAAGGCCAAAAAACAATTTGAAGAACAGCTAGTCAAAGACTCAAAAAGTAACAGCAATTTTTTGTAAGTACATCAGAAACAGGAAGCCTGCTAAACAATCAGTGGGGCTACTGGACGATCGAGATGCTAAAGGAGCACACAAGGATGATAAAGCCATTGTGGAAAAACAAAATGAATTCTTTGCATCGGTCTTCAGGGCTGAGGATGTGAGGGAGATTCCCAGACCTGAGCCATTCCTTTTAGATGACAAATCAGAGGAACTGTCCCAGATTGAGGTGTCATGAGGGGAGGTTTTGGAACAAATTGATAACTAAACAGTAACAAGTCACCAGGACCAGTCAGTATTCACCCAAGAGTTCTGAAGGAACTGAAATGTAAAATTGCAGAACTACTAATTGTAGTCTGTAATCTATCATTTAAATCAGCTTCTGTATCAGATGACTAGCGGATAGCTAATGTGACGCCAATTTTTAAAAAATGCTCCAGAGGCAATCCCGGCAATTACAGGCTGGTAAACCTGACTTCAGTACCAGGCAAACTGGTTGAAACTATCGTAAAGAACAGAATTATCAGACAGGACACATAGATGAATATGATTTGTCAGGGAAGAGTCAACATGGTTTTTGTAAATGGAAATCATGCCTCATCCATATATTAGAATTCTTTGTAGGGGTCAACAAGCATGTAGACAAGGGTGATCTAGTGGATATAGTGTGCTTAGATTTTCAGAAAGTCTTTGACAAGGTCCCTGTGATGGAGCAGGGAGTGGGGAGTATTGACCTGGTGTGGCGAAGCGGGAATGTTCTTAATGTTTTCTCTGAATACTGTGTGGGTGCCTCAGTTCCCCTATGTATTTCTTAAGTATTTAGGTGGTGGAATAAGGGTGTGTGATTGTTGCAGAGCCCTAGAGGGCAGGGGTGTGCAGGGGTCTGCACAGAGAATGGCTGACACCCTGTCTCCTGGCAACTGGAGGCCTGGGCTCCTCCCCATCTGGAGGTGCCATCTGAAGGTGTTGGCGAACAAACAGATCAGGTGGTCTCCTTGCCCAGGAAAGAGACAAAGGAGGGGCTGGGAGGAGCTTCAGTTTGGAGATGGCTGGGGAAATGGAGGGAGGGCACCAGGGTCTGGGCTCCCTGCCCCCCAAGATGGAGCTGACTGAGGGGGGCCTGTTGCCTGTACCTACAGGCCCTGTTTTGGACTGTGTTCCTGTCATCTAATAAACCTCCTGTTTTACTGGCTGGCTGAGAGTCATGGATCGCAGGAAGTGGGGGGTGCAGGGCCCTGACTCCCCCGCACTACATGACAGTCCCTAACCAAAGGCTCTTAAGCAAAGTAAGCAGAATGGAGAGAAGTAAATAGTGGTGTCCCCCCTGGGACCAGTATTATTCAACATATTCATAAATGATCTGGAAAAAGGGGTAAACAGAGAGATGGCAAAATTTGCAGATGATACAAAGCTATCTAAGATAGTTAAGTCCAAAGCAGACTGCAAAGAGTTACAAAGGGATCTCACAAAACTGGATGACTGAGCAACAAAATGGCAGATGAAATTCAATGTTGATAAATGCAAAGTAATGCACATTGTAAAATGTATTTTAAAGAAGCCAGGAAAGCTGGCTGTATTTTAAACAGGGGTGGCTCCAGGCCCCAGCACGCCAAGCGCATGCTTGGGGTGGCAAGCCACCGGGGGTGCTCTGCGGCTTGCCTGTGGAGGGTCCGCTGGTCCCGCGGCTTCGGAGGACCTCCCGCAGGCATGCCTGCCTGCCGTGCTTGGGGCGGCAAAATTCCTAGAGACGCCCCTCATTTTAAAGAAGCCTTATTGAGGGCGCAGGAACAAACCATCCCGAGGTGCCACCAGCATAGTGCCACCAGCACTCCCAGCTATCTCCGTGACACCACTGATTTCCTGAGGAAACTACAATGCATTGGTGACCTTCCTGGCCACCATGGATGTAGAGGCTCTCTACACAAACATCCCACATGCTGATGGAATACAAGCTGTCAGGAACAGTATCCCTGATGATGCCACAGCACAACTGGTTGCTGAGCTCTGTGCCTTTATCCTCACACACAACTATTTCAAATTTGATGACAATATATATCTCCAGATCAGTGGCACCGCTATGGGCACCCGCATGGCCCCACAATATGCCAATATTTTTATGGCTGACCTGGAACAACGCTTCCTCAGCTCCCGTCCACTCACTCCCCTTCTCTACCTAGCTACATTGATGACATCTTCATCATCTGGACCCATGGGAAGGAGACTCTGGAAAAATTCCACCACGATTTCAACAGCTTCCACCCCACCATCAACCTCAGCCTGGACCAATCTACACAGGAGGTCCACTTCCTAGACACTACAGTGCAAATAATTGATGGTCACATTAACACCACCCTATACCGAAAACCTACCGACCGCTATGCCTACCTTCATGCCTCCAGCTTCCATCCCGGGCACACCACAAGATCCATTGTCTACAGCCAAGCACTGAGGTACAACCGCATCTGCTCTAACCCCACAGACAGAGACCAACACCTACAAAATCTCCACCAAGCATTCTCAAAACTACTGTACCCACACGAGGAAATAAGGAAACAGATCAACAGAGCCAGATGTGTACCCAGAAGCCTCCTACTGCAAGACAAACCCAAGAAAGAAACCAACAGGACTCCACTGGCCATCACATACAGTCCCCAGCTAAAACCCCTCCAGCGCATCATCAGGGATCTACAACCCATCCTGGACAATGATCCCACACTTTCACAGGCCTTGGGTGGCAGGCCAGTCCTCGCCCACAGACAACCTGCCAACCTGAAGCATATTCTCACCAGTAACTGCACACCGCACCATAGTAACTCTAGCTCAGGAACCAATTCATGCAACAAACCTTGATGCCAACTCTGCCCACATATCTACACCAGCGACACCATCACAGGACCTAACCAGATCAGCCACACCATCACCGGTTCATTCACCTGCACGTCCACCAATGTAATATATGCCATCATATGCCAGCAATGCCCCTCTGCTATGTACATCGGCCAAACTGGACAGTCTCTAAGGAAAAGGATAAATGGACACAAATCAGATATTAGGAATGGTAATATACAAAAACCTGTAGGAGAACACTTCAACCTCCCTGGCCACACAATAGCAGATCTTAAGGTGGCCATCCTGCAGCAAAAAAACTTCAGGACCAGACTTCAAAGAGAAACTGCTGAGCTCTCGTTCATCTGCAAATTTGACACCATCAGCTCAGGATTAAACAAAGACTGTGAATGGCTTGCCAACTACAGAACCAGTTTCTCCTCCCTTAGTTTTCACTCAACTGCTAGAACAGGGCCTCATCCTCCCTGATTGAACTAACCTCGTTATCTCTAGCTTGCTTCTTGCTTGCATATATAAACCTGCCCCTGGAAATTTCCACTACTTGCATCCGAAGAAGTGGGTATTCACCCACGAAAGCTCATGCTGCAAAACGTCTGTTAGTCTATAAGGTGCCACAGGATTCTTTGCTGCTTTTACAGATCCAGACTAACACGGCTACCCCTGTGATACTTCGAAAAATCATGGAGCAAGTCCTCAAGGAAGCCATTTTGAAGCACTTGGAGGAGAGGAAGGTGATCAAGAATAGTCAACACAGATTCACCAAGGGCAAGTCATGCCTGACCAACCTGATTGCCTTCTATGATGAAATAACTGGCTCTGTGGATATGGGGAAAGCAGTGGACATGATATATCTTGACTTTAGCAAAGCTTTTGATACAGTCTCCCACCATATTCTTGCCAGCAAGTTAAAAAAGTATGGATTGGATGAATGGAGTATAAGGTGGATAGAAAGCTGGCTAGATTGTTGGGCTCAACAGGTCATGATCAACGGCTCAATGTCTATTTGGCAGTCAGTATCAAGCGGAGTGCCCAAGGGGTTGGTCCTGGGGCTGGTTTTGTTCAACATCTTTATTAATAATCTGGACAATGGGATAGATTGCACCCTCAGCAAGTTCACGGATGACACTAAGCTGGGGGGGGGGAGAGGTAGATACACTGGAGGGTAGGGATAGGGTCAAGAGTGACCTAGACAAATTGGGGGATTGGGCCAAAAGAAATCTGATGAGGTTCAACAAGGACAAGTGCAGAGTCCTGCACTTAGAACAGAAGAATCCCATGTGGCAGTTCTCCAGAAAAGGACCTGGCGATTACAGTGGATGAGAGGCTGAATATGAGTCAGCAGTGTGCCCTTGTTGCCAAGAAGGCTAACGGCATTTTGGGCTGCATTAGTAGGAGCATTGCCAGCAGATCCAGGGAGGTGATTATTCCCCTCTATTCGGCACTGGTGAGGCCACATCTGGAGTACTGCGTCCAGTTTTGGGCCTCTCACTAAGGTATGTGGGCAAATTGGAGAGAGTCCAGTGGAGGGCAACGAAAATGACCAGGGGGCTGGGGCACATGACTTATGAGGAGAGGCTGAGAGAACTGAGCTTGTTTTGTCTGTAGAAGAGAAGAGTGAGCAGGGATTTGATAGCAGCCTTCAACTATCTGAAGTGGGGTTCCAAAGAGGATGGAGCTCGACTGTTCTCAGTGGTGGCAGATGACAGAACAAGGAGCAATGGTCTCAAGTTTCAGTGTGGGAGGTCTAGGCTGGATATTAGGAAACACTATTTCATTTGGAGGGTGGTGAAGCACTGGAATGGGTTACATAGGGAGGTGGTGGAATCTCCATCCTTAGAGGTTTTTAACGTCCGCCTTGACAAAGCCCTGACTGGGATGATTTAGTTGGTGTTGGTCCTGCTTTCAGCAAGGGGTTGGACTAGATGACCTCTTGAGGTCTCTTCCAACCCTAATCTTCTATGATTTCATGATTCTGTGAAAACAATCCCAACTGTACATCTAAAATGATGGGTCTAAATTAGCTGTTTCCACTCAAGGAAGAGATCTTGAAATCAATGTGGATAATTCTCTGAAAACATTCACTCAATGTGCAGCGGCAGTCAAAAAAGCTAACAGAATGTTGGGAATCATTAAGAAAGGGATAGATAATAAGACAGAAAATATCATATTGCCTCTGTATAAGTCCATGGTACGCCCATATCTTGAATATTGTGTGCAGATTTGGTCACTCCATTTCAAAAAAGATGTATTGGAATTGGAAAAGGTACAGAAAAGAGCAAAAACAATTAGGGATGCAAGCTGCCTGAGAGGAGTAGATGCCCCTGAGGTAGGTACTGTAAGGGAGGCTGGAGATCTCAGGAGGCTTGGTGCTGAGAGCCTCGGCTGCAAAAGCGGCGCCATACGATCAAAGGATGGTGCCACAGTCGCCGCTTGTGTTCTCGGCACCGTAGCAACTGTCAGCACCGTAGTGAAAGAGGTGGCCGAGGGAGAGCTGAAAGAGGCAGTCCACTGAAAGCCCTGAGCCTTGGCACCAGGTAGTGGGGCAGCCGACTAACCGTTAGTGCCTGAGGTGCCTGTTGAGTTAAAGGTACTGAGCCTCGGAGCAGCAGTTACCAGTGACAGGAAAACCGGTTTTAACTTCTTTCCCAAGGAGCGGTCCCGGAGGCGGGAGGAAGCTGGCTGTTTTTTTGCTTTGGTTTTGCCTCTGGAAGGTGTCACAGAGGTTTGCTGGCCAGGGTCAGATGCAGGTCTGAGAGAGTTTTCCAGGAGGAGCATTTTAAGTCTGAGCTGCCTGTCCTTGCGGGTCCGTGCTCCCAGTCTGGCACAGTGGATGCATTTTTGGGGTACATGAGACTCCCCCAAACAGTGTACACACTACGAATGACCATCCGAGATGGGGATGGCATCATTACAGAAGACGCATCTCTTGAAGGCTGGGGAGCCAGGCATGTCCGTAACTGCAGAGTTGTTTGTTTTTTTTAAAGAAATAAATGTAACTGTTAATCTATTTTATCTAAATAGTAACTCTAATGACTAAAAACTATCTAACTAAACTGAGAAACAAACTAACTAGTTAATCTCAAAGAGCACTGCCGAACTGCATCTCTAGCTGGGGACAGTAGAGAAGGAACTGCGTAGCCCGGGCCATGCACGCGCTATTCACACACTGACAGCTCGAGAGGCAGGCACAGCGCGTACGTGGCCTGTAGGGGTACTGCTGTAGAAATCTCAGATCGAAGGCCCGAGAACGCACCTTGACCTGAAGTGGAGCACCCACAGGGATATCTCTCAAAGAAGAAGTTAGCACTGCATAACTAGTTTAGGCTACCTAATAACAAAGTACCAATTCTGGCATGTGTTTAAACCAAGACAACCTACTGTGAAAACAATATTAGTGTACAGATCTCTTGCGAAATCATCATTAGATAAGGTGTTTCTTCAGTATTTTGTATGAAGACTGAATCCCTCCTTTATTTTAACTACCATCACTATATTTAGGAGAAGGAACTCTTTCCATATTGCCATATGGCAGGGGAAAGAGATGTTATCCAAATAGGGATTTCAACTGTGCAAGTCTTAAACTTCATCGAATACTTTGACATGGATACTTTTATACCCTCTAAAACCTCACTTCTACCACAATCCCATAAGACGTAAATTATTGGTTTGGATGAGCTATACCCCCATCCATAGAGTGTCATGCCTCTCCTTCACATTACAGGTTCTTTGGGGGAGGTGCTGTTCATTTTTGTCTACTGTACCAAACAATAAATATATAATTATTATTATTATTAACTACATGCTCATTCACTGTTTTGCTTAAAAAGAAAATCAAGTATGTCAGTCTCCTAAATTAATTACTTGAATGAAGTTGGCCCTAAAGAAAATAAAACTTATAAGACCTTAATAGACTGTTTAGGTTTAACAGAACCATGAAATAGTTGGTATATGAATTAATACATTATTTGGTCTAGGGCTTAATTGTTGAATATCTTCTTACTTCATACAGGCTCCACCACCCTCTTCCTGCCTTCTTTTCTTCCCTTCCTCCCTGGTTTCCAGTTTCTCTCCTTCCTCTCTTGTGTTTTCCATGAAGCATGATATTTTAAAATGCTATTTTGGGGCACAAGTACACATATGCAGTAACTTAGCTCTTCATTGGGTGACCAGATGCCCCAACTTTATAGGGACAGTCCCAATATTTGGGGCTTTGTCTTATATAAGCATCTATTACTCCCCACCCCCGTCCCAATTTTTCACACTTGCTATCTGGTCACTCTGGAGTGCATCCACTGCCTAGGTCTCCCCTGGTGACTCGGTGGTTTTGCCAGAGGGCTAAATCAAAAACTCCACCCTTTCCAGAATAAACAAAAGTTCCAAACCTTCATCTAATTTTTCCCTGCATCACAGCCATCCCTCAAGGGTTTGTCACTCTTGGCCCCTCCCTGAGGTGTAGCAGCAATAACCGCTGCTAGGCCCTCAGGTATAAAGGGAAACTTGCATCCTCATTCTTCCACAAGCTTCAGGTTTGGTATCAGACAATGAAGCAAACATCAACTCTGATCCTAAACTCTCCTCACAAGGCTACTTACTCATTTCTGCCATAGGAGAGATCCTTTCCCACTCCTTTCCTAGCCTGGGCTAAGCTATATACAGCAAGATCAAGCTCACACTCCTCTTGCCTTTGCAGTTTAAGGAATAACTTCACTTGTGACATGTTAGTCAGAGCAAGCAGCATACTGGTCAGCAGTTCAGGATCCATTCCTGCAGCCCGAAAGAGGTGCGCAGTACACAAACCATTGAAAGATGGCACCAAATGTGGATAGAAGCACAGAGATTGCTGGGGTGTGAAGCAATGCATCACAGGGCACTGGAACTGGACCCAGGATGCTCTGCGAACCCTTCCGCTTTCCCACAAGTCTTAGTGGCAAAAGACAAAGAGGTGCTCTGTGGGATAGCTGCCCTGAGTGCACAGCTCCAAATAGCACTGCAAGTGCCATCAGTGTGAACATGCTATTGCACAGGCAACTATCAGTGTGAACACACAACAGCGGTTTTCCTTCTGCGCTCTCTGATTGGCGCTGTAACTGCCAGCGCTGTAACTTTGCCAGTGTAGATGTGCCCTTAGATGGAATGGAGGGAAAAACTGGGCACAAGCTGGAAGGGCATCTGGCCTGTGAAGAAGATTATTAGAACCATATTTAGGGTGAGAACTCACATGTAACCAGTTTCTTTGGTGTATTAAGCTTAGTTTGAGTGCTCTGTTTTATTTTCTTAGTAAGCCTTGTTCTGTCCGCCAACTACTTAAAATACACCTGTTATAGTTAATACATTTATTTCTGGTTTATAATACAACCCAGTTTATGTGATTTCTAACTGGGGGCGGGGGGTGAGAAATTGCATACCCTCTTCCGTATTGAGGGAAGAGGCGAATATAATATATCTTTGGGTCTGTACTCTAAGGGAGGTGGACATCTGAGTGCTGAAGCAAGTCCCTGAAGCTGGGCCTTCCCACAGCTGATCTGCAGCTGGATGTGGCCCTGCCTGTGTGTGTGTTAGAGGAGGTTTTAAGAGCCTGGCTCAGCAAGACAGGTAAAAGGGGGCCCATGCTGGCAGAACAGGTAGACACTCAGCACATCAGGTGACTTCCCAAAGGGTCCAACCCGTCACAGTGGGGTCAGAGTTCATGGAATTGCTGACTGAAGCTCAGCCCTGCCGAACACTGCATCATGCCTGGCATGCTGGGTGATAGTGTAATGGGAAGTGGAGGTATGAACCGAGGACCACATTGCCATCCTACATATCTCCTGGATCGAGACCTGGGCCAGGAAAGCTGCCAACAATGTCTGAGGTCTGGTGGAGTGTGCGGTTGGAGTGGGGGCAGGGACCTTTGCCAGGTTGTAACATGCCCGGACACAGGATGTGATCCACAACTATATCCTTTGCGTGGACACCGGGAGGCTCTTCATCCTGTCTGCCACCCCAACAAACAACTGGTTCGACTTGTGGAATGGCTTAGTTTGTTCAAAATAATAGGCCAGTGCACGCTGCACATCCTGGGAGTGGTGCCTCTGCTCCTGGCTATTGGAATGAGGCTTTGGGAAAAAGACTGGAAGGAATAGGTCTTGGTTGGCATGGAAATTTGAGACCACCTTCAGGAGGAACGCCAGGTGAGGTCGTAGTTGCACCTTGTCCTTGCAAAAAGTGGTATATGGATGGTCGGATGTGAGGGCCTTGAGCTCGGACACCCTCCTGGATGACATTATTGTGACCAAGAAAGCCACGTTATAGGAGAGAGAGAGTAGTAATAATGTTGCTAGGGGCTCGAACGGGGGCCCCCCATAAGCCTTGAGAATACCAGGTTAAAGTCCCAAGCCGGAGTGGGCTGCCAGATCTAAGGATACAGTCTGTCCAACCCTTTGAGAAACCATTGCACCATTTGGTTAGTGAAGATGAAGTGGCCATGTTCTCCTGGGTGAAAAGCTGAGATGGCAGCCAGGTCAGCCTTTATTGAGGAGTGAGCCAAGTTCTGCTGTTTCAACTTTAGGAGGTAGTCCAAGATAAAGGGACCCAACAATTGTGTTGGAGGAATACGGCTCTACGAGCATCAAATCACGAATCTTTTCCAATTGGCTAGGTAAGTAGCTCTGGTTGATGGTTTTCTGCTACCCAAAAGAACCTCCCTAATGACATCTGAGCATAAGAGCTCAAGCGGGTTTAACCATGCAGTTTCTAAGCCGTGAGGTATAGAGATTTGAGATTGGGATATTGAAGACGGCCATGATGTTGAGTGATGAGGTCTGGAACTAACGGGAGAGTGATTGGAGTATCCACTGAAAGCTCCAATAGCATAGTGTACCAATGCTGACTTGGCTAGGCCAGTGCCACCAGGATCACCAAAGTTATGTTGCTCCGGATCTTGAGGAGGACCTTGTGAACCAAAGGAATAGGAGGAAATGCATAGAAGAGGTAGTCCTTCCATGGAAGAAGAAACACATCTGCCAATGAGCCCAGGCTGTGGTTCAGGAAGGAGCAGAATTGCAGGCACTTCCTGTTGCCCTTTGTGGTGAACAAATCAATCTGGGGAACTCCACACCATTGGAAGATACTGCTCATTACGTCCAGGTGAATAGACCACTCATGATTGTGAAAAGACCTGCTGAGATGGTTTGCTAGCTTGTTCTGAGACCCAGGGAGATAGGACACTTCCGTGAGTATCGAGTGTGCTATGCAGAAGTCCCAGAGCTTGAGGGCTTCCTGACATAGAGTAGAGGAGTATGATCCCCCCCCCCCCCGTCTGTTGATATAAAACATTGCTGTTGTATTGTTTGTCAGGATTGGTATGCATTTCCCCTCCAGGAGAGGCTGAAAAGTCTGACATGCCAGCCGGACAGCCTTGAGCTCCCCAACGTTGATGTGAAGCATCAGTTCCTCCAGAGACCAAAGGCCCTGAGTTTTGTGCTCCCCAAGGTGCACCCCACACCTCATAGCCGAGACATCGGTGCTCAGACATAGCGAGGGGCAGGGTTTGGAAAACATGACTGCTGCACACACTAGTGTGGGTCGAGCCACCACTGACGAGACTCAAGAACTCTCAGTGGAAGGGTAACTACCTTGTCTAGGTTATGCTTTCTCAGTTGATAGACAGATGCTAACCAAGCCTGGAGAGGTCCGAGTCTGAGCCTCGCATGTTGCAAGACATATGTGCAAGATGCCATGTGTCCTAGGAGTTTCAAGCAACTCCTTACCGTGGTTACAGGGAATCGACTGAGGTCCTGTATGACATCATGAATGGCCTGAAAGCAGTTCTGAGGTAGGAACGCTCTGGCCTGTCTCGAATCTACTGCTCCTATGAACTCTATCCTCTGAGTAAGGGTGAGTGTTGACTTTTGAGTGTTTAGGAGGAGGCCCAATGCATCGAAGGTGGATATTATGAGGGTGACCTGTTGATCCACTTGTGTCCTGTAACAGCCCTTGACTAGCTAGTTGTCTAGGTATGGGAATTCCTGAACTTGCCTTTTCCGCAGAAAGGTGGCCACAACCAACATACATTTGGTGAACACCCAAGGTGTCGATGATAGGCCGAATGACAACACTGAGAATTGGTAGTGGATGCCCCCGACTACAAACCTTAGGAAGCACCTGTGGGAGTGGGATTATGGAAATGTGGAAATATGTGTCCTTCAAGTCAAGGGCAGCATACCAATCTCCTGGATCCAGGGAAGGGATAATAGTAGCCAAAGAGACCATATGAAACTTTAGTTTCTTCATGAACCTTTTGAGATTGCGCAGGTCCAAGATGAGTCTGAGGCCCCCCTTTGCTTTCGGTATTAGGAAATACCAGAAGTAAAACCCCTTTCCCCTGAGCTCCAGCAGAACCTCCTCCAGAGCTCCTGCCGATAGGAGGGCTCATACCTCCTGGATGAGGAGTTGCTCATGAGAATGGGCTCTGAAGAGGGACAGGGAAAGGGGATGGCAAGGGGGGGGGGGAGAGAATTGGAGAGAATATCCCATTACTAGCGTGCAGAGGACCCAACTGTCTGAGGTGATTTGGAACCACGCCTGGTAGAAATGGGACAGACATGACAAAAAGGGAAAAGAAGGATCCGGTTGGTATAACACCCTCAGGCACATCTTCAAAATGTCTGCCTAGGGCCCAGTGGTTGCCTAGATGATCCAGATTCCTGGTTGTTCGGGGGTTGGGGTTGGTGACAGCAGTTTTGATTTCTGTGTCACTGCGGTTCTGATCCTGTTGAGACTGCCCCTGGTATGGTCACGACATGGGCTGAGGCCTAAATTGTCTATGCTGGGTGGCAGGAGTGTGCAGCCCCAGTGATCTCAGGGTGGCTCAGGAGTGTTTCAAACTGTGGAGTCTAGAGTCCGTTTTCTCTGAAAATAATGTTGTGCCCTTGAATGGGAGACCCTGGATTGTCTGTTGGCACTCCCTGCAGCCATGAGGAATGGCACATTATGATGCCCAAGGACATAAACCATGTTGCAGAGTCCACCGAGTCTAACGCCGCTTGCAGTGATGTCCTGGCGACCGTCTTGCCCTCATCCATGAGAGGTGAGAATTCAGGCTTAGAGTCCGGTGGGACAAGGTTCAAAAATTTGGACATTGTGTCCCATGACTTAAAATTATATTGGCTAAGGATTGCCTGCTGGTTTGAAATCCGAAGCTAAAGCCCTCTGATGGAGTAGATCTTCCTCCCGAAGAGGTCCAGCTTCTTTGCGTCCTTAGCTCAAGAGGTAGGCCCTTGCTGACCTTGCCTCTCCCTCTCATTGACAGCCGCAACCACCACCGAGTCTGGCAGGGGGTGGGTGACCAAATATCCATAGCCCTTGGAGGGCACAAAGTACTTCCTCTTGACCTCTTTAGCTGTAGAGGGAAGAGAGGCTGGCATTTGCCAGAGGGCCTTTGTGTTCTCCTGAATAGTTTTAATCAGGGGAAGAACCACCCTGGTGAGTCAGGGATAAAATGGCCACCATTGGGTCTGACACCTCTATGACCTCTTCCATCTGGATTCTGAGATTCTGAGCGACCCGCCTCAGGAGTTCAAGGTGGGGTCTGCTGTCTAAGGAGGAGGCCCTGAGGATGTTTCTGCCACCACCTCATCTGGTGACGATGATGAGGAACCCCGAACTAGGGAGGGTCCCTCCTGCCCCTCCGGTTCCTCAAACCGCTGCGACTCCAACCACAAATCAGAGTCCACCTCGGTGCCAGCATCGATATCGGTTGTGGCGCTGACTGCGGCACCTTCCGTGGCACTGATTGTAGCACCTGTGGCAATGCAGTGCCAGATGCCATACCGGTCCTGCTGTCTGTGTCAGGCATGGTTCCGATGGTGATGCTAGTGGCGGTAGCAGTTGCCGATGCTTGAGAGAGCCCTGGCCCTGGATGCAGTCCTTCTCTCGGAGGTGACCCAGAAGGAGCATCCTGAGACGGACTCTTGGGACTGATGGTAAGTTCATGGGGTCCAGAAAGGCCACTGTGCCAGCATCTGGGCTCGGACCTGCCATTTTGCTGGCCAATGCATGGGTGGGGAGGAAGGTCTGCATCATCCACGCAGTCTGCAAGTGTCGGTGGCTATGGTGCTGGCTTCTCTGGGACACATAAGAGTCTGTCTCCTATTCGGACTCTGAGGAGTATGCATGTGGAGACCATGGCAGCGCCAGGCCTGTTGGTGCCAGGGAGATGGAGACCTATGCTGAGTCATAGCTGGCTTCCCCTGGACTGCACAGGTGACCTCTGTGTTGCCCGGATCCCCAGAGCCGGTGCACTCTCACTGTGATCAGGAGAGTGCAGACCTGTCAGAGTTATCAGGGCCCAGGCCGCCAAGTAAATCTCAGATGTGGAAGGAAGGTCTAAATCCTCTACCTGGGTCTCCTCCGGTGCTACCGGACTCAGCGGCCCCTCCCATGGGTCTGGAGTCGACGGTGTCAGCTGTTGAGCAGAGATGGAGTTGTGGTCCTGCACAGGACACCTTGTCTTGGGCAGCTCCCGTTCCACTGCTTGGGAGGGGGAGCGCCCCCTATCTGTCTTCCTGTGCTTCTTCCTTGGCACGGGAGACTGTGACTGGTGCCGTGATTGCTTCCGTGCTGTGGTCTTCGGTGCCAGAGAGTGCCGGTGCTGAGAGTCTCTGATCCAAGTCATTCCTCGGCACCTCCTGGATCGAAGCCAGTGCACTTCACTCCGATGCCGAGGAGCCCAGTGCCGTGGGGCTCGACTTGGACTGAGGGCACAGGGCTGCTTCCATTAGCAGCAGCTTTAACCTGTGATCGCTCTCTTTCTTCACGTGGGTGCAAAAACTCCTACAGATCTTACACCTGTCCATTTGATGAGACTCCCCCAGACACTTTAGACAAGCCATGTGTGGGTCGCCCTTGGGCATAGGCTTTTGGCAAACCCCACATGGTTTAAACCCCTGGGTCCAAGGCATGCCCCAGGTCCGGGAGAGGAATGGGGAAACGGGGGGAGGGAGAAACACCCCGCAGTACTGCAAGTTCAGATACCTAACTACAAACAGCTTTTTAAACTGTCTTTTAACTATTTACAGAGATACTGAACTAGAGAATCGCTGAAGATGAGAGCTGAAATGATCATCACCGGCAGTAAGAAGGAACTGGAAAGGCTGTGGGTTAGCAGGGCCCTATATGTAGCACCACGAAGGCGTGACTCCAGGTGGCTCCACAGCCAACCCAACGGGTGCTGCTAGGGGAAAAACCTTCCGGCAACTGTGCATGCAGTGTGCACATACCTAATTGGAATCGATATGAGCAAGCACTTGAAGAAGAACTCTGGCCACCACTAGCCAAAAGGCCCCTCCATTGGGCAACACCCAACTGGCCAAAGCCCCCTGCCAAACAGCAGAACCCCACCAGAGCTCTCCAGCGAACCAAAAGCCACCCTTACCACCAGTCAGAAAGGCTCCTGCATGAGGCAGCAGCAGAGTCCCCAACCTGGCAAAAGGCCCACCTTCACCATGCAGCAGAGCCCTCCCAGGTTGCAGATATGTGCAAAGCTTACCCCACCTCCTGGGCCATGGAGCCCCTCAGGCCTTCCCCTTGCCATCCAGCAGAAACCCCTCTTCTTACCAGGCCTACTTGCTGCTGCTGCTCTTCAAATGTGAAAGATGGTGCTGGCCAGCTTCTCTGCCTCACTGTCTCCACACAGACATAGGCGGCAACTTCTCCTGGTGCTGGTGGGTGCTCGCATCCCCCTCCGGCCTCAGCCCCGCCCTGACTCCACCCCTGCCCCACCCCCCTTCCAACCCCTTCCCCAAAGTCCCTGCCCCAACTCCATCCCCATCCTGCCCCTATTGGACTCCTTCCCCAAATCCCTGCCCTGGCCCTGCCTCTTCCCCATCTCCTCCCGAGTGCGCCATGTTCCCGCTCCTCCCCGCTCCCTCCCACAGCTTGTTATGCCGCAAAACAGCTGTTTCGCAGTGGCAAGCGCTGGGAGAAGCGGGGAAGGTGCGCTCAGGGGAGGAGGCGGAGGTGAGCTGGGGTGGGGAGCTGCTGGTGGGTGCTCCAGCCCCGGAGCACCCATGGAGTCAGCGCCTATGCACACAGATTCCTGGGCTCTAGGACATAGGGAATTAAGCTCTGCACTGAGACTGCTCAGAAACTCAGACTCTTTGCTTTTATCTACATTTATCTACTGGCCCATGTCAGCTGACTCAGGAACACAGTGCCCAGGCTGCAGGGCTGTAAAAATGTGGTGTAGATGTTTGAGCTTGGGCTGGAGCCCAAGCTCTGGGATTGTCCTTCCTCCATAGGCGCCAACTCCGTGGGTGCTCCGGGGGTGGAGCACCCATGGGGAAAAATTAGTGGGTGCGCTGAACCCACCGGCAGCCATGCTCCCCTAACCTACCCTCCCACTTCCCCCTTGCCCCCCCCAAGCATGCTGCTTCCCTGCTCCTCTGCCTACCTCCCAGCGCTTCCTGCCCAGCCACCACCAAACAGCTGTTTGGCAGCATTACCATGCTCCGGGGGTTGGAGGAGGAGCGGGAACATGGCATGCCCAGGAGAGGAGGCGGTGAAGAGGTGGGGCCAGGGCAGGGATTTGGGGAAGGAGTTGGAATGGGGCGGGGAAGGGGTGGGAAGAGGCAGGGGAGTTGGAATGGGGCGGGAAGGGGTGGGAAGAGGCAGAGCAGGGGCGGGTCCTCATGGAAGGGATGGAGTCGGGGCAGGGCTGGGGGCAGGGGTGAGTCGGGCACCCAAGTGAAAGAGGGGAAGTGGGCGCCTATGCCTCCCTCATTGGAGAGGTGTGTCTTCTCAAGACTGAACACTTGCTTGCATGCTAAGAAAAAGAACCCCAAAGACCGTGTTTAATAGCATCTGGTTACACTTGCCATAACAATATGATACTAGAATAAATATCATGATATGGTATACCCACTGCCAATTTTTTTCAACATAATAGAAAATGATGAGTACCCATAGGTATAGATTTCCCATGTACTATATTTTAGTTCCAGTGGCCCCCACAACGTATACTATTATCTCGCTGTCACATCACATGATTCATAGTTGGGTTACACATTGAAGCTCAGGTTTACTGGACATGACTTATTTTCCTGGAGTGGGCAATTAACTGCTGGAATTCTCCTCGAACACATGGATACAAGTGAACAGAAGGTAATTTGTACTAAGCATTGTTCAAATGTTTATTGGATCAGGAAACTAATGCATTTGATAAATCATTAGACGTTAGAAACATGGATAATACTTTGTATTGGGTAGTGACTCACAGTCAGATTCCATAATTGGGAACTACTTACATTCATATAAATATAGGGGAAACCCTACTTATGTTGGTGTAAACTAAGTCAGAATTTCTTTTATGTGAAGCCAAAGTGTGGCAGAAATCCCTTGGGGCTGTTTAATGTAATGTGCAGATCTCAAGTTTACTAGCACATTTTTAATAGTCTTATCCCACTGTGGTGTGCAATTCTATGTACTCAGTTCAAATTAAGTTAGACCCCTTGTAAAGAAATCCAGTTGTACCAATAGGGGAATTGAGTTAACAAGTGAAATAAAACCACACAAACCAGAAAGGGAGAGCAACACAAAATGTTATATATTATTAGACCCGGTGTAATAAACATAAGTATGTTCTGCAGCCTCTCTGTATTTCTATGAGAGTCAAAGCACTGCAATACCAGTTTTTAGATTTATTATCTAGCTATCTTGGGTTTTTCTATAGTGCCTATTGCAGTATCTAAGGCCCAGATCCTCAGTATATTTAGGCACCCAATTCCTGTTGATTTCAGTGGAGGTTAGGCAACTAAATACCTTTGAGGCAATGGGCCTTAGTGTTGTATTTTTGAGGCTGTTATTCCTCAGAATGCTACTGCCTCAAAGAAAACATTACACTACATTAGGGTGTGCACCCTGGACAGATTGCGTGTTACTGAAAAAAATATTTTTGTATCAGGGCACCAGGTATCTTGAAAGTGACAAATTCTTAACCTGGCTGTCTGCTTTGGAACAAATCCCTTCCAACAACCAGGGACATGAAGGAGAGGGCATTCTCACATTGATGAACTCTATTCCACCCCCAAAAGACCTCTGTTTTACAGGACAAAGGAAAAAGTAATTTGACATATTATCACAGGCTGGCTAGTCCTTTAAAGCAAGCAGGGCTCATCCTTGCCTGTGACCTAGTTGCTATCCCTTACCCTAAGTTGCTAGATCGCCAGTAAGGCTATATCCTACACTGCAATTAAATACCCCCGGCTGGCCCATGTCAGCTGACTCAGGCTTCCGGGGCTTGAGCTACAGGGCTGTGGAATTGAGGCTTCAATGTTCAGACTTGGGCTGGAGACTGGGCTGTGGGAACCCAGGTCTCCACCCTGAGGCCAAACCCCTAAGCCACAATGAAACAGCCCAAAAGCCAAACCCCTGTGAGCCCAAATCAGGTGACACGGGCCAGTTGCGGGTATTTAATTACAATGGGCACATAGCCTTAGTGATAATTAGTAATCCCAGCTGAGTGATGACTGATCCCAGGTGTGTGGGAATCAGAGTGAGGACTGCTTAAATAGATCTGTGAATTCAGTCAGAGAGAGAAACCCAGGAGTGAGAAACAGGGAGAGTGCCCTCTCTGGGAATGACCTGGGTAAGTCAGGCTGGAAAAGACATGCAGGGAGCAGATTAGGCTCCTGAGGGGCAGCCCTGAGATAGGGCCTATAAGGAGATGCATGAGGTAAACTGCTGGAGCCCCTGAGGAAGGGAAGCATTGGTAGGGTTACCAGACAGCAACTGCGAAAAAAGAAGATGAAGGTGGGGGGGGGGTAATAGGCGCCTATATAAGAAAAAGTCCCAAAACACGGGACTGTCCCTTTAAAAACGGGACATCTGGTCACCCTAGGCATTGGGGAAATCCTGCTGAGGAAGAAGCAGCCGAGAAGGAACTTTGCAGGGCCAAGGAGTAGGGGCAAAAGCTGTAGACTTCAGCATAGCCCAAGAGGGGCAGAGGAATTATTATAGTTGAGATATCTAGTGGGATTTACAGTTAGAGCTTTGTTACGACAGAAGGGGACTGGATTATTCAGTGGCCTGGCCAGAGGGCCAGGTCACAGAAGACTCAGACAGAGACAGGCTCTTGTGGGGCCAAGGAAGTGAGGATCTAATGCCAAGGGCACTACAGCAGTAAGAGCTATTGCCTTGCAGACATCCAGCTGGCAATGTAAACAATCCTACAGGGCAAAGAATGCATTTTCAGAGTCTATGGGGCAAGGGATATACAACAGTGACAGTGCATGTGATGTATGTAGCTAATTATTTACCGTATCCATTAAACTAGGCATAAGTTCAGTCTGATTTCTCATAGAGTATTTTAGCACACTGTAGCTGCTGTGCAGGTAGGCATCACTTCTGGTATGGCTTTTGCCTTGGATAGAAGCTATTTAAGTAGGACTGCTACTAGCATGATGGCTGTGTTCTGTTCTGTGGAATCCCCGTTTGGTGAGACTGTTCCTGTCTTGACTGAATGCTCTGTAGCTCTGGGCACTAGAAAACAGGAAATTATAAAAAGGGAGTTGGATGAATAGTTTATTTTCTGATTCATGGGCCCTGGAATTATTTAAATCTTTGAATTCATCACAAACCAGCCAAGACAAATAGCTGGTGTGGTGAGACAGCACATTGCATAGCCAAACTGGAGACAAAGGATCTTAGTCATGATTCATGATAAAGGATGAGATTTATCAAAGCACATTTTGGAAAGGTCAGCCACCCCATCAGAGTTACATTTCTTATTTGGCTAAGGAACAATGGTTCCATAGAGGACAGCTGATGATCATACACTGGACTTCAGGGGGACCTTCCAGATCTCACACTGGTTTGTGTTAATCGAAAGACTACTGAATACAATCCTAGTGCCAGTGAGTACAACCTCATTGAAGTCTGTGACAGATACTACAATCCCATGCAATATCTTTGGGGACCATATTGTATTAAGTTTATGTATTATGTTGGGCTAGAGAGTGTATGTAACTCCAGCGGGAAGGTTACCACAACTCCTCTGGGAACCAAAACTGTGGGAGTGAAGGGGAGTGTAATTAAGGTGAATCACTTAGGTTATAAGTACCTCCAGAGAGGTAACAGCACCTGGGAAGGCTTGCATATACTGATTCAAACTTTTCCCCCCCCAAGAGATCAACAGATAAAGAGAGGTCTTTCATCATTTAAACTTTGGGGCCTTCATTCTAATCCAACAAACTGGACAGGACCTTCTGTCCAAGGGAGGCCCAACCTTGCAGAAGGGATGGAAAGACTTTGGTTTACTTGGGTCCCATAAGACTGATGGGTGGCTCCTGGTATGTTTAGTGTGAGTTTAAAATCTGTTTGTTGTTTTTATTATGTTTTCTCTGTAATGCTTTTGCCTTAAGAATAAGTGTGCTTGCTTAGAAGGAGCTGTGTGGTGACTTGTAACTGCTGGCAATACTGGGTTCATAGCCTGTAGACAAAAAGCAAAGCACAGGTGCTGGCCTGTAGGCAGACTGGCTTTCTGGGGATATCACAGGATAAGGCAGGGATCTGTGCAGCCTTAACTTCCCCCACCCCCCTCCTCCATTTTACCCCAGTAAGAAGTGAGAGGGACAAGTGTCCCTGCCAAGAGACAGGTGACAGCTTGAGATCTGAGATCTTACTTGGAACTCCTGGAGTGGACTACAGAGGGGGGAAATCAGGTGTAATTACCTTGAAACTATGGGCTAGTCTACACTTACCAGCCAGGTCGACGCGGTGAGTTCGACTTCTCGGAGTTCGAACTATCGCGTCTAATCTGGACGCGATAGTTCAACTCGGAAGCGCCGAGTGCGACTTGGCTCCACCACTGCAAAAGGCGGTGGCGGAGTCGATGAGGAGCGCGGACTTGATTCCGCGGCGCTGGGATCGTTGAGTAGTTCGAACTAGGGTACTTAGAATTCAGCTACGCTATTCACGTAGCTGAACTTGCGTACCCTAGTTCGACCCCCGCTTAGTGTAGACCTGCCCTATGACAGAAACTTACAAGGACTGAATTTATTTTGTTATTTCTACGGGGTAGGAGGTATTCTAGTGTCTTGAATGTTTTAAAATAGATTTTTTTTTGTAAAAATGCTTTGTTCTAACTTGTATATAGTTTATATTATGCTTATGTAGAGTTTATGGAATCAATACAGACAATTGGAATGAATTAAAAATAGATGTTCAGCTTCTAATGAAACTCCTGCACTCACACCCAAATATCCCTGTGCTAAAAAGAGCGCTTATGTTATGTGAACATATTAACTTTGCTCTGTAAAAACACTGTCATTTGTTTGCCAGAATAATATCAGCTTCAGAAATCCACAGTATCTGTCAACACCTTGGAATAAGAAAAAAGAAACTAAAACTGGCTGTTTACAGGACATTTTCTTCCTGTAATAAATTCTGCAAGTTGAAAAGAGCCTACTGGGAAGCACAGGAGTAGTTAATGTTCCAGTGATATTACTCTAAAGAGAATAAGATTTATTTCTGCTTCCTTCTGTGTTTTTAGCAATTCCTTTACCATATCTTTGTGAACATGTCAAATGTTCATTTTGATAATGGGTATGAAGCAGAAGTATGCAATATTCATATATGGGTATAAACACTTGGCTTACTTTTATTTTATTTAAACAGACATTACATTGTTTCAATTAATCTAAAACTCTTTATTAATATGAATAAAGCATTCAAATACAGATGTTACTGTATCTGATTCCATCAAAAAGAAGGTGGCTGTACTGTGCACAACACACTTGGTTCTGACCTACCCGGGGACAGCTGAGTGAGTGAACGTAAAGGTATCAAGCTTGGGGTATTTCTGTTTTCGGGCTAGCAGAATAGATGGGAATGGGGATATCTAGTCATATGGATGTGTGAGAGGAATGAGACTGGGTATTCAGGTCTCTCTGGGGAGAGGGATCACAGAGGCTTTCAGAGCAGAGGCAGCTGAGTGGAAGCCTGATTCCAAGAGTGTTACCTAGGAAGCGTCCAAAAATATACAGGCGGGCTTTTGTTTTATTTTAAACAATTAATGATGTCTGGGTTAACAATCCTGGAGTTCATCTTGAATTTATTTTAGCACCAAGGAGAGACAAGGATGAGGTGTTACATAAGACCAGGAATTTTTAAATTCTCTTGGATATACCAGCTCTAGAGTGCTGAAAAGTTTAAAGGGGTTTGAAGCAGCATTTCTGGGTTCTGCTATCCCAGAATGGGGAGCTGGAAGCCCTCACCCAGAGGTAGGTAAGCCCTATCTTCCAAAGATTCAGAAAAGTGGATCAGTGTACAACTGTTGGGTTTATATTTTGAGGAATAGTTCCCTGACAGCTTAGTTTTTCAGAACTACTTTCATCCCTATTAGATGGTGCTGTTATGCAATGTATAAAAACTGAGTTCAGAGGATTGTTCTTCACATCACAAATCCTCTGAGAGACTTACATAGCTAACAAGCCCCACTGAGAGTATTTCCTGGGCAGCAGTGATGTTCAGTTAGATATCAGTACGATAATCCACATAAAAATCTGTTGATTGACTCAGCTATCCGAGGCCAAGTCTTGGTTTGCAGGGGTTGAAAAAGGAATTTAAACTTGTAAGCACTGTGATCCTGAAGCATGTGTGTTGGAATTTGTGTATGCAAGGGAAATGTCACCGTCTGGGTGCTCAGAGAGCAAGGTATTGGGTGTGGTGCAAGAACCTGAATAGAATACAACAGAATATACCGAAAATGCTTTTTTGACACCTAAGCAGTTCTGGGAAGCCACTTTTAACATTTTGGTGCCATTTAATACATCTACCAAAGGCCAACATCGTAAACCTTGCCTATTCAGTAAGCAGAAGGAAACAATTTCAAATTAGGAAACTCTCAGAAGTGGGACAAAATTCCCAGATTACCAAGTCCTAAACACCCTTTATTCCAAGTCAGAAGTGATGTAGGGAAACATTCTAGCAGACTGCAGATCTTAATTTAAAAGCCAAATTGTGAGCCAGATCATGCCCTCCTCTATGGTGTACATGGAGAGATGAGAAAGACAGCATGGGGAGCCTCTTCCTGTTTCTATTCAAGGGCCTGCATAGGAACTCTCTGTATTGCTCAAGAGTATGTACTAGGAGGTGAACCAGTTCACATGCTGACCTGGGCATGGCCTGAAGAAAGAGGTGCCCTTGCTGCTCCTAGCCAACTAATGCATATGCCGCCATCAGCAGTAATCACTAACTTTAAGTGACATTAAGGGAATGCATGCTGCCCCAGCAGACAGAAGCGGTAATAAAGTCCCCCACATGCATTGTGTTGGACCACAATGAGCTAGCCAGGTGCTAGTCATAGGCGGCACCTTACCCAACACTGCTGATTCCCAATCCTCTGTGGGAATTCTTTTTTGTGGGGCAGGATTTAGCCTGAAATCTCTAAGCAGTGTTGGGCTGGTCCCCCAGATTAATCAAAAAGTTAGTCTAAGTATTTCTATATTTCTCACCTTCTGAGCTTTATGATTAAAATTAACTCTGGTATGCAACACTAGAAAAAGATAAACTAAACTGTCACACAGATTTGTGTTGGGCTTTTGTAAGCATATTTTGGCAGAAGATAAATTTGCTATTTTTCTAACCAGAGAGAAGCCATTATTTGACCTTTTTTGTTTTTTCAGTCAGAAAGTATTACTACATGTGGTGAACCTTTTATTCGTCACCTGAAGAGAGAGCAAAAATCAACACCTAATTAATTCTGATATACAAGCTGTTAGGATATAGATATTCAGGCCTGTCTATAAAAGCCTATACTTTAAGAATTTAGGTATATGTTTATCATTTAGCTAGTCATAGAGGTATAAAAGAAAGAATCAAAATCACAGTCGGCCTATCTAAGGGCCTTCTCTCACTAGGATAGTCTGAGGCCTGGTTCTTAGGCTAAGGCCTTTGGCTAAGCAGCAGGGGCAGCCATAAACTGGGAAGCGTATTGTCACATCCTCACATTCCAAACAAGTCATATTGAAATAAGGCAATCTGGAGCTGTTAGGAAGGTGATTCGATCTGTCACCTCCAGAGAAAGGGAAGAGCCTAGAAGATGTAAAAGGAAACTTAGTTTGATAGCATCCTGTCTGGCAAGAACTCACTTCAATAGTTATGGTTGTGAAACCCTCATTTCTGTACATTTTATCTTTATGGCCTCCAGCTTTCTATTGTTAATCTGTCTGGTTCTCGAATTGTTTCTGTCTGCTGTATAATTAATTTTGCTAGGTGTAAGTTAATTAGGGTAGTGGGATAGAATTGGCTAGAGAATTATGTTAGGATTGGTTAGGTAAATTTCAGTAAAATGACTGGTTAAGGTATAGCTGAGAATATTACTAGATAAATTAGGGGCAAACAGGAAGTAAGTTGGGATTCCAAAAAAAGGAAAAAAGAACTTGGATTTAAGCTTGCTGGAAGTTCACCCCAATAAACATCGAATTGTTTGCACCTTCGGACTTCAGGCATTGTTGCTCTCTGTTCATGCAAGTACAAGCTCTAACACAAGCTACAAGGATTGGCCTGACTGCAGGCTGCACAAGGACACACAACAGTTCCCAAGGTGTAGTCTTTAGAAATAGGTATGAAGATCACTGATGAATAGTAGTGTGGTTATCATTAATGAACTTTTCTTTCTCTGAAGAAATTGTTAAATTCTGTGAGAACTCAGAAACCACTTGTCCTTGAAATTTCGAATAGGTTGTAAGGCCCACTGTATTTAACTTTCATAAATAATCAGGAAAAGGAGCTCATAGCGGAGAAGTGGTCAGTGTTGTATTGATAATCATCAAAAGAAGGAACATACAAACATCTGTGACCTATTGAAGACTATCCTTAAAGGAATATAGGAATCTGCCATATCAGATCATGGTGGATCAGCATGGTCCATCTAGTCCAGTATCCTGGATGTTGGCCACTACCACATTACTGTCATTGGATGTTCTCATTATCCATATAAGTGTCTGATCCTATTTTAAATCCTATCAACCTTTTGGCTTAAGTGATATCTTGGAGCAATTAGCTCCTCAGAATCATTATAGGGGTATGTGGTTAATGGATCCTCATCCCTGGCCCAGACCACCTCTACCACAGTTGTCCTCAAGCAGAGCTCCATGACATGTGCAGGGAATGAAGACCCCCTGAAACCTCCCTCTCTGTATAGCAGAACTGCACTGGCTCCTTTTCCTCTGAGGTCTGCGAGCCCTTTGCATTAAAGGCAGATTTTGCCTTTGTCTCATCATGCTCCCTTTCTGAAAGGATAAAAGAAGTCTAATTTGCATTATTTTAATTTTGCATCATTTTAAAGGTTCCACCTATAACCCCAGTGCTGCTCACTTCTGGGGCAAGGGAGGGAACAAAACTGGGTAAAGCCTGCAGATTTTAAAATAGAACACTGTTAGACTCTTAATATGTTCATCTTTAATAATGAAGAATTCACACTGAATCATGCTTTGAGACTTAAGTGTGAATGATACCTTTGACAGTGAAAACCTAGGGACTACTGGGGTGGGATCAGAATGGGAACATTAGTGGTCAAATTCTGAAGACTTTATGCAAAATGGAATGTTCAAGCATGATTTTATTTTTATCTATGTTTATTAAAGTAGAAAATTTGTCCTATTAGGAATGTTATGTTCTATTTGCCATGAGAATTTGTTGAGAGTGCTCTCTGGGGATGGGCACTGATACAGTTCAGACCAAACTCCTTGAGTTTTGAGTACAAAATGGAAGAGACTGTTTATGATATAGTATGCAAAATTTAAAAAATGCCATTTATTTCTCTAAAGAACCTGACAGAATCTGCATTTTAATAGTATTCAGCACAGAAATTCCCAAGGAAAGCAAAATAGAGAAATACTTAGCTGTGGATAGAAAAACTAGTCTTCACGGCCACTTTCCAAATATGCCACTGATGAAGCAGTTCTGAACTTTTAAATACTTCCAGTGACTTTAGAAAATATGCCCAAGAATATTCTGAAAGGAAAACAAGCTGCAAAATGACTCAGGGACAAATGAAAAACAAAGGGAAATTTTCACTATACTTGCACATGGGGCAGGAGCCTGTCTAGTGACTGAGAGGGTCACATGAATCATAATATACTATTAAACTATTATTCCTTAAGTTGAAACCAGTGGCCTCTGCTGGACAATGGTGCCACCAGTCTGTGGCTTCATCGGTTTCCTCTGCCTGAACATGGGAGGGTTACACTGAGGTTTCAGGGGGAACTCCCAGATTGTTTTTTGGGGAGTAGGGTGGAAGGCAGAAGAGTAACGTGACAGGTCTGGTGCATGTGCAGTTTCCCTTAGCGGCACATGCTCACAACATGCATGCTGTCAATTTAGCTGGCCTTCAGGCAGCCAGAGTTTGCAAGGAGTTACAGAAGCCAGGATAAAACATAATTGTAGAGTTAAATAATACCATGGGGAGAGCAAACTTAAGAAGTAGAGGCAAAGGAGGAAATATATGTTTTTAGATGTGACTTGCAAGAGAGAGCTGGTGAGGCAGAAATTGCAGAGAAAAATGTCCCAGTAAGAGTGTAATGATTACATACAGGAACAGAGAAGGGTCTGAGTCTAGGTAAGTAGAGGAGCAAGGAGGGGAACAGAAAGAGGCATGGCCCATAAGATAGGCTTGAGACATGCCATGGAGGGCTTTGAACTGGATCCTGCTATCAATGGGGAGCTAGTGCAGTTGTCTGACTATCAGGCTTCTTGGTATGTCTAAGATGGCAGACCGCATTGTACACTTGATGGAGTCCAGGGAAGCACAGAGGAGGGAGTTGCAACAGTCAGATCAAAATCTAGCTGAAGAAATAGTAGGTGGAATCTGGGCAGGGCATTCATGAGCAATAGGGTTAAGGCGATGAAGGGCAGATTTAGAGATATTGTTTGGCAGGAGAAAGAAAGATCGAAGTTAGAGGACAATATCAGGTTATGTGCAGCAAAGACACCTAGAAGGTTTGAGTCAAGAGGGGAACATAAAGGGAGATGGAACTGTTTCTGAGGATAGTAGATGCACTTATTTTTAGGGTTATTTATATTTAAGACACTAAGCTAAAGGATGCTGATACTAGCACGAAATTAGAAATGCTGATATTCATCTAGCAGGATTTCCTTCTTCAATGCACACTGCCACTCAGTGACAATTATAGTGAAGTTACTTGTTCAGTGGCCTCCTCTTGATCATTAAAATGGAACACATAATTCTGACCACTGGTTTATCCAAGAGAGATCTGTAACATATAAATACAGCAGGGCCGGCTCCAGGCACCAGCTTAGCAAGCAGGTGCTTGGGGTGGCCACTCCAGAGCAGGGAGGCACGTTCAGGTATTCGGCAGAGGGTCCCTCACTCCCACTCGGAGCAAAGGACCTCCTGCTGAATTGCCGCAGATTGCCATCGCCATTGCGGCTTTTTTTTTTAGCTGCTTGGGGCAGCAAAACCCCTGGAGCCGGCCCTGAAATACAGTACTGTTTTAATGGCTTGTCCACTAGGGGCCACTGAGGTGGTCGCTCACTGAGAAATTCTCTTTCGAAAGTGTAGGTGCAGTGTATGTAACCACCCAGAAAGTCATTAAGAACTATTGAGAGGTTAATTGATCCACTCTCATCTCTGGATGCTATGTGGCAGCAAAAGAAGTATGAAGCTAACAGGGCTTTTCAGCTTCCAAATGCAGGGGCCAGGGGAAGGAACAAGGGTGTGAGTTCAGCCATTGGAGTGAGCGAGCAAAAGGAATCTGTGTTGGTCCCTGGACTGAAACAGGGGCAGAAAGGTGCTGCTTCTTGGGGCAGGAGTGTCTTATCTGGAGGTCCTCTTACAAAAGAGGGCTGCCAGTTTAGTTTGTTCCTGCTGCTGTTCAAACAGGACGGGTGTGCTTTTCTTGTACATTTAAAAAAAAAAACACTAAGAAAATATCCTGATTCTGCGTCACTCATTTCTGCTTCACATGGAAGCTAGCCTGCACCTAATTGTGGTTACTAAATGGCCAAAGGGGCAATGGCATATTCAAAAGCTGCAGGTCCCCAATTGTGAAACATCAAACAATGCAAGGGAGTATTTTCTAGCATGAAGCAAGACTGCGGGAATATCCTGGCCTTTAGTGGTTCTGTTACAACAGCTGTTCAACCGTAATCCTTAGTATATTTGTTCACCAGTGAAAAACAAGAAGAGGCCCAGCACATCTCTGTTACTAAATAATCATTTAGTGTCTGCAAAGTGTATTGAACACGTAGACTATTATGTGTAATAAGTATCATCATTATTATTGATGGAGTTAGTGAAATAGGACAAATGAAAGAAATAAACATAAGAAAAGTACTAGATGAGGCTATGTGGGTCTTCTTAGGGTCATAGAAACAAGTTTAAAATATGGGGTGGGTCTATGCATGTGACTCAGTGGGAGGCTCAGTACCGGGTAGGCGGTGGTGGTGTTATTACCGGTAGTTAATGGAAACTTGAAAAAGAACAGGCCGTCAAGTCCTCACTGAAAGAAGAGTGTTGATCTGTGACTTTAGTAATTAAGACTGCTGATGATACCCTAGACATTTTTCATGAGTTAAAGACTGGTGACCGCTATTAAAAAGTGTCTCTTCAAGGAATATTAAAGTGTTTGGGAAAAATTATTGGCAGCTTTTCAGTTACAAAGTCAAACATGACAGCCATAGAATATATTAAATACAGTTCTGAAAACAGACCATGCTGGGTTCCCCTCAGTCACCCAGCATGGTGACTTGTTGACTGTTCAACATACCCTTGTTGACTGTTCAGACAAGTTTGAACTGTGGACAAAGAACACTTTTCAGTTTTCCTGTCTCATCATGTATTTAATGCTTAATGAACATAGCACTGACTGAAAAATTGTTAGCAATATGGACACGTAAGGTGTAGGTTTGTTATGATCAGGATGAATACATTGACAAATACCTCACTTGTATATAATTAATTCATTTTGATTAGTCTTTTCTGCACTGTTCACTAATTTTGTACATTTTTATATTTAATGATTTGCATATAATCCCAATGTGTTTTTATTGTATATTATACTTTGTTATACTAAATTGGACATACATTACACTTAAGTGGTTGTATTAACTGGACAAGGAGTGCAATCCTATGAACACACACGAGTAATCTTAAAGTAACTTACAAACATAAGAGTTTGCCCGATATGGGTTTACTACAAGCCAACCAATTCTCACTGCATATAGTCCCAGACGTGCAAGGGACATGTAATTTCCCAGACAATTCTATCTGCTCCAGCTTGGATTGTTAGTCATTTCATAATCAAACTATTAAAGGGGATTTTCAGGTAAAACAAAAACCTCTCTAATCTAAAAGGAAACAGCAGAAGAATGGACTCACCAGTGGAGTGCCCCCTTGTGGCTGGGCATACCACAGCCAGCTCCCCTCCTCTAGCATTGTCCTGGAGAATCACTTCAGTCCACTGGTGGTCAACCTCTTCTTCTGACTCAGTCCTTCAGCCAGGTCACACAGAGTCCCATCCCTTCCAGGGTAACAGAAAATCCAACAACTACAAATGTCCATTACCTCCATCCAGTCTGCCGCTCTCTGTTCTGTACACCCTTTTCTCAGCACTTCCAGTAGTCCACCCTTTCTCAGGGGTTTCACACCGCCTTACCCGTGGCTGGTAGGGAATTCTAGCCTTCCTTCTACATTGGATTCCAGTCCAGGGATCTTAGTACAAGCAATCAAGATTCACACCACAAGACTCCTTGCTGCCACCTTCCTGGACTTCTTCCTACCAAGCCTTTACCTGGAGTTTCCTTTTGCCTGTTCCTTTGCAGGTCTCTTCACTTCCTACTACCAAGAAAATGACCACAAAGTTTCTCGCTGCAGCCCCCATCTGCTCCAAACTTCTTTTCTTTATAATAACCCCCTTGCCCCCTCACCCCACTACTCTCCCAGCTGGGACTAATCTTTGATTAGGTATGGCCCACCCTCCAGGTGCAGCCAGGTGGTTTAATTGACCTCTTATGCGCATATTAATCCTTTGAGAGCCAGGATGGAGTGTACGCCCCATTGCAGAACCCTTTGATGTATTGCCAACAAAATCCAAGATAATTCTGAGACGTGAACTGAAGTCTAAAATAGAATACTAATAAACATTACTGTAGTTCCTGATTAAAGAATAAAATTCAGAGCTTTATACATCGCTACCTCGATATAACCCCACCCGATATAACACGAATTCAGATATAACAGGGTAAAGCAGTGCTCGGGGGTGGGGCAGGGCTCCGCACTCCGGTGGATCAAAGCAAGTTCAATATAACACGGTTTCACCTATAACGGTAAGATTTTTGGCTCCCAAGGACAGTGTTATATCGAGGTAGAGGTGTATTAATAAAATGTAAACATAAAAGTGAAAAAGGAAAACATTTAAAAAATAATTAAATATTTCACATACAGTAATATTTTAAATTGAGTCAATATAAATTAAATTTAAATGTTTGATATATTAAACACCTGCGAAGAGATTGTGCCCTAGAAATATATGTAAAACAACTTATTTTTTAAAAAACCTTTAAACGAACTCTGCCTTCAGAGACTAACATTAGATCTCACTTTTCCACTATACTTCAAGATACTTCTGCATTAGTGGCATTTATATGAATCTCCTAGGAGAAGATTAATCACCAGTAAGACTAGTGCAGTAAACAACCAGCCACAGGCCTAAAAACCAGACTAACAGAGACCAAGGAAATCCAAGGATTCCATGGACTCCCAATGTATTTTCACCATGGCCTACTCATAAATCTTATGAGACAGGGTGATAATTATTATAAGTCTCTAGAGATAGTTCCTCAAGCAAAGGCCTAATTTTCACTCATTTGAGAGATGCCAGCACCTTCCCATCTTATAGGGAAGGCATAAATAAACCAAATGTCTGCACACTGAGAAGGGCATGAGTCTAACTCTCAGGCACGGGCCTGTTGCTCCATGAGTACCTCTAGAAACTCAGTAAGTGAGACTGACCAAAACCCCAGGAGAAAACATGCTAGTTTTGTTTCCCACTTTACCCTCACAGACTAGTCACCACAGAGGCTACCACTCTGGTATGAATCTGAGCAATCTTATCTGTGAAGTAGATGAAAAAGTCCTCACAGTAAGAACATCTACTATGCCCAGCTGAAAACAACTTAGAGCCACAAAGCTATCTACATCCCTAAAACAGTTCCACTGTCTGGGACGTGTGGATGTTCTGGTGATAGTGACAAAACTTCATTTCCTTCTGACTCAGCCACATGATTAACTGAACTCAGATTGTGACTGGTGCTGTCAATGCTCCAGCTGTATTCCTGCTCAGTTCTATTGTGGCTCCCATATGTATGCTAAGGAGATGCTGTATGCTGAGGACAACAAAGGGAAGACAGCACATCATCAGGGACAAGGGATTGTTACAATATGGAACCACTGGGAACTTAAGAGAACAGTCCATTGGCTGAATAACATTCTTCCTCCGATGGATCCGAGATATGAAAATTGCTGTTCTGTGTCTGTGTCTGGAAATGCCTTCTTCAGCTGGTAGGAAAATATGCCCCTTTCCTGTAGGTGAGGATCTAACCACACTGATCCATGTGTCTGTCACCCCAGATCAACCAACTGACTAGGGGTCCAATGAGTCCAGTCTCCTGGCAGTAGCCAGTGCCAGATACTTCAAAGGAAGGTGCAAGCTATACAATAATAGGCAATTATGGAATAACCTGCCCTTAAGAGAAGTTTATTGTGAACCCCAGTAAGTTAGAGGTAGTCTATTGTCCTGAAGCTTGTGAGTGTATACCTCTCATATATTATCCTCTGTAAAATAACTCAGATAATGTTTTCATTATCGGTATAAATGGCTGATTCTTTATGGAATCCTGTGAAGCTCTTGGCCTAATGATATCTAATGGTTAATTGTACATTGAGTAAAAAATATTTAATGTTATCAGATTTAAGCTTATCGCCTGTTTCATGTATGCTCCCTGCTCTTGAATTATGAGAAAGGGGGACTCTATTGGTTCCATTACTCTTAGATGGTAGATCAGTAAAGCAGATCTTCCTTTCTCACAAGAGCAAAAGTGAGCCCTACCCTAAAACAAGATGTAATGGTCTGTTTAAGACAAAGATGTGGTTTTTACGTACACTCATCTCCCAGTCCTACTTCTAAGCCTACTCTGAAAAGAACATGTTGTGTTTGTCCAGCACCCGGACTTTAGGCACAGAGCTAGAAAACCACCCCCAGATTGTCCCCTGCACGTCAGGGTGACCATGAGATCATGAGGGATATATGGGATCTTTAGCAGAGCACAGCGCTGTAAATCTTTACATCACATGAACAGGTTGTGATGTTCACAATGGAAGTAAAATATGACCATATGCATAGTGTGTGTGTGTGTGTATATGCACAGAATTGCATCATCCAGTGTGCAGAGACTGACAGTCCTCCATTTCATGCATCATGTATAACAATTGGAGAAACTTCATTATAGCAAATCAATACTATTTACTAAGAATATGACTGTTAATCATATTGCTCAGTCTGGAATACATTTGCCTTGTTTTGCATCTCTAGAGGGTTCTTTGCCTATTCTGGACATACAGAAACACAACCCCATTGTACAGAATTTTCAGAGGCTGGGTGTCATGTTGCAAGTCAGCTGATGACATGAACAAAGACAAACAGCTGCCTTGTGCATACATATCAAATATAATGCATATCATCCTTGTGCCTGAAGCATTCAGACATATTATAGTATCAGCTCCAAAGATTTAAGTTAAGTTGAACAAGGCCAAAGCATATTTTCATCTTTGTTCTGCTCATTTCTAAAGAGTGGCACTATGTTTAAAGAATGGGTTTATTCTTTTGATTTTCTGTCAAAACTACCTTCCAAAAGACATGAACATATTGTACAGGATCTAGGAAGGGGGAGGCCAAAACCAAACTAACCAAAAAAATCCATGTCCCCTTTAAGGCGGCCCCCAAATCAACTTCAGCCAGCAGAGTTCCTAGTCCTGTTATTGCTCTAGGTGGCAGGCAAGCTGGTCTTCTCCCTTTCCCGTAGGCAGTAGATCAGGGGAAGAGCCATTTAAGGGTTTATGAACAAGGTTATCTCAGAGCCTTGAGTCGGAGCAACCAAACTCATAGTAAAAAGACACAAAGGCCCAGGGGACGCTAGCAACCCGGGGCCTGAAACCTGTAGCAGTCAGCTTGGCTTCTGATCTCCTCTGTCTCTTGCTCTGCTTCCTTTTCCTGTTTAGATAGCCCAGCCCTAAGGCTGACTTGGCTGTAAGATCCAGACTGTTCCTTAAAGGGGTAGTACATGCTGCCACACACATCCACAAGATAACTGTAAGCAGAAAAATGGTCCCACTATTATGCAGAATTATCCTGGTTTCTGTACTGCCCTGGTGAAATTGGATGGCAAAAGGATTTGAGTCCTTCCCCACAACTCCCTTTACCCGGATGCCTGCCTGACCTTGAGAACTCCTCTTTCCTCCGTGCAGCACAGTCCTTATAACCCAGATAGGGCTGGGCCGAGCATTAAATCCAAGTCTCGTTGTGGGTCAATCAGGACAGAGACTACCGGGTCCCCACTCCAGGGTGCTCTCTCCTCACTGGCCACTTCCAACCCAGTGGTCACTGCGCTGAGTTTAAACCACATACAGGTTATTAAACAGCAATCATAAAAAAAATTAGGGAAAAACTAAGAAAGGGAAAGGATTCAGGGACCCACACAACAGGCACGGGGATGCTCTGGGATGCAAAATTTGCAGTATCTCCCTCATACATCCCAGGCCCCTTCCCAGGCCCTGGTTGTGCTGTGGCGATATCTAGGTTTGCCAATTTGGTTGGATGTATTCCTGGAGATTTTGTCACATCACATAATCTAACTAAAGATTAATCTTTAATTCCTGGAGACTCCAGAACAATCCTGGAGGGCTGGCAACCCTAGCAATACCGTGGGTCAGACAATGCTCTGGTGGCAGGATCCTTCCCCCCCAGCATTGCCCCTCCCACCCCATCAGGGTCACGTCCCTTCTCCAAGTCCAGCCCTCGCTGCCCATGGCCCCTGTCACTCTTCCCAGCCACTCGCCACGCTCGGCTCCAGCAGTCCCTGTGGTATGGCGGGCACCCACCATCCTGGCTCTGGCCTGCGGCTCCCCATCAGCATGGCTTGTCTGCACTGCCCCAAGTTCCAGATTGCTCCAGCTCCAGCCCTCAGCACTGTCTCCAGCCCCCTGGGGCTCCAGCCCTGAGCACTCCACCTTGGCAGCTCCAGTTCACAAGGAGGACGGGCCCTGAGCTCTTGACTCCTTCATTGATCTGCCTGTCCTGTCAAGCTGGATGACTTGGAGAGCTGGCCTTTCCCCATTGGTCCTGCCTGGGGCCTGTCAGTCTCAGGATCCTGGCTCCTCTTTGGGCAACCAAAAAGCCACCACCTATCAGTAGGGAGCAACAGCCCCCTTACATAATATCGAGATCCTGTGTGCTGCAATCTAGCCTTAGAGACCACAACTCCCATAATGCCTTGGGGAAAGAGTGAAAGACGTCCTCCTCCAGGCAGTGCAGGGAGAGCAAGCAGTGGTGGGGTCAATTTTGGGAGAGGAGCCAGATTGCTGGTATGGAGCTCTGTCCATACCAGGAGCTGCTGCTAGGAAGCCAGAAGCTGCTGTTGGGACTTTGATAGAGCAGGGAGCTTCAGAGGCTGTTGGTGGCTTCACTGGAGCCAGGGCAACGACTATGGCTGTGTCTAGAGCTGACTGAGGTGGGCCTGCAGTGAAGGAACTATGAGTAACCTATACTCTGGTTTGGGAAAGTACTTGCAAGGGAAGGGGCACAGCAGAGAGACTGAGTCTGAGGAGAGGCAAGTGATCTTCCCACCAAACCAGGACCCAGAATTGCTGACATTGGGTGGGGCCAACTCCAATCTTCAGAGGAATAGTGCAGCTTGTTGCCTTAGCTAAGGGATAGGCAAACTACAGGCCGGATCCAGCCCGCTAGTCGTTTTAATCCGGCCCTCGAGCTCCCACTGGAGAGCAGGGTCTGGGGCTTGCCCTGCTCTGGCGCTCCCAGCTGGGGAGCAGTGTCCCAGCAGCTGTATACTAACACAATAACTGAAACTAGACCAAACTATTACAGTCAGCAGGAGACTTGCTATGTGCCAGAGGCAGAGAATAGGAGGTACTGAGGTGCACCAGTGCCTGAGGCAGGGGTGACAGAACAGGAGGCACCAGAGGGCCATGGGCACATAATTTTTTACCTGCCTTAAGGGTGAGTGAGTGGGGAGCAAAGCCTCAGGGAAGAGGTGGAGTGGAGGCGGGGACTCGGGTGAGAGAGAGAGCAGGGGTGGGGCCATGGTTCAGGTGCTCCTAGGGAGCTTCCAGCGCCCTTGGCTTGAGACCCCCGCAATGGCAGTGAAATGATTATGTGAGAGACCCCCAGAAAACCCTGGCAAGTGACCACCACCCACATGCTGTAGAGGAAGGCAAAAAACCTCTTGGGTCCCTGCCAATCTCACTGGGGGAAAGTTCCTTCCCAACCCTACATATGACAATCAGTTGATCCCGAGCACGTGAACAAGAAGCAGCCAATAAAGCACACCTGGCCCTCCATTTCCAAGGTCCCATCTCCAGGAGTGGCCATCTCCGAGGCTTCAGAAAAAGGAGATTTAAAAAAAACAACAAAACAATCACCCCAGAATACACGGTGGGGGAGGGAGATCAATTCCTGACTGCTGACGGTGGCCAGCTACTACCCTGAAGCATGAGCTTTTAGGAACATAAGATATAAACTGTGAGTGAGCCCCAGGGTTCCTGAGCCCAGCTACCTACCATCACAAGCAACCCCATCATAAAAATCATATTTGTGAATTTTTCCATCTCTCTATTAAAACCAATTGACTTGTTTGCTCCCACAACTCCTATTGGGAGTTTGCTCCCACAACTTCTATTCCAGAACCTCACCCCTCTGATGGTTAGAAACTCTCTTCTAATTTCCAGCCTGAATTTGTTCATGGCCAGTTTATAGCCATTTGTTCTTGTGTCAACATTGTCCATTAGCTTACATAGCTCTTCACCATCTCTGGTATTTATGCCTGTGATGGGCCAGGTGCCCCAAGCGCCCTCATCGCGGCAGGGGCGGGTGGGGCCTAGCACTGCACCACTCGCTTGTCTTCGGTCCGTCTCTGGTAGCCGGCGATACGGCCTTACGGCCAGAGTCTCGGACACCTCCCTCCGGGTAGAGTAGCACGCCTAGCGGTCGAGTCCGTAGCGCCCCTCTCGGGCGGGTAGCGCGCCTAGCGGCCGGAGTCCGCGCCCCTTCGGGCGAGGTAGCACGCCCAGCGGCCGGAGTTCATACACACTACGGGTGGGGTAGCGACCTAGCGGCCGAGTCCATAAGCACCCCTTTGGGGCCGGGTGCGCCAGCGGCCGGAGTCCATAAACACTTCGGGTGGGGTAGCGCCTAGCGGCCGGAGTCCATAAGCGCCCCGGGTGGGGTAGTGTGCCTAACGGCCGAGTTCATAAACACCCCTTCGGGGTGCTAACGGCCGAGTCCATAAACACTCTCTGGGGCGGGTAGTGTGGCCTGGCGGCCGGAGTCCATAGCGCCCCTTTGGGGCGGGGTAGCGCCTAGAGACCGAGTTCATAAACCCTCGGGGTGGGGTATCACGGGTGGGGTAGGGGACTCGGGCCCGCCCTCTCCTCCGAGTCCCGACCCAGGGCCCTGATTGTGGCAAGCTCTCCTTGCCACCCGGCCGGGATCCGCCCGCAACACGCCGGCGGTGCCGCAGCTTTAAGGCTGTCAGTTTCTAAAGTCCCCTGGGTCACTTCCTACCCCGTCTAGTTGGACGTTGGCATTGTGGGGCGGTTCCCCGTAGGTCCCCTCCGGCCGGCGTCCTCTCCGGGTCTCCGGTGCGGCCTCTGCCCGGCTAACGTCCCGGTCCAGGCTCCCTGGCTCTCCTCCCGCAGGAGCTGGACGGTCTCGTCCTTCTCCCCGGTGGTCAGCCCAGACTGAGCAGACCTGCAGCCTTTATACCTGTCTGCCAGTTAGAGCATGCCCAGCAGAACTTCCTGGGCGTGGCTTCCTGCCAGCAAGGAAGGGTTAACCCTCACACTGTATGCGGGGCTGTCCCGCCCGCCACAATGCCCTAGAGTGATTTATAGACAATCATATCCCCTCTCCGCTATCTTTGGTAGGATACATAAGCAAGACTTTCCTCTCCATTAGATAGACTCCAGTTCCTGGATCAACCAGAAGAATTTATCTGCACCGTTCTATTTAACCATCCTTCTCAAACATAGGTGACCAGAATTGTAAGTGTATAAGCAGCACTAGCACACTGTGTCATTGAAATGCCTCACTTGCTACATCTTGGATCACATTAGGCTTTTTCTTACAGCCACATCACACTGGTGGCTCATAGTTATCCTGGTGATTGACCCAATACAGCTGGTATTTCCTCTCCTCCCTGCATCCAACTAATGAGACACATCTGCTCACAGGCACGGCAGTCAGGAAGAAGCACTATAATTCCTGCTTAGAAATATGCCTGAAAAGTACTTAATCTTTTTTTTAAATTCTTCGGCAGGGCTTTGAGGGCGTTGTACAAAAGTTTAAGAAAGAATACAGCACACAGACTTCTACATATCAACTTGTGCCTATATTAATGGTTTTAATCCTAAGTTGTCAAAATGTGTAGACAGTGTCAACACTCCTGAAGTCTAGTTCCTGATCCATCTGTATTTTTATTGATGCAATTTTAATATACTGATGTGATATATGCAAAGAATTTTAAAAGTAACCCTAAACCAATTGTTTAATAATACACTGAAATTATATGAAGTCAAAGAAAAGAACTTGAAGAGTCATTCATCATGGAATGTAAAGCAATTTTATAAAGTTTGCAAGTAGCAGCTCACATTATATGTTGGAAAAGCTAATTGGTTTTACCTGTCACCTCATGCTATGCAAATAAAGATGCGCTGGCATTGAGAAAGCACATTTTGGTACAACAGATGGAATCTGAGCATATTTTAGATTTATTTCAATCACATGAAACTTTCCATCAACTTCCTAGTGAAAGTGTCAAACGGCTGGATAAGGATGCAGCAAACTTTTAAGAGCACTTTAAAACCATCAAACCATTTCCTTTCAGCTTTCAACGTGACACTTTGACCTGGCTACAATTGATCTAAAGACAGATTTATGTGGCTGTTAGTCTAGTCAATCAAAAATCTAGGTATATGCTAGCAAAACTCTGAACTCACTAAGTATCACAGCAATTTTTATACCAACATGAAAATGTCATTGCTGAAGGGAAAGATAGTATCACTTGGTGCAGGCATTGAAGATGTCTAAAGATAAACAATGATTTTCTTCATATCTTTGAAGATCAATAACTACTACTATAGAAGTATGCTCCAAACTGGATTTCTAAGTGATATATGACAATACATGCAGCTCTTTCCTATAGCTTAGTGAGAAACACAAAGATAACATTAATCAGGTACAATAGGAGATTAAAAATAAAAATAAAATACCTATGTTATTCATCCTGCAAACTGTTAATTAAAACAAAAACCTATATTGGCTGAAAATGCCCAAACATTATTGCTTGATCATTACTTTTTTAAAGCAGTTTTAAAATATTTACATGTTGAATATCAAAACATAAGCTACTTTTAAAAGGCTGGTAATACTTTGGTTTAGTGACTTAGCTTGTTACACAACATTTAATTTACTATAGGAACATGCAGTTAATTGACTTATGAGCAAGTGGTATCTGTCTGGGCATATATAGAAAGGAACAATTTGCCATCGAAACTAAGATGGCCATCATCATATGTATAGCAGAAGAACCATGTGGGCTCTGTGTACTTGCTTTATTGGTGTCTATATCATTTTATTCAGGCTCTGCACAGACACACACACAGATGAAAATGCTCTTTTTTAAACTGTTTTATATGAGAACACTTATGACAAATTATATCTAATATATAGTCTGACACATTACATCAGAATCCCAGTTTTCTAAGACTACTTGGCCTCAAAATAAAATATGTTTATTGGCTCTGTACCATATTAAATATGGTGAAATCTTGCTCAACTCTTGAGCCATTTAATACACTGGAAATGATGGTTAGTTTTAAAACGAGCATGTTAATCATTTTAAATAACGAGACTCACCCTTTAAAATTCACATCTATCACGCCCACTGCAAAAGTCATCCAGAATTTGTACCTGCCATGAGGGGGAAATCTTGTAGGAAAGAGCTCTTAGACTCTACTGGGTGAATAATCACCTCAAAAGCATACAAAAGTGCAGAACTCCCTAAGGAATGGAAGGTTTGATTTGATCAAAGAGTTATGTCTTGACTGAAGTGTCAAAGTATAGGCTCAGCTAAAAGTCAAACTGAGCATCTGCAAAGGAAATTCAAACAAATAGTAAAAGGTTCTGCAGAAATATAAATAAAATGAGAACAAGAAAAGAAGGGCTGGTGCAGTGCAAGGGTAGAGATTAAGGATAATCTTGGTATGGCCTCAAAACTAAATGAATATTTTGGCCTCAGACTTCAACAAGAGTTATAATGTAGTACATGTGAGGGCAAAGGCAGGGATGGCTCAAGGGAATTACCGCATCTGATTTGGAAACCAATGTGCACCAAGTTCATGGACTGGATAATTTCCATCCCAGAATAGTGAGAAAGAACTGACACATGAAATTGCAAGTCCAGTAGCAAGGATTTTTAATAAATATATCAAATCAGAGGTGATGCTTACATGATTAGAGAATACAAATGTCATACCTGTATTTGGGTAGGGAAAATGATCCAGGGTAACTACAACCCCATTAGTTGAATTTAATAGTATGCAAAAATTTTAGAACAAATTCAAGGATAAAATAATTAAAGACGGGAGGTAAAAAGAGTATGTATAAATGCAACATAGGTTTATCAGCAGATACTCTGCCTCACTAAGCACTAGTCTACTGCAGGATGACTATCACCAATGTGATAGCTGTAAAAAAAAAAAAAAAAAGCAATGTATCATAGGATGCATCCGGCAAGGTATTTCCAGTAGAGACAGGGAAGTACAGCTGACATTGTACAAGGGATTGGTAAAACCTCATCTGAATACTAGCACAATTCTGGTCATGCATATTCAAGAAAGAAGAATTCAAAATGGAAAATAGGTGCAGAGAACAAACTAGGTGATCAGGAAATGGAGAAGCTATCTTATGAGAGGAGACTAAAAGAGCTTAATTTGTTTAGCCTAACAAAACAAAGGCTGACGGGATAGGACTGCCTCTGTAAACACATGAGGCCGTAAACACTAGGAGTGGAGATGTGCTATTTAAGGAAGGACAATGGATGCAAGAACAAATGAAGATAAACTAGGTACTGAATAAATTTGGGCTGGAAATTAGAAAAATGTTTCAACCATCAAAGGAGTGATAAAATGGAGCTTAATAAATTATGAACAGGTGATAGTGATGCAGTTGCTCGAGATAGCAGGGGACTGGATCTCAATGACCTAGAAGGCCCTTCCAGTTCTATATCTCTAACGAGATACTGTGTTTCCTGGAACCAACCACTGGAAAACATTGCTCTCTGTAGAGTCAATTTCTGGTTTCAGTCCAGACTCTGTGTTAACTTGTTGCTGACCTTTATCAGCAAAGAAGACTGTGTGTAAATCTGGGCTGCATATGTAATGAAAGAGAGGCAATCATTCCTCTCAAACACCCTGTAGCAACTGCACTGGAATATTGCATTCAGAGATGATGAGCACCTGATTATCAGGAAAGACAGACAAACTGGGGAGAGAGCAGAGAGCAACAAATGACCAGGGTCTTGAGCACCAATTTGATGCAGAAAAATTGAGTGTTAAATATTTATAGCTCAGTTAGTGACCATCACTGGGGGACACGGTAACATATGACATACAAATATCTAAACAATTTAAATATTCATGTAAAAGAGAAATTATTTAGCATAAGTAAAGGGATTGTGACTGTAGAGGAGGAAACTGGATTAAACTAAGAAATGGAAAATTTAAATTGAATGTCAGAACAGCCTTTCTGACAGCAAACTTGTTAGATTATGCTCAGCTACCACAAGCAATAGCCATGGTATGAGATCCTAAATAGAATAGAATTGACGTAGAATTGTCTTTTGGGGGATGTTGAATATTAGGCAATAGAAACACAAGAGGCAGGAAGATGGATTGTGTAACCCAATAGGTCTTTATCTCTAGATGTTTTCACTTTAAGTAAAACGTCTGTTTAAATGTTGCTCCTGAATATGTTATAAGCTATTTTTTATTGCTAAGAGATTCTATATATCGTATACAGTGTGTTCTGCATTTCTAGAACTGGATGTTCTTTATAGTCAGCTTTGTATACTTTATACTCCTGTGATGATGTAATCCATCACCAGATTTCATAGAATCACCTAATTAAGGGAAATTGGGTTGTACATGGAAATATCTGCTCATTGTGCTATGTTCACATGGAAATGCTCTAAAGGATCTTTCATTTGATCTTGAACTTTCCAGATCATACCTCAGGCCTGATCTTCCTGCCTGGCACCTTGTGTTTTCATCTACATCTGTGCAAAGTGGATGAAACATAACCATTCCAGTTTAGCAGCATTTTATACCCACTTCTGGATAGGTGTAATGGTGACACATAAAACAGGAAGGGAAGAATCACAATCCTGAAACTCTGCAGAGTTTTTCCTCCATTTCCCATTTAAGGTCTCCAAGGGAAGAAAACAAGTAAAAATTCTTTTGATGATTTGGCAATCAGGTGACAGGAAAGATCTGTATTTGCATTGCACCTAGCAAATGCTCTGAATCAGATCCTTTGTACAGAAGAGGGTTTTTACAGACATGATGCCATTACTTCCTGATTATTTGCAGCATTTCTTCCTTAGCTCTTTAGTTTTATAAAATGTCAAGGATGGAATGTTTTTCTAGGAGACTCAGTCTTGAAACAGGAAATGCTTTACTGAATTCCTAATGACATGATATAATTCTTTTTTAAGAGATGGGAGTTTTTTTACCAATGTCTTGATAGTGGCATAATAATATCAAAGAGGAAAACCAAAATGGTGTGAAAATCTTACAGAGGGGACATCCACTGTGACAATCAAAAGAACTACTTGAGTAACATGGGAAACAGAGGTCTTGAGCTCAGCTTCACCAGTGACAGAGACAAAATGGGCATTGCCCGCCTTCAAGGACCTCAGATGAGTGGTAGCAGTGTTAAGGCACAGAGGACTCCTCTGCACAGGACAAGAGTGGTATTTTTACCTTGAGGCTGGAGTTAGTATGTGCATCTTTTTAGAGTTCTTCACACAACAGTTTTATAAATCTATAAACTACCCAATAGTATACTCTGTTTGTAGGTTTAGAGACACTATCTTTGCTAGTATGATCAGAATTTTGATTTTTTTTTTACTTTTTTAAATGCAGTATCTGTTTGCAATCACAAACATTGAAGATGTTTTAATAAATCAAATGCTTCAATGTTGCTTTTGTTTTGTTAAATGGCATAACTCTGATGCTCGTGAGCGCATTGCAGCAAACCAATCTGTCTTACCCAATAAAAGAAAGAACCAGAAAATGATCATTTCCAATTTCTAACAGCTTATTTTAAGCCATAAGGAAAAAAGTAATTTAAAATTATTAACTTTTTTTGTCTATTCAACATTGTAGGTGTTTTTATAGAATAAGATAACTCAGTAAAGTAACTGAAAGGTTAGAGATGGGCCCACACAAAATCCTAGATCTGGAATCTCCAAGTCAGCCCTTTCTTAGAGGGGAGGTTTGAGCTGTGAACACCAATCTTGATCCAAATACCTTGATGGTTGGTAAGGTCTGGGTCTGAATTGGAGGATTCTGACTGATGGACATTTTGCACATAAGATAGGCAGTAATGTATCCAACTAGAGCTTTAACTACATTTAGTTTTTATATTGATTTATTAGAATATTTATCACAACAAATAGAAAGTAGTGGTAAAAGTAATGAACACTAAGCTTTATGGCTCTATTTAAATTTGCAGATATAAACATTATGGACTGTAAAATAATAGAATACTCAATAAATACAGATGTAACAGCATTTTCTACATTCATAAAAGGCCAGATCAGCGTTCTGAAAGCCTTCTGCATACATGTATCCTCCTCTGAATTGTTTATGGTACTTTAAACCAATAAGGAAAAAAACACCTATTGTGAATTTTATATTACAGCCCTTTCTTTAGACTTGATTACAGCTGTACAAGATTGAAATGCATAAACTCAATTTATGTTTCTATCGTCTAACAAAAAGGTCTATACTGGCAACTTTGTTAATTTCTCTTTCTTTATGTATTCCACTTGACTTTTCCTCCTTGTTTTAAGGAGTAAAAGCCTGAGGTCTTGGTCATAAGAATGGAAGCCATATGAAATACTGGCAATAAACCAGTCTTAGAGCTCTAACAGGACCTAACTTCAAACCAAAGATTATTCATAAACATGCATATTAACACATGTGCTTAACACTTCTGTGTTAAGGACCTTGTTGGTGCTTCTGTAAGATCTTTGTAGACCATGTTGAAAAACAGTCTAAACCTTAGTCAAAAAGCTTATTTGAAATCTCTGTACATCACAGATGGTAATTTCCAATATTTTGATTGGTCATATTCATAAAATATCTAGTTAGGAATTAGATCCAGCATACTAAGGAGGCCTGAAAGCATGTTACTGAGATCGCCATTCCTTCTCTGCTGTGTCCACTTTGTCATAAACTGTATTAAAGATGGAAATATATTCCTATGATATTCTAATCTAAATTGTTTTCTTTATGCAAATGCAGTGTTGATTTTTATGCTATTCAGAGGGGGAACAAATAAACCTTCCTTGAAGGTCTATGTGACCAAGGTAAATAAATGTTTTGGTAATATTTTAGCAAGAACTTGCTGTTCAATGTATCAAATTACTATTTTATTTCTCCTTCAAAGCATAAAATCTCAGTGGTCATTGTTAGTGAGATATTTCATTCCTGAGCTGCATCTTCAGCTTCTTTCAATTCTTGCTACACTTTTTTCTTCATTAGGTTTGAATAGTCAAACATCTCGATGTAACATAGACTTCTTCACTGAAAGTCTGTTTTCACAAGCAGATGTGTGGAGTCCTACCAAAAGGCTCACCAGTTTAGCTTCCCTGTGCTATTTCAGAAGTGATAGATGACCCATCTTTTTTGTACATTATCTCAGTGCAAAAAGCCAATAATAATCCAGAGACAAGGCACTCAGGGAAGATCACTTTTACAGGTAGCCTTTTGAAGCATATCATCTAATAACGAGAGCATCCTGTACTATTAAGTGTTTTAAGTAATAAATATAGTTTTAGGAAGGGGAGGGGGTATCACCACTGTCAGAGGAATAATGCAAGTTTATCCCATTGAATTGGGATATCAATTACCTTTGGTAACTATGAGCAACTGATTCATGCTGACAGACGAGCAGAGCTCTGACAAAGTGAAAAGTCCATATGATAGAGTATTACCATGCCTGGTATCTGTTTTCTTTGAACTTTGAATATAATTATTTAACTTTGCAGAGAGAGAATCTGAGATCAGAACAGAGAAGGCAATGGTACTTTCTAGAAGAGGTTGCTTATGACAAAGCACAACATTGAATGGTGTTTTTGCTCCAGACAAAAGCAAGAATTAGGTTCAATGAGGTTTCATTGTTCATCGAAGCAGATCTTTGAGAGTAAATTTTGAGACTATTCCAAACTAAAGCAGCAATCCATCCACATAAAATTATGCAAATATTATGGGGTTTAGGATTAGGACTAAAGATAGTCTGATGTATAATCCTTGTTTCTGGCATCTACTTAATAGCAAGTTTAAAATCTTATGGGCCTTGCAAAAGTCTCATTATGTATGTAATGTTACACAGATTAAAATGCAATATCTGCAGAACAAGCCTAGAATATGCAAAGAGCCTAGAATCATAGAAGATTGGGGATGAGACTTCCTGGGAGGTCATCTAGTCCATCCTCTGGGCTGGAAAGCAGGACCAACCCTAACTAAATCACCAGCCAGGGCTTCTTTGTCAAACTGACATTAAAAATCTCTAAGGATGGAGATTCCACCACTTCCCTAGGTAACCCATTCCAGTGCTTCACCACCCTCCAGTGGAAATAGTTTTTCCTACTATCCAACTTAAGCCTCCCCACTGCAACTTGAGACCATTACTCCTTGTTCTGTCATCTGTCACCACTGAGAACAGTTTGAGCCTCCATCCTTTGGCACTCCCCTTCAGGTAGCTGAAGGCTGCTATCAAATCCCCCTCACTCAATCCCAGTTCCTCAGCCTCTCCCTCATAAGTCATGTGCCCCAGCCCCTAATCATTTTTGTTGCCCTCTGCTGGACTCTCTCCCCATTTGTCCACATCCTTCTGTAGTGGGGGGCCCAAACTGAATACAATACTCCAGATGTGGCCTCACCCAGTGCCAAATAGAGGGGAATAATCACTTGCCTTGATCTGCTGGCACAATGCTCCTACTTATGCAGCCCAATATGCCGTTAGCCTCTTGGCAACAAGGCAATACCGCTGACTCATATCCAGCTTCACATCCACTGTAATCCCCAGGTCCTTTTCTGCAGAACTGCCGCTAGCCAGTTGTCCCAGCCAGCAGCAGTGCATGGGATTCTTTTGTCTTAAGTGCTGACCCTGCACTTGTCCTTTGTTGAATTTCAACAGATTTCTTTTATCCCAATCCTCCAATTTGTCTAGGTCACTCTGCACCCCATCCCTACCGGCCCAGCCTATCTGTCTACCTCTTTCCCAGCTAGTATCATCCGCAAACTTGCTGGAGCACGTAATCCATCCCATTGTCTGGAGTTTCATTAACAAAAATGTTGAACAAAACTGGCCCCGACCAATTCCTGGGGCACACCACTTGATACTGGCTGCCAAATAGACATCGAGCCATTGATCATGACCCGTTGAGCCTGACACCCAGCCATTTCTATCCACCTTATACTCATTCATCCAATCAATACTTTTTTAAAACTTTCTGGCTAGAATACTGTGGGAAACCAGATCAAAAGCATTGCTAGAGTCAAGATATCACGTCCACCACTTCCTTTATCCACAGAGCCAGTTGTCCTCATCATAGAAGGTAATCAGGTTAGATCAGGCATGACTTGCTCCTGGTGAATCCATGTTAACTGTTCCTGATCACCTTCCTCTCCTCCAAGTGCTTCAAAATCCAGGATTTTTCCAGGGACTGAGGTGAGGCTGACCGGTCTGTAGTTCCCTGGGTTCTCCTTTTTATCTTTTTTAAAGATGGGCACTATATTTGCCTTTTCCCAATCCTCCCTCAATTGCCACAAGTTTTCAAAGATAATGGCCAATGGCTCTGCAGTCACATCAGCCAACTCAGCACTCTCGGATGCATTAGATCTGGCCCCATGGACTTGTGCATGTCCAACTTTTCTAAATAGTCCTCAACCTATTCTTTCACTACTGAGGGATGCTCACCTCCTCCCCATACTGTGCCGCCCAGTGCAGCAGTCTGGGAGCTGACCTTGTCTGTGAAGACCAAGGCAAAAAGCGTTGAGTATTTCAGCATTTTCCACATCATCTGTTACTAGGTTGCCTTCCCCATTCTTTAAGGGTCCCACACTTTCTCGACCTTTTCTTCTTTGCAGCTAAGTACATACCTGTAGAAACCCTTCTTGTTACCCTTCACAACCTTTTGCTAGCTGCAACCCAGCCAGCCTGCCCTTCCTGATTACATCCCTGCATGCTCGAGCAATATTTTTATACTCTCACTAGTCATCTGTCTGTGTTTCCACTTCTGTAAGCTTTCTTTTTGTGTTTAAGCTCACTGAAGATTTCTGTGTTAAGCCAAGCTGGTTTCCTGCCATATTTGCTATCTTTTTCTGCACATTGGGATGGTTTGTTCCTGCACCCCAATAAGGCTTCTTAAAAATACAGCCAGCTTTCCTAGACTCCTTCTTCCTCACATTATCCTCCCAGGGATCCTGCCCACGTTCCTGAGGGAGTCAAAGTTCATTTTCAAAGTCCAGGGTCCATATTCTGCTGCTGTCCTTCTCCCTTTGTCAGGATCCTGAACTCAACCATCTCATGGTCACCACTGCCCACACTGCCACCCACTCTACTTCCCCTACACCTCTTCCTGTTTGTGAGCAGCAGATCAAGAGGAGCATGGCCCCTATTTCCATTCCTCCTTGCACCAGGAAATTGTCCCCAACACTTTCCAAAACCTTTCCTGATTGTATCTGCACTGCTGTATTGTTCTCCCAGCAGATGTCAAGGTGATTGGTCCCCTTACGAGAATCCTGGGCCTATGATTTGAAAACGTCTGTTAGTTGTCTGAAGAAAGCCTCTCATTTCACTCTCATACACTCCCACTCTGGTGGTTCATAGCAGATGCCCACCAGACGCTACTCTGCCTCACTAAACTTAGTCCAAAGACTCTCAACAGGCTGTTCTCTGTTTCATACTGAGCCTGAGAAATCATACTTCTTACATGCAGTGCAACTCCTCCATCTTTTGTCCCCACCTGTCCTTCTGAACAGTTTATACCCATCCATGACAGGGCTCCAGTCATGAGTTACCCCAATCATCATAGTTCCTTGACTGTGCCAGGACTTCAAATTCTTCCTGCTTGTTTCCCAAGCTTCTTGCAAGAAGCACTTTCTTTGGTCAGCATAGTTTCCAACTAGGTCACCTGGGGAGGCCTCCTTTTTGTTTCATTTGGGAGATGCCATCTGTGAGCCACAAGAACATAAAAATGGCGTTATTAGGTCAGACCAATGGTCCATCTGCCTGAGGCCTTTTGCAATAAGAAGCAGTAGCAGCCATTAGCTAAAAATGCGGAGTCACATCCCATCTAAACTGTACAAACAACAGAATATCTGTTGTTAAAGAACGATTCCAGCTCCTAAAGAAGTATAGCACCAACAGTGACTAGATCAACATAGAGAGACAGACATTAAGATACAGAGTAGAAAAGCTTTGGTAAGATAAATACTTTGTCCGCAGAACCACTTATCAAACAGTTCTGTTGAGAAATATATCATTCCTTTTGTTTTACCTTCCATTGTTTCTGTCTGTTGCATAACTGATTTCACATTTGAATTGATTCTGTATGTAGGGGTGAATACGCAAGGATTGGTTAAAGAATTGTCTAATAATACTTCAGTAAAATGATTGGTTAAGGTACAGATAAGCAGGACCTAAATTTAACTACATAAACGGGGGTCTAAAGGAAATTAACTCTGGGACCCAGCCTAAGTTCAAGCTGCCAGAACTTCTATAATTGCATGACTATTCCATGCAGAATTCAAAGCCTGGAACAATCTAATTTGACTGGCCATTGGGAGAAGTCACTGCCCGCTGGGGGAGAGGTGAGCATTGTGGTTTAGTGAATATATTCTGCTGATTGTTAATAAATACCAGTGAAAGATATTACTGTACAAAGGCTCTTTCACTGGAAAAGATCCCACCAATCTGTAGAGTGGGTAGATGGGAGCCCTAAACTGTGCAGGTAACACTTGTATTTAATACTACTTTGCTGTGTGTCAATATACTATAGTTTCTGGAACTGCCGGGTGTTTCTATTTATTTGGACAGTATCCCAGTAGAAGTCTCAACTTTTCATTGGGAATGTGTGATTTGACAGATACTGTATTTGTGACATCAGAATAGGTTGCCATGGAAAAAAATTATATCGGTAATTAAAAATACAGAGGTCATGTTTCCCAGAACAATTAGAGCATAGATCCTAAGAGGAAAGAATCACAACATAAAAATTGAAAAGTATGTCAGCCTGTAACTTTCAGATCTGAATGAATACTGAAAGTGTCATAAACACATTGTTGAATTTTGATCTGATCTATCCTGTATCTACCCAGAATGCACTAATTCTTTGTACTGCACAAACATTTATACATGACTGTTTTAACACCCATCAGAGAGCAAGGTCTCCTCTCTTTTGACTGTGAGGAACTGAGTTC